>NC_136067.1:1639338442-1640538442 GCF_964261635.1 Lissotriton helveticus
GGAATGGTCATTTCAGTTCTGTTAAAGGTTGATTCTTCAGCTACTGTGGTGGGCCCCATTGGTAGTAGCGATTGCGTGTTTGGCGGTTGCCTGGCACCTGAGGTTGATATTGTCTGCCTCTGGTTGGGCGGTTTTGTGGTGGAGGTTGGCCGCGGCCTCGGGCTAAAAAACCGGGTGGTAGGAGTGGTTGAGGTCCAGAGGTAGAGGCAGACGAAGAAGCGTCTGTATCTTCAGCGGAACTATTGGAAGAGACTGAAAAGGTAACCCGTTGGTTGTTCCTAAATCGTCCCCAGTTGCGTGTGCTTTGGGGATTTTGTTGAGTGTTAAAGAATTCCTCGTTGAGGTAAGGGTAAGTATTTTCCACTTTATAGTTTTTTATGTCCTTTTCAATTTTATTGACTTTTTTGTTGACTTCAAAGGTGTTGAAGGTGGAGATAGTAGCGTTGATTTTGTCTAGGAGACTTTTGGCATCAGTGAGGGAGGTGTCTGCTAGGATCTGTTTCTCCAATTCGTCGATTTCCTCCAGTTCCAGTCGACTGTGTTCAATGGCCGTATCTATACCTAGGACCATCCAATGACGGGAACAGGTCGTTGCTAAATAGCTAAAATTTGTTCTGAATTTAGGGTCTTGGGTGAAGATGGCTGGCGTATTGCGAATTTGTAGGCCCACAGGAATGACACCTGAGCGCAAGTAGTCTGTCAGCCTACGGGCATGTAGATCAGTCCTGATCTGTTTCTTCTTCAACTTTTCTAGTTTATCCAAAAGGACACGGGAGGTGTTAGGGGCAGTGGGAGTAGTCGTGGAGGTTGACGCTCCCGAGAGTAGAGAAGGGCCAGTCAGTCGCGACTGGATGTATTCCTCAGAATAGGTAAGAGACTCCTTGGCCATCGTGTATATGCCAAAGGTAATATACAGATAGGTGCCTTATTGGCTGGGGCACTAGAAGTCTGGTACCGAATGGTACGACTCTCGCAGCTGTGCAGCTGCTCACAACATATGTAAGACAAGCATTTACAATGCAACGGTCTCGGCATTGCAAAAGTTAGAGCTATTAGCATTGTACATGAACGCAATGTGATGCAGCCATTAAGAACATGACACACGAGGCCTCAAGGACTTATTTATAAAAGATTTAAACAAGAAAACTTTAAACAAACAGGTAGAAATGCACAGTAAGTAGCACAGTGTAAATGACTCTGGTGTGTGTGAGACCACTATATATCCAAATATTTTGTGACACGCTATTTGTATGATAAACTGGTGTGCATATCACCGATGCATGCGCATTGAATAATAAGTATGGACTTGCTGCTTGTAGATAAACAGGTGTGTAAGTCACTGCTGTAACTCCCAGCAATAATTTAATTCTGGCTCTGGTGTGCATAACACCACAGTATATGCTACCAAATGGCTTGTGGCAAGCTGTTGATAAATTTAAAGGGTGTGCGTGTCACCGCTGAGCTTGTAACCAATAGCAGCACAATGTAATATTAAATGAAGACGTGGGAGAGACACGCGGCGCGGACAGACGGAAACCGTGAAAATTCAGCAGACGAAGAGTCTGAAACTCAGCAGAACAAAAGAAACCCACATAAAGAAAACACAGAAAGGCAAGAAACAAGAGAAATACCGAAACACCTCAGAGGAACAGGCACGAAAACAGGTTGGAAGCACAACGGATGAAAAGACGAGCGAGTATAGAAAATACACATATTGAAAACGCAGAAGGGAAAGGGGCCCTTGACGAGGCTAAACACGCAATACATTTAGAGATAGGGTGAAACAAAAAACCTCAAGAGTTACATACTGAAAGAAAGCAGGGTTGGAATTCACAAAAGAACAGAATAAGGAATAACGAGGAGCCGGTAAAGACAGGCAAACGGGGGCAACTGCTATCGAGGAAATACTCTACTAAAGGAGAGGGCGAGCCTTCTTCATATCTGAGTGATGACTTTTAAAATTTTCTTGCTGAAAAGGTCGACGGTACTCTACCAACATTCATTCGAGCGAATTCCATAATTACAAAAGTGCAAATTCAGGAAGTGTGTTCTGTTAAATATATTCAGTTCAATAGTGTGACGAATATTCGAGGAAAGGGCAGTGAGTTTCAGAATTGGGGCGAGTGGGGTACTACTCATGAACTCATGGGAGAAGAAATTGCACGGCCACCGACTTCCCAAAATAAATTCATCTGCACCTGCAGAGGGCTTGTTAAACTAACCACTGTGCAATGTATTTCCTTGTCTCGTATTTAGAGACTATATTGAATTAAACAGAGACGCCTACTCGGCTGAATAACCGCAAATGTGATAGTTCTGTGCTCTTTGCAGCTCAGTAGAGGGGAGCGATGGCGACATCACGGGACGTGCTCTTCCTAGTGGCTGGCGGGGCCGGTGTCGAGTCATTCAGTGCCCTTGGAGGGAGTGGCTTGACGAGGCTCAGGGCACTGGCCAGTCACGGGAACCTCAAGCACCAATGTCCACGAATAGCCATGCGCTACTGCCTGCTCCGAAGAGCGGCCCTGATCACTGGTCAGTCTGAGAGACGCAAGCACCAAAGCCTCAGGTTTGTTTGGTGCCTGCTGCGGCTCCGACCTGTCAGCGCTGGTACAGTTCCCGGTTTTATTGACCAGGGATTGTTTTTCAAGTGAATTATTTTGCCCGCGCCTATGCGTTCAGTTTTTGTATTCTATTTTTTGTTGTTGTCAGGTGTTTCATATTTAAGGGTTTCTTATTAACTGTTTTCACAGAGTTTTATTCACGGTTTTACTAACTTTTTTTTTAGATTTCAGCTAGCAGCTGGTTGTTTTAACAATCGTGTAATTCCAATTTTACATCTACATGCATGTGTATATTTCCTCGGTGGTTTCGCCTCCCCGCATTTCCTGTACTTTCATTCGTTTACTGTCACTCTGAGCAATTAACCCACATTTATACCCAGATACATATATATTTGCATTTAACACTTTTGTACGCGTCTCGGTACTGCAGCCAGTGTTAAATTCGCAAGCCATCTCACCTGACATTGATTAGCGCGAGGGCAGCATTAAGAAAAAAAGGAGCGCCCACCCCGTAAGTGTCCCCCAGTGTACGCGCTCGTCTGCACCCTGGAATAGAACCTTTGATATGTGACGTGGCTGTTAACATCCCAGGTACACATACCCCGTTGGCCCTCGCTGTGGCACGAAGATAGTACTGCCAGCGTGTACCGAATGCCTCGTTGCTTCATGGCGCACTCCTGCCATCTCTAAATCCCCGATAGATCATATATCGCCAATACCCGATTTAATGGTAATTTACAGACCTGAGAAGAATTGAGCCCAGCAGCCTCACCGGAAGTCAGGCAAAGTCGCCTGTGACGGGGGGCGGGGCTGCATCCGTACCGGAAGAGAAGGCGGAGTGAAAGCGTCTCGCGACGCCAGAAGGAGAGCAGGGTCCCTCAGAATTCACCTGGTAAGTTGAGGGGGGCTGGGGCTCGGTTCCCTCGTTGTGTGTGTGTGTGTGCGTGCGCGTGTGTCTGTATGCATGTGTGCGACGGTGGGGGAGAGGGGGGGTGCACTCGTGTGTGTGTGCGCGCGCGTGTGTGTATGTGAGCTGGGGGGGTGTCTCTGTATGTATGTGCGTGCGTGCGTGGGCGCTTGTGTGTGTGTGTATGCGCATGCGTGTGTGCTTTTCGGGAGACAGCACCTGGCCGCAGCGCTCGTTCGCGTGCGCGTGTCACTTTGAAATCGCCTTCAGGGCGATGCGCGCGGCCAGGATTGTCTCCTGGGAAGCACACACGCCGACAAAAGAGCTTCGGCAGAGGCGCGCTTCCGAGCGTTCAGCCGAGCCCTAAAAAACAGGAGTAAACCCATGAACCGTGTTGGGATGGGTGAGTAATGAAACAAGAAACAATTCCCAACGGGTATCAATAGAAGTCAGTTAAACACTGTATGCAGTTAGCATTACAAAAAGCAGGAAAAAACAAGGAGTCTCGAAGACGTTTTGTAGAAGCTTATTATTCAGCAATTGTGCAGGGTCTTTCACATGGCTAAATACAGTTAAACAGCACTGTGTCGAGCAAATCATGTGACAACCAGAGGGCACTTGGTGAGTGGTGATATATACAATAGGTGAAAGTGCAAGTGCTAAAGTGAGCAGCATGAACGACGCATAGTGACAGAGTATATGTACAGTGATGGCTCCACAATTTCAAGTTGCAGTTACTTTAGAGCAAAATTCGATAGATATTTTTGGAGCACAAAACGTAAAATGCGCCAACAAATAATGCTGCAGTGTCGACGGCGTTTCGATCCCCGTAAGTCGGGATCGTCATCAGGACAAGGTTGTCGGTGAGGGCAGTGCTGTAAGGAGAAAGGGCGGGTAAGCACGGGACTTGAACATGAACAAGTCAGCAGGGGTGGGGTGGGTGATGGATTGGCTACCGGCCGGTGATGGAAGGGGTTGAAAGGGTGGGATACAAGCAGTGACTGGGATAAGGACTATAGCGCGTGGCTGATCAATGAATGGGGTAAGGACAGAGTCTATCGAGTATTTTACCGCGTGGACTATAGTGCTATATGAATCACACTGGGGAGGAGGGAGTGAGGCGGTTGCGGAAAATTGCTGTGAGCGATGCTGCACCTACCCGGACACGCACACAGCAGTTGCGTGAGAGAACTGTGCTCCGGGCTGGGTCAACGGAGGGGCAGGCTGTTAGAAGGAAAGGACGTATTAAAACGGAATTCGGCGGATTAGTTACTAAAGCCAGGATCGGTGGACAGTTAGAGAGAAGGATTTACCTGATCGTAGATTCGGGTAATCAGCATGGGGAAAGCCTGTGGGAAGGAAAGAGAAGGAGCCTTAGCGAGCGGGTCGAGGAAACACAAGTCGTGAGCGCACAGCGATGTGCGAGTCTAAGAGATCAGCCGGCGCTCAACATACCTGTTGCAATTAGGGCTGGAGAGGGCGGTGAATGCTCTCCATGTACGGCAATCTCGCAATCAATGCAGGAGCTACAAGTGGCCCGCAGCCTTGGAGCAGTAAATACGGATTCGGGCGGTAGCGAGGAGGGATGGGGGCGTGGCCGGTAGGTCGGGGGCGTGGCCGGGGGAAGGGGTGGGAATGGGAAGCGTGTCATCGGGTTGCCGTGGCAAGAGGAATAAACAGGAAATGTCGAAGTGAACAGGGGACGTCTCAAATGCGCTGGCAAATGTGGATACAATGCACACGTCTAGAATAATTAATTAGCAGGGCACCACCTCTCTGTAATCCAGCTCAATAAGGCGTCCACGTGACTTTGAAACCTTGTTAATTACTTAACTGATTCACCACATCCCAGTCAAACATGTATTCCATCCTTTACTGGCGTTTTATGTGAATTCGTTTTTATGTGAACTCGTTAATTACTTTTACCTATCCACATAGGTTTTGCCTGCTAATTAATTATTCTAGACGTGTGCATTGTATCCACATTTGCCAGCGCATTTGAGACGTCCCCTGTTCACTTCGACATTTCCTGTTTATTCCTCTTGCCACGGCAACCCGATGACACGCTTCCCATTCCCACCCCTTCTCCCGGCCACGCCCCCGACCTACCGGCCACGCCCCCATCCCTCCTCGCTACCGCCTGAATCCGTATTTACTGCTCCAAGGCTGCGGGCCACTTGTAGCTCCTGCATTGATTGCGAGATTGCCGTACATGGAGAGCATTCACCGCCCTCTCCAGCCCTAATTGCAACAGGTATGTTGAGCGCCGGCTGATCTCTTAGACTCGCACATCGCTGTGCGCTCACGACTTGTGTTTCCTCGACCCGCTCGCTAAGGCTCCTTCTCTTTCCTTCCCACAGGCGTTCCCCATGCTGATTAACCGAATCTACGATCAGGTAAATCCTTCTCTCTAACTGTCCACCGATCCTGGCTTTAGTAACTAATCCGCCGAATTCCGTTTTAATACGTCCTTTCCTTCTAACAGCCTGCCCCTCCGTTGACCCAGCCCGGAGCACAGTTCTCTCACTCAACCGCTGTGTGCGTGTCCGGGTAGGTGCAGCATCGCTCACAGCAATTTTCCGCAACCGCCTCACTCCCTCCTCCCCAGTGTGATTCATATAGCACTATAGTCCACGCGGTAAAATACTCGATAGACTCTGTCCTTACCCCATTCATTGATCAGCCACGCGCTATAGTCCTTATCCCAGTCACTGCTTGTATCCCACCCCTTCAACCCCTTCCATCACCGGCCGGTAGCCAATCCATCACCCACCCCACCCCTGCTGACTTGTTCTTCATGTTCAAGTCCCGTGCTTACCCGCCATTTCTCCTTACAGCACTGCCCTCACCGACAACCTTGTCCTGATGACGATCCCGACTTACGGGGATCGAAACGCCGTCGACACTGCAGCATTATTTGTTGGCGCATTTTACGTTTTGTGCTCCAAAAATATCTATCGAATTTTGCTCTAAAGTAACTGCAACTTGAAATTGTGGAGCCATCACTGTACATATACTCTGTCACTATGCGTCGTTCATGCTGCTCACTTTAGCACTTGCACTTTCACCTATTGTATATATCACCACTCACCAAGTGCCCTCTGGTTGTCACATGATTTGCTCGACACAGTGCTGTTTAACTGTATTTAGCCATGTGAAAGACCCTGCACAATTGCTGAATAATAAGCTTCTACAAAACGTCTTCGAGACTCCTTGTTTTTTCCTGCTTTTTGTAATGCTAACTGCATACAGTGTTTAACTGACTTCTATTGATACCCGTTGGGAATTGTTTCTTGTTTCATTACTCACCCATCCCAACACGGTTCATGGGTTTACTCCTGTTTTTTAGGGCTCGGCTGAACGCGCGGAAGCGCGCCTCTGCCGAAGCTCTTTTGTCGGCGTGTGTGCTTCCCAGGAGACAATCCTGGCCGCGCGCATCGCCCTGAAGGCGATTTCAAAGTGACACGCGCACGCGAACGAGCGCTGCGGCCAGGTGCTGTCTCCCGAAAAGCACACACGCATGCGCATACACACACACACAAGCGCCCACGCACGCACGCACATACATACAGAGACACCCCCCCAGCTCACATACACACACGCGCGCGCACACACACACGAGTGCACCCCCCCTCTCCCCCACCGTCGCACACATGCATACAGACACACGCGCACGCACACACACACACACACAACGAGGGAACCGAGCCCCAGCCCCCCTCAACTTACCAGGTGAATTCTGAGGGACCCTGCTCTCCTTCTGGCGTCGCGAGACGCTTTCACTCCGCCTTCTCTTCCGGTACGGATGCAGCCCCGCCCCCGTCACAGGCGACTTTGCCTGACTTCCGGTGAGGCTGCTGGGCTCAATTCTTCTCAGGTCTGTAAATTACCATTAAATCGGGTATTGGCGATATATGATCTATCGGGGATTTAGAGATGGCAGGAGTGCGCCATGAAGCAACGAGGCATTCGGTACACGCTGGCAGTACTATCTTCGTGCCACAGCGAGGGCCAACGGGGTATGTGTACCTGGGATGTTAACAGCCACGTCACATATCAAAGGTTCTATTCCAGGGTGCAGACGAGCGCGTACACTGGGGGACACTTACGGGGTGGGCGCTCCTTTTTTTCTTAATGCTGCCCTCGCGCTAATCAATGTCAGGTGAGATGGCTTGCGAATTTAACACTGGCTGCAGTACCGAGACGCGTACAAAAGTGTTAAATGCAAATATATATGTATCTGGGTATAAATGTGGGTTAATTGCTCAGAGTGACAGTAAACGAATGAAAGTACAGGAAATGCGGGGAGGCGAAACCACCGAGGAAATATACACATGCATGTAGATGTAAAATTGGAATTACACGATTGTTAAAACAACCAGCTGCTAGCTGAAATCTAAAAAAAAAGTTAGTAAAACCGTGAATAAAACTCTGTGAAAACAGTTAATAAGAAACCCTTAAATATGAAACACCTGACAACAACAAAAAATAGAATACAAAAACTGAACGCATAGGCGCGGGCAAAATAATTCACTTGAAAAACAATCCCTGGTCAATAAAACCGGGAACTGTACCAGCGCTGACAGGTCGGAGCCGCAGCAGGCACCAAACAAACCTGAGGCTTTGGTGCTTGCGTCTCTCAGACTGACCAGTGATCAGGGCCGCTCTTCGGAGCAGGCAGTAGCGCATGGCTATTCGTGGACATTGGTGCTTGAGGTTCCCGTGACTGGCCAGTGCCCTGAGCCTCGTCAAGCCACTCCCTCCAAGGGCACTGAATGACTCAACACCGGCCCCGCCAGCCACTAGGAAGAGCACGTCCCGTGATGTCGCCATCGCTCCCCTCTACTGAGCTGCAAAGAGCACAGAACTATCACATTTGCGGTTATTCAGCCGAGTAGGCGTCTCTGTTTAATTCAATATAGTCTCTAAATACGAGACAAGGAAATACATTGCACAGTGGTTAGTTTAACAAGCCCTCTGCAGGTGCAGATGAATTTATTTTGGGAAGTCGGTGGCCGTGCAATTTCTTCTCCCATGAGTTCATGAGTAGTACCCCACTCGCCCCAATTCTGAAACTCACTGCCCTTTCCTCGAATATTCGTCACACTATTGAACTGAATATATTTAACAGAACACACTTCCTGAATTTGCACTTTTGTAATTATGGAATTCGCTCGAATGAATGTTGGTAGAGTACCGTCGACCTTTTCAGCAAGAAAATTTTAAAAGTCATCACTCAGATATGAAGAAGGCTCGCCCTCTCCTTTAGTAGAGTATTTCCTCGATAGCAGTTGCCCCCGTTTGCCTGTCTTTACCGGCTCCTCGTTATTCCTTATTCTGTTCTTTTGTGAATTCCAACCCTGCTTTCTTTCAGTATGTAACTCTTGAGGTTTTTTGTTTCACCCTATCTCTAAATGTATTGCGTGTTTAGCCTCGTCAAGGGCCCCTTTCCCTTCTGCGTTTTCAATATGTGTATTTTCTATACTCGCTCGTCTTTTCATCCGTTGTGCTTCCAACCTGTTTTCGTGCCTGTTCCTCTGAGGTGTTTCGGTATTTCTCTTGTTTCTTGCCTTTCTGTGTTTTCTTTATGTGGGTTTCTTTTGTTCTGCTGAGTTTCAGACTCTTCGTCTGCTGAATTTTCACGGTTTCCGTCTGTCCGCGCCGCGTGTCTCTCCCACGTCTTCATTTAATATTACATTGTGCTGCTATTGGTTACAAGCTCAGCGGTGACACGCACACCCTTTAAATTTATCAACAGCTTGCCACAAGCCATTTGGTAGCATATACTGTGGTGTTATGCACACCAGAGCCAGAATTAAATTATTGCTGGGAGTTACAGCAGTGACTTACACACCTGTTTATCTACAAGCAGCAAGTCCATACTTATTATTCAATGCGCATGCATCGGTGATATGCACACCAGTTTATCATACAAATAGCGTGTCACAAAATATTTGGATATATAGTGGTCTCACACACACCAGAGTCATTTACACTGTGCTACTTACTGTGCATTTCTACCTGTTTGTTTAAAGTTTTCTTGTTTAAATCTTTTATAAATAAGTCCTTGAGGCCTCGTGTGTCATGTTCTTAATGGCTGCATCACATTGCGTTCATGTACAATGCTAATAGCTCTAACTTTTGCAATGCCGAGACCGTTGCATTGTAAATGCTTGTCTTACATATGTTGTGAGCAGCTGCACAGCTGCGAGAGTCGTACCATTCGGTACCAGACTTCTAGTGCCCCAGCCAATAAGGCACCTATCTGTATATTACCTTTGGCATATACACGATGTCCAAGGAGTCTCTTACCTATTCTGAGGAATACATCCAGTCGCGACTGACTGGCCCTTCTCTACTCTCGGGAGCGTCAACCTCCACGACTACTCCCACTGCCCCTAACACCTCCCGTGTCCTTTTGGATAAACTAGAAAAGTTGAAGAAGAAACAGATCAGGACTGATCTACATGCCCGTAGGCTGACAGACTACTTGCGCTCAGGTGTCATTCCTGTGGGCCTACAAATTCGCAATACGCCAGCCATCTTCACCCAAGACCCTAAATTCAGAACAAATTTTAGCTATTTAGCAACGACCTGTTCCCGTCATTGGATGGTCCTAGGTATAGATACGGCCATTGAACACAGTCGACTGGAACTGGAGGAAATCGACGAATTGGAGAAACAGATCCTAGCAGACACCTCCCTCACTGATGCCAAAAGTCTCCTAGACAAAATCAACGCTACTATCTCCACCTTCAACACCTTTGAAGTCAACAAAAAAGTCAATAAAATTGAAAAGGACATAAAAAACTATAAAGTGGAAAATACTTACCCTTACCTCAACGAGGAATTCTTTAACACTCAACAAAATCCCCAAAGCACATGCAACTGGGGACGATTTAGGAACAACCAACGGGTTACCTTTTCAGTCTCTTCCAATAGTTCCGCTGAAGATACAGACGCTTCTTCGTCTGCCTCTACCTCTGGACCTCAACCACTCCTACCACCCGTTTTTTTAGCCCGAGGCCGCGGCCAACCTCCACCACAAAACCGCCCAACCAGAGGCAGACAATATCAACCTCAGGTGCCAGGCAACCGCCAAACACGCAATCGCTACTACCAATGGGGCCCACCACAGTAGCTGAAGAATCAACCTTTAACAGAACTGAAATGACCATTCCCATATACAATCTGTCTAACCACACACTTTCACATGAAGAGACTACGCTTCTATCTCGAGGTCTTACTTTTGTACCTACCGTCAGAACCAATTTTTTAGAATTACAATCCAATCTATTGAAATTCTTCCGTAGAATTCGCCTCAAACATTTCTTCGCGGACAAAATTGACTCTATGCCTAATCAAATCTCTCCTTTCCGGCTGCCCTCGACCTTTAACCCTCCTTCCAACCACATGACCCCGGAAATACTGGCCTTTGAACGGCTAGTCATGAAGGAAGTTATGGACCTGAAGGCCATACCCCGGTTCATCCCTTACAACCTTCCACTCATTTTAAAACAGGCTCTTATTTCTCTTCAAAGTAAGGTCGAAATTGTCATCAAACCAGCCGACAAGGGGGGCGGTATTGTGGTATTAGATAACACTCAATACGATCAAGAGATTACACGCCAACTCTCCAATACTGAACACTATCGCCCTCTCTCAAAGGACCCCCTCCTTGACATCAGAGAAAAAAATCTTCTATCTACAACAGCAGCAAGGGACCGTGATATAATCACTAAAAAAGAATTCGAATACCTGAACAATCCACACCCGAGGACACCCGTCCTTTACATCCTCCCTAAAATACACAAGGATGCCAGGAATCCTCCAGGCCGCCCTATCGTGTCCGGGTGTGGTTCTATCCTAGAACACCTTGGGAAATATCTGGACTCAATTATTAAGGAGTTCGTACCTATCACTGATACCTATATACGTGACACCATGGATCTGATCAACACCATAGAGGACAAACCCTTTGTTGCGAACACTCAATTGCTGGCCAGTATGGACATCGAGTCCCTTTATACCAACATCCCCCACCATGAGGGACTCGAAGTGATCAAAAACCTCCTACTCACAAGACCCCAACCCACCAAAATCCCAACTGATTTCATCATGGATCTCCTCCGGATTGCTCTTCAAAATAACTATTTCTTATACAAGAACACCTACTACTTACAAGTGAAAGGAGTCTCTATGGGTGCTTGTTTTGCCCCAAATGTTGCCATCCTTTTTGTCCACGAGATGGAAAAATCACTTATTCTCAACCCTGTCAATCCATATCGTCCCCAGATTCATCTATGGAGACGCTACATAGATGACATTTTCCTCATCTGGAACGGGATCCCGGATACTCTTCCACCCTTTATCAACTGGCTTAACACCGCACAGGAACACTTGAGATTCACCTGCGAATATAAATTGAATGATTTACCATTCCTTGACGTGACCATTCACGCCGAAGATGGTGTCCTTGGGACATCACTCTTTCGCAAACCTACGGAACGAAACACGCTACTACTGTACTCTAGTCATCACCCTAGAGGCTTGCGTGATGGCCTTCCATATGGCCAGTTTTTACGGATTCGCCGTAACTGTAAATGGCGAAAAGACTACTTCAGAGAAGCTGACGTATTAGTGGCTAAGCTCATCAACAGAGGATACCCACGACGTTTAGTATCGAAAGCCAAGAAAAGGGCTTGGTATAACCACCGGGAAGATCTGCTGACTCCTAACAACAACCAAAAAACAACGACCAGAATACCCTTTGTATCTGTTTTCAGCCCTGACAGCAATATGGTTGCTAAAATAATCAGAAAAAACTGGCCCATCCTGCGCTGCCAAGAACAATTCCAGGAACCGCCATTATTTTCATATCAAAGAGGCAACAACATCGCAAAACACCTTGTACGTGCCATCACCTGGCCCAACCAACCTCAGGAGAAACATACCATCACGACGTCCTGGGGCTTGGACCCTGTTGTTGGCCACTATAAATGCCAATCCTGCAGCGTGTGTGAATTAACTTTTAACACCAAAGAATTCAACTACAATGGAATATCCCACAAATTGAACCACCACTCAAACTGCAAGACTCAAAACGTAATCTACGCTATCCGCTGCCCATGTGATCTCCTGTACATTGGCCAAACGACCCAAATGGTCAAACAACGGATAATACAACACAAGAGCAGAATTAACTGTAAAGTACTAACCGCTCCACTAGTCATGCACTTCCTTGAAAAACAACATGCTGACTCAGATTTGCGATGGATGGTTATTGAGAAACCCACATTACCCGTTAGAGGTGGGAGCATGACACACCTCTTAAACAGAGCCGAATGCAAATGGATTTCACGTGTTGACTCAGTCAACCGGGGACTCAACACCCTTGATGAATGGAACAGCACCATTACTGTATAACTATGATAATCCATACAACTGTTACAGTGCGCTCTTTACCTCTTAACCTCGGTATAAACTAAAACAGTTGATTGGTAATTGTTACTTCACTCTTGTTGAAGTGTACCCCTTACCTACCCCATTCCTTCCATCTTTCCCCACCCTCACCTTCCCCAACCCGTTTTTCTCTTCCTTTTCCCCTCCTCCCTCCTTCACCCCCTTCCCTTTTTCCTCCCCCCAAACCCCCAAACCCCCCCCCTTTTTTCTCCCATTCCCCGGTATGCCCTATACATTAAATTGTATACTAACCCTCTGGTTTAATACCATAGACGTTCCTGGACACCACCTCTCTGTAATCCAGCTCAATAAGGCGTCCACGTGACTTTGAAACCTTGTTAATTACTTAACTGATTCACCACATCCCAGTCAAACATGTATTGTATCCTTTACTGCCGTTTTATGTGAATTCGTTTTTATGTGAACTCGTTAATTACTTTTACCTATCCACATAGGTTTTGCCTGCTAATTAATTATTCTAGACGTGTGCATTGTATCCACATTTGCCAGCGCATTTGAGACGTCCCCTGTTCACTTCGACATTTCCCGTTTATTCCTCTTGCCACGGCAACCCGATGACACGCTTCCCATTCCCACCCCTTCTCCCGGCCACGCCCCCGACCTACCGCCCACGCCCCCATCCCTCCTCGCTACCGCCCGAATCCGTATTTACTGCTCCAAGGCTGCGGGCCACTTGTGGCTCCTGCATTGATTGCGAGATTGCCGTACATGGAGAGCATTCACCGCCCTCTCCAGCCCTAATTGCAACAGGTATGTTGAGCGCCGGCTGATCTCTTAGACTCGCACATCGCTGTGCGCTCACGACTTGTGTTTCCTCGACCCGCTCGCTAAGGCTCCTTCTCTTTCCTTCCCACAGGCTTTCCCCATGCTGATTACCCGAATCTACGATCAGGTAAATCCTTCTCTCTAACTGTCCACCGATCCTGGCTTTAGTAACTAATCCGCCGAATTCCGTTTTAATACGTCCTTTCCTTCTAACAGCCTGCCCCTCCGTTGACCCAGCCCGGAGCACAGTTCTCTCACGCAACTGCTGTGTGCGTGTCCGGGTAGGTGCAGCATCGCTCACAGCAATTTTCCGCAACCGCCTCACTCCCTCCTCCCCAGTGTGATTCATATAGCACTATAGTCCACGCGGTAAAATACTCGATAGACTCTGTCCTTACCCCATTCATTGATCAGCCACGCGCTATAGTCCTTATCCCAGTCACTGCTTGTATCCCACCCTTTCAACCCCTTCCATCACCGGCCGGTAGCCAATCCATCACCCACCCCACCCCTGCTGACTTGTTCATGTTCAAGTCCCGTGCTTACCCGCCCTTTCTCCTTACAGCACTGCCCTCACCGACAACCTTGTCCTGATGACGATACCGACTTACGAGGATCGAAACGCCGTCGACACTGCAGCATTATTTGTTGGCGCATTTTACGTTTTGTGCTCCAAAAATATCTATCGAATTTTGCTCTAAAGTAACTGCAACTTGAAATTGTGGAGCCATCACTGTACATATACTCTGTCACTATGCGTCGTTCACGCCGCTCACTTTAGCACTTGCACTTTCACCTATTGTATATATCACCACTCACCAAGTGCCCTCTGGTTGTCACATGATTTGCTCGACACAGTGCTGTTTAACTGTATTTAGCCATGTGAAAGACCCTGCACAATTGCTGAATAATAAGCTTCTACAAAACGTCTTTGAGACTCCTTGTTTTTTCCTGCTTTTTGTAATGCTAACTGCATACAGTGTTTAACTGACTTCTATTGATACCCGTTGGGAATTGTTTCTTGTTTCACATACTTGAACATGTCATAAAGCCACTCAAGCCTGGATTGTGGCAGGGCTCCTCTATTATATTCCAGGACCGGATATAGGAGGAACAGACAGGACTTAGTCCAGTTCACCTTCCTAGGGCCCAACATGGTCCCAAATTCGACCAGGGTCTCCATCAGGACTGGCAATGTTCAAGCTTAACTCATGCCATTGGGTTTTTATATAGTGTGTGTATCTAACTAGGATACCTCGGGCCTAAGCCAATCTTCTCCAGTGTCGCAAGTAAATTATTCCAGCTCATAGTATCAAACGATTTTTCTATATTGAGTGATACCGGCACTTGTTTGCCCATGTCACTTGCGTCAGCTCTGAACATTCTGATTAGCTGGGGGACACTGAGGAAGATGTTACAGTCTGGTATGAACCTCTTTTTGTAGGTATGTACTAGTGTGCTAACTATGGGGAGTAATCTTTTGGCTAACACCTACCCCAATATCTTATAATTGAGGTATAAGAGTGGCTTGTAAGAGCGGGCATCCAATGGGTCGTGGCCTGGTTAGGGAACACCACTATCTTTTTAAAAAATATTTTTTTTTATAATACATATCCAGAAAGTACCATTCACAAATACAGCAGATACCAATCAACAATCAGATCTTCAACAGTTAATACAGTACAAAAGGGTAACTATCAGTTAAACAGATCATAAAAACGTTAATAAAGTATAAAGCAGATTCAAAAAGCAGGAGGAATTTTTGACAATTTCTACAATACATTAGTGTAAAAGATCAGCTTGGTCAATCATTAATTGGTTAATCCGGAACTATACCTAGGGGAGATCTAAAAGCAAAGCAGTTCATTATAGCCCTACCTAGTTTAATATTATTAAATAATCCCCCTCTCCAACTAATACTCAAGCCTAAAATCTTGGAACACAAGGAACTCTATAAAAAATTTTAAAAAAATAATTCTCTCTTATACCGCCTTTGCCTCTCTGCTCCATTCTGCGATATGTGCCCATATCTTCTTCCCCCTGATTCTGGGCTGCCTGCCCCTGCAGGCATAGATAGCCATCTATTGATTATAAACTCCGAGAAGCCTAGCAAGCCACATATAATATGTCGGTGGCTCTGCATCTTTCCATCTGGCGGCTAGCATCATCCTGAATATCGCTGTCCCAAAGAAAAGACACTATTCCTGTTCGGTGTTAAGACCCAGGGAGCTATCATACCCCAGAATCAGCAGAGTAGGGGTCAATTCTAGTCTGTGACCAAATAGTTCTTCCCAGAAACCTAGCAGCCCTTCTTTTAATAGTGCAAGTTCGTCACGATCATACTGCATATTAATCAGTGTGGCTGGTCCTAACCCACATCTAGGGTATTTATCATCTATCCTTTTCCCCCATATATACAGTTTAAAAGGTGTAAAATATAGATTATATATAGTTTTATAGAGTTGAGCTCTTACATTTGTAGATAAAAGTATTTGGGCGGTTAAGGATAGGCTCATATAGATATCCACATCTGGGTTTTCCAGTTTTGCTGCCCAGGTTGTTTCATCTTTTTCCAGATCAACTGGTGCGTTTTCAAATAGCAGACTATAAATGTTGCTGATTCTGCTAGATTTCCTAATTATAACTTCCATCAATGGTATCTTGTCTACTTTAATCGTGAATTTTGCTAAGGTAAGAATGCTCCTAATCTGAACAAATATGAAGTATTGATTATCTGGTATACCAAAAACCTGCTGAAGCCTAGAAAATTGAAAGTCTTGCTCTCCCCCGCAGGAGTCCCCAATCGTTCCTCCCCCGAACCTTTCCCATTTCTTCCCCATAGCATCATTAACCTGGGATGGGAATAGCGATGAACGCCACAGAGGGGTATATCTACAATTTTTTGGGATTGCTATACATTTACAGCCTGATTCATCATTCTCCCGTTTTGCGAGCCCCTAATAGCGATTCATAAGGAATCGCTATTAAGGACTTGCAAAACGGGATTCATGTAGGAATTGCAAAAAATATTGTGATTCCTACATGTTCCTTATTTGCGATTAGCAAATTGCTAATCGCAAATAAGGAATAACTCTCCATGCATTCCTATGGGCCTACAGGCCCATAGGAATGAATGGGGAGTTATTCCTTATTTGCGATTAGCAATTAGCTAATCGCAAATAAGGATGCGATTTCAAGGGTGCAGGGGTGTCCAAAGGACACCCTGTAGCACCCCTGAAATGTAATCTACATAGGGGTTGCGCACACACATGTCCAAAGGACATGTGTGTGTGTAACATGCAACTTAGAAAAATGCATTTAAATGCATTTTTCTAAGTTTTTGCTATTTACCACGAGGTCTGACCTCTCGGTAAATAGCGGCCCAAAATTGCATTTTCGCAATTTTAAAATAATTCATGAATTGCATTTAAGGAATCTCAAATAGAGATTCCTTAAATGCAATTCTTCGCTAATGTGCGAATTCCTTAATAGCGAATTTTGCATTTGGGATGATGAATCCCAAATGCAAAAATTGCACTCGCAAAAGGCAAGATTCTGAGAATCTTGCCCTTTGCAAGTGCAATTTAGCTTGATGAATCAGGCTGTTAGTGACCTGTTTCCATATTTTCCATGAGCTGCGGATTACTTTGAAGCGAACCTTCTTGTAATAACTCGGCTCCAATTGTCTCATTAGCAGCCCCAGAGCTTTATTCCCTATAGAGTTCATAAATTGTAGGTATTCTCAGGCCTTGCTCTTATTCATTATTACTATCCCCTACAAACAGGTAGACCTTCTGATGAAGAAGGGCCGCCCGGTAATATAGGGTAATATTGGGTACTGCAAGACCGCCCCTATCTTGTGGTAACACCAGATATTTTAGAGCCCTCCTGACCTTCCCGTATTGCCATATAAAGTTAGAAAAAGTTGACTCCAACGCCCTCAATATACTATCTTCCACAGCAAGCGGTATAGCACGAAACAAATACAACATTTTCGGTAGCATGGTCATTTAAAAAAATTCCCTCTCCCTATAATAGACAGACAGAAAGTCTTTTAGGTCCGTTGCTATTGATTTGATCAGGGGTTCAAAGTTGCATTCGACAATTTCGTCCACCTTAGCACTTACTCGGACCCCAAGATAAACCGCTGAATCAGCTCGCTTAGGGTCATTAAAATCTATATTGTCTGTGCATATAACAATCGTTTTCCCTTTGTTCAGTGCATATCCAGAGAGGAGCCCATAACTCTCAGCTATCTTAACTATTTCCTCGAGTGCCTCAGCTAGATTCGTGGTTAACACTGCAACATCATCAGCGTACGCCAATACTTTGGTCTCATACCCCCTCGTTATTATTGGTTTAATCTTCTGGGTCTGTAGGAGCTTAACCACTAGAGGATTAATATATAAAGCAAATAGAATTTGGGAGCAGGTGCATCCCTGCGTGGTCCCCCTTGATATATTACTAGATTCCTTCCCCATGAGTTGCAGTCGAGCTCTTGGTTGACAGTACATTGCCTTGATTGCCTTCATAAACTGGGAACCAAAACCTTTCAGCTCCAGTATTCCCCATAAAAACTCCCAGGACACCCGGTCTAAAGCCTATTCGGCATCGGGAAGAATCATAGCCCTCTGGCCCCCGACCCGGTTATGATGTCAAAAAGAGAGATAACCCTGCAAATATGGTCTGTTGTTTCTTTACCAGCGATGAAACCGTGTTGCCAGGGGGAGACCAGATGTTCTATAACCCTCCCTAGCCGATTGGCCAGAATCTTAGAATACATTTTTGTGTATGAGTTAATCAAGGAAATTGGCCAATAGGAAGATGAATTATCTACTGGTTTTCCTTTTTTGGGAACGATTATATTGTCCATCTCTTTCCTGGACTCAGGGGAGCTTCCATATACTATACACCCCAAAACAGATCAAGTAGAAGAAGTGTTATAGCTATTCCTAGGATCTTGTAAACCTCCAAAGGTATCTTGTTGGGACCAGCAGCTTTCCCTGATGCCATTCCTAGCAATGCTAAGTGAACTTCCTCCAGAGTGATTTCTTCTTTTAGCTCTTCTTTGATTGGCCTATCCAGGCCCCCTCTGAGTTCGATGCTAGTCACCAACCGTGCTATATGCTGCGCGGCTTCAGCTCCCCTTTTATTAACATTATCCTGATACAAAATGTGATAATAGTTCTGAAACCCTTTGATGATATCTTCTGGATCGGTATGTACTTGTCCGTTTAATTTAATAGAGGGTATTAAACTCAAAGATATATTTTGCCTAGTACGAAGAGCTAGCCTCCTACCAACTTGCTCTCTGTTTTCGTAAGCGTTATTCCGATGGGATTGATATTCCTCTGCAGATCTCAGTGTTTTTTTTTTTTTTTTTTTAAAAGACCTTTATTGTCCAACATACAGTGTACACAGCATCATAGCTTACAACCCAGTCGGGCCAGCTGCAGGTAATGAACGTTACGGTATAGAAAGTAAAGGAACACAGCTTCAAGTCCGGCAACCCTGGGGTCCGGCAGCGTATATCAGCATTTCACATTACACCATAGCATGTATACATTTAATGTCTAGTAAGTGTGTGGTCTAAGGGTTTTTCTGTATGAATTCAGTGGCTCGAAGTGGCTGTGCCGAATCTACCCTCAGCAGTGGCTGCAATGATAAGCGTGCCCATCTTGTCCAGTATGTGTCATCTGTGAGTGCTTCAGTGTGGGTCGACACTCAGACGGGTTTGGCGTCATGTGAGGGAGCGTTGAGGGTGCTCAGTGGCTAAGTGCATTTGGGGCGTGTAGCCTCCTCGTGCGTCCATTGCAGCGGAAAGAGATGTTCTACACCTCAGTGCCCAGGTGGGGTGTCCAATCTTCGGCTGTCACACCCGAGGGCGTCCCGTGCCACAAGATGGTGTAAAGCATGAAGTTGTATGTGTACGGACATGGTCTAAGGGAAAATGAAACCAAATCCACAACTAACTACAAAACAGGGACAAGGGTTCATAGGAGGCAGGTAGGGGCAGGTACGTGTGGAGTTCGCCTTAGTGTCGAGAGGGGGGAAGTCTGATTTAGCGTGTCAGTCGTGTCTCGCGGGGTAGGTAGTCGGGGGGGCCGGGGCGCGGGAAAGTGCGGGTCGTCCGTGCAGTGGAGCCATTAGGGGGGGGAGGCCCCACGAGAGGTTGGTGGGTGTGGCATACCGGTGACTAGCTCGGGCTCCCGTCGCCGTACCTCATGTGACTGCAGATCTCAGTGTTAACCAGCTATTTAGTTCCGCTTTTAAAGCGATTATTCGGTACTGAGTTTGACCCCCCTCTTGTCCCTGCGTTATTATCGAGATGTGCTCCTCCTCTGCCCTGGCCAAGTCCCACATTAGT
This sequence comes from Lissotriton helveticus, assembly GCF_964261635.1. Classification (NCBI taxonomy): domain Eukaryota; kingdom Metazoa; phylum Chordata; class Amphibia; order Caudata; family Salamandridae; genus Lissotriton; species Lissotriton helveticus. Next base: position 1,639,358,526 of record NC_136067.1, read on the forward strand.
TATTGATTCTTGATCTCCCGCTGCCTCCTAGCCCTGGCAACAAAGCTAATAGTTTCACATCTAAGAGCATCCTTAAAAGAATCCCAGACAATACCTCTGCTAGCGCTGTATCTATTTATATAAAAAAAATTGCACCCACCTTTTAATAAATTCGATATATTCACTATTCGCTAGCAGTTTCCTATTAAACGTCCATTTACTCCGTGGTCTCTTAAAGCGCGCTATTTCAATTTCTAAAATTAAAGGGTTATGATCGGATATTATCTTAGGAAGTTTTTTGATACCAGCTCGTTCTAATAGATCCCTTGTACCATTAAAATAATGAATCCTGACATATTTTTTATGGGGACAGGAATAATACGTGTATCCGGAATTATTTGGATTTTTTATAACCCAGATATCCGCCAAACCATGGCTTTCTTTAAGGGAGTTTAACGCCCTGAAAAACTCTGGGCTTTCGACAAGAATATCCCCTTGTCTCCGCTGCCCGGACCCAACATCCAGAGAGATATTAAAATCTCCACATAAAATTAAAGGGCTCGCCATGTAGCAAGTTCTACTTCCAAATCTTCAAAAATCTGGGGATCATCTTGGTTTGATCCATAGATCAAGCACACCATACCTCCCACTGCAAGTTTTATTATAGCCCACCTCCCCAGCGCATCCATGGCCTTGCGTTTGGACAAACCTAAAGCTGTCTTTGCTAATATGGCCACCCCACGAATATTCAAAGTCTGAGATGTGCATGACAAAATATTATACCCACCAACCCTCAGTAATTCTCTTTTCTCCCAAGGAATATGAGTCTCTGTAGACATACTACATCCATGGTATTCAGCCTCATGAGTTTAGTAAGTCTTGCCCTTTTTGCCCTATCAATCAATCCTGCAATATTCCATGAGCAAATTGTTATCCTCCCATCTTGGTTTAGTATCAAATTCTAGAATCCTCCTCTTAGTAACTTTTACTCCTCTCCTCCATCTTTCGTCTCATGATCTGTTTCTGCTTATTCTTCTCCATTGGCTGTACTTTTATTTCGTTATCATTCCTGGATGTGCTTTTTTTACCCCAAGTTTTGGTCCACCACCCTTCCCTTATCCCCCTCCTCCCTTCCATCTCCCCCCCACCCTCCACCCTAGTGCCCCCACCTCCCCACACGAGGTGCCCAGACCCAATCTTGAGTCTGTACATGATGAGTGTGCTGCACAGATCGAGAGTCCTGATACTCGGACCTTCCTATGCTATTTAACTGGATACTGCTTCCAAAATCCCAAGTCCCCCTCCCCCCAGAACGGAGGATCAGTGAACCCGCTTCCCCATTTGCCCCGTTTCCCCACCCGCACCTGTTCCTTAATCACAGATTTTTTTTAATTCATTTTCCTTATATATATATTTACTTCTACATTTATTTATATACAATTCTCTCTTTCTTTTCTTTTTTTTCCTTCCCCTTCCCCTTTCTTTTCCCTTATACATGATCATGTCTGACAACGGACTCCTGAGGCGGAAAGCCGGGAGCTAGATGCTGAAATCTTTTTTTTAAAACTTGAATGTTATACTGTGTTTTTACAACTTTGCTCTCTACCTACCTCTGCTGACATCATCTAAACAGCGCTCCACGCTGCAACGACCCCCTCCTTCTTGCCGCCATTCACGAGGGCGAGGCGCGCCTCCAGACACGCCCCCTGGGTTGGCCACGCCCCCTCGCCACGTTATAAATAGTGCGCGCCAAACGCTGGGCGCTGCACTGACAACGGACTCCTGAGGCGGAAAGCCGGGAGCTAGATGCTGAAATCTTTTTTTTAAAACTTGAATGTTATATTGTGTTTTTACAACTTTGCTCTCTACCTACCTCTGCTGACATCATCTAAACAGCGCTCCACGCTGCAACGACCCCCTCCTTCTTGCCGCCATTCACGAGGGCGAGGCGCGCCTCCAGACACGCCCCCTGGGTTGGCCACGCCCCCTCGCCACGTTATAAATAGTGCGCGCCAAACGCTGGGCGCTGCACTGACAACGGACTCCTGAGGCGGAAAGCCGGGAGCTGGATGCTGAAATCTTTTTTTTAAAACTTGAATGTTATACTGTGTTTTTACAACTTTGCTCTCTACCTACCTCTGCTGACATCATCTAAACAGCGCTCCACGCTGCAACGACCCCCTCCTTCTTGCCGCCATTCACGAGGGCGAGGCGCGCCTCCAGACACGCCCCCTGGGTTGGCCACGCCCCCTCGCCACGTTATAAATAGTGCGCGCCAAACGCTGGGCGCTGCACTGACAACGGACTCCTGAGGCGGAAAGCCGGGAGCTAGATGCTGAAATCTTTTTTTTAAAACTTGAATGTTATATTGTGTTTTTACAACTTTGCTCTCTACCTACCTCTGCTGACATCATCTAAACAGCGCTCCACGCTGCAACGACCCCCTCCTTCTTGCCGCCATTCACGAGGGCGAGGCGCGCCTCCAGACACGCCCCCTGGGTTGGCCCCGCCCCCTCGCCACTCCCTGATTCTTCTCCATAAATCATGTGTCTTGGCAGGAAGCGCAGCGGACGAGCGCAGCGGGCGCGACGATTGCGCGCCGAAGGCGCGCTTAAGGCAAGCTCGTCTGCGCTCGTCCGCGATCGGCCGGGGCTAGGGGCTCGTCACTCTGCCCCGCGTATCATCTATTCCCCCGACCAACTTCGCTGCTGCCAGGGCCCCTGGCCCATCTCGGACTCTATCTGCTCTCGCATCTCCTCCCTTGGTCTTTCTTCTGCTTCTTCCTCTCTCTGTCCTTTCCCTACAGTCGACACCCCTTCCGGGTCTCGTAGCACCCCCCCATCAACCCCCAAAGCCTTCACAGCCTTTTATCTCAACACCCGGTCTGCCGTTGCCCATGCACATGAACTTTCAGTCTTACTGGATCTCCATGCTCCAGACCTTCTCTTTTTGACTGAGACATGGTTCTGCGATGACTCCCTCCCTGCCCTACTATCCACTCTACCGGCCACCTACTATGCCCTCAGGGCGGATCGCCCTGAGGGCAGGGCCGGGGGTGGCGTGGCGGTCATCGCACGCACCAGTCTCCCCTTCCAAATGCTATCTTTACCCGACATCGCGACAACAGAATTCCTGGTGATCCGCACGGTTTCCACCTCCCCCCCCCCTGACCTGCTTTCTCACCTATCGTCCCCCTCAGTCCCCCTCACAGTTTCTTCCCGATTTCTTGGAGGTCTTGGCCACCATCACAATCAACAACTCTTCCATTCTGCTCCTTGGCGATTTTAATTTTTGGCCCTCCGATCCCGCGGAGTGCCCATCCTCCAAGGAATTCTGCGAAACGCTTCACTCCCTCAACTTCACTCCCCACGTCTCCTCCCCCACCCACATCAAAGGTCATATACTCGATCAGATCTGGTCCCTGAATTGCCCTGTGGATTCACTCTCTATTACCCCTTGCTCCTGGTCGGACCACCACCTAATCTCATTCCTTCTTCCTATCCACCCTCCAGCTAAGCCCCCCCGGCCTAAAAACACCTGGGTCCGATCATGGGGTCGTGTTAACCTGGAGAATCTCTCTTCCCTCCTTACCTTGTCCCTCCCCCCCCTACAGGGTCTTCCCACTCTTTCCCAGGTCGACGCCATAGATCAGTGGCTCTCCAACGGACGCGACGTTTTTGCCCCGCTCAAGCGCATTACCTCCAAACGCGACAAGGACGCCAATCGGTGGTTCACCGAAGAGCTTAAGACCACCAAATTAACAGTTCGCCGCGCGGAGCGGGCATGGAGAAGGAATTACTGCCCCACCCTGAAACTGGTCTACACTAACATCATGAGCCAGTATAAAAAAGACATCTTGGAGGCAAAAACATCTTACTTCTCCTCCAAAATCCTAGCCGCGGAAAACCAGTCAAAGGAGATATTCACCATCGTCCACAACCTAGCGTTCTCGGACAGAACTACTCTTAAGCCGGCCCCTTCCGAAGCACTCTGTTCTTCCCTCAACAACTATTTCATTCACAAAATCATCACCATCAAGGCTAACATCCCGCCACCCTCCTCCTCTTTTGTCGACCCCCAATGCCCCCCCCCTAAGGGCGAGCTTTTCTCACTTCCCCCTATCACTAGGGAGAGCCTGATCACCTTGGTTCCCCTGGTCAAATCCGGCTCTCCTCTTGACCCTTGTCCCGCTCACATTCTCCGCCATATTTTTGTTTCCTGTCCTGACCCTCCCCTTCATCTTCTTAACAGCTCTCTCGCTCAAGGCATCGTCCCTAAACCCTTGAAATCCGCGGTAATTGTGCCCATTTTAAAAAAACCCGGGGCAGATCCCTCTGTCCCCGCCAATTTCCGGCCTATCTCCCTCCTACCATTCCTGGCCAAGGTGCTCGAGCGCCACGTCACCTGCGCTCTGAGCTCCTTTGTGGAGAATCATGATGCCCTTGCCCCCCGTCAAGCCGGTTTCCGCCCCGCACACTCTACGGAGTCCGTTGTCCTGTCGGTCCTGGACACCCTCAGGGAGGGTATGGACACCAATCAGCACCAGGCTCTTGTGCTCCTCGATCTCTCAGCCGCCTTCGATACGGTCGATCATACCATCCTCCTCTCCCGTATCGGAGCGGCGGGGATCGGGGGGACCGCCCTGGTCTGGTTGTCCTCATTCCTGAGCGACCGCACCCAGGCTGTTCGACTGGGTGACTTCACGGCGGACGTCCGGAAAGTTCAGTGCGGGGTTCCCCAAGGTTCCTCCCTCTCTCCTCTCTTGTTTAACCTGTACATTGCTCCCCTAATCTTTTCTCTTCAACAGATGGAGGTCGCCGTATTTAATTATGCGGACGACCTCCAGCTTGTCTTCAATCTGTCTTCTCCTTCCTCTATTCTAAACTTTCAATCTGTTATGCTTCACATCAGGGACTGGATGAACCACAACCACCTTAAACTCAACCCCGACAAAACCGAGTTGGTGTTGACGGGTGGTTCATCCAGCCCCTGGTCCCCTCTTTTTTGGCCCCCTGCTCTTGGCCCTCCTCCTACCCCTGCTTCCTCAGTTAAAACACTTGGCATAAAACTTAATTCTCAACTCACCCTTCACTCCCAGGTTAGCTCTGTGGTATCTTCTTCCTTTCTTTCACTGCGCACTATACGTAGGGTGTCCCGTTTCTTCACTTTCACTGCCCTAAAGCTCATCATCTTGGCCATGGTGGTATCCCGCCTGGACTACGGCAACGCCCTGTATGCCGGCATCCCTGCCTACAGTCTGCGTCGCCTGCAACAGATCCAAAACCAGGCGGCCCGCCTGGTTTTTAAACTCCCCAAATTTCACCACTCTACCCCGCTTCTGAAATCACTTCACTGGCTCCCTGTGCGAGCCAGAATTGAATTCAAGCTTGCTTCCATCACCTTCCGGGCCCGACACGGACTCGCACCTGAATTCATTTCCTCCGAGATTGTCTCCTATGTCCCCACCAGGGAACTTCGCTCGTCCTCCCAGTCCCTCCTCACCATCCCACGCTACCGGAGAAAGAAGTGGGGAGGCTCTAAATTTGCCACCCTTGCCCCTACCCTCTGGAACTCCCTTCCCCTCGGACTCCGCACCATCTCTCTTTACCCACATTTCCGTAAACAACTTAAGACCTACCTATTCACGAAATCCTTCGAATAATAACTCTCCGGTTCCCCCAGCTTTTTAACTAGGATCCTGTCAGTAATAGCGCCAAGAAACCGCAGGTATATGAGCGCTCTATAAGAAATTTTAAATTCAAATTTTTTAAATTCAAATTCATGTTCTCTTAATTAAATTGAATACTGGTCTGCATCTAGCCAGACAAACCGTCCACATATTCTTAAGCTTTAACTTCGACACAAAAATGTGTATTTGCCCCCCCCCAATCACTTATAGACAGGCTGGATTGTTAAAGAAGGCTTGCGCATTCTTGTCCTGAAATGGCTTAATAAGCTGCCGCAACATCCACCACCTTTTGACGGAGGAGTGGCAAAAATCAGGTCGGACAAAATACGAAACTCATTCCTGGTTCTCTTTGCTTCTGGCCTAGCTTTCTCAAACACAGCTTGGTGCAGTAAGAAATTGCCAAAATACACCAGGGTGGCACGTAGAAGAGCCCCTGCCCTTGCTGGCTGTTACTGTACAAAGGGAATTGTATTGTATTGCACGATGGGCACGTTGCACTTCTTGAGCCCAGTTCCAATCCGTAAGCTTCGGGAGAGTATCTCGTAACAGATCCACCACATATAACTGAACATCAGCCCCCTCAACCCCCTCTAGGACCCCAAGAACCCGCAGGTTGTTTCTCAGCTGACAGTTCTCAACCTGATCCAGCTTCCACTTGACGCCAATTAACTGTGCCTCATGCGAATTTACTAAAGTTTGATTTGTTGCAAGGTCTGATTCAGTAGAGACTATCCTAGACTCGAGATCCGTCAGCCGTTCCCCAAATACACTGCAGGTCGTAGTCAGTTTTCGTACCACCTCTGGCACCTTTCGCATCGCTGCCTGGGCCTTACGTCCATCTTGGCGCATTTCCTCACAGTGCATTGATATGGCCTGAAAGATAGCCTCAAGCGTTGGAGTAGACCCAGATGGATCAGAAACAGGTTGGCCGTTGGACATAGGATTGGTGAGTTGATTTATAGAGGTATAATCCCAAGTAAGATCCTTGCCTCCCAGTCTTCTTTTTTTCCCCTCAAAATAGTTTTAGTCTTACCGCCATCATCCTCCTCCAGATCACTATTACTCAAATCTGTAGTGTTTACTGATGAGTCCTCTGACCATTCGCCACTATGCGATACAGAAAAAAAAAGTCACTAGGCTCCTTATTTAAATATCTCTCCATATTGCCATTATCGTACTTATTAGCCTTAGAAGCTAATTGAGGCTGATTTATATATGCAGCGCTTGATGGTTGCTCTTGGAGGGGTGTGGTTGAGGTATCCTGCATGTAAGTCTGTTCACCCCCACCCGTTTCAGCCTCGCCTGATTTGTCTGTATTGTCTGTATTAGATACCACTCCAACCTTTCCAGCAATTGGCATATTATTTTCCTCGCCCCAATTAACAGTCACAGGGAGAGGGGAGATGTCCCCAGGCCTACCTTTGGTATCGACCGGGCCAGTCTTGACCGTCAGTCTCCAATGCGAGGATATTCTCTTCCTCGCTCCGCTCCTCTCGCTCCTCCCGCGGCACATCCTCAGCGTTCACTGCAGTCTCGGGCCGGCCTTGCCCTGAATCAACCAATCGTGACCTGGAGCTGGTTTCCCGGCCGGCCTTCTCAGCAGTTCAACCACTGTAGGGCCGGCCGGATGTCCTTCCAGAGCAGCCCCCCTCTTTCCTCTCCTTTCTGGGTTTGGGTCGACTGCTGTCCCCCGGCGCCCCTGTCTCGGCGTCTACGCAGGTGACCTCCCCCTCGCTACCGATACCATGGTCTCCACGGTTGAATAGCCAGCCTCCGATACTCCCCTCAAAGCCAGCTGGGCCTCTCTCGCTTTAGCAGCCCCTGCTGCTGTCTTGGGACCCATTTCAGCAGTCCTAGCTCCAGCTACGGACGCCGCTGCCAGGTAAGATTCCTTGAGGTGGTCTGTGGCAACCTCTGATATTATTTTACTGAAATGCCGCAGCACCGCCAGCCCAATCGCGGTTCCCAGTAAATGTAGATAGCTCCTGCAGGTCCTTGGGGTGTGCTCTAACTCCACTCTACAGATTGCGTTACAGATTGCTGGGTTCATCGCTCCGTGCTTCCCAGTGCAGCATTTTGAACTTCCAACTCTTGAATGGTCTGTGCGCACCTACGGTCTCAAGCGACCGCCATCTTTTCCTCTTGTTTAAGGGAACGCCACTATCAAGGCCTCCCGGAGTGTGTTTGGTGGCTGTCCTTACTCCTTCACCTCATTGTAGAGTTCCAGTAACTTCAAGGAAAGTGAGGCACTAAAGGTAGCATAATATTCTATGCAGAGGCCATCCGTGCCTGGGGTCTTATTTCGTGCTTTTTGAGTGATGACTGTATGGATCGCCTCAATTTGGAGAGATCCGTCTACTTCTGCTCTTTGGATCGGATTTAGACATTCGAGTCCATGTAAGTATTCCCGTAATCTATCAATGTCGGGACAGTCAACCTCCACATATAGGGACCAATAGTAATCCGCAAAGGCACTGTTAATGTCTATATCTCCTTTTGCATATGCCGATGTAGTAGTACCATACACCTGTCCTCTCCATTTCACTTGGGCTTTTTGTAGCTCAGCCTGCGTTAAGTGTGTCTCTTGTAAAAAGCTATCTATGTGTGTAGCATTTAAGGTAAGTGTGGACTCTCTATTTCCTAGACAGACATCAGACGCGCCCCCTCCCTGAACACCTTCAGGAAGACCCTCAAGACCTGGTTTTCAGCTAAGCAGCTAAATGGCTAAACAGATTTACGGACACCCCCCCACTCCCACTCCAGCGCCTTGAGACCCTCACGGGTGAGTAGGGTGCTTAAAATTCCCTGGTTGATTGATTAAAGTGGCCTCATGTCAGTAGGTTATATTGTGGGAGTACCCATTATATGTGTGCACTGATATCAGTATGTCATTCTATCCTCCCGGTAGCCCTAGAGTATGCCCCCCCCCCCCGAGAGTCTCCCTTATGATCATATGCATGTGATGGTGTTGATGTATTCTGGGCGACTCTGTATGGGCGTCTCCAACTGTGCAGCAGCAGTGTAATCAACATTTTCAACCACCTCCCCCTCCCTGTCTGGGTATTCCAGCCATACCAATACAGCAAGTAAACATCAACTATATAATTGAAAAGTATGATGAGTGTACTTTACAGTGAAACAAGGTGAGCAGAGGATCCTTTAAGCCCTGAGTAATGGGCTTGGTACTCAGCCCTCATGCCACCCCCCCCCGTCCCACAGTGCACCCCCAAACCCCATGTGAGCAATCCACACCTCGTAACCTCACAATGAAGGAGATGTTCAACCTATCAAATCAAGTCATCCATTAGTCTAGGTGTCAGGTCTGGGCCTCGATGGTCCTCCCCACCGGAGGCGGGAGTAATATTGGTGTCTGAGCCAGAGTCTGAGGCATGATTTGGTTATAGGATACCAAATGTGTGTTTGCTGTAGTGCAGCAACTTCGCCACCATTTCTGCTCGCTTTTTGCTGTAGTGCAGCACCTCCGCCACCATTTGTGCTTGCTTCATGGCCACTTGTTTATTTGTGGGATGATTACTCACCCTCCTTAGTCTCCTGCGTCTCAGGGTCAGTCATTCCCCATTGTGCAGCTCCGTGGTCAATGACACTGCCATATCCTTGTTGTGTAAACATGTCCACGCTTCTTTGGGATTCAGGAACAAGTTAGTTGAATTGCCTTTTATCACCATAAGTTTTGCGAGATGCAGAAGTGCATATTTCAAGTCTATCTCATGCAGTTGTTGCTTGAATCCTGCATGGGGCCTTTCGTCTGGAACACTTGTAGGATCACGTTCCTGTCCCTATAAGTAAGCAGTCTCCCAATATCAGTTCTCGGCGGGGTCCCCGGTGGCGGAGGCTTCCCTGGTAAGTGCTGTGCTCTTTCTACTGAGAAAAAAGTAGGCACCTTACCGGCCAGCACCGTTGACATTTACCACTGTTCAAGGAAGAGTTCCATGCTGGGGCTTTCCAAGCTCTCCGGGAAGTCCAGGAAGCGGACATTATCACGCCTCAAACTACGTTCTGCATCCTCCGCCTTCCGCTGTAAAGAGTTTATGTTGGTGCACATATTCTTTAGCTGGGTTTGGATATCTTGGAGCATGGAGCGCATAGTGATAATTGCAGATTCAGCATCCTCCACACGGCCCACTAGCATCCTGTGATCGGTGCAGGGTAGGTTCTTGTCCAAGGAGACTGCATCTATTTTAGATTCCAGTGTAGTTTTAGTGTCCAGGATTACCTGCAGTATGCTGTCGAAAAGGCCAAAGTATTTGTCAAGGGTGGCCTCAAGATGGCTCATGGAAGCCCCCCTCCCCTGCCACTTGCTGGAGGAACGGGGTGGTCTTTTAAATCCCCATTGGTGGGGGGGGGGTGGATTTGTATTAGGCTTAGGCTTCACCATCTTCCCCTCACTAACATAAGCCATGTGAGTCCACTCTTTCAATCTCTAGCAGGCAGTGCAACTGAGCTGTGTCACTTTGACCCAACCTGGCCCCCCACAGTGTGCTAATGCAGCAGACCTGCATAGATTGCTCACCAGCACCACGTGCCATGTTCCAGAGTCACCATGGGTGGGGGAGGGAGCAGCACACCCCTCCCCGCGCTGTGTGGAATTAAAGTCTGCAGGAGGCTTCTCTGGACCTCATCATTACGAGGTGTTTCGCCTCACTTCCTCAGGATTCAGGCTGCACTCAGCAGGTCCGTCCCAGGCCGCTTGATAGGAGGAGCAATGTCACACCACTCGACACTGCTGGCCAGGACAGAGTGGGCGGGCCCAATTGCAGTGTGGGCAGCCTTTCCTTTCAGGCCCACTCTGCAGGAGCAGCAGATGTTCACCAGCTGCCAAGTGTTTGCTCCTAGCCACCCAGATCAGGCCGTCTCACTTTCTTGGCACAGCGCTGGGCCCAAGACACCTGTGTGCCCGGAACCACTGGAGTCACGAGGGCACAGCTTCTCAGCACCGCTACAGCTGCGCTCCACTACTGTCAAACGGCAGCCTCCATCAGGGAGCCCCGTGGGCAGGATCCATGCCGCAGCTGCAGACCGCCTGGCTCCCCAGCTTGGCCGCGCCGCCGCTGCCACCAGCAATTGCTTGCAGCACCTTCTGCAGGTGTCTCCAGAGGGGGTCCTACACACCTGGACAGACTTCACCAGGACGAGTTACCCAGGACAGGTAAGGAGAGTACAGCCAGACCTAGGATGAAGCTCAAGCAAGCAAGTCTGCAATGGCAACCATCTTGGCCATGCCCCTATGTCTCTCATGTCCTTGAATGTATAACTTTCTCAGAGGGGTATTTCCAATGTCAACTTTTTTTTCCACCCAGTCTTTGTTGTGTTAGTGTGCCGTACTTTAATAACTGCCTACCTAGGTCCAGGTAACTGGAGGTATTTTTGCAACATATAATTAGACTGTGTACCCTTGTGGGCTCATTGCTTCTCTGTCCTTTCTCTAAAAGTTCCTGTGGGAAGGTAAACGAACCAGTCACTCACTACCATTAATTGGAAGGCACATTAGTATTTTCTCATATTAGGCAAGGCTATCCCACCCTCGTACTCCCCCCTCTAACATCTCCAACGATAGGTGTTCCACTGTCCTCTAGCAAGGTATGTAATGCTTTGTTTTTCTCTCTGAACAGTGTCTCAGGGGTCCAGACTGGATGAGGATCCAGAATAAAAGCGAACAGTTTAGGTAGCATGACCATTTTGAAGATAGGCACTCTCCCCAACATTGAGAGGGGCAAATGTATCCAGTGTCATTCTACTGTATACATTTTGCAATAACTGTCTGTAAGTTTAGATCTATGACTAGCTCTGTTTTACTTGTAATGTGTATTCCAACATATTTAAATGTTGTGGGTTGTTTTTTAGGGGGCAATGCAGTATCTTAATGTAATGGATGTATAGCTTACAAATACATAGGAGTCGTCGTTCATGATTCCAGGCCTGCTAAGTATAAAAGCAAGTCATCCGCATATAAAGATATGCTGTCCTCCCAGTCCTTTGTCTAGCTGAGCGCTCTTATTAAGGAGTCCCCTCGTAGCCAGCAGGCCAGGGCTTCTATTGCCAGGGCAAAAAGGATGGATGAGAGAGGACAACGCTCCCTCGTTCCTCTCTTCAACTGAAATGGTCTAGAAAGCGTCCCATTGATCTTAAACCTGACAGTTGTTGCTTTATAGAGGGAATGTTACCCATTCTCTGAACGTTTCAGTAAATCCCATTCTTTGTAATATCTTGAAAAAGAAGGACCATTCAATAGCGTGAAAGGCACGTTATCCAGTATTGGGTATCTTTCATAGATTCACATGCCTGAATCATTCCCCGTCGTCGAGGCGGGAGTCCCACGGTAAAAATATATACAATAGCAGTGCCTAAAAATCCTTGTAGTAGGCTGGAGAAAGGTATAGGCCCGAACTAGGCCCAAAACTTAGCAGCCTATCTACCTCTTTTTGTAAAAAGAACTGAACCATCAGCACCAGCCAATCCGCTGTCACCACCCTCTAGAACCTTCCCAGCTCAGGCAGTTCTCCTCAGATTTTCACCGCACTTCGTGTGGAAGGGAGTCTCCCTGAGTGCCTACTCAGTTTTTTCTGTTTTCTCTTCAGGATGTCTGAAAAGAAGGCTCTTTTCAAAGCTTGTGGGAACTGTTTTAAGAAGAGGGTCCATGTGGATGACAAGCACTCCGACTCAAGTGCCTGCACCCCTCACACATTGTGAATGATTGCAGAATCTGCCGCACCTTCCCTGCCAAAACCATCAGGGACATGGAGGCAAGGGTTCTTTTATGGCTTAAGTCATCTTCCACAGATGATGAAGACAAGGCCTCTACTTCCAGTAAGAGAGCCAGATCCCAAGAAGGCTCTTCTCCTGAGAGAAAGAAGAAACATAAACTATCTCAGAGCTCTTCAGAACCCTCAAGGAGGTCATCGTCTCCATCAGGACACTCATCTACAATTGTGAGTACCGCCGAGACTTATACTGTCAGTCTGGTGTCTGCTCACACTACAACTGTCACCTCTACTTCTTCAATTTCTTCTGCTACGGTGTCCACAGCTGCTATTACCTCCCCTAGGGTGTCAGCTTAGGTTTATTCTACAAAACCTGCCACGTCGACGTCAAAGTCATTGTCGACTAGAGCCCCGTTGACGTCGAAACCGTCATCGACTAAGAGCCCTTTGACGACGGAAGGCCCGTCGACGACGAAGTCATCGTCTATGAGGAGCCCGTCGTCGACGGCACCAATCGACAGCAACTCCGTCGATGCAAAAAGTGACAGCCTCGTCGACGAAGGATTCGTCGACGAAGACATCGACGAAGGACTCGTCGACGAAGACACCATCGACGGCCTCGTCGGCGAAGACAGCATCTTCGTGTCTTCGTCGACGAGGCCGTCGATGGTGTCTTCGTCGACGAGGTCGTCGATGGTGTCTTCGTCGACGAGTCCATCGTCGACGAAGACACCATCGATGGCCTCGTCGACGAAGGTTTCGTCCGCAGCCACGTCGACGACGGCATCATCGTCTAAAACCCCGTTGACGGCAAAACCGTTGACGACGGCCACGTCGACGGTAATACCATCGATAACAGTCCCGTCGACGACGGGCCTGTCGACAACGTCACATTCCATAACGACGAGTTCAACTGTGGCGATTACACCTGCACATCTGATGAATAAAACACCTCCATCAAGAGTGCAATATACACATTTTCAAATGAAATCTTATCATAGACAAGACTATTCTCACGTCTCTCCACTTCTACCATCACATATTTTGGAAACATATGTGGAGGAGGATTCTGATGAAGAAGAAGAGGATGAGGGTCCATTTGGAATTGCAAGTCATCCTTCACAATTACATATCAAATGCCAGGAGGAGGATGAAGAGGATGTGCAACATCATTATTATCAAGGAGACGTATCAACGCCTTATTATGCTCAATCTATAAGGCCTCCACTTTCCGAAGAGGCAAGTCATCTTCCCCCTTCCTTAGTTCAAGACTTGCAGGCCATGTTGGCAGACTATCGCCAAACATTTCCACCTACGCCAGTGGCACCTATTATGCCTCCCACAGATCCATGGGATGACTATGTAATCCCTATGCCTTCACCGCCAGTACCACAGCCCTCATATTCTCCACCGGAAGATATTGGTGGATTTCATAACATCATGCAGCGGGCTGCTGCACGTTTTCAACTGCCTGTAACGGTAGAGCAGTCAGACGGTTTCTTGCATGACTTCAAGGAGGGGTACAGAAAGATTACCAGAGCAATACCAATTATTGACTATATATGGAAGGAAGGCCTTAACATCATGAAAACGCCAGCTTCTATCCTGGCAGTCCTTCCTCGGATTGAAAAGAAGTATCGAGCACCATCGGATACTCCATCTTGTCTTTTGGGAAACACTCGTCCAGACTCAGTAATATCTCAGGCTGCACAGCAGAGATCCAAGAATCCTTCGACTCCAATTTCAACACCCCCTGACAAGGAGGGCAGGAGACTGGATTTAATAGGGAAAAGGTTCTCCACGAATGCTGCAGCATCCATTAAAGCGGCTAATTCCTTAGCAATTCTTGCCCGCTATGACCGCCAAATGTGGTTGGACCTGTCGGAATTCATAAATTTAATACCTGAAGATCGACAACAGGAAGCGCGCAAGATAGCGCTGGAAGGAGAGAGGGCAGCATCGGAGATCATTGACTGCGCCTTAGACATCTCTAACACCAATTTCAGACAATTGGCAGGCGCAGCAGTCCTCAGGCGACAAGGCTGGCTCAAGGCTACCTCCTTCAGGCCAGAGGTGCAAACGAAAATTATAGATATGGCTTATGATGGTGACTCACTTTTCGGTAAGCACATAGACGATGCTTTACAAGCGATTAAAACGGATACCGACACCGCCAAATCTCTTGGTACTCTTCAATATAAAAGAGGATCTTTTAGAGGAGCAAGAGGCCGTGGATTTTCCTCTAGAGGAAATTATCAGAACCAGCAAAATAGAAAGTACCAGTCTCAATACAAACAACCGTACTATCAATCGTCTTACAGGCAACCTACCTCTGGTAATTTCTCTCGTTTGGAAGGAAAACGACGATCAAACAATCAAGGACGTGATTCCAACAAGCGTCAATGAGTATTGCCGGACGCCAGTCCATCATCCTTCCCTCCCTGTGGGCGTGAAAATGTCCGCATTTTACCAGCAGTGGCAGAGTATAACTTCAGATCAGTGGGTTCTAGATCTGGTCAAGAATGGACACACTTTGGAGTTTCTGAAGAAAGCACCAACAACACCGCCCAAGGGTCCCCCTCCCCCTCGTCTTCACTTACAGTTCAAAGAGACCTTAAAGATGTTGCACAAGAATGCGATAGAAAAAGTTCCCACCTCTCAGAAAGGGAAAGTATTTTACTCTCGCTTCTTCCTCATAGAGAAAAGATCAGGAGATTGGCGCCCAATCTTAGATCTGCGCAAGCTCAACAAATATATAAAGAAACAGAGTTTTCGCATGGTGACGCTGACAGATGTCCTGAATTGTCTCAACGAAGGGGACTTTATGGCTTCTCTGGACCTAGAAGACGCCTACTTTCACATCCCTATTCACCCAAAACACCGCAAATACCTGAGATTTACAGTGGCTGGCGTCCATTTTCAATTCAAGGTGCTCCCATTCGGTCTAAAGTCGGCACCAAGAATATTTACGAAGTGTTTAGCCCCAGTTGCTGCCGCTCTGAGGTCACAGGAAATACAAGTCTTCCCGTACCTGGACGACTGGCTGCTAAAAGGTCCATCAGTGAACTCCACAAGGAAAGCGGTCAAAAGCTCCCTCTTTCTATTCTCCAATTTGGGACTCACCCTCAATTCAAATAAATCTCAATTGCAAGCCCGTTAAGTATTAACCTTTCTGGGAGCATTACTGGACATGTGCCGATGCAAAGCGTTCTTGACTCAGGAACGACAAACGAAACTACTAAAGCTGGCAAAACAAATATCGGCAAGAAGGTCACTTTCGGTCCGAACATATGCTTCCCTTCTAGGGATGTGTTCGTCTGCAATCAGTCTAGTCCCAATGGCAAGACTCAGAATGAGGCCTCTGCAGGAGGAATTACAGCGACAGTGGCGGCAGGTAGACGGCTCATTCGAGGATCGCTTAAAGGTAACATCCAGAATGAGGCGAGCCCTTCTTTGGTGGTCGAAGGAAGACAATCTATCTCTAGGCCTCACATTTCTCCAGACCATGCCAGAATTTACCTTAACAACAGATGCTTCC
The DNA here is from genome assembly GCF_964261635.1 of Lissotriton helveticus. Taxonomy (NCBI): domain Eukaryota; kingdom Metazoa; phylum Chordata; class Amphibia; order Caudata; family Salamandridae; genus Lissotriton; species Lissotriton helveticus. Next base: position 1,639,374,451 of record NC_136067.1, read on the forward strand.
ATGGAAGGTTGGGGAGGTCACCTCCAGGACCTCCAAATTCAAGGTCGATGTCCTCACCAGTATCGGCAGAAACACATCAACAGCCTGGAGTTGAGAGCCATCTTTCTATCCCTGCAGGCTTTCCTTCCAAGGATTGCAAACTCCTCAGTGCTGGTGCGTACGGACAATACCACCAGCATGTATTATATCAACAAATAAGGGGGAACAAGATCTCTCTCCCTTTCGCAAGAGGCTCAAGAAATGTGGGAGTGGGTCATATGACACGGCATATCCCTCAGAGCGGAACATGTGAAGGGTATTCAGAACTCTCTAGCCGACAACCTCAGCAGGTCTCTCACAGGTTGCCACAAGTGGGAGCTCGAGCAAAATCAAGTGGACAGGATGTTTCAAACATGGGGCACACCAACTCTGGATCTGTTCACGACACGACAGAACAGCAAATGCCTGTACTTCGCCAGCAGATTTCCTCAACAGGGGTCATGGGGAAATGCCCTGTTGATGAGATGATCCGGAATCTTTGCATACGCCTTTCCTCTATCCCCTTATTCCAAAAATACTGCAGAAAATGAAAAGGGAACATTGTACTCTTCTCCTAATTGCTCCTCGCTGGCCGAGGCAGTACTGGTTCCAAGAACTGCTTCTTCTGTCTCGACAACCTCCAGTTCGTCTCAGACCGACAATATCGATGCTGACAAGAGAAGGAGGCCAGATTCTGCACCCAGATCCTCAATCGCTTTACTTGCATGCCTGGCTGCTGACTTCCTAGAATTTAAAGATCTTAACATTTCTACAGATTGCAGGGCAATTTTAACTCAAGCCTGTGCTCAAAGTACCATCAGAACATACCGTTTTAAGTGGAAACGATTCTGTAGCTGGTGTGAGATAAATAATGTTCATCCGCTCAAAGCTCCACCAGAGGACATACTACCTTACCTGCTGTCCTTGGCCAAGGCAGGTTTAGTTTTCTCTTCTATTAAGGTACATCTGGCCGCTATCTCCAGGTTCAGGAAGAGTTCCAACAAACCATCACTGTGTTCTTCCTCATTAATAAAGCAATTTCTTAAGGGGTTATTTCGAGCTTTCCCTCCAGTTCGACCTCCACCTCCTGAGTGGGACCTCAATATTGTTTTATCCCAACTGTTAAGGAGGCCATTTGAACCTATTCACAAATCGGAGCTGAAGTTTCTAACTTGGAAAGTAGCTATCCTTCTAGCCCTCACTTCGGCCCGTAGAGTCAGCGTGATGCAAGCCTTCACGATCACAGAACCTTTCTTACATTTCACTAAAGACTATGCAATGCTAAGAACGAATCCGCAGTTCATTCCAAAAGTACCATCGCAATTTCACATTAATCAACCGGTAAAACTAAAGACCTTTTTCCCGGACCCTGTAACTCCAGCAGAAAAGACATTGCATTCCCTGGATGTGAAACGGTGCCTTAAGTTCTACCTGCAAAGAACTAAGAGCATACGTAAATCTAACCAGCTATTTGTTGCTTATGGACAAGCCACACTGGGGCAGGCTGTAACGAAAGCGACTATAGCCAGATGGCTATCTTCTGTAATTATCTTTTGTCACGACAAGGCTAACAAACCCCTGACAAGAAGGGTTAAAGCGCATTCTACCAGGACGATGTCAGCGTCTACTGCCCTATTCGCTGGAGTGACGCTGGAGAACATTTGCCGAGCTGCTACGTGGAAGAGTGTCCACACCTTTACGAGACACTACTGCTTGCAGTCGGCATCTCACAATGATACAGCAGTGGGGGAAGCGGTGCTGCAGCATCTTCTTCACTAAGGTTAGACATTTATGGTCTCTCTCATTATTTGGGATGTGTAAGCCATATATACATTCACTGTAGTTTTTCTGTCCTTTTCAAATACTGTCTTCTTTTATACTGTGTTGTATGAAGGTTTTTTGCTGCATATGTTATATAGACATGTATAAGCTCTATAACCTTCCAGGTTGCGTGGGAATAGGTACAATCTCTTTTGTCTCCCACCTTCCTCTAACAACATATATAGTCTTACTGCTTGTTACTCTGATTCAGGCATGTGAATCTATGAAAGATACCCCAATACTGGATAAGAAAACAAGTTACTTACCTGTAACTACAGTTATCCAGTTTTGGTATCTTTCATAGATTCACATGCACCCACCCTCCTCCCCGACAAGGCAGTTCTTTTTTACGGATACTTACTTCTCACTTGTGCTGGGAAAATCTGAGAACTGCCTGAGCTGGGAAGGTTCTAGAGGGTGGTGACAGCTGATTGGCTGGTGCTGATAGTTCAGTTCTTTTTACAAAAAGAGGTAGATAGGCTGCTAGGTTTTGGGCATAGTTCGGGCCTATACCTTTCTCCAGCCTACTACAAGGATTTTTAGGCACTGCTATTGTATATATTTTTACCGTGGGACTCCCGCCTCGACGATGGGGAATGATTCAGGCATGTGAATCTATGAAAGATACCAATACTGGATAACTGTAGTTACAGGTAAGTAACTTGTTTTCTTCCTCATTTAGCGAAATAACTACCCTCAGTTCTCTCATTCCAAATGCCCATGCTAATATACTTTGCATTTGTCTGCAATTGTGTCTTGTAGATCTTGTTGGCATATAGCCCAACTGATCGAGGTGATCTAAGCTTTCTACCACCTTGTACAGTCTGTTTGCAAGGACGTTTTCCAGCATCTTGTTTTCCCCAGTCAGCAACAAGATAGGTCTATAAGACCAGGTTGCTAACCCGGTTTGACAAGTTTGGGGATAGAGATCCCTTTTCCCTTATCTCTTTGTACATATAAGTTTACTGGCCAATGTTTTATGAGCCTCTGAACTCAACGAGAATTGCCTGACTCTCTAATTTACTTCCTTCCACAAGTCTGCAAACCCCAGTGCTAATTTGGAATTGCCTAGTCTCGAGGTTCCCTCATCGCTCCTTGTCGTGCACCGATTCTATCTCATCCAGTGTTCATGACTAAGTTAAAGTTGCATTCTGCTATAAGTAAATCAGCTGGAATATGTACTGGGAGATGCCCTATCTTCTCCAGCGTGCACGCCTGCAAGGACAGTAGCAGGTACACTTAAACAAATCCTAGTTATTTACCTTTATTAGCACCCAGTACTGCTGCGTAGCATCCCATGGGATCCTCTATATCTTGGAGTCTGTGGGATGAGGAATTGTTGATTTCTTCAGGAGTCTTGCCCCTCTTAAATCTGTGGTGAATCCAGCATGTGTGACTAGTGTATATGTATTCCTCCCTATACATTTGCATCTGTTCCCCACCAGATGGATTTCTTGTAGCCTCATCAGGTGAGGCTTATGTCTCTGTAATAATGGGAACATAAACCCACTCTTTACTTTCCTTCCCAGTCTGTTCACCTTCCTTGACAGGATATCTGGTCCCTGCTGTGCAATAAGTACACTATTCAACATTGTTTCGTTTAAGACAGTACTAAGGCACCCTTCTTCTGTGTCTGCTTGTAAACCAAAATTGTGTCACGTAAATCAAAACCTTCTCACCAAAAAAAACCTGGACAATCATTTGAGCTTTAATGTGTTTAACATCAATTTCTCTAGAAACAACTCCATGTGTTGTCTTTCTATTTGATCTACGACCCCCACCAAATGGATATTATTCTGCAGTGAAGGCAACTCTGCATCTTTCACCTTGTCAGCTAGTTATTTTGTGAGGGTCTGCAGTCTAGTCATTGTCCCTTTCTGGGCCACCGCTTCCTCAAAGGACATTTAAAACACTTGCTCCACTTTTCCGACTGTCAGATAATTTTCACATTGTTGCTGGTAGTTGTGTGAGATCAGTGGTGTTTGTGTCTATGTTGTATTTGTTACTTTGGTGATGTGTACGGCTGCCAGTATATCTTTAAGCGTAGTGTCCTGGTTTTTGGCACTGCTGCCAACTCTTGTTGAGGGTTTTCCTGTTATTCTTGGGCAAGTGGTTTTAGCTGGAATGCAACTTTTCGCAGCTTCTTGTGTGTTGACACTTTCCCCCTTTGTCTTTCACCATTTTCGAAGTTTGCCTCACTTTTTAGGTCGAGCTAGACGTAAGCAATGCGAAGCATTGCTTAGTCTGCGATGATATCTATTGTCACCCGTTTCTGGGAATGTGGACAAGAGAGGGTGCACGAGCGCAGATTGCACCTCGTGGGCGCGCACGGCGCCGTGCCCCTCTCCTGCCTCGGAAGCACCAACACGCATGCGCATACCCAGAGACACACACACGAGCACCCATGCACGCACCCATACATACAGAGAACCCACCCCCGCCGTCGCATACACACACATGCGCGCACACACACTGCATACACACACGCTCCCCCTTACCTCACCAGAGACACACACACGAGCGCACATACACACACGCACGCATACAGAGAACCCACCCCCGCCGTCGCATACACACACACACTGCATACACACACGCTCCCCCCCCCTTACCTCACCTCACCAGGCTCTTTTCTTGTCCTGTTTTCATGTGGGCTCCTTCTGCCCGGCTCCCGATGGATGGGCGGGCGGGTGCCGGAGAAGCGACCAAGAACACTCTGCGCCTGCGCGGAAGTGCACGCGCCCGCCTGACGTCACTTGTTTTGCTTGTTTACTATTGGTAAGGTTCCTGCGCCCCGCCCGGCACGAGTGCTTGCTCAAAGCAAGAAACTACATTTCCCTGTTGGGTGTGTAAACTGAGCGGAAACACTCGATTAACACATATGATGAGCATGGCCACCAACCAATCAGAGAGTTGTTCCAAGAGCGAAACCAATTGATGTGGCATATGGGCGGGCTCGGTCTATTCGCACAGTATTGAGGGTTCGAGGTTTCGATCGGTGACAACAACTCCTGTTTGTGTGAGTGGGGTTTGAAAGCAGGGTGCCTGTTAACGGCGGAGGTGTGGGAGTCTGTATATGAAGAAAATAGATGGTATGGTATCGTATACTACTTCAACAAAGCTCGACAACTTATCTGTTCTCTTTACTGGTATTTTGATTGGATATGGCTCCGTTGTAAAATCTCAGACTAATCTTCAAGCGCTGTCTTGGTTACGATTTTCTAGTTTTGCACAATAATTCGTAGTTCTGAGTCTTCGAAGCTGAGTTACTCACAAAGCCCCCAAATGAGTTTTGATCCTATTGAGTTATGCACAGATGTTAAATAATACAAGTAATAGTGTCGTAAGGGAGTTGAGATAAGCAGTGACAGTGTGAGGTGTGTTTAAAAGAAAAAAATTCTGAGACCGAGGTTGGGCTTGTGAAGATGGGGGCACACCTCAGTAAGACATTACTCCAGTTCTACATCTCGGTATTCAGCTGCTTCTTCAGACGTTGCCTTGGGTGCCCCACGTAAATAACGTGTTTTTAATTTTGTCCAGGGACTGTCCAATGTCACTGTTCCAAGGCATTTAATAAGTTGCTGAAAAATACCTTGTGGCAGACTTCTTAATGTCTATTCAGTATGGGCTTTACATTTTGCGTAGTAATGATCAATGTGACTGACCCCAAATGTTTTGAAATGTTCAATTTTTCCATCACAAAGCCACTGGAACTTTACACTATATTAGTTACTAGGAACCCAATTCTAGTTCAAACATTCATTGTAAGTATTTTGTTTTAATTAAGCATTAGGACAGTAACCAGTGCTTGTTTTTTTTTTTTTTTAAACTACTCTATAATTGAATCCCTTCTTGTTAAAACAGAGCACTTTAATCTGGGGAAAATTCAATCCCGAGTTCCTCAACTTTTGCACCTACAAAAGTTTAAGCTATTGCCATTAGAAATTACAATAACTTTTATTTAAATATTAATTAATTAGAAAAATTAACAGCCATTGTTATTTGTAATATCAATACATGTAAGTCACGTAAATACAACACATATTGCATTACAAATGCTATCGGTGTCACATTTGCGAAAGTTATAACTATTGGCATTGTAAATGACAAAGCTATTAATTTTGCTATTTTCAAAAACAAAACATAAATAAAAAATGACATTTACAATACCAATAGCTCAAACTTTCCTAATGCGAGACCTATTGCATTGCAAATGCTTGTTTTAATTGCTGTTTCCTTATTACATCTTACAGATCATGGTACTACTCTGGTCAGTAGTAAACTACCTTTTCTAATTATGTTTCATTCAGTTTCTAAGACGCTAACACTCTCTCCACCTAAAGATTTTGGTAGTGTTTTTCTCTTTCTCCGTCATTCAATTAATTTTTTCTCCCCCTGCAGTGTTGTTGTGCTGTAATTTCTACTCTCAAAGCCAAATTGTTTCAAGTTTGATTCGCTGCGGGGGACAAGACAGGAGACTGCTACCTATCTTTTTTTTGTGTGCCATTTTGTCTTTCCTGTTGAAGTTCGCAGGAGCAAAGGTCATTCTTTGAAGAATGTTTGTAGCCATGCTGGCTCTCGCTAAATAGGATTCTGTGGATAGCCGCCGATGAGTAGATGCCCTTGTCGGCCACGAACCAGCTCTGAATTAAGTTGAAATTATTGCACGGGCCTAAGTGATTGTGAGTTCTCGTTTAGGCAGCCATCTTGGTTGCCTTCCAGGGAATGCCCAGCCAAACTGGGCTCTTGGTGTCAGTGTGGGGATTAAGAGGCCCCTATTTAGTTGACAAGGGGCGCAAAGGATGCCATACCCCCATGGAACCTGTGTAGACATACCTGTGTCAACTAGGTTCCTCCAGCGAGCCCACACATGGACGATCCTATCTCTGGTGAGTTCTATTCTCTTCCAAGAGCATCCTTTAGTGTCCATAAGTACTTCAAATACTGCTTCTCTTGTCAAACAAATGGTAACATTCTTAGGCTTACACAACATTTTGTAACACTTTTCCAACCCAAAATGAACTGTAGCAACCCTAGAAACTAGAATTAATCACTAAAATATTTGTCATTGTAGGGGAAAAAATGCATTGTTTTCATGCACATTTCCAAGATTGCTGGGACTTTATTAACATTTTTGATTTGAAGTGTCTGTGTTGCAAAATATGTACTTGAAAGTTGTTTCCGAAGGGAGCAGGCACAGCATTTTCAATTCACCAAGGAATGCAGCAGGATGTATGTGCACCTGCTGCAAGTCCCATTTCCCTATGCCAGTTATGCTTATGTAGGGCTGGTGTAGGGAAATGCAGAGAGCTGACAGGAGATAGAAATATCCACTTCCTATATAGCAGGGACTGTGAGCCTTACTGGGCCTGTAACATGCTTGATGGTGTACATATTAACCCTGGGCCAAGTACTACACTACGCTCGCGAAGTTTGCGCTACTTCGCGCTACGCGAATTGCACGTAGCACAGTGCAAACACGCGTAGAGGTCATTTTGTGCTTGCTCGCGGTCCTCATTGTCAAGTTGGTGACAGCGAGCAAGCATAATGACATCCCGGCGAGACGTTTTCCTCGTTCGCTATCAGCAACATCAAGTTGCCGATCGCGAGCGTGGAAAATAAACCTCCTGGCGAGATTCTCAATGAGGGGAGGTCAGGTTTCTCATTGCGTGTGGTGATGTATGCTCGCAACCGCTCGCGATGAGAACCTACCAGTTTGCGTTGAGAAAGCTGCTGCCGCTCGAGTAGAAATCTACTTGAGCGGCAGAAATCGACCGCTTGCACTGTGCAAGATGTGGTTTGCACTGATTGCACAGTGCATACAAGCATCCTGCACTGTGCAATCAGTGCGAACAGCATTTTGCACAGTGCACTATGCAGTTCGCGTAGTGCAGTTCGCATAGCTATGGGTAGCGCTACTACGCCCAGGGTTAGTACATATTTACAGTTCTTCCTCTAAACTAGGAGTAGAAATGCCAATCAGTGCAAGAACATGTATGAGCACTCGATGCTGAGTTACTCACAAAGCCCCCAAATGAGTTTTGATCCTATTGAGTTATGCACAGATGTTAAATAATACAAGTAATAGTGTCGTAAGGGAGTTGAGATAAGCAGTGACAGTGTGAGGTGTGTTTAAAAGAAAAAAATTCTGAGACCGAGGTTGGGCTTGTGAAGATGGGGGCACACCTCAGTAAGACATTACTCCAGTTCTACATCTCGGTATTCAGCTGCTTCTTCAGACGTTGCCTTGGGTGCCCCACGTAAATAACGTGTTTTTAATTTTGTCCAGGGACTGTCCAATGTCACTGTTCCAAGGCATTTAATAAGTTGCTGAAAAATACCTTGTGGCAGACTTCTTAATGTCTATTCAGTATGGGCTTTACATTTTGCGTAGTAATGATCAATGTGACTGACCCCAAATGTTTTGAAATGTTCAATTTTTCCATCACAGAGCCACTGGAACTTTACACTATATTAGTTACTAGGAACCCAATTCTAGTTCAAACATTCATTGTAAGTATTTTGTTTTAATTAAGCATTAGGACAGTAACCAGTGCTTGTTTTTTTTTTTTTTTTAACTACTCTATAATTGAATCCCTTCTTGTTAAAACAGAGCACTTTAATCTGGGGAAAATTCAATCCCGAGTTCCTCAACTTTTGCACCTACAAAAGTTTAAGCTATTGCCATTAGAAATTACAATAACTTTTATTTAAGTATTAATTAATTAGAAAAATTAACAGCCATTGTTATTTGTAATATCAATACATGTAAGTCACGTAAATACAACACATATTGCATTACAAATGCTATCGGTGTCACATTTGCGAAAGTTATAACTATTGGCATTGTAAATGACAAGCTATTAATTTTGCTATTTTCAAAAACAAAACATAAATAAAAAATGTCATTTACAATACCAATAGCTCAAACTTTCCTAATGCGAGACCTATTGCATTGCAAATGCTTGTTTTAATTGCTGTTTCCTTATTACATCTTACAGATCATGGTACTACTCTGGTCAGTAGTAAACTACCTTTTCTAATTATGTTTCATTCAGTTTCTAAGACGTTAACACTCTCTCCACCTAAAGATTTTGGTAGTGTTTTTCTCTTTCTCCGTCATTCAATTAATTTTTTCTCCCCCTGCAGTGTTGTTGTGCTGTAATTTCTGCTCTCAAAGCCAAATTGTTTCAAGTTTGATTCGCTGCGGGGGACAAGACAGGAGACTGCTACCTATCTTTTTTTTTGTGTGCCATTTTGTCTTTCCTGTTGAAGTTCGCAGGAGCAAAGGTCATTCTTTGAAGAATGTTTGTAGCCATGCTGGCTCTCGCTAAATATGATTCTGTGGATGGCCGCCGATGAGTAGATGCCCTTGTCGGCCACGAACCAGCTCTGAATTAAGTTGAATTTATTGCACGGGCTTAAGTGATTGTGAGTTCTCGTTTAGGCAGCCATCTTGGTTGCCTTCCAGGGAATGCCCAGCCAAACTGGGCTCTTGGTGTCAGTGTGGGGATTAAGAGGCCCCTATTTAGTTGACAAGGGGCGCAAAGGATGCCATACCCTCTTGGAACCTGTGCAGGCATACCTGTGTCAACTAGGTTCCTCCAGCGAGCCCACACATGGACGATCCTGTCTCTGGTGAGTTCTATTCTCTTCCAAGAGCATCCTTTAGTGTCCATAAGTACTTCAAATACTGCTTCTCTTGTCAAACAAATGGTAACATTCTTAGGCTTACACAACATTTTGTAACACTTTTCCAACCCAAAATGAACTGTAGCAACCCTAGAAACTAGAATTAATCACTAAAATATTTTTCATTGTAGGGGAAAAAATGCATTGTTTTCATGCACATTTCCAAGATTGCTGGGACTTTATTAACATTTTTGATTTGAAGTGTCTGTGTTGCAAAATATGTACTTGAAAGTTGTTTCCGAAGGGAGCAGGCACAGCATTTTCAATTCACCAAGGAATGCAGCAGGATGTATGTGCACCTGCTGCAAGTCCCATTTCCCTATGCCAGTTATGCTTATGTAGGGCTGGTGTAGGGAAATGCAGAGAGCTGACAGAAGATAGAAATATCCACTTCCTATATAGCAGGGACTGTGAGCCTTACTGGGCCTGTAACATGCTTGATGGTGTACATATTAACCCTGGGCCAAGTACTACACTACGCTCGCGAAGTTTGCGCTACTTCGCGCTACGCGAATTGCACGTAGCACAGTGCAAACACGCGTAGAGGTCATTTTGTGCTTGCTCGCGGTCCTCATTGTCAAGTTGGTGACAGCGAGCAAGCATAATGACATCCCGGCGAGACGTTTTCCTCGTTCGCTATCAGCAACATCAAGTTGCCGATCGCGAGCGTGGAAAATAAACCTCCTGGCGAGATTCTCAATGAGGGGAGGTCAGGTTTCTCATTGCGTGTGGTGATGTATGCTCGCAACCGCTCGCGATGAGAACCTACCAGTTTGCGTTGAGAAAGCTGCTGCCGCTCGAGTAGAAATCTACTTGAGCGGCAGAAATCGACCGCTTGCACTGTGCAAGATGTGGTTTGCACTGATTGCACAGTGCAGACAAGCATCCTGCACTGTGCAATCAGTGCGAACAGCATTTTGCACAGTGCACTATGCAGTTCGCGTAGTGCAGTTCGCATAGCTATGGGTAGCGCTACTACGCCCAGGGTTAGTACATATTTACAGTTCTTCCTCTAAACTAGGAGTAGAAATGCCAATCAGTGCAAGAACATGTATGAGCACTCGATGCTGAGTTACTCACAAAGCCCCCAAATGAGTTTTGATCCTATTGAGTTATGCACAGATGTTAAATAATACAAGTAATAGTGTCGTAAGGGAGTTGAGATAAGCAGTGACAGTGTGAGGTGTGTTTAAAAGAAAAAAATTCTGAGACCGAGGTTGGGCTTGTGAAGATGGGGGCACACCTCAGTAAGACATTACTCCAGTTCTACATCTCGGTATTCAGCTGCTTCTTCAGACGTTGCCTTGGGTGCCCCACGTAAATAACGTGTTTTTAATTTTGTCCAGGGACTGTCCAATGTCACTGTTCCAAGGCATTTAATAAGTTGCTGAAAAATACCTTGTGGCAGACTTCTTAATGTCTATTCAGTATGGGCTTTACATTTTGCGTAGTAATGATCAATGTGACTGACCCCAAATGTTTTGAAATGTTCAATTTTTCCATCACAGAGCCACTGGAACTTTACACTATATTAGTTACTAGGAACCCAATTCTAGTTCAAACATTCATTGTTAGTATTTTGTTTTAATTAAGCATTAGGACAGTAACCAGTGCTTTTTTTTTTTTAACTACTCTATAATTGAATCCCTTCTTGTTAAAACAGAGCACTTTAATCTGGGGAAAATTCAATCCCGAGTTCCTCAACTTTTGCACCTACAAAAGTTTAAGCTATTGCCATTAGAAATTACAATAACTTTTATTTAAGTATTAATTAATTAGAAAAATTAACAGCCATTGTTATTTGTAATATCAATACATGTAAGTCACGTAAATACAACACATATTGCATTACAAATGCTATCGGTGTCACATTTGCGAAAGTTATAACTATTGGCATTGTAAATGACAAGCTATTAATTTTGCTATTTTCAAAAACAAAACATAAATAAAAAATGTCATTTACAATACCAATAGCTCAAACTTTCCTAATGCGAGACCTATTGCATTGCAAATGCTTGTTTTAATTGCTGTTTCCTTATTACATCTTACAGATCATGGTACTACTCTGGTCAGTAGTAAACTACCTTTTCTAATTATGTTTCATTCAGTTTCTAAGACGCTAACACTCTCTCCACCTAAAGATTTTGGTAGTGTTTTTCTCTTTCTCCGTCATTCAATTAATTTTTTCTCCCCCTGCAGTGTTGTTGTGCTGTAATTTCTGCTCTCAAAGCCAAATTGTTTCAAGTTTGATTCGCTGCGGGGGACAAGACAGGAGACTGCTACCTATCTTTTTTTTTGTGTGCCATTTTGTCTTTCCTGTTGAAGTTCGCAGGAGCAAAGGTCATTCTTTGAAGAATGTTTGTAGCCATGCTGGCTCTCGCTAAATATGATTCTGTGGATGGCCGCCGATGAGTAGATGCCCTTGTCGGCCACGAACCAGCTCTGAATTAAGTTGAATTTATTGCACGGGCTTAAGTGATTGTGAGTTCTCGTTTAGGCAGCCATCTTGGTTGCCTTCCAGGGAATGCCCAGCCAAACTGGGCTCTTGGTGTCAGTGTGGGGATTAAGAGGCCCCTATTTAGTTGACAAGGGGCGCAAAGGATGCCATACCCTCTTGGAACCTGTGCAGGCATACCTGTGTCAACTAGGTTCCTCCAGCGAGCCCACACATGGACGATCCTGTCTCTGGTGAGTTCTATTCTCTTCCAAGAGCATCCTTTAGTGTCCATAAGTACTTCAAATACTGCTTCTCTTGTCAAACAAATGGTAACATTCTTAGGCTTACACAACATTTTGTAACACTTTTCCAACCCAAAATGAACTGTAGCAACCCTAGAAACTAGAATTAATCACTAAAATATTTTTCATTGTAGGGGAAAAAATGCATTGTTTTCATGCACATTTCCAAGATTGCTGGGACTTTATTAACATTTTTGATTTGAAGTGTCTGTGTTGCAAAATATGTACTTGAAAGTTGTTTCCGAAGGGAGCAGGCACAGCATTTTCAATTCACCAAGGAATGCAGCAGGATGTATGTGCACCTGCTGCAAGTCCCATTTCCCTATGCCAGTTATGCTTATGTAGGGCTGGTGTAGGGAAATGCAGAGAGCTGACAGAAGATAGAAATATCCACTTCCTATATAGCAGGGACTGTGAGCCTTACTGGGCCTGTAACATGCTTGATGGTGTACATATTAACCCTGGGCCAAGTACTACACTACGCTCGCGAAGTTTGCGCTACTTCGCGCTACGCGAATTGCACGTAGCACAGTGCAAACACGCGTAGAGGTCATTTTGTGCTTGCTCGCGGTCCTCATTGTCAAGTTGGTGACAGCGAGCAAGCATAATGACATCCCGGCGAGACGTTTTCCTCGTTCGCTATCAGCAACATCAAGTTGCCGATCGCGAGCGTGGAAAATAAACCTCCTGGCGAGATTCTCAATGAGGGGAGGTCAGGTTTCTCATTGCGTGTGGTGATGTATGCTCGCAACCGCTCGCGATGAGAACCTACCAGTTTGCGTTGAGAAAGCTGCTGCCGCTCGAGTAGAAATCTACTTGAGCGGCAGAAATCGACCGCTTGCACTGTGCAAGATGTGGTTTGCACTGATTGCACAGTGCAGACAAGCATCCTGCACTGTGCAATCAGTGCGAACAGCATTTTGCACAGTGCACTATGCAGTTCGCGTAGTGCAGTTCGCATAGCTATGGGTAGCGCTACTACGCCCAGGGTTAGTACATATTTACAGTTCTTCCTCTAAACTAGGAGTAGAAATGCCAATCAGTGCAAGAACATGTATGAGCACTCGATGCTGAGTTACTCACAAAGCCCCCAAATGAGTTTTGATCCTATTGAGTTATGCACAGATGTTAAATAATACAAGTAATAGTGTCGTAAGGGAGTTGAGATAAGCAGTGACAGTGTGAGGTGTGTTTAAAAGAAAAAAATTCTGAGACCGAGGTTGGGCTTGTGAAGATGGGGGCACACCTCAGTAAGACATTACTCCAGTTCTACATCTCGGTATTCAGCTGCTTCTTCAGACGTTGCCTTGGGTGCCCCACGTAAATAACGTGTTTTTAATTTTGTCCAGGGACTGTCCAATGTCACTGTTCCAAGGCATTTAATAAGTTGCTGAAAAATACCTTGTGGCAGACTTCTTAATGTCTATTCAGTATGGGCTTTACATTTTGCGTAGTAATGATCAATGTGACTGACCCCAAATGTTTTGAAATGTTCAATTTTTCCATCACAGAGCCACTGGAACTTTACACTATATTAGTTACTAGGAACCCAATTCTAGTTCAAACATTCATTGTAAGTATTTTGTTTTAATTAAACATTAGGACAGTAACCAGTGCTTGTTTTTTTTTTTTTTTTAAACTACTCTATAATTGAATCCCTTCTTGTTAAAACAGAGCACTTTAATCTGGGGAAAATTCAATCCCGAGTTCCTCAACTTTTGCACCTACAAAAGTTTAAGCTATTGCCATTAGAAATTACAATAACTTTTATTTAAGTATTAATTAATTAGAAAAATTAACAGCCATTGTTATTTGTAATATCAATACATGTAAGTCACGTAAATACAACACATATTGCATTACAAATGCTATCGGTGTCACATTTGCGAAAGTTATAACTATTGGCATTGTAAATGACAAGCTATTAATTTTGCTATTTTCAAAAACAAAACATAAATAAAAAATGTCATTTACAATACCAATAGCTCAAACTTTCCTAATGCGAGACCTATTGCATTGCAAATGCTTGTTTTAATTGCTGTTTCCTTATTACATCTTACAGATCATGGTACTACTCTGGTCAGTAGTAAACTACCTTTTCTAATTATGTTTCATTCAGTTTCTAAGACGCTAACACTCTCTCCACCTAAAGATTATGGTAGTGTTTTTCTCTTTCTCCGTCATTCAATTAATTTTTTCTCCCCCTGCAGTGTTGTTGTGCTGTAATTTCTGCTCTCAAAGCCAAATTGTTTCAAGTTTGATTCGCTGCGGGGGACAAGACAGGAGACTGCTACCTATCTTTTTTTTTGTGTGCCATTTTGTCTTTCCTGTTGAAGTTCGCAGGAGCAAAGGTCATTCTTTGAAGAATGTTTGTAGCCATGCTGGCTCTCGCTAAATATGATTCTGTCGATGGCCGCCGATGAGTAGATGCCCTTGTCGGCCACGAACCAGCTCTGAATTAAGTTGAATTTATTGCACGGGCTTAAGTGATTGTGAGTTCTCGTTTAGGCAGCCATCTTGGTTGCCTTCCAGGGAATGCCCAGCCAAACTGGGCTCTTGGTGTCAGTGTGGGGATTAAGAGGCCCCTATTTAGTTGACAAGGGGCGCAAAGGATGCCATACCCTCATGGAACCTGTGCAGGCATACCTGTGTCAACTAGGTTCCTCCAGCGAGCCCACACATGGACGATCCTGTCTCTGGTGAGTTCTATTTTCTTCCAAGAGCATCCTTTAGTGTCCATAAGTACTTCAAATACTGCTTCTCTTGTCAAACAAATGGTAACATTCTTAGGCTTACACAACATTTTGTAACACTTTTCCAACCCAAAATGAACTGTAGCAACCCTAGAAACTAGAATTAATCACTAAAATATTTTTCATTGTAGGGGAAAAAATGCATTGTTTTCATGCACATTTCCAAGATTGCTGGGACTTTATTAACATTTTTGATTTGAAGTGTCTGTGTTGCAAAATATGTACTTGAAAGTTGTTTCCGAAGGGAGCAGGCACAGCATTTTCAATTCACCAAGGAATGCAGCAGGATGTATGTGCACCTGCTGCAAGTCCCATTTCCCTATGCCAGTTATGCTTATGTAGGGCTGGTGTAGGGAAATGCAGAGAGCTGACAGGAGATAGAAATATCCACTTCCTATATAGCAGGGACTGTGAGCCTTACTGGGCCTGTAACATGCTTGATGGTGTACATATTAACCCTGGGCCAAGTACTACACTACGCTCGCGAAGTTTGCGCTACTTCGCGCTACGCGAATTGCACGTAGCACAGTGCAAACACGCGTAGAGGTCATTTTGTGCTTGCTCGCGGTCCTCATTGTCAAGTTGGTGACAGCGAGCAAGCATAATGACATCCCGGCGAGACGTTTTCCTCGTTCGCTATCAGCAACATCAAGTTGCCGATCGCGAGCGTGGAAAATAAACCTCCTGGCGAGATTCTCAATGAGGGGAGGTCAGGTTTCTCATTGCGTGTGGTGATGTATGCTCGCAACCGCTCGCGATGAGAACCTACCAGTTTGCGTTGAGAAAGCTGCTGCCGCTCGAGTAGAAATCTACTTGAGCGGCAGAAATCGACCGCTTGCACTGTGCAAGATGTGGTTTGCACTGATTGCACAGTGCAGACAAGCATCCTGCACTGTGCAATCAGTGCGAACAGCATTTTGCACAGTGCACTATGCAGTTCGCGTAGTGCAGTTCGCATAGCTATGGGTAGCGCTACTACGCCCAGGGTTAGTACATATTTACAGTTCTTCCTCTAAACTAGGAGTAGAAATGCCAACCAGTGCAAGAACATGTATGAGCACTCGATGCTGAGTTACTCACAAAGCCCCCAAATGAGTTTTGATCCTATTGAGTTATGCACAGATGTTAAATAATACAAGTAATAGTGTCGTAAGGGAGTTGAGATAAGCAGTGACAGTGTGAGGTGTGTTTAAAAGAAAAAAATTCTGAGACCGAGGTTGGGCTTGTGAAGATGGGGGCACACCTCAGTAAGACATTACTCCAGTTCTACATCTCGGTATTCAGCTGCTTCTTCAGACGTTGCCTTGGGTGCCCCACGTAAATAACGTGTTTTTAATTTTGTCCAGGGACTGTCCAATGTCACTGTTCCAAGGCATTTAATAAGTTGCTGAAAAATACCTTGTGGCAGACTTCTTAATGTCTATTCAGTATGGGCTTTACATTTTGCGTAGTAATGATCAATGTGACTGACCCCAAATGTTTTGAAATGTTCAATTTTTCCATCACAGAGCCACTGGAACTTTACACTATATTAGTTACTAGGAACCCAATTCTAGTTCAAACATTCATTGTAAGTATTTTGTTTTAATTAAGCATTAGGACAGTAACCAGTGCTTGGTTTTTTTTTTTTAAACTACTCTATAATTGAATCCCTTCTTGTTAAAACAGAGCACTTTAATCTGGGGAAAATTCAATCCCGAGTTCCTCAACTTTTGCACCTACAAAAGTTTAAGCTATGAGAACCTACCAGTTTGCGTTGAGAAAGCTGCTGCCGCTCAAATAGAAATCTATTTGAGCGGCAGAAATCGACCGCTTGCACTGTGCAAGATGTGGTTTGCACTGATTGCACAGTGCAGACAAGCATCCTGCACTGTGCAATCAGTGCGAACAGCATTTTGCACAGTGCACTATGCAGTTCGCGTAGTGCAGTTCGCATAGCTATGGGTAGCGCTACTACGCCCAGGGTTAGTACATATTTACAGTTCTTCCTCTAAACTAGGAGTAGAAATGCCAATCAGTGCAAGACCATGTATGAGCACTCGCAGGGCCGACCTGCCAGAACCAACCCATGGTGGTCGCGGGTGACCAAATTGGGTCCTGTTGACATTAACAGGCCGCTGTCACCATATTCGCGTGGCTCCAGGCAGCCAATGCATATTAGACCTGCAAATGTATGTCCACTCCTCAAATATGCAAGGAGGGCTGGCCCAAGAGCTGCACTTGTGGTCCACCCCTCTTTCTGGCCTGCGGCTGTGGACTGCCTGTGACAGCCTGTTTTTTGTGCAGGCCCATTATTGTTTATTTTCTGTGAGCTTGTAGAAACCTAATCTTAGAGTAGAGATGTGGCAAAGCCGATGTTGTCCACATCAGATGAACTTATATGACAATAATCACCGTATAATCCCTAAATGCTGTGACGTTAATGTTTACTGTCTTTTTTTTCTACGTCAAGGTGGCCTGGTACGCTTGGTGCAGGAAATGCCCACCTATCTCAAGGACACTACGGATTTGCTAAGACTAATACCAGACATCGAATTTGATATGGACACTGACCTCTTAGTCTCTTTCGACGTAGAGGCACTTTATACCTCCATCCCTCAGGATGAGACATTGGACGTTGTGCACCAACTACTTGATGCCAGGGAAATGAACAGCATCACTCCTGTCCAATTTATAATGGCCTGTGCCACTTTGGCCATGAAACAAAAAAAATTTCAATTCGAAGAACAGGTTTACCTTCAAACATCGGGTACCAGCATGGGGAGCGTTTATGCTCCCAGCTTAGCAAACCTATACGTTCATTCATTTGAACAAAATCATGTACTGAATGACGTGAATCCTTACATCGATAACCTTACGACCTGGAAAAGGTATATCGATGACGTCTTTGTTGTGTGGAGAGGGTCTAGCGATAGTTGTTTGGAATTCTTGGGTTGGCTGAACAGCAGAAATAACCACCTCAAGTTTACCATCGAAATTGGTCAACATGAATTGGCTTTTCTTGATCTTTTAATCACTGCTAGACCAGAGGGCCTACAAACTGAGCTCTACAGGAAGCCCACTGCAAGGAACTCCTTGCTACTTTTCGATAGCAACCACCCGAAAGCACTGAAGGAGAGCCTCCCCTTCAGCCAGTTTTTACGGGTTCACAGGAACTGCTCAACAAAGGCAGCTTGTAAGAAACATTCCAATGTATTGAGCACGCAGCTTGTTGCCTGCAAATACCCCCCAAGACTTGTGCAAAGGTCCATGAAAAGGGCCTCACCTTTGTTCATACCTTTGGCAATCTCTCCAACAGTATTCAGAGTATGGTCAAAAAGCACTGGCCAATACTGAATTCGGGACGTTTAACCCTTCCTCGCCCCCTGGTCTCGTTCAAGAGGGGCCCGAATCTTAGAGATAAACTGGTGCACACCAGACCACGTGAAGATCTACCAAGAGCCATAGGTTCACTGTGGAATCTCCCTCCTGTTCAGGGACACCACCCCTGTGGTAATTGTCAGGTGTGTGCTCTGACTACAAAATCATTGGAGATCGATATTGGCACGTCAAGACCCTGGAAGCAGATTAAATTTACTAACTGCAACAGTGATCATGTGATCTATCTAATTACCTGCCCCTGTGACCATAAGTATGTGGGCATGACCACACGAAAGGTCCGCATACGGATATCAGAACATAAGAGCACCATTCGCTGTGCCAGACAGGCCACAAAACTAACTGCTCACTTTCTGGAGGCTAAACATCTAGCCACGGAATTTCAGTGGACTGTTTTGGAACAACCTTTCATTCCTACACATACAGCAGATGTGTCTAAGTACCTTATGAAAAAAGAACAAAGATGGGTACTAAAACTTAAGACACATAAAGAGGGTCTTAACGATGATATCCCGTGGTCCACACTGTAATTTTTCTCTCTAATTTTTCTCTCGATATCAACAGGTCATTAAATACCGTGCTACTGTTTGTATCTACTGCCACTGATATACCATTACTAGCAGTTGGATACATATATCCGTCCCCCTTCATATAAACACCTTGGCCTGATACCATACCTCAAATGTTTTGTCCATTATACTGTATGAGTTACTCTCAGTTGATACCTTAAACCGATGTTCCTCAGTATAACATCTAATCCAAAGTCATTATAGCTGGACTTGACAATACATAAGCTGGTCTGAGTTACACCTCCTTGAGGGTTCTACATCTGTCCACCTACTTTGCTGACACCTATGTGACAACGCACTGTGCAGTTATTCTTACCTTTCCAGTGCAATCTGCTTGTGTACATCAATTACGGTGGTCCTGACCATAATTTTTTAATAGTGCCAGCAATATTGATACGGGATTTATTTGTTTATCTTCCCAAACATTTTTCCCGCATTTGACCTCGCTCGTGATGTGCTTGTTTATGTTTACCTTCGTTCCCCACGTGGTTCCTCTTTTACTACAAACCCGATAATCGACCAATGACCTTTCTTGGTCTTTGGTTAGGTAGCCAATGAGTG
Source organism: Lissotriton helveticus (assembly GCF_964261635.1). NCBI lineage: Eukaryota > Metazoa > Chordata > Amphibia > Caudata > Salamandridae > Lissotriton > Lissotriton helveticus. The sequence goes on from NC_136067.1 coordinate 1,639,393,982, forward strand.
CGCACCTTGCATTGTTGATATCACCAGAACCAATGACAATGTGCGCTAAATCGACCCACGTGACTATGTGACCAACGGCAGCGCGTTTTATAAACAGCCTCGCGCCTGCCGTCCGGTACCTCCCCAGTCGGCCAGGACGCCGGCCTCGGAGTACCGACGGATAGGTAAGACGAGCCCCTCCATTTCCCGCTATGCTGCTGCATCTAGGCACGAGTTCTTTGGATGTGGCGGAGCCTTTTCTCCGTTACTCCGGGGAATGGCGTCATTTACTATAGATGCAAGCCCCATTTTCAACCGGCTATCGATAGTGAGAAGTGTTCTGTTTCTTTGTGTGCATACTGTGATTAGCATGTGTCTCACATGTTTTTTTAGAGCGGTGCTTCATCTTCCCCTGAGCCGCTGCCAGGTGGGGTGAGGCTAGTCTACCTTACAGATCAAGGTAAGGACTTACGACATTTGGCATTTGAAGTCTCTTTCCAAATGAATAACATTTGGCTCTATTAACATTAAGAGCATTTAGATCAACTTCTTGAGTGTGATTTTAAGATTGATCCATAGATTATGGACTTACTTCATAGTCCATGAGATATTGATAGCTATACCCAAACCCCCTACCTCTTTTCTTTCCACAGTGATCGACACAGACTGTAAGGGCACTCGGATTATTCAGGTGACTGCGAGCACTTGTTTTACATTTCCTTGTGTCACTCTTTTCACTTCACTTATTATTAGTTCACGTTGTGCAGTAGCTCTAATTGTTTAGTTCTGGTCCTGATGAATGCAAGGACGTAATAGTCCCTATATTGCAGAAACATGTCGACCACCCTTACCTCAGGCAGTCTACATAATTAGACTGCTTAAGGTCGCACATATTTTTAATCTTGGTATTTCAGGCACACATAGAATAAATATTATCTTGTGCTTTCTTTAAACCAATTTTAATACACATTTTGTCTTGGTTTTCTTTCTCACTCACTTTTTCTTGCACTGCACACCCCAGTCCCATTTTCTTAGTCCACTCATTAACATCGAGTGGTAGACCACACTGTTAGTGTCTACACTTTCTGAGGGACCCCTTTCCACCGGGTTGACCTCTGATTGTGGCACTGATTTTCTCAGACGGGTGGTCCGGATAAAATCCCAAATGATGAAGGGCGGATCCGTATGGTGACTGATGGGTAATTTCCTCATCCTTTGAGAGCCTCCTGTGCCGTAACAATTTAGAGGTGCGGGTGCCTTGGGTAACTTCTTTATACTTCTGGGCGCTTTTTTTGAGACCCTCTGGTACCTTTTGTTGTTTACTGGTACGCTTGCACACCTGCACTTGCTTCTGCTTCTCTCCAGTTATTGTTTGAAGCATTAATGTGCGTGGTCCGGGTTACATTTCCTGGGGTGTTTCTCACAAATACTTTTTGTGTGAACCGACAAACATGGCTGATTAGTCAAAAATCGGACAGCTTATAAAAGCAGCAGTTACGTTTGCATCTATGGTAACCAGGAGATTTAAGAAATGAAATGTGATCCGAATCGCCTGCTGTAAGAAGAGAACCATATGCAAGTTACACCCTAGTTGGCGGGGGTTGTTGAATGGATCTAATTTGGGGGGGGGGGGATGTACATTCTGGTTTACTTTTTGCTCTTTCCCCTCCGAATCGCCCTGGGGAGCCTCAGTTGGCTGACAAACGAGTCATTATTCCCCTTTGCTTTCGGCTATCAGGCAGCTGGCTAACAGCCAGGTAAAAGGCACAGAAACAAGTGGATTCCATGCCAGCAGTTTAGCTAATAAATGAACTCAGAGCACGCACAGCTGCATCTACCAATTGCTTATGATCCCCTGTTTAACATCAATCCTGTTTCCCTTTTTCCAGCGCCATGGAGCCTTCGTGTGGAGAGAGATAAAACCGTCGAGTGGGCCGACGGGTCCCAGGGGAAGCAAAGTATTCCTGAGTGCGCTGGGGTCATGCTCACACCAAGAGCCAAACGGGGAGAAAGGAAACCGCGTGGAAAACAGCATGACCTCACCCACTGGCTGCCGGCAGCATTCCCAGCAGATGTTTGATTCCGACGCCCACTTATCGAAAACAGACCTCAGTGAAGCCGCCAGGGCCTATCCCAGAATTCCTGCGTCAGGACAGCGCGGTCCACGCATTTCTCAGACACCGGAAGCGGATGGAATGTGTCCCGCGGAGGTGGACGTGTGTCAGCCAATCACAGGGTCCCCCGATAAAGCACTTTGTAGTCGTCGTGTTACGTCTGCTGCCAGATTGCCGCAGCTGCCTCCTGCTACCTCAACCTGCACCGAGCCTTCTTTAGACGTCACAAAAAGCGACACTTCACCTGGCTCAGCTAAGTTGTGAGGAAAGAACACCGTACCCCCTCGAGGGTAAAGAGGCTGCACCGTGCTGTGATGTCTAAAATAATAACTATGTACCTTTTCTATAAGTTTGTTCACATGATTCTTATGGTATTTTAATAAAGTATTTGTGTGGAGAACACTTTCTGTATGGTGGCTTGGCGTCTTCTCGCTATTATTTGCACTATTACATATTTAAAACAATGCCACGTACAGTATTAGTAAAGGTCGCTGTTTATTCGAATGTTCAGAATATATAGGATGCCTGCTTTATTTCATCAGCCCAGGAAGACATCCACTGCAGAATGTATTTGATTGCTCACTTTACCCTTTAAGAAGAGTACTTGCCCGATTTGAGAAAGATGATTTCGGTGTTAAAAAAACCTTTTTGAATTATTTGCCTTTTGTTGTTTCTTCTGACGATTTTAATTCATTGCATGACTCCTCGAAATAATGTAACGCATGTAGAGGGATATTTTCCCGCATGCAACAAGAAAGGGAAGGGTAACATCAATAAAGTACAAAATATCGAAAAATATATCATTGTGTGTTTTCATTTGTACAGCAGAGCTTTTGCGAGAGAAAAATATTTGATGATCTAGAATTATTTGGAAATGAGCCAACGAGCTGGTTCACAAAAATATTTTTGAAAGTCGGAAATTGACTTATAGGTTGGTTTCATTCTGTTTTGCCAAAATTTTCATGAGTACACCTACGGTATTTTACGCACTCATGTGTGTTGTTAATCAGGTAGCTTCATGCAGGAAAGTGCAATAACACATTTGAACTTTTCTTCATAATAGGGAATTATTATTTCCGTGCATATACACCTTTGTCCTAAACCCCCATCTAACATGGGTGTGCTCCATTCACTTTCCACCCTGGAAAGCATTCTTAGTTGTGCTTTCCTCAGGAGTAGTTTCCTTGGACTTGGGTTTACCAACTAGGGAAGGGGCAAAGGATAAAAACTACAGAAAATACAGAGTGCTCAAGAACCCTGCTGGTTCCCGCCTCTTCATGCCGCCGGAAGTCAGGTGTGAAAAGGGAAGTGCAGGGGGCACCAACGTTTTAAAAGCTTAGTAGATCACGTCCATAGCCATCAGACTGGCCATAAAGGACACAGTTAACCACCAGCAGGCTAGTAGAAAATTAGCTGCTATGACAACTGGGAGGACTGAGCCATCCTCAGCCAGTTCAGCCCTGAAGCAGCCCCTATGGTGTGGTGCATAATTGTGTTGGCGTGTGTCGTGTTCTCCGACCCCCAGGAACACACAGGGACCGAGGACACTAGGACCCTGTGGGTCATGAGGGAGGTGACCAGGTCACCGGACACCACATCCGGTCAGGGGACAGGAAGAGGACAGAGATGGACGCGTGTAACCAGCTGCAAGGAGAATAACAATAAAGAATTGTGATTGCACCTACCAGTGTCCTGCGTGTGATTTGGGCTGCAGAGTGCATGCAGCGTAGATACGACAACTGGCGACGAAGGTTGAGAGACGAGCCGACGTGCATCTCGACGAGGAAAGGCGACGCTATCAGGAAGAACCAGGTGCCCACCCTGGATGTGCAGGAAGAAGAAGGAAAAAAAAAGCGACATCGGAGCCCACCCGACCGCCTCTGAGGAGCAACCGGCAAACTGCGGTAAGCGCGAAGGTCTCGAAATTGAGGCGCGAGCTCTCGCGAGAGTCTCGGCTGCCATTTTGGGATCAGGCGGCTGGACCAATAAGAGGCGAGATCGGGGAAGCGGCCATTTCTGAGTCAGGCGAGCGAGATTTCGATCGCGAAATCTCGCGAGAAGAGAGCGGCCATCTTAAAGAAAAGGACAATAGAAAGAAAGGCCATAGAAATCAACAGAGCGGCCATTACAAAGCCAGGCAAAGAAATAAAGAAGAAGAAAAAGACAAGAAAAGGACAAGGAAAGCCTAGAAAAGGCTAAAACAAAGCAGAAGAACAGAGGAAGAAGAAGAAAAAAAGGAAATAAAAGGGTCACAAGAGAAAAGAAAGTAGAAAAGGTCAAAATAAAGTAAAACTAAAGAAGAAGAAAAGGAAAAAGGTGATCAAAAGAAGAAAAGGAAAAAGGTGAACAAAAGAAGGAAAGGAAAAAAGAAAAAGGTGATCAGAAAAAGACAAGAAAAGGACAAGGAAAGCCTAGAAAAGGCTAAAACAAAGCAGAAGAACAGAGGAAGAAGAAGAAAAAAAGGAAATAAAAGGGACACAAGAGAAAAGAAAGTAGAAAAGGTCAATATAAAGTAAAACTAAAGAAGAAGAAAAAGAAAAAGGTGATCAAAAGAAGAAAAGGAAAAAGGTGAACAAAAGAAGAAAGAGCAGAAAAAGGGAAGAAGGCAAGAATGGCAGATCCAAAGCCCAGCGCAGAATACAGGAGCCCACTACCGTTCAACTTATCGGAGCCACAGACAGGAATAAGGTGGGAGAAGTGGATCAGACGGTTTGAAAGATACGTAGAAGATACCGATGTAGCAGACGGAAAGAAACGAGGGCTACTGCTGAACTTAGCAGGGGATGACGTTGAAGAACTTCTGGTGACACTGCCTACCGAAGAAACAAAAACATATGAACAACTAAAGAAATGCCTAACAGCTAAATTCGACCCACAACGAAACATTGACTTCGAACGATATACATTTACCGTTGCGTGTCAACGAGCCGGCGAAACACTAGATGACTTCGCGACAAGGCTGAGAAAATTGGTGACACATTGTGAGTTCGACAAATTCGATAACGAGCAAGCAATAAGGCTGAGAATCATAGAAGGCTGTCGCGACACAGGATTCAGAGCGAGAATACTCAAGGAACCACCTCATTGGAGAACATCCTGTCACTAGCGAGAGCAGAGGCGAGAGCAACGGAACATGCCAAGGAAATGGAAAGAGGGAAGAGCGTTGAAATCGAAAACGCACACTTCACGACAAACAGAGATCGCCCAGGCCGATGGAAGAATGACTGGAGGGAACAAAAGGAAAGGAGACAACCTGAAGGAACATGCTACAAGTGCGGAATGGGATTTCCTCACAGAGGCACATGCCCAGCGTTTGGCCAGACGTGCAGAAGATGTGGTGGAAGAAATCAGTACGCCAGTATGTGCCATGGTGCACAAGTCAGAGGCGACAAGGAAAGAACAGGAAGACAACAGGAGTCGACAACAAGATACGTCAGGTATGTCGACAACGAAAGGAGAAGTCTGTCACGAGGGTCAAGCGAAGAAGAGGAAGAAGAGAAAGTGGAAAGATTATACCACATGTCGGAGGTGCACACAGAGCCAGCAGACAAAAGCACCCAAGGAACGACAGACAATGCAAAGATAAGAGTAGGAGCGCATGAAGTAGACTTTGTACTGGACAGTGGTGCAACGTGCAACGTCATGTGTGTATCAGAGTACGAGAAAATGGAAGTAAAGCCGACACTGAGAGCGTCCAAGGTCAAAGTCTTTACCTGGGGGGCAAGGAAAGAGGTAACGAACTTGGGAAAATTCACAGAGGAACTGAGGTACAAGGACAAAATAAACAAGGAGGACATTCATGTTCTAAAAGGCGATGTCCCTGGACCATGCCTGATGAGCAACAGCACCGCTCAAACGATGGGCCTTATAACGATGACATATGAAAAAGACAACAGACATGCTGAGAGCAAGCGAAGAGAAGACGTAGGGAACAGAGAAAGAGGAAGAGAACAAAAAATAATGATTGAGGGAACAAACACAACAAAGGGCGGCCGTAGAAAGAGAGGAGCAAGAAGCAAAACGGAGGGCGGAGAACAACGATCAACACGAAGAGAGGCTGACAGAAAGAGAGCAGACGGAGGACAACTGAAAGGCAGAAGCAACGATGATGGCAGGAAATGACGACCAAGGAAGGGATGCAAGGGGACAAAGAGACTACGTAGAAAAACGTAGGAAACAGAGACTGGGGAGAAGGGTCAACGAGACTGACAGACTCTCTCTCTCTCTCTCTCTCTCTCTCTCTCTCTCTCTCTCTCTCTCTCTCTCTCTCTCTCTCTCTCTCTCTCTCTTTCTTTTCTCACCACGACACTGAGCAGGAGAATGGCATCATGAACACTTGTTTGCAACAAAGGGGGAGATGTAGTGACCTGACAAATAGGGACCGAGGACACTAGGACCCTGTGGGTCATGAGGGAGGTGACCAGGTCACCGGACACCACATCCGGTCAGGGGACAGGAAGAGGACAGTTTGGACTAGGACGAGGACAGAGATGGACGCGTGTAACCAGCTGCAAGGAGAATAACAATAAAGAATTGTGATTGCACCTACCAGTGTCCTGCGTGTGATTTGGGCTGCAGAGTGCATGCAGCGTAGATACGACACGAGCCTTCTTTAGACGTCACAAAAAGCGACACTTGTTCACCTCCTGATAGTAAAGGCCACAACATCACCTGGCTCAGCTAAGTTGTGAGGAAAGAACACCGTACCCCCTCGAGGGTAAAGAGGCTGCACCGTGCTGTGATGTCTAAAATAATAACTATGTACCTTTTCTATAAGTTTGTTCACATGATTCTTATGGTATTTTAATACAGTATTTGTGTGGAGAACACTTTCTGTATGGTGGCTTGGCGTCTTCTCGCTATTATTTGCACTATTACATATTTAAAACAATGCCACGTACAGTATTAGTAAAGGTCGCTGTTTATTCGAATGTTCAGAATATATAGGATGCCTGCTTTATTTCATCAGCCCAGGAAGACATCCACTGCAGAATGTATTTGATTGCTCACTTTACCCTTTAAGAAGAGTACTTGCCCGATTTGAGAAAGATGATTTCGGTGTTAAAAAAACCTTTTTGAATTATTTGCCTTTTGTTGTTTCTTCTGACGATTTTAATTCATTGCATGACTCCTCGAAATAATGTAACGCATGTAGAGGGATATTTTCCCGCATGCAACAAGAAAGGGAAGGGTAACATCAATAAAGTACAAAATATCGAAAAATATATCATTGTGTGTTTTCATTTGTACAGCAGAGCTTTTGCGAGAGAAAAATATTTGATGATCTAGAATTATTTGGAAATGAGCCAACGAGCTGGTTCACAAAAATATTTTTGAAAGTCGGAAATTGACTTATAGGTTGGTTTCATTCTGTTTTGCCAAAATTTTCATGAGTACACCTACGGTATTTTACGCACTCATGTGTGTTGTTAATCAGGTAGCTTCATGCAGGAAAGTGCAATAACACATTTGAACTTTTCTTCATAATAGGGAATTATTATTTCCGTGCATATACCCTTTGTCCTACACCCCCATCTAACATGGGTGTGCTCCATTCACTTTCCACCCTGGAAAGCATTCTTAGTTGTGCTTTCCTCAGGAGTAGTTTCCTTGGACTTGGGTTTACCAACTAGGGAAGGGGCAAAGGATAAAAACTACAGAAAATACAGAGTGCTCAAGAACCCTGCTGGTTCCCGCCTCTTCATGCCGCCGGAAGTCAGGTGTGAAAAGGGAAGTGCAGGGGGCACCAACGTTTTAAAAGCTTAGTAGATCACGTCCATAGCCATCAGACTGGCCATAAAGGACACAGTTAACCACCAGCAGGCTAGTAGAAAATTAGCTGCTATGACGACTGGGAGGACTGAGCCATCCTCAGCCAGTTCAGCCCTGAAGCAGCCCCTATGGTGTGGTGCATAATTGTGTTGGCGTGTGTCGTGTTCTCCGACCCCCAGGAACACACAGGGACCGAGGACACTAGGACCCTGTGGGTCATGAGGGAGGTGACCAGGTCACCGGACACCACATCCGGTCAGGGGACAGGAAGAGGACAGAGATGGACGCGTGTAACCAGCTGCAAGGAGAATAACAATAAAGAATTGTGATTGCACCTACCAGTGTCCTGCGTGTGATTTGGGCTGCAGAGTGCATGCAGCGTAGATACGACAACTGGCGACGAAGGTTGAGAGACGAGCCGACGTGCATCTCGACGAGGAAAGGCGACGCTATCAGGAAGAACCAGGTGCCCACCCTGGATGTGCAGGAAGAAGAAGGAAAAAAAAAGCGACATCGGAGCCCACCCGACCGCCTCTGAGGAGCAACCGGCAAACTGCGGTAAGCGCGAAGGTCTCGAAATTGAGGCGCGAGCTCTCGCGAGAGTCTCGGCTGCCATTTTGGGATCAGGCGGCTGGACCAATAAGAGGCGAGATCGGGGAAGCGGCCATTTCTGAGTCAGGCGAGCGAGATTTCGATCGCGAAATCTCGCGAGAAGAGAGCGGCCATCTTAAAGAAAAGGACAATAGAAAGAAAGGCCATAGAAATCAACAGAGCGGCCATTACAAAGCCAGGCAAAGAAATAAAGAAGAAGAAAAAGACAAGAAAAGGACAAGGAAAGCCTAGAAAAGGCTAAAACAAAGCAGAAGAACAGAGGAAGAAGAAGAAAAAAAGGAAATAAAAGGGTCACAAGAGAAAAGAAAGTAGAAAAGGTCAAAATAAAGTAAAACTAAAGAAGAAGAAAAGGAAAAAGGTGATCAAAAGAAGAAAAGGAAAAAGGTGAACAAAAGAAGGAAAGGAAAAAAGAAAAAGGTGATCAGAAAAAGACAAGAAAAGGACAAGGAAAGCCTAGAAAAGGCTAAAACAAAGCAGAAGAACAGAGGAAGAAGAAGAAAAAAAGGAAATAAAAGGGACACAAGAGAAAAGAAAGTAGAAAAGGTCAATATAAAGTAAAACTAAAGAAGAAGAAAAAGAAAAAGGTGATCAAAAGAAGAAAAGGAAAAAGGTGAACAAAAGAAGAAAGAGCAGAAAAAGGGAAGAAGGCAAGAATGGCAGATCCAAAGCCCAGCGCAGAATACAGGAGCCCACTACCGTTCAACTTATCGGAGCCACAGACAGGAATAAGGTGGGAGAAGTGGATCAGACGGTTTGAAAGATACGTAGAAGATACCGATGTAGCAGACGGAAAGAAACGAGGGCTACTGCTGAACTTAGCAGGGGATGACGTTGAAGAACTTCTGGTGACACTGCCTACCGAAGAAACAAAAACATATGAACAACTAAAGAAATGCCTAACAGCTAAATTCGACCCACAACGAAACATTGACTTCGAACGATATACATTTACCGTTGCGTGTCAACGAGCCGGCGAAACACTAGCTGACTTCGCGACAAGGCTGAGAAAATTGGTGACACATTGTGAGTTCGACAAATTCGATAACGAGCAAGCAATAAGGCTGAGAATCATAGAAGGCTGTCGCGACACAGGATTCAGAGCGAGAATACTCAAGGAACCACCTCATTGGAGAACATCCTGTCACTAGCGAGAGCAGAGGCGAGAGCAACGGAACATGCCAAGGAAATGGAAAGAGGGAAGAGCGTTGAAATCGAAAACGCACACTTCACGACAAACAGAGATCGCCCAGGCCGATGGAAGAATGACTGGAGGGAACAAAAGGAAAGGAGACAACCTGAAGGAACATGCTACAAGTGCGGAATGGGATTTCCTCACAGAGGCACATGCCCAGCGTTTGGCCAGACGTGCAGAAGATGTGGTGGAAGAAATCAGTACGCCAGTATGTGCCATGGTGCACAAGTCAGAGGCGACAAGGAAAGAACAGGAAGACAACAGGAGTCGACAACAAGATACGTCAGGTATGTCGACAACGAAAGGAGAAGTCTGTCACGAGGGTCAAGCGAAGAAGAGGAAGAAGAGAAAGTGGAAAGATTATACCACATGTCGGAGGTGCACACAGAGCCAGCAGACAAAAGCACCCAAGGAACGACAGACAATGCAAAGATAAGAGTAGGAGCGCATGAAGTAGACTTTGTACTGGACAGTGGTGCAACGTGCAACGTCATGTGTGTATCAGAGTACGAGAAAATGGAAGTAAAGCCGACACTGAGAGCGTCCAAGGTCAAAGTCTTTACCTGGGGGGCAAGGAAAGAGGTAACGAACTTGGGAAAATTCACAGAGGAACTGAGGTACAAGGACAAAATAAACAAGGAGGACATTCATGTTCTAAAAGGCGATGTCCCTGGACCATGCCTGATGAGCAACAGCACCGCTCAAACGATGGGCCTTATAACGATGACATATGAAAAAGACAACAGACATGCTGAGAGCAAGCGAAGAGAAGACGTAGGGAACAGAGAAAGAGGAAGAGAACAAAAAATAATGAGTGAGGGAACAAACACAACAAAGGGCGGCCGTAGAAAGAGAGGAGCAAGAAGCAAAACGGAGGGCGGAGAACAACGATCAACACGAAGAGAGGCTGACAGAAAGAGAGCAGACGGAGGACAACTGAAAGGCAGAAGCAACGATGATGGCAGGAAATGACGACCAAGGAAGGGATGCAAGGGGACAAAGAGACTACGTAGAAAAACGTAGGAAACAGAGACTGGGGAGAAGGGTCGACGAGACTGACAGACTCTCTCTCTCTCTCTCTCTCTCTCTCTCTCTCTCTCTCTCTCTCTCTCTCTCTCTCTCTCTCTCTCTCTCTTTTCTTTTCTCACCACGACACTGAGCAGGAGAATGGCATCATGAACACTTGTTTGCAACAAAGGGGGAGATGTAGTGACCTGACAAATAGGGACCGAGGACACTAGGACCCTGTGGGTCATGAGGGAGGTGACCAGGTCACCGGACACCACATCCGGTCAGGGGACAGGAAGAGGACAGTTTGGACTAGGACGAGGACAGAGATGGACGCGTGTAACCAGCTGCAAGGAGAATAACAATAAAGAATTGTAATTGCACCTACCAGTGTCCTGCGTGTGATTTGGGCTGCAGAGTGCATGCAGCGTAGATACGACACGAGCCTTCTTTAGACGTCACAAAAAGCGACACTTGTTCACCTCCTGATAGTAATGGCCACAACATCACCTGGCTCAGCTAAGTTGTGAGGAAAGAACACCGTACCCCCTCGAGGGTAAAGAGGCTGCACCGTGCTGTGATGTCTAAAATAATAACTATGTACCTTTTCTATAAGTTTGTTCACATGATTCTTAAGGTATTTTAATATAGTATTTGTGTGGAGAACACTTTCTGTATGGTGGCTTGGCGTCTTCTCGCTATTATTTGCACTATTACATATTTAAAACAATGCCACGTACAGTATTAGTAAAGGTCGCTGTTTATTCGAATGTTCAGAATATATAGGATGCCTGCTTTATTTCATCAGCCCAGGAAGACATCCACTGCAGAATGTATTTGATTGCTCACTTTACCCTTTAAGAAGAGTACTTGCCCGATTTGAGAAAGATGATTTCGGTGTTAAAAAAACCTTTTTGAATTATTTGCCTTTTGTTGTTTCTTCTGACGATTTTAATTCATTGCATGACTCCTCGAAATAATGTAACGCATGTAGAGGGATATTTTCCCGCATGCAACAAGAAAGGGAAGGGTAACATCAATAAAGTACAAAATATCGAAAAATATATCATTGTGTGTTTTCATTTGTACAGCAGAGCTTTTGCGAGAGAAAAATATTTGATGATCTAGAATTATTTGGAAATGAGCCAACGAGCTGGTTCACAAAAATATTTTTGAAAGTCGGAAATTGACTTATAGGTTGGTTTCATTCTGTTTTGCCAAAATTTTCATGAGTACACCTACGGTATTTTACGCACTCATGTGTGTTGTTAATCAGGTAGCTTCATGCAGGAAAGTGCAATAACACATTTGAACTTTTCTTCATAATAGGGAATTATTATTTCCGTGCATATACCCTTTGTCCTACACCCCCATCTAACATGGGTGTGCTCCATTCACTTTCCACCCTGGAAAGCATTCTTAGTTGTGCTTTCCTCAGGAGTAGTTTCCTTGGACTTGGGTTTACCAACTAGGGAAGGGGCAAAGGATAAAAACTACAGAAAATACAGAGTGCTCAAGAACCCTGCTGGTTCCCGCCTCTTCATGCCGCCGGAAGTCAGGTGTGAAAAGGGAAGTGCAGGGGGCACCAACGTTTTAAAAGCTTAGTAGATCACGTCCATAGCCATCAGACTGGCCATAAAGGACACAGTTAACCACCAGCAGGCTAGTAGAAAATTAGCTGCTATGACAACTGGGAGGACTGAGCCATCCTCAGCCAGTTCAGCCCTGAAGCAGCCCCTATGGTGTGGTGCATAATTGTGTTGGCGTGTGTCGTGTTCTCCGACCCCCAGGAACACACAGGGACCGAGGACACTAGGACCCTGTGGGTCATGAGGGAGGTGACCAGGTCACCGGACAACACATCCGGTCAGGGGACAGGAAGAGGACAGAGATGGACGCGTGTAACCAGCTGCAAGGAGAATAACAATAAAGAATTGTGATTGCACCTACCAGTGTCCTGCGTGTGATTTGGGCTGCAGAGTGCATGCAGCGTAGATACGACAACTGGCGACGAAGGTTGAGAGACGAGCCGACGTGCATCTCGACGAGGAAAGGCGACGCTATCAGGAAGAACCAGGTGCCCACCCTGGATGTGCAGGAAGAAGAAGGAAAAAAAAAGCGACATCGGAGCCCACCCGACCGCCTCTGAGGAGCAACCGGCAAACTGCGGTAAGCGCGAAGGTCTCGAAATTGAGGCGCGAGCTCTCGCGAGAGTCTCGGCTGCCATTTTGGGATCAGGCGGCTGGACCAATAAGAGGCGAGATCGGGGAAGCGGCCATTTCTGAGTCAGGCGAGCGAGATTTCGATCGCGAAATCTCGCGAGAAGAGAGCGGCCATCTTAAAGAAAAGGACAATAGAAAGAAAGGCCATAGAAATCAACAGAGCGGCCATTACAAAGCCAGGCAAAGAAATAAAGAAGAAGAAAAAGACAAGAAAAGGACAAGGAAAGCCTAGAAAAGGCTAAAACAAAGCAGAAGAACAGAGGAAGAAGAAGAAAAAAAGGAAATAAAAGGGACACAAGAGAAAAGAAAGTAGAAAAGGTCAAAATAAAGTAAAACTAAAGAAGAAGAAAAGGAAAAAGGTGATAAAAAGAAGAAAAGGAAAAAGGTGAACAAAAGAAGGAAAGGAAAAAAGAAAAAGGTGATCAGAAAAAGACAAGAAAAGGACAAGGAAAGCCTAGAAAAGGCTAAAACAAAGCAGAAGAACAGAGGAAGAAGAAGAAAAAAAGGAAATAAAAGGGACACAAGAGAAAAGAAAGTAGAAAAGGTCAATATAAAGTAAAACTAAAGAAGAAGAAAAAGAAAAAGGTGATCAAAAGAAGAAAAGGAAAAAGGTGAACAAAAGAAGAAAGAGCAGAAAAAGGGAAGAAGGCAAGAATGGCAGATCCAAAGCCCAGCGCACAATACAGGAGCCCACTACCGTTCAACTTATCGGAGCCACAGACAGGAATAAGGTGGGAGAAGTGGATCAGACGGTTTGAAAGATACGTAGAAGATACCGATGTAGCAGACGGAAAGAAACGAGGGCTACTGCTGAACTTAGCAGGGGATGACGTTGAAGAACTTCTGGTGACACTGCCTACCGAAGAAACAAAAACATATGAACAACTAAAGAAATGCCTAACAGCTAAATTCGACCCACAACGAAACATTGACTTCGAACGATATACATTTACCGTTGCGTGTCAACGAGCCGGCGAAACACTAGATGACTTCGCGACAAGGCTGAGAAAATTGGTGACACATTGTGAGTTCGACAAATTCGATAACGAGCAAGCAATAAGGCTGAGAATCATAGAAAGGCTGTCGCGACACAGGATTCAGAGCGAGAATACTCAAGGAACCAACCTCATTGGAGAACATCCTGTCACTAGCGAGAGCAGAGGCGAGAGCAATGGAACATGCCAAGGAAATGGAAAGAGGGAAGAGCGTTGAAATCGAAAACGCACACTTCACGACAAACAGAGATCGCCCAGGCCGATGGAAGAATGACTGGAGGGAACAAAAGGAAAGGAGACAACCTGAATGAACATGCTACAAGTGCGGAATGGGATTTCCTCACAGAGGCACATGCCCAGCGTTTGGCCAGACGTGCAGAAGATGTGGTGGAAGAAATCAGTACGCCAGTATGTGCCATGGTGCACAAGTCAGAGGCGACAAGGAAAGAACAGGAAGACAACAGGAGTCGACAACAAGATACGTCAGGTATGTCGACAACGAAAGGAGAAGTCTGTCACGAGGGTCAAGCGAAGAAGAGGAAGAAGAGAAAGTGGAAAGATTATACCACATGTCGGAGGTGCACACAGAGCCAGCAGACAAAAGCACCCAAGGAAAGACAGACAATGCAAAGATAAGAGTAGGAGCGCATGAAGTAGACTTTGTACTGGACAGTGGTGCAACGTGCAACGTCATGTGTGTATCAGAGTACGAGAAAATGGAAGTAAAGCCGACACTGAGAGCGTCCAAGGTCAAAGTCTTTACCTGGGGGGCAAGGAAAGAGGTAACGAACTTGGGAAAATTCACAGAGGAACTGAGGTACAAGGACAAAATAAACAAGGAGGACATTCATGTTCTAAAAGGCGATGTCCCTGGACCATGCCTGATGAGCAACAGCACCGCTCAAACGATGGGCCTTATAACGATGACATATGAAAAAGACAACAGACATGCTGAGAGCAAGCGAAGAGAAGACGTAGGGAACAGAGAAAGAGGAAGAGAACAAAAAATAATGAGTGAGGGAACAAACACAACAAAGGGCGGCCGTAGAAAGAGAGGAGCAAGAAGCAAAATGGAGGGCGGAGAACAACGATCAACACGAAGAGAGGCTGACAGAAAGAGAGCAGACGGAGGACAACTGAAAGGCAGAAGCAACGATGATGGCAGGAAATGACGACCAAGGAAGGGATGCAAGGGGACAAAGAGACTACGTAGAAAAACGTAGGAAACAGAGACTGGGGAGAAGGGTCGACGAGACTGACAGACTCTCTCTCTCTCTCTCTCTCTCTCTCTCTCTCTCTCTCTCTCTCTCTCTCTCTCTCTCTCTCTCTCTCTCTTTTCTTTTCTCACCACGACACTGAGCAGGAGAATGGCATCATGAACACTTGTTTGCAACAAAGGGGGAGATGTAGTGACCTGACAAATAGGGACCGAGGACACTAGGACCCTGTGGGTCATGAGGGAGGTGACCAGGTCACCGGACACCACATCCGGTCAGGGGACAGGAAGAGGACAGTTTGGACTAGGACGAGGACAGAGATGGACGCGTGTAACCAGCTGCAAGGAGAATAACAATAAAGAATTGTGATTGCACCTACCAGTGTCCTGCGTGTGATTTGGGCTGCAGAGTGCATGCAGCGTAGATACGACACGAGCCTTCTTTAGACGTCACAAAAAGCGACACTTGTTCACCTCCTGATAGTAATGGCCACAACATCACCTGGCTCAGCTAAGTTGTGAGGAAAGAACACCGTACCCCCTCGAGGGTAAAGAGGCTGCACCGTGCTGTGATGTCTAAAATAATAACTATGTACCTTTTCTATAAGTTTGTTCACATGATTCTTATGGTATTTTAATACAGTATTTGTGTGGAGAACACTTTCTGTATGGTGGCTTGGCGTCTTCTCGCTATTATTTGCACTATTACATATTTAAAACAATGCCACGTACAGTATTAGTAAAGGTCGCTGTTTATTCGAATGTTCAGAATATATAGGATGCCTGCTTTATTTCATCAGCCCAGGAAGACATCCACTGCAGAATGTATTTGATTGCTCACTTTACCCTTTAAGAAGAGTACTTGCCCGATTTGAGAAAGATGATTTCGGTGTTAAAAAAACCTTTTTGAATTATTTGCCTTTTGTTGTTTCTTCTGACGATTTTAATTCATTGCATGACTCCTCGAAATAATGTAACGCATGTAGAGGGATATTTTCCCGCATGCAACAAGAAAGGGAAGGGTAACATCAATTTAGTACAAAATATCGAAAAATATATCATTGTGTGTTTTCATTTGTACAGCAGAGCTTTTGCGAGAGAAAAATATTTGATGATCTAGAATTATTTGGAAATGAGCCAACGAGCTGGTTCACAAAAATATTTTTGAAAGTCGGAAATTGACTTATAGGTTGGTTTCATTCTGTTTTGCCAAAATTTTCATGAGTACACCTACGGTATTTTACGCACTCATGTGTGTTGTTAATCAGGTAGCTTCATGCAGGAAAGTGCAATAACACATTTGAACTTTTCTTCATAATAGGGAATTATTATTTCCGTGCATATACCCTTTGTCCTACACCCCCATCTAACATGGGTGTGCTCCATTCACTTTCCACCCTGGAAAGCATTCTTAGTTGTGCTTTCCTCAGGAGTAGTTTCCTTGGACTTGGGTTTACCAACTAGGGAAGGGGCAAAGGATAAAAACTACAGAAAATACAGAGTGCTCAAGAACCCTGCTGGTTCCCGCCTCTTCATGCCGCCGGAAGTCAGGTGTGAAAAGGGAAGTGCAGGGGGCACCAACGTTTTAAAAGCTTAGTAGATCACGTCCATAGCCATCAGACTGGCCATAAAGGACACAGTTAACCACCAGCAGGCTAGTAGAAAATTAGCTGCTATGACGACTGGGAGGACTGAGCCATCCTCAGCCAGTTCAGCCCTGAAGCAGCCCCTATGGTGTGGTGCATAATTGTGTTGGCGTGTGTCGTGTTCTCCGATCCCCAGGAACACACAGGGACCGAGGACACTAGGACCCTGTGGGTCATGAGGGAGGTGACCAGGTCACCGGACACCACATCCGGTCAGGGGACAGGAAGAGGACAGAGATCGACGCGTGTAACCAGCTGCAAGGAGAATAACAATAAAGAATTGTGATTGCACCTACCAGTGTCCTGCGTGTGATTTGGGCTGCAGAGTGCATGCAGCGTAGATACGACAACTGGCGACGAAGGTTGAGAGACGAGCCGACGTGCATCTCGACGAGGAAAGGCAACGCTATCAGGAAGAACCAGGTGCCCACCCTGGATGTGCAGGAAGAAGAAGGGAAAAAAAAGCGACATCGGAGCCCACCCGACCGCCTCTGATGAGCAACCGGCAAACTGCGGTAAGCGCGAAGGTCTCGAAATTGAGGCGCGAGCTCTCGCGAGAGTCTCGGCTGCCATTTTGGAATCAGGCGGCTGGACCAATAAGAGGCGAGATCGGGGAAGCGGCCATTTCTGAGTCAGGCGAGCGAGAGTTCGATCGCGAAATCTCGCGAGAAGAGAGCGGCCATCTTAAAGAAAAGGACAATAGAAAGAAAGGGCATAGAAATCAACAGAGCGGCCATTACAAAGCCAGGCAAAGAAATAAAGAAGAAGAAAAAGACAAGAAAAGGACAAGGAAAGCCTAGAAAAGGCTAAAACAAAGCAGAAGAACAGAGGAAGAAGAAGAAAAAAAGGAAATAAAAGGGACACAAGAGAAAAGAAAGTAGAAAAGGTCAAAATAAAGTAAAACTAAAGAAGAAGAAAAGGAAAAAGGTGATCAAAAGAAGAAAAGGAAAAAGGTGAACAAAAGAAGGAAAGGAAAAAAGAAAAAGGTGATCAGAAAAAGACAAGAAAAGGACAAGGAAAGCCTAGAAAAGGCTAAAACAAAGCAGAAGAACAGAGGAAGAAGAAGAAAAAAAGGAAATAAAAGGGACACAAGAGAAAAGAAAGTAGAAAAGGTAAATATAAAGTAAAACTAAAGAAGAAGAAAAAGAAAAAGGTGATCAAAAGAAGAAAAGGAAAAAGGTGAACAAAAGAAGAAAGAGCAGAAAAAGGGAAGAAGGCAAGAATGGCAGATCCAAAGCCCAGCGCACAATACAGGAGCCCACTACCGTTCAACTTATCGGAGCCACAGACAGGAATAAGGTGGGAGAAGTGGATCAGACGGTTTGAAAGATACGTAGAAGATACCGATGTAGCAGACGGAAAGAAACGAGGGCTACTGCTGAACTTAGCAGGGGATGACGTTGAAGAACTTCTGGTGACACTGCCTACCGAAGAAACAAAAACATATGAACAACTAAAGAAATGCCTAACAGCTAAATTCGACCCACAACGAAACATTGACTTCGAACGATATACATTTACCGTTGCGTGTCAACGAGCCGGCGAAACACTAGATGACTTCGCGACAAGGCTGAGAAAATTGGTGACACATTGTGAGTTCGACAAATTCGATAACGAGCAAGCAATAAGGCTGAGAATCATAGAAGGCTGTCGCGACACAGGATTCAGAGCGAGAATACTCAAGGAACCGACCTCATTGGAGAACATCCTGTCACTAGCGAGAGCAGAGGCGAGAGCAACGGAACATGCCAAGGAAATGGAAAGAGGGAAGAGCGTTGAAATCGAAAACGCGCACTTCACGACAAACAGAGATCGCCCAGGCCGATGGAAGAATGACTGGAGGGAACAAAAGGAAAGGAGACAACCTGAAGGAACATGCTACAAGTACGGAATGGGATTTCCTCACAGAGGCACATGCCCAGCGTTTGGCCAGACGTGCAGAAGATGTGGTGGAAGAAATCACTACGGCAGTATGTGCCATGGTGCACAAGTCAGAGGCGACAAGGAAAGAACAGGAAGACAACAGGAGTCGACAACATGATACGTCGGGTATGTCGACAACGAAAGGAGAAGTCTGTCACGAGGGTCAAGCGAAGAAGAGGAAGAAGAGAAAGTGGAAAGATTATACCACATGTCGGAGGTGCACACAGAGCCAGCAGACAAAAGCACCCAAGGAAAGACAGACAATGCAAAGATAAGAGTAGGAGCGCATGAAGCAGACTTTGTACTGGACAGTGGTGCAACGTGCAACGTCATGTGTGTATCAGAGTACGAGAAAATGGAAGTAAAGCCGACACTGAGAGCGTCCAAGGTCAAAGTCTTTACCTGGGGGGCAAGGAAAGAGGTAACGAACTTGGGAAAATTCACAGAGGAACTGAGGTACAAGGACAAAATAAACAAGGAGGACATTCATGTTCTAAAAGGCGATGTCCCTGGACCATGCCTGATGAGCAACAGCACCGCTCAAACGATGGGCCTTATAACGATGACATATGAAAAAGACAACAGACATGCTGAGAGCAAGCGAAGAGAAGACGTAGGGAACAGAGAAAGAGGAAGAGAACAAAAAAGAATGAGTGAGGGAACAAACACAACAAAGGGCGGCCGTAGAAAGAGAGGAGCAAGAAGCAAAACGGAGGGCGGAGAACAACGATCAACACGAAGAGAGGCTGACAGAAAGAGAGCAGACGGAGGACAACTGAAAGGCAGAAGCAACGATGATGGCAGGAAACGACGACCAAGGAAGGGATGCAAGGGGACAAAGAGACTACGTAGAAAAACGTAGGAAACAGAGACTGGGGAGAAGGGTCGACGAGACTGACAGACTGTCTCTCTCTCTCTCTCTCTCTCTCTCTCTCTCTCTCTCTCTCTCTCTCTCTCTCTCTCTTTTCTTTTCTCACCACGACACTGAGCAGGAGAATGGCATCATGAACACTTGTTTGCAACAAAGGGGGAGATGTAGTGACCTGACAAATAGGGACCGAGGACACTAGGACCCTGTGGGTCATGAGGGAGGTGACCAGGTCACCGGACACCACATCCGGTCAGGGGACAGGAAGAGGACAGTTTGGATTAGGACGAGGACAGAGATGGACGCGTGTAACCAGCTGCAAGGAGAATAACAATAAAGAATTGTGATTGCACCTACCAGTGTCCTGCGTGTTTATTTGGGCTGCAGAGTGCATGCAGCGTAGATACGACACAAGCCTTCTTTAGACGTCACAAAAAGCGACACTTGTTCACCTCCTGATAGTAATGGCCACAACATCACCTGGCTCAGCTAAGTTGTGAGGAAAGAACACCGTACCCCCTCGAGGGTAAAGAGGCTGCACCGTGCTGTGATGTCTAAAATAATAACTATGTACCTTTTCTATAAGTTTGTTCACATGATTCTTATGGTATTTTAATACAGTATTTGTGTGGAGAACACTTTCTGTATGGTGGCTTGGCGTCTTCTCGCTATTATTTGCACTATTACATATTTAAAACAATGCCACGTACAGTATTAGTAAAGGTCGCTGTTTATTCGAATGTTCAGAATATATAGGATGCCTGCTTTATTTCATCAGCCCAGGAAGACATCCACTGCAGAATGTATTTGATTGCTCACTTTACCCTTTAAGAAGAGTACTTGCCCGATTTGAGAAAGATGATTTCGGTGTTAAAAAAACCTTTTTGAATTATTTGCCTTTTGTTGTTTCTTCTGACGATTTTAATTCATTGCATGACTCCTCGAAATAATGTAACGCATGTAGAGGGATATTTTCCCGCATGCAACAAGAAAGGGAAGGGTAACATCAATAAAGTACAAAATATCGAAAAATATATCATTGTGTGTTTTCATTTGTACAGCAGAGCTTTTGCGAGAGAAAAATATTTGATGATCTAGAATTATTTGGAAATGAGCCAACAAGCTGGTTCACAAAAATATTTTTGAAAGTCGAAAATTGACTTATAGGTTGGTTTCATTCTGTTTTGCCAAAATTTTCATGAGTACACCTACGGTATTTTACGCACTCATGTGTGTTGTTAATCAGGTAGCTTCATGCAGGAAAGTGCAATAACACATTTGAACTTTTCTTCATAATAGGGAATTATTATTTCCGTGCATATACCCTTTGTCCTACACCCCCATCTAACATGGGTGTGCTCCATTCACTTTCCACCCTGGAAAGCATTCTTAGTTGTGCTTTCCTCAGGAGTAGTTTCCTTGGACTTGGGTTTACCAACTAGGGAAGGGGCAAAGGATAAAAACTACAGAAAATACAGAGTGCTCAAGAACCCTGCTGGTTCCCGCCTCTTCATGCCGCCGGAAGTCAGGTGTGAAAAGGGAAGTGCAGGGGGCACCAACGTTTTAAAAGCTTAGTAGATCACGTCCATAGCCATCAGACTGGCCATAAAGGACACAGTAAACCACCAGCAGGCTAGTAGAAAATTAGCTGCTATGACGACTGGGAGGACTGAGCCATCCTCAGCCAGTTCAGCCCTGAAGCAGCCCCTATGGTGTGGTGCATAATTGTGTTGGCGTGTGTCGTGTTCTCCAACCCCCAGGAACACACAGGAAACGATTGGTGCTTCAGGTACTTATTTATTAGCATTTCTAGTACAGCGCATATGTCCTCTGACCTCTTGCCTCGAGGTCCTGCTTGTTGTGTCCTTGTCCCTTCCTGTCCCCTCCCCTGACCTGAACTGGTGTCCGGTGTCCCCTGTCTTCTGCCCTGTGCCCCAGGGTCCTAATGCCCCTGTCCTGGGCATGACATCTCCCCCCTTGTTGAAAAACAAACATTTCGCAACAAACATTTTGCCGGATGCTGCCTGTGGTCAGAGAGAGATATGGAGAGATATGGAGAGAGAGAGAGAGAGAGAGAGAGAGAGAGAGAGAGATACGATGACAGAGCGGTTTCCACAGGCCTCCGTCCCTTTACATCTCCTCTATTAGTCTTTTTGTCTTCTTGCATTCTCTTCTTGGTCGCTGTTCTTTGATGTCAGGTAGTGTTTCTTCTTCTTGTGTGTCTTCCTTCAGCCCTTGCTTTGGCACCTCCTCTTTTTTGGTTTTCAATTCTCTGAAGTGTGAGCTATTTCTAGTGATGTGATATTGGCCTGATGACACCGTGATCATTGGCCCCTTTACTTCTGTCACTGTCAATGGGTCTCTTGAGAATGCGCTATCAGATTTCCTCACTTGTCTTTGTTTCACAATCACAGTGTCTCTTTCTTTTATTTTGGTGTCTGTCGCGTGTCTTCTCTGATCAGCGTAGGCCTTCATTTTTGCTTTCGCTGCTTGGTCTCTTGCAGCAATGTCCTTTTGCTCCACTCTTTCCACCTCTTTCATTTGTGGCAGTCTCGTTCTGCTTGGGCGCCCCAACACCAGTTCAGCAGGGCACCTTCCTGTGGAGCTGTGAGGGGTGTTCCGATAATCTCTCAGCACCTGACATAGTGCTTGTCGAATTGAAATCTGTGTTAGTTTTGCTCTCTGTATCGCCTTTTTGATGGTTCCCATGAACCGTTCAGCCATCCCGTTTGCTTGTGGCCACAGCGGTGTTATCCTTCGATGATTGATCCCAAGGTATTCCATGAATCTTTTGAATTCCTCGCCAGAGAATGGTGGACCATTATCTGTCTTCAGTGTCTGTGGCGAGCCCCATGCTGCGAATATGTCATCTAGGACCGGCAGTGTTGCGTTTTCTGATGTTGATGCAACTTGTCTCACTATTGGGAATCTGGAGAATTCATCTATTACTACCAGCAGGTAATTTCCTGTCTCCAGGGGGCCATAAAAGTCGTCCGCCAGCTCTGTCCACACAGCTTTTGGGAGTTGGGCCATTTGCAGTGGCTCCGGCTTTGATGAAGGCCCTGTTATTTGGCAGATGTGACAGTGCATCACATTTTCTTCTAGTCCCGGAAACCACACTTTTTCTTGTAGCATTTTTTTTGTTGCTACTATCCCTCGATGCGACTCATGCGCTAGTTCTACTGTCCTTCTCAGTGTCCGGGGCATTAGTATTCGAGTGCCTCTCATCACTATTCCATTTCCACTTTCGGAGAGTTCTTCACTTATCTTTTTGAACGCCAGCAACTCTTCTCTTTCTACCCCTTTCTTCCAGCTGCAGTTGCTGTTTACGTGCCTCCACCTTTGCTGTTTTGTTATCTCCATTGTTGCTTGCAGGGTGGGTTCTTGCTTTGTTTCCTGTTCTAGCTCCTCTATTGTTATGTTGCCGGTGTGTTATGTTTCAGCGCAAAGTTCAAATATTCCTCTGCCATCATTGTCGCTTGTGATGCCTGTGGCAGGGGGTGCCTTGATACGTAGTCAGCTGGGTTGTGCTCCTTCCCTGGCTTGTGTATTATTTTGAAGTTGTAATCCATGAGCCTTATCCCCCCACCTCTCTATCCGTGTTATGCTCCTCTTGCTCCTCAGGATCGAAGTGATGCTATAAGGGTTCCGCTTCCAGATCGTTCTGAACTCAATCTGAATTACACTGAGTTCAGGTCGGATCGGGCAGGGGACAAAGGACGGGAAGGGACAGCAGGGACAAAGGATCTGCAAAACAGAAGCAGAACAAGATTAGCACACACCTCTCATTCCACCACCAACTGCTACTCTCAATAGTTCTCGCTAGAATAAAGTACCTTAAATGCAGATCCTCTGCCAAACAAAACAGCTATCAAAACAGGATCACTTCCAGTGATTCTAGCCAACCTGCACAGCCTGCTCTCTGATTACTTCATCAGAGTAGACAATGTTTTTTCCTTCTTTATCCTTTCTTGTAAATACAAGTTCTGAGCAAGCGTATGGTCCTAGTCACAAACCAGTGTACTTTAAGTTCTCCCTGTAGAACTTCTCCAGAGGCATAAGCCAGAGTACAATGTTTCCACGGGTACTACTTGCTTGTTAAATAACCAAAAGTTGGCGCTCCTCCTCTGAGGGAATCAACATGCATTCCATGGGTTTGTAGAACAAATCAAACCTAATCCCAAGCGCTCCTCCTCTCCGGGAGATCAACACGCTTCCACTAAGGTAAGTCTCTGATATACTTTCAGTGAAAAACAATTAAGGCACTGGAACCCTCCGTTACCTTCACGAGGCAGTCTCCAGCAATTCCGCTGTTTGCGTGGCTTAACTGCTCTGTAAGTACACGGATCCTCCGTTACTTCACGAAGCAGTCTCCAGCCGTTCCGCTGTTTGCGCGGCAATGCTCCACGAACCGAGAGTAATAGCAGCCGCTCCTCTCTCTTACCTGCTGCCGTTTTTCCGTCGTGTTCGTTGTCCCTGGAATTAGAGCAGATCCTCGCTCTCTTGAACCACGATGAAACGAACGGCAATCTTCTGCAAGTCGGCGTCTTCCACCTGGACCGCCGAGGACTCCAGTCACAAATTACGCGCACGCCTACGTGCGCGCGTGTTGCCTAAATAATCTCCTCCTATGCCCCTAAGCCTTCTGGGACGTGTAGTCCCTAGTTCTTCGGGCGTCTTGATTCTGATCTAGGCAGGCGCATCAGCTGGATCCTGACAGTAGGCCCCCCTTCCCAGCGCCTTATTACAGCCCGGCTTCTCCGGGCACCGTCTGTAAAAGGAACGAACCGCCCGAGGGGCATGTACACCACTGCACGGTTCCCACGAATCCTCCTCCTCCGTGTATCCTTTCCACGATACCAGAAACCATAGTTTCCCTCTGCGGTACTGCTAGTCCCTGATCTTCCGTACCTCGTAC
The DNA here is from genome assembly GCF_964261635.1 of Lissotriton helveticus. Classification (NCBI taxonomy): domain Eukaryota; kingdom Metazoa; phylum Chordata; class Amphibia; order Caudata; family Salamandridae; genus Lissotriton; species Lissotriton helveticus. Next base: position 1,639,418,447 of record NC_136067.1, read on the forward strand.
TCCAAACCCCTCGGCGTGTCAATCGGGGGAACAGATTTTCTTCTCACCGGACCCTCCGGCTTCAGTAACCCACAGTGGAAGACCGGGTGAATCCTCTGGCTACCCGGCAGTCGAAGCTTGTAAGACACGGGGTTCACTTTTCTCACCACTTCATACGGGCCTATGAACCTGGGATGAAAAACGCTCCGGAGTTTGAACTTAATGTTCTTGGTTGACAGCCAAACTCGGTCACCCACCTTGTAATCAGGCCCATCCACCCGCCGTCGATCCGCCCATGTCTTGTACACTCCCTTCGCTTTCCGTAGATTCCTAGCTACTTTCTTGTGTAGCAGCAACAGAAATGTCATGCGTTCCTGCACCGTGGGCTGGTTTTTCACTTCCTCAGGCATCGCTACTGGAAGTGTCTTCGCTGCGTATCCGTAATTGGCCATAAAAGGAGAAACCCCTATGGAACTATGCACCGCGTTGTTATATGATAGCTCGGCCAGCCACAGCATCGAAACCCAGGACTCCTGAGCCTCCTCCGAGTAACACCGCAAGTATTTCTTCAGGGACTGATTAAGCCTCTCGGTTTGCCCATCAGTTTGAGGATGGAACGACGTGGATGTGGCCGCCTCGATCTGCAACGCCTTGCACCAAGTTTTCCAGAAGCTTGCCACAAACTGTGGACCCCTGTCCGAAACAATCACCTCCGGCAGCCCATGTAGGTGGACTATCTCTTCCAACAACAGCTGTGCCGTCTGCCCAGCAGTGGGTAGGTTCCTACAAGGCACGAAGTGGCCCACTTTAGTCAGGCTGTCCACCACCACCAGAACTGCCGAAGTCCCTTTTTCTACAGGTAATCCTGTGATAAAGTCAAGACTGATGGTGTGCCAGGGGAACGGCGGTGTGGGCAGAGGAATGAGCTTTCCTCTAGCTCTCGTGTGATCCGCTTTACCTCGTGCACACGTCTCACACTCCGACACCCATTTCTTGGCTGCTACCGTCATAGCTTCCCACCAGAAATGTCTTTGCAACAGTTCTATGGTCTTCTTGACTCCCGGATGACCAGCTAACGGAGAGTGGTGGCACCATCGAAACGCCTTCTTCCGTAACCCCAGAGTGGGTATATACAATTCGTCCTTGATGAACGGTAGACCGTCTTGGAGTTTCCTTCCTTCCCCTGCCTTTACCCATCTTTCCCACTGTTCCGGTGAACGGTTCTTTTGTATGTCGGTGAGGAATTCTTCAACTCTCACCACACTGACCACTCTATCTGTAGGTATGATGGACATGGGCGCATCTTTGTTCGGGTTTTCGGTGCTTTCCTGACGAGAAAGGGCATCCGCCTTGCGGTTGTCCACTCCTGGACGGAACGTGATGAAAAAGTCATACTCTGCAAAGAACAATGTCCACCGCATCTGTCTCTGGGTGAGATGCCTAGCCGACTGCATATATTGAAGATTCCGGTGATCAGTATACACCGTTATCCGATGGCGTGCCCCTAACAGATAAGGCCTCCATTCCTGGAATGCCTTCTTGATGGAAAGGAGCTCTTTCTCCGCTATGGTGTAGTTGCACTCAGCAGAGTCCAGTGTCTTTGACAGATACGCCACTGGATGTAGACGACCGGTTTCTTTGTCCCTTTGAGAAAGAACCGCGCCTATAGCCATATCAGACGCGTCTGCTTCCACCACAAAGGGAGCTTCTAAGTCTGGATGTCTAAGAATCGGGACCAAAGTGAATGCTTCCTTCAGAACACTGAATGCACTATCTGCCTCGGAGTCCCAGTTGAATTCTACTCCTTTCCTTAGCAGTCGCGTGATGGGTACCGCCTTTGAAGAAAACCCCCCAATGAATCTTCGATAGAAGTTCGCGAACCCCAGGAAGCTCTGGACATCACGAACATCCTTGGGCTCAGGCCAGTCCAGCACTGCTTTTACTTTGCGTCCTGTCATGCATAGTCCTGATGGACTAAGGTTGACCCCTAGGAACTCTACTTCATTGACTCCGAATTCACACTTGCTCAGCTTGCAAAAAAGGGCCTGTTGTTGAAGCCTCTCAAGCACCTCACACACATGCTTATGATGATCTTGCTTTCTTTGAGAATAAATAAGTATATCATCTAGATACACAATAACAGAGACATCCACTAGCTCAGACAACAGCTCATTCAGAAAGAACTGGAATGCCGCTGGGGCATTACAGAGCCCGAACGGCATGGCCAGATATTCATACAGACCATACCTGGTCTTGAAAGCTGTCTTCCACTCGTCCCCCTGCCTTATCCTAACCAAATGGTGTGCGCCCCATAGATCTAATCTGGTGTATATAACAGCTTCCCTGACTTGATCTAACAACACGCTGATGAGGGGCAGAGGGTACCTATTCCTGACAGTGTTTATATTTAGCATCCTATAGTCACAGCACACCCTAAGATCCCCATTTGCTTTTGAGATAAAAAACAAAGGGGAGGCTGCCGGGGACCTGGAGGGACGGATGAACCCCAATTTGACATATTCCTCCAAGTAAGCACTGAGGTGTTGCATTTTGGGTTCAGAGAGAGCATACACTCTGCACGAAGGAAGCACGCTGTCGTCTATCAGGTCTATCCTGCAATCGTATCTCCTGTGTGGGGGAAGAACCTCTGCCTTTGTCTTGCTAAAAACCTCAGCAAATCTCCTATATTCCTCTGGAAGCGGCACCTCCTGTTCTACCACTGTAGCCACACACCAAGAAGAAGCCAAAGCAGTCGCTATCGATCCTCCTTCTCTAAGACACTGTACTCTACAGACTTTGGATGTAAAGCTCACTGCTCTTTCTGCCCAGTTTACTTCCGGGTTATGCTTACAAAACCATGGCATACCCAGAATCACTTCGTATTGTGGTGTGTCTATGATGTTCAGTACAATCTCTTCAACATGGGCACTCTTCCCCCCTACTAGTGTCAATTCCAAAACCTCCGTTTGTGACGTGATCAGGCCAGACTTAAGGGGCTTGCCGTCTACCGCCACCACCTCCTCCGGGAACTTCCTGTCTACTATCCCCAATGACAACGTCCTGACCAATCCACTGTCTATAAAATTTCCAGTAGCCCCTGAATCTAGCATAGCCAGTACTTCATGGACCTGAGACCCTACCACCAGACTTCCGTGCATCACTATGTGAGCCTCAGTGGCTGACGGAAGGTCAGACGCTAGTGAAGGTATCTTCATGCCTGTCCTTTCAGCCGAGCGTGCTTTCTCAGGGCTCTCTACTTCGGCTCCCACACTGGAAACTGCGGCTCTTTTAGGTCTCACTGATGGGTTCTGTGTCTTAGGTTTAGAAGGACAGTCACGCACATAGTGTCCTCTTTTTCCAAAATACATGCACAGACCCTGTGTCCGCCTACTCTCCCTTTCTGTGCGCGATAGCGGCGCCCTAAGTGCACCTAACTCCATGGGCTCGGGTCCAGCTTCACTAGTGGGTGTCTCTTTCTTAGTTCCTCTGTCGGTACCTCTATCATGAATGCGCCCGTCCAGACGCAACGAGAGACTGACTAAGTCAGCACAAGTGCGAGGTTGGGGGTCGATTCTGGCTATCACATCCTTAAGCTCTCCGCATAGACCCTGATAGAAAAGCGACATGCGCTTCTCTTCAGGCCACGCGGCCTCCGCTACCAGTCTGTTGAAGTGTGTAAGGTACGTGACCAAATCCCCCCTCCCTTGACATAAGGACAACAGCTCTTTGTCCGCACTAAATGATGTAGTTCTCCTGTCGAATACCCCTTCAAAAGCGCTTCTAAACTCGTCCCAATCCGACAAAACAGTGTTGTTATTTCTCACTAATGGTACCGCCCAGTTAGCGGCATCCCTGCTGAGATATGAGATGGCGAACGCTACTCTTGAGTGGTTGGTTGGGAAAGAGGAAGGACGACACAAGAAGTGCATCAACATTTGGGTGATAAACACTTGTGCTTTGTGCGGGTCCCCGGTATATCTTTCAGGGGTCGCCAGAGGTATAGGGGGTGCTACCGAAACCTGTATAGGGGTAGTGCAGCTGAGCTAACATCAAAAGGGTTACGAGCTGTTCTATCCACTCTTTCGCGTAAGGCCGCTGTCTCTAATCGTGAGGACGCTAACTCCTGTTGCATTACCTCTAAGGCCTGCATTACATCTTCAAGCGTCGTCATTATAGCCACCACACGACCAGGAGGAGCGGCTTATTCGTGAGCGCGTAATTCTGTTTTGCTCCTCAGGATCGATGTGATGCTATATGGGTTCCGCTTCCAGATCGTTCAGAACTCAATCTGAATTACACTGAGTTCAGGTCGGATCGGGCAGGGGACAAAGGACGGGAAGGGACAGCAGGGACAAAGGATCTGCAAAACACAAGCAGAACAAGATTAGCACACACCTCTCATTCTACACACCAACTGCTACTCTCAATAGTTCTCGCTAGAATAAAGTACCTTAAATGCAGATCCTCTGCCAAACAAAACAGCTATCAAAACAGGATCACTTCCAGTGATTCTAGCCAACTTGCACAGCCTGCTCTCTGATTACTTCATCAGAGTAGACAATGTTTTTTCCTTCTTTATCCTTTCTTGTAAATACAAGTTCTGAGCAAGCGTATGGTCCTAGTCACAAACCAGTGTACTTTAAGTTCTCCCTGTGGAACTTCTGCAGAGGCATAAGCCGGAGTACAATGTTTCCACGGGTACTACTTGCTTGTTAAATAACCAAAAGTTGGCGCTCCTCCTCTGAGGGAATCAACACGCATTCCATGGGTTTGTAGAACAAATCAAACCTAATCCCAAGCGCTCCTCCTCTCCAGGAGATCAACACGCTTCCACTAAGGTAAGTCTTTGATATACTTTCAGTGAAAAACAATTAAGGCACTGGAACCCTCCGTTACCTTCACGAGGCAGTCTCCAGCAATTCCGCTGTTTGCGCGGCTTAACTGCTCTGTAAGTACACGGACCCTCCGTTACTTCACGAAGCAGTCTCCAGCTGTTCCGCTGTTTGCGCGGCAATGCTCCACGAACCGAGAATAATAGCAGCCGCTCCTCTCTCTTACCTGCTGCCGTTTTTCAGTCGTGTTCGTTGTCTCTGGAATTAGAGCGCATCCTCGCTCTCTTGAACCACGATGAAACGAACGGCAATCTTCTGCAAGTCGGCGTCTTCCACCTGGACCGCCGAGGACTCCAGTCACAAAATTACGCGCACGCCTACGTGCGCGCGTGTTGCCTAAATAATCTCCTCCTATGCCCCTAAGCCTTCTGGGACCTGTAGTCCCTAGTTCTTCGGACGTCTTGATTCCGATCTAGGCAGGCGCATCAGCTGGATCCTGACAATCCGGGGTGGTATTTTTGCATTTGGATTTCCATATATTGTTATGAGTGCTTGGTGATCTGTTATGATTGTAAACGGTTTTCCGTAGATGAACATGTGATAGTGTTCACATGCCCATACTACTGCCAGACTCTCTTTTTCCGGCTGGGAGTATCCCTTTTCCATGTCTGACAGGCTCTTGCTTCCATATGCTGCTACGTCTCTTGGGGAGTCTTTTCCTGGTTGATGTTGCGCCAATATTGCCCCTAGTGTATGAAACTTATATAGCGCAGGACTTACCCTGGGGCATCTCCGCGCTTGCTTAGGGAACCCGTCCTGGTATTCCCCTGTGAGAAACCCCGGCAGGGTGTCCACAAGGTGAAAGCCAGGCATCCCGCCGCGAGGGGCCGTAGTGGAGATCAAGCAAGCTATTGCCCAGAGTTGCAGAGTGTGACCCCGTGATTCGAGTAGGCACCGGAGCGAGAATTGTCGAGTCTGTGGAATTTTGAGCCCGAGACCCGCCGAGGCGGGGAATCGAACCCTGGTCCACGGTCGATCTCAGATTCCGGGTCTGCCGCCTCTAACCACTGAGCCACACTAGTCCCACTGGACTCGCATCTACCGTTAGCTCGGTGCATAGTCTTGGATCAAAATATGCTAGGTGATCTACTGCCGTCACAGCATGTCTTATTTCTTCGAACGCTTTGCTGCATTCTTCAGTCCACTTGAAGATTTGGCCTTGTTTTGTCAGTTCTCTTAGGGGTGCGCTTACAGTAGCAAAATCTTTAATATATTTTGCACAGTAGCTAGCAAGACCAAGGAATGACCTCACTTCTGCCACATCATTTGGCTGCTTTGCTCTTTCCAGTGTTTTTACCTTGCTGCGATCCGGGCGCATTCCTTTCTTGGAGAAAATATGGCCAAAGAATACTAGTTCTTCTCGCTCTAGCTCACATTTGTCTTCATTCAGTGTCAGACCTGCCTGCTCCAGGTGAGAGCATACTTCTCTCAGAGCTTTGTCGTGCTCCTCGTCTGACTTTCCAAACACTAGAATGTCATCGCTGTAATTTAAACTGTTCTTTACTGGCCTTATTACCTGTCTTATTGTTTCCTGAAATATTTCCGCAGCAGATGAGATCCCAAAGCTCAGACGTTTGTATCTGAAAAGACCTAGGTGGGTGGAGAACGTTGTGATATATCGAGACTGAGGATCTAGTTCTAGTTGATGGTATCACTTACACAAATCTAATTTGGAGAAACGCCTTGTGCCTGTGAGGCAGCTGATCATATCATCTAGATGTGGTCCGGGATGCCTTTCACGTTCAATTGCTTTGTTTGGTATCCTCATGTCGACACAGATTCTTATTTTTGACGTGTCTTTCTTTGGGACGGCCACTATTGGCGACACCCAGGGCATTGGTCCTTCTGCTGGCTCTATTATGTCCTGCTTGAGCAGTGCTTCAAGCTCCTCCTCTACCTGTGGCTGCAGGTGTATCGGCACTCTTCTATGATGTTGCGCTATTGCCCTTACTATTTCATCGATGTGGAGCGTTATTTGCCACCCTTTCAGTTTTCCTAGTCCTTGCAGTAGCTTGGGGTATTCCTTCAGGATGCTTCTTTTTTCTGACATATTGTAAGTCATCTCCAGGAGACCCATCCACTGAGCCGTGATGTTGCTCAATAAGCATGGTGCTGGGATGTCACCCTTCAACACGTGTATTACCTCTTTTGTCTTTAGATCTTTGTATGTCAGTTCTTCCATGAATTTTCCCATGTTTGTTACCGGTTTCCTGGACCCCCAGGTGAACACTTCAACTCGGGATGGCCTCAATGCTGGTTTTATTTTCATTTTTTCGTATTCAGAGACGCACATGATATTACATGTTGCGCCACTGTCCAGGACAAACTTTGCCTTGTGTGGCCCTACACCGATGGTCACAGATTCTGTCTTTTTCATTTTGCTTTTGTCCACAAGGCATATTCTTTCTCTGTCTTCACATTCATCACTTGACTCAGTGGTGACATCCGTCATGAGATAGAGTCGTTTCGTCTTTTCTTCTTCCTCTTCTTCATCTGACTCTATCGAGGAGCTCCTGGTTTTTGTCTCAACATGCCTGACGTGCCTGCTTGTGGACATTCGTGGTCTTCCTGTTCTTCCTCGGTCATTTCTGAAATTCATCCCTTGGCATACGCTGGCATAGTGGTTTCTCCCATTCCACTTCCTGCACGTCTGGCCAAATGCCGGGCATGAGCCTCTATGCGGAAATTCAAGTCCGCACCTGTAACATGTTGCTTCCGGTACTTTCTTTGTTGTTGGTTCATTTCTATCTTTTTTCCAACCACTCGAGCGGTTGTTATTTGTTATGCGGTGAGCTTGTTCCACTCGTCGTTCCTTTCCTCGCTCCATTTCCTTTGCTTGCGCTGTTGCTCTAGCCTCCGCTCTTGCTAATGCCAGGATGTTTTCTAGTGACGTTGGTTCTTTTAGGATTCTCGCACTGAACTCCGTGTCACGGCAGCCCTCAATGATACGCAGTCTGATTGCTTGTTCATTATCGAACTTGTCGAATTCGCAGTGTGTTACAAGCTTCCGCAGTCTTGTTGCAAAGTCATCTAGCGTTTCATCCGGCTGTTGAAATGCAATCGTGAAAGTGTATCGTTCAAAGTCGAAGTTTCTCTGAGGATCAAATTTATCAGTTAGGCATTTTTTTAGTTTGTCATAGGTGGCGATCTCCTCTTTTGGCAGTGTCACTAATAGATCTTCAACCTCATCACCTACTAAGTTCAGGAATAAACCTAATTTTTGGGCTGCTGTCGCATCTGTCGCTTCCATGTATCTCTCGAAGCGTCTGATCCACTTTTCCCATCTGATTCCTGCTTGTGGCTCCGATATGTTGAATGGTGGCGGCGTTCTATATTGTGCACTTTGTTTTGGTTCTGCCATTCTGCCTTGTTCACTTGTTTCTTCCTTTGTGCTTGCTTCTTTATTTCTCTCTTTTTCTTCTTCTAGGCACTTTGTTGTTACCATGAATTATTCTTTTCCTCTGAAAATCCTTTATTCTTCTGTCTTTGCCCTTTATTTTCCTTTCCTGTGCTCTATTATTCTTCTGTTGTCTTTGCTTGTGCTTTATTATTCTTTTTAGTGCTTAAATTGGCACTCTTTTCCTCTTTTTCGTCTTTGCCTGCCTTTAAAATGGCCGCCGCACTGTTCTCTGCTGTGATTGGTCAATTTGCCTGACCTCAAAATGGCCACGGTGATCTCGCAAGACTTCTTAGCCAATCGCGGGCGCCGCCTGTCTTAAAAATGACCGCCGGACTTTCCTCTGCTCTGATTGGTTCTCGCGCCTGACATCAATATGGCCACCGAGACTCTCGCGAGAGCTCGCGCCAATTTCTTAACTTTGCGCTTTTCACACGGTGCTTACCGGGCAGTCAGTCTTCTTTTTCGCAGCGGTCGGGGTGGGCTCCCGCGTCGCTGCGCTTCCTCAATGGGCACTTTACTCTTCCTTTTTCTCGGCACGACGCGATCCAGGGTGGGCTCCTGGTTTCAATCGCTGTCAATTCGTCGATGGGCACACATGAATTTCTTCAAACATTCGTCACCAGATGTCGTGTTCTCCGACCCCCAGGCACACACAGGAAACGATTGGTGCTTCAGGTATTTATTTATTAGCATTTCTAGTACAGCGCATATGTCCTCTGACCTCTTGCCTCGAGGTCCTGCTTGTTGTGTCCTTGTCCCTTCCTGTTCCCTCCCCTGACCGGAACTGGTGTCCGGTGTCCCCTGTCCTCTGCCCTGTGCCCCAGGGTCCTAATGCCCCTGTCCTGGGCATGACAGCGTGCATACTTGAATCGTGCAGAAAACAATGCACCTGGATACTGTGCTATACTCTGAAGAACAGGAGTATTTCATAAGTTACTCTTCATAACTACTTGTAAAATCTATGGGAAGACTGGGCTAGTATTAAACAATTTACAGAGCTGTCGTTCATAGACTAGGTGTTGAAGTGCAAATGAATACAGCTGAAGCCTTGATGTGAAGAACGGTAAGTTTATTGAAAGTCCAACCAACAGCCACGGGGATCCCTGCCTGCCTCTCTCGTAACCGTCCCTTAAAGAATCCTCAATCTCCCTGGAATGCTGCAAGCACTCCACGGAAACCACAGCAACACCACCTGGCACAGTGGAACGGCACGAGGGAGGCAAGCACTACAGAACGAGGTGATAATACATATCACAACATGTTCCCTTTCTTTATACAACAGAACAAAAACAAACAGAAAGAAAGAAAGAAAAACAAACAAAAAAAATAAGCAAATGCAGAGCAAAGAATACAGTAAGGGAAGGCAAACATCCACCCCTACCCCACAATAAAATCATTGAATCTTGATGGAAGGAATGTGAACGAAGAGGTCCTTCACCTCTAGATACAACACTTAGGAACAAATTCAAACTGAAATCTTTTGTAACACCCTTTTGGTCCACACCCACATGTGTGGAAACACCCTCCTTACCATTCACTCTAATATCACCTTTCTTGCAATACAAAGCAACTTTCCTTTTGTTCCACGTTTGACCATTCACCAAGACCACATGCCATTTATGCACTTCTCTCACTTCCTTAGGAGCAGAAAAGTTATTGACTCCCTGCTCTCCTTCCAAGCTTGACCTTGACCAGATCACTAACATCAACGTTACATCCCTTGGCTAAATGATATGTACTGACATTAACCTGAGTAGCAACCATTCACTGCAGAGTGAGTTTGGTTTTGGGAACCATTCCCCTCATCCTTTTGAACGATATGTCGACGGTGACACTATGAATGGTAGCGTTATACGACCAAACCATATTGTCCACACACCTCTGAACATCTTGCTTGCCCTGAACGGCCATCTGAATCGTGCCTTTAATGACTCTATTCATGCGTTCCACCATGCCATTACCTGGTGGGTTACATAATGACGTTCAAAGATGTTTTATGCCGCTTCCTTGTAAAAAAACTCTGCATGGCATGAGAAACTAGTTGGGTGCCATTGTCAGTCACCAAAACACTGGGAAACCCTTCTCTCTTAAAAATCAACTCTAGACTTTTGATAAAGGTACCAGTGGTAATGTTACGTAAAAATTCAACAACAACCCAACGTGAAGAAATATCCACAAGGACTATGGCAAAGCACTTCTCACCCGGTAAAAAGTCCATGGGGCCAATGAAATTGAGACAGACTTTCTCCCATGCTGCACTATCAAACTCTCCGGAAATAGAACCGATGCCTTGAGAACCAATTTTGAGCCTTTTCTCGCTCTCTTTGCAGAAACAGCAACTTTCTACCCAACCCAGGCCACCAAAAACAAACTTTGAGACGTTTCTTTGTGATGGTCTTCCCTAGGTGACCTTCGTGTGCCAAAAGAAAAAGCCTCTTCCTAAGAGCATTGGGAGGTATACATCTTTCACCCCTTAAAGCCAAGTCATCTATGACGACAATGCTGAGTTCCTCTTGTAATTTGGCAAACTATCTTAGAGCAGGTTTGAGTTCACTTTCACAACTCCAACCCGATCTGATCGAAATAACAAGTTCTTTGTAGTCCGCATAGTTCTTGACAGCTTCATGCCATTCATCCTTGGTAAGAGATTAAAATTCGTTTTAATACACATCATCAACACTGGCCACGACGCATACCACATCTTCCTCAGACTCTTCACACCCCTCCTCAACCAGCGGTAACCTTGTCAAACAATCCGCTTGGACATTTTTCCACCCTGAAATATACTCTAAGTTGTATGTGTACTCTTGCAGTCTAGCTGCAAACCTCATCAACCGATTAGAACCTTTGCTTGCTCAACCGGTACTCAACATTTTGATGAGAGGTTTGTGGTCGGTTCTTAAAATGAAATGTGCACCCCATACATTAAGTGCGAACACTAAGCTGCAGCTAAGGCCTCTCTCTCTATGACTGCATAGTTGCGTTCAGACTTATTTAATGTGCCAGAAGCAAATGCTACAGTCTTCTCCACGCAATTTTTAACTTGAGATAGCACAGCACCCACATCATGGGCACTAGCATCAACAGTAATGGGGGTAACCTTGCCAGGTTCAAAAGGAGTGAGGATATCAGCATTGACTATGTCATCCTTAATCTTTTGAAAGGCTTCTTCTTGAGCAGAGCTCCAATTGAAGGGGCCACCCTTCCTTAACCGCATGCGTGCGGCCGTGATTTTCGCGCTGTGCGGCAATTTACAAAAAGCCGCGTTACATGACGAGCTGAGCTCGTCATGAGCATGCGAGCGGCGCAACTCATGACGAGCTCAGCTCGTCATGAGCATGGAAGGGGTTAATAACTCCCCTAAGGCTTCAGTTTTAAGGGGAAAACCAAGAACAAGCTAAGAGTAATACTCGATCAGACCCATAAAGGATCTGAGTTGATCTTTAGTGTTGGGAGTGGCGGCTAACTTGATGGCTTTTAACAAGTCTTCCTTTGGATGAACCCCCTTCTCCGAGATAGTTTAAGTTTATTTGCACAGTTAGTTAAAACCAATGCAGTACAGTTACAAAATATAAAAAACAACAAAGATAAAACGCAGTATAAAACAGATGTGTTATAAAACCAACCTGACTTGAACAATACTGTACTATTCATCCTGGTTGTAAACATATTTAGCCTTTCATGTATCGCACAATAGTTTTTGACAGTAATCTAAATACTGTGTTAAAAACAGGTTAAAAAATCAGTTTTTTATTTTTTAGCTTTTTGTTTGGTTTTAAACAAGTTCAGGAATCAAGTCCGGGCATTTTTTTTTCCACTGCCTTTAGAAATTTTACAAGGCTACAGCTCAGCTGAGGGTCCTGAGATGAAAAACAGGTAAGAGCTACACTCCTTCGTGTGCGAGTCCCGTGTCTGATGAAGTGGCGTTTCAAGAGGAGTTTCCGCTCTTCCAGCATTTTCTCGCAGGAGCATAACAGATGGAGCATATCTTCTTGCGTTACACCACATAGCCGGCATAGTGTGCCTGCTTTCTCTTTTTGCCAATGCGGAAGATGCCGAATACAGGGTAAAAGTCCTAGCCTATACCGTAAGAAGCACATTTTGGTCGTTTTGGCGTAGCCCAACCCAAGATAGATCTGGGGAGCTTGTGCCGAATATGAGTTCAGGATCATCCAAGCGTGAGATCTTTTTGAGAAGTCTGCTTTATCTTGGACCCACGACTGTTGTTTAATCGACTTCTTGGTCAGTTTTTTAAACGTTTTGTGATTTGTGGAGGAAGTCCAGAGCTGCTCCAGCCCGGTATTTACAAGACTTTTTGCTAAGTATTTTGCAGCCGGTGAAGTCGGAGACTGCTCTAACTCCCTCCACAGGAATTCGTTCAAGGTTCCTTCAGCAGATTTCCTCACTTTGTCCCACGAACAAATGTAGGCCCCCTGTCGTGCCAGGAGCTGTTGCTGAATTCCAAACTCCAGCCTAATCTGTGATGGCGAGGTTCGCTTAGGGAGGCTAAAGATGATTCTGTATGCGGATACAATTGTGCTGTCAAGTGTTGTTGTGTCTCTGCCTCGCTGCACCTCGCTCCTGTAAGTTAATGTGGGCAGCAGTTTGGCACGAGTAACTTGTAGCAAAGGTGTTAGAGATGGCCCAGAGAGCTTGTGTTTTTAAGGCGATTGCCAATGCGAGTCCTTTGCCTCTGATACTAGACCTTTGCACGCTGAATCGACTGCCGTTGTCAATCTGCACGCCTAGATATTTATATGTCAATGTGCCTTTAATGCGCGAGTTGTTCCAGAACCACGAAAAAAGTTTATTTTTTCTTTTGCCGATGGTCATAGTTTGGGTTTTCTCGAGGTTTACTGTTAGGACATTTGACTTGGAGTAGCTCTGTGTGCTGTTCAAAAGATTTTGAAGCCCTACTTTGGTGTGGCTTATTAGGACTATGTTGTCTGCATATAAGAGGCATGGTAGATTAAGCCCTCCTAATTTGGGAGAATGTGAATTGCAGCTGTTCAAAATTGGAGCCAGATCGCCCAAATACAGGTTAAACAGTGTGGGGGCCAAGACGCAGCCCTGCTTGAGGCCGTTGTTGGTCTGTATGCGCCTCGACAACAATGAGCCATCCCCCACCTTTATCTGTATCCAAGTTTCAGTGTGTAAGTTTATTAACAAGTCCAACAGTGGTTTTGCGATCCCCCAGCCATTTAGTTTTGACCATAGCAGGTTACGGTTGATGCTGCTGTCAAAGGCCGCCTTATAATCTATATATAATTTTATAATGGCCCGTCTGCAGGTCGTGCAGAATTCGGCGGCTAGAGCCATTTTTGGACTCCCAAGAAGGGCGCGAGCTTCGGAGCTTTTAGAGCAACTTCACTGGCTTCCGATTGCCAAGAGAGTCACCTTTAAGATCTTGACTGTGGCTTTCAAGGCGCTTCACCGAATTGGCCCATGCTACCTTGGAAAACGGATTGCCTTCTATGTCCCTAGAAGAACTCTCAGGTCTGCTCTTGAGGCCAAGGCGGTGGTGCCCTCTATCAGGCGCACTCGTATTGGAGGTCGTTCCTTCCGGTACCTAGCACCGCGCTGTTGGAACAATCTCCCCCGATCTTTAAGAACAGCTACTAATCTGCTGGCCTTCAGAAAGGAGCTAAAGACCTGGCTCTTCTCCCTGTAATTTTTTTTGCCCGCTCTTGGAGCACTGCTATGTTGTATACTTTTCCTTGTTTTTCTCTTCGCCAAAGCGCCGGGACACTCCTTGGAGTAGCCGTGTGCTATAGAAGAGCCAATATAACATAACATAACATCTATGAAGCAGAGGTGTAGGGGCAGCTTTTTTACTCTGCCTTGTCAATTAACATGCCCATAGTTAGTATGTTGGTCATTGTGCCCACAGATTTGACAAAACCTGTTTGGTTGACCGGTATCAGAAAATTCGTTTTGGCCCATGCCTGTAGTTCTTCCAGCAGAAGGCCTGCGAAGTACTTCGCCTCATTGTCAATTAGGGCCACTAGCCGGTAGTTTTGAGGGAGAGCCCTATCCCCTGCCTTGTATATTGGTGTGATGATAGAGCCCTTCCAAGAGCCTGGCAAGATGTTCGAGTTCCTGATTTCCAAAAAAAGGGGTTCGAGAGCTGCTGCCCAGTAACCCGCATCTTGTTTGAAGAGGATAGGTGGGATCCCATTTGATCCTGGAGCTCCTTCTCTTCTGCCTTTTTTGATTTTGCATTTGATGTTATGTTGCAATAATGGGCAGTAAGTTGTTTCATAACTGTCTTTGTTGTGTGAGCACAATTGTATTTGTTGCGCATTATCAACTTTATGATCTGTTATGATCTTAGGATTGAATAAGACCCGATTGTTAGGTAACTCTTGATTGAAGTGCTTACCAAGATAGAGTGCCCATGTTTCTTCTGTGATGTTGGATGAAACCCCCAAGTTTGCTGGACGCGTTACGGAGTTAACGTTTTTCCAGAACCTTGCCCCATCGGTCTGTTTGATGTCTGCGTGAAGTCTAGCCCACAAGTTCTCCTCCTTTGTTTTATTTGCTTCCCATTTCAGTTTTTTTAGTGCAGATTTCAATATCTGAAGATGATTATGATTTACTTTCTCATTAGGGTCCAGCTGTATTTCTCTCATTAAACGGGAAATCGATGTTTTTGTTTCCTTAATTTTTTCTCTATGTTCTCGAGAGAGGTTATCCAAATTCCTTCTCCGAGATGGTATATCCTAAATAGTCCACCTCTTTTAATACAAATTTACATTTATCCCTCCTTAAAGTAAGCCCAGCTTTCTCCAAAACCCCAGACCGTAGACAAAATATTATTGTGCTCAGACTCTTCTTTTCCCGTTATAAGGATGTAATCTTAGAAATAGTGAGTATTTTTTACACCCTTAAACAAACTGTGCATCATACGCTGGAAGACAAAAGCGGCCGATGCACGGCAAAAGGAAGTCTTTTGAATTGGAAAGCCCCCCCATAGTAAGAAACGCAGTCAATTTCCTTGAATCAGAGTGTAGCACAATTTGATGGTACGCTGACCTTAAGTCGAGTTTGGGGAAAAACTTGGCTTTGTCCATTAATAGAACCATCTCAGAGATATTTGGCAGAGGAAACTGTCAACGACAATGTTTTGATTCAGTGACCTGAGATCAACACAAAAACTAAGTTTACCATCCTTCTTCTTGGTGACGAGAAATACATTCCAAGGCTTCCACAGGTTCTATGATATCTTGTTTCAGCATGTCACCTAACATTTCTTTGACTTCACTTCGAATTGAAATGGAAATCTTCCTCAATGCATGCTTAACTGGTTGGGCATTGTCCTTAGGAATAATCTCAAGCATCTACCCCACCAACATTCCTAAATCCACTCTGAACATATGAGTGTTTGGCAAGGTTGTCATCGAGCAAGAGACTATCCTCCATGACCTGTTCGGTGGATCAGGGATCAATGACTACATGGAGATCGGGCTGTTGTACCCAGCCTAATATAGCAGGACCACTGTCTGAAACATATAATTTTCTCCATATAACCTTTAATAGGAATATATTCACTGCTGTACCCTTTGGTAGAAACATCACTGACAGAGAGGGAAACATCAGGCCAATGCTCCCTAAAAAACGTAAGATGTTGAACATGGAGCCTGGATCCACCATGAGTTGTAAAGCAACCCCATTGACTAAAAAGAATGCCTTGGGTCTTTGTAATTTATTTGATTCGTTCTCCACACAAAGTACAATATCCGGTGCAAAAAAGTACTCATCAACAAATGCAACCCTACTTCTGGAGAAATCTCTACAAACTCTGCTAAGATGGCCTTTTTTCCCACACTTTCTACATATTTTGTCTCTGGCATAACATCCTACATAGTCGGCAGCGTGACCCAAACTGCCGCATCTACTACAACCACTGAATTTGCTTCTGTTGTCCCCTGCAGGTTTAGGTATGAATTTTATGACATTAGATTTGCTATCGCCTTTTGACTTGGGTGTGTGTTCACTTTCAATAGGATTATCATTCTTACTAATAACATTAACCAAATCATCTTTTTTTGTTTCTAGATTTTGCATTTCTCTCATGCACTTGTCAGATGCTTTAATAATTTTGGCAATAGCAATAGCTTCTAGCAGGGTAGGATTCTTGACGGCCCACACCTTTTCTTGCATTCTCTTGTTTTTACATTTTACAATCAGCTGGTCTCTGATCATTTGATCAGTCATGAGACCAAAGTTACATTTAAGCGTCAATTCGCGTAGACGGGTGATCATTTGGTCCACTGTTTCTTTTTCCTTCTGTGGTAGCGAATACAATTTGTGACGTTGCATAAAGATATTAACTTGTTTGCCAAAGTACTTTGCAAGTCTGTTCTTCGCTTCAACAGAGGGATTGTTGATATGTTCACCATCCGCTCCCATAACCTCAGTGAAAAACTTGAAAAAGTGTTGGCACTCATACCTCAGGAATTTAACAATAGAGCTTTTTTCCTTGAAGCTTGAAATCTCAGACCATCAATAGCCTCAATATAATTTTCAAAAATGCCAATCCATTCTTCTCATTCTATAGAAGGAGCTTCCCCCTCTAATAAAAAATAGGAGGAGGTGTGACCATTTGACTGGCTGCCATGCTCACACAGAACAATACCTAAAAACAGAATTGTGTAACGTATGTAAACTGTAAGAAGACGTGTGCAAATCACCGTAAAGATCAGCACCAAATTATAAGCATTGTGTAAATCTGTACAACAACAACAAAAAATGGAGAGGTGTGCAAATCACCATGTAAATCGCACCAAAATGAAAACATTTGTGCAAATGATTGTGTACATCAAGGGTGAAGTCTGAAGAAAAGTGAAGGTGCCTGAGAAGAAAGATGATGAGCAAATCACCGTAGAGATTTGCAGCAAAGAAAATTACCAATTACCACAAGAAAGCAAACTTTTAATATAGTGGTGTGCAAGTCACCGTAAAGTTCGCCAATACTGGATGCAAGAACAATGTTGATGGAACAACTTGTGGAAATGATGTGCAGATCACCGTAACGATCTGCAGCACGAAGACACACAGCTTGTAACAAAGGTGTGCAGATCACTGTAGACTCTACAGCACAAAAACAAAGCAGCATGTAGCAATAGTTTGCAGATCACCGTAATACTCTGCAGCATGATGTCAACACAACTTGTAGAAATGGTGTGCAGATCACCGTAATATTCTGCGGCACAACAATGAACGAAACTCGGCACATAGAATGAAGCCGACGTAAATGACAAAGAGTAATCGTGCAACAATGTATCCAAAATGGCGTCACATCAACGAGTACATGTTGATGGTGACGCACCGAGCGTAGCGCAGTGCGTTTCACAGCAGGAGCGGGCGGTTTTCAAGGCGACTGGCAGGCACGAGTCGGGCAGGCGAAGAGCATGAGCGTGCAACGGCTCAGAGCGTGAGTGCAAACAGCTCACCACAAACACAACAAAAAAAATAGTACCTTGATGTCCAGCAAAAGACAGAAGTGCCCAAGAAGGTTGCAAGAATGAAGATCAGCGGAACTTGCTGAAACATCGGTGAGTGGCATCAACGTGGCTGGATCACCGTGGATTCACTCCCCGCCGCTGGAAGGAGCCGGAACTGGACGAAGATCATCGCCAAAATGTTGAAGTGCAAATGGCGACCGCTGGAGCCTGGATGTGAAGAACGGTACGCTTATTAAAAGTCCAACCAACAGCCACAGGGATACTTGCCTGCCTCTCTTGTAACCGTCCCTCCAAGAATCCTTAATCTCCCTGAAATGCTGCAAGCACTGCACGGAAACCACAGCAACACCACCTGGCACAGTTGAACGGCACGAGGGAGGCAAGCACTACAGAACGAGGTGATAATACATATCACAACACCAGGCCTGAACATCCACCCTCCACCCCAAATGGTAAAGGCCATAGCCAGACGTTTAAAGTTAAATAATATCCACATTTAGGGCCCGATTATGATGGCGGTTTTCCCGCATCCTCCGGGCCGGCGGAAAAGCACTAACTTGGCTGGCGGTGTCTATCAGAGCCCTTTACAACAAAGGTTCAAGGCGAGGATGGGAAGATTTACACAACGTTTGGAGGTCATAAATATTAGATTGTTCAGTAATAATGCAAGTGGTCAATTTCAGTTCAACATCAAGTTTACAAAACTTTACAGGCCAAAATAACAGAAACACACTTAAAATCAATAAGAACACATCAGCAAGTTAATTTCAACTTGTTTCAACTACTCCATTTGATATATTCTAAAAAAAATTATTAATATTATTTTTTAAACAAGGGAGCTGCTAAGACTACTTGAGAGTTGTCTACAGCAAAGACAAAAATGCTAGCTGTTTCTACAGTTCTGATCGCATTTTCGTGAAACAACCAACGCAAAATGGTTCTTTGAACTTTCAGATACTCAGGACATGGAGTTTATCTCAATCAGTTGCATAATTCAAATCCTCTAAGCTCCATTTGAAAATCATTTTCTATCAGTATTGTCTTATCCCAGAGTCAATGAAAGTGATACCTGGTTGTGAGAAACTTGGGAGCAGGATTCAGCCTCTGGGATCTGCAGGATTCAGCACGGGTTGACCACAGTTCTGGGGTTCCTTGATATTCCAATGAACCCCGGAACTGTGGTCCGGATCGATCCAGATCTTTTCTTTATTAGATACTGACAGAAGAATACAAATTGTTCTTCAGCGGTATCATTCAGGGGCTGAATCCCCTACTACACTCACAGATCTCGTACTACAGCGCACTGCAGAGTTCCCACTGTTCTCTTCTATAGTTGAGAACAGACATACATTGATGAAGAATTCCAGATTAAAAGTGCATGTACCAAGAAACTACGTCCACCCATATCTTTCTCAGTCTTGGAATGATTACTAGATTAGAGGACAAGGAGCAAAGCTCCGAAGCTGGAGAATACTTGATAATTTGTTTGGTTACAAATTGGGGACTGTCGCCATCGAGATAGAGCAGCTTTTGAATATAATTCTCTCTTCCAGTGGCAACCACGGAAGGTCCTTTAGCAGAGAAGAGACGTGGTAATTCTCTGGCAGTCTATAAAACAGTCTGGCTGATTGATTGTGGTTAATCTGCAGTCTATGCAGTAGAGTCTTTTGTTGGCCAATGTATATTGAATTTGCATAATCCAGTCTCCATATGATTAAGACCATTATCACTGTTATTAGAGCATCTTGAGTGAGAAACGTAGCTATCGTCTGGATCCTTCTCAACATAAGAAGCAGGAGGAGATTACTGCTCCAATTTGGGGTTTCAGGAATAACTCTGAATATGATGACACCCAAACGTTTGGCTTGTTTCTTGGGGGTACAGGCAGTGCTGATTTCCGCCATCCCGTGCATTGCATTCTATGTTCATAGTATTTGAAGTAATCCAAAGAAAGAAGAGTTCACCATTGAAGTTAGCGTAGCCAGCGCTGGACATTTCTGGACATGTGATGTGTGGTAGCTGCCATTCCTCAGCAGAGAGTAACTCTTTAGACTTGGGGTACTTGGTATGCTGCTCATAATTACTCCAGTCAAGTACCACTCCTGCGGGTGGATCCCAGAAAAAATTGTTATTTGATGCAAGATTTCCTTTTCCTAGTCTCTCGGTTGATAAAGACAGGTTCTCAGGTTTGATAATGAGAGACCTGCAGATGTTCTAATAGACTGTGATGGATTAGAAGCAATATTTATCAATTTCAATTTGAAATCTCCATTGCATTTTTATGTTTAGCCTTGTAAAATATAATAGCACACCAGCCAGTGATTAATTTATGACTGTTCATTGAATAATGGTTTTCCTTCTCACTACCGTGTGTATGCACCCTGGAGAGGTGCTCAGTGTGACAGACGGCGACATGGCGAGGAGGGTTTACATTGGCATCTGCAGAGCCTGATATGAGTAGCCGAATTAAAGATTTTTCATTAATACAGCCTACTAATTGACAAAAATGCAAAGTTTGCAATTCCTGTTCATGAGGTGAAACTGCTCAGCTTTTCAACATTTCTTATACATTTTTCGTTAATAATAATATAAGCTCCAAAATTAATTTTGAGGGCGACTGAACCAGGCTGCAGGGAGGCCTTTTGAGCAGATTACTTACTCTGAGGCAGGGGCAAAACAGCAACAAGTTCTCTAGTTACAAGGAAGGAAAAGTCTACTTTACCACCGTAAATAGTCGAGTTCTCAATAGACCCCACCAGTGGAGGCATTCTATAAAAGAAGGAGGTTTTGATTGTTTTTTATTAATAATGCCCTTTTGAACTGACGAGGGCAAACCAGTGGACATGAGTTTTAATTCTTGGTGTGCCTCTGCTGATATCAACCAAGACATAATGTTATGGGTTGTTTTACTTGTATTTTAATATCCAGTGTAGTAATTAATACGAGTTTTCCAGTTCTCAACATACTACAAAAGCAAAGACACTTTCTACCATTTAATGACTCCCAAGGTAAACAAGGTAATGGTGGTGCTACTGAGGTTCACAACTGACAGGATATAATTAAAAAAAGGTAACTGTGATGCATTTTGTGCTCTGACATGTCGCTAGCACTCCGCATCACTGGGCAAAGCTTTGAAGCTGACACAGAGGGGGACAGACACCGGTCAGTCACTGGTATAAGGCCAGGGCAGCAGCCAGCACAGCGTTGTTATCAATGATGTAATTTCAGATCTCATTAGGGATGTTATTAATGCAGTCATTGAACATGTAAGTGATGTAATAAGTGAGGGTATAAGCAGTGGATGGTGAGAGCGTAAGTTATAGTTGATTTAGGGCACAAGTTATAGTTACTTCTGATAACTACAACTGATGAATTTCAATGGATTTTTGAATTTAAAATCTTACCCTTTCATGGACATTTTCACCTAACTACAATGCCACTTTCACCTTTGTTTTTTTGTCAGTGAATTTATGAAGTTTATTAAACATAAGGGTGTCATTTTAAGTAAGGCAGATCTACTGGCTTTGTGAAAGGGTTAGAACACAAAAATATAAAAAGTGGGACTAATGGCTTTATCAAAGGGTTAGCAAATCAACATAAAACAAGGTGACCTATTGGCTTTATCAATAAATCAAACAATAACTTATCAATAACTATAATATTTCCATGTATATACATGACAATGAATAATAATTATCACTGAAATATAATAAATACATTATTCTTTTTTTCTCCCAAAAACTATCATAAACATTCAAAGACAGGTATTTTTTGGGTCAATAAATGAAGGTAAGCCTTTATTTGGTTATATTTGGGGTGGTTGATGAACTTGTAGGTAACATCAGAGATTTGTTGTTTTATGCAATATTACTGGCCAGAAGGGAAGTTTGTCGCAAATGGCTGAGCAGCATACCTCCACAACACTCAGAATGGTTGGAATCATTCATATATATGTCCAATTTGGATCTTGCAGGGAAAAAGTCAAAGAAGAAAGCCTTCTGGAACCCCCTATTAGCATGGTTGGAGAGCCCAGGTGGGTTGTGAAAAAATCTTTGAGTGTAAATTGCTGATACAAATGTATAATGATGTCCAATGATTACACTGGCTAACACTCCTGGACTGCTACAAGGCCCCTATCTAAGCAGAATCAGTGTTATACCGTGTGAGAGAGACAGCCGCAGAAAGGTTGGTGCCTATTGTAGTATGCCCGGTAGCGGTCGGCATCTCTTCCATTAACAAGGGCAGAAAAAATGGACATCTATTTCTGAGGTGAATGAGGACAAACAATAAAAACCTATCATAAACATGCATTAAGCCTTTCTTTACCATCTTTCAAAACACAAACTAACAGTCATAAGACTAATAACAATTGGTCTCAGCTCATAGTGCTTTAATAAATATGGTAAGCACTCCTGGAGTAAGGAATTCAATGACCCAGGAGACTTACTTACATTTTTTAAAATGTTTCTCAGGGGGCTGCTGCGCTCCCTACAGTCCCCCACAACATTGAAAACAAGCATTTACAATGCAATGGTCTCGGCATTATTAAAGGTAGAGCTATTGGCATTGCTTATAAAAAATTTTTTAACTCATAAATAAATAGCATTGTCATTGACATTGCCAATAGCTTAATCGTTAAATAAATGGCATTGTCATTACAATGGCAATAGCTTAATCGCTCGCATATGCATGACCTATTGCATTTACACCCACACAGAGCCACACACACAAACATACAGAGCCACACACACACAGAGTCATTCACATAGAGCCACCCACACACACAGGGCCACCTACACAGAGTCACCTACTCATAGAGCCACCTACAAAAAAAGCTATCTACACAGGAGGAAAAAGTAAGATGGGCAGAATACAAGACAAGAATGGAAGGGGAAAAGAAGAGTGAAAGAAGGAAGGAAAGTTCGAAACTATAAAGGAAGAAATGGTGAAGGATAGAAGGATGGATGGACTTTAGAATGAACCAATTGGAGTGATGGATGGAGAAATGGAATGATGAGTAGCAGAGTGAATTGAGGATTGGTGGAAGGATAGGTGATGGGCTAGTGACTGGATCAATGGCTAAAAAGATAAATGGATGCATGCATATACCGACGAGTGGATGGGCAATGAAGGAAGCATGCAAATGTGGATGAATAAAGGGTGAACGTGAGAACCGATGGATGGATGTGTGGGGAGACAGAGGAAAGGAGAGGGAGACCGACCGAGGGAGGGAGACAGAGGGAGAGAGAGGGAGACAGAGAGAGGAGACAGACAGAGGGAGGGAGACAGAGGGATGGAGACAGAGGGAGGGAGGGAGAGAAACAGAGGGAGGGCGACAGAGGAACGGAGACAGAGATAGGGAGACCGAGGGATAGAAACAAAGGGAGACAGAGATAGGGAGACAAAGAGTGGGAGACAGAGAGCGGGAGACAGGCGACAGACAGAGGGAGGGAGACATACAGAGGGAGGAGGGTGACAAAGGGAGCGAGACAGACAGAGAGAGACAGAGTAACTTTCTAGATGCTGGACGGTTGCTGCTTCCGTAACACCTTCGCCTCCTCCAACCACAGTATGGAACATTCCAATTTGAGGGGCACCCCTGATAAAACACTACTCACAGACGGTACCCCCTCATAGGCCCTGAAACGGACAGAAGGGAGTGATCTGTGAATGACGCCATCCACCCACCTGTCCCTTGCATCTTTCATCACCTCCAAGCCCTGGGTAGAGGCACCTCCAGGAAGAAGGGTTGTGACAAGAGCAATTCCCGCACATGTCATCATCCATTCATTCACCCATTCGCTCTGCCGCACCCCTCTCCCTCCTCCCCGACGTACACCCACACCCTGCGACGCTCACCCCTCTCCAGACCCAGGGGCTCCGCCAAGGCTGCCATGTTCGTTCCAGCGGGATCACGTTCCCCGGTCGTGGATCTGTGGGAGTGCCAGAGTGAGGTGGTGTAAAGGGTGGGTCGCTTGCGGCGAGACGAGGCAGGTGTTTCTCGGAGGGTGGAATGGAAAATGGACCACGAGTGTGAGGGGGAGGGGTGGCTACACTCGGGAGGGCAGGTCCAAATGGTAGGGGCAGGCTGTAGGCAGCCAAGAAGAAATGCGCCAAGCCTACACGTGGCAGCTGCCCACTCAGTGCTGGGCAGCTGAATCCAATGGGCACGTGGGAGCCTCGAAGGCTCCGGCCAGGAACACTCGTGGCCCTGTGAGCCTCGTGGGCTCGAGCAACCTGCTGCCAACTGTGGGGGGAGCGGCCCGCTGCCAGCTGGGGTCAATCTACCTCCCTAAATGCACCCTAGATCGTTGGAGTCCCTCGTGGGGGGACTCGAAATAAACAAATGTGGCCCGAGCCTCTCGGGCTCTAAAGGATTCAATGCCCCCGTCGTAGGAGTCCCCCACTGGGGACTTGGTACTCGCAATTGCCCGTGAGCCTAGTGGGCTACAAGTAAACAAAATGCAGGTACCCTTTTAGCCGGGGGGGGGGGCAGACACCGGCAATATGCCTCGACGCCCCCCTCCGTACCAAACAACACCAGGCTCCACTCACCGGATGTCTGGGGGACGTCTCCTCCGGTCTGTCTCCTCTGGGGCGGCACCACTCTTCCTGGTGTGGCACTGACGGAGGTCTCCTGCGCAGCCCGGTCCGTCACGTGCCAGGTAAGCTGCAGGCGGTGAGCGGGGCTCTTTTTACACAGGAGAGCCCCCGCTGGTGCTGATCTCTGGCCTGGTCCGCTCCTGAGACCGGAGCTGCGCAGCGCTGCCCGCGAGCTGGGGAACAGCTTCATCCCGCCTGGGGGAAGCGGAAATGGAGCCCACGAGGCTCTTCTTTGTCCCAGCCGGCCCCGCCCACCGTCAGGTGCGGGCGCCGGCTCCTCTCACCCTCTCTTCTTGCGCTGCAAGGCGGGGTGGCACCCGTATGGCACGAGAATTGGCACAACTGCGGCGTGGGCAGCCGCGATGAACGGAAAGCGCTCCCCAGCGCTTTGTGGAAATTAAAAGCGCTCCCAAGCACTAGTGAAGCCACCAGGAAAGCAAACAAGAACGAGAATTGGCACAAGTGCGGCGTGGGCAGCCGCGATGAACGGAAAGCGCTCCCCAGCGCTTTGTGGAAATTAAAAGCGCTCCCAAGCGCTAGTGAAGCCACCAGGAAAGCAAACAAGAAAAACACAAAATGGCGACTGCAACTCCGCAAATTTCGGATTCGGGGGCGTGTTTTGGCCGTTCTGAGTGACGGATGACGCCCCAGTCGAAAGAACGCAAAAAACCCGCCCCGAATCTGAAAGAGACTGGGCTTTATTGGAGTGACGCCTGTCTCCTCCAATGGCTGGCCTCCGTTTAGGAAGCCAGCCAATGGAGGAGAGAGGCGGGTTCAAGCCCCCGTACTGAAACTGACTCAAAATCATTAAATCTCCTCCCGGAGACTGCGCAAGCGCAGCCTTTGGTCCTCGACCTAAAAAAAGCTTGGTGGTGCCCCTGCCCTTTCTAGGGCAACACGACCATCAAAAAAATCTTTAACCAAAAAACATTGCAGAGCATTATGGGGCGCTCCCCTGCTGAACCAGTGAACGTGGAATGAGTGACTACTCTGCTCATGTCACATTCCTGCTTTATCATTTTTTCTTTCTTCAATTTAATGGCCATGGAATACCGATGCATTTTTTAGATGGCGGAGTGTGGGGCCCCCCTCCCTGAACCTTTTGAAGGCCCTGGGGACCGTACCTGCCTGGGCTGATATCTTTTTAAATGGGGAGGAGGAATGCGGCCCTTCTCCCCAAGCCTGTTGAAGGTGTTTGGAACCCCATCCCCTGGAGCCAAATTTTCTTTTTAATGGGGCGGGGCATGCTACTCCCCTTCCAGAACCTTTGGAAGGTCCTGGGGACCACCTCCCCTTGGGCCGTTGTATTTTAAGATGGTGGCGTAGGCCACAGTGCCCCATCAATAATATTGGCAAGGGGAGACCATCTTCAGGACCCGATGGCAGCAGTGGCCCAAGGTATCCATCTCCCAGGGCACTGAGTTGTCCCCTGCCTGGGGGAACGCGGGCAGGGAACAGTAATGCAACTCCCTCCATACATTCTCCCGGGCAGAGAACATAAGTTTGCTCCCGCTCTACAGAAGCAGAGAGAAAAGCTGCTCCCGCTGGGTGTGAGCAAACCACTGCAGCCAGCTCCGGCCACACAAGAGATGGGTGCAGGCAGGGGAGACAGCAAGGCCATGAGAGCCCTAGGCCTTCACCTGTGGCCCCATGCCCTCTAATTGCTGCTGGCACACCCACAGCAACGTTTTGTTTGTTTAGACCCCGGGGATGGAGTTCCCGGGCCAGATAATGGCTCAGGAAGTGTGACCTTATACCCATTCCTTTAAAAACATGATGCAGCCCCATGGGGAGAGTAGGTGGCCTGACGGCTAGGGTGGTCAACCTCAAATCTGGGGATTTGGGTTTGAGTCTCGGAAGGACGCGCAACATCCTGTGATTCTGGGCAAATCATGTAATCTCCCCCTGCTTAACAAAAATGAATGTGACCTCATGTAACACAACTGGTGCTCGTGTAAAGCTCTTTGATACCCGATACCTTCCATTCAAGTTTGTTCTCTATAATACTAGGTAAGAAAAATGGGGTGGGGGCCCCCCTAGGACCATGTAATGGCTCGAAGAGGTGGGCAGCACAACTCCTCCCCTTAAAAACAGGATGTGGTCCCCAGGGCAATATAATGTTTTGCAGAGGTGGACCACACGTCCCACCCCTAAAATATTAAAGAGGTGACCCCCCTTCCGGCCCTGGCCTGCCCGGGGGGGGGGGATAAAAATTGAAAAGGGCAGAACCCGTCCTTCTATGTTTTTTTTTTCATGGTACCGCAGCTCCTCCACTGTGACAAGCGGGACTGGTATATGGTGTACACTTATGTAACTGGGCACCTTGCACCAATCCAGACAACCCTTATGGGGATTTTAGTGGTCTTAGATAACCTTAGAAAGCTCTATGAGTAGTAGCTGTGGAGAGCAGCCTTCAGGCTTAGTCCAGAAGGAGTGTAAAGCAGATTTTTTTTTTACCAGAACATAATCTTATTGATATAGATTAAGTGAAAAAGAACCACACAGTATATTCATAAAAATATGTATTTATTATGAAACACTCACTAACACATACAGATATCTCCCAGCTGGAGATATACACAATGCACACAATACTTTTCAACAGAAAGAGGTAAGTAGCATGTAATACACAGTGGTCACCAGTAGGAGTCCAAACCACAATCTAAAATAGTGGTATGCTGGAACACTCTGCCTTTTGCACTGTGCAGTACCCCGAGCCTTCTGGCTTTCAGTAAGGGCCTGAAAACTTGGCTCTTTGCCCTTTAGACTTCCCGCTTTTTAACAGTCTCCTTCTTTTGTTCGTGGTTGTGTCTGTCTCTTTTGGTTGTCAATAAAGCGCCGGGACACTCTTCGGAGTAGCCGTGCGCTATAAAAGACAACAATTAACATAACATAACATAACTTAACATATGCGAATCACGACTCAAGTCAAGGCTATACCCAGAACACGTAGAAGTGCAGGTGACCTAAGGAACCACCCAAGGTAAGTAACCAAGAGTCCCACGGAGGCCGTGTACAGGGTGGGAACACGACCACGGGATCAATGCAAGTCAATGGGTATGTCACGGTTGCAATTTTAAAGAAGAAGGACCCTTCCCAGTGGACCCTGAAGAAACCAATAAAAAAAATCTATTGGGCCAGGTGCCTCGCACAGCCAAGTCTCCTGGAAGCACATAATTTCCTAGCTTCTCAACACCTCTCTAAGGGTATCTCGGGTTAACTGTCTCTTATATCCCCCTATGTTCCACATCAATATCCATAGGGTGTGTGAATACACCATTTCCTAATCCAGATCACTCAACCCTCTGATTATATTATCATCGCAACTTGCTATTGAGTCAGATAGGGATTCAAATCGGTTGCTCAATAATGTACTGCTTACGGCATATGCTATGGTTACTTGTAGCCCTCCCTTACTTCTATCAGTGTATATTCTTCTATGCTGATCCCCTGGTATGCCACACTGTATTTGATTTGGCATAATCCTGCATAATACCCAAAATCACAGGTGCTACCTCACCAATAACTTGTCATCCTCTGATAGTACATGCTAGACAGAACCCTTCACTGTATTGGGGACAACCCAGTACCAAAGGCACATAATTGCTAAAGCTATGCCAAATCAGCAGCACTTAGATAAAACTACGATTAACATATCACATCCCCTTTCACACAACAGCACATCATAGTTACCTACCTGATACATACATAAAAAACTCTGACCGGCCACGTAATCCAAAGAACAGAAAAGTTCTTCCACACACTTATCCAAACATATAAGGCATTGTAAAGATCTTAACCTACTGCACATGCTGTGGTCATGCCCTTCTATTCAAATGTTTGGGGGAGCCGTCATCAGTTGTTTGGCCCAGTGCACGGAACAAACCCTGATCTGGTCGTGGGAGGCGTGTATTCTGGCGCTAATCCTAGGATCCATGGGACACAAAGTGACTTCTAGATACATAGATTTGGGCCTCCTAGTTGCCAAAGTTCTACTAACATGTCATTAGAAGTCTCCTGTCCCCCCAGTAGCAGTAGTCTGGTATCAATCCTTACTATGTTGGGCAAAAGTGTGGCGCTTCCCAGAGAAGACGCCACAGGGTTGCGAAAACAGCCAATAGCAGAGGCATGGGACACGATATTGGCTGACTTCCGCACGACCTGGCGTGATCGCTTGGACGAACCTGCGGCGGATAACGACTGGGCAATAGCAAATAACTTATAAGACGCGTATAGAAGGGAGACGCCCTGCTTTTTATCATGTTTTATCTGTGCGTTTGGGTGTCGGAAATGCTATTTTCCCTCCCCCTCCCCTCTCCTGTCCTTTTCCCCCACACCCTCTCCCCCTTTCTCCCCAGCACTTTGCCTGATCTCTCTTTTCGGGCTCACATTCAGCCCCCGAGCATCAACACACACAATCTAAGCGGTGGTCATCGAATACTAGAAGGTACAGAACACCGGGGTACACGCTATGTACAGCTGTAATAGATAGACGGGCTGCTATGGGGCGCATGAAGAGTCAAGGGCGTGGGGCATGCAGCGACGCATGGATTTACTGTGAATATTCCAGGCGGTGGGGTAAACTGTTAAGAGTTATATATGTTTTCATCTAACTACTCATTGTTTAAATCTGTATGCAAAGACAGCATGCTAAGGACCCACATTTGGTGCCTATAAAAGTTAACAATGTTGGAAATGAGGAACCCCATAACTGTATTAGTTGTATAAGCAAAGATTCAATTTGTATGGTGACACAACCGCGTTCAAATGTAATGTATGCTGTGAATATAGTAACAAGAATAATAATAAAAACAAAGTTAAACAAAAAAATAAGGCATTGTAAAGATCTTTACCTAGACCAAAGTCATTTTACGTTCACACAAACTTACATAAAAACTTCTAAGCTAAAACATTTAACAGACTTACTGTTAACTTCACACAACCAAACACCAACAAATCACATTCACAATCGACCGATGTCTCACTCAAAACCCCACAGACCCCACCCTGACCAAGAATTTACTATGGTGGCATAGTAATTTGTAGAAAGCGCAATATACAAATAACAATGAGATAATATAAAACGATGGCAGTTTTGATTGCTTCTTACTCAGGTAAACAATTGCTTACTCACTATAAAATATGTTGATACAATACCCACACACCATTGTTAAAGACAATGGAAGTGCAAAGCGGTAAAACATCACTCTGGCCTGGTGAATGTGCAGTGGTCAAAAACAGTGCTGTACAATGAATTTAATGCCCTCTCCTCCTGGGAATGGCAGGAAATCCCCCAGAGGGGAAGAAATCTCCAACAAGTGGACATTGTGATTACCTCAGAGAACACCAGTTCCCTTCACCTAGTGATAATAGTGTAGTGGTTTTCATTCATTCATTGCTCAATCCTTTGCCTGCCTGAAAAGTCTTATTTTTAAATGATAATATTATAGATAGCTTGTACTGTGGGAGCAGTTGTAAAATGCTGGAAAGTTTGAGGTTATATGATGGCCAGGAGTCAACATACCGAGGAGTTGATTAAAGTAAAAGGCCCCAGTGGGTAATGGATCTACACATGCTTTATAGGGTGTGAAAAAGAAAAGGGAAGCCTGACAAAACACTACTGACAGAAGATTGGTACTGACATCCAAGTATGTGAATCTCCAAAAGTTCAGACAATAAACCAGGACAATGGTCTTTTACATGAAATTGCCTGTAAGCTGCATGCCCATATACAGAGAGTCCCAACAGGAATCTGAGAAAGTATTGCCCCAGATAGCACCTGACTTACAACCTGATAAACAAAACATATGTGAGATCTGTGACACTAAATCAACATTTAACACAGTATAATAACATCTGATCGACCAACGGTGCAACCACCACCGACCAATGTTATTCTAAGAGCAGATGTCGAATAATTCAAACAACAACCAGGCAGGGCTGCTTCTTGAATCTGAGCCATGTGATCAACAACAAGAGATATCAGTGGGGGTTGGCATGGAACGGGGGTGGCAGGGTGGGAGGAGTGGGCCGTTGAAAGAAAAGAAAAAAAAACTCACCTTAAACAGCCACTGTCTATCCGTCGCATTGCCACTCTTCCTGGCGAGGTCCGAACCAGGAAGCACCCAGGCTCCACATAGCCAATCACAATGCTGCAATGCAGCATTGTGATTGCAATGCAGCATTGTGATTGGTCTGAGCGCCATGGTTCGATGCTCAGACTGGGACAGGGAGCCTGTGCATGTTCTTCACCAGTACATTACAGCCTGGTGGTGAAGATGCAAAGTGAGAATGACTCTTTGGCTGGCCCATGACAGCCGGCCAAGCAGTCATGCACACTTGGAGTGTGCAAACCACTCCTCCCCCTGTGACCCCAGCCCCACCCTGCCCTACCCCAGCCCTGTAGCAAAGAAAAAGAAAATTATATTTTATATCATTTCATTTTTCAGTTTTTTTCTGCGCTGCGAGCAGTGGAGTGACGCTCCTCTTCCTTAGTAGAGGAGCCGCCCCTCAGAGATACGACAAATGAACTCATAGAGGACCATCATAGGGAACAAAAGCTCCAAGGGCCACTTCCACGAGAGGACCCCAGCCCAGTAACATGGGCGCTTGAAAGTCCAATACTATTGTCAGATACTCAGAAGTATAATCTGACACTGAAAGGCTAACAGAAGACAGGGAGAGATGATTGAGAACATGCATTATTAGCAAGAGAGAGATTATAGTCTAATAACTGTTTTATGCTGTTGTACAACTCACAAGGTATACTGGACTGAAGTAGCACTCTGGGGGTTATGAAAGCTGTTCTGGACCTGGTAGACTTGACGTCAGATGACAATAAGCAACAATGTAGCTGGCTTGGACCAAAAGTCTGAGGATTCTGATTGGATTGGAGTTGTAAAAGACAATGGTATCTGCTGCTTCCAAGAATATGGGCTGCGGAAGAGATTTCAGTTGATGAAGTTGTGCTGTGTTGTATGCCTGCACCTAACTGTGAACAAGAAGGATCAATGGGAAGCTTAACAATTTGGGTACCAATTATTTGTCTGTTAATGGTCTTCCAGTAGGTTCATGTAAAATTTAGCACATTTAATTGGATGGAGGTGATGTAAATGTGGTGGATGTTAAAAAAAAAATCCAATGTGTTCAATGTTTATAATACATATGTGCCAAGTAAAGAGGGAAAGCCTGTTCTGATAGTGGAGGTGGGCAAGCGAACAGATTAACCGGAGAGCCGAGCCAGAGCCATTCCAAGGGTCTGACTCGGACCTTAGGCCCAGATGCATCAAGGTAAAATCTGCTCGCAAAGGGGCAGATTCTCAGAATCTGCCCCTTTGCGACCGGTATTTTTGCATTTGGCATGCATCATCCCAAATGCAAAAATCGCAAATTAAGAATTAGCTAAATTGCGATTACTTGCATTTAAGGAATCTCAAATTGAGATTCCTTAAATGCAATGCATCAAAGTTAAAAAATTTGCGATTTCGCTAATAGGAGTAGCAAATTACCATGAAGTTCAACTTCATGGTAATTTGCAAAAACTTTGAAAAATGCACTTTTGTGCATTTTTCAAAGTTTCATGTTGCGCGCACACATGCCCTAAGGGCATGTGTGTGTGCAACATATGTGCACAGATCAATTTCAGGGGTGCAACAGGGTGTCTTTTGGACACCCCTGCACCCTTGAAATTGCATTCTCAATTTGCAATTCGCTAATTGCGATTTGCAAATTGAGAATGTCTTCCCATTCATTCCTATTGGCCTCTTGGCCCATAGGAATGAATGGGGAGGTATTCCTTAATTGCGAGTCGCAATTTGCGAGTCGCAATTAAGGAATTTTAAGAAATCGTTATTTTTTTAGCAAGTTCTTCTTGCATAGCATTTTGCTATTCCTTATTAGCGATTCCTTTTTTTTCGCTAATAAGGAATCGCAAAATGGATGTTTGATGCATCTGGGGGTTAGAGCCATGCACGAGCGGAACCCTGAAAATGTTTGCTATGTAGATCACATAACAAGCCAGGTGAAGTCTAATAAAGCTGCTTCAGAGTTCAAAAATGTGTATTTCCTAAACATGTGTAGCTTTGACATGAATAAATCACTTTATAGCACTGCACCTAGAAGTAAAAGTGAGTTTTTAAACATCAACCATTAGTGCCCTAAGAAGCAAGACAATTGTCATGTAAACACTGTACATGGTCTACATTATTATAGAGCAACATCAGAGTCTATTAAATCAAGCACTGTAGGTTTTTGTACAATTGATATTCTGAACTCAGATATTTGAAAGTGCTTTCATACCTGATAATGAAGAAAAAGGAATCTTGGTGAAATGAAATAATGGCTTAAGATCACACAATTTAAGCAGGGAATATGCGATTTATTCAGGTTTTCTGATTTCACTTTTTACAAATCAGCCAGGTAATGGGTATCTATTTGCCTTTCTTTATGTTACAGCTTTGTTTTGACCTCTCTGTGCATTTTTCTACCAGTTTCTGAGGCTTTACTTGAGCGTTAGTTTCATTACAAAAGGTAATACTCATTGTTTACAGTCAGGGATATTAAGTGATTTGCCCAGAATCACAGGATGTTGAGCCGATGCAGAGACTGTAATCTGGTCTGCAGCTCTGTCCGTAATGCTACATCCTGGGTAGAGGGAGGAATGCAGACAGAAGCCTCATAAAAGCTCAGCTCGAGGTTTCAACAGGACCCCGAGTGGAACCAGGTTTCAGGCTCGAGCCTAGCTTGAGCTTTCAGTGACTCGCCCACCTCTATCTGATAGGGCTTGAGGAGTAAGTCTTACTGTTTAGGGATGACCATTCTGGACGCAATAAAAGTGACATTCTGATTTGCAGAGACATTAATGTGAGTCTCATACAAAGGATGGTTAGCAAGGAAGTATGCAAGGAAAATTGGGGATGGGAATACCAGGACCAGACCGCTGAATTCAATAGAGAATCGAATCTGTGTCAAATGACATGGGGAGCAAGTATTGAAGGACTGGAAAATGAAAGTATAAGAAACTCACAGAACACAAAAAGAGGGAGGCAGCCACAAGATCTGGTAGCCTTAAACTCTGCCTTGTTGGTTAGAAACACCAAAATATTCTGAGAAATAATTGTCTGTGCTGTGCCTGTTGAGGTTCAGGGGTGGGGCAGTAGAGCGGATGAGACATTTCACTCAACTGTTCTTGATAAAAGATGGCAACAATCACAAAACATGCACGGATTACGAAGCGTCCAAAAGAGTGCATCTAGGAATCTGAAAGAAACACGTTAGTGATAGATTCCTTACCTTAAAATTACTCCCAGCCGTCAGGCTGGATCTGGAAAGTTTTCGTCAGCAGTACCCCTGCACGTCGGTTGGCATCGTCGTGCTGCTCCGTGTACGTCGTTGGCATCGTAGTTGCAGAGATGACATCGCTGGAGCTACTTATACCCGCCCACGCGTGCTGACGTCAGTTCTTTCTTTTTCCGCACCAGCAAGCGCAGATCCGGAGAGAGCGGTACCCCCAGTCACTTTTTGACGGAGTTATTTTTGGGACTTGTTTTTTGAGTCTTTGACACCTAGTGTATAGGGATGCCCGGTTTTGCGCGGCTTGTCCCGGCACAATGTCGGTGACGGACCCGCACCATGAGTGTTTCTACTGCCTGGGGTGTGACCACGACTCCGAGTCGTACCCCGAATGCCGGGCCATGGCTCTGAAAATTTTGCGGGAGTGGTCCCGAAAGTTGCTGCAGGCCCGGGAGTCGGCTCCACGCTGTTCAAGGTCCCGGTCCCATGGAAGGTCGAGGAACCGGTCGCGGAGCCGCCACCACCACCATGGTTCGTCGAAGTCTTCGCACTCGGATTCAGGGAAGGCGAAGCACAAGAAGTCGAAGAAGCACCGTCGCTCTTTGCCTTCCCGTAGCCTGTCGCGTGTCATGGCTGAGGGTGCGGGTGGTGCCACACCTGCGGCTCCGGCGGAGCCTGCACAGTTGCCAACGGCCTACCCACCTTTCCGGTGTCCGTCGGCGACTCCGGCCCAGCTACAGGACTTCCTGTCAGCCACGGCCTGCCTTTTTGGCCCATCGGGCCCCGCCGGTATGCCTTCGGGACCCTAGGGTCTGACTGGAGGTCCTCGCTCTTCATCGCCGCTGGCTCCGGCCCGACGTCGTCAACAACTCTGGTCTCGATGCCGCGAGACCCCCATGAATCCATGCATGGATCCCAGCCTATGTCAGGTGGCCGCATGCGACCCGACCACCGACGTCTATGGCACCGCCACCAGCGTCACGAAAAAAATATAAAAGCGCAATCACAGCAGCGAAATCCTCACACTTCTCCGATAGGATTTCCGTTGCCCCTAATAAGTCTAAGGAGATTTTTAGAATTATGGGTGAGCTGACGTCTGACGCCAGAACCCTCCCTTCCCAGGTCCCCACCCAAGAGTCCTGCAACGCCTTAAATAGTTTTTTCACTGAAAAAATCATTAAGATTAAGAATACCATTCCCCCCGTCCCTCTCGCTGTCCAACCAGCTTCTTCTCTTGGAAATCCATTCTCACTATCACGCTTTCCCGCCCTCGACTCTTCCACCCTGGCCAAACATGCTTCTCGAGTCAAATCCGGTTCACCCAATGATTGCTGTCCTCCCTCCGTTCTCGGAGACATTTGCTTGGCTTTGCCGGACTGCATCCTGCCTCTGTTAAACACCTCTCTTGAGGCCGGCACGGTACCTAACTCCTTCAAGGCGGCTGTTTGGGTACCTCTGCTGAAAAAACCTGGAGCTTACCCGGAGGACCTTGCCAACTATCGGCCTATTTCTCTCCTGCCCTACCTATCCAAACTCCTGGAGGCACACGTCACCAGCTGCCTTTCTCAGTTTATCGAGTGTTCCAACTACCTCGAACCCAATCAAGCTGGCTTCAGACCTGCCCACTCTACCAAGGCTGTGAGTCTGGCAGTCATGGACTCTCTCAGGGGCAATGCGACAAAGGGTCTCCTCAGGCGCTTGTCCTATTGGATTTGTCAGCAGCGTTCGACACGGTGGACCATAACATCCTTCTCCACCGTGTCGAACAAGCCGGCATCAGGGGCCTGGCTCTGGCCTGGATCAAATCTTTTTTGACAGGCAGAACCCAGGCGGTTCGCCTAGGCCCTTTCATGGCCGCTAAGGAACCATCCATCTGCGGAGTGCCCCAGGGATCCTCTCTGTCCCCCCTGCTTTTTAATCTTTATCTCCACCCGCTTATCCACTCTCTGAAGAGATGGGAAAATACCGTTTTCAATTACGCAGACGATCTGCAAATCATTTTCCCTCTCAATACTCCTAATGCAGCTCTTGACTGTCAGGCGGTCATGCTACACATCCAGCAATGGATGAACCTCAACCAGCTTAAGTTGAACCCGGGGAAGACAGAGCTAATCCTTCCGGGCAACAGCCCCACTTACTGGGGCCCACAGTTCTGGCCGTTGGAGCTTGGCTCCCCGCCTACCCCGGCGAAGTCAGCAAAGAGCCTCGGGGTTATCATAGACACAGAGCTCTCCCTCAAGCCTCAGGTGGGTGCTGCTGTGTCATCCTGTATGTTTCAGCTAAGGAAAATCAGGAAAGTCTCCCACCTCCTCACACCCGAGCTCCAGATACAAGTCCTGATCGCCCTGATGCTCTCCCGCCTGGATTTTTCCAACTCCCTGTACCATGGCCTACCCAAATATCTTCATCATAGGCTTCAAATCGTGCAGAACCAGGCGGCCAGACTGGCCTATAAAATCCCGAAGTGGCAGTCTGCAAAACCACTACTTCGCAAACTCCACTGGCTGCCGGTCGAACAGAGAGCCGCATTTAAGATCGGCTGCCTGACTTTCAAAGCTGTGACTGGAACTTCTCCCGCCTTTCTCAAATCCTTAGTCACTCCCTACTGTCCGGTACGTAACTTACGGTCCTCTCATCGCCAACTCTTGGCAGCACCTCCAATTAAGCTAATAAAATACGGTGGCTGTAGATTCGCTCACTTGGCTCCCAAACTCTGGAACCAGCTGCCCCTCTCGCTTAAATCTTCCAATTCCCTTCTGGAATTCAGAAAACTTCTGAAAACCAGTCTCTTCACACAGTCTGGCTAGTTTCCCTCTTTCACATTCCTCAGCACCCACCCAGCGCCAGGAAACCTATGGTGACAGAACGCTATAGAAAACCCTTTTAAGATAAGATAAGATAAGCGTCGGCCGGCTCCATGGGCGATGACGTCCCCGGCTTCCACCCCGACGTGGAGACGGCGCGGACCGGTGTCGATCGACACTGATACCGACGCTGATGGGGAATTTCTATCCCTTTCTCCATCTGCCTCCCTCTTTTCCGCCTGCCCGGCAGGTTGGGGAAGAAGGGGCGGATTGGGAGGGGTCTGAGGACCCTCTCGCAGCTCAGTGTGTGTTAGACCCGGACTGGGAAGAGAAGTTGGAGGATGCAGGTGAAATGGATTTTATTCCAGAGCCTGGCACACTGTCTCCTTCTACCGTGGCTACGGAGGAGGGTGGCACATGTTATGTGGTGTTGTGTAGGGCAGCCGAGGCGCTCCACCTCAAGCTCACTACAGTGGCTGACTAACCTCCTGACAGAAGTGCTCCGGCCAGCGTCTTCCTCTACAGAGTCGCTGCTGCCCTTTATTGACGCACTTTTGGATGTTCTTTTGGGCACCTGGTCCGGGCCCAACACAGAGGCTCCTGTGGATAAGAACATGGCCCGACGCCATCACCCGGTCCGGGGCCACCCCATTTTCCTCTCCCAACACCTACCCCCTGAGAGCTTGGTTGTCCAGGCCTCTGCGTCCCCAAGCACATTCCCTTCCGCACTTCTGGACAGGGAATCCAAGAAACTGGAACAGTTTGGGAAGAAACTTTACTTCTGCCAGTTCAGTGCCACGGTCTGTGAACACCGCATGCCTCTTGGGCTGTTATTCCCATCCTGTGTGGGACACGGTTGCGGAGGTGCTCCCTCTGTGTTCGGAGGTCCAGACGGTGCTCTCTCAAGCTATTACGGAGGGGAGAGAAACAGCCAAGTTCACAATTCATTGTGGCCTTGACACCGCCAACTCGCTGGGCAGTGCAATTTCCATGAGAGTGGTGTTCCGCCGCCACACCTGGCTGAGCAAAACTGGCTTTTCCGGGGATGTCCAGAACACTCTGATGGACATGCCCTATGATGGCACTCGCCTTTTCGGTGACAAGGCAGATAGTGTGTTGGAGCGTTTTAAGGACTCACGGGCTACGGCCAAGTCCATAGGCCTTTCGGCCACGCATTCTCCTTCCGCTTCTGCTTTTCGCTCCTTTCGTGGCCAAGGAAGGGGCACCCAAACACGTTTGTTTCAGAGCCGTAGGCCCGCACAGCAACAGTCTCAGTTCAGCCGCGGATGTGGGACCCACAGAGGTGGGTCACGGGGCCAGCAGGAGGGTCAGTCCACCACCTCCCCTGCCGCCACTGCCTCCAAACCTTCCTAGTCCGGTGTTTCAGGCCCACCAAACACCAGTGGGTGGCAGGATTCGCCATCACCTTCCCCACTGGCGCACCTTCACTTCGGACAGGTGGGTTCTGCAGATAGTCCGACAGGGTTACTCCCTCCCCTTCAAGACTACCCCTCCAGCCATGCCACCTCCGTCTCACCGCATGTCGGGGGATCACTTGACACTTCTTCAGCAGGAAGTTACGGCCCTCTTGGAGAAGGGGGGCATTGAGCGCGTTCTGACGCCAGAAGTAGGTCTTGGTTGTTACTCCCACTACTTCCTGGTTCCAAAGAAGGACAAGGGCCTGCGTCCTATCTGAGACCTTCGGAACGTCAATCGCTTCCTCCAGAAGGAGAAGTTCAAGATGATCACACTTGCTCAGGTCTTGTCTGCCCCAGACCCGCAAGAATGGTTGGTAGCGTTGGACTTGCAGGACGCTTATTTTCATATCCCCGTCCTGCCGGCCCACCGGCGTTACCTGCGGTTCACGATAGGCCACGAGCACTTTCAGTTCAACGTGCTTCCTTTTGGCTTTACCAGCGCCCCTCAGGTGTTCACGAAAGTGATGGCGGTGGTCGCAGCTCGACTGCACAGATCAAGGATTTCAGTCTTCCCCTATCTCAACGACTGGCTGTTGAAGGCCAGCTCGCCTCATGCAGTTGTCTCCCACCTCCAGACTATGTCCGACTGTAGTGTAGTTCCTATATTCCCAATAGGCTCTGCGCATTGGAATAATATAAACAGCAGTGTAGACGTAGGACTGAGGTCATCTAGGTCTCTACTGACTATATTAGACTTAATTAGTTTTGCCAGCTAGCTCAGAGGTCACTAGAAACTTTCTCGAATGTTCAGGAAAGAGTTAACTCTCCTGATTTAGACAAGAAGGGATTAGCTTCTGACAACCGTATAAACATGACAACTTTGCTACCTCAGAATAAAGAGTGTATCTCTAGAGTCGTGTGAAAACAATAGACAGCTATTTCACTCAGTCAATCGTGCATACTTAGTTTCACCAGAGTGCAGAGAA
Organism: Lissotriton helveticus; assembly: GCF_964261635.1. NCBI lineage: Eukaryota > Metazoa > Chordata > Amphibia > Caudata > Salamandridae > Lissotriton > Lissotriton helveticus. The sequence goes on from NC_136067.1 coordinate 1,639,457,287, forward strand.
ATAGTGAGACGGGCGTTTTCAATAAAAGGTGTTATTTATTGAGCAGTCTTCTTTCTCATGCAAGAGAAGTGAGTTGCCACAATTGCAATACTTATCATGAAGTAAAGTGCGTACAGTAAAAGGAGTATTATGAAATAATACTGTAAAAGCATTGATATGGTTTCTTAGCCATATGATACTTTAAAATGGATAAAATATATACATACATAAAAACATTGACTAACGTACTCAATTGGTGCTTCTAAGATACGCCTATCCGGTGTACCTGACCTAAGCCTAATACGTGGGAAGGAGTAAGTAAGTTTCAGTTTAAGTTAAGTTGGTTTTTGCCAAGAATCTGAATCAAGAAATCTCTTAAGGGTTTAGTCAGCTCCGTACCTTGGTTCTAGAATGTAGGAGGTCTTGTATCTCTCTCTCAGGACTCGATCTCCCAGCAACCCGCAAGGGTGACTGGAAACACTGGAGATGGATTTCTCAGCAAGAGAAAAGACAGCGTCTCTCTCAGTGCGTCAAGGGAGGGTCGACTTCCTTCGGCTCTCGCATTAGCTGGGCGTCGGGCACGTAGATAACCGCTCTGCTCCAAACCACTGTGTGTTTGCTTAAGGCAACGTTGGTATATTTATACCTGAAAGGTGCCGGGTTTGACGTAAGGTTGGACATAAGACGTCACTAAGAACTAACAGTTCTTTCTGGACTCCAGGAGTTATTGTGCAAATCAAAACAAAAGCAGGGGGAATTCCCGGGCTGCTGGAGGCTTGGTTTGTTTAAAGAACGCGTTGTACTTTCTAGGAGTCTAGGGGAGTAGCCTTGCAGTATTTGGACTGCATGGGCTATTACTAAATATGGATATGATTCTTATGCCTTTATAAGGATATTATTTATTATAACCACATAAGGGCATAAATCGGGAATATTGAATTAGGGTCCTAGATAGAAACACAACACGACCTACTGCATTTGTTGGGGTTCTCCATCAACGTGCCGAAGTCGCACCTGATTCCCTCTCAGATTCTCCTTTTCATCGGAGCGGTTCTGGACACGGCACAGTTTTGGGTTTATCCTCCCACACCGTGAGTCCAGGACATTTGAGCTATGATTCTGATCTTTTGGCCCTTGTCCTGGTTTTGGTCAGGATTACATCGAGGCTGCTAGGCCTCATGAACTCCTGCATCCTCCTGACCAATCATGCCAGATGGCCTATGCGGGCTCTGCACTGGGACCTGAAGTTTCAGTGGGCGCAGCATCCAGGGGACCTGTCCGAGTATGTCCAGATCTCGGAGAGCGCTGTGCAACAGTTGCAGTGGTGGCTCACGCACCAGCGTTGGGTCAGCGGCAGATCCCTCTCCCTTCCCCAACCTGATCACACAGTGGTGACGGATGCATCCTTCCTAGGATGGGGCGGCCACATGGGAGAGGCGGGGATCAGAGGCCTCTGGTCTCCGGTGGAGTCCAGGCTCCATATCTACCTTCTGGAGGTCCGGGTGATCCTACTTGCACTGAAAGCATTCTTTCCCTCTGTCAAAGGGAGAGTCTGTGTTCACAGACAACACCACCGCCATTTGGTATTGCAACAAGCCCCTGTTGTAAATAGATTTCTCAAAGGCATTACTCACATTTTGCCTCCTATTCCGTTTGTGATGCCACAGTGGGACTTGAATCAGGTTCTTACCTATTTGATGTGCGCTCCCTTTGAGCCGCTTCACAACTGTCCTCTTCGTTTATTGACTTTGAAGACTGCTTTCCTGGTTGACATCACCTCCGCTTGGCGCGTGAGTGAGCTCCAGGCTCTTTCGTGTAAGCCTCCTTTTCTGTCGGTCCATCCGGATAAGGTTGTGCCTCGCACTCATCCTTCCTTCTTGCCAAAGGTTGTAACTGCCTTCCACATCGGGCAAACTATCACTTTGCCCACTTTCTTTCCACCTCCGCACCCTTCTAGAGAGGAAGAGAGGCTCTACCGTCTGGACCCAAATCGTGAACTCTCATTTTACCTGAATCGCACACAACAGTTTGGGGTGGATGACCAGATCTTTGTTGGCCTCGTGGGCGCTAAGAAAGGCTGGGTTGTACACAAGAGGACTACCTCCCACTGGGTTGTCTTGTGTATCAAGGCCTGTTATTCTCTGCCTAAAAAGGAACCTCCGACGGGGTTGCGCGCCCATTCTACCAGGGCGACAGCAGCTACTACTGCATTGGGACACGGTGTTCCCCTGCAAGACATCTGTCAGGCAGCCATGTGGGCCTCGCTGCACACTTTTACTAAGCATTATTGCCTTGACAGTCAAGTCCGGAGAGACAGATTCTTTGGCTGTTATGTTCTCTGTGACTTTCTGGTGTGATCTTTGTTCGCAGACCCTCCACCGGGGTTGGTATTGCTGGGGTATCTATTATAAGGTAAGGAATCTATCACTAACATGTTTCTTTCAGATGAACAAATTACTTACTTTTGGTAACGATATATCTGTAAGAAACATTAGTTAGTGGTAGATTCCTTACCGTCCCACCCATCCTCCCCATTGTGCGAACTGATTTCGAGGGTTAAGGTCATCCCTTTCAGGGCCCTAGTTTCAATGCACCAGTGGTCAGTATCTTGCATGGCTCTGCGTTCCTGGAGCGAAAAGTCACGTACAGAACTGACATCAGCACGCGTGGGCGCCTCCAAGTAGCTCCAGCGATGTCATCTTGGCGACTACGACGCCAACGACGTACGCGGTGCCGCACGACGAAGCCTACCGACGCGCAGGGGTACTGCTGACAAAAACTTTCCGGATCCAGCCTGGCGCCTGGGGGTAATTCTAAGGTAAGGAATCTATCACTAACGAATGTTACTTCCAGATATATTGTTACCGAAGGTAAGCAACGTGTTCATTATAGAAGATGAGGTTTTATCTGCCATCCCATGTCAAAAGCCCAACACGGCCCCAGGCTGATGTATATCCCACCAGTGTACAAGTATGGGCGACTGATCTATGTATGGTGTTTAACGCCATAAGTGGAAGTGGCTGTATCCCATGTTCTTGGAGATTGGCGATAGTAGATTCTATCCATACGGGCAGACAATCAAATTCAAGTATTGAAAGAAAGTAATGAGTTCCTGAATGGAATTCAGACTGGTTTTAGGATAGCATTAGGTACCCTAAAACGAGGCGCTGTGTGTGTCAGCGTGGGCTGAGACAGCTTCCCCACACACACACAGTTCTTGAGCTGCTGTGGGTTGGCTGGTCTGGCTTCTTATCACAGCCACACCTGAATATTTCACAGGTCTTTAAAGGACCATTTACTTGATAACAAGGCTTTGTTGTTTTTCCACCCGGTCCTAGAGCTCCTGCATCTCCACTCTGCCTATTCCTTAAAGTTGCAAATTACTTTTTCTGCCACAGTGTGAGAACGTGTTTCCGGAAAAGTAACCTCAGGCTTTGTTTTTTTTGCAGTTTTATACAGCACAAACTCCACCCGAGATGCATTGAGGCACTTTTGCATGAGCACTAGTTGCATTATACAAGAACACATTGCTGGAAGTATTAGCCCCCCGTCCCCCGAAATTTGGCTCTAGTTGCGCCCCTGGCTAGAACATATGATGAGATTAGATTTGATCAGCACAAAACATATGTATATGAAAACATCAATATTTTACTTGACTTTTACTGACTTGAAAGTAACATGGTAGTTTGTAGCTTGCTCTGTCTTAACTTAAAGCAACAGGGGGTGCCAGAGCCTTTGCTTGCATACCTAGAGCGACAGCAAGTGTCAGATATGGAAGGGCAAGAGAATGCACCAACAGCTTCCTGGCAGCTTTCAATGTGCATCAGAGCCGTGCAATTACATTTACCTTTGCTTGTCTGATTTAGAAATGCTAAAGTTGGGAGGGGATACAATTGCATTCTTATTATTTGCTGAGACCCTGATGAAGCACCTGCTGGAGGGATTTGTCAAGCTTTGCTCCTATAAGAAACTGATTATTAATGTAACTAAGATCAAGTTTATGATCATTAATCCTAGAATAGGCTGAAGCGCACCATTAGCATCAAGGGGAATCAACTAGAGTTTTGTGCTTTGAATACTTGGGAGTTAGATTTGACAACTGTTATGGAAATCCAAAAAAGGTGAAAATGATATGTGTTATGATGCAAAATGTGCATGCTGTTATTTGATGTTACAGCATGATCGGTCGTGATGGTCTATGCAGGATCCTACAAGTGTACACATGAAGGCTGGTGGGGCAGCAACTTGTGGGAATATTGTGGATCCATAGAAGTGAGATTTATTTGTATTTGTTTATAACTCACTTCTGTATTTTTGTGGACAGGTGCCCCTCTACAGTAGGTGAAAGTTGCATAAAGTATATTTATATTGCCAGTTATACTTGGGCCAGGTGACGCCAGTTTCTACGCTGATTTATGTAAAAGAGAGATGTGTGGTGTTAGAGAGACAGGTTACTAGAGGAAATGTCCAGGTAGTGCAGGTGGCAGACAGGCTAAAATCGGATGTGGAGTCTTTTGGGACCACCCCTCATCAGTGAGCATGCATTCTGTTGTCACTATTAAGAACGTTAATGCTTCAAGGCGCTAGATAGTGCGAAAGACCATTCACTGTTGGCTGGATAACTTAGGACGAGGCCTGGTTTTGAATCATACTGAGATGAAATAATGCCTGAGATCCAATGAACTCTGGGGCAGATTTACAAGCCCCTTGTGACACTTTTGTGACGCAGCGGCGGCGTAAAAAATGCGGCCAATTTACAACGTGTTGCATCTAGGGAGATGCGTCACATTGTAAAGCCCTGCATCACATTATACCTGCGTCAGGTATAATGTATGCAGGGTGGGCGTTCCCACTCAGGAAAGCCTCATAAAAGTTACGCAGTGAAATCTACAAGATTTCACTGCATCACTTCTGGTACGCCATTGAGTCAAAACCTTACGCCTGCTTGAGGCAGGCATAAGGAGTGACGCAGTGTAGTGGGATAGGACTCAAAATGCATTGTTGGAGTTGCGTCGTGCTTGCGACACGACTCCATCAATGCGTGACTTTTGCCCCAAAAATGCGTCAGAAATTCTGCGCATCAGTCAATCCTTGTGCCAAGGTGCGCCGTATAGTAAATACGACACATCCATGGTGGCGCAAGGGTGTCTCATTGTGACGCAGGGAAAGTGACGCATCTCTACAGATGTGTCACTTTGTTGTAAATATGCCCCTTGGTTTTTAAATTTAGGTTGGTGCTTCTGAAAAAGGATGTGGTCGGTATCTGGGATTATGAAACGGGAGGTACACAAACCATTGATGGGACTGCTCATAAAACTGCCTGAGAAGAGAAAAATGCTGCCTGTACTCAAAAGTGCAGGAGTCATATGCTATAAAAAAAGGATGGCATTTTATTATAGGACTGAGTTAGCCTTAATTTACCATCCCACCCCCTTGACAGTCACACCATATATTTGGTCAGCATGTTTTGTTTTTATTAATTAGGTAAAGGCTGTAAAGAAACCTTTTTACCTCTTTTTGGACAACTCTAAGATTTTAAGTTTTATTGGCTGTAATAATGACATTTTAGCTAAACCGAATTAAGTTTTACTCTTTTAGATTGTTATTGTTATATTGTGTGGCTTTTAGATGACGCAATAAAATATTGGTCTGTCTCATTGTTACTAAGAATTGTGGTACTTACTCTGTATATGTAAAACAGGCGTTTTTCATGTTTTGCGATCACCTGTTTTTGTGGCCACACTTCTGTGAGATGCTGACTCGGTTCCTTCGGATGCAGTCTCATCAGATGCAGTTCTTTATCGTGCAGTCTGAGTTCTCGGAGATGCAGCCCTGGCCCTCCGAGGTGCATTTATCATGTGGCTAATAATAGCTTCTGTCGTCACCGTCATCTGAGAGGGAGTCTCAGGGTGCCGAGGTCACCCCTTGGTTTCTTTACCCATCGTATGTGTAAAAACGCTTCCTCCTCCCAGCAAGACAGAAGGGAAGGGGGTACATTGTGTTTTGAGCGCACTTTTTTGACAAATACAAACGCGTTTGGTAGATTCCTCAATTGTTGAAAATATTGATGAATAGATGAAAATCAAGAAATTGTCATGCTCGCACTCACAAATGACATCACCCCCCCCCCCTTCACGAGGCCAGTACCCTTCATAGAAAACAACAAATTAAGAAAGACAGGCTAATGCAACATTTACACGCCATTCCTGCTACCATCTAGGCCAAAGTGTGCTAAATGAAAAATATTGACTGATGGACTCTGAATCCTGCTGCCACATGTACCATTCATTGTTTACTGCGTCCTGAAATTTCACCTTGCCCGCTGCTCTCCTATTACCTAACTACTCATCCAAGGTACAATATCCAAAGCATCTCCAGGCAAAATCAAAGACTTGGGCAACCACACCTTTGATATTATTTGCCACCCTGGAATTCTCATCTTTAACATTATTTGCCACCTTGGAATTCTCATAGGCCACCACACCTTTGACATTATTTGCCACCCTGGAATTCTCATCTTTAACATTATTTGCCACCTTGGAATTCTCATAGGCCACCACATCTTCGACATTATTTGCCACCCTGGAATTCTCATCTTTAACATTATTTGTCACTTTGGAATTCTCATAGGCCACCACACCTTTGACATTATTTGCCAGCCTGGAATTCTCAAAGGCCACCAGACCTTTGACATTATTTGCCACCCTAGAATTCTCATCTTTAACATTATTTGCCACCTTGGAATTCTCATAGGCCACCACACGTTTGACATTATTTGCCACCCTGGAATTCTGGAATTCTCATCTTTAACATTATTTGCCACCTTGGAATTCTCATAGGCTACCAGACCTTTGACATTATTTGCCACCCTGGAATTCTCATATTTAACATTATTTGCCACCTTGGAATTCTCATAGGCCTCCACACCTTTGACATTATTGGCCACCCTGGAATTCTCATCTTTAACATTATTTGCCACTTAGAATTCTCATAGGCAACCACACCTTTGACATTATTTGCCACCCTGGAATTCTCATCTTTAACATTATTTGCCACCTTGGAATTCTCATAGGCCTCCACACCTTTGACATTATTGGCCACCCTGGAATTCTCATCTTTAACATTATTTGCCACCTTGGAATTCTCAAAGGTCTCCACACCTTTGACATTTATTTGCCACCCTGGAATTCTCATCTTTAACATTATTTGTCACCTTGGAATTCTCATAGGCAACCACACCTTTGACATTATTTGCCACCCTGGAATTCTCATCTTTAACATTATTTGCCACCTTGGAATTCTCATAGGCCACCACACCTTTGACATTATTTGCCACCCTGGAATTCTCATCTTTAACACTATTTGCCACCTTGGATTTTCTCATAGGCCGGTGTGGCGCCGCGGCCAGGGCGACTGACGCTGGAATCTGGGGACCACGGTTCGATCCCCGGCTCCGGCGGCAGGTCAGCCCAGCACCATGTGACTCTGGGCAATAGCTCGCTTAATCTTCCCGACGGCCCCCCAGCGCCTAGAGACCCTTACGGGTGATTGTGCGCTTTACAAATGTGGACTTTACTTTACCTTTGACATTTGCCACCCTGGAATTCTCATCTTTAACATTATTTGCCACCTTGAGATTCTCATATGCCACCAGACCTTTGACATTATTTGCCACCCTAGAATTCTCATCTTTAACATTATTTGCCACCTTGGAATTCTCATAGGCCACCACACGTTTGACATTATTTGCCACCCTGGAATTCTGGAATTCTCATCTTTAACATTATTTGCCACCTTGGAATTCTCATAGGCTACCACACCTTTGACATTATTTGCCCCCCTGGAATTCTCATCTTTAACATTATTTGCCACCTTGGAATTCTCATAGGCCACCACACCTTTGACATTATTTGCCACCCTGGAATTCTCATCTTTAACATTATTTACCACCTTGGATTTTCTCATAGGCCACCACACCTTTGACATTATTTGCCACCCTGGAATGCTCATCTTTAACAGTATTTGCCACCTTGGAATTCTCATAGGCCTCCACACCTTTGACATTATTTGCCACCCTGGAATTCTCATCTTTAACATTATTTGCCACCTTGGAATTCTCATAGGCCACCACACCTTTTACATTATTTGCCACCCTGGAATTATCATCTTTAATATTATTTGCCACCTTGGAATTCTCATAGGCCACCACACCTTTGACATTCATTTGCCACCCTAGAATTCTGCAATTCTCATCTTTAATATCATTTGCCACCTTGGAATTCTCATAGGCTACCACACCTTTGACATTATTTGCCACCTTGAAATTCTCGTAGAATGAATCTAAGAGTGTCTAGAACTATGCACTCACCTCTAATTGGCCAACCCCTTTTTGCGAACAGAAACCGCAGTCAAGAATAGGCAGACATCAAAACTGACCTCATCTTCTACTCTAAAAAACTGCAGCTTGGGAACAAATTAACTGTAGTTTGCTTCACACCCTCAAAAAATAATGAGATTCTCCACAGAAAGAAATTAGCTCTCTCATGTTACCAGTATGAAAACTGCGAGTTCTATTTCTCCTTCTATAGCAATGGGAAATTTATACTATAAAATCTGACATCAATCATCTTCTCCACACTCCTTTCTTACCTCAAGAAACTGACAGCACTGCATCCTACACCAAACCTAATTTTTGTTTATTTCAACTAATTTGTAGTGCATTTTAGAAGAAAAAACACAACAGAATAAGAACAAAGTAAACATACATCATACTGAGGTGGGATAAAAGTAAAACAGGGAAGCAATGTTGTCTTATCCTTCGATAACTGGATACACTAATAAGGGAGGAATCCAATGTACATACAGACCAACAGACCATTAATCTCAACAATGTGGTAGTATATATATTTAGCAGATAACGGGATAATTGACACAGATGCTGATATAGCTGTGACCTAATAATGATACATCTATTCCAATGCAGCATATACACGGCAGAAATAGCAAACTAAAAGAAAACAGTGATGACCTATGGTTCTTAGCAGTGAGAGAAAGAAACACTTGTAGGGGATCATTAGCTGGCTCATAGAGGATGACGGGCTATGTAAGGGTCTGTGACCGGGTTGGGATAAGTGTGGGCCATGATCAATCAGGATGGTTTAAAGACAAAGGAGGAGGAATCTAGCGAGCCCTACATCTTTCTGCATGATGGGCGCCATGGAGAGAGTTGTAAACTTATGTTATCAGCACCTCTAAGGAAGGTTAGCCATTCCTACCACATTTTGAAATAGATTATTTTAGAGTTTTTCCGATAGTTTTTTATTTTTCCGTTGTTTTATCTAGCGGGAACTTTAACCCGAAGGTATAAGGTATCAGAGCGCTTTACATGAGCACCAGTTGCGTTACACAAGGACACATACATTTTTTGTAGGCACGGGGAGATAAAATGATTTCCCTAGAATCACAGGATGTTGAGCGTCATTGCTGAGACTCGAACCTGGTTCCCCAGATTAGCGATCAATCCCCCTAGCCATTAGGCTACATTCTCTCAGAATTATGTTGCATACCAGCATCAAGTCTAGAAGGTCATGGTCAATATCATTCCGTACTTGAGGTACCATGAAGCCCAGAAGAATGTATGAGAATTCTCTAGTGGGGTCGATATGGAGGGTGTGTATAATAGAATCAAAAACCTTATCCTAGAAGGGTTGTATAATTGGCCCGTGAAATAGCATGTGTGCTAAGTTCCCAACTAGTAAATTAGAGTTCCAGCACTGGGGGATCTGGTTAAGGTTAAGTTTGTGTAGTCTGGATGGGGTCCAATAAGCTCTGTTAATAATCATATATTTCGTTTGGGAGAGCGCTGGTGAGATCTTATTCATAAAGGGTATCATGTGTATGTGTTTCCAATCAAATCCAATAGACTTGGTATTAGATTCTGCTTACCATTTCCTCTCATTTTCGTATGGGTTTTATGTGGCTTGGGAGGAGCACTTCATATATTCTAGATACTGAGTGCCCCACTTTAGTTAATTGGGCCAGTTTGAGGGGTAATGAGGGACAGATTGGTTTTATGGGGTGTATAGAAATTTGGGGTTTAAGTTTCAAGAATCTGTATAGGTCTATTTTATCAAGATCCATTTCTGTTTGCAGTTTATAGAAGGGTTTAGGGGAGGTGTCATCATATAGGTCTTTGATCATATTAATACTTCTCCATGACCAATCCTGCCATAATGCTAGTTTGCCATTTATTTTTAATCTAGGGTTGCACCAGATTGCAGCCATATTAGAGTGGCCTAATATATAGTTGGGGAGTGTGTCTATGCGTAGGAGCACTTGTTTTGTGTTCTGCATAATACATTTAGAGTGCAAGAGTAGAGAAGTATGCATTGTCAGGAAGGGAAATATTATTTATAAGGTTTTTTTCTACTTTCAACCATGGTGGATGGTATTCTGAATTTTCGACGAACCATGCAGCTCCTTGTTTGCAGAGGAATACTGTTTCATAGTTCCTAAAGTTGGGGAGGTCTACTCCTCCTCCAACTTTGGCCACTTTAAGTTTCATGAGAGAGATTCTTGCTTTCCTCCCTTGCCATAAGAAATTATTAAAAGTTTTGTCAATCTTTTTGAAAAAGTTTTCCGACAGGGTCATAGGTAGCATATTACCAAGATAATTGATTAGCGTTGTGATAATCTTTTTTAGGGTTTCTACTCTTCCCCACCATGATAAATATTTCGGAGAGCATCCATCTAGTAGCGCAGGGATTTTTTTAATAGAGGGCACTTTTATTCGCTTCCAGGGTAGGAATAAGATCATTAGTGTACTCTAGGCCTAAATATTTAATGGTCCCTGAATGCCAGGCTAATCCAGCGTCTCTGATTTATCTCTTTATTACCCCGATTGTTAAGTAGTTTGACTTCTGTCTTCTCCTTATTGAGCGTGCAACCTGACACTTCGACAACATTTTGTATTGAGTTCATTAAGGCAGGGATAGCCGTGCCTACATCTTCTGAGACTATCAGGATGTCATCCGCATAGGTGGCTACTTTGAAGGTGATGTTACCAAATTTGATACCCGCTATATCTTGATTCTCTATTAAGGGCCTGATTCTGATGCGGTTAGGAAAGCATTCCCACCTAGGAACTGATTACGATGGGGTTAGGAAGGCCTCCTAACGGCATTTGCTCCTTCCGAGTCAGATTGGGAACATCTCTTCCCATCCCAGGGCCCAATTACGATGCAGTTAAAAACATAGGCTCCCTTTGAAGTCAATGGGAGTCTGCCCAAATCGTATCTGGAAGCATCCGGATGCATCATACTCGGTCGGTCGGACTCTTCCGATCCGAGTGGATCGGAAACCCTTTCCAAACCGATTCGGTCGGGAAACATTCCAACCACATCAGAATCTGGCCCTAAGTGTTGTAGGAATGGTTCTATGGCTAATAGAAAAAGTGATGGGGAGAGAGGACAGCCTTGTATTGTCCCATTATCTTAACGAGAAAGAAGAGGAGATAGGGCCACAGGGTCTGACTTTAGCTTTTGGATCGTGGTAAACGGCCATAATCATATGAATTAGTGTGTCACCTAGGTTACATTTTTCTAGAGTCCTTTGTAAATATGTCTAATCAACCTTGTCAAATGCTTTTTCTGCGTCCATGGTGATTACAACAGGGGGAGATTTCGCCTTTTCGATTGCATAGCAGAACATCCTAGTATTGTCACTAGAGAGTCTATCTTCCAGAAAACCCACCTAAGATGGGAGAATGAGTTTGGAGATATGTTTTTGCACTTAGCTAAAATCATGGCATATTTTTTTCAGTCACTTATAAGGGAGATTGTTCTATAGTTTTTCATGAGAAGAGGATCCTTACCTTATTTTGGTATGACTGTTTAGATGTCTTCTGCTGGTGTGCCTGATACTTGTCCTGTGGACGCAAAGTGGTTAAAGAGATTCAAGAGTGGTTGGGCTAATTGGTTACCAAATGTTTTTTAAAGGTGGTGTCGTAAGCGTTGGGGCCCGGGGCTTTGGCAATTTTTAGTTTCTTAATGGCAGTCTCTATTTCCTGTATGTCGATGTGACCGTTAATGGAGGTCATTACTTGATCAGATAATGTGGTGAGGTCTCCAAGTAATTCCTGTACACCAAACATCATTAACGTCTCCTCGCCTCCATCTGCTGCTGCTCCCCTCTCACACCACTGAATTCCATCTTCTCCCTCTATCCCCAGATTCCATACCCTTGGCTCAGTGATTCGCTCCTTACACCCTTCTCCCAACCCTCCAAATTTCCTTCCCCGCTCCCATTCTTTTTTATCAATTGAAAACAATCACCGGGCCAGAAATACATCCCCTAGGTAAAATGACAGCCAGCATGACTTCAGGATTGCAACTGCTATCTCACTTCTCCTAACTGTGACTAACACCACGACACCTCTACTAATGCTACCACTACAACTTTACTTATTTCCAATATACATCTCCCACTGTTAACCCCCAATGTTCTGACTGCATCTAGCAGTGTTAGTAGTGGCAATTCAGCTGTATGAGCCTACCCAGGAACTCCCACAGGCATCCTTAACATCTACTTTTAAGCTCTAAGAAATACTGGAACCCTATCTGACCCTACCAACTCCACCCAGCCCAACACTCCCACTAATCAGGAGTCTCAAATAATCATCAGCACATGCCTATTAAAGGAGATCTTTACCAAGAGAGATCCCGGCACCCTAGAAATCGGCAGACACCTCTACTCTACATCCTTACCAACTCTCTTAACAAAGGACCTACAGCTACATCCGGAAAAAAAACACCCTCAACGGAGGATCCGCATCCATCTCTTTCGGACAAAGGACCTCAGTCAAACTCCTGTACCAAAACATTAACATTTGAAACAATATCAAATCTCTCTAACATGTCCATTGCTAATATTGAACCAAGAATTAGCAAATAAACTTGATAAAATATGCATCCTCTTTCCAGGCAATCCTTCTTGGATGTAAAGGAACTCCGCACTCTCACCTAGATGATTGCTCACTTTGCCACAACAACACTCTTAAAGTCAGAATCACACATAGAAAACCTTTAAAAAAAGAAAAGTTTACGGCAAACAGCTCATGCACAGATGAAGATACCATGAAAACATGAATTAATGGGATGAGCCGTGACATAGTGAAAAGGTGGAACGTAGTTTATTGTGGCACGACAACTACTCGAGAGGATGTCTTAACCAGGCAAGCTCCCTACTGTCGCTACAATCGATGTCCCCCCAGCAAAGTTTCAAGATGATATAGGAGTTTTCTGTGATGACATTTTTCTTCTCTGGACACTGAAGTCACCATACACCTCCCCTTTTTCAACAACAGAACACAAGAATGTGAAGAAACACAACAAAACAGACACAAATAAAATAAAAGGGAAAGAGGGGAAGGGATCCGGGAAAAGACTACAATTTGGAATTTGAAAATACCAGGGAGAAAATGTATGATGAGGTGAACACACTCACAGAATTTGCAAGTGGCAATAGAAACATTCCAGAAGATACAAATTTGCAGGTACCAAAATAAACATTACAGAAAATATGGTTGGTCCCAAAAACTCTAGGGTTGAATGTGAGGCCTTGACCTACAACGAAGTTGCATATCCTTAAGAACTACGGTAACACCCATACGTTGAGTGTTGCGAGAAGCTGACGAATCTCTTAATGAAAAGACGCTGTAGACTTCCCTTGAGTTATTTATTTGCAATTCAAGGCATTTTACCACTTTCATTACATCCAAAGGGACTTTCCAGTTTTGTTGCATGCCATTTGGCCTGACATCAGCCCCTTCAGCTTTTCAAAGGAGTACTTTTAAATGTAGACAAGCGTTCTGAATGTCATAGCGTTTCATAAAGACATCTTGATTTGTACAGATACTTTTCAGCAACATGATGGTGAGGTTGGAAGTGTATTTGAAACTTTGCTTGCCAAAGGAGTTATTTTACGAAAAGGTACCTGTGTTTTCAGGAAAAATTAAAGTGAACATTTAAGTCACATGTTGTCCGGTTCTAGGGTAAAATGAACACCTAGGTTGGTAGATTGTGTAATAAAAGACAAACAGAGACAGAGAGCAATTTCGATCCTTTTTAGGCATGTGCAAATTTAGGCGGGGTTTTGCTTAAAGTTGCTAAAGTGGCATGAACCAGTGCATTTCCTAAGAAAGGGTAATATTTGATACTGCAGGCTGCCCATGGTGTAAGAAAAAGCATATAATCCTTTCATTTATAGGCAGAGTACATAAAAAAGGGACCGGTCTGGAATGAAAGCAAGAGGCTAAGGATGGACCACTGGAGACCTGCATGAGCCAGCCTGCAATGTGACAGTGTATTTCTTTGGGGACTGGATTTCGAAAAGTGAACTTTTGCACCACATTTTGTTCAATTTTGTTTGCTAAAAATCAATAAAATTACTTTAATACTGAAAATATATATATAAAAAAGAATGCCTGTTCCATCAAGTCTAGCTAATCTCCCAAATATCGTGACACATGATTCAAACATAAATCCTCTGGCAAAAAAGCTCATCCTTTCGGATGTGATACAGAATCAGCATTTGCATAATTGAATGCGTCCAAAGTTAGTTAACAGAAATACCTCTTTTTGTCCCTTTAACATGTTGCTCTACCTATGTTGGTCTAGGTGGCTCATGCCTGCTTCCCAGCTTATTCTCCGCTGTTCCATAGGGCAATGTGATTGTGAGTATGTGACTTGAGCTGGTCTTTAACCTCACCTCCTCTAACACTAAGGTTCTGCACTTAACAAATGTACATCTATTAGTGTTGCTTTGGCAGTTGCTGATATGGTCTCTAACTGCGGTAGCAGGGAATAGTGATTCAGAAGAAATGTATGAAATTGTGCATACTTATTTTAAATATTCAATTAGTTTAATATTCATAGCAAGCAAAAGGTGCCAAGATTCTGTCCAATATTCAGGATGTAGGATCCTTAATAGCACCTAACTATTTTTGTCACACACCCTTTGTGCCATGTGAAACCACTCCAAACCATCTTGCCTGCTGAGCTGCAGGGAGCAGCAGTCAGGTGTCACTCCCATGTCTATCTCACCCCCTAGATCAGAGCCACTGCTACACAGTCTCGTCCAACCTGCTGATGGGAGGCCCAGTCCCACTCCCTAGTTAAGTTAATTGAGACAATGTTGTAGAGAAGAATGAACCTTCAGGAGGCTTCATGCAGGTAAACAGGTAAGTTTAATGGAGAGTAGAAAAAACGCCACATCTCTCCAGCTGTCCAGACTGTAACTGACCAAACGGGAATCCTCAAGACCTGATGACATGGAAGAGAACATTACAGAGTTCTACAATAAGGATCTAAAGGTGAACATAAAGAAAGGGCTAAATAGAACTGTGGACAAAAGAGAATAATATTTACAACACATCTCCTTCCCTTGGAGTGTAATGACATTGAAACAATATATATATGACTAACACAAATAGTCATTCAAATAAGCAGGAGGTCGGCGAGACCTTAAACTCCTGACATTATTAGACACAGAGAAATCATTTGCATGTAAGTCTGTATGTGAATCTAGACCACTCAGATGATGTGAAGCATCGCCATCACCTTCCTCCCTCCTACACCTAGAAGAATTAAAATTAGCAAGATCATCTTGGGTTGACAACACATAGCCACTATTGCACATAGCACTGTCACATTTCTCAACATTTCCTGAGGTTCCCTTCTGATACAGAGCAATTCTTCGATAATTCCATTTTTCACCATTTTTCAACACAACATAGTGCTGATGGACTTGTTCAACAAAGAATGGTCCCCTGTATTTAGAAAGACTTTTTGAAATTATACCTGGCTTTACTTTGACCAAATCTCCCACTGATATTGAAACAGGGTACATTTTTTGAGTACAGTTACTTGAAACTCCCACATCATAGTTCTTCAACCAAGAAGGAACTAGTTTAGATCTAAAGTTGAACATAAAGAAAGGGCTAAATAGAACTGTGTACACAAGAGAATAATATTTACAACAGACAACAGTGCTAACCTTAGGACGCTGTCATTATTAGAGTTTTTACCTTATGATCTCCATTTGTATTGGCTAAAAAATCTAGTAACTTTTTAATATGCTCTTATTCCTTGAGCAGTGAGTTTTCACTTATTCTTTTCTTGTGATGTTTCCTGAATCAGTAATCATTAAACAAGCCCCTTAGGGTTATGAAGGTAACATTTCTCCAAGGTTTTCATTTATTCCTATATTTCTTTAAAGCTCAGTTTTGAAATCGTTATGCTTTCTGTAAACCTACCAATAGTCCACTCAGACATAGTCCACTCAGATGTACTATCCTTGGCGAGTGGTCTGATCACCGTATTCAAAGCTTCGAGTCTTCCTTCTGGGGGAGTCTACTGGCCTCCGTTACTAGAGTCTGACCCCAAACCTGCGATTGGAAGAGAAATAAGAGGTCTTTTCCAGGGACAATAGGGCCACAATATAGAGTAGGGACTACAACCTTGTAAAAGGGTCACTGGCTGTACAATACCCCTTCCTTGGAAAATGACAATTTCTTGCCCCCGTGGAAGTGGTAGGAAGGAACAGTAAGTAGGGAGGCATTTTGGGTTATGTTATCCATTGAGGAGCATGGAGGAAGACAAAATACTCAATAACAGAAGAATACGTGTGAGCAAGGGATTCAAATGATACTTTAAGAAATAGTGTACCGTGCGATTGTGTCTAGCTTTTTGTTCCTTTTGTCTCCAATAGGCCTCATCACCATTAATCCGCACTGTTCAAAACAGACAAAGCATTGAACTACGCCCTGGATATGTGGCAGCCCAAAATGGGTGCCAACATATCCCGCTGTAGTTCTTCTCGCGAGATTTCAAATGATTTTCACCAGTGTTCATAGAGTCTGAGCACTAGGTGGGTGAGCACTCACTGTTACAGTCTGCTTAAGGTTCCTGCTCTGTGCTGTTACTCACTTCAAGAAAACTCACAATTTAGCAGGCACCAGTAGAAAATGCCTACATTCTAAGACTTCTGATTGGAGGATCCAATCTTAGTAATCCACAGAGGGTGCAACCTCAAGCTGTGTCTTTATTTATAGTCAATATAAAACAATTTGTAATTGTAGAGAGGGCTATGCAAATCATTTATGTCAACATGTATGTGGCATGTTTCTAAAAAGAAAATATATTTGGGAATCCATTTTATGTGTGTTTCATTTATTATGCACAATAATTAGAAATGCTGCAGGTTACCATGGATATAATTGTTATACTTTCACATTTACGATCTATTAAATTAATAATGCCATTTTCTCTACTGTCAGTAATGTATTTATGCGACAACAAACCACTCCTTGGCTTCACATCCGATTCTTTTCTGCTAGAACAACAAACCCCATGACTTGCTTTATACATGACTAATAATTAATGAATTGTTACAAGCAGATGGCTGAGCACTCTCATCGGATTATTTCTAGGCATTTTGTTCTCCAGCCCTTTATTAAGTAAGATTTAGCAGAATGCAAATCTTGGTGCTTTTGTCAGGTCTCTGACTTGTGAATTAAAATGTAGAGCCCATTTGTTATGTTTGGCTATTGTTACGCATAGTTCCTGTAATTCACTGCTCCCACTGTTTCTACCTCAGAAAGGAATTCCAGGCTGCTCTGGCAGGACTCTCTGAAAGCCTATCACAGCAGTGCTGGAAAGCTAGTAGCACATCTTATAGAGGAGAAGCCACAAAGAAGGTGGGGCTGGGTGACAGAAGGGCAAGTATTTAGGTTTTTATATTTTGGACACAGAAGAGAGGCTATGTTATGTATGACTCCCTCATTACTCCTCTCACTATGTGTAGGAATGAAAAGCAGGGGCAGGCAATTTTTTTGGGGAGGGGCATACATTACATAAAAGTACAGATGGGTAAAAAGTGAAATTATGGAATGTTTTTTTTTCCCTTCAGGTAAGTGGGAGTAAAAAAAGAAGAAAAAAAACATACCCCCTTGCTGCGCCTTTCCACCGATGCCCCGCCCACTTCTATCCTGGCCGGACTTCCAACCAGGAAGCACCCACGCTGAGGCTCCCCTGAGCCAATCATAACACTGCAATGCAGCATAGTGATTGATTTCCCTAAGCCAATCAAAAGGCTGCAATGCAACCATGGGATTGGTTTGAGTGCCGTGGTTCAGTGCTCAGACAAGGGTTGGGGGTTTGGGGGTGTTCTCCACACAGGCTGTAATGCAGCCTGCATGGAGAACATGCAGAGTGTGCATGACGGTTTGGCCGACCCGAAAGGGCTGGCAAAGCAGTCATGCACACTTTGGTGTGGCCAAACCACTCCTTCTCTGCTCGTCTGTAATAGGAGCAGCGCGCCCCACCCGCAAAGCTGTCAGCAGCAGGTAAAAATGAAATTATAAATAACCTCGAGTTTTTATCATTTTATTTTTCCTTTCTTTCACTGCTGCAAAGCAGTGGGGTAACGCTCCTTCGCCCTAGCCGAAGAGCCACTACTGCTTGGCCAAGTCCTTGTTCTGTGCTCGTTGAGAACAACACAGAGCATTGACTGCCCAGCCTTATTGCCATATGGTAATATCCTTCCTACTAAATGGTTTCTTATTGTGCAAAAACGCCTTCCTTGCTCCACCCATGCTATTTGAAACATCGTCATCTTGCCTTCATCTTCAGCAATGGTGTGAATACTACATCATCACGCTTCACCATCGCGTGCACCAACTGGACTCAACATTTTGGTACTTTTCAAAGTACACTCTGCAGATGGCGTATTGTTGGTTCTGCAATAACTGTCTATAGCGCATATTCTATAATATTTTTGAATTTAGTTTAGATCATTTACTTTTTTGCAGATTACATTCCTAAGAACGCCTCTACATTCCTGGTACTACAAAAAGGAAGTAGCTTAATGATCGTTATGGAAAGAAACTTTGTATATAAGAGTGATTTTGCATTGCTGTTAGCAGTGCTTAATTTGTAAATGAAATTGTGCCAGTGTTCAAAGCTCTGCTCTGCAACAGGTGGCTGGTACAATTAAATGTGCATGCACGGAATTCCAAGGCTGTGTATTCCTAAATCCACCTAATTCATCTTACAGGTGAATGGGGTGTCTGTTAGAAAATGTATCTCACTTCTGCAGGTTCCTGGTTTCTCCCTATGTGACTGTGTTTGTGTCTTTCTCGTCCAGTGCAGATAAATAAGTGCCGGATTCCCCACTGGAAACCACCGGACCAAATTAAGCACTGGCTATTAGTCACCACTTGCTCGTTTGGCTCTTAGTATTCTGAAGAATTCCTGATCCATCATCCGAAATCCCAGTGGAGGATTCCGAGATTCACCAGAATATAGGGGCATATTACCAAGGGTGGCGATTGCCTATCGCAGGTTTAGCAGCAGTGTTTGGCCGCTAAGCGGCGATAGTTCTATCGCTCTATTAGCAAGCTGTCGCTAACTGATGTTAGCGACAGCTTTTAGGCAATAGCGAGCGGTTTGGGCCCGCTTTGCATGTCAGCGATATTTATCGCTAATGACATGAAAAGTGGGCGTACCCAACCTGTCAGCGACTGAAAGCAGTCGCTAACGCCGCTATCGCCTATTAGCAAGGCAGGCGTAGCGATGGAAATATTCCCGCTATCGCCAAAAACTAACGCCTGCTCAGACCAGTTCTTAGCCATGTTATCCAATGGGAGGTGGATAACATGGCTAAGAGCATTTTGTCGCTAATGCGTGAATATCGCTGTATTCTCAGAGATATTCACGCATTTCGCCGCTATCGCTGGATATTTTAGCACAATCGAGAAAAATGTTGCTAATAGCATGTTTTCTCCGCTAACATATCCAGCGATAGGCAGCGATAAAAAAATCGTCGCTAAGCCTATTTAGCGATAATTATCGCTACTTGTTGGTAATATGCCCCATAGTTTCCCTTATTCCAAATTGATCTTTCGTGGGTTTGAACAGTATCTCATGTACAACTGTGTCAAGCCTTCCATAGAAATCCAGCAGCACAAGGAGGCATGCATCTGCTTCATCAGTGGCTCATAGGATACTGTTCACCACCTTTTGATGCCAGTTTCAGTATTGTGCCTGACTCTGAAAACCCTGTGATAGTTGCTTTCCAGATAAGTCTAATGTCTATATATTTATGTTTGCGTCTAGCTCAGTTTTCCTCCCTAGCAACTGAAATAATATATGTTCGCTATTTACATTCTAATGCTAGGAGTATTTATTTACCACAATATAC
Organism: Lissotriton helveticus; assembly: GCF_964261635.1. Taxonomy (NCBI): domain Eukaryota; kingdom Metazoa; phylum Chordata; class Amphibia; order Caudata; family Salamandridae; genus Lissotriton; species Lissotriton helveticus. The sequence goes on from NC_136067.1 coordinate 1,639,477,525, forward strand.
AAGCGTTTGGTGTTATTTTCCTTTTTGCAGAATCCCTGACAAGTAATCTGCCCAATTACCCAGCCCCATCTCAATGTAGGTAGCAGATACTAATTGGAACATCAAGGAGTGGGGATTCCTATTGCTAAGATTAGATTTTCCTGGAGGTAACTTATTTTTAAACATCAGTCCCCAGGTTTAGGATCTATTCACTCTGCCCTTCGTGTGCCTGATACCTTCGGAGCAGGCAGCACCAAGGGGCCTCATCTGTCACTTAACAAGTCAATTTGTCCTACCAATGACCCAATGCACATAGAAATAACATGATAAGATCTGTCCCATTGTACCTCAAGCTTCTGAGTTATATATACCCTGTTTTTTAACCTAAATGTTTCCATGATCCATACAATAGTTGATGTAAAATTAGACATCACAATTATTCTGTATGTATAGCAGTGGAATACAAATTAAGGACCCAGCGTATTATTCCCTATATATTGAAGTAAATGGCCAACAAGGGGCTGATTCACTAGTACAGCAGGAAATCATTTTTAACTACATTTATTTGTCCAACCAAGAAGACATATGGAATCAATCAGTGAAATAATCAAAACCTTACTGCATCGGGAGGATTTGCTAGGTTGCCAGTTGACTGTTAAGCTCTGGACATACTGTGCTGCTCAGGTAACAGAACACGGTGCTCATTTATAAGCATACATTTCAAAACATCTTCATCAATTTGACTACACGTCGGAGTGCACTGCCGGCCTTGGCACAGGTGAAAGTACAAGATGGGGTTATAGTACGGCAGATTCTATGCACATGTCCTGAAACCACTATCCTGTTCTTCAGTTTTGGCATGATATATTCGAAATGCTCTAAGACATGTTGGAATTGCCTCTTGAACCCTCACTTCAAACTGCTCTTCTGGGTGATACTACCCACTGCGAAGGCAATTGGCGTCCATTGCATTGGAGCACGCTAAGAGATGGATCGCCATGGTTTGGATGCAAAAGAGATCCACAACTACTAAAGTTTGGCTTCAGGGCATGTCCTACTATTGTGATGTGCCAGAACAACACTCAGATCTTCTACACCCTACAGCTCGTTGTTAAATACATTTGGGCCCTGGTTCATGCCTAGCTGTTGCAAACAATGGAGGTTGGCTCCCCTCCCCATTCAGATACATCTCCTGGACTAATATCTCCCAAAGCATAGCATACACTCGGTTGTCTACAAAACCACTGAATGTTTTGCCTGCTCTAATTTAAAAAAATAAAACAGCTTACATCAATCGAAGAATTAATCAGAGTAACTGTTGGACATAGCCCTTTTTGCAGGGTCATCCTCAAACTTTTAGCCTTCACCCTCCTGATCTCTGAAACTGTTTTTGTTGACATTTAGGACTCTGTACACTTCACCACTGCTAACAAGTGCTAACGTGCTTGTGCTTTTGCCATTAAACATGGTATAATTTAATCTGTTTATAAACCCCTAGCAAAGTGGTACTACATGTACCCAGGGCCTGCACTAATTGTAACGGATCACAGAAACAATATCGATGACACAAATATAGAACTACCTAAATATCGAGTAAAAAATATAGAATACAAAAATATCGACTTCCTATCTCCAAACAGGTAAGTACAAAAATATCGTTGTAAAAAATATAGATAGTCAAAATATCGAATTTTTAAAAATGCTTTATGTAAAGTAATTAAAAATTAATGAAATAATCAATATAATTAACTTAAACATACTTAAAATACTTAAATAACATTAAAATTAATACATAATTAGTGTAAGTTAAAAAAACATACAAATTGATTTATTAATACATAGATATATATGAACGTAATATTAATAAAAAATATAAAATATTTTTACTGTAGGATAGCGGAAAGAGTAAAATTTACTATTACCACTCCAGTGAGTGCAACAGTAGAGAAAGCGTTGGATAGCGTAGGGGTAAAAATTACTATTCCCACTCCAGTGAGGGCAACAGTAGGGAAAGCGTTGGATAGCGTAGGGATAAAAATTACTATTCCCACTCCAGAAAGTGCAACAGTAGGGAAAGCGTTGGATAGCGGGAGGGTCAAAATTACTATTCCCACTCCAAAGAGTGCAACAGTAGGGAAAGCGTTGGATAGCGTAAGGGTAAAAATTACTATTCCCACTCCAGAGAGTGCAACAGTAGGGAGAGCGTTGGATAGCGGGAGGGTAAAAAGTTACTATTCCCACTCCAGTGAGTGCAACAGTAGGGAAAGCGTTGGATAGCGTAGGGGTAAAAATTACTATTCCCACTCCAGAGAGTGCAACAGTAGGGAAAGCGTTGGATAGCGTAGAGGTACAAATTACTATTCCCACTACAGAGAGTGCAACAGTAGGGAAAGCGTTGGATAGCGTAGGGGTAACAATTACTATTCCCACTCCAGTGAGTGCAACAGTAGGAAAAGCGTTGGATAGCGTAGGGGTAAAAATGACTATTCCCACTCCAGAGACTGCAACAGTAGGGAAAGCGTTGGATAGAGTAGGGGTCAAAATTACTATTCCCACTCCAGAGAGTGCAAAAGTAGGGAAAGCGTTGGATAGCGTAAGGGTAAAAATTACTATTCCCACTCCAGACAGTGCAACAGTAGGGAAAACGTTGGATAGCGTAGGGTTCAAAATTATTATTCCCACTCCAGAGAGTGCAACAGTAGGGAAAGCGTTGGATAGCGTAAGGGTAAAAATTACTATTTCCACTCCAGAGAGTGCAACAGTAGGGAAAGCATTGGATAGCGGGAGGATAAAAATTACTATTCCCCCTCCAGAGAGTGCAACAGTAGGAAAAACGTTGGATAACGTAGGGTTCAAAATGACTATTTTCACTCCAGAGAGTGCAACAGTAGGGAAAGCATTGGATAGTAGGAGAGTAAAAATTACTATTCCCTCTCCAGTGAGTGCAACAGTAGGGAAAACGCTGGATAGCGTAGGGGTAAAAATTACTATTCCCACTCCAGAGAGTGCAACAGTAGGGAAAGCGTTGGATAGCATAGGGGTCAAAATTACTAGTCCCACTCCAGAGAGTGCAACAGTAGGGAAAGCGTTGGATAGCCTAGAGGTACAAATTACTATTCCCACTCCAGAGAGTGCAACAGTAGGAAAAACATTGGATAGCGTAGGGTTCAAAATGACTATTCTCACTCCAGATAGTGCAACAGTAGGGAAAGCGTTGGATAGCAGGAGAGTAAAAAATACTATTCCCTCTCCAGTGAGTGCAACAGTAGGAAAAACGTTGGATAGCGTAGGGTTCAAAATGACTATTCTCACTCCAGAGAGTGCAACAGTAGGGAAAGCGTTGGATAGCAGGAGAGTAAAAATTACTATTCCCTCTCCAGTGAGTGCAACAGTAGGGAAAACGCTGGATAGCATAGGGGTAAAAATTACTATTCCCACTCCAGAGAGTGCAACAGTAGGGAAAGCGTTGGATAGCGTAGGGGTAAAAATTACTACTCCCACGCCAGAGAGGGCAACAGTAGGGAAAGGGTTGGATAGCGTAGGGGTAAAAATTACTATTCCCACTCCAGAGAGGGCAACAGTAGGGAAAGCGTTGGATAGCATAGGGGTCAAAATTACTATTCCCACTCCAGAGAGTGCAACAGTAGGGAAGGCGTTGTATAGTGGGAGGGTCAAAATTACTATTCCCACTCCAGAGCGTGCAACAGTAGGGAAGGAGTTGGATAGTGGAAGGGTAAAAATTACTATTCCCACTCCAGTGAGTGCAACAGTAGGGAAAGCATTGGATAGCGTAGGGGTAAAAATTACTATTCCCACTCCAGAGAGTGCAACAGTAGGGAAGGCGTTGGATAGTGGGAGGGTAAAAATGACTATTCCCATTTCAGTGAGTGCAACAGTAGGGAAAGCGTTGGATAGCGTAGGGGTAAAAATTACTATTCCATCTCCAGAGAGTGCAACAGTAGGGAAAGCGTTGGATAGCGTAGGGGGAAAAATTATTATTCCCACTTCAGTGAGTGCAACAGTAGAGAAAGCTTAGGATAGTGTAGGGGTAAAAATTACTATTCCCACTCCAGTGAGTGCAACAGTAGGGCAAGTAAATACTTCATATATTAATAAAAAAATATATATATATTAACACCAATTAAAAATTAATTGAAAATAAGTACATATTTAATATAATATAATAATTAGTTAAAAAAATACAAATAAAAATTATTTATTAATAATCATTACCTATTAATACAAATTAATTACCAATTTACAAATAATTAATTAGCAAATGAAAAATAATTAACAAATAATTAAAAATAAATACCAATAAATACATTTATAAATTTAATTAATAACAATTAAATTACTTCCCACCCTATTCCCCTATAAATCCACAACCCGCTACAGAACAAAAAAAGAATTAACATAATCAATTCATCAATTACTAAAAATTAATTACCAATTATAATTTAATTAACTACCAATAAAAAATTATTTAACAATAAATTCTAGATAAATACCAATAAATTAAAACATTTAATCAATTATAATTAAATTACTTCCCACCCTATTCCCCTATAAACCCACAACCCGCTACAGAAAATAAATTAATAAAATTAACATAATTATCAATTAATCAATTAATAAAAATGAATTACCAATTATAATTTAATTAATTACCAATTAAAAATTAATTAACAATGAATTCTAGATAAATACCAATAAATAAATTAAAACATGTAATCAATTATAATTAAATTACTTCCCACCCTATTCCCCTATAAACCCACAACCCGCTACAGAATTAAATTACGCAAAAATTAAATACCATAAAATTCAATACTTAAAATAAATTATAAAATAAATATACACTTTTCACACATATACTAACATGATAAACACTTTAAAAAATTCGATATTATTAAAAAAATCAATATATTTTACATTTATATTAAATACTTCGATATTTTGACTTTCTATATTTATGTAAATCGATATTAACTTACTTACCTCAAATTCGATATTTTTGTTGTCTATATTCTGTCCATTCGATATTTTGTCCATTTCATTCAATATTTTTGTGGTCTATATTCTGTCCATTCGATATTCTGTCCATTCTATATTTTTAACTCGATATTAAGGTAATTCTACATTTTTTACTCGATATTATGACTGTATACCAATTGTAACACCCACATAAGTAGCTTTTTCAAACATGTCTCGGTCTGCCATTGCAGCCTGGCGTGTGCAATTTTAAACTGCTATTTTGACCTGGCAAAACAAACCTTTTGCCAGGCCTAAACATGTATTTTCAATACATATAATCAACCCTAGGGTAGGCCCTAAACACAGCCCAGAGGACAGGATGTATTGTATCTAAAACGTTGGACATGTATTTTTAAGTTTTATATGCCCTGGTAGTGAAAAACTCCTACATTTGTTTTTCACTACTGTGAGGCCTACCTCACCCATAGGATAACAATGGGATGCCTTATTATATTTAATAAGTGCTAACTTTTGATTAGAGACAGATAACCTTTCATATTTGGTGTCTGAGAAATTATTAAAAATCCTCTTTAATGCTAAAGTCCGATTTTAAGTTACAATTTTTAAAATGCTACTTATCGAAAGTTTCCTTTTCCTGCCCTATTTAGTTCCTGCAGGCTGTTCCTGGTCACATGATTGGGTGTAGCTGGCAGATGGGTTTTGTTTATTCCTTCCAGACAGCCCCACAATACAGGAATTAGGTGTTCTTGGATGGGCCATCTACTGGCAGGATGGGGGCCGAGCTGGGACAGCCCCACTTGCAACTGAATAGGCTGTTCCCTGCCTTCACACAAAGGACTTATCATCACTGCATTGTTCATGCAGCCAGCTTGAAGCCAGGGCAGGGAAGGCAGAAAACTCCAGGAACTTCAAAGGGAATCCTCTAGAAACCTCTCCTAACTCAATGTGGGCACCAGGTATAAGTAGTTGGCCCTCAGACCTAACTCTTCAGTACACCTCTGAACCTGTGAAAGACTAAGAAGGACTACTGTGCTGCTGTGCAAGAAGGACTGTCATTATGCTGCCCTGCTTGTCACGAACCTCGAGTTCTGTCCAGGGTGTCAGGACAGAGCAAACTCAATCATCCTGTTAGACTGACCTCCGCGAATGAGGAAAATGCGCGAGGAATGAAAATAGAAGTGTGCCAAAACCGAGTTGCATAACTCGCGCTGACAATAAAGACAAATAAAAAAAAAAGACTGCAGCGCTTGAATCCTAGGCGGCTAAAGGTGGAGTCAGAACAACCACAACGCGTTAAAGAATGAGGCGCCTGCGTCCCGAGCAAAACCATAGGACGCGCTAGGAAACGAAAAACAAGCAGCACATAAAAAAGCTGCTTAACAAAAGATTCAGAAAAAAGGAGCGGAGGGGAAAACCGAAATCCAATTCCAGGTAAAGCCTCACCAGGACAGGCACAGAAGTCTCCAGAATCAAAGTCTCCCAGTCTCTCAAGTGAAGCAGGTAAGAGGCGTGGTCCAAAACAGGAAGAGGATGCAAGGCATCTGATGGCTTGAACTGACCGCCTATATGCTGAAGCTAGTCAGCTGATCGCCAGCAAGGTATCCTGGGTAGGCATACCGACTATATGGCATTCTGGGACTTGTAGTCATTATAGTTTTCAGGGCAGGAAAAGGGTGACAGTGGCCTGACGGGCAACACTGCTACCCTGCTGTCTGCTGCCCTGCTGCCTGAGAAAAAGGACTGGACATGTACCTTGATCCCATGATCACCAAAGGCACTCCATGGGCAAGTTGGATGACCTCTTGATCAGAGCCTCTGGGACAGAGAAGGCTCCACGCACATTGAACCCAACACATAGACTGCCTGTTGTGAGTCTTGCCCCCAAAGTGATGCCACGCCAGTCCTGGACCCTTAGAAGAGGGCCTGAATGTGCTCTGCTAGCCCAGCTGTGGTCCTGTAAGCCAAACCAACACAGGATGCCTCTCCTCGTAGCTGCACGGAACCGACACAGCGCGACACTTCCCCAATGCCAGACCTCGCATCGCAGCCCCCAGTTTCCTTGTAACCCCCACTGTGCGACACATCTTCGAAGCATGCCTTTGCATCGCAAGCCACTCTTTGGCGGCATTTTCAATGATGACGCAGGACTTCGCATCGCACCCCCGCAACTTCATTGGATTTGCCTGTGCACTACGCCGGACTTCGCATTGCAAGCCACTTGTGGATGACATCCTCGACAATGATGCAGGACTCTGAATCGTAGCCCTGCATCTTCCTCAAGACCATCCCTGCGTGATGCATCCTCAATGCAAAATCTTGCATTGTTCCTCAAACCAGGATTTAAGGTACTTTGTTCAGCAGGCCTAACTTGGTACCTATATCCGGCTTGCACTCCATCGTGGTCAGCCTCAACTTGTGATTGTATCCCGGTCCACGACCAGATAGCCACAGTTGATGCTTTGTGCTTTTAGGCACTAGTCTTACTTACATCTTTAAAATTGCTTATTTCTGGTTCTACAGATAGAATTTTTGTTGTTTTGGTGTCAAATAATGTATTTAATTTTGCTCTATTGTTCTAGATTGATGTGGGATTTTTCATGTGTTGTGTTTTCACTTTATTACTGTTTGAAGTTTTGCCCAAATACATTGCCTCTAAGCTAAGCCTTACTGCTTTTGTGCCAAGTTAAGCTAACCTTACTGCTTTTGTGCCAAGCTACCAGAGGGTTAAGCAGAGGATTATTTGGGGTTTGATTGTGTTTCACCCTGACAGAGGTTGTGGCTGCTGCTTGAGTAGGGGTTCACCCCTCAACTAGTAACCCAATTTCCAACAGTAACACAAATCAAAGAGTACATACAAGAAAATAGGCATTTAGTAAATGAGCTTTATGATGGGAACAGAATCGATTGAGAAGAGGTACATAAACTAGCAAAAATCATACATTCATTGTGTACAGATAATAAGTGATAAATCTGTGTGTGTGTGTGTGTGTGTGTACATATATGAATCCAGTGACAGCCTTTGATAAATTATGATCACCCACTCTCATCAGGGAAATAGTCCATGGAATATAACATCTGAGCTGTGGATTAGATCTTCCTTTATTGAAAAATTTGGAGTAAGAAGTAGAACTACCGTTGACGTTTCGGTCTCTGGTGCATTAAGTCAACAAGACCTTGTTCAGGACTGCATTGCACAGAAATAACTGCTAGACCCTAATGATTTCTTAGTGGAAAGGAGATAATATAAATGAGAAGAGGTGTGGTGCAGCGGCCAGGGTGGCTGACTCTGGAACAATGGGGCATACGGTTTGATCGCCGGCGGCAGGTTAGCCCAGCACCTTGTGACTCTGGGCAATAGCGCGCTTAATCTTCCCGACGGCCCCCAGCGCCGGGACACCTCTCTGGAGGTAGCTGTGCGCTTTACAAATGCTGGTATTTCTATTTCTATTATTTCATCATGAAAAGTAACATACCAGACTCCTTGAGAGGAGAACTGGACCAGATGGTCAGACTGCTGAGTCTATAAAAGAAGCTTACTATTAGCATGCACGGAGAAGCGGCTATAGAGGAGACTAAATTAGTGTGATTGTAATGGCACGTATAGCTATATGATACATTTTTTTCCTTCACAAACCAGGAATGTGCAATTTGCAAATTGACTGGCTTACAGGTGGGAATACAATTTGCAATGTGACTTGTTCTAATAAGTTGCATCTTCACAAATAGTCAATATACAGGGGGTTCACAAAACGACCCGCCTAATTAATATTAATTGTGCAGGTAGCAATTGTCAATCTGTTTTTATTGACTGCAAATGCACAGATGGGCCCTCCAGGCAACAGCAGATCTTGTCTGCATTTGCATTTCCAAAGTGAAAACATTTTTTTAAAGCAGCCTGTGTCCTTTAAATTAACAAATGCTACTTTCAAAAAAATGTTTCTCATGCGGGATCACATCCAAGGAGCGGGTAGTGGTCATCTGAATCACTGCCTGCTCCCCTGAGGCCATAACATTAGTCCCAAAAAGGAAACTGTTGCAAGGGGACAGCTTCACCTTTGCAATTCAGTTACCACCCCAATTTAGGGGGTCAGTAACTGATCAATGATTTGCACCTGCATTTGATGTCACAAATCATTGATACATTCTAGTGTGACTTCCAAACAGAAGGGTCTCATGCACCCTCTTATTTGTAGTTCATAATGGATTTTAAAAGTTTGTCCATGAGTCAGAAAGTTTTACTGACTCTTAAAGGCTCTGCGACAAAGGGCCGGACAGGCCGTAGCAGGCACCAGGCGTTTCTTCGGTGGGCCGGAAGGATGGGGGCCGATTTTGGACTGGTGGGGGCTGTTTTTGTTACTGGGAGGCGGTTTTACAAAAGTGCTGCAAAATCGTCCCCTTGTAACAAAGGCACGCGTAGCAGCAGTGTTCCCGCCAGCACCCCACCCCCCCCGGGAGCGGTCGTACCTAATTGCCAGGGCTGGTTTGCGTTCCCAGTCCGGACCGACTGCGACATAATGTAAAAAAGTGTTTTGTGGTCACAAGCCCTATGTTTTTGCAAATTGCAGACTTTGCAACCACAAAACACCTTTGTATGTGAGGTCTTTAATACCTATCTATAAAAAAGGTTGAAAACAGCATAGCCGTAGTGATAAACCAAACTAAATGGATAAACAACAACATTCCAGCGTCTAAACAATCGATGCACTTATAACCTACCACAATCAGCTGTTATAGCTGAAGCCTTCTACAATTCTGATATCAAGAAGGATTATATATATATTCTTCAAAACTATCCTATGTCCCATCTCCAAGTCATTCCTACCAATTCCTATTTTCTTCAAATTCAAGACACCTTACTGTTTCAGCTGGCAAATACCTACATCACCCTCAAATAATGTTTACCCACAGTCCAATCAGCATATGCCACCAGCCTTCAACAAACAACTCAGACCCTCCCTGTTGCCTGATCACACAAGGAACTTTATAAAGCACTATTACCTCACCGCCCGGCTTCCTCGACTAGTGCTAAGTGAGGTTTGCCTCGACCATGAGACAAAATTGCCTGCCCTAGCCTACAAATAAAACATATATATATATATATATATATATATATATATATATATATATATATATATATATATATATATATATATATATATATATATATATTAGATATTTAAGACTAAAGTTCAATCCACAACACAAAAGAGGAAAACGAGGAGACCTTTGGAGACCGACAGGCTTGCGATCAGAGATCTGGGTGCGTTGATGGTTTTGGAGGATTTAGGTGATGGGAATGAAATGGAGACCCACACTGACTTGAGGGTGTCACAGCAATTGTCTGTCACAGGTGTGGCACAAGAAGGAGATACTACTCCATTTAAACCCATATCTACTTTTAATCCGCAATTGGCATATGATGTGATCGATGTGTTCTCGGATGCTGTGATAAAGGATTTGAACACATTTCGCAAGAAAAAGCGGTTTGTCAAATCGGACCAAGAAGGTAATTTCTCTAACGCACAGAATGTGGCACTTAAATCATTGTGCAAAGATAAGAACATAGTGTACAAACCTGCAGACAAGGGCGGGAATATTGTGCTGCAAACGAAAGAGAATTACAACAAAGAGGCAGCCAGACAATTGGGATGTAAATCCACGTACCAGAGGATCACTGAGAGAGAATATCGCAAAAGTATCGAGGATTATCATGTGCTGATCACTAAATGGCACAACGAAGGCCTACTCGAAATGGAAGAATTTATGTTTTTGAGACGTCTTAACCCCGTTACTCCAACATTTTATCACCTCCCCAAGGTGCATAAGAATCCCGCTGCACCTCCAGGGAGACCTATTGTTGCTTCTCAGGGGAGTCTCACTGAACATTTATCTATGTTTGTGGATTATTTTTTGTTACCTTTTGTTCTGACGTTGAAGTCACATATTCGTGACACTACAGATTTTCTGGAAAAACTGAGCAACATCGAATGGAAGGAAGGCTATACCCTGATGGTGTTGGACATCACCAGCCTATACACCGCTATTGACCATGGTGATGGATTGCTGGCCATAAAATACTTTCTAGACCAGAGACCTTTGAAATTTATGAGACATAGTCAAATGCTATTGGAATTTATTCAATTCTGTCTCACCAATAATATTTTCCTTTTTCAAACAGGATTGTACCGGCAGCTATCAGGGACTGCGATGGGAACCTGCTTCGCCCCCAGCTACGCGAACCTGTTCGTGGGCTGGTGGGAGGAGCAGGTGGCCTGGGGGGCAGAGAATGCATCTTGGACCCGCAACCTGATCAGTTGGTATCGTTTCATAGACGATTTATTTATTGTCTGGAACGGTACAACTGAAAGTGCTAAACAGTATATGGGGGTACTAAATGAGAACAGTGTGAATTTGGAATTCTCAGGTGAGGTAAGCCAAACCACCGTGAATTACCTCGATATAACCATCTATGTAGAAGGTAACACACTGAAAAGTAAACTTTTCCGGAAACCCACAGCGGGAAATAGTGTCCTGAGAGCCACCAGCAGTCACCCTGTGAGCCTTGTGAAAAGTATCCCCTATGGGGAGTTACTGAGGATAAGGCGTAACTGCTCGGACAATGAGGAATTTCAAATGGCAGCCAGACAGTGTATAGACCGTTTCAAGTCGAGAGGGTATGGGGGGGAAATCCTCAATGATGCCTATAGAAGAGCAAACTCGACACATAGAGAAGATCTGTTAAAAAACAAGAAAAATACAAAAACATCTAAGAAGAGTGGGGGCAAATTCAGGCTTATCACTACTTTTTCCCAGGAGGCAGCTTTCTTGAATAAAACCATCAAGAAAAGTTGGCATATCCTTCAGACGGATCATCTTCTTAAGGATGATTTACCAGCCCACCCCCAAATCACATATCGGAAAGCTCGTTCCATCAAGAACGATCTGGTACAGAGTCATATGCTAGAATCCCCCAAGACCAACGCCTTTGGTGAAATCTGTGGTTTTTCCCCTTGTGGGAAATGCAAGGCGTGCAAATTCAGTAAGAGAGTGCGATCTTACGTCATCCCGAACACCGGGATACAACGCAAGATCAATTAATTTATAACTTGTTCCACCCCTTACTGTGTCTACTGCCTAGAATGCCCTTGTGGGCTACGATACATTGGCAGCACGGTCAATCCCCTGAAGTTGCGAGTTTTGGAGCACATGCGTGCGATAACCAATTTCGATGAGGCGTACCCGGTGGCACGCCATTTCGACCAAGCACATAAACGAAACAGGGATCTGTTAAGTTTTTTCGGTCTTGACCATGTACCTTTGAATCCTAGAGGAGGGGACAGGCTTGTCCGTCTCCGCAGACTCGAATCCAGATATATAATTGACATGCAAACGAAAATACCAATGGGTATGAATATGCATGAAGAACTATCATCCCATTTGGGGGAGTGATTACCATCTCTCCATTTATAAACGTTTGCAGGCCTGGTTATCCGTGAAGTGGGGGTGATAATGAAAATGAAGTGTAGTGAGCTACATCTACTGTTTATACAATTTCTTCTTGTTTTTCTTTCTTGTTTTTCTTCTTTTTCCTTGTATATTGAAATGAACACGAGGGCATATCTACACATGTACTATGAATGTCCTTGGATATATGAAATAGCATTTAATTACCCATCAACATTATTCTTTATTCTTATATTTTTGCTTATTTGATTGAAATTTATCAATTTTTTCTTTTTTAATTTCGTAGGCAGGTGCATTCGAGGAACTCTCCTCTACCTATATATGGTACAGATTTTGTGTTTGTTGAGAGGATCGAGACCTGGTGCTCTTGTATGGTTTTGCTTTTGTTTTTGCTTTTTTGTTTGGTTTAGTGTGTGGAGTTAGGGTCCTCCTAGGCTCATTAGCCGAATCAGTTTATGAGCCCATCCAGGGCATAATTGCATCTTGTGTATTATTAATACTAATGAATTTGAAGGAAATTGGGAGAGCTTAATGTGAATTTTCTCGTAATGTTGTGCATCTTTGTATAAATTATGACAAGGGTGAGAAGGGCTTCACAATATAGTGTAGAATTAATTATTTATCATTCGCTGTCTGATTATATGTTTATATGCACATGTAATTTTGAAAGCGCTAGTACTGTGTTGGATTATGGTTTTCAACTCCAAGATGGTGCTCACGTTTCCCTTTATTCCCTTTCTTTCTCCCATTTCACCACACAGCATGTCCGTTGTTTATTGTTATTATTTTTTGACCCGGATGTACTTATAGTGCTCGCCTCTGTCGGTTCGGTAAACTTTGACAAAGGTTCCGACCGAAACGCGTCAGTTAGTTTGCTGGAGTTCTAAATAAATAATTTAAAGTACCTCCGTGAGTGCTTTCCTTCTTCTGCGGGAGACACGCTTTTGGGAGGTGGAGCAGTACCTGATTTGCGAGTGCACCCTCGCAACGGAAGCACCCGCCTGGGAGTGCGGCGCCCTGGTGTTTTTTGAAGCTGAAATATATATATATATATATATATCTCCCAACAACCCCAGCACACGAGAAATAAACTCACTGGTACCGTGGCCTCAATTCTCAAAACGGTATTTATTTCAACAACGGGTAAACCCGACGCGTTTCGCAGTTAACCTCACTGCTTTCTCACGGGTGATTTAATAAAGTGCAATACACATATTTAAAGGTGCAGGGTTCATTTACGTCATTCTCATAAACATAGTAAACATACTTTAGTATTTGAATTCGATGCATTCTTTCCAAGTATATACCGATATTCATAAAAGAACTTCATTAGATTTTTATCATATTATAATGCAACGTAATTGTATAGAACTGGCTGTTCGCCATGAAAATCAATAAAGTTTTCAAACAGAAATAACACTGTTCATAGTAATTCCGCCCTAGTGGGCTAACTCATATTCAATGATGAAATTCTCAATAAGTGTTAATTCATAATAAATACACACATATTCATGTTATACTCGCTGCTAGCCTTCAAAAAAAAATTCAAAATTGATCTTCACAATTCCGCCCTTGTGGGCTATCTCATAATCAAAGATGATATTGCTCCAGTGAGCTGTTTTCCATAAGTTCTTTACAGTCATCTTTATGCGTTCTTTTCTTCTGCAACAAAATCAAATAAGCTCTATGTTAAAAAATTGAACCCTTAGTGACAAATCAAAACGAAAACTTTAAAAACTTTAAAAGATACTCAGTCAGAAAGGGTGTGATAATGGGCTAATCATTTATCTCAGATGTATTGATATCTCATCATCAAAATTCAAACCAAACGGAATCACTGTGTTGTACCTTATAATCATCTTTGACTCAAGTTTCCTTAATTCAATGTGTGCGGTTTCCTCCTCTTTCTCTTAGGGGTATTGCATCCAGCACACAGAATTTAAGGAGATTTTGGTTCAAATTATGTTTCTCATTAAAGTGCCGGGCGACCGGATACTGTCTGTCATGCTTAGCAATTGCCTGCAGATGCTCTAAAATACGTAGTTTTACCTTTTTAATAGTGCTCCCTATGTAGAATAAATTGCAAGGGCACCTTAAGGCATAAATCGCAAATTCTGTATCACAAGAAAAATGTTTCATGATTTTAAATGCAGGTTTGTCTTTACAAAGTTTAACCGTTTTACAATTCTGGCTAAATCGACACGCCTTGCACTTAGTGCACGATACAGAAAAGGGGGTGGTGATGAACAGAGTGTCTGAATTAAGCAGACCACTCTTACCCAGTCCAAAGATCAGGGCTTGATCCATCACCATTATTTATCTCACTGCCCCATCCCAGCTCAGAACCTGGCTATATGCAAATTAGTCTGTCCCTGGCCCAGTGCATCATGGGAACAGGGCAGACCAAACTACCAAGCCAATTCTTCACCAGAAAGGAGACAAGCTACCGGGGACCGGTTTCTGGCATTTCAGCCTCTTCGGCCCGGCTTGCTTGAATCCTGATGGAGCAGTGAGAAAGGGACTCATGTCTGAGTATACCCTGCCACACCTATAGTGGCCAAAAACGATACAGAAAAGGGGGTGGTGATGAACAGAGTGTCTGAATTAAGCAGACCACTCTTACCCAGTCGAAAGATCAGGGCTTGATCCATCACCATTATTTATCTCACTGCCCCATCCCAGCTCAGAACCTGGCTATATGCAAATTAGTCTGTCCCTGGCCCAGTGCATCATGGGAACAGGGCAGACCAAACTACCAAGCCAATTCTTCACCAGAAAGGAGACAAGCTACCGGGGACCGGTTTCTGGCATTTCAGCCTCTTCGGCCCGGCTTGCTTGAATCCTGATGGAGCAGTGAGAAAGGGACTCATGTCTGAGTATACCCTGCCACACCTATAGTGGCCAAAAACGATACAGAAAAGGGGGTGGTGATGAACAGAGTGTCTGAATTAAGCAGACCACTCTTACCCAGTCCAAAGATCAGGGCTTGATCCATCACCATTATTTATCTCACTGCCCCATCCCAGCTCAGAACCTGGCTATATGCAAATTAGTCTGTCCCTGGCCCAGTGCATCATGGGAACAGGGCAGACCAAACTACCAAGCCAATTCTTCACCAGAAAGGAGACAAGCTAACGGGGACCGGTTTCTGGCATTTCAGCCTCTTCGGCCCGGCTTGCTTGAATCCTGATGGAGCAGTGAGAAAGGGACTCATGTCTGAGTATACCCTGCCACACCTATAGTGGCCAAAAACGATACAGAAAAGGGGGTGGTGATGAACAGAGTGTCTGAATTAAGCAGACCACTCTTACCCAGTCCAAAGATCAGGGCTTGATCCATCACCATTATTTATCTCACTGCCCCATCCCAGCTCAGAACCTGGCTATATGCAAATTAGTCTGTCCCTGGCCCAGTGCATCATGGGAACAGGGCAGACCAAACTACCAAGCCAATTCTTCACCAGAAAGGAGACAAGCTACCGGGGACCGGTTTCTGGCATTTCAGCCTCTTCGGCCCGGCTTGCTTGAATCCTGATGGAGCAGTGAGAAAGGGACTCATGTCTGAGTATACCCTGCCACACCTATAGTGGCCAAAAACGATACAGAAAAGGGGGTGGTGATGAACAGAGTGTCTGAATTAAGCAGACCACTCTTACCCAGTCCAAAGATCAGGGCTTGATCCATCACCATTATTTATCTCACTGCCCCATCCCAGCTCAGAACCTGGCTATATGCAAATTAGTCTGTCCCTGGCCCAGTGCATCATGGGAACAGGGCAGACCAAACTACCAAGCCAATTCTTCACCAGAAAGGAGACAAGCTACCGGGGACCGGTTTCTGGCATTTCAGCCTCTTCGGCCCGGCTTGCTTGAATCCTGATGGAGCAGAGAGAAAGGGACTCATGTCTGAGTATACCCTGCCACACCTATAGTGGCCAAAAACGATACAGAAAAGGGGGTGGTGATGAACAGAGTGTCTGAATTAAGCAGACCACTCTTACCCAGTCCAAAGATCAGGGCTTGATCCATCACCATTATTTATCTCACTGCCCCATCCCAGCTCAGAACCTGGCTATATGCAAATTAGTCTGTCCCTGGCCCAGTGCATCATGGGAACAGGGCAGACCAAACTACCAAGCCAATTCTTCACCAGAAAGGAGACAAGCTACCGGGGACCGGTTTCTGGCATTTCAGCCTCTTCGGCCCGGCTTGCTTGAATCCTGATGGAGCAGTGAGAAAGGGACTCATGTCTGAGTATACCCTGCCACACCTATAGTGGCCAAAAACGGTACAGAAAAGGGGCTTGCTCATTGCACCATCAGGATTCAAGCAAGCCGGGCCGAAGACGCCTGAAATGGCAGAAACCGGTCCCCGGAAGCTTGTTTCCTTCCCAGTGTAAGAATTGGCTTTTGTAGTCTGGTCTGCCCTGTTCCCATGATGCACTGGGCCAGGGACAGACTAATTTGCATACAGCCAGGTTCTGAAACTGGGATGGTGCAATGAGCTAAAAAACGGTGTTGGATCTAGCCCTGATCTCTTGACTGGGTGAGAGTACTCTGCTTAATTCAGAGACTCTGTCCATCACCACCCCTTGTTGTAAATAATTTTGTCCACCCTAAGCGTGGAAGGGTATACTCAGATGTGAGTCCCTTGCTCATTGCACCATCAGGATTCAAGCAAGCCGGGCCGAAGACGCCTGAAATGGCAGAAACCGGTCCCCGGAAGCTTGTTTCCTTCCCAGTGTAAGAATTGGCTTTTGTAGTCTGGTCTGCCCTGTTCCCATGATGCACTGGGCCAGGGACAGACTAATTTGCATACAGCCAGGTTCTGAAACTGGGATGGTGCAATGAGCTAAAAAACGGTGTTGGATCTAGCCCTGATCTCTTGACTGGGTGAGAGTACTCTGCTTAATTCAGAGACTCTGTCCATCACCACCCCTTGTTGTAAATAATTTTGTCCACCCTAAGCGTGGAAGGGTATACTCAGATGTGAGTCCCTTGCTCATTGCACCATCAGGATTCAAGCAAGCCGGGCCGAAGACGCCTGAAATGGCAGAAACCGGTCCCCGGAAGCTTGTTTCCTTCCCAGTGTAAGAATTGGCTTTTGTAGTCTGGTCTGCCCTGTTCCCATGATGCACTGGGCCAGGGACAGACTAATTTGCATACAGCCAGGTTCTGAAACTGGGATGGTGCAATGAGCTAAAAAACGGTGTTGGATCTAGCCCTGATCTCTTGACTGGGTGAGAGTACTCTGCTTAATTCAGAGACTCTGTCCATCACCACCCCTTGTTGTAAATAATTTTGTCCACCCTAAGCGTGGAAGGGTATACTCAGATGTGAGTCCCTTGCTCATTGCACCATCAGGATTCAAGCAAGCCGGGCCGAAGACGCCTGAAATGGCAGAAACCGGTCCCCGGAAGCTTGTTTCCTTCCCAGTGTAAGAATTGGCTTTTGTAGTCTGGTCTGCCCTGTTCCCATGATGCACTGGGCCAGGGACAGACTAATTTGCATACAGCCAGGTTCTGAAACTGGGATGGTGCAATGAGCTAAAAAACGGTGTTGGATCTAGCCCTGATCTCTTGACTGGGTGAGAGTACTCTGCTTAATTCAGAGACTCTGTCCATCACCACCCCTTGTTGTAAATAATTTTGCACTTAGTGCAAGTAAAGAAACCCTGTATAGGATTCGCTCTTCTCATTTCCTTAATGTCACTTGTCATTAACGTGTCTCTTAGTGATTTGCTTCGTCTAAAAGTTATCGAAGGATGTTGCCCAAGATTGTCCCTCAAATCATCATCTGTTTTAAGAAC
Source organism: Lissotriton helveticus (assembly GCF_964261635.1). Taxonomy (NCBI): domain Eukaryota; kingdom Metazoa; phylum Chordata; class Amphibia; order Caudata; family Salamandridae; genus Lissotriton; species Lissotriton helveticus. Next base: position 1,639,495,772 of record NC_136067.1, read on the forward strand.
ATCCCAAAACTTTTTTAAGCTCCTACGTACCTCCCAAGCCTGGTTGTGGTATGTAGTAATGAATCTCATCTCATTTTCTGTGGTTTGTTCTTTTTCTTTCTCTTTAAGCAACTTGTCCCTTTTTATAATAGCCACTTTATCAACTGCTGATTGAATAGTTGCAAAGCTATAGCCACGGTCTTTAAACCTAGCTATCATGACTTGTTCTTCTTTGTCATAGTCATCTTGTAAACTGCAATTACGCTTAGCACGTAACAGTTCCCCGTAGGGAATACTGTTGATTACATTTTTTGGATGACAGCTTTGGGCTAACAGTAGGCTGTTTCCAGCCGTCACCTTTCTGTGTAATTTACTACATATCATATTGTCCCGCAATTGTTCGATTGCGGGGCAGTCATATGGGCAGTGACAGCGGTGTTCCCCCTCCTGAGGACCCACTGTGGGTAATGACATTTATGTGCATGGAGCCCGTTTTTATACAGCATCCATTGTGGAGAAGGCAAAGGACTTCAAGACCCAGAAAGCATAGCTGCAATGAAAAAAACCCAAGTAGGTGGGGTCGAGCCTTGAAATAGTCCTCACAGCTGTAGTAACTCTTTGCACAGGACCAGTGATCAAGGGCGGAGGAGCCCGAAACATGTTTGGCAGCGTTACCGATGGAGGAGGCATATTGCTGTGTCTGTTACCTGCAATAAAGAAAGGAATCCTTACCTGTGATGGCGTCTCTTTGGCAGGGCAACCTGAATTTTGTGTGTATATATATATATATCTTACAAACACAAGGTTGCCCCCTTAAAGATACCACACACGGAAGGGTTGCAGCACAAATCACCTGTTGGGTGAGAGACTTGCCAACAATGTTGAAAACATGCCCATATTTTTCTGTGGCTGAGGCTCCCTCCGTTCCAGTGAGTGCCCGCGATACCAAGCACTCAGGATCCACCCAGCAAGCGGCGGGGCATCTTCGCGGCTGGACTGGCCGCCAAAATTACAAACACAAGGTTGCCCCCTTAAAGATACCACACACGGAAGGGTTGCAGCACAAATCACCACAGGCAGCAATGATTACAGCATGTTGCAGGCTTCTCAAACTGCCATACGCATTTCGAGCACCTTTTCTGCTCTTGATCACTGGCAAACTGACGACAAAGCGGGCTGATTAGGAACACCTGTTTTATTGAAGTAGCGAGTCCCGCCCTATGTGGGCGCGTGGCATTCTGGGATAAGTAGTTTTCAATGAATACCACTGGACTCCAATGTTCGTACATACCAAGTGGACACCACTGCCAAAGCCAGTAAAAATGTCATGCCCTGTTGGGTGAAAGACTTGCCAACAATGTTGAAAACATGCCCATATTTTTCTGTGGCTGAGGCTCCCTCCGTTCCAGTCAGTGCCCGCGATACCAAGCACTCAGGATCCGCCCAGCAAGCGGCGGGGCATCTTCGCGGCTGGACTGGCCGCCAAAATTACAAACACAAGGTTGCCCCGGGACTCGCTACTTCAATAAAACAGGTGTTCCTAATCAGCCCGCTTTGTCGTCAGTTTGCCAGTGATCAAGAGCAGAAAAGGTGCTCAAAACGCATATGGCAGTTTGAGAAGCCTGCAACATGCTGTAATCATTGCTGCCTGTGGTGATTTGTGCTGCAACCCTTCCGTGTGTGGTATCTTTAAGGGGGCAACCTTGTGTTTGTAATTTTGGTGGCCAGTCCAGCCGCGAAGATGCCCCGCCGCTTGCTGGGCGGATCCTGAGTGCTTGGTATCGCGGGCACTCACTGGAACGGAGGGAGCCTCAGCCACAGAAAAATATGGGCATGTTTTCAACATTGTTGGCAAGTCTCTCACCCAACATATATATATGTATATGCTTTTGAACTCCACAAACGCCACTTCCTAATCCACCCAGGACCGGCGAGGCAGGCAAGGTAAGAGACGGACCACTGGATTCACAGGTTCTTACTTTATTGCAGCTGGTAAAACAGGAGGGCAATACGCGTTTCGGGCTTCAAGAGCCCTTGTTCACATGCAACGAACTAGTGCAACTTTTTTATTTTTATTTATAATGCTTAGTGAGTAGCATAAGCTCCGCCCTTCGAATAGTCACATGCCTATAGACATAGACAACATCTTGTGTATTTTGTAACAATTATCCGTGCAAATACGCAAAATAAGTTAAACACATTTATACATATGTTAGTTAACTGTATTCTTAAACATAACAATCACAATTTCATGATTTTAAAATTCATAAAGTGTCTCTTAATGCGAGTTTGTAAACAAATAACAGGATAAATCCATTTAAATACTGTGTCTCAAAGTCTGTATGAGTATTCAAGTATTTTTCAAGGCAGGCTAGATATAAAGTGCAAATAACAGTGCTGAACTAGATCAATGTCTAAATGTGCGTAAAGTGCAATCACGCGTGCTACAGGGAGTAACAGTGTCAAATATTGCAAATACATGATAAAGTGACCTGTGTAAAAAATGCATAAATGCTTGATTCGACAATTAGGATACACTCACAATTTTGTCATTCTAAAAAGCATCATTTAAAACATTTTATACAGGTATAAAAATATTATCATGTTAAAAAAGTGATAAAAACACCCATAGATAAAAAGTGCTAAAATCCTAAATGGTGATAAATATAAATATGTACAAGGATGTGAAGAGTGGTTAACTTATGTTGCCGTGGCTAACAAGGAACTTGACTAGCCACGGAGATAAAAGATGTCAAAAAACAGATATAATTAGAGAAAACTGAGATATAGAGTCTAAGCGGGAGAGATCATCTCAGGTAACAGGGAACCTGACTACCTAAGGAATTTGAATTATTAATGCCCGGGGCTAGAGATAACTTCAGAGAAAATTACGCAAATCCTCAGTATTATTAAGCCCATTTGGCCATTTGCTGTCATATTCTAGAATGAAGCGAGATTCTAGTTGCCTCAGTTTAAGCTCTCGATTACCACCTCGCCTGAGTGTGGGGACTGAGGCTACCACATAATAAGTTAAGCAGTTAACATCTTTATTATGTGTACTCTGAAAGTGACGAGCCACCGGGTATGATTGGTCACAGTGAAGAATGGCCCTGACATGCTGCAGAATCCTGACGTGCACCTGCTGCTTAGTGCTGCCTATATAATTAAGGCCGCAGGTGCACGTCAGGACATATACAGCATTTTCAGTTTTACATGTGTGGTTGCCAATAATAGGTGTATCCACTGACTTAAATGGGGTACTGTAGTGAGTTTTACTGATGCCAAATTGGCATGCTCTACAGTTAGAGCACTTACGGAACCCAGATGCCGGTTGTAGCCAGACAGCTTTTTGCTTTAATTCTGGACTGCTTTGGTCCAGCGCTGTTCCCATACTCTGTGCTTTCCGAAACTTTACCAGTGGTTTGTTCGGCAACATGCTTCCTAACACTGTGTCCGTAAGAATAGTTTGCCAATTACGGTTAATAATTTGTCTGATTTTTTTCTCTTGACTACTGAATGCAGTAATAAATCTCGGACAGTCATTAGAAACTGCCACTGTTGAGGTTGCCACTGCTAAAACATTATCAGTAGGTTCTGGAAATAAGGAAGATCTTGGTTGTTTGTCGGCTCTAGCCAGAGCACGATCAAACACCTGATCTGAATACCCTCGAGCATTTAATCGTATCCTTAAATCCATGATACATTTGAGAAAATCTTCATGGGAGCTACAGATTCTTTTGATGCGCAGGATTTCTCCCAAAGGTATGCTTTCAATAGTGTGAATGGGATGGAGACTAGAAGCATGCAGAGTTGTGTTGCCTGCAGCGGCTTTTCTGTGTAGGGTTGTTTGTAATCTGTTGTCTTTGTCTATATATACACTGACATCCAAAAATTCAATTTGTTTGACACTAATATGGGACGTGAATTTTAAGTTAAGGGAATTGTTATTAATTTCATCAATGAATTGACAAGCTTCCCTTTCGTCTCCCTGCCAAACTATAAAAATGTCGTCTATGTAGCGTAAAAATTTAACATTTTTTTCTCTGACCCAAACCTGGTGTGTAACGTTAAGAACCTGCTCCTCCCACCAGCCCACGTGTAAACACGCGTAGCTGGGGGAGAAGCAGGCCCCCATCGCCACACCTCTAAGCTGTTTCCAAACCTCTTTTCCAAATGCAAAGTAATTATTATGTAAACACCATTCCATTAAGCTCAAAATCATTTTATTGTGCTGGTGAAATTCCAATGGCCTTTGCCCTAAAAAATGAGCTGTCGCATTTAGGCCACAGCTATGGGCTATGCTTGTATACAATTGCTCAACGTCCAAAGTTATAAGTAGCATGTCTTCTTGCCATTCCAGGCCTTCTATTTTTTCCAAAAAGTCACTGGCATCGCGAACATAGCTAGGCAGTACGCTTACCAGATTTTGCAGAATGAAGTCAATAAAACGCCCAACATTCTCCCCACTACTGTTGATATCGGAGATAATTGGCCTGCCAGGTATTGGTAATATTCCTTTGTGAACTTTTGGTATTAAATAGAAAACCGGTAAGACAGGAAATTCATTGAGCATAAATTTGAGTTCATCACCTGAAATGAGGCCTTCCCGGCACCATTTCAGTAACAATTTGTTCAAATTTTCATTGGCCTTTTTGTATTCTTTAAGATTGGATTTAACATAGCATGCATTGTCCTGTAGCTGTCTTTGTGCCTCCTGGATATAGTCTGTTTTTGGCCAGATAACAAGGTTGCCGCCTTTGTCGGCGGTTTTCACACACACATACATACAAACACACAAGCGCCTTCTTTATTTCCTGTCACTATAAAACGTATGACTTTTATTCTTCCTGTTTTTGCTTCTGTTTCGAGACCAGACAGGGCCTATTCATGTTGCCTACCACCAGGTAGGTGATGCTATTTGTAGCTCTTCAGTTAGTTCAGAGCCTGGAGATAACCTGTCAGTCTCCACCTACAGCACTTGCTTGCAGCAGTGGGGTTTAACCCCGTAATTGCTGAAGATTGAAGAATTCCATCGACCAGGACATTGAGGTCACATTCATAACATAAGAGCGTTAATTACGGCAGTCGATTGTCCTTGTGAAAGGCGCCGTTGTTAACGTGACTTATGAGGTAATCGTGTTTCCAGGGAACAACTAAACGACGTCCCTGCGCCTCTCCCGCGCTGAGCTCACGGCCTATTTTGAGTTCTCTAATGGAGAGGTCACTTGGGAGTCTCTGTACTTTCCAGTCGGTGTGAGACAGCAGCATGTCACTTTTTTTCCGAAAATACCAGTTACGTTCATACAACCTTCAAAAACAGATACTGGCAGCCAATCTTGTGATGAAATACAGTACACTGCATCTCTAATTATGAAATGTAAAATGGAGGCGCATGAAAATGTTTTCTTGGAAACGTACAAAGAAGAAACTTTCATTTCACATACGTTCTATTTGAATGCGCCGGAGGAGAGTGGAATGGGAGAACACAAATATTTCTAAACCTGTCCGAAAGGTTGCCGCGTCCTGCCTTGTGCTTAATTTCTGACGGTGGTTGTAGGTGGCGGGCACTGTCACACAGTTTTGGGACCGTGACGTATTTTTCATCATCGGCCCAGTCCGGGGGTACAAGAGACAGACAGAAAACGGAGAATGAAGGCGGAAGAGAAAGATAAGAAAACCTGACAAAGGTGAGAAATCGCGGTGAGACAGACAGTGGAAGATTCGTGGAACAAAAAGGCATTCATCTTTGCTGTTTGGCTGACATTTGGTAATGCTGGCTAACAAAAACCTTTTGGGCCCATGCACCTATTTATTTATGTTTTTCAAATTAAAGGTGCACCAGATTATAGGTACATAAACTCCAATTTGTTTTTATTGAGTAGGATTTGAGACCGCTAATGTCCCAGACGACTGGAAACATGCCGAGGTTAACCTCCTGCTGAAGAAACCGTCAGTCAACCCTATAGACCGAAAGAACTTCAGACCCATCTCCCTGCTCCCCCTTCCCAGCCAAGGTCACGGAGAAGGCCATCAACGCCCCAATCTCCGAGTTCAACAAAGCCAACCACGTCCTGGACTCCTCTCAATTCGGATTCTCAAGCAACCTCCTCTCCGCCACCAACATCTACTCCCTCCTCGACTGTGGAGAAACAGCAGCCCTCATCCTCCTCAACCTCTCGGCCGCCTTCGACACTGTCTCTCACTTCACCTTAATCACGAGACTTCACAACACTAGCATCCACGACAAAGCCCTGGACTGGATCCATTCCTTCCTCAGCGGTAGAACACAGTGAATCAGACTTCCCCCTCTCCTCTGGGAACCCACAGAGATCAGCTGTAGAGTGCCTCAGGGCACCTCCATGAGCCCCTCGCTTTTCAACATCTACATGGCCCAGCTCACAGAAATAGTCAGGAGCCACTGACTCAACATTGTTTCCTACGCCAATGGCACCCAGCTGATTCTCTCCCTCACCAACGAGCCGACCATCGCCAGAAACAACTTTCACAATGGGATGAAGGCCGTCGCCACTTGGATGAGAGACAGCTGCTTCAAGTGCAACTCGGACAAAACCAAAGTCCTCAACCTGGGGCCCAACACCTCTGTTTGGGAAGACTCCTGGCGGCACGCCGAGCTAGGAACTCGACCACACCCACTGACCACTCTCGAAACCTAGGTATCAAACTGGACTCATCGCTCACCATGAACCACCAGATAAATGCTGTAATCTCATCATGCTTCAACACTCTTCGCCTGCTTCAGAAGACATTCAGATGGATTCCCACTGAGGCCAGGAAGATGGTCACCCACGCTCTCATCAGCAGCAGACTTGACTATGGCATAAGCAACAGAAATGTAACCAGTCAAACATTGCAGATGGGCTTGCACTGGTGGGAACATGTATTGCTGTGATTTTAGTAACTATTGAACCATTTGAGCTAGAATTGTTATTAGGGCTCGTCCTATTCCATTCCGCAAGGAATGAATAGGACGAGACTATTGGGGCTAAACTAAGAGCTAAACTAAGCTCTGAAAAAAATGCGGATTTCCAGAAGTGCATGTGGTCTCGTGAACGCGCTTCTCACTTCTTTCACAGCTTCACTTCAAAGGGCTCCGCTCCCCCGCCCACTGCTTCACACTTCACGGCCGCCAGGCCGTGTCTCGCATTTCTCCTCCCTCCCCTCCCCAGCCAGCACACTAAATAAAGGGGGCAGCGAGTAACCTCAGACTTACAATGTGCTATATCACTGCAAAGCGCTTCAAACAGGGTTTATTTCTCATGATAGAGCTGAAGCGGTAGAATCGGGAGAAAAGTGCAAATTTGACACACTTAAAAAGAAGGAAGAACTCTTATTTACGCCACATCTAATTCCACCTAGACTATGCTTCTAAACTGCCTATGCTGCTTTTCTGAAAACCCACATTTCCAGAGTAAGAGTATCTTGGCAACCGCACTCCTGCAGTCACTGGTGGCTAGAGGTTGCTTCATCACTGGAATCGCCAGTGTGAAAGCCAAATGTGGTGGTTTGTGCAGTTTGGCCACTTTCCAACCACAATCACACCGACCCAGACGGCTTGCCTCTTAAATATCATTTTCATCATCACTGGCCTAAAGTTGGAAATCTCCAGTGGTAAAACATGCTGAATGGTGTTCAAGTTTACATTTTTTGTGTCAAATCTTTGGACGGATGATTGTCACATGTAATGAGGATAGAGGAATGTACCTGATAAATATTCATGGCCTCGATTCTTTTTACAAATCCCGTGGCAACGGTAAGCGGCCCTACCCCCTTCATATCTGGTTATTATCTCACCACGAGAATGTGTGTGTGTGTGGTAGTGAGGGGGGATGCTTTCACTTAACGACGTTGCTTCTTCCGTCCACAATGTTCCTGAGCGCTTATATAGGGCTAAATTATGAGGGGTTATTTTTAAATCACGGGGGGCATTCTTATACTCTACAGAGTTACAGCACGCCAACCAGGAGCCACAAACTCCTTCTACATTGTCTCAAAAGTTCTCACGCATTCACCCCGTTTCACCCCACAGCCCCCATTACTCATTCTGCAGCCTAATTGTCACACCTTTGTCTTGCGGGCCGTCGTTACGCTGTGGAAGGGAGCTGTCCGCCTTTGTTAGCCGTTGCTCAGGGCAACTGTGGGATTTTACATTAATGAGCGAGCACGGCAAACACTTTAAAATCGCAGTGATGGGGAATGGCTTTAAATGTAACTGTACACACAGTTCACCAAGTTATACAAGAAACCGACCAAGTTGAACTACACGAGCTCAGTGAAACGAGCAGAATATAAACAGGAAACAAGCATTGGCATAGCCAATAGGTCTCGCCTTTTTATTGTGGAAGCGCTCATTACGTTTCAACGTTCTCCTCTCCCTCCCCTAGCCATTGCCACAGTATCTGTAACACAACAGTTGCATCCACGAATTTTCCAAACTTGGCCCTGCCAAGTGTTTTGGCCTCTCCACGTCTGACAAAGTATTTTGCTAACTGCCCACATTTACAAAGCTGACAGTTTTCATGAAATGGACAGTTCTGCAAAGCACACGGTTTGCGACTTCACACACACACACACAAAAGGTGGCCAATTTCAATTGTAAAAATGGCTTTTTAAGTTAACAAATACTGAAAATGTCTGTCCCGGAGCCTCTAGGCCGAGGTGGTGCAAGAGGTGCCTCTTCTGCTTGCCAGCGGGAGCATGAAATTGCAGTTTTGCCGTGCGAACTGATGTGCATTCACCTCCACTGGATACCACTCTTCTGGAGCCTGGATTGTGCCTCCAGCCGCTATCGTGTGGAGAGGTGCTTGTTTACTTCTTGCCGGGCAGTGTAAATACACTCTTCAATTCCCTCCCCCTCCCCCACCACAGATCTCCACTTTCGCGCCGGTCAGTACTTGACTGCTGATCACGTAACCATCCACATCATTCCTAATTATATAATAATCTACAAACTAAGCTAAATAGAGCATGACAATAACATTCATTACCTTCTAATTCTTTTTATGTAGTATGCCCTCCCCCACCACATATCGCGGCCGCTCACGTGCGCGCGGCCAATGCTTGTCTCAATTGTCACAAAGCAGTGTGCAATAAACATCAGCTGGTACCTTGGGGTAGTGACGTGCGCTGTGAGCCTGCCCCCATCCTGGCCATTTGTTACCACATAGAAAGACTCCTCTGACCCCCCACCCCTGGGAATGATAACATCGGGGCTTCTTCCGAGTTAAGACTGCACCTCCTGTAACTTAAGTGTGCTGAGGGAGGGACCAACTTACACAATGGAAGCTTCCGAGGATGCTAAAGAGCTCTTAAACTGTACGTGTGTTTAGTCACTCACACTTATTCACTGACTTACACGAGTCTACAACTTCCACTTTTTAGTGGTGCATTGACATATGTGCAGAATACACTGTGGCTAAAGTCACGGGTCTGTGACATCCTCTGCAAACATTCCCAGAGGGCCAGCAATTTAAAACAAGCATTGACATAGCCAATAGGTCTTGTTGGTTTTACTCATGGTCCTATAATTATAATATGCTTTACAAGTTGGTCTGATTATCAGAAAATCAGAGCCATTCTAAGCTAACCTGTGTGGATGAGTAAGCTCCCCTTTTTAGGTCGAGCCTAGCGCAGCGCATGCGCTGCTTGCTCCACACCACACCACACCCACAGCCACACACACACACCCACAACCACACACAACCACAACCACACACACACACAACCACACACAAAACCACAACCACACATACAACCACACACACAACCACACATACAACCACACACACACACAACCACACATACAACCACACACACACAACCACACATACAACCACACACTCAACTACACACACACAACCACACACACAGCCACAGCCACACACACAACCACCACACCCACAACCACACACACAACCCCACACACAACCACACACACACAACCCCACACACACCCACACACACAACCCCCACACACACAACCCTACACACACAACCACACACACAACCACACACACAACCACACACACACACACAACCACACACACAAAGCCACACACACAACCACACAACCACACCCATACACAACCACACACGCAACCACCCACACACCCACACACCTAACCACACCCATACACACAACCACACTCACACACAACCACACACACCTAACCACACCCATACACACAACCACACACACACAACCACACCGTCAGTGCACACTTTCACCAGGCACAGACAGCATCAGTCGTCAGTGCACGCTTTCACCAGCACACACCACCAGACGTCAGTGCACTCTTTCACCAGCACACACCACCAGACGTCAGTGCACTCTTTCACCAGGCTCAAACACCACCATCTGTCAGTGTACGCTTCCACCAGGCACACACCACCAGACGTCAGTGCACGCTTTCACCAGGCACACACACACCACCAGCCATCAGTGCACACTTTCACCAGGCACACACTCACCACCAGCCATCAGTGCACGCTTTCACCAGGCACACACTCACCACCAGCCGTCAGTGCATGCTTCCACCAGGCACACACACCACCAACCGTCAGTGCACGCTTCCACCAGGCACATACACCACCAGCCGGCAGTGCACAATTTCTACAGGCACACACACCACCAGCCATCAGTGCACACATCAATTGTTAACGCATCCACACAGTCAGTGCACACTTTCACCAGGCACAGACAGCATCAGTCGTCAGTGTACGCTTTCACCAGCACACACCACCAGACGTCAGTGCACTCTTTCACCAGCACACACCACCAGACGTCAGTGCACTCTTTCACCAGGCTCAAACACCACCATCCGTCAGTGTACGCTTCCACCAAGCACACACCACCAGACGTCAGTGCACGCTTTCACCAGGCACACACACACCACCAGCCGTCAGTGCACGCTTTCACCAGGCACACAATCACCACCAGCCTTCAGTGCACGCTTTCACCAGGCACACACTCACCACCAGCCGTCAGTGCATGCTTCCACCAGGCACACACACCACCAACTGTCAGTGCACGCTTCCACCAGGCACATACACCACCAGCCGGCAGTGCACAATTTCTACAGGCACACACACCATCAGCCATCAGTGCACACATCAATTGTTAACGCATCCACACAGCAATCGCAGTATGGTGCACTTTACTTTTAAATATATTCATTTAAAGTGCAGAATGCCACCATTGCTACAAAAATAAATAAAAAAAAATTTGTCCTACAATTTATAGACTTTTGTTGCAATTGGTGTTGCAATATTTATTGTGCCTTTCTACCCTCTGCATCACCACATCATCACTCAGCGCTACCCCAGCATCACTCAGCACCACCACATTATCACTCAGCACCACCACATTATCACTCAGCACCACCACATTATCACTCAGCACCAACACATTATCACTCAGCACCACCACAGCATCACTCAGCACCACCACAGCACCACTCAGCACCACCACAGCATCACTCAGCACCACCACATTATCACTCAGCACCACCACAGAACCACGCAGCACCACCACAGCACCACTCAGCACCACCACAGCATCACTCAGCACCACCACAGCATCACTCAGCACCACCACACCACCACTCAGCACCACCACAGCACGACTCAGCACCACCCCAGCATCACTCAGCACCACCCCAGTATCACTCAGCATCACCACTCAGCACCACCACAGCACCACCACAGCATCACTCAGTGCCACCCCAGCATCAATCTGCGCAACCATTCAACAACAGCTGGTTCAAATATGATCTCTCAATGTTTCAAGCTTTATTACAAATGTCACAAAAAGATGTTAATATTTCACTTCTGTTCTTGGATTTTCGTCACAATAAAATACACTGAACATAATCTTCACAAACGTTATTTACAAAAGTTTAAGCTATTGCCATTATAAATTACAATCACTTTTATTTAAGTATTAATTATTTAAAAAAATTAAAAGCCATTGTAATTTGTAATATCAATACATCTAAGTCATGTAAATACAAAACATGTTGCATTACAAATGCTATAGGTGTCACATTTGCGAAAGTTATAACTATTGGCATTGTAAATGACAAAGCTATTAATTTAGCTATTTTCAAAACCAACACATAAATAAAAAAATTGTCATTTACAAGACCAATAGCTCAAATTTTCCTAATGCGAGACCTATTGCATTGCAAATGCTTGTTTTTTTGTAGTTGTTAAAATCTACAGATTATGTAGCAGATGCTGGATTATTTAACAAATGCAGCAGATCCATACTTATGCAAAAAACACAGCGGCCACACAATCGCATAATTCCAGTGGCCCTGACTGTAGGCCATATGTACGAGCCCTTTGCGCTGCCGTTGCATCACTCTTTGTGGCACAGCTGCGGCCCAAACCACCAAATCATATTTATGAGGCCAAGCAAAGCCACTTTGCATTGCTTTGAATGGCCTAATAGATATGGCGTAAGCCAAGGCAGCACAAATCGCTGCATTCTTTACTCTGCGCTAGGGATGCCTTCCATGGGCGTTGTGGTGGGTGTTGCACGCAACACCCATGGATTTTGATGCATCCCCAGATTTAAAAGACCTTGTAAACCTGGGGTTGTGCCAACACCTTACCCAACAAGGACAAATATGTTGACTTCTCTTAGTTTTTTCCTCTTTCTATGGAAAGAGGAACCCCCCCAGGATTGTTTTTGGCAGGAAGGAGCCCCTTCCTGTACAAAATACAACCCTTCATGCAATGCATGCACTGCCTGCGTTCGGCTAGGCTGCATAAACGGTGCCAGTGCAGGGGGAAAGGACAGGGATGCTCCGCATGCCATGGAAATGGAGGATTCCTACCCTTTCCTTTTTATGCAGGGCAGTGACACAAGGCGACTTGCTGCGCTGTCCTCCGCCAAATCCCCATAAATATGCCCCTATGTGTTCTGGACATTTTGCACTAGCTAGCACAGTGCACTTTATTTGTGAATAAAGAGACAAGTAAAATCCTTAAACTGACGTTGTAATGCTGTCCTTTTTAGGAACTCATGTCATCCCTTGACAGCATATATTTTGAACACCTTCCACTGTAAATTGACTTTCTTTTCCTTTATTATACTCGTTATGAATATATTTATTAATATGTAAACCTACAATGTTTATCTAGTCTTACTATTTACCTGAATACCATATATATTGTTATTGTGAATAGCATATTATTATCAAGTTTTCATTTTAAGCTTTGTAATCAAATTGTTATCTTATTGTAAAGATTGTTAGGTTATTACATTTATTATGACTTTATTCTATTTACTGATGCTGTACTATAGTTATATAAATTATATAAAATATTAATAAAAATTGTTAAACTCAAAATAAATCACGCAACTGTGAAGAGTCTAAATAGAGTTCATTGCTGAACTGTTTTTAGGTTTGGTCCAATGAATGACATGTGTGCCATTCTTTCACACCAATCTTTTGGAACTATGAGAACTTGGAATTTATGTCCCGGAAGAGGAATTTCTGGATTTGCAACTAATTGAGTGAGAGAGCAATGCCATCATTTTACAGAAATCATTTGAGTCGTGGATTTGCTGTGACAGAATATTTGAGTTTTCAATATTTTTATTCTGCAATGCTTCACCACAAGAAGGATGCTTGATGTTCATTTACAAAGATTTATCACACAGGACTCATGGTCCGATTTTAAAAGGCTCATGGAATGGTTTGATCGCCCATCAGAGTTAAATATCTGGAAAGTTTCATGTACTTTGCTGCACAATGCCAAATCAGATGTATTCCTTTGGAAGCTGCAAAAGCAAAAACAAGTCAAATTGGTGATATCGTAAAGACTAAATGTATGTGTTTTAATTTTCTTAATTAGTTCATATGTGTATGGGCATGGGGGCCGTGTCATGTTTTGCATATTTGCATTCTTGAACTTGTAGTTTTGATTTTAGCATTATAGGTGTTGGCTTAAAAATGCTGCCATGCAAAATGTTTTTGGCTAAAAAATCCAAGAAGTGGCTGAAAATGTTACATAAAATTGCACCTGTGTGTGTGTTGTTGCATATACGCATTACTGCCCATATTTATTGACTCTGTATGTGGATGCCTACCTGTTTGTGGCTATGTGCATGAGGACAAAATGACCTGCCTGAAAGTGGCAACCAGGGTGTCCTTCGGGGCAGCTGAGCTGATGTTTCCTATTCCACCCTGCTGTAGGTTGTTTACTGCCTCTGGGGATTGGCTACAGTCTTTGCTGTGGTAACCTCGGCGCCTAGTCAGCAGGGACATCAACACATAGCAGAGAGAAGGGAAAGAGGTCTCGAAGGACAGGTCTGAAGAGAGGAAACTTGTGCATGGAGGTGATCACTGGAAACTCTGAGGAGAGGGTTATGCAGTGCAGGTGCACTGGAGAGAAACCTCTATTGTTATCAGGAAACAGAAAAGCTGCGGAAAATATGAAAAGTAGGAGGTAACGTAAGGGAGGGGTACGAGTAAGGTCAGCAGGTGAGAGTACAGAAGAAAGGAGGTGGACATGGGCCAGGGACACTTGGGGCAGGGGGCGATCGAGGAGGAACTCCACCAATCGGCAGGTGGCAAAGTTTTTCTTGTACGTGGCTCGGCAACAGCAAGAATTGGCTTCCCCTAGCTCAATATTTGGGCAGTAGGATGGCACCCGGCGAGATTTTCTCAACATAGGCAGTTACGGGCAGTCGCGACCGTTTGCGGTGAGAAAGCTGCTTCTCGAGTAGAAAATCTACTCGAGTGGTAACAAAGAAGCAGCACCTTTTGGCACGGCCCATTGTCCCTTTCATGCTGATTTTACAGCGCTAAAAATCCGTGCATCGTGCTGATTCCGCCTGTTCGTGGACCACGGCAGAATTTCGCGGAGTTTTCATGTAACTCTGCGGAATTCCATGAAGTAAAACTCAATGAGTTCCTCCCACCCCTATTAAAAGTTAATAAATGCATACTGCTATTTGTTACCTTTTTGTAGCAATTAATGTTCCCCAGTACATTCCCATTGAGCTCATAGGTTCAAAGGTTACCACCAGGTTTTGGAATAGCAAAAAAGTGTATGTGCATTGCTCTGCTTGATTTGTTTATTTTGCTAAATAAAAGTCTAATATCCAGGGTGCGGTATACAAACATTACCACGCAACTTTTACAACGACCTACCTTTACCACGCAGGATCCATTACAACGAAGTACCATTACAACGCATGTATTTACAACGCAGATACCTTTACAACGCATACTATTACAACGTAAGTATTGGTAAGTATATAATTTTATTAAAAATATTATAGGTTTGGGTTTTTGGGTAAAGGGGTATTTTTAGGGTTCAGGGCAAGGTTTGGGTTTTTGGGTAAAGGGGTATTTTTAGGGTTCAGGGCAAGGTTTGGGTTTTTGGGTAAAGGGGTATTTTTAGGGTTCAGGGTCAGTTTTTAGTTTTTGGGTAAAGGGGTATTTTTAGGGTTCAGGGTCAGTTTTGGGTTTTTGGGTAAAGGGGTATTTTTAGGGTTCAGGGTCAGTTTGGGGTTTTTGTGTAAAGGGGTATTTTTAGGGTTCAGGGCAAGGTTTGGGTTTTTGGGTAAAGGGTATTTTTAGGGTTCAGGGTCAGTTTTGGGTTTTTGGGTAAAGGGGTATTTTTAGGGTTCAGGGTCAGTTTTGGGTTTTGGGGTAAAGGCGTATTTTTAGGGTTCAGGGTCAGTTTTGGGTTTTTGGGTAAATGGTTATTTTTAGGGCTCAGGGTCAGTTTTGGGTTTTTGGGTAAAGGGGTATTTTTAGGGTTCAGGGTCAGTTTTGGGTTTTTGGGTAAAGGGGTATTTTTAGGGTTCAGGGTCAGTTTTGGGTTTTTGGGTAAAAGGGTATTTTTAGGGTTCAGGGTCAGTTTTTAGTTTTTGGGTAAAGGGGTATTTTTAGGGTTCAGGGTCAATTTTTAGTTTTTGGGTAAAGGGGTATTTTTAGGGTTCAGGGTCAGTTTTGGGTTTTTGGGTAAAGGGGTATTTTTAGGGTTCAGGGTCAGTTTTGGGTTTTTGGGTAAAGGGGTATTTTTAGGGTTCAGGGTCAGTTTTGGGTTTTTGGGTAAAAGGGTATTTTTAGGGTTCAGGGTCAGTTTTTAGTTTTTGGGTAAAGGGGTATTTTTAGGGTTCAGGGTCAATTTTTAGTTTTTGGGTAAAGGGGTATTTTTAGGGTTCAGGGTCAGTTTTGGGTTTTTGGGTAAAGGGGTATTTTTAGGGTTCAGGGTCAGTTTTGGGTTTTTGGGTAAAGGGGTATTTTTAGGGTTCAGGGTCAGTTTTGGGTTTTTGGGTAAAGGGGTATTTTTAGGGTTCAGGGTCAGTTTTGGGTTTTTGGGTAAAAGGGTATTTTTAGGGTTCAGGGTCAGTTTTGGGTTTTTGGGTAAAGGGGTATTTTTAGGGTTTAGGGTCAGTTTTGGGTTTTTGGGGTACAGGGGTACAGGATAAAAATTAAGAAAAATTAAAATTAAATTCCATTAAATTAAATTAATTAAATTAAATTACATTAAATTAAATTAATTACATTAAAATAAATTAAAATAATTTAAATTAAATTATAATAATTTTAATTAATTTACATTTTTTTAAAAATTATATACTTACCAATACTTACGTTGTAATGGTATGCGTTGTAAAAGTATATTCGTTGTAAATACATGCGTTGTAATGGTACTTCGTTGTAATGGATCCTGCGTTGTAAAAATTGCGTGGTAAAGGTAGGCGTTGTAAAAGTATGCGTTATAACGTCAAAAATCCCCAGGGTGCCAGTGTGAGGTGCAGAAATTAAATAGGATTCCTCAGGACCTTGTTTACCTTCTGTTCTTGTTAGTGCTTTTTCAAACTGTTAGGCCCGCTCTCACAAGGGCAGTGCTATGGTAGCAAATGCCAAACAAGGGGTAGGAGCTACTATCAATCACTCAATCAATCAAGAATTTGTAGAGCGCACTACTTACCCGCTAGGGTCTCAAGGTGCTGGGGGGCATGGGGGGAGGAGGGGCTGTAGCTAGTGGTCGAAGAGCCAGGTCTTGAGCAGTCTTCTGAAGGCCGGGAGGTCTGTGGTCTGACGTAGAAGGAGGGGAAGGGCGTTCCAGGACTTGGCGGCGCGGTGGGAGAAGAATCTGCCCCCAGAAGTGGTTCTGTGAATGCGCGGGACGGTGGCCAGGGACAGGTCGGCGGAGCGGAGTTTCCTGTTGGGTATGTAGAAGGAGACTCAAAAAACAATTGTATGTGGAGGGTCAAGGGGAATATTTACCGACCTGTCTGCTCATACCCCTAATATCAAGATATATAGCACACAACAGGAACAGATCAGGTCTCTAGATGGTGTGAAACCATACAGATCACCGTGAAACAGTGAGGCACATGTGTGGACAAATACTGTTGAATCGCAACGGCTAAGTCAAGTCCCATCCGCCCACCCTTATGGTGGAATTTCGTCATGTGGGACTTGCTAAACATTCAGATCCTGACCATGTAGTGTCAGGAATGGTAGTTAAGATCATAGCCTTGTTGTTCCTCAAACAATAATGTTGGTGGAGTGCAGTGCTCAAGTGAAAGTGATGGGTAAAAATAACTACAAAGACTCAAGTAACGTACAAATAGAAGTCTATGTGTCAAAGATTAAAAATGCGCCGACTAGTTAAATATTACTCTGTGGCGCTTCGCAGGGCGGTCGACATGTTTCAGCCTACAGGGGAAATACCCCGGCTTTCATCAGGACCTATAATATGTAATAGCTACTGCAACTGGAAACTGGTGAGTGAAAGAGGAATAAAAACAATGTACCAAAAAAGTTACATATCTACCAGGGACTCTGGGCTCCAATGTCCACTGGAGGGAGAGAGAGACATATCTCCTTCCTGTCAAAAAACAAAAGAATTTTTCTTACAACAGTACCAAGTAAACACATGCAACCGCACAGTCACACAGAAAACGTATAGGTAAACACACCTGCGCGAATAATTTGTATTCCGCAAATTTACAAGAAGCATACTAACTTCATCACAAGGAGGCATTTCCTCATAGTGATACTCACCCAGCTTTATGTGGGTGAAAGCCTCACCTCACCCGGCAACCGCTCGGGAGAATGAGGCCCCGCTCTGCAGTGTAGAAAAAGGACATAGTAAATACAGAACTTTACTATGTTCAGCCAAATAGCTCTACACAATTAACCCAACAAATGTGTGATAGTACACCAACTATCAGACCACAGTTAACCCAACATCGACCTACATTGAACAGAAAACTATCTTAGACAGCCACCGGGGAGGCTAATCACATAACCAGAAGTAGGTAAGTGAAGGCTGAATTCTACCTGTGAGCTTAAGTCCCATGAATTTAACACAGAATTCTTTGATAGTGCCCCTCCCATAGTATCTAATTTCAACACACTGTTAATACCCTCGGAATATCAACACAGTAGTGAAAGAACAAAGTCTGTATCTTGACACGGTCTATATAATTTAAAACCCAAAAAGGCTCAATTCTAGTTAGCTCGATCTAAATTAAGTGAACACGGCAAGGGAACATGGCGTCTCACCTGTCCGTCGGTGCCCCTAATTAGAAGCCAAGCGGAAGTGGAGGTGCTCACAATACCGCCCTCCTCCCTTTTTAAACAAGTTTAAACGATAAATGGATCGTAAGTCACATTGGACAACCGGCCTCAGACCAGCACCCCTCAGGAGCCATTTACGGCATTCGAATGGAGTAGAAGTTTCGCGGCTTCTGAGTGGCCGTGAATCAAAAGAGCAGATGCGCTCGCGTATGGTGGAAGACACTATTCCTACGCGCTTGCGCAGTCTACAGGGGGGGCGCTCACAAGATAGTGGTCACCATTTCTACGCGCATGTGCATACTAACACGGAGCCGTGATGTAAAACACATAGTAGTGCAAACAAGACCCCTGTCTCAGGCTCACCTATTAAATCCTGAAGGGTGTGTGTAAAAAAGGCACTACTAAAAGGGACTTGTTATTAAAGTCGGTACTCCTATTCTGAACATATCGACCTTTATGGTAAAGTGTCCACCCTGACCTGGCAATCGTGGTCATGCAGAAAAACTCTTATCTGGGCTAGCGCCCATGTAAAGGACACTGAGCAGCATGTTTATAACAAAGAAATCTTTATAATATAACAGAACTTTTTCATAGGGAAACATTTTTTTTATGTCCATGCGGAGTAAACCTGTAAGTAGCTGAGAAACATTCATGGTTGATGCCATAAAGAACCTCCAGTTTCTAACATGAAGTGGGTGGAATGTTGTTGTCATCAGATGTCAAGGAGGACGATGTGGGTAAGACAGGGTCAAAATAGGAGGTGACATGCACAATTGAGTTAGGTGAGCTTGTAGGATGTAAGTATGGGTGCCTTTACATCCAGGACAGACCCGCAACCAGAAGTTGCTCTAAATACTCAAAAAACAATTGTATGTGGAGGGTCTAGGGGAATATTTACCGACCTGTCTGCTCATACCCCTAATATCAAGATATGTAGCACACAACAGGAACAGATCAGGTCTCTAGATGGTGTGAAACCATACAGATCACCGTGAAACAGTGAGGCACATGTGTGGACAAATACTGTTGAATCGCAACGGCTAAGTCAAGTCCCATCCGCCCACCCTTATGGTGGAATTTCGTCATGTGGGACTTGCTAAACATTCAGATCCTGACCATGTAGTGTCAGGAATGGTAGTTAAGATCATAGCCTTGTTGTTCCTCAAACAATAATGTTGCTGGAGTGCAGTGCTCAAGTGAAAGTGATGGGTAAAAATAACTGCAAAGACTCAAGTAACGTACAAATAGAAGTCTATGTGTCAAAGATTAAAAATGCGCCGACTAGTTAAATATTACTCTGTGGCGCTTCGCAGGGCGGTCGACATGTTTCAGCCTACAGGGGAAATACCCCGGCTTTCATCAGGACCTATAATATGTAATAGCTACTGCAACTGGAAACTGGTGAGTGAAAGAGGAATAAAAACAATGTACCAAAAAAGTTACATATCTACCAGGGACTCTGGGCTCCAATGTCCACTGGAGGGAGAGAGAGACATATCTCCTTCCTGTCAAAAAACAAAAGAATTTTTCTTACAAAAGTACCAAGTAAACACATGCAACCGCACAGTCACACAGAAAACGTATAGGTAAACACACCTGCGCGAATAATTTGTATTCCGCAAATTTACAAGAAGCATACTAACTTCATCACAAGGAGGCATTTCCTCATAGTGATACTCACCCAGCTTTATGTGGGTGAAAGCCTCACCTCACCCGGCAACCTGTTGTGTGCTATATATGTAGAAGGAGAGTCTGTTGTTGAGGTAGGCAGGGCTGGTATTGTGGAGTGCCTTGTGTGAGTGGATCATGAGTTTGAATGTGATTCTTTTGTCGACGGGGAGCCAGTGCAGGTCTCTTAGGTGCGGGAGGTTGTGGTCTCGGCGTGGGACATTGAAGATCAGGCGTGCAGAGGCGTTCTGGATTCTTTGGAGTCTGTTGATGAGTTTGGACGGGGCTCCGGCGTAGAGGGCGTTTCGGTAGTCGAGTCGACTGCTGACGAGGGCGTGTGTGATGGTTTTCCGTGTGTCCGTCGGGATCCATCTGTAGATCTTGTGGAGCATACGAAGGGTGGTCATGCTGAGCTTGGAGTCGAGGATGGCCCCTAGGTTGTGTGCGTGGTTGGTTGGTTCCGGGGGGGTTCCCAGTGATACGGGCCACCAGAAGTCGTCCCACGCTGAGGGGTTGGGCCCGAGGATTAGGATCTCCGTCTTGTCCGTGTTCAGCTTGAGTCGGCTTGCCTCCATCCAGTCGGCGACGACCTTCATGCCCAAGTGTAGGTTGGATTTGGTGGTGAGGGGTTCCTTGGTGAGGGAGAGGATTAGCTGGGTGTCGTCAGCGTAGGAGATTATGTTGAGGTCGTCTATTCTGGCGATGCGAGCGAGGGGGGCCATGGAGACGTTGAACAGAGTTGGGCTGAGGGAGGATCCCTGGGGGACGCCGCAGATGGTTTTGATGTTTCCAGATTGGAATGGGGGGAGGAGGACTCTCTGGGTTCTGTCGGTGAGGAAGGATTTGGTTCAGTCCATGGCATTGCCTTGGATTCCTGCGTCGTAGAGGCGTGTGCGTAGTGTGTGGTGACAGACGGTGTCGAAGGCGGCAGAGAAGTCCAGGAGGATGAGGGCCGCTGTCTCGCCGTTGTCGAGTAGGATTCTGATGTCATCGGTGGCGGCGATGAGGGCGGTCTCAGTGCTGTGGTTGCTGCGGAAGCCTGACTGGGAGGGGTCCAGGCTGCTGTTGTCTTCTAGGTAGCTGGTGAGCTGGGTGTTGACGATCTTTTCCATGATTTTCGCCGGGAACGAAAGCAGGGAGATGGGCCGGAAGTTCTTGAGGTCGCTCGGGTCGACCTTGGGTTTTTTCAGGAGGGCGTTGATCTCGGCATGTTTCTAGCTCTTCGGGAAGGTAGCGGTCTCGAAGGAGAGGTTGATGATGTTGCGCAGGTGGGGTGCGATGAGGCTGTCGGCTTTGTTGGCGATGTGGTTGGGGAGCGGGTCAGATGGGGAGCCTGAGTGGACGGTGCTCATGGTCTTAGTTATGTCTTCGGTGCTCACGTTGGTCCAAGAGGTCAGGGGATCGTGGTTGGGGGAGCTCGGGGTGTTCGTCGTGGCGGGGTCCGTGGGGTGCATCCGGGGGTTGAAGCTGTTGTGGATGTCGGTGATCTTGCGGTGGAAGAAGGCAGCGAGGGTGTCGCACAGGGCTTGTGAAGGCAGGATGTCGTTGGTGCAGAAGCTGGGAGTGGAGAGTTCTTTCACAATGTTGAATAGCTCTTTGCTGTTGTGTGCGTTGTTGTCGAGGCGGTCTTTGAATGAGGCTTTTTGGTGGTCCTGATGAGGTGGTGAACGGTTGCGGATGGGCTGTGTGGGCTGTGTGGTTGGCGGGTGTTCTATCGTTGAGCCAGATGTTCTCGAGTTTTCGGCAGGTGCGCTTGGAGGCTAGGAGCTCCGGGGTGAACCAGCTGGCTCTCTGGCTGGTGTCTCTGTCGTGGGTTGTTTCATGGGTGCTACGGTGTTGGCGCAGTCCTCCATCCAGCGTCTGACGGAGCGGGCCCCCTCCTCGGGGGAGTGTGAGGTGTGTTTCCAGTCGTTCCTTGGTGACTTTGCCCCAACGTCGGCGGGGGATCTGTAGAGTGCGGTGGTGGGTAACGGGTTTCTGGAAGGTGAAGTGGACGCAGTGGTGGTCATTCCAGGTGAGCTCAGTGGCGTGGCTGAAGGCGACGTGGGGGCTGGCGGTGAAGATGGCATCGAGCGTGTGGCCGGCGATGTGGGTCGGGGTAGTGACGATCTGTTTCATTGCGAGGGTGGCGAGGTTGTCGACCAGGGTGGAGGAGTTGCTGTCCTTGTTGTTCTCTAGATGGTAGTTCAGGTCGCCGAGCAGGATGTAGTTGGTGGAGGTCAGGGCATGCGTGCTGATGAAGTCGGCGATGGAGTTGCAGAATTGGGGACGTGGGCCGGGTGGTCTGTAGATGAGGGTGCCTCTGAGGGTGGTCTTGGGGTCAGTGTGGATCTTGAAGTGCATGTGCTCGGTGGCGGTGAGGGTGTCGTCGGTGTTTGTGGAGACCTTGATGGTGTTCTTGTGGATTATGGCGATGCCTCGTCTGACTCCATTTGTGCGGTCTCTGCGCGAGATCTTGTATTCGACGGGGATGGCCACTGCGATGTCTGGGGCGTAGGCTTCGTTCATCCAGTTCTCGGTCAGGAAGGCGACGTCTGGTGAAGTGGTGGTGAGCAGGTCCCAGAGCTCGACGGCGTGCTTGCGTGCGGAGCGGGTGTTGAGCAGGATGCAAAGCAGCCGGGTGGGTTCTGTTGCTGCGGTAGTGGGCGTCTCGGCGTCGCTGTTGCAGGAGAAGTTGCAGTTCTGGCAGGTGAAGGGGCCGTGGGTGCGCTTGGGGGTGGCCTTGTAGCAGTCGAAGGTCCGTCCATGGTTGAGAGCAAGGAGGGTGCTGGCGTCATACCGGAGGCGGGCATCACGGATGGTGGGGAAGCCAGGGGTACTGGCGCTGGGCGCGGTCCAGGTGTGGACGGGCTTACCTTAGGCGCGCCCGCTGCGCGCGGCCACGCAGCGGCCCCCATATAAAGAGAGGTGGGCAGGGAGGATCAGCTGGAAGGCGGGAGGCGGGTTGACCGGGCAGCGAATGGGCAAGGGGGGGGCAGGGCCGCCGGGGGCAGCGGCAGGAAGACAAACCCGGAGAAGAAGCTGAAGAAAAGGAAAGGCAATAAAAACTGGAAAAGCGGGTAGGGGCACAGGCACACACTGGGTACCGAAGTGAACAAGCATTTACAATGCAATGGTTTCGCCTTTGGAAAAGTTTGAGCTATTGGCATTGTAAATGTAAATGACAAAATTTGTATTTATGTGTTGCTTTTGAAAACAGATAAATAAATGGCATTGTCATTTACATTGCCATTAGCTTAATCTCTCGCAAATGTGAGGCCTATTGTACCCTACGGACGAGCTCAGCAGACAGCAATTACTAGCACACACACACACACCCAGAGCCACACAAACACACCCAGAGCCAGCCACACACACACACACACACACAGAGCCAGCCACACACACACATGTCTGCAGTGAGGGTGAATATGCAGTGCTGCAGAGGAGGCCACAGTGTGCAGTGCTGCAGAGGAGAAGACAATGTGCAGTGCTGCAGAGGAGGCCACAGTGTGCAGTGCTGCAGAGGAGGAGACCGTGTGCAGTGCTGCAGAGGAGGCCACAGTGTGCAGTGCTGCAGAGGAGGAGACAGTGTGCAGTGCTGCAGAGGAGGCCACAGTGTGCAGTGCTGCAGAGGAGGAGACAGTGTGCAGTGTTGCAGAGGAGGCCACAGTGTGCAGTGCTGCAGAGGAGGCCACAGTGTGCAGTGCTGCAGAGGAGGCCACAGTGGGCAGTGCTGCAGAGGAGGAGACAGTGTGCAGTGCTGCAGAGGAGGCCACAGTGTGCAGTGCTGTAATTAGAGTCGGTCTGGGCAATGATGTAATGATTATCACCTTGCAGTGTTGCCCTCTAGTGCAGTGCTGCTGAGGGGGGTACTGTTTGTAGTGTGGTAATGAGGATTATTCTGTGCATTTCTCCATTAAGCGCTTCTTTATGTAGTACTGCACGGAGGGCTGTTCTGTAAAGCTCTGCAGTGAGGGTCACGCTCTACAGTGAGGTCTCTCCAGTGCAGTAATAATGGTGGTCCCTCTGTGCAGTGCTGCTGTGGGGGTGTCTTGGTATACTGGAGGGATGCTGTTCAGCCCTGCAGTGAGGGTCAGGCTCTACAGTTCTGCAGTGAGGTCTCTCCAGTGCAGTAACAATGATTGTCACTCTGTGCTGTGCTGCGGTGAGGGTGTCTTGGTATACTCGAGGGACGCTGTGCAGCCCTACTGTTGCTTGGACACTTCACCTCTCGGCTCCAGAATTGAGCCCACCTTCTCTGCTTCGGGGAAGCACCTAGAAGCACATCTGTTCCCCAGTGCGTAATTTGAGCCAGTGGTTTCCGGTGCTCGGTAACGGCACTTAATGTTTGGCACCAGCATTTAATTGTCTGCACCGACATGTAATTGCCGACACTGGCACTTATGACAGCCACCACATTATGATGCTGTTTGTATAAATTAGAGATGAGCAAACAGCAAATGTTTATTAATTCAGTACGCTTTAAAAACAACAAATACCTGCTGCCCAAGCTATTTTTATATCTTTGGGGGCCTGGAATAGACTGAATTGTCGCACTTGCAGTGTGCTAATTAGTAGTAGTTGTGTAGGTACTGCCATTGTTCAACAAATGTTCTCCCCACTCAGAAGCCACGACCTGGTCTGTGTTCCACCTCCCAACTTGCTTGCTTGTTTCCAGGCATGTCTTTTGTAATTGTGTGTAACTCCAGGGTTATATGTAAAGCATCCTAGCAACTGTTGGTGCATAGGCGCTATATACGACTATAGCACCAATACACCAATAGCTGTTCAATCACTTCCCCAGTGTGTGCACACAGACACGCTCTCACCCCCCATTGCCTGTCACTTCACCGTATCTCCTTTCCTTTCTCCTCCCCCTCCTACATCTCTCCCCTTCCAGTCTTTCCTATTTTCTTGCCCCTCACTCTCTCATCCCTTGCCCTCTCAAACCTTACCTTCGCCCCTTCTTCCATCTTTCTCGCAACCACTCCTTCTATTCCCACCCATTCTGTCAGTCTTTCTTGGGGATGGAGGGAGTTTTATATAGCGTGAACTCAACTCGAAGGTATCAGAGCACTTTATATGAGCACCCGTTGCGTTAAAGAGGGACCCATTCATTGTGTTATGCACGGTGAGATTAAATGATTTGCCCAGAATCACAGGTGAGGTTGTTGGGTGTCCGTGCAGAGACTCGAACCCCGTTCCTCAGCTTCGAGGCCGAAGTTTCTTGTCGGAAAGTGGTCCCATTTCATACATTTTTATCAGGCTCTGCGTTTTGCCTATAGCCCGCACTCTGCCTCCATGCACCTTGGTGTGTGTGTCTGTGAGGGAGGGGAGGGTGCTGGGGGAGAGTGAATGGTTCACTAGAGGTAGAGATTTAAAAAACAAGTCAATTGTATTCAAAATATTCATGTTCCCTGCTTTCAAATGTTGGTGTGTACGCAAGACCTAAGTAAGTGACATACGGGAATCTTAGGGACACCTCGGTATATTTCGCAAAGGATCTGTCATTTTAAGCTGTGCCACTGCAGGTAGAAATGACAGAATTAAATCTAAAATATTGCGGAGCCTGCAGCTGCTATCTATTGACCCACCTCAGTGAACCAAATCGGAAAAATACATTTAAGAAGTTAAAAACTGAAAAATAAAACACAACATTTTTTTTCATTTAAATGACTAAACAATGCACCGGTCGACTTGAACTTTGGGAGAGATATGGATGGCTTTAGTTCACAATCCAATGTCTTTCATGCCCCTTTCCTTATTGGCGCAATTACGGTAGGTATAACGCACAAGCTCTGCCTTGCTGCCTGTTAGCGCAGGGTTTCATAACCTTCAAACCGGAAGAAACAACAGGGAGTGGAAAACGACAGGCTCCTCGTTGGAAGGTAAAAGGACCGAGCAACAACGTTTGCACCTTTTCCTCACAAACAAGGAAGCTGCAATCACATTAGTACGGCCACCGACTGCCAGATCAGAAGGAGCCGACTGTGTTTTTTTCCTGAGCTTAAAAAACAAGCGCTCGAGTGAGACGCGCTAGAGGAAAATTTATGAAGGGACACCCTCCGTCCGCCCTGAGCCTGTAGAAAGCGCTAGAGTGAGACAACCTGAAAAGGGCGCACACTCATCTGACGGCTGGCGTCGGGGAGCTCAGTCTAACACGATCATATCTAATGCCCGAATCAGTCACTCGAGAGCCTTTAGAACTGTGCTCGGACGGATGTTGCTAATCTGCCGGAACGGAAATCAGCGGCGAGGCAGGAAATATCTTAGCCAGCTCATGGGTGCTCCGTAAAATGAAGCAAAGTGGAGGAGGAGGATGACACAGGTTTCCTTTAAACAGGAGCTCACATGACACCACAGGCATCTGTTGCACAGAGCGAGTCAAGAAAACATTACAGCCCGAGCGTGGCGCGTGCAGCAACTCATGGCCGCCCGTGCCGATAGAGGAGAGGTGTGTTTACCTCTCTACTGCAGGGGGCGGCTCTGAGGTGAGGAGGGGGAGCCTGCTGCGCAGCCTACATTGTGCCACCCAGCTGGTGTATAGGTGCCCCTGTTGAGTGTTTGGTGCTTCGGAGGAGTTAGGTGCTTGATGCATGACTGAGATTCTTCCTAGAGTATTTAGCAAACTGCTGTTTAAAACAAGCACCTACGGGCACACGGACAGCGGGAGGGGGGGCGGGAACGGACAGTGGGAGGGGGCACGGAGCACGGACAGCGGGAGGGGGGGCGGCGGGAACGGCCAGCACTCACCTGGACCTGGACTTCCTCCGGCAGCGGTCGGCCGCGGAATCGCCAAAACAAACATGGAGGACAACAAAAAATAAACCCCGCCCACGGCCGCATGACGTTGTCAGAAGGGGCAGGATGAGTAAAAATGGCCGGAACGCCCCCGAATCTGCTCCCCATTTGACGGACAGATCTCTGTTCCAATGGCTAGCCTCCATTAATGGAGCTAGCCAATGGAACAGAGGGCGGATTCCCAAGCCACATACTCTAAAAAAAAGATTTCGCCTTGCGCGAAACGCTGCTTGCGCAGCTTTTCGCCATGTCGAATCCTAAAAAGGGCAGGGGCACAGGGACACAGGAAACAGAAGTAGAAAACGGGCAGGGCACAGGGACACAGCAGCAGGAGAAGAGCGGCAGCAGCGGCGAAGAAGGAGGTCGGGTGCGGGCACCAGGAGCGAGTCAGCAGGCAGGAGGCAGCAGGAAGGCACAAGTGCAGGTGGCGCTGCAGCGGAGGGGGAGCGACCTACCAGGAAGGTCAAGGGTTGCTCCTACCACTGGCAACCCCAAAATGACGTCCATTCGATTGGAAATTATTAATCTACTAGATCCTAATTTTTGAGGAACATGACAATATAGATTTGGCACAGGCTGGGTTCAGATGAGGCTTGGATTCAGATTCTGTCATTAACTCCATCTTTGCTGGCCTAAGAACAGAACTGTATGACAGTCGTGTAGGTCCTGATTTTATTAGACCTTTGGCCAGCGGTCAACTAATTGTTGAACAAGTTTCCATTGTTCAAAGACCTTCGAACTTCAGCCCCTGTGGCGCAGGGTTAAATAGACCCTTCTTCGATGAATGGTATCAAATGGTGGAAATGCCCCATTTCACGCGCACTCTAAAACGAGATTGCCCTCTGTGCCTAGGTGTTGGCACTGTCTTTTCTGCTATTTAATGCTTACCTGGTCCCTCCAGCCAAACTGACCCAATCACTTACCATTAATTTTACACATATGTCTATAATACCCAATTACTGCCTATGCTCTGCACAATGATGGGAGCTGATCTAGTCAGACAAGGTAATTGCTTTGAGTCCTTTAACAAAGGATGTAACTTAATTTTCTCATAATGAACCCGGCATCAATGGAGATTTTGATAATTGAAAATTCGTGAATGTCTTTTTCCCTTTTGATTTCTGAACGGGTTGCTTATATACTTCCACTCAAAAACGTGGAAATGACGCGAACCAAAGTTTGCCTAGACCTCTAAATCTTGTTTTTATAAACAGAAACTACTAAAAATGCTATTGATGTTATTGAGTTTTTCTTATTGTATTAGTCCTGTCTGAGTTTCACTACATCAGCCACGCAAACAGCACTGTGGAATGCAACGGCCCATCTTTTGTGTCACATGTGAGCCTGGGACAACGCTGCCCTTTCAATCAAATCTCCTTACTGGCTACCAGTGCACCAAATACTTTATTTTAAAGCATTTTGAAATGTTGACAAAACTGCAAATCAATATGGCACTATCTCCTGGCAAAAGAAGCTTATTGTCCTCAGTCAGTAAAATGCCTTCACCTACCAAAAACAAGTTATTTTCAAATTCAGAAAGATCTGCGCTTGCAAAGCTGCCCTTCCTGTCCAGGCTAGAAGGCTCCAGAATCATTTTCCTACTCCCCTTAGAAATGTCGAGGAGCATTTAAGCGTTCATCAGGCACTGAACATGTATTTGTGTCCTTACTTTCACTCTACAGCAGCTTGTTCTCGTTCTCTTTCCACGGAGTTAAGTGGCAAACTTTGGTGTACACTGCACTTTTGAAATGTTCAATTTATGCTCAGCGATAAGGAATATTGGTTGCTGATCCTTAGAGGATGCCTTTGTGCACATGGCCAGGGGGAAATATATTTGCAAAGGTAATCCAGGGACCTAGGAGGATTGCAGAGTTTTGGGAGCTGAGTTTGTTCTGCTGAATCTGAGGAGTCAGAGCCCTTCCTGGACAACGGTATTCCATAGCAGAGGTGCTTATGTACAGGTTTAGGAAGCCTGTACTCGTGTATACATTTTAAAGCTGTTGAGTGACATCTTATTGTTTGCAATGGTAACACTGTACGACATAGGGCTTGTGTTATTTGAATAATCAGGTACAAGTAGTTAAAGATGGCCTGAAGCCTGCTGTAGGACTCTTTTGAAGGGACTCTGTTCTCCAAATGAAAATTGTTTACCCTTAAAGTGGATGGTGTTTTAAAAATGTAAATACAGAGGGCCTCATTCATGAAAAGTGACGCATCGCTGGGTGAAACCAGCTATGCGTGACTTCTCAGTGCGCCCTCCTTGCGACATGATTGATGCGTCATATTTACAGTATGACGCATCATGTCTCAATGAGTTACAGATACGTCAGTATTTCTGACGTATCTGTAGTTGCAAAAATGACGCATTGCTGGAGTGTGTCACAAAAGTGACGCAACTTCAGCAATGGGTCATTACACATGGGCAAGTCCCATGTGAAATGTGCCTGCATCAGTCTTCTGCCTGCCATGAGGCAGGCGTAAGATAATGACGCGTTTGTGTCCTAGAAGAGGGGCAGTCAAATCTTATAGATTTCACTGCATCACTTCTACGACTTTTTCTTCCACCGGAACGCCCCCTATGTATACATTATACCTGTGCTGGTATGATGAGGCGCAGGTGTTTACAAAGTGACGCATCTACCTAGATGCGTCACTTTGTAAATATGGTGCAACAAGGCTCATTTTTTACATCCCTGGTGTGTCACAAAAAGAGACGCAGCGGCGGTGCAAAAGTGACGCAAGGGCTCATAAATAAGCCCCATAATACTTGTGCTTTGGAGAAGACAATGCAGGTTTCAGAAAAGTGTTGTAATGCCAGTTACTCTGAACAAGTCTAACGTAAGAAAACTGAAGACAGACTTGATTGCACTGAATGTGGAAAAGGCATTTTCGCGGGGTTAGCTAGTCCTTCATGAAAAAACTATGTGGAGATTTGTCATTGGCAAGGCTTCTTTTGAGATTGTTCTGGCCACTCACTACTTGCCAAAGGTCAGAATCTTGGTGAACGGGACAGAGTCAACCTGGTTTGACCATCACAAGGGTACAAGACAGTGCTGCCCGCCACGCTGAGGTCACTCCTCTTTGTGTCAGCTGTTGAGCCATTTCCTATGGCCTTCCATGATACTGTGGCATCATGAAGGTGCATCGAGGTGGGAGGATCATTGTGGATACTGTGATAATAGCAATGTCAGATCGTTCCACTCAATGGTAGACCTTCGAACCACTTTGAACGAGTATGGGCACCCTCCAGGTAAAAGATTTACAGAAATATGTTCTTTTATAAATTAATTTGGGTAGAAATGAAAGGAGGGCATTGAAGTCCTCGGTTTCAATCCAGGTAACCTAGGCAATGTGAAATATCTAGGCATTCATATTAGCCCCTGGTATCCACACTTTATGAAACCTATGCAAAGGCGGTACTTTAGACCATAAAAGTCAACTTGAGAGGGTGGAAATCTCTTTATGTTTCCTGAATGGGCAAAGTAGCAGCAGTTAACATGCATGCTATTCTCAAATTGCCGTATGTGTTCCAGGACCCCAGATAAAGATTTCAGGGGAGGACACCTGATGGACTTTGTGTGGCTTGGAAGGCATCAAATGCACTTCAGTAAATTACCTAGAGCCCCTTGCACAAAGGAGGGTTAGGCTTTCCTGATGTACAAACTTGCTATGAGGTTGCTCATCTACTGTAACAGAATGTTTGGTATATTCAAAGAAGAGCGTTTCAGATACCAACAAATGAAAAACTGGGCTCACCTCCCTGTAAGTAGATCAGCTGTAACTAGGAAGAAATCTCAATTTGAATAGATGATCCTGTTATTTGCAGACAGTAGAGGCTTGATCTCCACCTTATATCGACTGCTGTCGGAACCGCCAGCCGTAATGCGATGAAAATACCCGATTAAGTGGGAAGGACAAACTGGGGAGGAAATGCAATTGGAGGTTACGGAAGGATATCACAAGATTGATTAAATCTATATATACACCATAGAGAATCATTGATTGAGGTGGTGACAGATAAATTAAGATTTTCCCCGGGATGCTGATGTGTGCTGGAGATGATATGGGCTAAGTTGAAATTCAATACGGATTTGGTGGAGTTGGCCGTTGGTGGCAGAACATTGGATAGTGTTGCTGGCTGCCATACAGGATATGGTGTTAGTCTCGTTATCAGCTCTCCCACGTTTGGTCATTCTGAGTAAGGGCAATCGAGTGGGATCTAGTATGGGTAGGGAACGGAAACTGGTGTTTCGGTTACTAATGGCAGCCAAAATGGTCACAGCAACGTGTTGGAAACAAAAAACAACTCCTGTTGAAAACTGAGTCGGGTCGGGGACAATCGATATTTGCCCGGCGGTATTGCCTCTGTGACCCTCTAGTTATTTAATCAATGAAGAGGCAGGCGCTGGAGACTGGAAAGCAGGAAACAAGGTTTTTATTCTCTCCGGAGGAGAACACAACAAAACCGGCAGAAGGTATCGTTCTGAGGTGCTCTAGATACATTTCTGAGGCCTGGCCTCTTATACACTGTTTTATGACTTTATTGTAGATTACACATTCATGTTAAAGCTTTGATGTATGGAAAAGACATTCCCGGAAATCCCCTTTGGGCCCGTACCCACACACATTTACAGTCGAAGTCCCCACCCTAGTCACAACAGGTGATGAGTATCACGCAGCTGGATATTCCGCCGATTCACGGAATGTGGGGGGTTTGATCGGATCTCATGGAGTGGGGGCTTTGATCAACCCGGGGATCCTTTGATGGGGGAAGCTTTCTATTGTACGGGGAGGGGCAAGGAATGGTATCGGCAGAGCTGGGTGTCGGCCTGGGAACGGGGAAGACAAAACGGGCACACAGGGAAAAAAGGGGGTTTGCGTCTAAGGGCCGGAGATCATGAAAGGGAAGCAGGGAGGTGTCGCGCTGGGAACAGGATGAGGGCCTGGGGCAGAGCAGCGCCGAAGAGGGGTTTATGACTCAAGGCAGGTGCAAGCAGGGGGTGGTCAGCGTGCAGGCTTAGTGAAGGCGAAGGGCTATGCCAGGGGCCAGCGGCATGCAAAAGGGTTCGTTCTGATCGGGGCATCTTAAAAAATGGCGGGCGCGCACGACAAAAGTGTGGCATCAGGGGAAGAGGCAAGATGGCGCAGATAATGTTCACCAAAACGTACTAATTTTCAACAGTCCTCCCTTTAACATATTCAAGACATCTTGCTGGTTCATTTTCTACTCGGTTCTATTGTGGTGGGCATGAGAAAGAAAACGGTAGGAACCCTAGATGAAAAGAGTTGTAAACAATACATTTTAACATTTCTAGTTTTTAGGAGGTGGACCTATTTGATAAACTTTGATCAATTTGTTTAGCAGGAAAGTCATAGGAATGCAATACAAAAACGATTCTGTAGCGAGAGCAGCAAGTATATTTCATACTGGCAGGTGATTACATATATATCAGGTTCGGATTGGAGCATGATCAATACAATGGCGGCTGGGAGAGAAATGAGGTCTAGCAGGAACGGCGATTGGGGATGTCAAATGTTCGAAGTTTAACGAGTTCTCATCATTCTTTGTTGCCTTTCGTTGGCGCTGTTGAGCACCGGCGGTGGAGCTACAAGTCCAGCTCTGTTCTAAGTTCTGCGTTGCAGGGCACGACCCTTTCCTCGCGTTTCTGGTCGGAAAGGTCCTTTTCGCCCTGTGTCCTTTGAGGTGATTGTCAGAAAGTTCAGATGGAAGAAGAGCGCACAAAACAGTCCATAGGGTAGGTCAGAGGAAAAGGGGGATGGAGCAAGGCCAAATTAGGAACAAACTAGGGGAACGAGAGACTTCAAATAGGCGGGCGTGTGACCGAATCCAGAGAGCGGGGACTTGTCGACAAACACTGGACATCGAGCAGGGGCATCAGGTCGACCCTTTCTTCTCATGTTGTCGAAAACAGTGCCTCGTCCTGCAGCTCTTTTCTGTCGTGGTCTCGCCTTGGTTAATGTCGCAGGTGTTCCTTAGTCTGTAGTCAGGCCTCGTGCTCCCACATCCGGTCCTTCTCTCCTCCAACAGCAGTACCCTTAAACAAGTTTGAAAAGACAGTCTTTAGAGAATTTGCAGATGAAGATAATCAAAAAGTCTATTTCTCTCCCAGCTCCAGGCAAAGAATGAAAAATGCCCGTTATATTAGTGTTCACAACTGGCATATGAATGACCGGTGACGGGCCTGTTGGATTTACTATGACTTTCCTTTACAATTATTTATTACAGTCACGACAGTTCATCTGATGGTGACCCACCTTCGTGAGACGAACCTGGCAAAGATATGCCGTTCTCTAGAGTTTTACATTTACAAAGGGTACTGTGAGTCGTCAACATGGTACTACACAGGTATTTTGCTGAGAGACGAACATGGCTAAACATTTCCTTTCTATCGATGCATCCTGCTTTTCAACTACTACGGGGTTCATTTCGATGATTTCTTTACCCTGGACTAGTCTGTTAACCTTGTAAAACATCATTCTGGATCCTACGTAACCTTTTACAGCCCGATTACTTAATTAGGAAGGACAGGGGTTTTATGGGAAACAACCAGGGACATAGGAAACTTGTGGTAAGGGCATAAATCGACCCATCTCTCACAACCGGAAATGAGGGGTAGTTTCATAATTCCAGTTTTTGGGCGGCTGATACAGGGGAGGTAACAGGGGTGATCATTTTTCCGGTTTGGGTATTGTGACAATTCGGGGCGGGGAGGGTCGCGTATTCTGAGGTCCTTGTTTTATACCATAGGAGCCGTTGACATGTAGTTCCCTTATTTCGGGCCAGATTAGGGAACCTCTGTCGTCTTGCCTGTCCTTTCCCTTATGGCCCAACCTCGGTTCATTGACTTCTAGCGGAAAAGGAGAGGTAAGGACGCGGCCTCAGGGTGATTGTATTAAAGACAAGTTTTTGTGCAAATACTGACGGTATTTGAAGCCAATTAGGTGGTGTGCTAGGGGTGGCAGTCTGCCAATTTCGGGGCTAATCACTCGGAAGAGTGGGAGTGCAAAAATAGAGGGAGAGAGAGAGAGAGAGAGAGAGAGAGAGAGAGAGAGAGAGAGAGAGAGAGAGAGAGAGAGAGAGCGCAACGGCAGGCTAAATAGTACACGTGCAACAGGGAGGGTGGCAGGGTATTCAAGAAAGGCTATTTAGTGCATTACACAGTAAAGGGCATTCACGGGTCTGCGTTAGAATCTTGTAATCATGCAGTTTGAGCATTAGACAGGGTAGAGGGGACGTGCCTTGAGAAAAAGGAAAGAAGAAAGGAGGTACCATTTTGTCGCACTTCTCGCATTCTCGGTCCTTCGACCAGTTGGGTCGACGCCTCAGTCACACACACACATTCCCTCATAGTTTCGCATCATACGTGACATGGGTTCATTCGTCCGGTCTGGTTTAAGGGTGATCACTTTTTATCAGGTTGTGCTAATTTTTCGGGTTTGTTCGATACGTGAGTAGTTTGCAGGCGCGCTTAGACACCACCTTGCGGCGCTAGTCCGCTTCGTGTATTAGACATGGCAAGACTTCAGATCTTCGCCACACCTCGGCTGTAATCTCTGATGTAACCTGCAGAGGGAGGAAAAAAAAAGGGGGTGGGGGAGACAGCATTCGCGCATATTCAAATACATGGATTCATAAGTCCTTTACTTACCTCTTACTCGTCTTTCCTCCTCGGGGCAGGGTCCCCGGGGATATGGTTTCTGGAGTCGAGGGGGGTAGTGTGTCCATATAGGTCGTGTGCAGGGAAACGTAAAAAGGAAACCAGAGGTGCTTAGTGCGAGGTATCTAGTCAAAGGACGTATCTCACTATCGGGATCCTTAAACCTCTTTCAACGCTGTGGCGTTCTAAGGTTCTTCGGTTCTTGGGTCAGCTCCGTTCCCTGATACTTTGGAACGTTGTACTTTATAACATTTACATTATTTCATTTCACCCTCCTTTTACATTCCCTCATTTACACCGTTCGTTTTACCCATCCTTGGAAGTCAAGGTCTTCCTCTACGCGAGAGTTCATGGGTCAGTCGCGTACGTTGAAGGCGGAGTGTCGTGTTGTCGATCCGATCCGTCCTCCAGGGCTGGGCAACCATCTTCTTTTAACCTTAAAGAGAGAGCAGAGTAGGGTGCACAGAAAAGAACTTTCCCACCGATCCCACATTTTTAAAATAAGGCATGCAATACCCGTCCATAGTTTCAAAAAAACTTTATTTTGCAAAATCATTTCAGCATGTGGATTATGAGGGTGCGGTCGTATTTGGCCG
The DNA here is from genome assembly GCF_964261635.1 of Lissotriton helveticus. Taxonomy (NCBI): domain Eukaryota; kingdom Metazoa; phylum Chordata; class Amphibia; order Caudata; family Salamandridae; genus Lissotriton; species Lissotriton helveticus. The sequence goes on from NC_136067.1 coordinate 1,639,531,058, forward strand.
GTCGTGGTAATGGCTAAAGTGCGTACAGTGGGGGGTGTCGTTTGCAGCAATAAAAACATCGGAAAGTTTTACTCATTCATTTGTAAGAAACTAAAACGTCTATTAATTGGCTGGGGGTTCGGGGGCATTTATTTTCATAATTTAGAAGCATAATCATAATAGTTGTAATCAGATTTCCTATATGCATACCGTACGTGTGCGTCGTAAATGAGGTTTACATCAGTTATAAAAAATATAATACATTGTACATTTGTAATCAACATTTGTAACGGGGATCCTTTCATACTGTTCGTCGAGTGAGTTCTCCTTGTCTTTTCTAGCCAAGTGTACAAAGGATCATATAAAATCTCAGAACATCAAGTTTATTTTAGTGCGAAGGAACACCACGAGGTGTTCGTAAGTTCCGATTGATACCAGCGCCATTTTGGGCGGGGCCGGCTCAGTCCGGAAGCAGCATCAGGGGGAAATGTTTCCCATTACTGGCAGTTTGGACCAGAGTCCTTTTCGGCAGTTCTAGAATTCATGCTAACAGAAGGAGTGGCAATGTCATGTTTGTTTCGTTGGCGATCAAGGCAGCCGTCCCTTACCGGAAGCCTGCAAAGGCCGAAGGTTCCGCCGGGGACCTTTGTAGGATCTTCAAGGCTGCGGAGATGCTGTCGGAGATGGGGGCTCGTGCTCCAGGGGGCAAATGTTCGAGTTATATTGCTGGTCAAAGTTACTCTAGTGGCCGGGGCCCGCCTTCCAGCGGACCCAGACGCCATTTTGAGGCCCTACAGGGGCCACTCTCGTCGAGTTTGCAAGAGTGGGAGAGATCCTTCGGAGTGAACGGAAGAGGTCCCTGTTGTGTGAAAGCGGGACGTTCAGCTGGGGTGCAGCTGTGATGCCCCCACCTGGGGGGGGGGGGCGAGGGAGACTCGTTCGCATCGTCTCCTTCTCCCGGTGCACTCCATGCCGCTCCTTTTCATCGCCCCGCATGAAGGTCTCTCCACATCCGGTGTTCCCCAGGTCCTGTGCTCAGTGCTGTGGGAGTATGGCCACCTGTGGCGCGCATTCGGCGCGGCACGAGTATCAGTGCAGTCATTGCAGGTTCGGTGTTCCGAAAATATGGCCACCATTGCACGTTCGGTGCTGCGCAAGTACTGGGGTGCCACCATGGTGTGTTCGGTGCTGTGGAAGTATTGGCACCATCGCCTGACTGGGGGTGTTCGGCGTCGGGCCGGGGGCTGGGAGACCTCCTATCGGTGGAGGTGGGAGAGGCTCGTCCGCGTCGCCTCTCCCTCCCAGCCCAACTTGGACAAATTGTTGTGGAGGTACGTGCAGGACATCCCGCCGTCCAGAGCTGCTGCGGCTGTTACGGAAGGGAAAAGAAAGAGGTGCCTCGTTCTTCTCTGGACATGTGGCGGGACTACTTAAGTCTATCCAGGCCCGTTGCGGCTGGCTGAGGAGACATGTGGCGGGACTACCTACAACTGCCCAGGCTGCTGGCTCCTGCCTCTCCTCCGGCTCCCCCATACGTTAAGATTTCCTGACCAAGAGTTGGCGGCCGGGCCCGCCTTATATGGGTTGCCGTTGGTTGGGCGTAGCCGTAACCCTGCCCTACTTTGGAAGGTTCCAGAATGGGGGGGGGGGCGAATGTTCTGTTTGACTTTCATTTTCTACAGTTTACCGTTATTATTCCTTGTTTGTTGTGCTAAATTAAAAGTTCAAGTTCATTAATGGTCTACGGATTTTGTTTTACCATTTCTTTCTTTCCAGGTTGCTTTTATGCTAAGTTTCTGCTAACAGAGGTTGAGTAACACGGAAACACGTGTAGAGGGATGACGGGGATTTGTACATTACATACACACAAACTCAGACGGGGGACAGTACAAGTACGACATACAAAGACCCAAGACGAACATAAAACAGTTATTGGTCATAATTATCTCTTTCCGTCTGTGAATTTGAAACGAGGCTGGGTTCCCGTCTTGACGTTGCCCGACCTAGGAGAACTTGAGCATGCCGCTGAAATTGTCCTGGCGAAATCTGTGCCATCGGGCATAATCAAACGTGGTGGTTCTGTCTGGTCTGTCTGTGTAAGTCGGGTTCTTCTTTGTCTCGCGCTTTTTCTCGTACTGCCGGTCTGTCGTTCCTGTCGGCCCTTTGCCTTTACTCACGCTCAGTAGAGTCGGGCATTGGGCTTTCCAGTGTCCGACATACCTACAAAAAGCGCATTGGTCTGGCCCTAAGTCTGGTCGTCTTTTGCATAGTGTCGGGGGATAAGTTGTGGGTAGCGGTGTCCTGGGGTTGTCCTGTCGGTATATTTCTCTACTTGGTTTGTCCTCGTCTTTTCTCTGTCGTTGCATAGCCTCTCTGCGCCACATACCGAGACTGTCGAGCATAATTGGCGTTGTCTTATTATTTCGAAGGGCTATTTCTAACGTTTCTATTTTATCAAGGTCAAAGGATCCTGCCAGTGGCCACTGTTTGTCTTGACTCTCTTCGGTATACCTGTGCCACAATTTATTATAGGCTATGGTGACTAATCCATAGTTTATGAACATGTCCTTATTAGGGGTGCCTTCTAGTGGGGCTATATGGTCCACCTCTAATACACGGTCCGGGCTAAACAGGCTATTAATCAGTGGGGAGAAGACAGACATGACGGCTCGTAACGAGGGACTAAAAAGTCAGCACTGCCTATCTTATCACTAGGTGCAAAGACTGGACAGAATATTTCTATTCAACGTTGTTTGCAGGCAGTGAATACCTCATGGATCAAAAAATAACAAAAAGACCAATAAATAACAATGGGGAGAATGAGTAGGTCCGCAAAGATCTGCGTTACCTACCCTTTTCACTATCTGCAAAAAGGGTGGTCTCTTCCCTGTTTGCAGACAGGGAATCTCCAGGAAACAATAGTTTTGCGAACAACAGTTCAGTTTCAAGTAATTATTGAGTGGGGGAGAAAAAAATAAGCACGGCTGCTGCCCTACCTATCCTCCACTGCTTGCAAAGAGAGAGCCCGTTGTTTCTCCGTTTGTAGACAGTGAATCTCCAAATAAATAAAGAGCAATACTAGTATTTTTAAACAATCAAACAATCAAGCAATCATTTCGCAACTTGTCGTGATTACACGACCTTACCCGGACCATGTGGACAGTTTCTTGTCTTCCGAATCCAGCGCCCGATCGTCCTCTTTTTCTCGTATTTCTCACGGCACTCCTGATGGTCCCCAGTCAGGACCGTAGATCACTCGAGAGAGGTCTGTTCGGAACTAGTGAAGTTCGGATGATCGGCTGCCAGACGAGGGTCTATTGGGCAAGAGCTCTCCCGATCGTTGCAGTCGTTCACTCTGTCGTCGGGACCTCTCCCACTGGATCCACGAGTCGCTGATGGGCCCCACGTTTGGGACGCCAATTGTTGAAAACTGAGTCGGGTCGGGGACAATCGATATTTGCCCGGCGGTATTGCCTCTGTGACCCTCTAGTTATTTAATCAATGAAGAGGCAGGCGCTGGAGACTGGAAAGCAGGAAACAAGGTTTTTATTCTCTCCGGAGGAGAACACAACAAAACCGGCAGAAGGTATCGTTCTGAGGTGCTCTAGATACATTTCTGAGGCCTGGCCTCTTATACACTGTTTTATGACTTTATTGTAGATTACACATTCATGTTAAAGCTTTGATGTATGGAAAAGACATTCCCGGAAATCCCCTTTGGGCCCGTACCCACACACATTTACAGTCGAAGTCCCCACCCTAGTCACAACAGGTGATGAGTATCACGCAGCTGGATATTCCGCCGATTCACGGAATGTGGGGGGTTTGATCGGATCTCATGGAGTGGGGGCTTTGATCAACCCGGGGATCCTTTGATGGGGGAAGCTTTCTATTGTACGGGGAGGGGCAAGGAATGGTATCGGCAGAGCTGGGTGTCGGCCTGGGAACGGGGAAGACAAAACGGGCACACAGGGAAAAAAGGGGGTTTGCGTCTAAGGGCCGGAGATCATGAAAGGGAAGCAGGGAGGTGTCGCGCTGGGAACAGGATGAGGGCCTGGGGCAGAGCAGCGCCGAAGAGGGGTTTATGACTCAAGGCAGGTGCAAGCAGGGGGTGGTCAGCGTGCAGGCTTAGTGAAGGCGAAGGGCTATGCCAGGGGCCAGCGGCATGCAAAAGGGTTCGTTCTGATCGGGGCATCTTAAAAAATGGCGGGCGCGCACGACAAAAGTGTGGCATCAGGGGAAGAGGCAAGATGGCGCAGATAATGTTCACCAAAACGTACTAATTTTCAACACTCCCTGCTGCAGAAGTGACTTGGTTAGGTCATGGAACGACTGTAGTAGCACCTGGTAAAGGACAGTGATGACTTTTTGTCCACTTGACTGCATTATTATATATGGTGAAAAACAACAGGGCCCTCACATGTCTGTCCAGACTGAGGGTCTTAAATCTATTTGATTGATCTCTGGACCTGGAACATAATTCTTTATTATTCCTATAGCGAAAGGCAAGATAAGCGCAATGTAGGTGGTGATGGGGGTAAGGGGTAGATGGTGTAGATTTGTGATAAGATCATTTTTTCAGGACGAGTCAAAGAACTGCTTCAACTTGATGTGCAGAGTTTGGTTTACTGTCCAATTCTGAAAGTGTTCTACATTTCAGATTAGGCACAAAGAAAGAGGTTCATATAAATAAACCAGGAGTTGTCAATCCACCAGTTAACAACACCTGATGGGATTTTCAGAATGACCAAAAATATGCAATTAAGACCCACAGAAAGTATTGCATGTGTGTGCACCTCATATAAATTGAGCGTTTACATGGTTAGAATGGGCCCAAAATTTACTATTTGGTTGGTCGATGAGCCTACACCGATAGAGAAACTTCTCTTTTAGACACAAAAAAAGCTGAGGACTGTGAGATATAATTTGAAAGTTCAGACATGGACAATAAGTGCGAGTGAATTATTTCTTCAGAGAAACATTTAGAGATGTACACCGAGCAGATTGAAGCATTCTTTATTCACAACCCAAGGAAACAGCCTTCCTCCACAGCTTCTCTCCCCAACTGCTCCCCACCGTCAAACTTTATTACGAACACTAGATCTTTGGGGTACATGGTAAATGACAGAACATTAGGCCGAGGTGTGCACATGCAGGGAGTACTGCAGACACAACACACCTCCACTCTTTGAAAATAGGAAAAAATAAACTACCACTTATAACAAAAAAAACCACACGGCCCGAGCTACAAAGGTAAACTTAGACGTGTGGTCTAAACTTAGAGTCGTATCTTTATGTCCTGAGTGCACACATAAAGATACGACTCGTAAATGCCCTTTGTAAGTTCTCAACAAACCAAACACCTAAGTTTACCTATGTGAATCAGGCCTGTACATAGTAGCAAAATGCACAGGCAGAAAAATGTACGCAGGTCACTCACAGTGAAGCAGATTTAGTGGTAAGCAGGATCACCTAACCACAAAACCCTCACTTTTTTCAGCACCACCACTATACTACCAGCCCTGCTTTTCCATATCACACCAGTTACACCAGAAAGGACGGCTACATCTTTGCACATAATAAAGTTGGACAATTCAGAAAGGTGTGTAAGGGTACGAATAAGAGTACCTAGGAAGTACTAAATCCTGTACTCAAAAATGGTTTTGTGAGTTGACTCCTCAGCTTTACCAGCTGGAGTACCAGCTGTAGCGTGGTGCAACTGGTGCCACTGCACCTGGTGCCAAGCTCGGGAGAAAGCAGGGGAGGGTCTGGAGGGTGTAGTGGGAGGATGCTCTATTTTAAAATATCTTACAAGCCAATAAGAACCTGCTGCTGAATTCTTCATTGTGAACAATCTTCAAGCGGGAATAAACATGTCAAGATAATACTGGTGAATAATGTCCTTGCTGGAGAGATCTGAGTGCTGTGAAGTTGAAATTTTGAGTCACCTTAAGGTAGAGTAGGGAGTTAGTGGGCCTGTTACAAAGGATGTGCAACATAATCTTTTTAGGACAGACAACCCCAACCTCTGTTACATTTTAAATCTTGACTTTGTGTTTCTCCAGAGCAAGCAATATCAACATATAATGCCCATTAATAAGGATGATAAACCCACAGCGGACCCAACAGATCCAAACAATTATCGCCCAGTGACCAATATCCCTTTTCTCGCCAAACTCATAGAGAAATGTGTACAAAATCAGTTGAATAAACATATTGACACCTACTCCTTACTAGATGACTACCAATCGGGATTCAGAGCTAACCACAGCACGGAAACAGCTATCCTACACATTGTCGATGATGCACTTCAAGCGCTAGATAGAAATCAATCTTGTCTACTCATCCTCCTAGACTTGTCAGCAGCATTTGACACAGTCAATCATGAAAAATTACTGAACAGACTACAAGTTAGGATGGGAATGTCAGGCACGGTACTAAAATGGTTCGAATCATTTTTAAAGAACAGAACTCAGAGATTCCTAGTAAACCAAGCACTATCGCCTTCCTGCCCAAACTTACTCGGAGTGCCGCAAGGATCCACCTTATCTCCTTCTCTGTTTAACGTATACATCGAACCTCTTACAGAAATTCTACGGAAATCAAAAATATCCTACCACATGTACGCAGATGACACGCAATTGTACATCAAGATTGCTAGCTTAGAAGACATATCCACAATGAACAATGCCCTCAATCTATCAATGAAATGGTTAACGAACAACCATCTCAAGCTTAACGCTAACAAAACAGAATTCTTGCTCATATCACCACATAAAAATCAATCCTTAGTGAAAGAATGGTCCAAAATGATTACAGCTTTAAATTCCATCCCAACCCTAGTGGACTCGGCGAAATCGCTCGGAATCACTCTGGATGAGAACCTGGATATGAAACCGCACATTAATTCCATGGCAAAAAACGCTTGTTTCCACCTGAACTATCTGAGAAAGATGAAATCTTTTTATTTTTTTATTTCTGTAGTTTTTTATTGTATACAAAAATATATATTTACATGGAGCATGATATATACAAATCTTTTTTAACGGAGACAGATCTGAAACTAGCGGTGCATTCTCTGGTTATCTCCAGGATCGAATACGGCTGCACTACACTGGCTGGTCTACCAAAAATGTCAACCTCACTCTAAAAGCCTGCCTCAATGCAGCGGCAAGGCTAATTACAGGCTCGAGGAAATTTGACCACATAAAACCTCACTTGAAGGCCTTAAATTGGTTCCTTTTGAAGCCAGAGTACAGATGAAAATGGCTTGTATAACCCATAAAGCGATTCGTCACAACACACCTAAATATCTCGTCCACAAAATAGAAATCACAGGAAGAAACAGACTTTTCAGGAATGCCAATTATCTGCTCCTGAAACCGCCTATCTTTAAGAAGAAAAAAACTTATGAAAGGACCTTCTCAGGTGTAGCGCCCAGGATTTGGAACTCCCTCCCTGCAAACATCAGAAAAATTAGAAACACGACAACATTCAAGAAAGAAATAAAGATCTTTCTAATGAACAAGCTCCTCCCATAATCTAGATAATTCGAAACCGAAGACTTTCATGGATTTTATTCCCATAGGATCTGTGTAACATCATAAATCTCTACCTCAGAACTTTATTAACTCAGGTCTTGAATCAATACCTTACATGTTGCTTATCAAGATTTTTAAGCTATAGGAATTACTATGTCTAAATCGCCATTTATTAAGTCAGCATGTTTTTCTGCTTTTTGTATACTTCATTTTGTTTTCTATATCACATGATGTTAAGCGCTCTGATACCCATGGGTCACGTACGCGTTATATAAAACTGTTAATAAATAAATAATAAATAGATGATTTGCCACTCCTGTCCCTTGATTCACCCCCTGTCTTAAACGTTTTCCATACATTGTTTATACACCTGTATGATTCATTGCCTCTGTGTGCCTGATGCACAACACTCTGACACTATACAGTAGGAGGAGAAGCTTTATAAAAGAAATTAAATAAATGTGAGAGGGGGCTTTGGAGAGAACACAGAGTGTCACACCGGGCACCACCAGCGCTAAAGCTGGCACTGCTCCTCTGTGATTTTGCACAACTGTTTACTTCCAGGGGCAGATTGGCTATTCTGCCGCTGGCATATTTCTGGTGGACTGCAATCTAAGAGGCTGTTTTAGAGCAGAAAGGGCTGCCAGAACTCAACCTGTGCCCCATGCCCTCATTCTAGTCGTGACCCTCAAGATTTCTGGGGCTAAAATCTTGTGCTAGGGCTGAATATGGTTTCCAGACCACCCCTGTTGACTGCATGACCCAACCTCAATGCTGTGCTTCGACAGATGTACAAATCCGTCATAGTGCCAAATTATCACTCGGTAGGATTCGCAGAGAATGCAGGGTATGTGGTCTGTGAGGAACAGCAGAATACCCTCCCGGCATTATATTCACAGACTGCTAACATTTCCATGCAGCCCGCGTCCCATTAAAGGATATGGATACATTAAAAAAGGTGCATTGGGGGTGCATGCAGAGATCTCGTGGGCGATTGTTTTTTCCCTTGAATGCAGTCAATATTCACTAAGGGCAATCTGTTTCTTGGGTTCAGATGCTACTTTGCAAAGAGAAATCATCCCCTTTTGGGAGTCGGCATCAGATAAATGGTTTGCGACTAAAGTTGTGGTTGCAAACCATTCAGACATGGCATAGCATATTGGAAGGAGATGGGGTATGTCCCATTTATGTGGTATCCACCTTCCCATTTGGTAACAAAACATTGGCTTTGTTACCAGGAAACGTAAGTAGACAATGCTTTCTTTCAAATGGTGGACTACTTAAACAAACAAATTATGCAGACATCAGTATCAGGTGAGTGTATCCAGGATTCAATGTCCCTGATGAGTACAGGGACACTGAAGTTGTATGTCTTCAGTCAGAATGCAGCACTGGAACTCTGAAGATTGCTGCAAGTCTGCGGGTTATGCGGCCTGCACTGGTTGCAACCACAGGGAGCAATGGTAGTTATCATGATTTATATCTACTGGTGGTAGAACTGGCTAGAGTAGTCACAGATTCCATAGATATCACTAGTGTGCTCTGCTATTTGTGAATCGTCTGCTCCATGAATGACACATGTGAAGTGCTGGTGAACCAAGCTTTTACACACAAAGTGCCGTTATGATGCATCCATTTTTTTCCATTTTTTCCATTTTCTATAGACCGCAGTCAAGTATTCCATATTTCCATTGAGAACATCCAGAATGAATTAATGAAATTACACCTACCAGGTCACTTCCACCGTCACTTGGCCACTTTTGACTCGTGTTCCAATGGAAAACGTACTCTAAGTATATATTTTTCTAGAAGAAACAAAAAAAAGCTCACTTTTCAGACAAAATTTGATGGAAAACTAAAGGAGACTTCCACCAATTGTCACCTGGTATCACTTAGAAAGATATATAGAGTTCCTACACTTTTTAGGTTTGGCTAATGACAGCCATAGCTGGTTGCCAGGACCTGTGCGGAAGCAAAAATAGAGAATATAAAGAGGCCCTTTCAGTGTTTATTTGTGTTTTTATGTGTTTAGCATGATGGTTTTGCATAGGTGAGGGACTGAAAAAATAGTCCCTCTCCGTGAGACTTGAGGGAGCTTCCTGAAAAAAAATATCTCCCTGTGATGGCTGCATACATCTGCAGCAGGGACTACAGAAGCAGCCAGCTAGACCACCAAAGCAGGGTCCACAACAGCCACAATAGTTTTCACACCAGCAGTGACCACGGCTGCTACAACAGCAGTGAATAAAACTGCCACCATGGAAGGCACAACAATACTTGCCAGCACAGAAGGGACAAGAGCAGCTACCACTCCTGTAACCAGAGCAGTGACCACACTTGCCCCCATTGCTTTACAAAAGCAGCAAAAACAGCTTACAGCAAGGTAGCAACAGCAGCATTGACCACAACAGTATCCAAAGCAGAAGCAACAGCATCAATAACAGCTGCCATAAAGGACAACATAACAGCAGACAACATGACAGCCATACCAGAGGAGACAACAGCAGCAATCACCAAAATGCTAGCGGTAGCGGAAGTGATATCACAGACACTTTGACCTTAGTGGCATCCCAGAAAGTGACGTCATATGACCTTTGACCACGAATTGTACCATGAAACTATGTTACGTGACCTTAACACTGATGGCATCACAATAATTGACATCAGTGAAGTCCCTTAATAAATGCAAATCTCAGACTGTCTCCAGGATGATAATGGGCTGATAAAAAAGTGTGTGAATATCTACATGCTCATAGGTTTGTGGGTATGTGCAACCTTTTCATAGCATCTTCAACACTAGAGCGTCCAATACCTGTCCATGGAAGCAGATCCTCCTCGCCTGATATTGCACCCTGCTAGGGTAATATTATTTGTGAGTAAACCAATTTACACATGTAAATTGCCTTCATAGGATGTGTTCCTAGCATGGCTCTTTATTTGGACATTTGCTGCCAGATGGCCATGCATATAGGACTCTGCTCCATTTTAGCTCTGCAGCTATTTCTAGGATATCTGAGATTGTTTCTTTTTAATCTGGTCAGCTGAGAGTCTCACCTGATATCTGGACATCCCAACATGCCTTAGCGATTTACGTACAGCTATGGACTCTCTTCTGATTGTCTGAATCCCATACCACCAAACATGGCCCAAATAGGACAATGAGCCCATACTATCCCAGACGATTGCAGCACCGAAATCTGAATCTGAATGCAGAGATGATGCCAAAGGTGTCTTATGGTCCAGTGTGACCAGCTCTACCGCTTGCCTTGGCCAATGAGGTCTCACGCTTCCAAAGAGGCATCAGCAAGCTCAATCCACTCGCAGTCTCCCAACCACACTCACTCCCATAGCCTCTCTGATGTTTCTTCAGGCACTGCCTCATTGTATTGTATTGTATTGTAATTGATTTATATAGCGCTTACTACCCCTGACGAGGCGTCGAAGCGCTTTTTCGGCGGGTAGCACGCTACTCCGGGACCCATAGAGGATTAGTGTTGAATTAGTATAGTGAAACATGCAAGTACATTTTAAGAGGTGGATAAGTTAGTCAGTTATTTGGATTAGAAGGTTGTCTCACTCACACTCATCTTCTGACGTTGATGTCTTAAGTGCCCCTCTTCCTTGCGTGAGTAGCTCATCCAGAGGTACGTACCACCCTGAGAAACTTGAAAGCTCTACCCAGTGCAGACTTTCAATGGAAGCAGTTGTTTTGTTTATTGCCCTGCATACTCTACACGCAGGAGTCGTTAATGCTGTGCAGAGGAGAAACTGGGCCTCGCTCTAGAGATGTTCTGTCAGTGTAAAAGGAAGAAAACAATGGCGTACTTGTAATTTCCGGTACTCTAATGCCTCTAATGCGTGGTGCGAATTTGGAAAGGCATATAAGCGTTAGCAAGCAAACGGTAGGCCCATTAACATCTCACATTGTATACTACTCCTTGATGTAAACAGTTATAATTGCAGCATCTGTTCTAAAAGTAAGCTGCATATCACAGTAAGATGCAGATAGCAACTATTATCCTGGCCAGGGGCTTTCACATGCCTTTAAATTAAAGTCATAGGGAAAAAAACAGTCTGGGTGGATACTCGCATTGATATGGCATGACTTTATTTTTCATTAATAACATTCCGGTGATCTCAGTTTCCCGGTTCAACATTTTTGTGTCAAACGCGGGAAGCAATAAAAAGTCCTGCACGCCTGCTGGGGACCAAGGGAGGGGGGGGGGGGGGCAGACCAGGCAGTCACTACAGGAAAGAAAGCAAAAGAACGTTCTGTGCCGACCGGCCCTTTGTGCTGAGGCGTGTGAGCCACCGTAGGGCGGCCCATCCCTGATCGTGCATATTAATAAGCATTGAATGACTTTTTTCCAATTGTGACTCCACGCAGAGGCGTGGAATTGGATAAGCCTACATATCTGGCTCGCCAGGCTGTCTGGTACCAAGCGAAGTCACTTTTACGTCGTATAACTGCCCCTTTCAGCAGCTCGGAGAGTGGCACCCTTTGTCGTAATGCACGTGGCTGCTGTCCAGCGCGCGTGCATGGGGGGGGGGTTTGAGCCACTCACGGAAGACTTGTCTGTGAGCTCGCCTATACCATAACACTCATAACATCTGGGGATGAGTGCTACTGTGTTCACGTCCTCCTTTCTCAGGCGCGTGTTGCCCTACTTTCACCACTTACACACTATGGGCAAGATTCACAGAACTAACTTAAGACAAAATCCAAAACTTACTACCATTTTGGTATTAACAGAAGGCACTTACTCATTTCGGTATTCAAAGAAGTTAGGAGTCCTAACTTTAGGACTCCTAAATGCCTTCTGTGAATACCAAAAGTCTTAAAGTTAGGATTTTTCTCAGTTTAGGAGTCCTAAAGTTAGGAGTCCTAACTTTATTACTCCTAAACTGAGAAGAATCCTAACTTTAAGACTTTCGGTATTCACAGAAGGCATTTAAGGAGTCCTAAAGTTAGGAGTCCTAACTTTACTGCTCCTAAACGGAGAAAAATCCTAACTTTAAGACTTTCGGTATTCGCAAAAGGCATTTAGGAGTCCTAAAGTTAGGACTCCTAACTTCTGTGAATACCAAAATGGTAGTAAGTTTAGGATTTTGTCTTAAGTTGGTTCTGTGAATCGAGCCCTATCAGTGTCAGGCGCTAACCTCTTTCTTTGAGTTAGTTTGGCACTAAAATGTTAAACTCTCGTCATCAAGTCTGTGGACTACTGGGATGTAAAGCGAAAGCCTCCACCCTGTTTGAATGTTCCAGGAACTCTCCCTATGTGTGAGTCTCACATCAAACACGAACATCGGCTGGGTGCCATACTCTGACTGAAAGTTTATTTACAATAGTGACCTTTAACAGAATGGTGAAACGTATTCACATCCGTGGATCTCCACAAAGCTGTGTACATCAACTTTTGCCCACAGAGCATACAATCAATAATATCACAACCAGGGTTGAATTGGGATCAAAAATAGGCCCGGGCCCCCTAAAAAAAAAGTGGCCCACATTTGTAGATTGTGCCTTTTCTCAAAACCGTGCTTCAGTGTTTTAAGTATGATGGAAAGAAGCAGGGGTTCTCTAAAAGAGGCATGTTTTTTAACTTCACTGAGATAAAAAAAATGGCAAATGTTGCCAGGACTAATTGTTCAAGGATTAGTTCACAATGGGCAATGACACCTGAATGTAAGGCCACTTCTGCTCAGGCCCCCTACCCCTGCTCAAGCTGCATTCATTAATGGGCCGGCGCAGCGAGAGACCGGGAATGACACCTCCATCCAGTTGGTAAAAGGGAGGTAATAGAAGCCCATCTGCCTCTGGAAAGGCCGCTCAGGCCGCCACTGGCCCACTAGCAGCATCTGAAGAGCTCAGACATGTGTAAGAAGTGACCCGATTAGGGCCACCTGGGTCACTCGCGACCACCTCTCAGCCTTCCACACAAATGAAGAGTCGGTCAACCAGTAGAGAATACAAACTAAAGTTATTTATTAGTCATACACTCGGGTGGAGCCCAGTCTGACCAACCTCCTTGCATTGCTGCAGAGGGGACTGACCTCAAACATGGTAAGCTGTAAAGTACATTCCCAGCACCCGTTAAGACCCTCCCCAACTGGACTTTCCCAGTTGAGAGCTAATAAATAAAGGACGTACAGAAGCATGAGTTATAATCCTGAGATCAGGCACACGTTATCTTGTATTCAAGGTTACTCTGCCTGCCCTCACCGCTCTGAGCAGTGGGAGCAAGCTTATCTAGTCATAAAGGTATGCACTAATAACGCACAGCAAACTCAGCCTTGGAGAAATACACATACAGAGGACACATTGGCAGTTGCTTCTTGATGAGGCAAACACAAAGAGAGACAGAAGTTAGGTTTTTGATCGCGGCTCAAAATGGCGGCTAAATGCAATATGGTGCAGCAAATGCTAATATATGTCAAAGTGTATTGGAAATTCGGGGAAAGCAATTTTCTAATCCTACAGCCCCTCCTTTTAGCATTTGCTAATACATTTTGCTACTATTTGGAGCAAACGACTCCCTACAGAACTGAATGACTACCAATTGCAAGCTAATATGTGCATTATCAATATTCAAAAATACCTTCATCTATTGACATGATATCTTGTATATCTTGCATCATCATGGCAGTTATCTTAGGGTCAGATACCAAACCCTTCAGCTTGGGCGTTAGAGTCTTGGCACAATAATCACAGAAGGCAGGGAGACAATATATGCACAGGCAACAGATGAAGAGTAGACCAGCAACTACAGCTAAGAAAATGAGAATTTTTCAACCCCAGGACGCGAACAGACCCCAGAACCATCCAGAGAGGGACCAAGTACCATTCTCTTGGTGAATGTCGGAAGCAAGTTTGTGCAACTTCTGAATGGCAGAGTATACATTAGGGGCATGGTCTGCTATATAGATGCAGCAACTACTGTCAATGACGCGACAGGCCCCTCCCCGATCAACAAGGATGACCTCTAACACCATTCGGTTTTGCAAAGCAACAAGTCTCGTAGACTGGAGCTCAACTGTAATATTCGTCAAAATACCAGATGTGGGGGCGTGGCTAGCAGCCAAGCATGGCGGCCGCATAGCGTGAGAGCTCCTGAGGGCCCTGTAGCCTTACAATAAATCCGACACACTTATCCGCTACCCCGCCCGCCTGAAGCGGCAGCGTTCGGATCCGGGGCCGAAGCGGTGTCACAGGTCTGACTTTCGACCAAATCGGAGGACCGGAGCCTGTAATATTCCCGGAGGCAGGTCTGGGCCTACCGCCGGAGGAGCAGCACCGGCCTTGCGTGCCTCCCAGGCCCCGACGGAAGTGCGACCGAACCGGCCGAGAGAGACGACCACATCCCGGTACCAGCCTACCAGCGCGCAGCCGGCCTGACAATTCTGGTGGCATCATCCGGCAACGCGCCCTCTGGTAATTCATCTACACGGGGGCCGGCGCAGCGCACCGGACAGAACGGCTCCGGCCTTGGCTGCGCCGAACGGCGCTGAGATCTCGACCTCTTCCCCCCCCCCACCCCTGGGGGGTCTGGCGGGCTGCTGACGACGGCTGTGGCAATCCTTGAGCCCCGCTTGACCGTGGGGACGCAATAGACGGACGCACCGGCTCCGAACAGGGGTGAGAGGCATCGGTGCCCCCGGGGGACGGCGCCATACTGTGACATAACTGCGGAGCTCGAAGGGGAGCCTCAGGACCCGCACACCGCCTGATAACAGCGACAGCCCTGACCTGGTGCAGCCATAGACCCGGCGCTCTGAGGCCTGCCTGGCCGGTGGGTGGGCGGCTGCCCGAGATCAGACCCTGTGCCGTCTGGTGTGCCCGAGGGTGGTGGAACGCCTCGGATGAACATACTTAGAGGCTGCAGCAACAGTTCCTGTTCACGGTGTAAGGATCGAAGGGCGAGGGCGCGGAAACCGAGACGCGGAATACGGCAACTCGCCAGAAACCCACACAGCCACCGCCGCAACTGTCCTACGCCACCATACTGACCCGAGAGACCTGCACATCAAACGGAGGGCGCAACTCTGTGCGAGGCCCATCGACCTGCTACTCCCGGGCTGGTGCCTACAACCGGTGGAATCAGCCGTGGCACACATTGCGAATACACTGGGCAAGACTCCGACATTCACGAGCACCAGCACAATGGCGGGCAAAGTCCTTCGGAGCGGGTCCACTCAGGCCAAATTGGACAAATTTGCTTATGGACATCAAGGGCAACAGCAGCATACAGGGCGATCCTCCGCTGGCCATACCCACACCCATGACACAGAGGGAACGACAAAAGTAACGCTGGAAGACATCATGAAAACACTCTCAGAGGTCAAAACTACGGTGGGCGCCATTTCCTCTGAAGTATCCTTGCTGCGAGCGGACTTTCACAAAATGGCGGAAAGGGTGTCGCAAGTGGAGGTGGTCACGAAGTCGCTTGTGGAAGACACCTCAGAACTCCAAGTAGCCATGGAAAAAATGCAGAAAGTCACCAAGCTCCTGCACGACAAGCTGGACGACCAGGAAGGGCGTTCGCGACGCAATAACGTGCGCATCCTTGGGCTTCCGGAGACGGAGGGGAAGGGGGCCATGGACCTCTATGTCGAAGATCTCATCAAGAACACCCTGCAGCCCAAAGGCCTGTCCCACTTCTTCTCGGTAGAGAGGGCACACAGAGTCCCGGGAGGTCCGCCCAAGACGGGAGCAGCGCCAAGACCTGTGCTAGCTCGGCTCTTCAATTTCAGGGACCGGGATGTGATCCTACAGGCGGCAAGGACCTCTCCACCGGTGCGGATCCACAATGCAACATTGGCCTTCTTCCCCGACTACACGGCTGAGGTGGCCAGGCGCCGTAAGTCCTTCACGGAGGTTAAAAAAGCACTACGGGACAGGGAACTGCCGTACTCTATGCTGTTCCCCGCTAAACTAAGAGTTGTGGCCGAGGGGAAAACTTGGTTTTTTGACACGCCAGAGGTGGCACAGGAATGGCTGGAGGGCTGGAGACCGGTGGGTCAGCGACACCGCCCGCATCGAGACCGGCCGCGACATCGTACCAACATGGCTCCGCACAGTCAGGCCTCCCAATCGCCCCGTCAGGAAGGCGCGGAAGAGACAGAATCAGATCTGGAGAAAGACCCGCTGGGCTCTGGACAATTGGCTCCGGCTTGAAACCAAACAATATTAGTATAAGACTGGGTGTGCCGCAGACGCCGCGGATCTGACGCGGCTGAGTAAGGTGGGCACAGGCAGTGCCCGTGGGAGACTCACCAACCCCACAAGCAAGTAAGATGACTGGGGAAGGACTTAAGCACTCTGCACAGTTGGGGAAACGGGCGGGGGTTGGTCCGTGGAGCAGGGTAGCAGGGAGGGGGGTTGGGACTGAAGTTTTCTTGTTCGTACTCATGTTTTTGTTTATAGTCATCATTCAGCACTTACACTGTCTTACCACCCTGCCGATTATCTGTCTCCTACACGGCATGACACGACACGATACGTGCACTAGTCCGAAGTGCACATTGTATGCACTGTTCTCTTACCAACCTAATGGCCAGGTCACTTAATCATACCCCCACAGTGGGCTCCCCAGTGACTAGAGGGATGCCCCCACTGTGCATGCTAACATGGAATGTCAGAGGCCTGGGTGATAAAATTAAAAGAGGCTTGGTCCTGCAGGCCATAAAACGACACAGTCCGGATTTGGTACTCCTACAAGAAACCCACCTCACGGGGTCCGCCTGCAAGGCACTTGATAGGCGTGGCTATACAATGGCGGTACACGCAGAATTCACTGCTGGCTCCAGGGGGACGGGTATACTGGTGAAAAAGTCATCTCCCTTTATTATAACGCATCGGGTGGCGGACAACCAGGGTCGTTTTGCTGCGGTCCATGGGCAATGGGAGGGCAGATCTCTGAATGTGATATTGGTTTATATCCCCCCAGCACTACACTCTGTGGCCCTGCCTGCACTAGGCAAGCTCCTCCTTGACCTCCCTGATGGCGACACGATTATTGGGGGGGACTTTAATGCAATCGTGGATCCACTTAAGGACGCCTTTCCCTCTAGGACCCGAACGCGAGGTGCTGCACCTCTATCGGATTTTATAGAGGCTCTAGGTCTTGTAGACGTCTGGCGACAACTGCATACCGAGGCCACTCAGTACACTTATTACTCAGCTGTGCATAATAGCTTATCCCGTATAGACTACTTCATGGCACTGGGGTTGGGCCTAGACATGGTGGACAAGGTGGACATACTGCCCAGGGGTATCTCCGATCATTCTCCAATTGTCCTGTCGCTTACCACCGGGGGGAAAAGTTGCGCACGGCTCTACCCAATTTACCCCAACTTTTTGAAAATCCCCAAGATTCGAAAAAAACTCAAACTTGTAACAACGCAGTATTTTACTGAAAATACAGGCACAGTGTTATCACCATCCACCCTGTGGGAGGCGTACAAGACAGTTCTCAGGGGGGGCGGCCATTGCAACAATAACGGGGCACAAGCGGGATTCCCGAAAAGAACTCACAGAATTGGAACTTACACTCAACACGGCTAACACTGCACACATGGCAGACCCCTCCCCGTCCACGGCGCACACCCTGATGGTTCGACAGCAACAATACCTGGCTCACCTTAAAACGACGGAAAAGGGATACATTGCGCACACCAAACATAGAATATACGATGTGGGAGATAAAGCGGGTCGCATGCTGGCATGGCTAGACAAGAGGGGGACTGGAGCGAGAGGTATTCAGAGGCTGCACACAGAAGACGGACAGTCACTGACACACCCAGACGACATAGTTTGCGCATTGGCACAACACTATCACACAATCTACACACCGGACCGAAGGGTCACACAGCAGATGGCAGCAGCAACATTAGCAGATGTTGCAGTCCCCAGCATTGCACAGGAAGACAGGGAAGCCCTAGAAGTAGACCCGACGGAGGAAGAAATCCAGCTGGCGATACAGGCGTTACAGTCGGGTAAAGCTTTGGGGCCGAATGGGATACCGATAGAGTGGTACAAGTCCATGGCTCCAGAACTCAGTGCCCCATTACTGGCCATGTATTTAGACAGCAGGGATAAAGCGGAGCTGCCGCTGGATCAGCGCACGGCCACGATTGTGGCGATACCCAAACCAGGGAAACCCCCGACTGAAT
Source organism: Lissotriton helveticus (assembly GCF_964261635.1). Lineage (NCBI taxonomy): Eukaryota > Metazoa > Chordata > Amphibia > Caudata > Salamandridae > Lissotriton > Lissotriton helveticus. Next base: position 1,639,549,750 of record NC_136067.1, read on the forward strand.
GTTCCTCATATCGCCCGATATCGTTACTGAATGTCGAGGCCAAAATATTAGCTAAACTTCTTGCCACCCGCTTGATGCCCCACCTCAGCACCTTGATCCACCCTGACCAGTCGGGCTTTATGCCCCACCGAAGCACTGCGTTGAATCTCCGAAGAGTTCATGGGGTGATGGCCCGTGCGCACCTCCTCACGGAACAGGCTGTGATTCTCTCTCTCGACGCTAAAATGGCATTCGACCTTGTGGAGTGGGAATATCTCTTCACGGTACTAGAACGTATGGGATTTGGGCCGCAATTCATAGCATGGGTACGGCTGCTTTATACGAAGCCCGTCGCGCAGGTAGTAGCCAATGGACATATATCGCCGAAGTTCCTATTAGGCAGGGGGACTAGACAGGGTTGCCCCTTGTCCCCCTTGCTCTTCGCACTGGTGCTTGAGCCCCTGGCGATTCAGATCAGGTCTACGCCCTTATTCGCAGGCATTAGGTGGGAGGAGGGGTGGGAGGACAAAGTCTCCTTATACGCAGATGACATGCTCATCTACATGACTGCACCTGAAACCGGCATCCCGGCCCTGCTAGACCTCTGTAACACTCACGGACACACATCGGGCTACACCCTGAATTGGTCGAAATCTACCATTTATACATTGAAAGGCCCGGCGCCGAGGTTGCAGGAGAGCTGCCCTCTGCTTTCGACGACGGCCTCCTTCAAATACTTAGGTATTATCATCACAGGTGCGGAAGCAGACTTTTTTGCCAGCAACTTAAAGCCACCCATAGACCGCCTACGGGCGGACGTTAAGCACTGGGTGGCCCTGCCCCTGACCCTACTGGGTAGGGCAGCGTTATATAAGATGATGGCCCTCCCGAGACTCCTCTATGTTCTGGAAAATACTCCGCACCTGGTGCCACCACGCTACTTCAAGCAGATCGTGGCGCTGGTCAGTACCTTGCTCTGGAATACTGGCCCGGCGCGTATTGCTTACGACAAGCTGGTTAAAAGCTGGTACGAGGGGGGAATAGCGCTCCCCAACATTCAACTATACTACTGGGCGGCCCAACTGAAAATTATAAACTACTGGATCCACGCCCCGAAAGAGGACCCTGCTTATCGGGCAGATTGGTCGCAACTTGGAACGGACTGCATGCTGTCCGTGCTCTACAACAAATCACAACTTAAAACCCTACTTGGCCCGACCAAACATACGGCAGCCCTGTGGCACGTGGCACAGGCCCGACTGGGATGGGCGGGTCGAATCACCAAAATGACACCATTATGGGACACGAAGACGTTGGGGAACCTCAGAGGCTGTAAGGGATTTGAGCGGTGGGACTCCATAGGCATTTCTACGGTAGGGGACCTCTGGGACAATGACACAGTAATACCCTTTTCACACCTGCAACAACAGTATAACCTTCAACCCACAGAAACATTCAGATATGTTCAAATCAGACACGCGTTACTGCAGGCGATTCCTGCAGGCACCACTCTACCAGACTCCTCCCCGTTAGAGGATAGACTGCTAACAGAATTCATGGTCCACAGCGCTACATCCCTTACGTATAAAAAACTGGTTAATAATCTCAAAGACCCAACGCTGAAACTAAAAGAAAAATGGGAGGGGGAACTAGGTGGGACAGATGAATTTGAATGGAATGAGGCGTTGGCCTCCCCGAGGGAGGTGGGAATCTCAAGTAAACTCAGACTGGTACAGCTTAAAATCCTGCACCGCATCTACTATACAAGGACACTATTGCATAAAATACAAAGAGCACCACATCCCTTTTGTCTGAGAGGCTGCGGGGAGGAGGGGACACTGTTGCACACACTATGGGAATGCTCGCAAATACGGGAATTCTGGAGGCAAATACTGCGCTCGATCTCCCAAGCCCTTAAACTCTCTATTCTACCGGAACCACGCAAGTGCCTTTTGAACATCTGGGACCCCAATGACATGAATAGGTACGAACTGATTTGGGCGACTCTGGCCATGACAGTGGCTAAGCGGGATATAGCACAGAAGTGGGGCGCACCAGACCTACCCACCGCCAGTAGATGGGCTAAGAACATGGACATCCTAATGATAACAGAAAGGGCAGTATACGTGCTGCGTGCAGCACCCCGCAAATGGAACAATGTGTGGGCGGCATGGAATGTCTACAGAGGTGAAATCTGTGACCCCTTACCAGAGGGAGAAGACCCTGACTCGGAGGGGGAGGAGGAATAGCGGAACGAATAAGGGATAGTCACCTCAGTCACTACACATTATGACAATATTGGCTCTGTCCTGGCTATATACCGGCGTGCATGCTCGGACACATGATGGTACGGGTTGTGGGTGGAGACATAACGGCTATGATGACACGTGGTTGGGGGGGGGGAGGGGAGTTTGTTGTTTCTTTTTATATTACAAGTGATGTTATCATTGCCTCGTATGCTAGGGGAAGGGGGACGGAGGGACTCAATACAAGTCAAAGGAACATTGGTTAATGTGTCTACAAATCTCCTAAGGTTTACTGTAACAAGGTCCTTGATCCGATGCCATTTCTTATCGAAAACGGAAAAGTTGAAAGGTACTAACTGTAACGAATGTTATGAACATGTATGTAACTGATTAATCACTCTTCCTTCCTATTAATAAAAAGTTTAAAAAAAAAAAAAAAAAAAAAAAAATACCACATGTGGTATTAATGACGCCCTCTACTACTTGTGTGAGGCTTGAGATATTGAGACTGTTTGACATGGGGCTCCAAAAAGGTGCGATACTCTTCATTGTGTCTGTGAACTGTTGCAAAATGGTATCTGTCTGATCTATATCTTCTGTGTTTATTACCCTTCTAACTTAAGGCAGGTATGCACTTCTACGTTGTAATCGATGATCCCTTTGGATAAGTGGATGGTGCTATGTACACTGGGGGAAGAAGAGAGGAAAGATAACAAGTACCTGGCCATCCCCTTGGAAGCCAAACATAAGCTTGAGACCCACAGACAAAATAAACATTAGGTGGTGGGAGCAAAGGTGGACTACTATATGGCTTTAAAATGTAGGTGTAATTACAGTTGCTCTCTTCTACTTTGACCGGACCCATTCCCTGAACACAAAAATCAGCTGTTGTGTTAACTATTGGTATTGGCATTGCTTTATCCTTGGTAATATTACACGACTGAAAACGTGAAATATTGAGTAGCATTGAACCCCTGGAAAACCGACATTTTATTTTGAAGCCATGTTGCATTTTTCTGCTGCTCATATACGTTCATACAAGCCATCGGGGACAATGTATCAGCGACCTTTCCCTTCCTGGAGTAAACCCTTGATGGACACGTATATATTCCAACACTGTGTGGTATTAAGCTGTTGTCATATCCATACTAGAGGAGTGATAATGAAGATACACCATAGTAAACAATGTGAACCAACCCTCACAGTTTCCTAAATATGAAAATGGCATTAAAATCAGGACATCACTTTTATGTGTTACCGAGGTCGGTAGTCCGCATATCCAACAATCTGTAACATTAGACGTACCATGTGCCTGGTGCAACATCTGCAAGAGTACATTGTCAACATATGTTTTGCGATGTTCCCCTTTGTGAGGGGCCAAAGTAATAAACATGTGTTCGGGGGGTGGGGGGACAGGTGTTGTACCAATCAGGGAATGCACTGGATATTTCTCCTCCAAGAACCATGCTATTCCAAGTACAGTTACTAAAAATATCACAACAATCACTACGAAAACTATTTTACTCTTTATGGACCAACTAGACTCATTCCGTTCTGAACGCGTGGCTGCAAATGGCTATGCTTCTTGGGAAATGGGTCGACCAAATGGGTACATTGTAAAATCAAGGGAAAGAATGCAAGCAAACTAGGGGCAAAAAGGGAAAGTTCCCAGCGTCCGTTACAGCCTAGCTTGCAGACTCCTATTGTTCATCTACTTTGGCGCTGTTAAGCACTGGCGGTGGAGCTGTTTGACCAGCTCTTGCAGGAAATCCTACGTTGCTCAGGATAATGTACCCCCCTCTGGGGGAGCACATTCTATCTATGCTGTCTAATGTCCTAACGGTGCATCAATTGCGCCTTTCCCTCAACTAACTCCATTGGTACTGCAGCATGGTACACCCTACCTAATACAGTCCAACATTCTACCTGTGGACTGGTCGGATCACCACATGATCTTATTCCACATCAAACAAAGAGTGCTATCCCTGCCACCCGCACAAGACCCACCCAAATGGTCTAGAAATCTCATCAAGATTCCACTTAACGCCATGGAGGAAAGGCTAAGCTCGCTCCTCCCCAGAGGCAATGAGCATCTCTCCACAACAGATCTCAAATCGCTCTACAATACGAATACGGTGGTCTTGCTTGATCAACTAGCACCTCTGAAAGAAAGAAAAAGCTGAGCTACCCCATCTAGATCATGGTTTGACTCAGACATAAACGAAGAAAGAAGATAATTAAGAGCCTCAGAAAGACGCTGGAGGAACAAGCCTACTCGTATCCACTGAGACCAACTCAGAACAATCCGGTAGAAGTACAATAGACACACCAAGAACAAAAAAATCCACGTTTTTCCTCTCCGCACTGGATAACGCAAAGAACAGACCCAAGGAGCTCTTTAATATCATCAGACAACAAACGTCCAAACCAGCTACATGCACAGTGCAGGCATCCAAAGAACTTTGCGATGACTTTGCCCACTTCTTCAATGACAAGATCTCCAAGATCGAGCACTCACTAGTCCTCAACAGCCCCTCCCTTCCCAATAGCATCCTGGCTGGAATGCATGGCAGCGCTCCCCTACCTCACACCAAATCCTGGTTACTTTTCCACCCCATTCTTCAAGCCGAGATAGTCAATTTGATCTCCAACGCCAAGCCTTCCGCTCACGTCTTAGACCCTCTACCCGCGTAACTGACCAAAAAACTGAAATTCGCCTTAGCCCCACTCTGGTGGAAGATTATAAATAGCTCCCTAAAAAGCGAAATCGTTCCAGACTGCCCCAAAGTGGGACAAGTTACCCCACTGCCTAAAAAACCTGGCCTGGATTAATCTGATTTAAACAACTTCAGACCCGTCTCCAAACTTCCTCTTCTATCCAAAATCTTAGAAAGATGTGTACTACAACAATTAACTCAACACATGGACAGTATCATCCTCCTTGACTCCCATCAATCTGGCTTCAGGAAAGGCTGCAGCACAGAATCCGCGATCCTCAACATCATCGATGACATCCACAAATCACTGGACTCAGATCAATGCTGTCTCCTCATTCTCCTCAACCTATCGGCAGCATTCGACACAGTAGATCACAAACTACTCATCAAGGCTCTTCAAGAAAGGGCCGGTCTTGATGAGGTGGTCCTCAATTGGTTCTCCTCCTTCTTACACAAGCGCTCCCAGAGAATCAAAATCAAAAACTTTGAGTCTGACCTTCACCCAGTCAACAGGGGAGTCCCTCAAGGGACAGTGCTCTCCCCTCAACTATTCAACATCTACATGGAACCCCTCACCACACTACTCAAAAAACCTAATGTACCCTTCCACCTGTATGCTGACTATAAGCAGATTTAGTTAGAAATCTCCTCTGTTAACGACATTCAAAGACTCAATGCCATACTGAAGGAAGTGCAACTATGGTTGTCAAGCAAGCACTTAAAATTAAATCCTGACACAACTGAATTACTCCTCATATCGAACAAAGTAGAGAACCCCCAAATGGTGGATTGGCTAAAGGCTATCGATGCTCTCAATGGAAATCTCACCCTGGCTGATTCTGTTAAATCACTAGGTATCACGCTAGACCCGAAACTTGACAAGACCAACCACATTAAGAACTCAGCTAAGAGCGCCTTCCTCAACCTGAAGTTATTGAACAAAATAAAACCTTTCATCCCACCCAAAGATCTCAAACAAGCCACTCAATCATTGGTGCTGTCAAGATTAGATTACGGAAATGCAGTTCTCACGGGTATTGCAAAATCACATCTTGCTCCTCTTAAAACTACTCTCATCACGGCTGCCAGAATGGTCACTGGACTCAAGAAATATGACCACATCTCACCGGCACTCAGAGAGCTCAAATGGCTCCCAGTAGAAATGTGGGCGAACTTCAGAACAGCCTGCCTCACACACAAAGCCCTACACACTGGCAAACCCGAATACCTGGCGGCCAAACTCAAAAAAGCAGGCCAGAACAGGTACCTCAGAAGCTCGAACACCTTACTACTCATTCCACTGAAAGCTCGAAAACAAAAAACCACGGCCAGGTCCTTTGCCGGCAATGCATCCAAAATCTGGAACTCTATTCCTCCCCACATCAGAACTATTCCCTCCTTTGCTAAATTCAAAAGCCAGCTCAAAATCCTGTTCCTCGATCAATCCCTAGTGAACCGATAGGAGCAGTTGGAGCACTGAAATTAACTACTCACTCGCCCTGACGCTTCGCCAGCGAGACCTCAAACCTGATCTCTTTGTCATTGTCATCTATCAGTATTTATATTACGCGATTTTATGCATCATTGTACTAAGTTTTTACCATGCTCTGTAACTGACGTAAAGAGCTCCGATACCCACCGGTCAGGTCAGCGCTATATAAAACTTCTCAAATAAAAAAACAAATCCCTAACTAGTCTGACTTCCCCTTTGGTGCACCATTCTTCCTTCGAGGACGCAAGTTGTACCTAGTCACTACAGGCACAGAGGGGTTGGGAAAGAGGGGCTCAGGGGACTCAGACACAGAGGGGCCAATGGACTGGGCCTCAAGCATAGATGGACCAGCAGAACGGGAATCCTGGACAACCCTGATCTCAGATGGGACCGCCTCATTTAACTCTGCCTCATTCTCCTCCTCAGTTTGGGTCCAAGTTAGCTGGGCATCCAAAAAGGGGATAAAGCAAGGTACCTGCTCCCCCTCAAAATCCACGATACCTTCAATGGCCCATTGGTCGTAAGGCAAGGGAAGAGGTACCCGGCGGCAGTGCTGTAGGTGAATCTAGTTCTTTCGGCCAGCGACTTTGACTGCGCTTCGGGTGGCAAGGAGCACCTGTACTGGCCCCTTCCACCTTGGCTCCAAGGCTTTCTTGTGTTGAAAGTTGTCAGTTATGACAAAATCACCAGGCCAAATATCGTGTCCGGGCCCCTCAGGTGCAGGCACTAGGGTATCCTGGACTTGTTGGTGAATAGAACGCAGACTTTTTTCTTAGTTAACTCATAGAGATAGTCCACCAACAGAGGGTATTCAATTTGAGAAAACATTTTGGAGCGTGGGACGTCCCAGACATTCGCCGGGCGCCCAAACACAACTTCATAGGGTGACAGCCCCGTTCTGGAGTGGGCTGTCATTCTTGTTGACAAGAGGGCTAATGGTAAAGAATCTGGCCATTGCAACCCCGTATTCTCCTGTATCTTTGCCAACTTCAGTTTGAGACTATCAATGTACTTCTCGACCAGGCCTGCTGACTGGGGGTGGTTTGCAGCATGAAACTTTTGTTTGATGTGGAGTTCCTCGCAAACCAACTGTATCATTCTTGCATTAAAGTGGCTTCCGTTATCACTCCAAATCAAAGGGGTTAAGCCGAAGTGAGGAAAGAACTCATTGATGAGTACCTTTGCAATCGCCATGGCTGTATTTTCTTTAGTGGGGTAAGCCTCGACCCATTTACTGAATACGCAAACAAACACAAACATATATTTTAAATTGTTGACCCTGTCCATCTCAATAATTATTATCAGTTTATTGTATAGTTAGTTAAAACCATAACGATTTTACATAAAACAACATCCTTCACTCAAAAATGTAAAACAAGTTAACATTTTACAGAATAAAAATCATCATAAAGTGTGTAAAAAACAGCAAGTATAAAATCAATGTGTAACGCATATCAATTTTGCTCTTACTTCCTTGTTTTACTAGCTGAATATGCAAAAATACCAAAAAAGTGTATGTGATAAAGGTAAACATTATCAGCGTCAGTCTATTATTTACTTCCTATCTGGCCATCAGTTACATCTGTTAGTCTCTTTTTTTTTAAAACAATTTTTATTGCGTCAATCGTCAAATATTATGCAGAGCTCTGAAACCCAGAGACCAACTGCTACATTTTACAATACGAAAGTTGTGTTGACTTTTAAGAAATAAAATTTACAAAATAACATAGGAATATACAACAAAGACCCCCATGCACTGTCATTGCACCATATCTCATACAATCCCTCCACTCCCACTGCATCATTGACAAATCCCCCTGCAACATTGATATCCTGCACTTCATTCTGGCACCCTATCCCCAAATTGTCTCATCTTCAGTAGAAACAGGTTCCAGGGGAAGACCTCTATACTCTGCTCACCTTTTCCATATCTTTACATGCTTTTGTGGGCCTTAAAGATAGGGAGCTCCAGCCCCATGTTAAAGTCCGGCCCATTCTTCCATGCTGTTAAAGAGGGTGACGCTTCTACCTTCCAATTCCATGCAATGTCTCGTGTAGCTATTGTAAATCCTAATAACATCAAGTAGCGCTTGTAGATATTGCCCCCCACCCCCTCCATTATATGCAACAGTCTTAATTTGGTTTAATAGGGGGAGCTCCCACCCCAAAGCCTCCGCAAGGCAGGCCATCACTCCCCGCCAGAACTTCACAATCACACTACACAGCCATACTGTATGAAAGAGGGTACCACCCTCCTGACTACATCACAAGAAAAGTGGAGAAGCCACCAGGCCAGCCTTCCACAATCTGACTCGAGTATAATATACCCGGTGTAAATACTTACATTGAATCAATCGGAAGCGCAATGTTATTGCAGCTTCCTGGGGGGAGGTCAGTGCCTCCTTCCAGTCTTCTTCCTCCAATGGACCAAGGTCCTCATCCCGTGCCTCCCTAAGTCTATCCAGCGAAGTGGGGCTATTCGTTACAAGAGACTGATAGGTCCGGGAAATTTTATGGTTGTGCAAATCCCCCCTAAAAACAATTTAGCTTCAATGGGGCTGAAGTCCGGAAGAGACTCCAAACCAGTAACACTGGGAAGAACTGCATGTCTAAACTGAAGATATTTATAGAATTGAGTCTTAGGCATCTGGAAATCCAGCTGGAGCTGTTGGAAAGACTTAAGAACCGTACCTCGCATCACATCCCCAAGGGTGGAGATCCCTATATTATCCCAATCGTGGAAACTGCCAGACCAGCAAGCAGGGGCAACCTTCCGTTGGACGAAAGTGCAGTCTCCTTGGTCAACCTGTCCCACCACCCTATCTTCCGCAGCGCCTGCTTCCACACCTGAAATACCACTCTAGTGGCGGAGGACAGGGCCGTACACACCGATGCCGTGTATAAGATAGTATGGATAGTATTGGCCACATACATCTCCGCTCCACCATGTAGTCAGGATAGGACCTGTCTCCGTACCACCAATCATTCAATATGAATAAATGCGAGGCCATATAATATGACTGGATATCCGAGGTGGCCAATCCGCCACAATAGGTCGACTGGAAGCACATCCGCAGTGCCACTCTAGAGGCCTTTCCTGCTAATAAAAACTGCCCCAGGGCCGAATTGACTTGGCAAAACCACAACGGGAAGACAGGGAAGTTGATAAAGCAATCATGGTAGTGACACCATCTTGAAGAAGGCCAACCGACCAGGGAGAGATAGGGGCATATGCGACCAGGCCTTCAACTCTTCGTGCACTCGCCCCCACACTGGTTGAATATGACGCTCCCACGAGACATCCATGGTATCTGACAAGAAAACCCCCAGGTATCTCACCCCTATTGTAGTTGTCTGTACTGCTGAGGCCCAGGGACCGAGTTCTACTCGGGCCCCAAAGTCCACAAAGTAGATTTACATGGATTTATAAACAGACCGGATGATTCCCCAAAAATCTCCATGATCTGGAGCAACCTAGGTTCCGTCCTATTAATGTCTGTCAAAAAAACACAGGACATTGTCGGCGTATAGGGCAATACGGTCCAACAACCCCTGCGCCCACTCAAAGCCGGCAACCTGTGCATCTATTCACACCCATGCCGCCAAGGGCTTCATGGCTAAGGCAAAAAGAAACGGCGACAATGGACACCCCTGACGAGTTCCCCTGCCCACCGGGAAGGTGAAGGAGGCAGACCCCGCAATGCGTACCAAGGCTGTGATGTCGGTGTATAACAATCCCAGATAGGATAAAAACCGTGGACCCATATTTAGCCGGTCTAGGAGAGCAAATAAATACATCCAACTAAGGGAGCCGAACGCCCTGTCCATGTCCGCAAGGAGGAGTGCACCTGGCACATCAAGCCCCCAAATAGTGTCTATAGCAATGTGAGCACGCCGGATATTATGCCTCGTTGCCCTCTGGGGCATAAAGCCAGCCTGATCTTGGTGAACTATTGAGGCGATATGCAGCTGAAGGCTATTAGCCAAGGCCTTGGCTAAGATCTTAACCTCTATATTCAGCAATGAAATGTGGCAATAAGATGCATGCCGGTCTGGGTGTTGCCCTGGCTTGTGAAACACTACCAACCCGGCGTGTCTCCAATCCTGTGGTACATCTGTAAATCCCTTACTCCCATTACTAAATATTGTACTGGCATCTCAATAAAATCTATTTGGAGATCTTCAAAAGGAAAAGCAGGAGGTGCAAAATTACCAGGTGGTGTAGGGGTACCCTTCCCAAGGATTGTGCATCATATACACCATTCAATATTTAACCAAATGGGCGGCTGTTTTTGGGATGTTGTCATTTTGCCACACGGGGTCTAACAACTTGCAAATGCCTTTTGCACTGATATGGGCTGGCCCGTGAGCCATGGCAACCACGGGAAGAACATATTCACCTGGTAACATTCATCTCTGCTTTCCTGGCTTATCAGTCCAACACCCATCCTTGTCCAAACATGCTGTTCTTTCCTGCCATATTGCTAATTCCTCAATCGTTTCCTCACTCTGAATCTCCTTGATGTTTGCCAACGTGTTCCGAACATGGTAATCTCGGGCACCCACCTAGCGGGACCTACTACAAACATCCTTTTCATTTTTGTTCAAGCTGTTTCCTTAGCTGTCTGATCTGCACATTCATTCCCTCTGCCCACATCATCCGTTATTGCCTTGTGGGTGCTACACTTCACTACCGCTAATTTCTGGGGAAGTGTCAGGGCAGACAAAAGCCTATGTGTCAGGGGGTCATGCTGGATACTCATCTCATGGGAAGTGAGAAACCCTCTTTCTGCCCAGAGCCGCCCGAAATTATGGGTAACTCTGAAGGCATACTGGCTGTCAGTATAGATGTTGACAGCCAGTCCCTCACTCAACTCACAGGCTCGAATAAGGGCAACCAGCTCTGCAGCTTGAGCCAACTGATAGGGAACTTGTGATGTCTCAACTACAGTTTGCAGTGTCGTGATTGTATACGCAGCTGTTGTAGTGCCATCTGGTAACTTTAAACAAGAGCCATCGACATATAGTTCCTCTTGGGGGTCTGATAAGGGACCATCAGTCAGGTCTACCCGTCCCTTCGTCTCCTCCTCTGTCCGAAAAATACAAACATGTATGTCAATTTCCTCACTCTAAGAAGGGAGGGGTAGTAACATGGCTGGGTTCAGAGTGGCACATCTCTTTATCATGATACGCAGGGCAAAGAGAGTTAGCTCATAACTGGTCAGACGCGCACTGGTAAGGTGCTGCGTCTTGGTCTTATTCAAAAGGGTATCCACAGCATGGGGCACCATAACTGTGAGCTCAGTATCAAGTACGAGCCCAGCCGATTGTCCTATTGAGACGGTCACAGCCGTGACCGCTCTTAGACTGCTCAGGAGGGCTCTGGCAGCAGGATCAAGCAAAGTAGAAAAATAAGCACACAACCGTTGCTTACCTCCAAAGGCATGTGTCAAGACAGACAGCTCACAACTGGTTGTCTCGTGTACATACAACACAAACGGCTTCACGTAATCAGGAGTGCCAAGCACAGGAGCAGAACAAAGTGTGACTTTTAATTGCTCAAAAGATTGCTGACATTCATGCATCCAAGGCAGGGGACCATGCACACCTTTAGTGGTTAGTGCTAACAGGGGCTTTATCAAAAACGAATAGTTAGGAAGCCATTGCCGACAATAGAAAGTAATGCCAATGAAAGCTCACACCTCCCTCTGAGTTTTGGGGGTAGGCATTTTAACAATAGCACACATGCGCTCAGGAGTCACTCTCCTACTCTCCTTGAACAGTAAGTGGCCTAGTTAGGTGACCTCCTGTCGACAATATTGAAATTTAGAAAGGGACTCTCTATGTCCATGATGTGCCAAATGCAATAACAATTTGACTGTGCTGTCTGTGCAACCCTCTTCAGTGTCAGAAGCAATGAGAAGGTCATCGACATATTGGAGCAATACATTACCTGAGGGAAGTGTGAGGGAATCTAATTGGGCTTTTAAAGCTTGAATATATATGCTGGGGCTCTCAGTATAGCCCCGAGGAGCGTGACAGAATCTAAAGTCCCTGCCAGTCAGTGTAAAACCAAACAAATGTCTACTGTCTGGATGTATTGGAATACTGAAGAATGCATTTTTCAGATCAATGACAGAAAAGTATTTAGCAAAGGAAGGTATCATCGTCAGAAGGGCAGTAATGTCAGGGACCACAGGAAACTGAGGAACCACTATTTTATTAACTTCGGGCAAGTCAATCACAAAACGATGATCATCAGAGGAACCCGAAGGGGCCCTCTTAAGGATGAGAAGAATAGGGCTATTGCATATATTCGCAGGGGTCTCCTCAACAACCCCTGAGTCAACCAAGTCCTGTATAATTTGCAACAAGGCTCGTTCCCCAGCCTGGGGTATCTTGTACTGAGGAATATGGGGCAACATGGCATTGTCTTTCATTTTGATGGAAACCGGGGGAATCTGCAATAGTCCTATGTCTGTGTCACCTGTTGCCCACAACGCCGGCGGGACGTCTATGAATTCAGCAGGGATTGGTGCATCCTTGGACAGACACTGCTTAGCATTGACCACATTAGGACCCGTTGTCATGTAAACACCTTCAGAGGAACAACAAATTGTTGCATGCAACTTTTTGAAGAAATCTAAACCCATCAGATTTTCTCTGCAATTAGATGTCAACAAAACCGGCGAGTCCACAGTAAAATGACCTATTGTCAGTGCAAGAGGTTGAGAATTGGGGCTTACAACCGGAAACCCGGAAAAACCTACAAAACATTATTTTGGCCAGACAGAGCGTCCCCGGGGACCAGTGAACGAGAAATAGATCTATTCAATGCACCTGAATCCACCAGAAATTCCTTGGCTGAGCCATGCAAATCCGCAGTAACATAAGGACAGCGCTTATCTACAGGTATCTGAACTGGTCCCTCACTCTACCCTTGGCTGTCCTAACTGTGAGACATCCCTGTCACCTCATCCATGTCGTAATTATCATGATAATATTGTTCACCCCTAGTGTCATCAATGTAGTTACCACTCAAACTATTCTGTGATGCTGCGGCATGCTGCGCTCTGTCCTGTCCACTAGCTCCAGGACCCCGTCCATGAGAACCTCGTCTTCCAGGAGTCGCGACTTTCTGCAACAACACCGGACACTAGCTCTGCCAGTGTCCCTCCTCCTCGCAATATGCACACTAATTTGGCCCTACAGGCGTAGTAGCCTGGTTGGTGTGCGGAAGCTGCCTGTCCAAACCACCACGTGCTCTACCATTTCCCCATGAAGCCTGCTGCAACAACACCTTTGTTTTCAATTCCTCATGCATTTTCTCCACCTTCTCCTTCTCCTCATTCTCCCTATACTCATAATAATGTGCCATACTCAATATTACAGAAGGGGAGGATGGAGTCCAAGTGCTCTCCAAAGCCTGCTTCTGAGTTGCCTTCTCAAGAAGCAAGTTCCTAATAAATCTATTAACAAACAATCGAACACCCCCTTCCACCAACAAATCATGTCCACTAAAATCCAAAAAGACACCCTCAAACCGGGTGAAGAAATCTGACACACTTTTATATTTCTTCTGTCGACATGTCATTAACTTGTCCCAATCTACCCTTCTGAGTGGAATGAGAGAGTGCAGATACGTAATAATTCTGACAGGCAAAGCTAGTATCTCGGCCTTAGGCATTTCCCCTCCCCAGGCTTCCTCTCCTGATCCCATGCTTTAATCTGATCCCAGGTACCACCCGATTCCACAGCATGGTCCTGCGTGTGCACCTGTCTCCAAATATCAACAGGCACCAGCAAACCAAAGAACATTTCAATATCCGCAAGCATCATCACCGTCGATGAAGCAGCCTCAGTCAGGTACTTATAATATGCAGTGGGATTTTTCCTTGGGTCAGGTAACTGAGTCTTAAGGGACAAAACCTCACTCCTTTTCCACAGAGTATAAACCCATTGTTCTTGGAAACGGTCCTTTACCCTCGGTCTAATAGTATTTTGCTGATCCCGTAGCTCCGGTAATTCAGGGTGGTATATGGGATGAACTTTCCTCATCGGAAACTGGGATACTGTCTTTGGGCTCTTTTCAAGCAGCCTACTTCGATAAGCGTCCATTGTCGTGATATTACCAAAAGCCTCACCACGTGCCATACCAGCAGCATATACATGGTCCCTAATATCATAAGTAATTTGGGGTGCTACATCATTGAAACATTGTTCTCACAGTCCAATCAACGTTGCTGACATGTGCTTAAGGGCATGTTGCTGCACAAATGGCTCATAGTCTTTCATCACATCCCACACATCTTCCACACCATAAATAGGATTACGAGCCCATTGCGCAGCCTGACTAGCCACCACCTTCTTCTCACCTTCCCCTACATCAGACCGTATTAACGTCCGTCCCAGCCGGTCCTTGGATTTCGTCTAGTCCCCGTCCTCAGGGGCACGTACTGGTGTCTCAATATTCTGTAACATCGGGGAATAGGGGAAAACAGTGGGAGTGATAATAGAGCTACCGGGCAATAATGTCGCTACTGACTGGGTCGTGGGTGTAAGAGCTGGTGAGAGGGACGCCAAAGCAATAGGTGCTGCCGGGATGCTAACAGTCGTAGTTGCCACAGATGGCGAAGACAAAGAAAAGATAGGAGGTGCCTTGGCCAAGGCAGACTGAGCAACAGTAGCAGAGACAGAGACAGCAGAAGCAGAAGAACCGGGTAGCTGGGCCTGTAGGGGAAGAGCTGGGTATACCCTCTGCGGGGCATACAGAGGTGGGGGTCGCGCATCTAGCAGTTCTTCGACAAAAGCGTAATTTTCTTCTCGAGCTACATAAGACTTTGCACACTGTAATCGAAATCTCCTGCCAGCACACTCTATTCCTTTCTCTATTTTCTCTCTATATTGCGCTACAGCTTTCTGAGATACTGTCTGCATTCTCCCGTTTCGGATCTCTTTCTCTGCTTTGATTCGTCTCTGTTTAGCCTCCTTTTGCCATGTTCTGAGGGAATCAAACATCGACTGCCTACTCCTTCTCGCAAACACTTTTTCCTGTAGGAAATGAATTTTCTGTTCATCAAAAGCGCCCGTCAACGGCCACTGTAACTCAGCATTACCACTCATATATTTGTGCCATAATGGCCATGTTTAACATACATGTCAAAATTCGGAGTGCCTTCTGGATTCGCTGGCTGGCTTTCTTCCAGTCGGGCATCAGCAGAACAACAACGACAGCCTAAGCACAGAAACCCGCTAAAACACAGCATTTTCAAAAGAAAACGGGTCCACTATTTATGCCGAGCAGATATTTGAAAATATCTTTATCAAAGTCAGTCCTCAGACCTCATCAAATACAAATCAAAGTGGATTCATTTCCATATAGAACTCAAACATATGTAAGCGCTTGTTCCAAAGACAGTCCTCAAACCGTGTCAAATACCAAACCAAAGTGGCACAACATCCACGAGGAACCAAAATAAACTCACCTGGTGAACGCAGGTCAAACAGGTTTATTCTCCACTGCTGACTCTTCGGACCGAACGGTCAGATCCAAGGGTTTCGCTGTTCAGGACCCCAGTTAGGATGACCACTGGACGAGGCAGCGCCCAGTCAGACATACGGGGCAGCTGCGAGTACAAGACTCTCTCGTGCAGGGATCCCCGGACTGACCATCAGACTCGACTTGGCCCCGACTTCCTCACCGGTCCGCGGGCAAGGATGGGTCACTCACCCGATGGGGTTCCTGTTCGGGTGCCAACTGAAGGAAGTGTCTCGATTAGGGCCACCTGGGTCACTCACGACCACCTCTCAGCCTTCCACACAAATGAAGAGTCAGTCAGACAGTAGAGAATACAAACCAAAGTTATTTATTAGTCATACACTTGTGTGGAGCCCAGTCTGACCAGCCTCCTTTTTGCAGAGGGGACTGACCTCAGACAATATGGTAAGGTGTAAAGTACATTTCCAGCACCCCTAAAGACCCGCTCCGAACTGAATTTTTCCTGTTGGGAGCGAAAGTACAAAGGAGGTACAGAAGGATGAGTTACAATCCTGAGACCGGGCACACTTTATCTTATATTCAAGGTTACTCTTCCTTCCCTCACCGCTCTGAGCAGTGGGAGCAAGCCTATCTAGTCAGAAAGGTATGCACTAATAAAACATTTTATTCTTTAGCACAGCAAACTCAGCCTTGGAGAAATACATGTACATCGGACACATTGGCAGCTGCTTCTCGGTGAGGCAAACACAAAGTGATACAGAAGTTAGCTTTTGATCACGGCTCAAAAGGGGATAAATACAAAATGGTGCAGCGAATGCTAACTTAAGTCATCCAGTTTATGGGAAACTCAGGAAAAGCAATTTTCTAATCCAACACACAGCCCAAATCGGCTAACACGCTGGCCAAATAAATGTACCACAACTGCAACTCAGATACCGGCACATTGCCCGAGTGCCCACCTTACCAATCCTATCCTGATCACAATGCATGCACTCTAGCCTTTTTTTGCTTCATTCCCATACAGTGAAATAACATTCTTTCTTTTCTCCATCACAGACTGGAGAAGTACGTCCAGAAGTGTTCAACACCTGCCTGAGACAGAGGGTCAATATATGGTGAGAAAGCATCTAGTACCATCAAGCAGGTGAGGGTTCAGTCCTCCTTAGGTCTTTCCTGGGGCCACCTAAGTGTAGGTGTTACATTCTAGGAGATTACTCATTCCAATGTTCTTTGTATTGATGGTCAGCATTCTAGAACGCTGGGGGGTTGGTCAGTTGGCCAGCACTTACCAGGAGTTTGACATGATGCACTGTTGTCTTAATAAACTGTATTAATTGAAGATGCCTTAAATTCCTGCCAGAAAAGGGTGAAGGTTGCGGCAACAGATATGGGCAAAAGACTTTGAGCAGATTCTGCTTACCCTATACTGAACTGAAGTTACCCATGGGGTTAGAAGGCAATACCGGTGACTGGCTGCATGTCACTCACTTAGTTCTTACTCAAAGGAATTAGCAGGTCTGGGTCTGACAATCCTCTGTACCTCTTTGCGACTCACAAGGATGTATATCTGACACTAGTAGTCTGCTCACAAAGAGACTCTCTGTAAATCTGCCCACGAGTGGCTCCCTGGGGCTAGAGGCTTGCTTGCTAACCCTTGAGCCCAGATCCCCAAAAGAGTCCCTCTGACTTTCAGTGTATCCCCCAGAGAGGAGATGGCCGTTCCTTACCCTTCATGCTGAATCTGGCCGAACTGCCACCCCAAATGTGGCAGCACACCTCAGTACCTGCTTGCAGAATGCTGGCTATAGGACAACAATACCTAGATTTGAGCTCTATGGGAAGTTCTGTTTATTTATACATCCTAGCACATTCACCAGCAGCCATCAGATTGCAGAAGGCATTGTGAATTATCCTGGAATCCATTACATTACCACCACTTGCATAAGCCTCCCTTTCTGAAGAGGATACACTGTAACCTTCTTCCAAGACCTGTAAGTGGTCCACACGGTATCCTGCTAAACCCTGCAGATACTGCAGTCACAGCTCCTTGCATGGACACTAAAACAACCATAGCTATAGTGGCCCTATATGTGTTATTGTTCCATTTTTGTATAACATAACAATTAATAGTGTGTCCCTGCTACAATCCTGTAAAGTAGTACCTCACTTTTCTTGACCTTAAATCAGGTGCCAATTGCTCCTTCCCAATATTCATGATAAATACATCTACTTACCAGTAAATGGTGGACAGCACCTCAGAGACTTCTTCATTCCTGCTTATGAGAATAACCCTGATGTAGGGAGATTGCCAGTTGGTGAGACATATATACTGTGTAAGATTCTCTGCTGAGCCCATGCAATGCAAATATTTGTGGCAATGGCTGCGCTAGTGTATCCTAGTTCAGGCAATTGATTAATAATGACTTTGAGCATTTCATTTCCAGAGGCCAAGAACATGAGAACGAAACCAAAAGGTGAGTCGCCTCAGGGGCCTCTACACTCAAAAACTGGGGTCTCAGCATGGATTGGTGAATGGCCCCAGATAAAGCATGGGCTGGATGGCAATGGCGAAGGGCGCTCACTACTGAGCTGCATGACCAAAGGCCCCACTGGCATAAGATCCTGAAGCGGCCCATATCAGAGTGAGCGTATATGGGGCCCTGGGTCTCTTGGGGTCTTGGCCACTGTGGGAGGTCCCTGATTCACACAGGGGTGGCTCGCCAAACAACGAGGAGCGGACCACGGTAATGGCAGCCAAACTACAGGAAATGGCGGCACCTAGCCACTGTGGAGTGACTTGCTGCACACTCAGGGACAGGGTCAGACTGATTTGCATATAGCCATGTCTGAACTGGGGTGGCAGAGTGGGCTAAAGAACGGTGATGGATTAAACCCAGATCTTTTGACTGGGTGTGAGTGTTTGATTGGTTCAGATGCTCCGTCCATTACCACCCCCTTTTGTTCCGCTTTTGGCCGCCATAAGTGTGGCAGGGTATGCTCAGACGTGAGTCCCTTGCTCACTTTGCCACTGAATTCAAGCAAGCCGGGCTGAAGACGGCTGTAATTCCAGAAACCGGTCCTCGGAAGCTTGTTTCCAGTCCAGGGAAGGCATGGCTTGGCAGTTCGGGCTGGACTGTTCCCATGAGGCACAGGGTCAGACTGATTTGCATATAGCCATGTCTGAACTGGGGTGGCAGAGTGGGCTAAAGAACGGTGATGGATTAAACCCAGATCTTTTGACTGGGTGTGAGTGTTTGATTGGTTCAGATGCTCCGTCCATTACCACCCCCTTTTGTACCGCTTTTGGTCGCCATAAGTGTGGCAGGGTATGCTCAGACGTGAGTCCCTTGCTCACTTTGCCACTGAATTCAAGCAAGCCGGGCTGAAGACGGCTGTAATGCCAGTAACCGGTCCTCGGAAGCTTGTTTCCGGTCCAGGGAAGGCATGGCTTGGCAGTTCGGGCTGGACTGTTCCCATGAGGCACAGCGTCAGACTGATTTGCCTAAAGCCATGTCTGAACTGGGGTGGCAGAGTGGGCTAAAGAACGGTGATGGATTAAACCCAGATCTTTTGACTGGGTGTGAGTGTTTGATTGGTTCAGATGCTCCGTCCATTACCACCCCCTTTTGTACCGCACACTCGGGGAGAGCCATGATGAGAGAGGGGTGCCTTGGGGCTCTGGGGGTGAGCGGCAGCGCGAGAAGGGACCCCGCACTGGGGGGCCAAAAGTCATAGATAGAAGCGTTAGCTCCGATGGTGAGGTTGGAACACGGGAGACGGTGGGCTGCGTACAGGCAATCCTCGACCAGGGCCTGAGTAAAGGAGTCATCCGACTGAGACCTGGAGGCAGTGGTGGCTCCTCCGCTAAGAGGAGTGTTGCCCTACTGCTCATTCAGCAATAAAAAATAAAAATAAAATGATAATAACAAGAAGTTATTATAAAAAAAAATTATTTGCGTCTCCGGGCGGGCGGGGCTGGCTAGCCACAGAGGTAGCAGTAGTGGTTCCCACTCCCTCTCTACATGCTCATGATGCTTGGACCAGCCCTCTAGAGCCGGCCAAACAGTCATGCGTTGTTGTCATGTTCTCCACTTATGTTCTCTATTGGGCAGTGTTGCACAGCTCAGTGGAGAACATGTCCAGCCTAACCAGGCACTGCCTGAGTGGCCAAACAAGCCACTCAGACCAATCACGACACTGCTTCTGCAGTGTCTTGTTTGGCTGACAGAGTCGAAGCCTGGTTGCTTCCGGTGCAGGCTGCATGCAGCAGCCGTGAAGAAGACGGAGGAGAGGAGTGCGGCAGCAAAGCAGGCATTTTTTTTTTTTCATAACCACTCCCATTCAGAGATAGCAGCCACTGCTGAAGGAGCCGCCACTGACACCCTGGTGACACCCCACATGAGAGGACCGAGCAGGGGCGCCCTCGTGGACCGCACAGACCTAGGTGCGCTGAATAATTTCATGACCTAGCAGAATAGGTTGCCGGCAGGCCTGCCCAAGTGCAGAGAGCTGAAGACCAGGTGCATAAGAAAGTTGAGCTAAACCTTGGATATTAATGTATTTTAACAAGCCCCCTCTAGAAGAATCTGAGTGTTCCTCTGAAATCTAAGAAGTATATGCGATGTTACGTCGCATGCGATACATCTTGTGCCATTACAACGCTGTCGTTACAACGACCGCGTTGTTACATCGCATACCATTACAACGCAAGTCATTACAACGACTCGCTGTAGGGGGCGTTGGATGTTGGAATAGTATCATTTACTATTCCAACTCCAGTCTACGCAACACCTTCTGCCCCCTACAGCAAGTCGTTGTAACGATGTATCGCATGCGCTGTAAAGGATGTCTTCCATCTTAGAACTGCTCTCTGTCCAGCTGCAAACAGATCCAAGCTATCATATATTAATAAAGATTTAACAGTTCGAGGAAATTGATTTATTTGCCACTTATGCAAATTATAAAGTTCAATTTGAGTCAACGATCATTTATTTCTTACAGAAAACATCATTTTAGTCCACGATTTCTTCTGACTTACATCACCAGCTCTTTAAACAGTAATGTTGTGTTGAAATAGATGCCATGTGTTTGTGTGGGTGTAATTAACCATTAAGAGATTGACCAGGTGAGATGAATTTTGGCTTTGTATAGTTATCATTATTCCTACATTCATATCGGCAATATTTTGGGGTACAGACCTTCGTCATAACCTTAATTTTTTTTCCTTCGTACATTTTTACTCATCACGCTTAACATCTACTTGCATTCTTCACATATCACTTTCCTTTCTCCACACCATCACATTTGTCAAGCCCTTATCCTTAATTGTATTATTCACCCTCTAATGTTCCCTATATTCCCCGTTCAAATACCCCACTATTTTTGCATCTGGGAGTAAACAAGCTGAGGCAAGGACATGTCACTGAAAAAATGTGCCTCTAAGTGGCAGGATTTTTATTACATTGTATCTTTTGGTCTAGCTAGAATCATGAGAAAAAATACAATTGAAAAGCATTCGTTTTTTTGTAGCATTTCAAGTTGAGCAGTTTTAGCATGTGTGCTATTCTAATAAAATGAAACAGAACGCCTCGTGCCTGCTGTGGAGGTGATTGTGTCCTATTAATGCGGCAGCTGTTGGGATGACATTTCACCATTCACCAGACAAATCTGTCAAAGTGTGGTAAACCCATCAGTAAAAACCCGGGCGTGTGCTCTGCTCGCACAATATTAATTTCCTTTTTCTTGGCAGGGTCAACCCTCTTTTTTTTAAAGATGTAATGTAGGCTTTACAAAGGTGGTCAAAGTTTGACGTGGGTAACCAGGAAGTTACACAAAAACGCTACAAAGAATCTGTGAACTAGAAACAATGTGCCATTTTATCAAGAAAGGGCGATACATTATCGTCACTTTTACTGGCAGGAAACTGCCGCTAAAGCGGCGATAATGGGCTTGATAATATGCCCTTGTGAATTCCCATAGAAGCGCAGGTTAAGGTGTTAACCTGGGCTTCTATGGGAATTCACAAGGGCATATTATCAAGCCCATTATGGCCGCTTTAGCTGCAGTTTCCTGCCGATAAAAGCGGCAATAATGTATGTCCCTTTCTTGATAATGTGACCCAAAGTTTCTTAGCATATTTTTCAGTGAAATATTTGAGTATCGTGAGAAACGTCTTTTGCGTTATAGACAAAAACATGAATGTTTTTCTTGGACACACCTGCACAATCTGATTTTAGGGATCTACTGTGGGTCGCAAAAAGAAAATGTTCCTGAGCGAGCTAGAAAGAGTTTTGGAATCTACAGAGCATTGGCTAGTCAACGAGTTCCCTGTGTGTCTCTGTTGCTTAGAATATTGCAAGAGGGGTGTCGCTTTTACAATCTATAAAGTATTTGGAAACATATCACCCAGTGCTACAGTTATAGTGCAGTACATATAGTTTTGGCCTCACCCTCACATGTCATTGGCATGCATGGATTATCTGTCAGTGAGATTAGCTGTGAGTATAGGTCATTCGGGCCAGCCATCTTGGCCCATCCATACCAGGCCCACCATGTGAGCATGACTGTATATATATCTCTTATCAGGGTGAAAATGGTTGTCCCATTGTTCTACTCTTTATGTACCTTGTTAGAAATGGGATTCCTGGTTGGCTGAGGTATGCACCCAGGCTAGGCAGGAACCACCACTCTGGTCGGGGTAAGCTATATACACACTAAAAGATAACCTGTGCTCACCCTCTGGAAGCTTAGAACAGAGCAGTCAGGCTTATCTAAAGAAGCAATATGTAAAGTACTTAATAATAATAATAATAATAATAATAATAATAATAATAATAATAATAATAATAATAATAATAATACTTATGCAACACACACACAGTAACACAATGAATACACCACAAAAAGACTCCACATAGGTTTTGAAAATAGTTAAATATATTTTAAACAAAACAAGACCAAAATCACTAAAATGTAATATACGGAAGTTGAGATATTGAATTTTAAAGGAATAAATGCAGTAAAGAGCTTAAAAGCAAGTAGCGCTAAAAATGTTACTTTAGGTCGTGCTGGACCAGGGCAAATTCAAAGTTTGGGCCGACTACGATTTAATTTAATTTAATTGTGGGTTTATATAGCGCTAGGAATCGACTCCCGGAGGAGTATCTCCACGCTTCGACCGCTGGGGAACCCGTCCTGGCTCACCCTGAGAGATGGTCCCTGATGGGTATCTCTAAGGTGCGACCAAGCATCCCCGGCGGTCTGGGGGGGCCGTTGTGAAGATGAGGCAAGCTGATGCCCAGAGTTGCCGAGTGTGGTTTCTGACTAGAGTAGGCACCGAGGCGAGAATTATCGAGTCCGCTGACCCTGGTCCACAACCCTGCCGCGTTGGGAATCGAACCCTGGTCCCGGGCCGTTCTCTGCTTACGGGTCTGCCGCCTCTAACCAGTGAGCCACACTTCTCCACGATGGAGCGCCAACTGGCTACAGGACCCACGCAAGTACCTTTCCTAGTTGCGAACAGCAAAATGCGTGGATGTCGAGTCCCGCAGGTGCAGGATGCATCAATCTGCTCCACGCAGTGAAGGTGCTGCGTCAGTACCGAAGAAGGGTGTCGGAGTTGAGAGGTGGTGAGCGATGTGCCGGATTCTGCCACGTAGTCAAGGGGATGTGTCGATCTCACCAAGTTGCAGCGTAGGCAATACGCTGAGTGATGCGTCGATCTCTGGAGGCAAAGCGCTGGTTTCAGCGTGCGATTTTACTCCCGCAACTGGGTCGATGCACCTGTTCTGCTACAGGCAGACAGGAGGTGCGCCGACATCTGCGTTGCAAAACAGCTGCAGAACCCACTTCTGAGGCCCAGAACTTGCAGGGGAAAGACCAGTAGCACCAGTGGAATTTAGGAATGTCTTCTGTGTCCCTGAGACCCTGAGACTTCAAAAAACAGAAGGCAAGCCAGCAAACACTTGGAGATCATCTGGAGGCAAGGCAGAGTCCAGCAGTCCTTCCGCAGAGTCAGGAAGCAGCAGGCAGGCAACCAGCAGAAAAGCAGTCCAGTTGAGTCCTTTAAGCAGCACAGCATTCCTTCTGACAGAAGTTCAGTTCAAGATCCGGAAGTGTCTGATTTTAGGGGTTCAGAGACATAACATAACAGGTGTGTTTGCAAAGAGCATGTTCACCCATATGTCTCTTGGCACTGAGAAACAGATGTTTATTGTTACCTAACTCAATAGTATTCATTTTATCGACCTCAGAAGGATGAAAGGCTGAGTGGGCCCGCCAGGATTTGAACCTGTGACCATGAGGTCAAACACAGGCCCCTGCAGTGGATGCATTAGTCCACTGAGCCACCAGACCCAGTACTTATACCCAAAAGTGCCTTAGATGTGGGAGTGACTGCAAAGCAGCTCTCTGAAGTGCACAAGTATCCCTTTCATTGCAGTCCTGACTGCCCAGCTATCTGTAGGGGCTAATCAGTCCTTTGTGTGGGGACAGGACACTGCCAGTTCAAGTGAAGTGTTAGCCACGCCCTTCCATCCTGAGCAGGCAACGCCATCAGAATGCAGATGTATGTAGATGGGTACTCAGACACACCTATGCTGTGGTTGTATAGAGGGAATGCACAAAGTGTAGCTGTCGCCCAACCCAGACATGTATTGGAGACAGGCTGTAAAGCACAGAGTTATAAGTACATTCTCCTACACTGAACTCAAGACATGGAATGACCTCCCTAAACTCATCAGAGCTGCCTCCTCACTTCGTGAATCCTTCAAGAATCTGAAGACCTGGCTCTTCATATAGGGCAGACACCAATTACAACTTTGTCTGTCAATAGTAGTTCTTATTGACAATTCACACTGAGTACGATTTTCAGCTACTGCAGCGTGACAATGAATTTCATAAACATATTTAAAAATCATACGCGTGGCTGAAAAAAAGAATCGAAAAATATCTAAACAACGATTCTGATTAGTAGTTCATATGAGCATTTGGTTATGTGGCCTAGAGACGTATTTTGATTGCACACTAAAAACTAGCTATTAATCACCTTGACATAATTGCCCAACAATGTTTCAAAGTTCTAACATTCACAATGTCAGTCAGCAGCTAATTCTAGAGCATAACATATTTTATGGCAAAAGACACTCTAGTCTAAGAGTCTTATTTAGGGTTTGGTGGATGTCAAAACAAGAAGTATATGACGCACTCCATGTTACATGTGCCGTAGGCTATAATGCACTTGGAATATGGCTGACAACATCTGCCACATTTGTGACAGAGTATCCTATCCGCCAAACTCTGATTCAGGCTCTAAAGGCCTTATTTGGAGTTTGGCTTACAGGGCACTCTGTTGAAAATGCAAGGGAGTGCCCTTTCCCCCAAACCATCCGTCTGTCTGCCTCATTTAGAGTCAAGCGGATCACCAGAGTTCCGCCAACAGAGCCCCCATCTGCTCCATCAATGGAAATCTTTCTGCGATAGAGTAGGTTTAGTCAGAGGAGTAACATAACACTGTGCACTTTATTTATGATGGACAGAGTAACGTCTTATTTTCCTGTCCATCACCACCAGACTGTGTGGTGAGAGACAGGAAAAGAAATGGGAAATAACTCCCAGGGAGTAGAGGTCATTAATTTTTTGCTTTTCAGTAACAAACTAATACTTTGGGAGTTTGTTTTTGAAAAACAAAAGGTTTTGAAAAGTTTGCTGTATGTCTGTCAAAACCAACGGTGGACATGCATCAAACGTTTCGTTCATTGAAAGGAACTGCTGTGATGGAATTACACACCTAGCGCCTGGATACACTCGGGTGATTAGCCACGCTCTATAAATCCAAGTTGATTAATTGTGGTACACTGTGTCAGCAGGCAACTCTAAATTTTGTGGGTGGAGTCCCTTCAAGATGGCAGAGGTAGTGTTTTCTGCCATCCGAGGGGACTCTACTCCTTTTGCCAAACTCTAAATCGAACCCTAAATCTCTTCATTTCACACAGATATAGTATACAAATATGTAAGAATTACAAGGCTTTCTGGGCTGGAGGGTATACCCCATGAATTTCATGAATGGGCAAACCGCAGTTCCTATGGTTTAGTGTGTCAAGGGGATTTGTATAAAAAATTAAGACAAACCCTCACCTACCAACATAAGAGACATGTTTCATTATTCGGTTATCTTATCTGTCCAACAGTTGTTCAGGTGGGCCAATGGGCTCTCTGCAATTACTTTGTTGTAAGTGGGTAAATCCCATTCAGTCATGAGCGAAAGACGTATGATAAATGGTAAACCCACGCCTTGTCTTATCGATGATTGAAACAGGTTCAGAAATGTGGTGCACATTGGCCAGCATGAGGAAAACATCCAGCAAAACGTCCTCCTTTGGGTCCTTTCTCTCCTTCTCTTTCTCTTGTGGTTCCGGGACCTAGGGGAATAAATAGGGAGGAGGTAGAGGAGCAGTGGCACAAACTCGGTCTCCTTCTCTAGCGTGGCTTACTTGGTATGGAGTTGGGATTCATGTTTGCATTTGTTGGCTTCCTTACACCAGTAAAAATGCAGGGCATTGTTTGACCACTATTTTATTTTTAGGACCTTTAAACTTATTTTTTAAGTTACCCAAACAGTGTAGATCAAAAGTGCCCTGTTCAGAAATAGATCTCTTCCCATCCTCGTTAGTGAGTCCCACCCACTCTTTCCGAAATTTGTATGTGACTTTACCATATTGGTGGTCCATAGCAGGTCCCTTTCAGTGGAGGTTTGCTATGCTTAGAATTTTTTGACCGTATTACTACTTCTTCATTTATACATGGTAAACGAGAAAGGGTCTGCTGGCCCTGTGCCCACAGCTCATTCGTGGAGGGAGTAGGAAGGAAACGGAAAGTAGGGTAAGGGTTCCCTAAGTTAAATTTCTAATTGATCTCCAGGAGGGGGAGAAAAGGTATCATACAAGCACACCCAACTACCCCTTGCCTTCAGCCTTTCTCTGGGCGTATGCCAAAAGGGGCTAACAAAGGGACCAGTGTAGTGAATCAAAGGGTCTCTTCTCTCACACGTTCATCTTTCATGGGTCTGCGATAAGGGTCCTGGCACTCCTCTATTTTCCCCATTCCAACACTATTGTCTAGAGTCCACTCACTTTATGACATGGATTGTGGTTTTTCTTGACTGCTAAGAATGCCTCACTGGCCTCCTGTGCTGCTATTGTAATGTCTACATAAAATACCACCTTAACCGCTCCATATCCTGTAGTGCCCTCTTGCAAGCCTAAGGACACCTTCATGGTCTCTGTAGTTTAACAATCTCTCAATGGTCGGGCAAGGAGGGCCCCCAGGGGGTGATTCCACAGCCCAGTGATCTGTGTGCACTCTATCACTAAAAAACAAGATGTTGTCTCAGTCAAAATGCTCTGTCAGCATGTTCTCCACAAAGTTGTGCGCGTTGCCTATGTTGATAGTTTCTCATATTTCCACAAACTAAATGTAAAATAACACCATGATGACACAGCTAGCGTTGACTACATCATAGTGTTTTTTCTTCTCACTTTCAGCCACGCTGCTGTAACACAACTACAAAAACATAGGCAAAGCCATTCATTCTCAGACATGTAAGAGCTAGTGGCTTTGCCAATGCTTGTTTAGCCCTGCCACCCAACTAACAGACACACACCACCCATACTTACAAAAAACAACCTTTTACCTCTCTTTTCTAATTCACTGCCTTCATTCTATGCCTACTCTAAACTGTACTAAACACACAAGAAATCAAGAGCACAAACCTAGCACAACTAATGCACACATAAAAAATAATTACCAACCTTCTTACTATTAACTTCTTCTCTCTGTCTCCAGTGTAGCATACTACTCACTGCAGAGTGCTTCAATGCCTCATCAGGGGTTGTAAGCACCATTTACAATTACAATTATTCCGCCTCGCCTCCATGACTTCATTTTATTGGGGATAAGCATCTAGTGCCTTTTTTATGGCCTGTGGTGCACGGGAGGAGGTTAAGGCTTCATCCTCAAGATCCAATATTCGGTGGCCACTCTTATAAAGCTTAAATGAATGTCTGTCCAGTCCCTCTTGCATATGGTCTAATGAGATAGAGCCTCTCTTTTCACATCTGCTGATTTCAGACTGCTTTTCATGTCAAGTTGTAGCATTTGGGCATCCTCATTTTTGGGGATCGGGACTTCAGATGTCCCATTTTCCTCCTCTGCCCCCACTTCATTTGCCATTTTAGGGGACTTCTTGTGGTCAAATTGCAATTGGCTTACTTCAGTTCCTCACAGCCCCATTTTGCAGTTGGCTTCACTGCAGTAATACAAGGCTGGGTGGCCAGTTGTTGGGTGAGGTGCCTTGAAGTTTTTGTACAAGCTGATGCAAGGGTTTGCTTACCCAAAGTTCAGCACTTTCACGCCACACCTGCACCTACTGCCTAGGTGTCAGCTATCATGGTGCCATCCCCCACCATTATCACCCGCAGAGGGTCCAGAGCACACGTGCTCACTGCTCACCCCGCATTCCGGTTGCCTTGTACCTGGTCAGGAATGGTCAGCTCACCCCACACCGTCTTAAGTTGCTGCAGTTCTTGTGCAACCTGCTGCTGAATCTGAAAGCATCCCTCTGTTTCGCCATCAATTCATTGCTTTATTGAAAACTGAATGCACTGTTAATACCTCTGAGTTTCTTTTAATGGAATCAGAAGGATAAATATTGCTTTTTAGGCTGATGGGGCATGGAGCACCGCGGATAGGCCGCACTGCTGCAAAACCGACCACCTGTAACAAAACTGGCCCCCAGGGGTCCAAACCGACCACCGCCCTTCCGGCCCACCGGGGGAACGCCTGGTGCCTGCTACAGCCAGTCCGGCCCTGGAAAGGGCCCTAATTTCCTTATTTCCTTAACAATATTTATAAGTTTCCCCTAAGGAATGCATAGAGAGCCCTAAGGCACAGAGCTATGTATTATTAAGTAAGACATGTATACTCATGTATGTCCTTGCAGCAAAGCCCCTAAAATTGTTGTTTTGCTGTGGATTAGTTAGTCGCCCCATTGGCTCACACAGGGTTACCGGTTGGCACCACAGCCTGGCTAACTTCTGAATGGGACTACATAACTGGATACTGTAAGGTATCTCAAGGCATTCAACCTGACCTGATGCCCATGTCGAATTTAATGTCACTACTAAAGTTAGGCAACTTTTAGAAAGTTGCTCACTCTGTGTGCCAGTGGTCCAATAGCCTCATACAGGCTGCGACCCACAGACAGCTTTCTGCCTACTTGGGGAGACGTGTGAATGATTCCCAGTTTAGGATCACCTCAGCCTGCTGCAGGGTGAGGTGTTACCTCCCTTTAGCAGGAAGCCACTCAGGGTGTTAGCTCAAAAGGTGAGCTTCAAAGGGAAAGCTGCCTTTGATGGGCAAATTGCGATAACACGCCTGAGGAGCTGCTCTTTGTTCACCTAGACTACCTGGAGACAGGGCCAGAGACGGAAAACCTGTCCCCAAACCAGTTTTTTCCTGGGCATTTAGCCTCCAGGTATCCCATGTCTAGGGTGGACTACTTAGCTATAACATCTGAGGAAGGGTCCCGACATCTTTAGAGTGGCCAGAATGGTGCACTCTGCGATTGCCAGATGCCGCAACTTGCCAGAAATTCATCATCTAAAGAGTGGGGACCTAGTAGCCTACTGGCTAGCAACCGCATGGTCCCCTTAGGGCACTTTTGCTGGATAAATAAGGCACACATGGCACCCTTGATGTTTAGATCACCCTGGATGTGGAAAGAGGACTGAAGAAGGACTGCCCTGTTGCCTTTGGAACTGTACGAAAAAGGCTGCACCTCTCTGCTGGACTGCACCTGGTGCACTTTGGGCTAATGAAGTTTGAACGGTGTCTGTGGCTCTTAGCTTGGTGAAACATTGATTCCCGGCTCTAGAACAACGAAGTGTCTCGAAGAATCTGCCTGCTGATCTCCGGGAACCAGCTCCAGGGACAAAAGAGCTGAAGAAGCCCAAACCAGCAAGTTGTTACCCACTGGAGAAGATTCACTGCTAGCTGCCGCTGGGTGCCCCATGATACAGATTCTCAATGGCCAAACGTTGTACCCAAGTCAGCCGGACCCGGGAGGTCTGCAAGAGTCAGATTGGTCACCTAAGAGGGACACTAGCCCACACTAAAGGATTTTACTCTAACCACTGTATCTGAAGATCCATAGGCCAGTTGCTGCTGCCCTTCCACCCCCGGAAAGAGAAGATCATGGAACCCTAACCTCTGTGGCCCAAGTCACCCCACAGCACCCATGGGCTGAGAAATAACCACAAAGGCACCCCTGTTGACTGCACCGCAAAAAGAGCATCTTTGAGCATCTTTTCATCCTGCATCCCCTGCATCAGTACCACTCTCTTGGCTTCTATGGTGGTCGTGCTGTAAAGGAGTGGACAGGAAAATGCTCTAGTGGCCAAGTAACTGTCCAACATATCCTCACTGGCCCCCTGGACCTTTATCCTGCTGAATTTGGTCGCTCAAATCCAACAGGAGTAACAAAACTGATTCAAACTACTGAAAAGTTTGCAAAGTTTTTGTTGAACACTGCTTGTTTTCAACCGAAATTAAAAGTAATAAAATTATAAAAAATATGCATCTCCCGATCCCTCCAGTGGATTTTGCTCATCAAGGACTCCAAAAATTCATTAAAATACACTCTATTTTTATAAATTGGTGTTGTATTTATTTTGTGTTGTTTGGCTTCCTGATTTTGTTGTCTGGTGCTAATAAATGCTTTACGCTAAGTTCCTTTGTCTAAGCCTTGCTGCTCGAAACCACAGCTACATTGGGTTGAGATTGAGGTTTACATATGAGCCTAACTGGACCCAATAAAGGTTTTTTGAGTGTATGCCACGATAAGGCTACCTAGCCACATCATAAAAGACACTCAGATTATCACATTACTCAAAACGGTCAATCTTGATTCTGATAACTAATTCAGCTACCACCTAGTCAAACACCAACCTTTCTTTGGAATGATCTTTGAGAAGCGAGTTACTATCCAACTACAAAGTCAAAATCAAAATCCAACGATCACAACGTCTGGTGTGGCTCCACACCACACTGTAGGACTGAGATAACACCTCTTCAAGCTACTACTCCAGCTTGTGCTATTGCTTGAACTCTCAGGAGCACTCATCATTGTTGACAAGCGCACCCTGATGAAAATTCTGTTGACGTGACTGGAAAATTGTCAACAACTCATATGGTACCTTCCAGGCATGAATAATAACCACTCACCTGCAGAGTACTTCAAGGATCATCTTGACAATAATTCTCAATCTCTTCATGATTTTTTTTTAAGTTCTTCTGGCAAACCATGGAATTAATATCCATTGGAACAATGGGATGTTGAGAGCTCAATTGAAGACAATGGAGTAGCTCTGGGCTTACAAATGGCTTGTATAAGCCTTCTGCTCCAATATTCCAACGTATGTCTTCATGTTTCTCTCTTTTTAATTTAGAACATGCTACCCTTGGTATGTGGTATGTTCTAATAGCCTTTTAGCCCTTTTTCCTCAATCCATACCTGTTGTTAAAGGCCCTCTCCCTCGTTATAGGCCCATGCCTGTGGTGCAGGCCTATAACTTGGGTTCAGGACCTTTAACAACCGGTATAGCCTCCGGCAGTGGGCTCTAAGGTTATATTAAAACACTGATTATACCCCCTTTAAGTT
This sequence comes from Lissotriton helveticus, assembly GCF_964261635.1. Classification (NCBI taxonomy): domain Eukaryota; kingdom Metazoa; phylum Chordata; class Amphibia; order Caudata; family Salamandridae; genus Lissotriton; species Lissotriton helveticus. The sequence continues at coordinate 1,639,581,398 of NC_136067.1, forward strand.
ACAAATAGGCGAAAGTACAGATATTACCTGACTCACCCTTATTCAGCCCTGGATGTTCAGCACCTATTTCAAATTAAACCCATTGAAGATCAAATGTATCCTCATAGTCATCCACTCTAAACAATCCCAGATCCAAGACTAGATTGTGATGCAACATCTCCCACATTTAACTGAAATTTCAGATGGCATGATGTAGATTGTGGCATTAACAATCTACTCTTAGATTTTGGACAGATTCCTTCCATATCCTTTATTGATATACTACGCAAGGCAGGTGGCTGTTCAGCTAACTTGATATTAATGAGAGACTTAATAGATAATGTATGTTCACATCATCATGTTTGTCTTTTTATTTAAAGTGTGCATTACAAATGAGTGCTTCGCAAGTGCAAGTGTGGAGGTAATTAATCTGCTACTGGCCTTGTCGTCTTCAGGCATCAGTTTTCAGAATATGAATATGGATATCACCATAGGCGTCCGCAGACATTTTTTTAAGAGGGTGGGCATGATTTTAACGTCATCCATCCCCTGACGCTTTTTGACAATGTCTAAGGGCAGGGGCTTAGGCATTAAAGGGCAAGTGGAAAATCCACGGGGGCAGCAAAGCGCCTTTACCCCCTCCCCCTGCGTATTTGATACCTCCCATGGATATGACACCTCCCTGTTAACTGCGTAAGTAGCTTGCACATCTCGTTCCAAAAAGGCTGGAGCTTAGTGAATTCCCACATCATGTGTAAAGCAGTCTGCCTGCTCAGTATCACATCTAGGACTTTTGTGGAGAGCAGTGTCAATCACCTGATGGAACCTGGCTGGGGTCAGTTAGGTCCAGAGGACATAATTAAATTGCAGCAATTTCAGACAGGCATTTCTGGAGACCTCTCCATGTTTCTCTTGATGGCATCATCCCATGAATTATAGGAAAGTGGCTTTTCAAATGTAATACTGCTGCTTGCAATAATAAACTGTATATCATACTTTGTAGCTAATACTAAGCAGCCCAGTTTGTTTTGGTATAAAAGAATGATCTGTTAAAATATCTGCAATCCAGATGTATTGCTTCTAGTGACATTTAAATAAAGGTGTTTAAAATAAGACTTAATAAATGTTAATTTATCTTCTTAGTTGGCTTAGGGCATCTATAGCATCCCAAGCGTGCAGCACACAACACTGGTTAGCTCAATTGTAATAGAAAAGTATGTAATCAATCTATGTAGTCATATAAAGTGTTTTTTCGTATAGATGTAATGTCTTCTCACTTATTTATTCCTGTCTGGTAAGCACCAGTAAGATATTCCCACCATAACTGAGTGTGTGCCCCCAAATGTCGAAGCCAGAATATTTGAAGCATACAAATATCGAGGACAGAATATTAAAAGCAAAATATTGAAAGGTAAGTATAGATTTTCTATACCTAACTGCACATATAAGTACCTTGACAATATATATTTTCACGGTACACAGATGTAGAGTTAGAAATAGTAAATGTAAGCTTCCTCTATATGCACTTACCTTTCAATATTCTGTCCACGATATTTTTCTATCTCGATATATTCGGACCCCTTATTCAGTAGTACCACCTAACTACAACCTACCTGGGTATAGATTTGTCCTTATTACTGTAAAGCGCCTTGTGCTCCTTGCAGCTTTGGACACAGCTAGATCTTGAATCCTCCCTCCCACTCAATGCGTGTACATTACTCCATTCCTTGCTAGCTGGATTTGCGCCAGACAAGTCCAAATACTTACATGCAAACATTCACATAAAACAGGACTTTTTGTTTCGAGAAATGTATTCATCTACTAGAAATTATAATGTGATTTTATTAAGACCAATTTCAGCACACCCTGGAGCACCAGAAGGCTCACTTGCACAGACCCCAGCAGAAAGGAGAGAACAAACCAAGGGAAGAGATTCACTCCTGGTCTGGTCATACTTACCCTAGGCTTAGCCAGCAGACTCTTCTCTTTGAGACTGGCATTACATGTGGTCCTATACCATGCATCTGTTTTTGGATGTGGTGTGGCTCACTGGTTAGAAGCGGCAGACGTCGGCCCGGGACCAGGGTTCAATTCCCGACGCGGCAGGGTCGTGGACCTGGGTCAGCGGTCTTGATAATTCTCGCTTCGGTGTCTACTCTAATCAGGGGTTCCACTCGGCAACTCTGGGCATTAGCTTGCCTAATCTCCACAACGGCCCCATCAACGCCGGGGATGCCGGGCTCCACCTTGGGGACCTACAGCAGGGACCATCCCACAGGGAAAGCCAGGACGGGTTCCCCAGCGTTATACAGCGCCAGGAAACCTACGGGTAGCAGTGCGCTTTACAAGCTCAAATACATACATACATACATGCTGCTGCCAAGTCGCGAATGGCTTTAAAATCTATCCTCGCGTACACTTGAAGGTGGTAAAACCTTCACAGGATAGGCATTGTATGCGTCTGTCTTGGCAAGGATATATGTATTTATTCAGCTGCCAGGCTCTGCGGCCTTTGGATTCCCAGATGTTATTTTTTGCGCTTTCCAAGAGAAGGAAATTACAATAATCAGTCTGTAAACTAATGATGGCTCTTGCAATAATAGATCAATTACATTCCGAAATAAAAGGATGTATCCATCTCAGCAGTTTGAGATATTAATTAGAAGAGGATATAAGAGTGAGGACTTGCTTATCCCATAGCAAATTCGAGTAAAATATCATTTTACGTGTCTTTGCATTCTCTGAGGGTGAATTATTAGAGCTAGCAAAATGTGTCATTTGTACTTTGCAGCTCCCTATATTTTGGTAGGTGTTAAATGTCTACCTTTTCAGGTGGTTTTATTAAGAAAGGCTTTTGGAAGTAGGATAGTTCTAGGGCCAGATGTACGACCCTTACATTTTGGGACTCGCAAATTGCGTCGCTTTGCAACTTGCAAAATGCAATGTACAACAGTGTCACAGACACTGTTAGATATTCCCAATGGGGTCGCAAATTGCATGCCTCTTCAATATTCATGAGGCAAGCGCAATTTGGGACCCCATTGGGAATGGCTAGCACTCCCATGGATGGTGGCCTTCTGGGGTCAGCAGACCACCATGTCTGGGATTGTTTTTTAAATAAAGCATTTTTTTTTCTTTAAATGCAGCCAGTTTTCCGTAGAGGAAAATGGGATACATTTAAAAAAGAAAAGTGAAACATTTCAGTTTCATTATTTAAGGGAAGGCAGTGAGTCTCGCTATTAGGAAGGGACGCCCTTTCCTAATAGCGAGAGTCACAAATGCTATTTTGCAAATCAGTGACTCGCAAAATAGCGTTTGTACATGCCATTAGCCTTTTTTGCGGTCGCAAATAAGCCGATCTCCAATTTGCGAGCGCAAAAAAGGTTTGTACATCTGGCCCCTTGTGTCCACAGGATTCAGAGATGGTTTCTTCAATAGGGGTTCATTCAAGCCAAAGCTAGTTTTAGAGAGTTAGGGATTGAGAGACTTACGGTAGCACATAATTTGTAAATTATTAAGTGCCAGGGCTCAAAATGTTGCTCAGAAGCTACTGCCACCAGCACTGCAGAAGGGTGTGGTGCTGAATACCAAGGCTGGGTAGGTTTGAGTGCCCTTCATGCATCTTTAACACACCACCAGACACTGCTGCTTCTCTATTTGACTTCTGTATGTTCATTGTCGTCCTTGCTTCCTCCCTTTGTCACTGTTCCACCTTTCTCCTTTCTCTTCATCCCCCTTTGTGTTTTTCTCTCTTTTGTTCTCGGTCAAAGTGTGATGAGGAAAAATAAGTGCCCATGCCCAAAAATAAGTGCTGGTGGCCCCACCTGCAACCACTGGCTCAAAGCGAAGCACTATGCTACGAGAGAACCAACGATGAGCCCAGAACTGGTCAATGTCAGCTCTGTAAAGGGCTTGCCTGTGGCGAAAATCCTCTTATCAACCACTAGTGATTTAATATTTCACTTACAGGTCAAAATCCTCCGATCAGAAAAAGAGTTCTCTTAGCATCTCCATAACCGGGTAGTGTTAGGGAGCGTGGGATGCCAGCGCTGGGAGCTATGACCGGAAAAGTAAAAGAAGCAAAACTCTTTAATTGGAGGCAAAGAAAAGTTTGGGGTGGTCTACTGATGGAGGGTGGAGTGTGCAAAGGTTCTTGTGTGAATGTTTGAAACTTTGAAAGAGTCTTCAAATTCAGAAGGAAATCATCTTCATTCTAGCCAGTCTTCTACTGTCACTTAAACACAAGCACAGAGATACAGTCAGATGCCTCATACTCACACTCACCACACACAGAGGCACATATTGACGTGCAAGCACGTGCACACACAGTTTTTAATGATCAGTTAAAACAATGTATATTAAAAAAAGGACAAATGAAATGATTGTAAAGAAAAGGCTCTTATGTTTTGCCAGTTTTCACTACTTTGAGGGACCATTCATCGTACTAAAAGCGGTGATGATGCACTGGCCTGGCAAGACAGCACCCGATTTCCCATGACACGTCTGTTTCCGATAGTTGGATCTGGTTCTCACAGCTAATTGGGGTCTTGAGGCTGGCTTCGGGTAGGGCTCACTGGGAAGGACAGGCAGGTGAAGAAATGTATAGCCCCGGCCCTGTGAAATAAGTGCCAGTGCCAAACACCGGAAACCACTGGCACAAATTAAGCACTGACTTACTGAATGTAAGGCTCTGTGTATTAATTTTTTGTAAATGTGGATAGGATAAGCCAACACAATTCTCAATTATCCCTCAAAGTAGTACACATATTCTCACAGATTGCCTTAGTTGGCAAGGGTTTTGATATGGGTTAGCCCTCTCATAAACCCTGGGAGTAAAAGATTTCCACTGAGATAATCCTCATAGGAGAGGCTGCACATTGTTTTGCCAACTGTAATTCTGTACCTATTTGCAATTTTATTGCTGCATCCCTGATAGCTGTATTGTAGGAAAGTGTATCCATAATTCAGTAGAACTGAGCTAGGTATCCTAATAAACCACTGACAAACACTATGTGCCTGACAGGTTATCTCAGAACCCATAGTTGTGATCTGTTTATTATGAAAAGGTACAACAAAGGTAGTAGGTTTGAATTATTTATTGTGAAAAGCAGTGGTTATAGTCAATTGGCCATTAGGGTGGTTGGCTATTACATTGTGTTAAAGCCTATAGACAGGTATCTCGTTACATGGAAGTTCACAGATTACCATAGTAGGCAAGCCTTGTATTGTTGGTTATGCCTTCTAACAAACCTAGAGGGGTAGAAGACTGCCCATAACGATGGTCAATGGGTCAGCATATTGAAGCCATTGGCTCAATTGCCCTTAGAGTGATGGCATTTTGCCTCATAATGCACATCTCCCTAAAATAGAGCGGGCTGGTGGACCATTCCGGTATCTTTCTGTTTCCTCCTTTTATAGGTCCCTTTGCACTTATTCATTGCTCCTTTTTATTATGCTTGATTTTTTTAAACAGCTGTCTGCTATGTTTGATTTTTTGCACTTAGCATGCATATTCTTGCTGTATTTAGAAACCAGCAGTTTTGTGCAAAGGCTTGTTGAGTTTGTGTATGTGTTTTATTGTGGATACATGAGTGGGTGCATGCAAGAATACATCAGTTGGTAGATAAATGAATGCATGAGAGCAAGAATGGCTGACAGAGAGCATGTATGATGACGTATTGAGTGTGCAGTGACTGAAGAGGCCAGACCAATTAGCATTCCCAATGCTTGTTTACTATTGTTATTCTTAGTTGAGCTATATAGGCCTAATATGTATATCAACATAAACATAGCATGGAAGCAAGACCCCTGCTGGGCACAGACCAAGGGTGTGGGGCAGTTAATGTCCGCCCAGGGTTTGCCATTCTTGCGATGATAGAAGCACCACCAGAAATGGAGGAATGAGCAGATGTCTGCAGCATAAAATGAAGGAAAACAGGTAACATTGTGTCTGTTGGAAATGTACCACAAGCACAGCCTAGCAGCATGTTTACAGCGTATTGCAATGTACCACTATTCAATATATTGGATATAATGGAAAGTTTGGGTTTGCAGTAATGCAATGCCAAATCTCACATAATTGATAAGGGATCTGTATAGAAGGTCTTGCAAATGGAGTAGGAACAGCTTGGAGTAGGAACTCCAGGGTCTAACATGAGTCTCCACCCACCCTCCTTCTCTTGCTATTAGCTCACTAGCCTACAAATGAAGAAGGAATAGATAGGAGCAGGTACTCCTGCACACAGATTGTGTCCACCATTTTAAATACTCAAACCCTTTACACAGTGAGGAAAGATCCCTCCCCTTTCACAATCCTCACCATGAGTTCCCTTATTGGGAAGGGAAGCCATTAGGTGGGCATATTGTGCAATAAGATTAAGCCTGCCTATTTGTTGTGAAATTGTGCAGGCCGTGAGAAAAGATATTAAGGAACTATTTTATTAATCCTTTCTGAGCCTGAATAAAGAGAACCCCTTGACTGATAGCATAGATCAGTAGTAGATAAATACTTACATAGTTAGGCACAGGGAATCACAGAGAATGAAAAGTTGCACAGAAAAACCTTCTTCTGATTCCCCAAACTAGGTTTTAAAAACAGGGCAGTATCATCAGCAAATTGTTGAATTTTAGTCATTCCGCTTATGGGGGTTCAATTCTCCTGTCTGCTTGTATGGCTAAAGCATAGGTTTCTATAAAAAGAGCATAAAGTATGATTGAGAGGGGCAACCGTGTCTCGATCCTCTTTTGACCTTACAGGAGCCTATATCAACTAAATGTATAATTAGTCGTGCTATTGCACAGATCTGATCTGTGTAAAACCAGTAGGGAAACCAAACTCCTCAAGAATACCAAAAAGACTCTCCCAACTGACCAGGTCAGATTCCTTCAAGGCGTCTAGCAGCAGTACTTTGGCAGGAACCTAGAGCCTCAACCATGAAATTTGTAGTGGAGGACAGTTGTCGACCTGGGATGAAACCGCATTAATCCTGGTTGATGATTGTGCCAACAATTGTATTCATGCTATCTGCGAACAGTTTCATCAATATCCTATAGTCGACATTTTGAAGGCTAACAGGTCTTTAAGAATTAGTGTTTTCCCTGCACTTATTTTTCTTCAAGAAACTGACCACAATTGCTGTGTGAAATGATGGGGTGATTTTACCTCCACTTATATGAGTGGCAAGCTTTAGTATTCTAGGATTCAGGATGGGTGAAACCTTATTGTAAAGTTTGGCCGTCATGCCATCCTCCCCACATGCCTTCCCGCTAGCTAAAGATTTGATAACCTTCCAACTTCCTCTAGGGAGAACCTGGCCATCAGCGCCTGTGCCCGTCTCTGTTTTAGTTTCGGGATAGATATTTGGCTCACGAAGCGTCTGAGTTGAGCAAGGTCAACCCCTTGCTCCATACTATACACCTGCTCATAGTGTTTCAGGAATTTTTCTTGGATCTGTTTGGGGTCCAAGATCCGGGTCTTTGTTTCTGCCTCAAAGAGTGATGTGATCTTATTTATTCTTTGCGATTCCCTGAACCCTCCAGATAACATTTTGTAAAGATTTAGAGGGAATGTTCTCTGTTTTTATCTGAACTAATAAAGCACCAAGGTTGGCACTAGGCGCTTTATACTGACCAGTAAAACACAGGGGACTTTCCATGGCCGACTTGAAAGAATACTATTTTGAAAGGTTTGCGCATTATTGTAATAGATTTTTTTAACCTGTTTACCGCGGCAAACATTTTGCCGCAGTGCGGGCGTTCGACGGAGTGGGCGGGGCTGCGTCAGCCGTTGGTCGTGCGCATCACCAGGGACGTATTGCTCGCGCCAATGGCCGACGACAGCACGGAAGGGGTTAAGGCCCAAGAAGCTCTAAAATTGATGTATAATTTCTTTCTAAATTTAATCTTACAGGAATATGAGATTGATGATTTCTACACCTCTCTAAAGGGCCCAAAAAGGTTAGATATGAGGTGCTACAATGGCCCCTAAAACGTAAAGAGCAATTGTTTGAACTCTATGACATACCCGCCATTAGTAGCGTAACTCGCTTAATTGATACTACTAGCCGACAGCTTTCCTTAACAGGTGGGAGAGCAAAGGCTACTATTGCATATCTGATTTTTTAAACTTTACCACATGGAAAGGATGGACTGAAATCAAACCTACCATTAGACATTCAAACATTTTGATTGAGTGATCGTTTATTCTCATATGGCACTTTTTAACAGAACTAGACCCCTGAAGAATAATGGTGAGCCTTGATTTTGCTGAAGATCTGATTGAGTCCAAAACACATAGATCTATCAGATATTGGGCAGCTACTTTTAGACAACACAAGGAAGCCAATGTTTTTAGCAAAGCTTGAGGGAAATAGCAGTCAAAGGAAGGCCTTCTTATTTTGGAGGAGTCTTGGAATAAGATCAATTTATTTAATTTCTCTTACTTAAAGGTTGAGTCTCTGCTGCATGCAATATTATAGGAAATGGTTGCTTTACAGAACACTAGCCTTTCCTGAATAAAATCATTCCTCGGATATTGGCAAGATGTTTCAGGTGTTTGATGAAGGGTGAAGGTAACTGGACATATATTATCTGGAATTGCCCAACAATTACGAAGTACTGGGCCGCTATGAAGGAATACTGCTCACGTGCAGTAAAGATACATTTTTCAAATTATATGCAGGCAACACTATTGGGCTATTCTTCAGATGCCAACATGAAACCGCTGCTGAAGAAAAAACTTTTCCTGATTATTCTTATAGCAAGATCCATAATCTTGCAAAATTGGCGGTCTGAAGCTGTCCCCTCCTTTTGTAGTGTAGTTCCTATAGTCCCAATAGGCTCTGCGCATTGGAATAATATATTCAGCAGTGTAGACGTAGGACTGAGTTCAACTAGGTCTCTACTGACTATATTAGACTTAAATTTTTGCCAGCTAGCTAAGAGGTCACTAGAAACTTTCTCGAATAAACGAGGAGGAGTTTAACCTCCCTGGATAGACAAGAATGGATTAGCTTCTGATAACCATATAACATGACAACTTTGCGACCTCAGAATAAGAGTGTATCTCTAGAGTCGTGTGAAAACAATAGACAGCTATTTCGCTCAGTCAAATGTGCATACTTAGTTTCACCAGAGTGCAGAGAAAAGAAAGACGGGCATTTTCAATAAAAGGTTGTTATTTATTGAGCAGTCTTCGTTCTCATACAAGAGAAATGAATTGCCACAATTGCAATACTCATAGTAAAGTAAAGTGCGTACAGTAAAAGGAGGATTAAGAAATAATACTGTAAAAGCATTGATATGGTTTCTTAGCCATAAGATACTTTAAAATAGATAAAATATATACATACTTATATACATTGACTAACGTACTCAACTGGTGCTTCTAAATACGCCAACCCCGGTGTACCTGACCTAAGCCTAATACGTGGGAAGGAGTAAGTAAGTAGCAGTTTGAGTTAAGTTTGTTTTGCCAAGAATCTGACTCAAGAATTCTCTCTAAGGTTTTAGTCAGCTCCGTACTTGGGTATTAGAAAGCAGGAGGTCTGGTATCTCTCTCTCAGGACTCGATATCCCAGTAACCCGCGAAGGTATCTGGAAACACCGGAGCTGGATTTCTCGGCAGGAGAAAAGACAGCGTCTCTCTCAGTGCGTCAAAAGAGGAGGGGCAGCATCCGTGGGCTCTCGCATCAGCTGGGCTCTCGGGCAAGTAGTTAGCTGCTCTGCTCCAAAATCACCACCGTGTGTTTGCTTAAGGCAACGTTGGTATATTTATACCTGAAAGGTGCCGGGTTTGACGTAAGGTTGGACATAAGACGTGAATAAAGATGTCACTAAGAACTGGCCGTTCTTACAGTGCTTTACAGGAGTTCTAGGATGAAATCAAAACAAAAGCAAGGGGGATTTCCCAGGTTGCTGGAGGTTTGGTTTGTTTAGAGAACTCGTTGTGCTTTCTAGGGGGCCGGGGGAGTAGCCTTGCTTAATGTGACAGCATGTGCTACGACTGAATATGGATATGATTATTATGCCGTTATAGGGATATTATTGATTATAACCGAACAAGGGCATAAAATAGTAATATCGATTTAGGCTCCTGGATAAAAACACAATACCCACTCCACGATCTAATGTCCATCATTACTAAAACTAAGCAATAGTAAACATTTATAGGTGCATGTGTATTCCAGCCCACCCCAAAATACATTTTTTGCATTTGAAATGGTGTACGCGAAATACATGAAAATGATATTGGTACTGTACGCTTTTCAAGCAGTGTAATCATTCAGTTAAAACGATGCATATATATGATTAGCTGAACGATTTGCGAAATTTACACATGAAATGGCTCTAAATACAGAAAAGAAGGTCGAGACCATTCCATCACATATAAATACAGTCGCTGTAAATGTGCTAGAGGCTGAGGTAATATATTGTCTCTAGAGTTCCTAAAAATGGAAGCTCTGGTCTCTAAGAATAGTTCTACTTTAAGCAGAGTACAAGTGCCATGAAAAAGGTAAATATTTTGGAATCGAAGAGAAAAAAAAATAATTTTGCTTTCAGTGGGAGAAAAATAGTTCCAAATATTTTCAGTAGCTTTTGTTTATCAAAGCTGAAGGCCGAATTCAGAGTTCAGGGAATGCTGTGTGCTCGTTTGCTTAAAAGTTATTCTTTTTGTTCAGGGGAGAACATCATTTCAGACAGACTCGCAAAAAAGTTGTCTACGGCTTCAGGTGAAAGTTCGATTAAGTTCGAAAATGCCGCAACTGAGCAGTCTCGAGCATGATTGCTATCGTCGATGTCAGGATCAGCAATGCTCACAGAAGGTCGTACCTGGGTGATATTGCTCTCCTCTTGTGCTTCACTACCACCTAATCGTAGTGGCGAAGTCTCAACGAATGCCGTCATCAGGATGGGTAACCGCTGGGGACAACACGATGCATGAGCCGTTACAGGACTTAGCAAAGTATCTATATCCATTGGTACTGCTGATGGTAGTGTAAGACAGACGTCCAACACGCATTCTTCTCCGCATAACATACATCGAAGCACAGGTAAGATGCAGTTCTGCCAGATGGGTCTGAATGAAAGAAACCAGGTCATATTAAGATCTCTTAGCCGGGCTAATCCAAGGACTTTAGTTATGCGGTCCCGATAGCGTATAGCCAGGATCGTTTCTTCCATTGTTGCTGGAGTCTTGTCTGCGACTTGGCTTGCCATATCGAAGCAGTAGTAGCAAAAATAAAATGCCTGCTACGAGTCCCAACAGAAGTGGTAGGCCGCCAAAGACAGAATGGTCAAAATTAGGAAAAATGCCCAGAACTGTTTCGAAGGGTGTTAACAGTCCCGAAAAAATTGTCTTAAATATATGTGGGATACCACTGGTATCAGACATTTTTAGAATTTGGCTTAGCATTTCTGCAAAATGCACTGGGCAATTTGATGATAAAAGGGTATGTATCTCCGCCGTTGTCCTTGCAACTTGCAGATCATACGTTTCTTTTGATGACGTCAAAGGCACAGTTGTCTGTAAAAGAACAGACTTCATTCTGCTTAAAGTATCAATTCGAATAGAAGAGATATTAAAAAAAGGCCCAATTTTTGCCTCCGTGTCTGGAGTGCTGTTTGGATACAATACTTGCTTACAGCAAGTGACCATGGAACTAACGCTCACAAGATAAGCTTTTCCTGGCACCATGCCACAACAGCTGTGGTCCACTGTTAGAATATAGCTCCCGTTAGAAAGCCGTCTAAAGAATGGCTCTATTCGTGTTGCAGGTGTGCCATGCAGGTGACATGAAAGGTTATTTGAAGTCCCCTCACAGGCCCCATGCAGGTCAATACCTTGACACAGAAGTATACCGCTTAGTGATTGTTTGCAATTTTTCCCACTAAGAAATACATTCTGTTTCTTTTCACTATAACATGTGTGTGTAAGGTAATTTCCATGATGACTTAATGTACCCTTTACCCAACCTTTCAATACTGGCCCGCTGGTATATACTCTTGACAGTATTTAAATTGGAAAGTTGTTATCGGAATTGTTATTATTCCATGTATTATCCATTCAATGACCGGTCTTTCTGACATTGTCAATGGTAATATCTCAAGTTTTTCAATGCTCAGAATCGTATAGTCTGCTCCTTTCTGTGCCAAACTGATTTGTGTATCAGTAAGGTTAAAGATAGGGAATAATGACGTTGTGTTGATTAAACGCCAGGGCACGTAGCCTGAACGCAGATTTTGCAACGTCCAGCCAAGCTGTACAATAGAACGTAATTGGGACTGACCGTGTTGTAACATTAGTAAGTCTTGTTCTATGATATCAATAGCAGATTATACAATACTGTCCAGTGAATATATTCTGGAGGACAGAGTCATTAACCCATTGTCCACAACAGAAAATGATTTTTCCAAATTAATACGATCAATTTCTCGTATTTTTCTGCTGTTTTAATTTGCATCACTTTCCAAGCCTCGTTGTAAGTAGCGTATATACCGGCCGCTATGAAACGTTTTTGACGCTGTTTGTGTGGTCCCATTATGAAATCACGCAAGTCAGCACCGTCTTTAAGTAAAGTCAAGTGTTGCTTAATTTCTGCCAGTGTGAATGTCTGTAACCATTCGAGGCAGAGTTTTCCTACTCTGTATGTTGTAACTATCCCTGGATGTTGTCTCTGGGAGTATCTAGGGTCTGGCCTGTTCATTTTTAACCCCTGTATTTTGTTCAGGAATCTATCTTGACAGTTATTTGTGTCTGTGGGCCAGATCAACCATTTTTTCCAATTAGGATGTGTTCTGTTTTGGTTAAAAATATGGGATACGTCTATCTCAACATCTGTAGTGTTATTACTGTCAGGTGTTGGCTTTGGAATAGACGGTTTGTTTAAGTCTTTAATTTTGGCTAAGCCAAGACAGGTTGTCTGTTGAATGGTGTCATTCAAGAATATAATTTGTTCTGGGATCATGCAGGCCCTAAATAATGCTTCTAAACCTTGGACCTGCCAATCTCTGGTACCCCAGATGGTTTTTGTTTCAATGTTATTTTCCCAAAAATCGAAACCAAATGCAGTTAATTTTTCAAAAAATGTTTCCGAATAGATCAATTTAGTGTTTGTCAGCATTGTTTTCATCCCTGTCTTATTTAACAGTTTGAAATAAAATGTTTCTGCATCACTTGTGTTAAACTCTGAGAAGTATGGGAATTTCTCATAAAATGTTTTCGAACTGCCCTTTGGTGGAGTTGCACAATGTTCCCATTGATTATAATTAAAAACATTTCTAGGTTAAGCAGATTTGTGCAAATAGTGATGTGCAAAGTGGTTGTAACAGTACATTTCTTCGAAATTAGATGAACCTTGTAAGTAATCATGTTCTGTAAATTTTACTGACATAACTAAATCTGACATCATATCATTAATACTTTCAAAGTCTGAATCATCAGAGAATGTACTCGGTTTTACAAAGTCACTTAATGAAACCTTAAACTGGTGTGGATATTTCAAGAGCTCGACCGGGCCATAGATTTCGTAATCTGTTTTGTCCCAAGCTACCCCGCCGGGTATTGGATAGGCTGTGACATTCACTGATGATAGTTCTCTTTTCTCGATGTGAGATGACTTGTGTGGCTTTAGGACCAAGTTGATGTTCTGACTTGCTGTGTCCAGAGTACTGTATTTTCCCTCAATAAATCTTCCTAAACAAAGAACCATGATGAGCCAAAGCAGGAGGAAAAGTACACCTAACACAATCCAAAATTCAATCCATGGAGAAATCAGATAGGTTTCTTTGAGTTAATGAAAGAGTTCTGTTGCTTTGTCTTTAAAAGTTTTTGTTGTTGGCTGTTCTTCAGGTTCGCTTGGATCCTCAGAAAAGTCATCGAAATTGATGAAGTAGCCAGAAGCAGTTCTGTCAATTGTTGGAATCGCTTCCGGATTTTTATCTGCTTTTGGAATTTTCTTTGTTTCATTAGCATAGTCTGAGGCTACATCGTTGTAGACTGGTGTTTCTTGACGAACTGTTGAAATGTGGGTTTCAAGAGGCACAAGTTCCATGGCATTGCTGCATAGTCCTTTGTTATTCACTGTAGGTTTATCAAATGTGATTAGTCTCTCAGTTTGAACCTCTTGTATTGTAGCGAGTTTTGGTGTTCTGCTACATCTTGGGAGTCCACTGGGCCTACTACTTATTATTGGCCACATGATTGTGGTTTTACCAGGTCGATTGATGCAACTCGGTTCTCCTTTTTACCAGCAAGGGGCGGTAGTACAACTGATCTTGTTCCGCTGACAGCTAAGACAGGTACTGCTTTTCTGTAAGAGGCCCAAATTCCTTCTTCACCGCGATCTTCTCTCTGACCAGATCCCCAATCTTTGGAATCCAGACAGGCCTTGCTGGGACAGGTGGTTTATCTTCAGTGGCTGTTGGCTGCTGTTTTAGCTTTACGTTGCTCAGGTCTTTTCTTGTTTCATTTAAGTCCTGTAAAATAGCCAAACGATCTTTGATATCAAAGCATTTTTCTTCTACCACTGAAGTCTGACTATCTAAGTCCTGAATATGCATTCTAGTCCCGAACAATAGTTCGTACGGACTGAAACCTTTTAGAGAATTTCTTGGCAGATTGTTAAGACTACGTTGGACACTTGTTAAATGTTGGACCCACCCTTCACCCGAACCTAATACCCTCGCCGTTATAGATTGCTTTATGTCTTGGTTTTTTCTTTCCACAATCCCATTTCCCTCAGGATGGAAGGGACAAGAGTACTGCAATGCAATGCCCATGCTTGTCATGGCCTACTTATAATACAAACAGAAAAGTGAGGGGGGTCCTAGGGGAATACATTTTAAAGACCTATTGGTATCTTGTCCCCCAACTCAATTATCAAAAAACACGGAAGATACAGTAGGTCTAGTACACTATCATAATAGGTAATCCTTATTATGGAAATTCAGAGTAGTAGATACCAAGTGGTTATCTATATAAACACAGGAGAGCAATCAGATCAATCTCAATTCGTGAATGAGGAGACCCATCAGCACACCAATTGGTGGAACCTCATCATCTGGGTTTTGTAACTGCGAATGGTGCCCATATAACAACACCTCAATTAATTCAATGAGGGTTGTAAAGTGTGGGTCATCAAACGCACAAGACACAAACCATCACACAGAAGATGGGTGTTATGAAAAGCTGATAGGAAAAAATTGCAGTGCCCAAAAGAATAATGTGAAAAAGTTAAAAATACCTGTTGTGATGACTAAAGAGCAATTTTATTAGGGGTGACCATCAGGACGGTATGGTTAAAAGCAGAGTGGGTATAGTATTTTGAAAAAATATTACTAACCATCAAGGATGTAAAGTGGTCAACATGTTTCAGCCCTTACGGGCTTTCGTCAGGACCTATGGAGTTCACTACTGCAATATATGAAAAAAAGAGAGAGGACCTACCAATGGTATGGTCGCTTCAATCCAAGAGCTCTCCTGTGAAGTCAGAAGACATAGAAAAGAGAAAACAAAAAGACAGAACAGTCTGTATCCAGTATTCTTTCAGAATGTATACGGAATCTCAGTGTAAACAGACTGATTATCAATCATTGTAAATGTCAGTTTATAGTCATGCATCGACTACTCACCCATAGATGAAGGGAGGAAGGGCCTCACCTCTCCTGGCACTCGCTCAGGAAGAAAGAGGCCACGCTCTGAATGAACAAGAAACAAGTGTGAAATAGCAATTTCATGCATATAATCTATATTTTATATACTTGGTGAGGAGCTAACAACTAAAAACAAACAACAGACATGGCAAAGAAGTAACACTGCACATGGGGAGATGAGAAGTACTCCTCACTGTACCCCTTAGGGAAATGATGAACCTTTCACCATGATCTTATATCTTTAAAATCCCTGAAAAACGAAGGACTGGTGTAGAAAAGCAAAAAAAATTTTTTATAAAAGAGGGGTGGTTGCTGAGCGTAAATTACTGTAAAGCAACCTAAAAGCACATTCACTGGGTCAAAACAACTCACAGATAACATGGACTAGCTCAATATAGCTCCATGCATTTGTCCGTGGGAACCCAAAAGTCTACTTTACAAAGCTGATAATATTTGCAGAAAAAACACACACACGCAGCGCTCACCCACCTATCCGTCGTTGCCTCGGTCGTTTGACTGAGCCGAGGGGAAGGTGGTGAGGCTGCCTGTGTGAGCTTGTCAAAAGGGACTCAAGCGGACCTGTGTGGCAGCTAACTTGTAGAGGAACTGCATTATGATTGGTCAGTAGTTATCAACCCCAACCAATAGTAAAACGGCAACGCGGGGGCTGTGTGCCTTGCTGTGTTGCCGTGTAGGGAAGAATGGCAGCGATATCCTGATAGGTGAAGGAAACCGGAAGCGGAAATACATGGTCCCGGTCTGTGTTAGTTTTGATGTTGAAACTCGCTCATTGGTTAGATAGACTACCAATGGCCATGCGAGGCGATCGGAATGAAAAACACTCGTATAATCATGTGGGAACCGCGTAATTAGTAATGTAAAGAGGATTCATTCGAAAGTGTATGCGTCTTGCATTGGTTAACTGGATTAAGGAAATAAGTCCCAGTTAAAATGCCACTTCGGTTCCTTTCTGTTATTAGTGGAAGCGGGTTGTCCAGGTAACTGGAAAGACTAAAAAAGTGTAAAGTACAGGGCGATAAGGTTTCAGTGGCAGATGGACACGGAAACCAAAACAATTTGGCATAAGAATGATACAGTGTAATAACAACCTTGGCAGCAGGTAGAGATATAGATACACAGTCTATCATTGACCATGTGCTGTCTGGATCTTGCTGACTATTTATATTTTTGAATGTTTCTGCGTATACTCAAACATTACGTGTCAGTGTAGGTAGCTGTGGGTTATTGTCATGACTTACGGTTTGAAAATGAATGCGTCAGATAGATGTATTTACGTCGCATTCTGATGATAGGTGTGTTAACTTGTCATTGTCACCATATATCACCATAATGTATTTATAGTTTATATCTCTTTTCATACTGAAATGTTAGTACAGGGCAGAGTTAACTGTATCAACAGAATAGAAAGAGAGAAGGTGAAGGTACCATCGTTAGAAAGACATGATCTCATCAGCCTAATGTTATAGGAGGTGGTTTTAGAGCTGTAACCAAGGAATATCATCGTTCAGTCCCCGTGTATCACATTTAAGTCTAAAGACCCATTTTTGTTCTTTCCTGAGTAGGAAATGTGAGATGTCTTTGACATGGGGGGGTATATATGGCTGTTCCAAAATCACCCATTCCAGATCATCAGCAGAATGTTTCTTGCTGAGGAAATGGGAAGTCAGACGTGTGGCTTGTCTGCTGCATCGAATCGTGCTCTTGTGTTCCTGTATCCTTAGTTTCACTTTCCTCGTTGTCATCCCTATGTAGCGTAGGGAACAGGGACAGGTGATCTGGTATATAACCCTTTCGCTGTTACAATTGGTATGGTTTTTCAGAACCCATGGACGAGTTGTTCCAATATCTACTGACAGAGATATTTGGCAGTTGCTCGGTGTGTCCCCAGACGAAGAAAACTCTGTCAGTAGATATTATATTTTGAACCCAGTTCTGCAAGTCATTATTGTAAGACTTGACGCAGGAATGCGAATCGCACACTATTAGTGTCGGGAATTCGCGATCGGCAATATCGAGCGCCATTTTTAAAGCTATTAATTCAGTTTGTTGACATGAATTGTCTTTTACAGATTGAGACATAGTTACCAGTGGTCTCAATTTACCGGCATCTAACAACTTCGCACGTAGCATTGTAAGCTTGTTTTCCCCAAACTGAGGGTTCTGCATATCCGTTTGTATATATTACACAGGCGTACTGTTGTAGGGGCAGAATTTCGATTGGCAGAGGATATTCTTTTTCATACGTTAGATCTTTCGGTTTTTTCATGTTCGGGTCAAAATAGTATTTCACTTTTTCTGTAGCAAGAGAATTTTCCCATTGTATCCATTTTGGATCTAATGCCACGTTAGTCGAATTGCGTGGGCTTGTTAGTGCCTCAAAGGCTGATTCTGCTGTTAAAACAGTTATCCTTTTACCTTGAGCTTGGTCTCTTTCTTTTGCCTCAGCAGTTTGAACCGCATTTACCATGTTTTCTGTAATACTGAATGTTTTTTCAGCTTGTGTGTACAAATGTGATTTGTAAGCTATTGGTACCTTTTCTCCCTCATTAGAGGTCAGGTACGTGAATCCGCATCTTCCTGGGATGACTCGGATTACAAGGTTGCGTGTGTTATCGGGAGTTTGCAATTTTGTTTTAGCTAACATGTCTGTTTGCAATGATCTCAAAATTTCTGTGTGTTTTTGAGTCCAATTGATTTGTTTAAAATCAGGTTTTATTAATTCATAGAGAGGTTTAACCCTCTCTGCATAATTTAGAATGTATGTTCTTCCGAAATTCAGGAAACCTAGTATTGATTGTAAGTTCTTCCGCGTTTTTCGTGCTTGGAGGACAGCGCATTTCTCTAAGAAAGTGTCCGCTAGGCTTTTGCCTTCACTTGATAATTCATATCCTAAAAACAGGACAGTTAGATGGGCAATTCGTGACTTTTTAAAGTTGAATTTGTAACCCTCTGCTGCGAACCCAAGTATTATGGTGTTCACTCTTTTCAAGTGAGTATCCAAGTCATCATCTGTGAGATAGATGTCATCGACATAAGATAATGCCTCATCATCATATATTTGTAGTAACTCTGTTACTCTTGCTGAGAACAATCCTGGGCTGTTCTTGAATCCCTGTGGGAGTCGACAGAAATTTTCTATTACCCCATTATTGAGAAAGCGGTCAAATACCTGCTTTCAGGTGCAATGTTTTGACAAAAGAAACCATTAGAGATGTCTAATGTTGTTTTGTATTTTTTGCGCACGATGTTATTTATTAGTGCTGCACTGTGTGAGTTTTGTACTGCAAAGATGGAAGCAAAGACTGTGCCCCAAGTGTCACAGTCCTCCACATGCGGTGCGATCCCCATTGGAAGACAGATAGTCAGAATTCTGTGTTTCTCAGTAGGGGTAGTATCCGGAAATACTGCCTCTATTTGAGTGATTTTTTGTGCTAACCAGAATGGAATTTGTTCCCGTTTTGCGGGTACTTTACCAAGACAGGATTGTATGTTCTGTGGTGTAATTTTGTTTGTGTTCCCCTGATGAGGGGTCAGCTGTGGAATGTTGATAGCTGGTTGGACCGTTGAAGTCCGCATTACATATTGGACTAATTGTCTATGTATTTTAATCAGTTGTTTTAGCTGTGCTAAAAGTTCTGGTACTGACATTTTTTCGATGTCTGGATGTGGTGTGTAGCTGGCTAGAACCGGCCACGTTGCGCCTGGTCTACCTAGTGGACCGAGCCTGGTGATGTGATTATTATGTTTTAGGGCGCCTTTGAATCAGAGCAGGTGCTCTTGGTATTTTAGTGGGATTTCCACCTACTCGAAAGGGGTGTATTCATCCGGAGGTTTCTCTATTTTGTAATAGTGGAAGTCGTGTGTGACAGCGTTTGCTGCTGGAAAGTTTATCCATGAATAGAATACCTCTGTCTGCCGATATTCATGAGCCTCAATTACGAATACGACTATTCCACCTCTTGGTGTTAATCCATTTTCTATAAGTTTAAGAGTTATAGTTCTTCTTATGTTGACCGGAATGAGTATAGCATTCGGGTCATTCTGTTGGAGAGTTGTGTCTTCCAACAACAGTTGAGACGCTGTAGCATCTCTTTCTTCGTCTCCGTCAGGCATTTTACTGACAGAAGATTTTTTTGGTTGCAGATCAGGTTTCAAGGAAACAAAGATTAGGTGCACAATATTTTGGAACACTGTATCCTTCAACATTGACTATACCAAAAACAATACATAGAAATCTCTTTCTACTAAGTTCCGGCGGATTTTAACCTTTTACCCACTCTAGACGTCTTTTGGAGTATTTACGGGAAAAAAGGGGTCTGTGTGAAAAAGCACGACTGAGTTACTTTAACGTCTTGCGTTAGATTTATCGCCTTACCAAACGTTGGGCGCCATGTAGTGTAGTTCCTATAGTTCCAATAGGCTCTGCGCATTGGAATAATATATTCAGCAGTGTAGACGTAGGACTGAGTTCAACTAGGTCTCTACTGACTATATTAGATTTAAGTTTTTGCCAGCTAGCTCAGAGGTCACTAGAAACTTTCTCGAATAAACGAGGAGGAGTTTAACCTCCCTGGATAGACAAGAAGGGATTAGCTTCTGACAACCATATAACATGACAACTTTGCTCCCTCAGAATAAGAGTGTATCTCTAGAGTCGTGTGAAAACAATAGAGAGCTATTTCGCTCAGTCAAATGTGCATACTTAGTTTCACCAGAGTGCAGAGAAAAGAAAGACGGGCGTTTTCAATAAAAGGTTGTTATTTATTGAGCAGTCTTCTTTCTCATACAAGAGAAATGAATTGCCACAATTGCAATACTCATAGTAAAGTAAAGTGCGTACAGTAAAAGGAGGATTAAGAAATAATACTGTAAAAGTATTGATATGGTTTCTTAGCCATAAGATACTTTAAAATAGATAAAATATATACATACTTATATACATTGACTAACGTACTCAACTGGTGCTTCTAAATACGCCTACCCCGGTGTACCTGACCTAAGCCTAATACGTGGGAAGGAGTAAGTAAGTAGAGGTTTGAGTTAAGTTTGTTTTGCCAAGAATCTGACTCAAGAATTCTCTCTAAGGTTTTAGTCAGCTCCGTACCTGGGTATTAGAAAGCAGGAGGTCTGATATCTCTCTCTCAGGACTCGATATCCCAGTAACCCGCGAAGGTATCTGGAAACACCGGAGCTGGATTTCTCGGCAGGAGAAAAGACAGCGTCTCTCTCAATGCGTCAAAAGAGGAGGGGCAGCGTCCGTGGGCTCTCGCATCAGCTGGGCTCTCGGGCAAGTAGTTAGCTGCTCTGCTCCAAAATCACCACCGTGTGTTTGCTTAAGGCAACGTTGGGATATTTATACCTGAAAGGTGCCGGGTTTGACGTAAGGTTGGACATAAGACGTCAATAAAGATGTCACTAAGAACTGGCCGTTCTTACAGTGCTTTATAGGAGTTCAAGGATGAAATCAAAACAAAAGCAAGGGGGATTTCCCAGGTTGCTGGAGGTTTGGTTTGTTTAGAGAACTCGTTGTGCTTTCTAGGGGGCCGGGGAAGTAGCCTTGCTTAATGTGACAGCATGTGCTACGACTGAATATGGATATGATTATTATGCCGTTATAGGGATATTTTTGATTATAACCGAACAAGGGCATAAAATAGTAATATCGATTTAGGCTCCTGGATAAAAACACAATACTTTCAACCCCGGCTGGTAAAAATGTTAACAAGCATTGGAAATGCAATAGGGCACGCATTAGGAAAGTTAGAGCTATTGGTCTTATAAATGAATTTTTTTTATTTATGTGTTATTTTTTAAAATAGCTAAATTAATAGCTTTGTCATTTACAATGCCAATAGTTTTAACTTTCGCAAATGTGACACCTATAGCATTTGTAATGCAACATGTTTTGTATTTACGTGACTTAGATGTATTGATATTACAAATAACAATGGCTTTTAATTTTTTTGAATAATTAATACTTAAATAATTTATTTATTTATTTTATCCATTAAAGCTAGGTGAGTCAAAAAAGTTTTTCGGTCTAAAAGTTGGGTTCTGGTTTTTCAAACCTTTGTAAGCACTGCTTCAGGGTGAAGTTTATGGTAGGGTTGCTGCCTTATGGCATTATTTTTTTTAATTTTTATTAAGGATTGTTAACTATCAACTTAAAGTAACATTTAAAAAACTCACCATGTATTCTTAACTTTGGTTTATCACTGATGTACATCTTTGTTCTAGCCTTCCCGTTTCCTCATAGAAATTATTAACACTGCAGGCTTATGGATGTCCTCTGTCAACAGGAGTGACATAGTACATGAAACGGTGACTGGTACAAAGGCATCGTACTGAAAGTCACAGTCTTCCATTTGAAGTTTTCGTACACGACTACCATATGTAGAGATTATTCTCAGGACACTGAGACTTACACAAGTGTGAACACATAAGTAGATTATGCTACAAAGGAAGAGGATGGCAGTACAAAAACATTTGACTTAAGTATGTTTGTCTAAAAACAAAAGGCTTGCGCTATGCGGATTATAAGTCAATTGGCTTTCAATTAAAATAAAAAGGACTCTCCTAAGTGGTGGCATGACAATTCAGAGTTCTACAATACCTGCAAGCGAAAATATTTTAACAAAGACAAAAATGGCAAAAACAAAACAGAGGTAAACTGCAGACACTCAACGAAAGCTTAATACCCATTCTGCTTGTTATCCCAAATCTCCTGTGCATTGTTACGGACACACTCAGGAAACTATTCCTCAAAGAAAGACTTCAGAACATGCAGCATCCAATGTTGATTCACACTGTGAAACAGTAACACAAAGGAAGGAAAATAAAAGCTAAGAGGTCATAAAGTTATCAGAAAAAGAGTGTCAGAAGAAGGTTATCTGCATTCTCATGCAACAGCAATCTTTTCTCAGAAGCATAAGACTTCACAGTTTAAAGTTCAATGGATGACCCTACACATTTGCGACGCACAACAACTATCAACTCGCCAATCGGCACAGAGGGCTCTAAGATGCATAGGAGATAGTTTGTGCCCCTGAATGATCGACATAAGGCCAGTGCATTATATGAGCAACTGCCATTAGTAGCGAGTATTACTAAAAACAAAACATGGACAGGAACGAACAAGCATGTGCGTTAAGAGAGGGTTTAGGGTAAAAGCATGTTAGCTATGTTTCCAAAAATGAAGGTTATGTACATCACTGGCAGGCCAGAGTCCTCCTTGAAGTACAACTAGCACATGAAAACAGTTCAGAATTAACGGAAGTTAAATCTCTCTAAGTGGTACAAGAAGATGCAGGAATTAACAAACATCTGCATGTAAGAATCTGCAGTACAAGCAGCAATATTTACACACACAAACACATATATATATATGGGTGACACGGCCTGGCGGCCGTGAAAAGTGAAGTAAATAATTACAAGGGAGGAAGGGTGACGAGACGCATGGGGAGCAGCAGCCTTTGATGTACTGGGCCGGCCGTGCAGTGAATAATTAGGGGAGGAGAAATGCCGGCCTGAGGCCGGGCGCATGCTGGGGGAAGCTTGAGATGCCTGTGGGAGGGAGGCTTGTGGCTTTGATGTGCACGCGCTTTTTGCCATTGCGCTTGCGCATTGAGCTTGTTTTTCTCGGACACAGCAACAAATCGCCGAGATGGTTAAGCTCTCGTTAAGCCGCAATATAGCTCGCCAGCTATGCGCAAGCGCATTAGCAGGCGAGCCCTAAAAATGAAGGAACTCGAACATTGCCATGCGCTGAGGTCAGGCACATATAAGACATTTCTGAGGCTATGGGAAGGTTTGGGTTAGGAAGGGTTGAAATTATAGCTGCTAAACTCCCGGGACAATGTGCAATATCTTCTTCTATTTTTTATGTATAAGTGATAAGTTAGAAGGAGAAGATACCAAGACGTTACACCTGGCTTTACAATTCGCTGGAGTGGGCAATAAGAACTGGGTTTTTCATGTATTTTAAGATGAATTGATGGCTTGTATGATCTCTTCCAATAATAAAAAAAAATATTTAAAAAATATATAATTGGGTAGAAGATCTTTGAGCTGAGCAGAGTGTGCAGCTCTGTGAAGGTGTGAGTCGCTAGTGAGACGTGAGTCTCATCCGACATCTGCGTAGTCACGCACCTCAGGTTCCAAGTAAAATCTGTTTTCTGAGGAACATCATCTTTCATTTTGGGCTGGTAATTGGCTGCCTTCCCTCTTCTGAATGAGTTGGCTGACTGAATTACAGGCTTTAGCGGAATCTCCTTTTTTTATGTAAATCAGACAACTTTGCGAACGTCTTATGGGTAGACAATTGTCCCTAAAAACATTTGCGTAGCTCTTACATCAGTCTTCTTCCTGTCCTTGTAGACATAAATGGGGAATAGATAAATACATAATTTGATAAAGATAATTTAAGGCGTGCGGTTCCACCAACCTCCATTCTTGTTGCTTCCGATTGGTCGAGGCGTCTAAAAAGTAGTCTGACTCCCGTTGGTGGGCTAGCCAATCCCAACAAGCTTTATTCCTTTCAATTTTCTATGAGGCACCTTCCACACAAGTTCATATGGTTTTTGTAAATGCTGCTTCAGGTGCTAGATATAGCTTGGGCATGATTAATTCTTGCTTCTGCCATCATTTGTACCAAAACCAGTGCCTACTGGCTGTCTGGCGTTCTTCCTGAACTTCAAGGGATGTGGCACAAATCCCGTAGCTGGCATTATTTTGGCATCATTATGAAAACATAAAAGTTGCAAGGTCGTTGCATTTGGAATTTCAATGTAACTTGAGTGTCTGTGTTTTCTATAGTAGAGTGCGAACGTTGTACTTAAATATGGGTCTGCAGATGGTTTGGGGTTCGTAAATAAATTACAGTATGAAAAAGTTTTATGTTGCCTTGACATGTTATCCCTAGTTAATTCTAAATTGTAGATACCTAATTGGAAAGAAACTGGACAAAGGGGGGCGCTAGAGGGTGCGCTGCAGAATGGTTGCACGCTAGTGCCACCCACTGGTCGGGGCACAATTCTGCATAAAAAATGCAGCGTTTGGGGATTTTCGACGTGAAATAAGCACAGAAAAAAGCATTGGAACGACTGCACGACAAGGTACTGGCGTTGGATACACAAAATATCATGCCATCGCAGAGAAAATCAACTCGGAAGGTAAAATCCCCTGGATTCTCTAGCTAAACAAAATGGCGGTGATTTATGCCGTGGAATAGGCGAAAACGAAACCAATTGCACCTACTGTATATGCGCGATACCAGAGCCACCGGAGACTTACTGGAAGTTTTCTTGCGCTGCTGAATGCCCGCTTGGGAGTGACCCCTTCACCTCTGCCCTGCTGAAGAGAGCGATATAACCATAAGTGATAGCGGAGGGCAGCAACAGTGAATGGCACCATCGGAAAACCGCATAGCGGGAGTGCAACGGCGTTGTTTTTGGGCGCTATGCCCTGAGATGCGACACCTGTGACGACGCCCGCACTGTTCAGGCAAGTGATATACACATACCGTTTAGCGAACCCCGACACTTCGTACGGCCGGCTCTCATGGTGCGCACTACAGCTATTAAGGATACTACGCTGATGAATGCGGATGACACACTGGCACATATACAGACCGGCAATTGCATATAAAAGCTACCCACACTACACTTGCCAATTAACGCGGAGCTCAATATACGCTACTGGCCTGCGCTCCAGCAGCTCCTCAAATGTGAAATTGCCATTGACACAATTCAACAGTGAAGTTAGAGAAATATACCCACTCACTATCGCTTGATCTAAATTTACGACAACACCCTTTTTTTTATTGCCTGAACATTGATACATAGGTAGCTGGTTCTAGACACCTAATCAATGTATACTGTGCACTCCGCATTAACTATTAAGTGATCCTCACACTAAAAAGGCGACACAGCGAACTAGAGTATATATCTTCATCACTCCATTGGAAGTGAATACTGAGTGGCGCGGGCTGCGAACCAGGAGTTAACTGGCTCATCTTAGATATGCAGAGCAAAAACTCACTGATGGTACCATAGGGAGTGTGGACTAGCTAGTGAAACATATAAAGACTATACAAATTGCTCCCGAATTGGCCCCGTGATATAATAGCATATAGCAAGGTGGCAGAGTAAGAGATCTACAACTCGTGAAGCGGTGCGACCATGGGTGCCACTTCCAGGCGCCCCTTCGAATTACTGGTGACATGGGTAAAACGGCCAAACAGCAACCAAAACTCTCCTTTGACAAGCGCTTCACACCTAAAGTAACAACGGCGCACTCGGACACTGAATTGGACACGGAACAAGCAAAAACATCCAATATGAAAGGTGCCCTGCATGCCATACAACTGAGCCTACAAGCCATAAATGATTAACTGGACTCACTTACACAGAGAGTAGACAACATGGCTGCCAAGCTTGACAAGCAGGGTGAAAGGCTGCACGCTGAAGAAGTATAGATATCAGCGGTCGAGAACAAATCCAGTATGACGACTCGCAAATGCACAGAGATGGAAAAGATCCTGATGGTCATCAAACATAAAAATGAAGACTTAGAAACGAGATCTCGCCAAAATAATGTGCGCATTATGGGGATTCCGGAGAGCACCAACACGGGGTGGTTAGAAACGTATGTGGAGGATATGCTGCTTAGCATCTTTGAAGCAGAAAACCTTTCCCCGTGCTTATTATCGAATGAGCCCATCGATCACTGGCACCCGCGCCACCACCGGTAGCCCCACCGAGAACCATCATCTCCCGTGTTCCTAATTACAGAGATCGAGATGCGATCTTACGTATGGCAAGAAAGAAACAACAGGGCAATAATGTGTCGTTTTATCCTGATTTTACGGTGGCAGTGCGAACTACACGTAAAGACTTTCATTCTGCTAAAAAGAAGCTAAGAGACATGGGCATTGAATATGCAATGTTATACCCAGCAAGACTGCGCATAATCCAAGGTGGACTTGCAAAAATATTACCGACGCCAAAGGCAGCCCAGGACTTCGTCAAAAAGACTCTCTCCAGACGAAAACCACAAGGCAATGGAAACTCTGACCCAGAATAAGACTGACAAAGCTAAGACCGGTGGTATTGTATAGGTAGAGCTTAATAACCAAGGATGCACTGAATAACTGTATATGTTTGCTTATAGCTATCCCTAGATTTGTCTTTTGCCATATGGTAGGTGCATAACTTAAGTATAGACTATTGGGTGCACGAACATTGAGAATATTACTGGACCTATTTATATTATCTGATATAAACTGTTATATGCTGTAAAATTCACCAAATAGTGATGAGCAAATACATATTGGATATGTACCTATGTAGAAGATCAGGATTGATAATGTGACATGATTGTAAGATATCATCAAATAATGTATATGGTGAATGGTGTATTAAGATTCTATGCTGGCAAGTGTCAATGGGACACTGGTTTAGACTTTCACAAAAATGCTTATTGTAGTCTTCCTACCAAGTATATTAAACCAAAATACTCAGGTAATACCCGACCACATCTGTATTCACGGATGTTGATGTGAGCACTCAGCGGCCCCCCGAGGGTGCTCCTCGTAACTCTTAGTACAATGGTACTGTTGTTTATAAGGGTGTGTCTTTGGTATGATTGGGATGCTGAAGTGGGTGGGGGGTTTAGGGTGAGTTCATTGTTTTTGACATGCCAATACAAACAGAGTACACTACAAAAATTCATGTCATGAATAGGTTTCCGTGTGCAACCATGGAAATGATGTACATTGGACTTTGAGGATACATGAGGAGAAGGTATTTCATAATCATCGAGATATTTTGTGTTAGAATATTGAGACTCGATTAAAATCGTCACAAATTCGATTATTATCCTTGAATATAAGAGGTCTAAATAACCCCCAAAAAATATGGCAGGTATTCACCTATCTGGATAGACACTGCATTGATATAGCGCTGTTGCAGTAATCCCACCTCGCAAAAACAAACAAATGTCCACTAGGCGGTAAGTTGGCTGAGACAGTGATAACGTCTTCGTATTCCAACTACTCTATCGGAGTCATTATACTGATAAAGAAGGGTGTATAATTCCTCATAGATCATGCCTTAACTGATGACCTGGGCAGATATATTATTATTATTATAGGGCATATTCAGGGGCATCATATTGTACTGGTTAATATGTATGGGCCAAACATGACGATCCCGAGTTTTCCCAGAACATATGGCGGAAAATACGGGTCCTACCTGAAATGGAATTGCTGTGGGGTCGCGACCTGAATTTATCCTTAAATAAAGATCTAGATAAGTCAGGGGTAACTAAAGAACCGCACAAGTGGGCAGTAAAGATTGTAAAAGATGGTATGATAGATTTTAAAATGTTGGATATTTGGCGACTGCGACATCAACATCACATGGAAGCCACTCACCACTCTACAGTACATAATAGCTGGTCGCGCATCGACTACTGGCTAGCGACTGAGGGGGTTGTCACATAGACAAGAGACATACAACACCTGCCAATAAAACTGTCTGACCACAAACCTGTTCTATTACTAATAGAACCCCCCCATTATGTACCACCATCATACATCTGGTGTTTTAATGCTAAAGCGTTATTAGACTCTTCCTATCATACCACCATTAGACAGGCTATTGAGGAATATTTTCAACTGAACCAGCCCTCAGTTGATGATCCTAGCCTCCTATGGGAAGCCTTTAAGGCAACCATACGTGGAGTATGTATTTGCACAAATGCTGGCATTTTAAAAGACATTCGTCAGCAGCTCACCCAACACGAAACCAAGATTAGGGCTCTAAAACAAGAATTTGAACGCACGCAAAACATGATTCTACTAGGTGACATCAGAAATGTGATATCTGAATATCAAGATTTTGCTGTAGATGAACTCAAATACATTTCAAAGAGATTGCTCGAACATATGGGGAAGGCGGTAGACCAGGTAGTGTATTGGCACATAAAATATGTAGTGGACGCACCACCCAGACCATACTAAAAATCAAAGATCGTCATGACACCTTGCATTATGACACAGAAGGAATACTGAACGCTTTCATGGATACATATGGAGAGTTGTATGCTTCACATGACACTGCTAATTCACAAGAAATATCAACATATCTAGATGATATTGCAATAGCCTGGCTATCGGATGCTCAAAGGGAGTATCTATCGCAGGCTGTCACCATTGAAGAAATTACAGAAGGGATCGAGACGCTGCCCAATGGTAAAGACCCTGGTCCAGACGGCTTTACTAGTAAATTTTTATAAAGAATACGTTGACCTGCTAGCCCCTCATCTTGTAGAAATGTATGGTGACCCACACGACAAACAGATACTGCCGCCTTCATTGAGAGAGGCTATGATTATAGCTCTTTTGAAGCCTGACAAAGACTCAGAAAACTGTGAACCCTACAGGCCATTATCATAAATTAACACGGACACAAAAATATTAGCTAAACTAATTGCCAAATGGCTACAACCCCTGATGACTAATATGATATTGCCGGATCAGTCGGGATTGATACCTCATAGCTCTACAGCCCATATTATTTGTACCCTCTTTGCATCGTCACATCAGTTAAACCCAAAGTTGCAAGCAGCCGCTGTCTTACTAGACACAGCTAAAGTGTTCGACTCAGTTGAATGGACGTATCTTTCCACCATATTACAAAAAATGGGACTGCCCCCAATCCTCCTGCAATGGATTAAAATACTTTATACAGCACCAGTAGTGAGAATAAAAGTGAATCAATATGTATCAGATACGATACAGATTTCGCATGGCACACAACAGGGATGCCCCCTGTCGCCACTTCTAATCGCAATCGCGATAGAGCCACTAGGGTGCAAAATAAGGCAGTGTCACAAGAGTACGGCCCTACAATTCCCTCAAAGCCCTTTAAATATGTCATTATATGCAGACGACATGGTACTATATGTCCGCAATCCCACTGCTAATCTATCCCCCCTGATACCGGAATATGTTAAATTTGGACGACATTCGGGACTCCAAATAAATTGGAATAAATCAACTATTATCCCCTTAACAGACCACACCCTGCAGAATTTCCACTAGACTGGCAGAGCGACCCGGTTAAATACCTGGGGATCTGGTACCACGGGACCCTGAGGTAGTCATAAGGGCAAATTATAGGTCAGCTAACAATAAACTAGAAGAGAAAGTGAAAAGGTGCAAAACCAGTTACTGCTTTCGCTGACAGTAGAATAGCCATTGTTAAGATGGTCATATTGCCCAAATTTCTTTATCTCTTCAACAACATCCCCATAACACCACCGGCGGCTGTATTTCAAAGATTGCTGACCACGGTCACCCGACTTATATGGGCCAGTAAACAAGCATGCATTGAAATGCGCACACTAACATTAGCTTATTCGAAAGACGGCTTTGAAGTACCGGATTTTCTCCTATATTATTAATGCGCTCAAGCGCAATATGCACACTATTGGTACCACCCGATCCGTTATCTGCCACATATGGCGGTTGAGGATGGCGATGCACATCCAATTCCACTACACAATATACTGCCGCATCAGCACACCTGTGTGAATAAACACAAAATAAATCCAATTCGCACTACAAACTTGGAATGGCAGCGAATGGGAAAGCTGGCACGTAAATTACCATTGTATGCGCCAGCAATGCCACTACAACACCATCCAACTTTGTCAGTAACTCAAGAAAAAGTTGGAATGGAATTACTATAACATGTGGGAATAGATAGAATGGAAGATCTTTATAAAGACGACACTTTCATAGAAGCTGATGCACTTAACTATATTAGCAACCAAACACTGCTCTTTAAATTTACGTATCATAGAATACGAGGTGCCATAAAAAATCTATACCCCACTTTTCCCAATGAACCACCAATGTTAAAAGCGTTGCAAATGATTATCACTAATCCTCATAATATACGTCTTGTAACGAAATTATATATACTATTTCCAGAAGAGTTAGAGGGCAATATGTCTAAAGCACTGGATAGGTGGAATAAACTACTGGAAGTACACCTTACTGGCGAGGAATGGTTTACCTGTTGTGCCCTGACTGAAATGCTCACCCCTAATGGTAATCTGCGCATCATACATTATAAATATCTTCATCAAACTTAAAAACACGCCACTTACATTACACCAATGGAGGCTTCAACCTGACGCACGTTGCCAAAGATGTGGCACAGACAATGCTGACTTCATTCATTTAGCGTGGCAGTGCCCTTACGTTAGAACATATTGGGAAGATGTTACTAGAATATTAAGTGATATGTTGGAAACCAAAACAGACTGTACACTTCAGATATGTTTACTAGGGCTGACCAATTTATGGGCTGTCAAACGTAAACGTAAACTTTGCATAACAGCGTTACTATTGGCGAAAAGGAAAGTATCAATGTATTGGGGGGTAAACGATATCCATGTAGTAAACAATGGCTTCGGGACATGGCATATTGTAGAGAAACTTTGAAGACGTATGGAGAAGAACTCCCTCCTAGATCTAGGCCAAGAGACTATTGGATAACTCTGACGGACTACCTTCCAACTCATCCAAATGTAGTGACATCAGCTAATGAGTGAGATATTGTAACTCAGTTGGATACACTGTAAAACTTGTAATGTACTGTACTAATCATCAGGGTCATTGATATAACTTGCAGTTTCTTTTTTGAGGTGAGTACTATTGAAAGCCTGCATTGTTGTTGTAAGATTAATGAGAATATAATAAAAACTTATAAAAAAGAAAAAAAAGAAACTGGACAAAGACAATTCGGGATATGATCAGTGACAGATGTACCACTATTATTGCTAAAGGAGCATTTCACATTTTCACCAGAACCTATATTACATACGTCCTGATGAATGCACCTGCCCTGTTATAGTCAATCACCAGAGCTCAGAAACATGTCGACAGACTAGACCAGAGGAGTATACAGATCAAGCCTACTGTTAACGTAATTTTAATCTGGCCTAATGGAAACATTTTGACCAAATACTAGGGAGCAATAAGGATGCAGTTTGGAACCAAAGGAAGACTACTATCCCCAGGCAGGAGGTCAGCTAGATGACTGATCCAGGAATGTCAGGTAACAAATCATACAGGTTGTTGCTTAGGGTTAGACAGGAGAACCCTTTCATTAGCATCCCTCACTAAGTTGGTGAGGGTTCTGCAGCATGTGTGCTGATGTGGAATTTGTGCACAACTCATGGATTTTTATCATAACGAGGCAGAACATAACTAGGTAACACAAACCTTTATCAGACAGCCACACCTTTGCATTTGTAGTTTCTGTAGTGAAGATGTGCAACTATTTCAAATTTCTGCATTTGCCACCAAGCAATGGGATGGTTTGGGCCATCTTGACATTGACCAGCCTGAACATTTCACAAGTGAGTAGGCTTTTAACTTTTTCTTCTTGGCCAGGATGAAGTCTCACCAAAGTCTGACCGACCATCCATAGGCCAAATATTACTTCTTGTAGAGTGTTTAAGCAACAGTGCTTGCTTTTTTTATCTCTCATTGGGTAGTCATGTGAATAATTGTTGAAATGGGCTGTTACTATCAACACATTTTCAATGTCTTGACAATCTGGCGACATCGATATAAACTTGATGCACACAAAATCCATTGATGCATTGGATTTCTGATTATCTATGCAGGCTACATTCCTCTGTAACGTCTTTCATGGACTACACCAGGAGGGCAGAGGATTTGGGAGGATTTCCTAAATATTTTCAATTGTGCTGTGCAGCCTGGGCTAGGAGAATTGTTTTTGGATAATGCTGCTGGGTAGATCAGATTCCACATGTGTGATATGAATGAAATGCTAAGTTTTTGCTTCTTTGGAAAGGGCTCAACTTTTTACAAGAAGCTTGTCCCTGCTCCTTACTAGGATAAGAGTCTCAGGTGAGTTTAATACACAGATTGGGCAACCTTGGTTAACACTTGAGGATGAAGCACTGCACCATTAGTATCCTGATCATTCATTTACACTGGCTATAGGTCATCTGTCTGCATCCTTAGCAAAAGCGTAGCACCCGCTTTGGTGATGCTTGATTATGAAGCTGGAATGGCTTCAAATGAGACTCTGAACCCTCCGCCACATGCTAGTGATTGAGACATGATGTGGCTGAGTTGCTGTAGGGTCGCAGAGAGAAGTCACCCTTTTTTGTCCGATCAGTACTGCTCAGAGGCTTAAATGTGGGCTTCCTAACAGAGCCTTACCTTCAATGGTCACCCTCACAGGCAGTACTGGAGCGGAGTATTGTAAGCTGATGAAGCGACAAACCACCTGTGGCGTGAACAATGAGCAATACATCAGTGGCTGAGAAGACAGCAGTGGTTTAGGGCAGTAAGAACCTAAGTGCCTAGAGACCATATGTTATAATGGATAGTTTGCATCTGCTTTGTACTAACTCTATGCAGGCGTCGGCTGCTCTGATGAAACTTGGTGATCATTACATATACGATGCCCAATGATTTTTGAAATTATTTGCTGCTTTTTATAATGAACATGTGACTACTGTAGAGGAAAAAGATATGGAAATATCGTGTGAAATTACAGAGGCACAAATTTGAACTCAATAACAAAGAGTTCAGTATGACGACACATTCACCTCCTGTGGCAATAGTTGTACGAATTCTGATGATTGGAAAAGGACTTTCTGGGATCTAGTACTTACATGTAAATCCAGATGACATAGGGTTGAAAAATGTCCCTAGTGTGGTCCAGTGCCTGTAGCACAAAGCCATTTTTGACAATGACATCCAATTATCTTACTAGGCAGCCAGGACATTTTCATAGTTCACTTCACCTTTCAAATCAATGTGAGCTTATTAATTAAGCTAGATGTTCACACACATTGAATAATGGCTCTATCTCCGCAGTTGCACTTCAAGATGACTAGGCTAAAATTACAAAACAAGTGTGGTGTGATTGTTGGAGCCATATGTATCCCTGGCGAACTTTTTTTATGTATTGTTGAACATAAAATATGCCAATAGCTGGAATATAAGCTCAGTCGTGGACATTAAATAAGGGCAATAGACAGCACATAAGGCAAATGTGACATTCAGTAAACGTGTAGGGCCAATGGGGATGGGGGGAGGTGGCCTACCAGACATATTCTAGTGATTAACATTGCATGAGATAATTTTTGAAAAACTGTAGTTTACGTGGTGATTTTCATGGAAAACTTGATCTTGTTGTACAGGCATTATGTCCACATATCAAATTCAATAAACACATTATTCAGCCAATAGAATATGTTTCAATAAATGAGATTTAGGATAATATGGATTTCACATGTGATTAATGGAGACAGCCTATACATACAGAAGTGGGATGTTGTGATTCATATATTGTAGTGATAATGTTAATTATGAAGCGAGGTTTGCTTTGGGACACTAGGGAAATAAGTAACAAGTGTGGCCTGTACTATCCAAAGTGGATATCATGAATATGTATGCTTGTAGGTTGTTGTCCCCATCACAGCAAATCATATCCTTAGTCATAAAACTTTTTAATTTCCCTCATTGAAAGTTAGTGATTCCAAATTCTAGATTGAGTCTTTTCTTTCTGCATTAAACAAGCTTCGGTTGGCCTACTCCAATGGTTGCAATGCTTTAGAAGCATTTTGAAATCCGTAAGAAACTCTTTAGTTCCTTCGGGTCGGTAGGACAAGCCAGGACTTGACAACCTCAGCTCACACTTAATCTATCTCAATTCTACGATTGGAGGCAAAGTCGCCAATGTATGTTGGGCTTGTCCAACAGATCTTCATTCGTCTAGGTTGAGTTCTCCCTCTCTCTGTCAATTGAGAATTTTCACAAACCTCAGCTCAAGTTCTTTTGGGGTCATTCCAAACACTATTACGTTGTCTAAGTAGCCCAGACTTCAAGTAATTTTGTGCCTTCAACTGCAAATTCCCCGAGTCTTTGAAGATTACGGGCACCCCGAGAGACCTTATTGCATTTGCCTTACAGTATAGAATCTTGGGGAAGGTGGGGTGAGCAGCTGAATGGAGATCGACTTGCCGGGGGTACAAAGTCCATTTGGAAAAGATGAGAAAGCTCGGACCCTTCGGGTAGAAGAATAAAAGGATTACAGGAACTTCGTCTTTACTACTAGTGATTCTGAATTCTTGGTTCTGTTGCATAGTAAAAGTATGTTCTTCATGGGAGTGCCTCCTAGTAAACTGTCAGTGTTTAGTTAAGTTTAAAGGGGACAATCAGTCTGTTAGAGGTTGAATGCCTGCATTTACAGCAACCCAAGAAAACGTGGATAGCGACAAAAAGATCTTCAACCCCAATGAACATAACCCCACACGTGGCTACATCAGCTCTGTGGGTGTTCTGCAGTGTCTCGTGAGTGACAATTCTTTTATACTAAACACAAGAGTTCTGCCTCTCTCTACTCTTACATCACTTTCAATTTCATGAAGGTTCTTTTCTTTTCCATGGATGTCAATGGAATGGTAACTGTGAGAAAATGGATTATTAAGTGAAGCGGGTTATTACCCCCCACAAGGAATAATCACAATCCTTGTCAGAGTGTACCCTTAAATACACTAACAATCGGAGCTCAAACCTCTGGTTGCCATGGCACAGAGCCCACACTTAACTTATGCCAATGAGTAAGATATGTATGCAGTACCAAAACAGTAATACAATTAAAATACAAAACAATAAAACTCCCAAATGAATTTAGAATAACAGAGTAAACTTGTATAAACAAAATGACACCACAATGGTAAAAATCCAATAAGTGCAACCAGAGCTTTCATTTTTGAAAGTGTTAGGTAGGAATAGCACCAAGGAGCATTGAGTGCTGTTGACAGTCAATGCAACAACAACAAGGTGATAGTTAGAATGTTTGAATTGATCTCAGTCACTGGCAACTGCTTGAGGCCGCATCTCAATCCATCGTTTTTCCCACACTACGCCACATCAGTATGGACCCAGCCATATGCAAATACTCTTGACCCTGCTCCAATAGGGACAGAGCAGCACAAATTACCAATCCAGGTCCTCCCTGAACAAGAACTCAAGCAATCCAAGACTCTGTTCACCCTGATTAGGGCTCATCAGTTTGTTACAGCGTTGTTCTAGTGGCACAGTGAGCATGGTACTCAGATCTAGGCATACTCATCTCACTTAGGTGGTTAACTGCAACAGCATCAAGGTAATGGATGGAATGCCTGAATAAATCTCAGCCAATGGCAGTCCCTCAGGCTGAATCCCATTCCATCATTTCTCACCCAGCATGCCACCTCAGTTTGCACCCAGTTATATGCAAATCAGTCTAGACCCTGCTCCAATAAGAATGGCCCAGCCCGAGCTACCACACCAGGTCCTTTCTGAACCATAACTCAAGCAATCCAAGACCTGTTTCGCACCTTGATTAGGGCTCATCAGTCGGGTACAGCTTGGTTCCAGTGGCACAGTGACCATGGGACACACGTCTGAGCATACCCGTCGCACTTATGGAATCAACTGCAACAACAAAATGATGGATGGAATGCT
Source organism: Lissotriton helveticus (assembly GCF_964261635.1). Classification (NCBI taxonomy): domain Eukaryota; kingdom Metazoa; phylum Chordata; class Amphibia; order Caudata; family Salamandridae; genus Lissotriton; species Lissotriton helveticus. Next base: position 1,639,617,618 of record NC_136067.1, read on the forward strand.
TGAATTAATATCAGCCACTGGTAATCATTCAGGCCGCACCCAAGTTCATCCTTTTTTGTCCACCATGCCATCTCAGGTTGGACTGAGTCTTATGGAAATCAGTCTTGACCCAGCTCCAGCAGGAACATTCCAGCCCAAACGGCCAAGCAATGTCCTTTCAGAACCGGAACATAAGCAACCCAAAACCTGGTTTGCTATAATTAGGGCTCATCAGTCAGGTTTAGCTTGGTTCCAGAGGCACAGTGTACATACTACCCACATCTAGGCTTATCCATTGTACTTAGGGTGTCAACTGCAGCAACAATAGGGTGATGGTTGGAATGACTGAATTAATCTTAGCCACTGGTAATCTCTTGCGGTCGTATCGCAGTCCATCGATTTTTCGCCCACATCCCACTTCGGTTTGGATCCACCCATTTGCAAATCAGTCTTGATCTTGCTCCAATAGGAACAATCCAGCCCAAAGTACCAAGCGACGTCCTCCCTGATCCGGAACACATGCAACCCAAAACAATGGAAACATGTTCACAAGTGTTCTGAAGTGGGTGCCTGCAGATGCCACATTTATGCCTGGCATTAGCTAGTCAGTGGGAATGATTACTGGGCATGTCCTAACAAATGGAGTAAACGTTCATGGGGCCAAACCTACCCACCTTGGCCATTTTCAATATGAAGGAAGTCTTTAGCCACAGAAAACCTGCCTCTGAGGGCTTGGGTGAGTGTGATGAGTACACTATGGTAATACCCGTGTCCTCTCACATCTAACACTAACATCCAGTCTGGGGACTTTATGTCAAAAGTACCTTTTCCTCGATGTTTATCAAATATCTGACTTACTCATTGAAATGGATTTTTAATAACTATTAAAATAGTTGTTTAATTATTTATTTTTCTAGGTGTTTCCTAATCAACATTAGCATTATTAAATGTGATAATGTGACCCAGAGTTTTCCTATGGAACAGCCAGCCTTACTACAGTGAAAATAGCTTTGTAGTTTTTCACTGTAATGACATGTTTGCCATTAAATTACTACATGTTTTACTTTTAAATACAATGCACCTTGTCTTATGGGCATTAATGCCAACATCAGGGTGGCTTATAAATATATAAAAAGAAAGTTTTAGCCTGTCAAAAGGGATTTTCTGACAGGTTAAATTTGATGTTTAAAACTGCAACAGCCAAGTTACAACTGCTAGATCCGCAGTCGTTTTGCACTCTCACTGTAGTGGGAGGCACAATGGGTGCTGAAGATCACTCAACAATCACTGACAGGCCCTGGGGACACTTTGCACCAAATACTACTCTCCGTTGGGACATACCGGGCCTGTGGGAGCGAGCGCCACTGTGGTCGGGACTTATTATGGTTCTTGACTTCCCTTTTTATGCTGCGGTTAATCATATACGACCCTGTACACTCTACAGGAGAGGATAACTTGGATATATGTCACTTTGGTAGCAACTGTGGTTGATCGGACAACAGTAAAAGAAGGGCCTCCTTTGCACAAGATGGAATATTGAGTTTCCACTCGTCTTTTATAACTTTTTGATTTCACCAGTTAAAGAATACTACAGGAATACCCTCAGCTTTGACAGTAATCGTATTTGGGATCCTTGCAATGTTCTAAGCTATTGTTGTTTTTCTTGGTGACGCTATTGGCTCTGAAGTATAATTGGAACATGTAAAATGCGACGACTTCTTTACTGAATAACATTCCAATGTCTTAATATTGATCGCTTTATAATATTGTTTGCCCGTAGGGTGGCCCTATATGAATGAGAGTCCATACTTGGGATCAATCTATACGCCTATTGAGTCAGACTGCAGGACAGTGGACTGCTATTAGTGCCTTGAAAAAGTCTCTTTGAGACGAAACACGTGTCGGCAAGTCGTGTGCTGGGAAGTTTTTTAATACATTTTTGGAATAAAGATTATCAAGACTACTACATGCTTTGGATCCTTATATTTTGTTGATTATTATTTTTATTGATGCTATCTCTACTGGGTTGTAGTGGGTGATATTTATACCAATTGATTGTAATATATATTTTGCTGACTTAATAGTGACTACAGGTGTGCTGTCCGAGCCCTTCCTTCTGTGTTTTTACTACCAACTTATAGTTAAGCTAAAAGTGCCAATTAGGGGTATGCCAATTTCATCATTTTGAAAAGGGAGCACAGGCATCTTATCACTGGTTAACAAAAGGGGTGGGAGTAGGTGGGGGTAGGGTCTAAAGACCCAAAGTTCTACAGCCAGCAAAATAGTATGGTCCAGCAAAAGGAAAAAAATCTGCCCTGCAAAAAGAGTAAACTTCCTAATGTAGCTTTCTACAGAAACTAAAAATGGACCGAAGAATCACTGAAGCATCAGGCATATGATATTAAACACTCAACACATTAATGGTACAGTACCTTTAGGTTTCCTGAGCCAAGAAAATTGTTGTGAGATTGGTCCTATTCCTATGTGCTGTACATAGTTGTTACAGCTCCACCCCTAGCGCCCTCGAATAGAAACAAAAGTGCACTTAGGATTTGCAAAGGTCCAACGGACAGCTCTTGCAGTATAACTTAGAAGGTAATACGGAGTCCTCAGTACATAGGTGAAAAGGGTAGTTCAAGATTCCAGCAGTAGCTTCACAATACAAACACATAAATGTAATTCTAGCCAGTTAGCTACTAATCTGAGGTCTCGGAAGAAAGCGTTGGAAGGGATTGAAGAGTTCAAAGAATGTAAGGAAATTCCTCGAAAAATTCCAAGAATGCAAGGAAATTCTTTGAAGTGAATCTGCAAAAGAAGTTCCAAGATTCGCGACAAGCAGAAAACATCTGAGAAGATGAACCAGGCATCTGGCTTGAAGATTGCCTCAGCTTGAAAGACAGAACAGAGGTGAAAAGCAGAATCTCACCAGAGAAAAACAGGTGAAGAGCACAGTCCAAACAGAGTTCCACTCACTAACAGTAAGGAAAGTCAAGCTCCTGGCCACACCCTGAGGTTGACTTTTACAGACAGCAGGATCCTCGAATCCTTTGGTAGATCCTCGAATCCTTTGGTAGATCCTCGAATCCTGCAGTGAATCCTCAAAACCAACTGTAGCCTGCCACTCAGATGGGGCATACTGTCACAGCTTCCAGGGTGCCAGCATGTAGTCAGGATTGGCTATGCTCGTCATGGGGAGGTGGGGTCAGAACTGGACAGCACATGTGTGGCAAAACTTAGCGACACTAGTGTGGTGGACATCCTTGTTGGCAATGTCGAAAGCAAGGGGTAGAAGGGATGGGCAATAATGCAAAGGACCATAAGTGAATGGGTGTGGGGGCGACCACCTGCACCAAGCCATGACACATAAAAACCCTGTTATCTAGTGTCTTGTTATGGCTCTCCCTTCCCCGTTTACCACTCTGTCCTCTCAGGCTTCTACTTTAAATGCTCTACTAAATTTGTGTTATTCCTATATCAGCTAAAAAGAGCAATGACTTGCCACTCAACTTCTTCAAAACCCTAACGTCACTGGTGTTGTACCTGCTTTCCAGTACAGTATACTCATTTAATCTGTTAAGCCATCTAACATTTATCTTTAGTCTACCTCATTCCAGAGAGATGGCCCTCCCACACGTGTACAGAAAAAATTGCTGAGATGATCAGCTGTGCCACCCTGCACATTTTCCTGCCATGGTATTTTGTTCTGACCTTTTTTTCATTTGACAATTAGTCAAAGGGGTGAGGGTGCTCCATATTTTCTTTTGTCATGCCCAACAGAGCTCCCGATTCAGCTGACCACACATTGGTTCAAAAGTGTTTGGGAGACTGATGGGTGTTAGCAGCCAGATCATTAGTTCAGTGGCTAAAGCCTTTTGCCTGTGCCCATTTGAAGAGGGTGTACCAGTTCCCGATAAAATCTGCTAATTTCTCCATAACTTGAGATCTTCCCTCTAGCTGCACGAGTGCTTTATCTGAACATTTTGTGAGTTTGTTAGAGCTGCTCGAGTGTGCATGGAGACTGACTGTGGCATGTCTTGTGTCCTCTGTGAAAACATATGGCACAAAGTTAAAACAGCTGGTTCCACTTCACATGTTAGGGTCATTCTGGCTTCCCTGCCTTATTACAAGACCCTCATGAAAACTGGGCTTGCAGCTCTGCGTGGAATCAGCATACCTGGCTTGTTTGGAGCCAAATCCACATATGATGGTCATCTCAGACCTTAACCCAATAGCAAGGACAACAGTCGCATAGTGAGGCCTTTTGCCGTCGTGGCGGTCCAAGCCTTTGCCTCTCCTCGGTGGCTGAAAGAGCCCCCAAAACAAATGCTGCCTGGGGCGGACCGTCCCTGCCCTCCCCTTGCTACGCCACTGAAGGGCAAAGACTGTCAGAAACGTTTTAAAAAGGCCACACTGGGTACCAGCTCTACTTGTGTGAAAGGCCAGGAGCAAAATCAGGAGAAGAAGGTTCTTGGCTAATGTTATAGTTTTTGAACTTTGCATTCCAACTTGAGCGGCTTTGGCTTCCTATCAGTGTCCTTGGTTTTAGTCATATCCTGACTCCTCTTTCATTAATATGTTGTGTTTGCTGGTGCATCTTGATAAGCTGTGCTGTACCAGCACCGGAGTTACCGTACACAGGAACTGAGCTCTGATAATTGCTGTTAGCTTTATTCTGAGAACAATTCTAGGTTTTGGAGGAACCCCTACTGCCCTGGAGAAACAAGATCCACTGATCAGTGCTTACCATTGACCTTTCACCAGGAGGACATTGAGCAATGAGCAGCTGACGGAAGCGTACATGGCAGTCGCCTAGAGAAAATGAGCCACTGATGAGCTATGAGGACCTTGCAACACTAATTGCCACAATAAAATCATAAATATCTGCTTTGCAACAGGATAAGGATCTACAGGATCCGTCCAAGGACTATGAATATATTAAGCCTGCATCACCATAAAATACCTTCCTCTCCAGCAATCCCCATTATCACTGATGGATCTTCGTGTATTTTGTGTCAATTGCAGGAGTCAACAGTTGCACCATCTTCTCTTGTTGGAATTGCCAGAAGTAAGAATGGTTCCTACCTGGAGCCGCTATATTGCTTAACTCTTGACTATCATGTGAGAAGTAACAATTGCCTCTATTTTTTTGGGGGGGGGGTCATTAAATGGATGAAAAAGTCATAAGGCAAAAAGCAGTTCCAGACAAGCAAGTATGAGATCACATACTGGATGTTGTGGTGGAGCCAGGCACTCACAACCCCTGAACCAGAGTCGCAGCCGACCGGATCCAGCCGGAACAGAATTCCAGGAGAATGAGAGCTGAAGAAGAGATCCTGGAGCTTAGAAATTCTCTGAGGAAAAATCAAGGACAAAATTCAGTAGCTAATGGTAAGGAACCTCCTAACAGGAAGTAACTTGAGGGTTTGCAGCGCACAGTACTGAGAGTGGCAGCTGCTTTTAGGAAAGTTTTGAGAGAAAACAGGAGTTCAGATATAGGAAATAAATGCCACCATGTTCGGTTCAAATGTAACCTTATTGTTGTTGATTGTAGTGGTGGGTAAGATGCCTGGTCTGCAGATCCCTGTGACTGGACATAGAGGGGGTGAGGTCTTCTTCAGTGTTCCACACTAACGCAGTCTCGGTGGTGGCACATTCACAGGCCAGACCTTACCTTCCGTGATATCAATGCCATGAATGGGATGGCAGAAACAGGGTATTACCATGTATAAGGGCTACGTCATATGGCCCGTTGTGTGTGGGTGTGATCCACGTCTAATTAAACTTAAACAAGTGGTACTTTGAGACCAAAGCATATGATTGTATAGTTGTTGTGCTACTTAACATTGGCCCACTTGTTACACGTTAACTATCGTAGTATATAGAATGAAATGATTGTGTTTTTTAACATACTTTCTTGACATACCTAGTGCAAGACAGTGGGGCTGTTGGGACGAACAAAGCCTTAATAATGTCATTTGTAGATTTCCCTATCCAATATGGACGCCTGATACACTGATGTTGATGCACTGATGTGAAACAGAACATGTGACTCTTACAAAATGGCGTTCACATTTTGCCACAGTTGTTTTAACGGATCTGGAGTACCAGTAATTGGGTCATTCTGGCACCTGTTATTGCAGTGCGTCGAAATGGCAGAAATCCGATATAAAACTCTATATAAAAGCAAGACATTTTTAAACGCCATACAAGGTATTTTATCATGTTTGATAATAGTTATTAACCTAACTTCTACAATTGAAGGTTCCTCTCCCTCTTTAAACATTGCTGCTGACGATTCTAATTCTCCCTCTTTATTCCACAACTGAGGCTCACACAGTGGTATGTATGGCTTGGATCTATATTTTAATTGCGGACAGTCAGAAAGGCGGATTTCTTGGTATCCTTGGGCTAAATATGTCCCCACAAAAACCAGGGCACATAGGCTGACAAATACTCCGGGTCGGGTATTTCTTTTGAAATTCCTTTCTGCAACATACACTCGCATTATCGTGACCCCCAGGCTATTGTCCAATAGCAGGTGTTTTTTATGGATCCTGTCCTTTAGGACAGCCTTCTCACGAGGGAACATCTGGGTGATTAATGAAAAGTGTGTGTACAAAAATGAAATGGGATCTTAGCAATCTGCCTCCAACAGCAAGCCAGACATAATGCAGGCCAAAGAGTGAGAAAAATGTGGGAGAGAGAGAAGAAGAGGGTACGGGATAAGAAGAGGAGAGTGAGGCGGTAAGGGAGTGACAAAGAGACAGAGAGAAAGAAAGTGGGAGGGAGGGAAAAGAGAGAATGAGAGAGAAAGAAAGTGAGAGAAAAATAGAAAGAATGTAAGTGTGTGTGTGTGTGCGAGAGAGAGCTCAAGAGAATGTGGGAAAGAGAGAACGAGTGAGAAAAAGAAGAGGGTAGAGGGACAGGATGAGAGAGGAAGGAAAGAGAGAGAGAGATAGAGAGTGAGAGTGAGAAAGAAAAAGAGAAAGAGAGAGAGAGAGAGGGGAAGGGCGAAGGGGATTTGAGAATGAAACAGAGAAGTAAGGCAGAGTGAGTGAGAGAAAAAGAGGGAGGGAGAAAAGAAGTGACAGAAGGACGGAGAGAGACGTGGATGAGAGAGAGAGAGCGTGAAAGAAAGAGTGTGGGAGGGAAAAAGAAAAAGAAACAGAATGGGAAAGGAAAACCGAGGCTTGTATTCTTTCCCCACTTCCATGCAAAAGCAGGAATGAAAATAAGTTAACATGTAACTCTATGAAACAATATATGAAGATTTTCTGTCGACAGATATGCAGCTCCAGGCTAAGTCCCTCTTCCTCTTGAGTGAGCATTATTCCCTCAAACACTTTCTTGTGTTGGTGCGCTCTGAGTGAACTCACCTGGGATGGCACCAAAATATGAATCGACGTAAAGACAGGACGAGAAGGTCAGGATAACAGTTGATTTCACTCTGGGAAGAGCATTACATCGACAAATACCAGCATTTTGAACATGTTTCTGCAGCAAGAAGAGCAGTTCAGTCATGAGGGTCAATAGGGTAAGGCAGTCTGGAAGGAAACTGTGAAGAATGGGCAGTCTTGTAGTGTCCGTGAGGTGGATTGGACCTTCTCTCCCTGACCGGGCAGAGCAGAATGTATGGAACCCCAGGGGTACAGTGCCAAAGAAAGCGCGGCTGGTGAGGGGCCTTGAGAAGAACCAGCACTGGGTCTGTACCAGAGGGAAGTAGGCAGCCACGGGTTGTGGTGGGCAGGGTGTCCAGAATGTACAGAAGATACAAAAAAAGAAATCTGGGCAATGTCCCTTTCTTACTATCAGAGCCCTGTGGAGCAGGACTCCCAGGTCTCCAACCGATTGGCATAGTGAGCTGCAGAGGAACTCAACACACGCGGCTTGCTTGAGGAGGCTCAAGCAGAAAGTGCTGTTTCTCTGGGGAAGGCTCCGGCCTACAGAGCACACACATCCAAACCCTGCAAGGAGTCGAGGTTCACTCATGCCAGGAATCAATCTCTTGCAGCAAGAGCCGTCCACGGAAAACAGGAGTCATGAGAAATGTCCATGATCCTGGTCACATCACAGCCAGCAGGAAACCCCCCCAGACAATGTTTTCACCCCCCAATGACGTACTCACAAAAGTCCTTTTAGGTAAGGACAGTCTGACAAACTCTCCTCACCAGCCCCCCACCAATCAAAACTTTTAGGCAACTTCAAGTCTTTTCTCAAGAGTTGGATAAAGGCAAGCCTATGTGCGGATCTGGACCAATCAGCTCATGGAAGAGATCTTCAAGAGCTTTGCTGAATCCTCTAGAACGCAAAGCAGTGCGTCTAACTTCATCTTGTGTCACAAAAAGCCAAAATGCAATTCTTACTGATGTACTCATTATAGCAACAAAATATGGCTATGGAGATCAAAGAACAATTCAAACTTGCTCGGTCTGATGGCTGACCGCCGCCATCATGAGTTAGGAAGCCATCTTGAATGGTATGACAGTTGCAAGCTATGCATAGAAATTAGGTCAGGCACGTCAGTGGTGGCTCTAGGTTTAAGAGGTTAGTATGTTCTCTAAGAAAATTCCTTTCCACATAAATACTAGCCTTCCGGCCTACCATCTTTAAGATAAGAATTGTGTTGCCTACGCTAAGAGCTAATAAATCTTGGGAGTGCACCTTTCCTCCTCACAGACCCAGTGTCCGTCAAATTGCAACTGAGAAAAAGAAGCAATGTGCTCAATGAATAAGGTCGCAATCCTGTGTCCTTTCACAGAAACAGAAACCATGTAGGTTTAAAACCGGAAAACAGCATTAGAAAGCTTCAGAAATATGTACAACCACTGAAGCTCAAGAAACTTGGGGTTAAAAATGTTGAAAAAGATCACTGTCAGGCTCCTGGATTTTTGTGGGGGAACAAGTGACTCACAGAGCAGTGTTTTGTATTGTCCTAGGGACTTTATGGTCAAGACACAACCATGGCAGGACCTATTGTGGAACGCCGCACGCAGGCTATATCAGATTGTCCTGGCAAGAGGCAAAATGTCACTGTGCACGGTTTCTACATTCCCCCAGCATAAGCAAATATATAATCAGACCCAACATGAAACATCATCATACAGAAAACATACCCAGCAGTCCTCCCATTTCTGATTATATTGTGTACCATCTAAGATGAGAGAGCAGAGTTCAAGTTTATTCTGCGAACTAAGGGGCATATTATCAAGCATGGCGTTATAATTATCGCAGTTTTAGCGGCAGAAAACTGCTGCTAAAGCGGCGATAATGGGCTTGACAATATGCCGTAGAGAATTCCCACAGAAGCCCATGTTCAAACCAGAACATGGGCTTCGATGGGAATTCACAAGGGCATATTATCAAGCCTATTATCGCCGCTTTAGCTGCAGTTTCCTGCCGCTAAAGTGGCGATAAATATAATGGCATGCTTGATAATATGCCCCTAAATTTCACGTGGATTGGGAATCTCGGATTCAAGCTCACAGTTCCCAAATTTAGCCCTTCACCTGGTGTTCACCTCACAAGAGGCTTCTCTTGATGGTGTAGGTGCAACAGAACCAGTCAACGCCAGTGTTGTTATTGCCAAGTAAATCCTCACTAAACCTTCAAAGTGAACAATCGTACCCGAGATACGCTGAAGAGCTTATTGCTAAAGAGAACACCAATGGCGTATTTTTGGGAGTCAGATTTACTGGCACAAAAAATTTAGAACTACATCTCCAGACTCTAGTTATGTTTTCATCTGACAGAGGGATTTATACCTCTTTGAATGAGAGGTTCTGAATCTGGGGGCAAGGATGCTAGAAATTCACTCTCATTCTCATAATCTTCCTTTCTGTGGCCAAGTGCTATTATTTTTGTACAAATGGATAAGCAGGAGACGCAGCCCGATGGAGCTCCAAGCTCCCCATACCATCTCTACCTGGCAATGGATGGGCTTCGGCATCTCCCTCCAAGTCTTGGAAGTAAAGCTCTGACAATGGTGAGAGCTCTTTTCCTTGTTGAGTCTGGGCACACTTCCCAAGTGCAATGTTGAGCATGCATAGAAGCGCTCTGATGCCCTCGGGTCAAGCTGGCGCTATATAAAACTCAATAAATAAAAATAAATAAATAATTGTTGGTCAGCTGGCTCTGTTGAACATTTCCCCCCTGTTTAAAAGATAAAGAATGGTGGAGTCCTGTGGGGTGGGTTCATTTAACAAAAAGGCTGACCGGGGTGCCCATACAGGGTCTTTAGGGTCCAGCATTATATTAATCCCTGTGTGAGCGTGATCAATCCACTGTGTCTGGCCTGTCCAGGCTGCCGCCTAACGTGGTCACTCTTCCTCAATGGTCGCAGTGACTTCCATGCGCGAGGGTCAGTCTGAAATGTCAGGAAACATAGATGAAGTCAAGGACAAATGGCCCAGCAGCTTCGACTGAAAAACTTTCCAGATCTGTGAAGAATGCTGCTCCAGGGAAAGTTTGCAGCACCAAGCAACAGCAAAACAATGAGTCATGAAGCAGCTGAAATATGACAGCACTGAATGGGGCCATTGGCTGAGAGTGTCACTGTGGAGGACTGTGCAGCGTCACTGTAGCAAACGAGCACAGCATACTGCAAAATATTCTTGTCACTGTTGCAACATTTAAGATATGGCTAGGAGAGTCTGAAATGTGCACAAATACTTGTAGTGGAGCATGAAGAACAAACATTGGCTAAGACAATAGGTGTAACTTTAAAGTGCCAATGATTGTAAACACAGGTATTCACAGAAATACTTTGTAATGCTGTTTATTACAGTAAAGCCTGCCTTACTGGCGTTGCTAATGCTGAAGAAACAAGTGGAAAAAAAGGAATGCTTTCTGCAAACAATGTGTATAAGAGATAAAGTGGCACATTTATATATTGGCTATCAGGCCATCGTTCTGTATAGACAACGGAGCAAATACCTCTGTAACCCTGGTGGAGGTCCAGACCGCCATATTTATAAATGACCGCAAAGCTGGCGGTCATTTATAACGCATTGGCAGGAACCACAGTCACGGTGGTACCTTTCAGTGTATCTTGCTGTAGGACAGTGCCATCATGACGCAAGGGCTTGGCAAGGGCTTGGCAGTTTAGGCTGGACTGTTCCCATGAGGCAAGACTGATTTGCATATGGCCATGTCTGAACTGGGGTGGCTTGGTGAGCAAAATAATGATGGATTAAACCCAGATCTGTGACTGGGGGTGAATGTTTTGCCATTGTGCAATATTCCGTCCATCATCTTGTGTGTTTTGCTGTTCACCCTATGTGGGAAGGGTATGCCCAGACGTGGGTCCCGTGCTCACTAAGCCACTGAAGTCAAGCTATCCTGGCTGAAGACGGCTGATAGCCAGAAACCGGTCCTAGGATGCTTGATTCCGGTCCAGGGAAGACATGGCTTGGCAGTTCAGGCTGGACTGTTCCCATGAGGCACGGGGTCAAGACTGATTTGCATATGGCCGTGTCTGAACTGGGGTGGCTTGGTGAGCAAAATAACGATTGGATTAAACCCAGATCTGTGACTGGGGGTGACGCAACTCTGCATCAAATAGTATTCTTTTTTTATTTCGAAAAAAAAATCCCGAAACTGGATTTTCTTTTCGAAAATAAAAAAAGGTTATGCTCCCCTTGCCCTGTGAGTCATCGCCCATGGGGGGGGGAGGGATTATTTACATTTTACTGTCCCTCACCGCCTTGGTTTGCCTGGTGGTGACGGACAGTATGAAAAATGACTACATGTCCGCCCATCCTGATTGGACCAGTAGACATGTCGCCATTTCTCTGACGGTGGTTACTCTGTTGGACCGCTGGAGAGGTTTGTCTATAGCAGTGACAGAGTAGTCAGCACCGTAAAATCAAAGGGGATGATGGACAGTGTTGAACATTCCAAGCACTCACCCCCAGTCAACTGATCTGGGTTTAATCTATCATCATTCTTTAGCTCACTCTGCCACTCCAGTTAAGACATGACCATATGCAAATCAGTCTGACCCTGTGCCTCATGGGAACAGTCCAGCCCAAACTGCCAAGCCATGTCTTCCCTGGACCGAAACAAGCATCCTTGGACCAGTTTCAGAGTTTCACCCCTCATTAGTCACCACCATAGCCAAACCGAAGATCCATCTGCATTTGAATTGGGCGGGCGGACCTTCATATTGGCGATGTATACTCCGCTGCAATTCAGTATACATACCCCCAACATATAAATCGAGCCCGAAGGATTGAGGGTAAACAGTTGAGTGTACTTTTCAGATGTTAAAAAGTACCTCATGCATTCCAAATGGAAGCACTTCCTGAACCACGGAATGATATAACACTATTTGTTTGGCTATTATTAGAATGAGGTGAGAGAGTAATAGTACTGTGGGTGGAGCCAAGTCCAATCTATGTATATTTTAGAGAATTGTGAACAATACGTATTGCAGAGAGCTGCGCTGCCAAGTCAGACCTAAAAAGGAAACTAAAGATAAAGACAGTGACTGGGACTAATTACATCTTAGGGTGGTCACGGGCTATAACTCTTCAGTGCCAATCAGTCTATAAAATAAATTGAAAGTTCCAAGGCTCTCTGCCTGATGGCTGGGGACATTATTAGGATGTGAGTGCAGAAAATCACATTTCACAGGATCTTGACACAGCTCATGCTTCAACCAGTCCATACAATTATCTCTCCTGAAAGCCTAATTCATCAAAATCGGATATAACAGGGTTCTATGGAAGGGACAGAAAAGCTGTTAAATGTATTGTCTTCCTGTGAATAGGATCCAAGGACACCAAGTGAGGAGCAGTATCGAACAAATTAAATGACAGGTCAACATGCGATTGAAGGTGATTGGAATACAGTATTCAGCACAGCCAATTGACAGAAAGTCTCAGGCAAGTGGCAGCTGGTGCTTAAGAGTGTGAGGGGCATTGCCCTTTCACAATGGGGGAGGAGGAGAAGAAAATCGAAGCACTTTAACAGAAAGGGTACCGGATGCTTGTGATGTACCAGCATAGGTTGTGTTGTTGTTTTTGGATTGAGGGATTAGTGCTAGGACTGAGGAACCCTGCGCATGTCCAGGTGAGGAAGTCACTAGGCCCTCAAGGCACAAGCCAGGGCAGTGACATCACAGTGATGGGTGAGGCAAGATTTAGCAGTTGTGAATAGGTTGTACTTTGGGCGTTGACTGCTGCGGCCCAGTGCAGCCGATGAGCACAAGTGAAAAGTAGGTGGGAACCACCTAGGTGAAGGCTCCGCCTTCTCCGCCTTCTCCCCCTCTCACCCACTGCTGGTTTCATTTTCAATGTTAGGGAGCAGGCTGGAGGAGGAGTCTGGCATACCGACTTTCGGTTTGTTTGTTTGTTTTATACTCAAGAAGTGTTAAAGAGGGAGCACGTTGCTGAGGAAGAACTCGTACCTTTCGTCACCTCAGTTGAGGCGTTTAGTGTGGACCGGCCTGGGCAGGGCTGGACTGGCCGTAGCGGGCATCATGCATTTCCCTGGGAGGCTGGAAGGGTGGGGGCTGGTTTTGTTACTGGGGACTGGTTTTGCAGCAGTGCTACAATATCAGCCCCCAGTAACAAAAGAAGCAGCGTTTCTCACTTGCATTCCCCACTCCCCCCCGGGGGCTGGTCCGACAAAATTGCTAGGGCTGCTTTGGGTTCCCAGTCAGGCCTTGGGGCGGAGGTGCTCTGAAGAGGCCCAACATGGACCGATATTCAGATAATGATGAACAGTAGGTAACATGGCACTGCAGTGCCAGTGGAGGTGGGTTCAGTCTCACTGCGTCCAGTTGGCACTACAATCTGCAGGCTGGCACAGGGCTAATCGCAGGGATTCGTGCTCCATGTTTGCAGCAATTTATATGGTGGGAAAGTCTGCCCTTGTATCCTGTTCAGAATACCCAGATCCCCCTAGTCTCTCACCACAAACACTTCCACTGCCACATAAAGAGTAACAGAATCAAAATTAAAGCAAGTGTGCAAAACAGTTGGCTTAAGTCTAATTAACACTGCTGCACTATGGCCAAGTGAGGGGGCTTCGAGGCCCATAAGCACACTTCTTGCACAGGGACTACTGTTTGATTTTGAGGGGCCAGAAAGTTCAGCTTTAAAGTATTTTTGAAATCAAAGGTGTCTCCTTTGGAGCATTGGTGGGGAACGAAAGGTTAATGTAAACCATATGCACTTAATAAAAAATGTAAGATTGTACATATATTTTACAGCGTACTGCTGTACTCATATAAAGGTGGGCGAGCAAGCAAATTAAGAGGAAGAAATGGGCCAGAGCTGAGCTAAAGGTCTGGATGTACTCTGAGAGCCCTTGCAAGAGCCAAGGCTAGCCCTGGGAGTGTTTGCCAAGTTAAACATGCAAAAAAAAAATCTCATATGATAAAGTCTTTTCAAAATTAAAAACTGCAAAAAAAATTCGCATGTGGCAGCTCTAGCACTATTAATAAGTCACACAATTGATTCATTGAGGGGTAATGAGGAAAAAAGGGGGATTGGTGAAATAAAATATTTTCCTAAAATCATGCAGTTTGGTTAGTCGGGTAAACCGGGCAGGGCCGGCGCTAGGCATGGGCAGCCTGGGCAGCTTCCCAGGGCCTCGTACTCAGCCCACCAGCATGGGGCCACGCACTGGTGATGTGTTCTGTCGGTTCCCTGGCGATCCATTTCAAAGAAAGGTGTCACCTTTCTTTGAAATGGAGGGGCCCCCCTCCCCGGGCCTCTCAGGGATGGTATCTGGATACATAAGGGAGGGAGACGCTCCCTTCAATTGAAAGGAGACCCATTCACAGACACTGTGGGAGGCCCATTGTCCATCATTTTGGCGCCCCCATAGTTTTAACTTTTAGCCCACAAGCAATTCTCACACCTATCGGACTGAAGGTGTGAGAAATGCTTGTGGGCTCAAAGTTAAAGCTGTGGGGGGGCGACAAAATGCTGGACAATAGGCCTCCCAAAGTGTCTGTGAATGGTCTCCTTGCAAGGGGCCACTTATCTACATTAGAGGGTCCTCGCACATTCCCTTTTAGCCCAGGGCCTCGCAAATCCTAGAACCGGCCCTGAAACCGGGATTAATCCCAGGTTTTCTGGTTTCACGTTGTACGTATCAGCAACTAAATATCTATTTGTCTGTTCTTTATACCTCAAATGTTAATGCTTTTTTTCTAACTTTGTGCATAAAGGTAGAACAAGGGTGGCAGGCAGGAGCCACATGAAACCTCGGATCATTCTGGGCTTGAGGTTCCAGGAGAACTTTGAGCTGAGCCAGAGCCTGGCATCTGGCTCGAGCTTTAATCAGCTCAACCACATCTAAGATCATACATACTGATCATCTTATGTCACCATTAAACTGGTCCCATTGGGCTGCACCTGTACAGCTGTTAAGGCTGCAGTTGAACCAACAGATCTGGCCTGAAGTACAGGTAAAGGCCTCAGCACAAGACTGCTGGCCAGGCTATGTCTGGATTATGAATTTAATTGTATCATATCACAGAGTTTGCTTGCGGCAGCATGGCACGTCTTCACTACAGCTTTATGTTACAGATAGCACCTAATATCTAGGGAGCTGCTGGTTAAAACCAAAGGACAGTTTGTAGATGCTGGTAAGAATAGCAAGATTGCAGGTCATTATAGATATACATTAGGAGAGCTGTGTTTAATAATCCAAATTCTGGAAGAGAAGCAGGTCCAAAATAAACCCACCACACCCACATTCCCCTGCCGCAGACAATCAAAGCCCTGGCAGATATAATTAAATACACCCTGGTCAGTGTGCCCCTATACATTCTGGTGGAGGACTGAGAAAGATGCCCCTTCGGACTCTGCACAATGTGGCATTACACTGGACAGCTTCACCTCGAGTCCTTGAGCTTTTAAGCAAAGTGAAGCTAAATATAGGACCGTAAAATGCATTATTTGACATAGTTTTTCCAAAATGTTACAGGAATTGAACACCTCTCCTCACCAAAGTTTATGACCCATCACTTTCAAATTTCACCACCCACCACTGCTTCAGGCTCAAAAAAAGAGATACTTTAAAGTGTAGGATAGAGGCGCAAAAACTGTTGATAGCTAGAAGCAGCCAGGGAAAGGAACGGATAAAGCAAGAAAAGGAGGGAGTGGACAGAAAAAAAGCAGGAGAGAGAAAGCAAGAACAATAATTAACACGAGTGAGAGCTAAAAAGAACAAAGTCAGAGTGCAAAAGAGAAGACAAGACATTGAAGAAGAAATTAAAGAGAGGGAATGTTTTAGGGTAAAAGTGGGGATGGTGAAAAAGGAATGGCAACATGAAGAATACTATGAGGCGAGTGCAGTCTGTGAGCTTTATAGTGCCAACCCTCAGATAAACTAGTGGTGTAACCCCAGATATAACACCAGCCCACTGTTCAGAATGAACTGCCAAAAGTGGTGGAGCACATGAGCTGTGCTTCCCCGGGATGCAAAATGTGGCAGGAAGTGACAAATGAGCAATTTCCTCAGCTGTTCTGTGATGCTGGGTGTCACATGACCCAATCACCTTACACATGCAGTATGATTCAATATCCTACTTCCATGTCTGGTCCATTGCAGGGATTATAATTTCCTGCTCTTCCTTTAGTTGGGCTCTACTTTGATGGACATACTAGTATGTACTGCCTCAGTGTTAGCTACCCTAGCTTGAGAGAGCTCAGAAGACCGCCTGGGGGCCAAGATGTTATCTAATTTTAGTCATGATCTGCTGCTGGAGCTTTAATGGGTGACAATTTGCTATGGTCTGGGCCTTTAGTTCTCCATCGGGGTCAACAACAGACCATGTGCTCACCATTTTATATAACCTTGCACTGAAGGCGCCAACCGATTCATGTGGTTTTTCCCTTGCCTGATGCCA
This sequence comes from Lissotriton helveticus, assembly GCF_964261635.1. Classification (NCBI taxonomy): domain Eukaryota; kingdom Metazoa; phylum Chordata; class Amphibia; order Caudata; family Salamandridae; genus Lissotriton; species Lissotriton helveticus. The sequence continues at coordinate 1,639,634,464 of NC_136067.1, forward strand.
TGGACATTTTGATAGCATTAATTGGGAGGCAAGGTGCACTTTCACATTATCCACTGCAGCTTCAACCAGTCCCTGTATTCAGCAGGATGAAAACATCTTAGAACCTTTTCACCAGTGCACTGCACTAGCAGAGACCTCTTGGCCATTCCATCCATCTGGTTTGAAGCTGATAGCATGAGGATGAGTTGCACCATCCATAATTCCATTGTATGGTGTTGTGGCAGACTCCGCGGTAAGGAACTGGGGATATCACATGCGGATACCATCCAGTAACTCCTCATTCGCTGATGTTCTTCTTTCTTGTCTTCTTGTTTTTGTCTTTTATCTTGTCTTCTTCTTTTCAGTCCACACCCTGTTAACCGTCTATTGTCAGTTGATGTGTTGTCCTGACTGCAAGTGCCCAAGTGACGCTTGCAGATGAATAGCACCCACATGCGAGTGCATAAATACAGTGACTGCCCACACTACTGATTTACTGTCAAACTCCCAAAGGTGCATGGAGTCCCTTTGCTCCATAATTAATTTACGTGCCTGTTGTATCATGTGCAGGAAGCAACGCTGCTTCAATGAACCTCAGGTCAGCAAGCAGGGATAACATTTTATATAAAAACCTGCCCCATGTGTCCTCTGGCTTAATTTTGGCTTCCATCACCGACAATGTGTCTACCTGAAATCCCCATTCTCTCCCTCACCCCCATATTTCTCCTGTGCTTATTAACTGGGCTGATGCTAGATGGTGGTCAATGCTCCGACTTGGTCTACATTTGGCATGAGGGTTCCTTACCTGCCAGGTGCATGCTTACCGGTGGCCATCTTGGGAGAAATGTGTTCTTAATCAGTTCAGTGGTCCTTTGCCCTGAATTTCTTGTGCCTCATACTAGTCTCCATTTTTGCAGTTCATTGGTTGCATTCTGACGTACTGGTGACTATCTTTGAGCATGTCTCTCTCTTATTCCGATCTCAAGTGGCACATCCTCCCTTACTTGTGCGACTGGCTACGCTTCATGTTTGAAATCGCGCTTCTCTACTTCACTAATAGTTTTATTCTACAGCACAGCTATCCCTAAGCCTTCGATTTGTGTTATGCTTGCTTAAACTTGCTGTTATCATTAGCATAAAGCCTTATTTAACAATCTAGCTTTGCCCCATTCCATGGCTTTGTAGTAAAAAACACCTTCAATTGGGGTGCCATAGGTCCCTCAAGGCCCCCCCCAGCCCCTGGTGCCATTGAACCTTCTACTATATTGATAGCCGCCACTCCCATGTTGCAAGCCATCACAGACTCTAGAAGAGGAGCCAATAAAGAAGTGATAAGCCTGCTCAGGTAGTCGCCATGCTGAAAATGAAAGAATGTAAACTTTCATTCTTGGAGTGTTCAAGATCACCATCTGTCTACTACAGAAGAAATTAAGGTCCAACACTTTGATATTTTCAGCAAATAGTAACCTTTGAATTGTATGAGGTGGGGGATGTTGCTGTGCTACAATTACACAACATTCTCAGGCTAGTGGGGTTTTTGTTTGATTTGTGTGTGAGTTTACACAGGTCTTGCAGTTTTAGGCTGTTTTGTGCTGCTACCTTGGTCACTGTGAAGTTTGGGGCTTTTTTGTTCTGGACCCATATTCTCTTAACTTCTTGTGTGCAATAACCTAGGCAATTCACAAGTAAGAGTGTGGATTGTGAAAGAAGCCATCATGCAATTCATTGTCTAAAAGCAATCTTTATTTGGCATAACCCTAATACAAAAAATCAATAAAAATGTCTCAGGGTCACTCATTTATTCCATCCATCCCTAAGTGAGAGACCCCAAGACTTCTTTATTGAGTTTTCATATTAGGGTTATGCCGATTAAAGATTGCTTTTAGACAATGAATTTTTATTGTTAAAAGAATATTGTAATTATCATGTGAAGGATAATTGTGGGGCTTGTATATATATTTTTTATGCAGGTACATTCTAATACTAGGCATCTATATATGGGAGATATCCTGAAGAAAGCAGTCCAAATTTGGGCCATATGTATCAAGCGAATTCGCATACGCAAAGGCCGAAATTCGCAGAATTTTGGCCTTTGCGAATGCGAATTTGCTCAAGGGTATGTATGAATGCAAAATGAATTGAATTTAAGGAATCGCTAAAAATGCGATTCCTTATCTTGCGAATTTGGCCAATCTGCGATTAATCTGCGAGTTCCTACATTTGCGAGTTTTCAGTTTGTGAAATTCGCAAATGAAAAATCGCTAATGTAGGGAATCGCTGATTAATCGCAGTTTGGACAAATTCGCAAGATAAGGAATCGCAATGATATGTATGAAAAAATCGCAATTAGCAATTTTCAAAAATTTGCAATTTACAGAATAGCAATTACCACCAAGTAGGATCAGGTGGTAACCAGGTGCAAACTATTTAAGCAGCAACTGAATTCCACAAACTGTTTACCACAATGGCGGCGCTTTACCTCATAGCTAGGAGGATGCGTCTGAGAGCTGCTGCACAGAGGAGGCTACGCCAGGAGAGGATATTCCGTTTGCGCATCAGCATCTCCCAGCGCCTTGAGGAGGAGCTCTACACCCATTACAGGCGTGAGGAAGATAGCATTAATGATTTAATTGCAGAACTCAGACCCTACCTTGAACACCCCACACGCAGGACAAATGCCATCTCCACTGAAATACAGGTCCTGTGTTCATTACACCTGTTGGCCTCTGGAAGTTTTCAGGGGGTGTTTGCTTCAGCAGGAGGGGTGTCACAAAGTGCCCTTTCGCGATTCTTCCATGCCTTCCTAGATGCCATGGTTCAAAGGATGTCACATCACATTTACTTCCCCAGCACACCACAGGCAATAGCACAGACAAAGCAGGACTTTTATCAAATCTCGCATTTCCCACACGTGATAGGATGCATAGATGGCACACATGTTGCTATATCCCCCCTCAAGCAATGAATACATCTTTAGGAACCAGAAATGCTACCACTCACTGAACATTCAGGTGGTGTGTGATGCCAAACACATCATTACTGACATTGTAGCAAAGTACCCTGGCAGCACACATGACACATTCATCTTCCGTCACAGTGGGATATACCGTAGACTCTCAAGAGGGGAGTTTGGCGAGGGATACCTACTCAGTAAATACCTTCAGACATAGGGATAATTTGTAACAATCACCATGTGCATTTCACAGACAAACCTTTTATTTCAAACCCACAGGTGACAGTGCTTATGCAGTACGGGATTTCATCTTGACTCCCTACCTCAATCCCACCAATGCTAGTGAACGTAGGTACAACAGGGCACACATTGCAACCAGAGGCACCATCGAATGGACATTTGGGATCCTTAAAAGCAGATTTCGGTGCCTCCATAAAAGTGGAGGTGCACTTCAATACAGCCCCAATACGTGTTGCAAAATAGTGGTGGCTTGTGCCAAGCTGCATAATATTGCCACAAGAAAAGGGACACTAGTGGAGCTGAGTGACTCAGGATCCTCTGACGTTGAGGGGCCTGGACCTGGACGTATGGTAGCTGGTAGAGCTGTTGCAGCGGCTGGCCGCCAGAGGCGTGATGAGATTACGCGCAACTATTTCTAGGTAAGAAAAAAGACACAATGCCAAATCATGTACGAGTGAATGTGGTTTTTTAATCCTTACTTGCAGGATATATATTAACAGAAAATGTTCATGCATAGTAGTCATACTACATATGTGTGGCACATGTTTCAGTCACAGTGCTCAGAAGAATAAAGGAGTGACTTTAGAGTGAGATGATGCACAGCCTGATGCTAATTTGAAGGAGTAGGCCTATTGGTCCTGCCACTACGGCGCCTCTCTAAGGTGGGTGGTGGGGTGGTGCTGCTCCGACCTGACTGCATATCCTCCTCACTTGGAGTTAGTACTCCAGGCCCTGTTGTGCGTACTTGGCGCAACTCATCCACAGCAGTTGTTACTTGCAAAAGTGCATTTGCAATGTCCTGTGCAGCATGTGTGAATTGACGCTGCATCTCAATGCTGCACCTGGCCTGGATGCTTGTTGTAGCCGCCAAGCGGTTGATGGCCCGGGTATACCTATCTTGGCGTTGCAAAGCTCTGCGCCTAGCAGAACCCTCTGTGCCCAATTCCTCACAAACTGCCTGTAGGCCATCCCTCAGGTCATTCCTAAGTCCCCTGAACCTTCCCTCACCTCCCTTTGTAATAGTTTAATGTTTTTGGCTTGCAGACGCTGCACCTGCAACATATTGAGTTCCAGGCCTGCAAAAACAGAACCCTCGCCTCGCCCTTCAACATTGTTGGTCGTGTGCCATCTGCGCCTGGCTGCACTTCATGGGACAAGCTGGTCTGTTGCAGGTCCCTCTTGCTGTGGCTGTGTGTCCTCATTGGTAACATTTTCAACACTTGCATCTGCTTCATCCTGTATTGGCGCAAGTGGTCTTACAATGTGTCTCCTCTTTTGCCTGTGAGTGGTCACAGGGCTGTCCTCCCCATCAGTGTTCACATCTTGGCCGGCATCTCCTGAGTCAAAACTCTCACCGACTGTCCCACTGCCTAAGGGCTGTGTTGATGATGGTGCTGTGGACAGAACAGCACACATTACTTGACTGTACTAACTTGCACTGTATAAATAAATATTTTCACACCTATTTCATTTACATTAGTGTATTGTTACCCTGTCATGACCTGCAGAATATATGTTGGACTATTTTAACACCAATTTTTGCACTTTGATTTACATGTGACTACATCTCCCATGATGCATTGCTACGTCTGCCTGTGTGCCTGCTCTGCACTACCTATCTTGTTTCCTGACCCTTGGTCACTGCTGGGGGGTGTTGGGGGGGTGTAAGGGGTGTGAGGGCATGCTTCTTACCTTTTCCAGATGCTGGCTGGTCAGAGCTGTCAAGATCAGCCACTCCTCCCACACTCTCTGGTTGCAGGGTCCCCTCCACCAGTTCCTCATGGGGTGTGGAGTCAGAAACAGATGAGGTCCCACCACCTGTTATCCTGGACTGCTCCAGCCTGGCAGCTAGTTTTTCTTTGGAGCGCAGGCGCAGGTCATACCAGTGCTTTCTGAGGTCCTCCACACTCCGGGGTGTCACAACCACAGCATTCACCTTATGCTGGATTTCTTCCCAAATTCTCCTTTTGCGGCGCTCTGGCACCTCCCTGGATTTTTTTCCAAATAATAATTCATGGTTTGACACCATTTCATGTATCAAAGCCTCCAGTTCTGCCTCAGAAATTTTTTGCTTTCTTTTCCTGGAGCTTTCAATCTCCTGCTTCTGGGATTCCTGCCTGGGCGTGTCTCCGCTTTCAGCCATGTTTCTCCAGGAACACAGTACACTCTCACAAACACACCTTCACTCTGCCTCTGAATCAGGAACTCAGGTGCAGCATGGTTAGTCAATCACTTCCTGGTTGTGATGTCATCATGCTGCACCAGAGTCCCTGATTGGCTTCATTGCAAAATTCGCAAAATTGCGATTTTTTGCAGAAATTGCGATTTTTCGCAGAAATTGCGATTTTTCGCACAATTGCGATTTTTCTGTGCGATTTCGCAATTTTGGCGATTCCTTAAGGTTAAGGAATTGCACTCGGGAAAATCACAAATAAATAGCGATTTCTAAGGAATCGCTAAATATTTGCGATTTCTTTCATACATACCGATTTGCGAATCTGATTGTGCGATTCAGTAAAAATCGCAAAAAAAGATTCACAATTCGGTACTTTCATACATATGGCCCTAGTGCGTTGCAAAGGTTTCTGGTGTTAGTCTGATTCCTTTTCTGGTATTCTCCTTCTTTGCTTGCCTTCCTCTGTGTACTTGTTGTGCTGTTGTTCTCTGCAATTCTTTGGAGATTTTTTCTGCCATCGACATTTTCATCCTTGATGGTTTCTTTACATGGCATATTCCAGCTTTAAGTTCCACATCACCGGTTGGCAAGATGGCTCCTACAAGAGATTGCGCTATCTTCACATCAAGAACTTTCAAACCCAAGACATTCTCAGTTCCCTCTGCTTTTGGCAGATTGTGACGCCAATGTTGCTCTTCAGAAATTGGTCCAAATCAAGCAATGCAGAATACTGTACAACAACAGTCTGCAGAGTTAGATTATTTGTGCAATGAAAATGTGATCTAGCTGCTGGTTATGTCCACCAGGGGAGCCTTTGAGTTACATCAAAGATCCAAACCAATTGAAAACATTTTTGCACTCTTTGACTATTTGTTTTGCCTTCCGGCATACCCAATTTTCTCCAGATAGAATGAAGGTGGGATATCTCATCCATTGTCTATTTGGAAGAGCCTTGGTTGGGTAACCCTAGTGACTGCCACTGACTCAAGTTAGGATAATTATTCTGCCTTTCTGTTGGCCTTTCCTTGCATGTCTGAAAGACCAGATTTGGAGAGTTGTGTGGACGAAGCATTCTATGAGATACAACAGGGCGCACAGGACGTGTTGTCCTAGGTAACATGCTTTAACATTTGGCTACAAAAGGACCTTGGGTGGAACAACCCTATTTAGCTCTGTTTCATAAAGGGCTGAAAGAAGAGACTAAAGATTAACTAATCCATGTCCTTATATGTTGAATATTGCTTGAAGGAGAGAAAGAAGTAACAGAGTGGTGTTCAGAATAAATCATTTGCCACAGCTCCAATGGTATCTCCACCTCGAAGGGCTGAAAGCTCTTTTCTAAATCCAGTTTCCAAAGAACCAACGCAGATAGAAATTACCAAAGGTCCTTCATTCGAAGAGAAAGGGCAGAAACTGAGACGAAAGGTCTCTGTTTTTACTGTGGAGACAGTGGGCAATTAATTCATCAGTGCCACGTTAGACCTAAGAAGGCAGCACGAACCAAATAAGCCCATACTTTGTGAGGAAGGAAGGTATGGATGATGCATCACTTCCTCAGATCATGTCTTTTTAACCATCTGGAAACATCCATTTGCTCTTTTTTTACCGATTTCCATTGCAATTGGATCTCCTAGCATTCCTGTTTTGGCCTTTTTGGACAGGGGAGCTACCGGTATGATCATGGATAAGGTGTGGGCCTTGAAGAATAACTTTCACATTTAGGCTAAGGCTAAGGTGGATTTGGTACAAAGTGGAGTATTCTCCACTACGTTTGAGATCAGTCACGCAGTGTACCAACTCTTTACAAATTGTCTTGTTTAAAAATCAAGAAAAATTGGAGTTCGACTTGATAACTTAACCTAACCTTCCAATAACCTTTGGAGTACCTTGGTTGGTTCTCCATAATCCATATATAAATATGTCCACCAAGATTCTGTCTCTCAGCTTTGAATATTGTGTAAAGAATTGTCTACGCTGTGAGCAAACTGATGATGAAGGGGTGTTGAGTTCTTCTGAACGGTCTGAGATGGTTGTTGCCAATCTTACTTCACCTCATGAACATTAGCATGACTATCACAATGTGTCTGAGAAGCTCAAGCTTAAGTAGTTGCCACCACATCAATCTTGATACCGCAATATTAATCTGAGCCAGGGTCTGAAATACCTTATTGGTTTTCAAACTTTAAAAAAGTCTTCACAATAGCCCCAGGACTTTGGCAGCCAGACTCTGCAAAGATATTTGTGGTGATGACAGATGTCTTTGGCACTTTGGCAGTACTAATTTGACAGAAAAACTTGTATCAACTTTGGAACAAGATAGGTTGAGGCTGGATCCCATGATTGATCACAAACAGAATAGCCTTCCTAGCTAACAAAAAACAGCAGTCTCACACAAACATAACAAGTGTCACAAATATCCTGAACGTGGGCCACGTTTACACACTGAAACACCTAGAGTTTTGGGAGGGGGGTATACTGGCTGGTGCACCCACAGAACGTGTCCTTTGAGAACAATCAGGCAAATCCACGGGACATGTCCATCAAAATGTTGGGGTGCATGGGGACACCATGTGTCCTTCCTGGACAAGCAATGGAACAGCACTCACTGTGTACCAACTCAACCCGGGTGCTAGTCGGGTTCCTGTCCCGTTCCTTAATATTTTCCTTCCTTGCTTGCCTTTGTCCGCGTCCTGTTGTTGGTCGGGCAGATATTTGGAGTTAAATTCCTGGCATCAGCTTTTTTCTCTTTGATGGTTTCCTTAGAGAGCATGTTCCAGCTTTATGTTCCATATCACTGGCTGCCAAGGTGGCATTTGCAGGAGATTGTGCCATCTTCAAATCAAGAACTTCCAGACCGAAGATATTCCCGGTGCGCCTTGCTCTTGAAACAAATATTGAAAACATAAAAGAAATATGTTCACTTGTCATGGATGTTACAGCTCTCTATATTTTTTTGTAAATTATTTTTATTGATTTTAACAGAGAGAAAAAAAAACATCATTAACGTTTGCATGATGATTCAATCCAACACTGACATTGCCAAATAACAATAATCGGAGTGGCGTGGGTGGGGTGCAGGGAAAGAGACTCAGCTATGGTACATTAAAGTCCACCTTGTTGGTTGGCTCGCCGCTTCACTCTGCGGTATAGATCAAGTATAAATTGTTAAGATAAATCAGGATAACCAAAGGGGAATCCGCCATTATTCCTCGGGCCATAGCTCCATCAAGTCGTATACATATGTAAAATAACCTTAACCTGAACAAGAGGGACAAAAGAAATGGAGAGAGAAACGATCTCTACGTGTAACTGCCAGTGTAATTGTGTCAGACGAACTGATATATCAGTGGGTGACATACGCTGAACTGCAGGGGTGTGGCGAATCGCTATTAGAAAATGTGCCGGGGATGGATGTTACCACTCTCTATGCACCTATACCATACAAAGAAGGGCTGGAGTACTATTTGGTGATAAAAACTTAACTGGAAGCTATTTGTTTGTTTTTTAATTAATTGATGCAATACCTTCTTTACCATGATTACTTTAAAGTGTTGAACAAGTACTATTTACAAACATCAGGAACATCTATGGGCTTCTCTGTGGCACCAACCAATGCAAACACTTTCACACGCAGGTTCAAAGAAAAGTATATTGTGGAAAATCAAGAGTGGAACAGTAACACCAAACTATGGGGCCTATTATGATTGCGGTTTTCCCGCATCCTCCGGGCCGGCGGAAGTCACCGCCGGCCCGGAGGATGCGGGAAAACTGCTGCGGAGCCTCGAAAGACCCACCGCCATATTAGGATGGCTGGTGGGTCTGGCATTCCGTCCGCAGCTTTTCTGCCGCGGTCGCCTTCCGACCGCGGCGGAAGAGCTTTAACATGGCTGGCGGTGTCTATCAGACACTGTCAGCCATATTAGGATGGTGTAAAAGGCATGCTTTTCCGCGGCGGCTTGTCCGCCGTGGAAAAGCATATGGACTTTCACTTCCACTTTCATAATCGGTCCCTAAGTGTAAGATTCATTGATGATTTGTTTTTGGTATGGCAGGGACCAAAATCTAAACTAAAAGATAATGTCACAAATTGAACACAAGACTGGAGTGTATTACGTTCACTAACAATATTAAAAAATAAGTACTATATTTCCTTGATATTAATTTACATCAAACATCAGGTTAATGAACAACAAGTGGGTCCAGTGCTACAAATGAATCCTAGGGATAGAAATAATTTACTACATCCATGTAGTCTTTAACTGTGCTGTCAATTGTTAAGAGTTTAGAAAATTGTTTCAGAACCAATGTAATATTAACAACAAGAAACTAAAATGCTGTCAATACTCCTGAAAAGATGATACAAGGAGAGGACACGAAAACGTGCACTAGAACTAACACACCAAATAGAGAGAGACAAGAGCTACCTAAGGTAGAGAAAAAGGATGAGCAGAAAAAAGGTTTAAAAAAAATATCCACTGCAAAGTGACATTATCAAACGTATTATCCTAATCATCTGGAAACTCATTGACAAATGCCAAGATCTCTAACGATTAATGCTTGAGAAGTCAATGTTCACTAATTCCAGAAACATGATTATAAAAGTAATGGTAATTACACAAAGCCACCACAAGAAATTATGTAAAATACTCTGAAAATGGTTACAAAAATGGAACTTTCCTTTGTCCAAAGTGTGTTCATTGTAACAACATCATCGAAGGTCCACCTGTTAATCACCTGAACATATGACACTACAAAGTGTGTGTGTGTGTGTGTGTGTGTGTATCTGTGTGTGTGTATATATATATATATGTGATTTCAGTCTCTTTCAGACAAGCCTGTGTTGGAAAAACAAATGCAGAACCAAAATATTATTTACGGAACATAAAAGTAATATAAGGAACAGTATGTATGTGGTATGTATGCATGTTGTCTTTCTATACTGCAAACCTAGCCAAGATGCATCAGATTGCTGTATATAGTCAAAGATAGGTCAACGAATGATTGGAGATAAAGCTCATTTGTGGACTGGTAATGGATTGTGTTATAGCATTCTTTAAAGAGGTGAATCTTTAACTTTTTCCTAAATTTGAGTAGTGTTGGGGTGGTCCTGAGAGATATGGGGTTGATTCAGATCCAGAGTGCATTGATGGAAAAGGCCTGCTACCTTGATTTTTTTAATTTTTTACACTTCTTAGTCTGCAGTCTGATGGTGTCTTGGCTGAGGGTATGTTGAGAACCAAGAGAGACAGTGAGCTTTTCTGCAAGATAAGTTGCTGTGCTGGTTGTGATGGCTTTGTAAATGAAGCCGTTGGTTTTGAAGATGTTGCTAGTCAGCAAAGGGACCCATGTGAGTTCCATCACCATGGGGGTGATGTGATTATCTTTCTTCAGACCCTGCATGAGACATGCTATGGCATTTAGGTGGCCTTTGCCAAGTTCTTATGTTGAGTCCAGGAGACCATGGAGCAGACCATTAACACCATCGAGCAGCAAGAGTACGAAGGCTTGAACAGCAGTTCTGCAATCATTGTTGGAAGACATTTTTTCACTTTCTTTAGAAGAGAGAGCTGGTACCAGCCCGTATTTTTGTTTTTTGACAATGTGCTCCTTGTGTGTGAGGCTGGTATCCAGGATCAATCCACATGCCCTAGAAGTTGATGAAAGTTGGGGTTCAAGGCCATCATGTAATTGAGCCAAGTTTCTACTGTTTAAAATTGAACAGTCACTCGAAGGCAACAGAGACAATAAAGAGGAAGTCTGAAGGGCACAATATCAGTCAAATAAGATTCCAAATCTTGGAACAGGTCTGGACCCCAAGAGAGAAGGACATGCCAATATTTTATTAGCAATAAGAGAATACTTCTGGATCTATCATTTGAACATTCTGACACCAGTAGCACTGGATGATAAGATTTAAATTAAATGTTTTGTATACATTTGTTTAACACCTTGCGTGCTGCCGTCGGCTGTTGAACGTCGTGCGCACTACCTTCCTAGTGCTGCGCACGTTCAACGTCCGACGCGGCCCCGCCCGCGCAAGGAAACGCCCGCACCGTGGCGGAATTACCGCCGCAGTTAACGGGTTAAAATTCAACTAAAGTCAATTCAGCTTATTGGTAAATATTGTGATAAAAAAATTAGAGGAGTAATAATGGACAGGCATAGAAAGTAAGACTGTTTATAATTATAACCATTAATTTTGTACAGCATATTCAATGCAGATAGTTAGGGCAATTGATTATATCCAAGTGGCCAGTGACTAACCATAGAAATGAAATGGAACGGATATACTGGCTAGCAAACATTTATGATGAAGAAACACCCATACCAAGGGATGGCTGAAAGATGATGGATTCATGACATTCACTTCTAATTCTGACCAATTTCGACACTCAGTTGGAGTGATCTAGATTACTGAACAGGAGATGAGCGCAACATAATCCAGCCAAGAATGTACCGCAATAATGGAGATAGATTGAGTGGGCCTGTACTGAGACATGTAAACGTGCACATATCTATAGAAACCATGTATTTGAACTTCAACAGTGGTCAATTATTGTTCTGTTTGTTTTGAGAAGTGGCAATATGAGTGAACCAGAAGGTTAGTGATCTCGAGATATAGTTTAGATATGATGGAATGCTAAAATATCAATAGCCTAAATGAGTCTTGTTTGTTGTAGTTTAACATGGACACTGTAATACATGAGATCCTGGATTTTACCTTTACAGTACATATGGTGAAAAAGAAACCACTGTGTCTGATAGTTAACATCAAAAGAAGATCAAAAGACTTTGGTGGTGAGATACGAATATATGTAACAGACAGTAGATGGGTGACCACATAGTAACACCTTATGGAATATCAAGTAATGGTTACATACCGGATAAAACACATGGTGAAACACGACTGAAAGGGGAAAACTAAGTACATCGCACAGTAACAGAGACATAAAAGCACAGAATGTAAAATTAACTTAGATGTAGACTGCTTAAAACACAATGGGTGATTTACTAAAAGCACATTTAAGTGCTTGTGTTTCAAAATGAGATACATGAATGTCTTTGGGCATGTGCATTAGATTAATAACTGAAATTGTTAATTAATGTGGGTAGACCTTGGTAGTAATTTTGCCCGAAGTAGAATGATAAATTAATTCTGCTGCAAAGTCAATTAAACTATTAAATGTGACATAAACACATTCTGTATCAAATGTTCATTTCCCTTTAAGATTTGATTCACAGAAATAACCCTTCACAAAGTGCAAACTCACCACAAAATGAATTGGGTCTTCTTAAATATTATGGATTCTTTTTAATGTGGATCCAAAATAAAACAGTGAAATTGGAAGGCGATGAATAAAGTAATTAAAACACAAAAGTGATTAAAGAATGGTGTTTAGGGGAATTAAAAAGGACAAGACTAATGATATATATTGAGCAAGGTATATTAGGGTCTCAATTAAGATGTTGGTCGGAGTTGCCTCTGACCTACACCGTTGCGGTCTCAGGACCGAACAACCTCCGGTCAGCAGTCCTGCCACCGCAATCACAATGCGACCGCACATAAATCAGCCAAAGCACAAGCTCCCATTGAGAAATTGGAGATTCTGTTAATCCCTGTACCATGTGGCAGGCACCTCAGGGTTCCTGTCACACGGTGCACCCCAACCGAAGTCCACAGGGAGAAGGGGGCCCTGCTAGGGGACCCCAAACTTGCTTTGCGACAGGCTTTCCATGTCAGAAAGCCCGGCATGGAAAGCCTGTCAGAAACCAAGCATCGTAATCCCAACGGCAGAAACTCCGTCCATTAGGATTACGTGCTGGTCTCCGACTGGATGACGTGCTCCTTGATCCCATCGGAATCCAGCCAGAATGACCTGCCGGTTTCACTTTCTACCCCCTAGAATGTAATTAGGCGGTCGGAAATGAAACCGAGATGTGATTCGGAAAGCCTCTGACCTGACGTAGGAAGCTTTCCGAATCACATCTTAATAGGGCCTTTAGTCTGAAAATTACCAATTGAGAGGACAGTTTGGGAAAACGGGATAAGTAAGAATTAAGCTTGACAGCAAGGGAGTGCAACCAGAACTTTGTGGCGAGGTTACCATACACATCATAAAATTTATATAAAGAGTCCTACCTAATTCACAATTTAAAGGATGTGGGTGCCCAACGGATTTTGAAGTCAGGAAGCAAAGATGTTAAGAGAATGCAGCAGAAAGTTTTAAACAATGTACATACAAAGGTCGAAGTGGGCAGGGGAATGATGTTCCCAAAGTTTATCAATTTCATCAAAATAGTTCCCATACTTTTTATTTTAAAAAAACAGCTGATCCTGAACGGTTGAGTTGCCACAAAAAGGAGAAGATGGGTTTCTTTTACCGTTAAGTGAGAGAAAGGAGAGGCAGCTAAAGAAGAAACAAGTCTTTTATCTTGGCTACCTGCATATATACAGTTACGCTCTCGCTACTACAGTAAATTATCACACAAACAGTACAATGACTGGTAGTTATTCATAGAGACAGAAGCAGATTCTTTGGTGTGTTCTTGGTTACAGCAAGAAGATGTTTTATTTTCTCCAGACTCTTGGAATTTCATACAAAGCCAGCCGACACGTGTTTCGTCGTGTACAGTTGAGTCAACACGACTCTTCAGGGCTTAAAGCTCAGTATAATCTTGGCGATTAGGTCTGGACTGGTATTCAAGTGTTTGACGTTTATGTCATAGAGAGACGATGATTAGTGTAACAGTGACTAAATAGAAACTGTGCGTTCTTTAAGGGTAGTCACGAAGAAAGCACTAATGTTTAGGCAGTCTGCCTAGTTGATTGTCAGGAATCTTCAACTTTCTGACTATTGGTATGCGTCAGGCAGAAACCGGGAGGGGATCCTTCTGGTCGAAAGCACACTAGAAACGGGTGCGTTTCTTGTCGGGCGATGCGCCGTATTTTGGTCTCCCTCCTCCTTAGGTTCCCGGTCGCCGTCTCTCGGTACGGTACTGTAGTAGCGAGAGCGTAACTGTATATATCTGCTTAGTCCCTTGACTTTTTAGACGGTTAAGGGTGTTTTTCCGCCTGCTCTTCACGCACTACATACCTACGTGTCAATCTAAACCCTGTAACGTATAACTGAGGTAGCGCGCCGGAATAATCTGAATCTCTAAAAACCCCTTTCAAGTGTTTCTCTATCTTGGCTACCTGCTACCTGAACGAAATGTAAATGTGTGCAATTGGTGAATTGGGAATTCTGAAGGTTACTTGGGAGCCAGTATAGTTTTTAATTTATTGATAGAATCTGGAATATTTCCTCTTAAAGGAAACCTCTAAAAAAGTCTGCACTAGGTACTGCGACAGTCTGTGCGCAACCAATTTTATACTGTGTGCGATACATATTTTAAACGAATGGCCTTATTCACTGTGCTTTCTGTCACAGGCTTGGACCTCTTATCAACATAAATATATGCAATTATTTACCCAGGGCACCAACCAGGATTCAGTTCAGTGACCGCCCATCCGGGTACACCCACAGATACCTGAAATGATGGTATTAAGCAACTGAACTGTCATACCAGAAAATGCATTTCCTCTAGAGGAATTAAAGTTGCATCTTCGTTCAAATTAGTGTCAGGGGCATTATATTTTATATGCAGTTTCCAGTAGGTGAATGGCTGACAAAATATTTACTGAATATTTTGTTCTTTTAGCCACATCGCTGATCTTGCCCCATCACTCGCTGGCCATATCCCCATCATTCTCAGGATCACAGTTCCCATACTATTCTTTATGCACTTCAGCCACTAGATAGGTCTGTTTTATGACTTATGTAATGTAGCATGAATAGTGACTTTTAATCACCTAGAGCAGTGTTTCGCAAACTGTGAGACGTTACCCACTGGTGGGTCGGGAGCTAATTATTTGAAGGTCGTCGAAAGTCCAAGCAATAAATAAAGATGCCTTTAAATTCTGTTTTTAACTTGCCTCATTTGCTGTTCTTCAAAGACAAAGGTCAAATGTCAGGCTATGTCTTCTGCCGCTTATGGTTTTTAACATGAGGACCGGTCTTTACAAACTCCTTTCACTTAGCACTTGAGAAAGAAATCAAAAGGGAATTATGAGACAATCTTGTCTTGGTACATGAAGTGTGAAAAGAAAGGCTGTAGGGTGTAATTTTTTCATAAAACACAACAACCAGTAAATAAACTGTACACATTCAGCAGTTAGGAACGCAAAAATGAAGCACATTTTTTGTAATTCTGAAGTGTGATGGAAACAAAGGGCCTGATTACGAGTCTGACCGCCTTGCGACCGCCAGATTTGACGGTTGTTCCCTGGCGGTGGTGCAGGAGTGCCACAACGCATTATCCTGAGCAGGGACTGGCACAGTCTCGCTCAGCATATTTTGAGTTCTTTCACCGCCAGCCTTTTCATGGCGGAGCCCTGTCATGAAAAAGCTGGTGGTGAAAGAAAAAAGGGGGTCCTACAGGGCCCTCAAGCCATGGGGATACATTAAGGGGAGCACAACATGTGCCCCCGTGTCTGTATTCACCCCCTTTCCAGCACAGAATGCACATTACCATCCATGGAACTTTTTGGCCATTCACATTGCGGTGCCTGTTTTCAAGGCACTGCAATGGGAAAGGCCAAAGAACCGCCAACCGTATTACGAGTTGCACATATGCAGCTCATAATACGGTTGGAGGTGCTTGCTCGGCTTTGGCGCAGCAGGGGTGGCATTGTGCCGTTGCCACTGCGCCAAACTCGTAATCAGACCCAAAGATTTTAATAGGGTCAGAACAAATCACGACACTTTACTTGTTGATGCACAAATATTAAATATTCATTGAAACCCGATTTCCACACATTAGTTAGTATACAATATAGATTTAGCAGTAAAACTGTTTGTGCAAATGTAGTGACCATTTCAATAGAAAATGTGCTGTCTGTAAACGACAATGCACTAAGCTTTAGTTACATTAAAAAATCTCCAGCTTCACGTCCATTAAAACTGGGTGGGTCGCGAATGTTTGTCAAACTAAAAAGTGGGATGTGGTTTTAAAACATTTGGAAAGCACTGAACTACAGTCAGGGCCGGATTGAGAACCAAAAACCCTGGCAAAGTGCTGGGCCAGCCCCCTGGGGGTGCGACCGAGCTCTTTGCCGGGTCCGGTTTTCGGCCGATTTTGTTACAGGACCGATTTTGCAGCTATGCTGCAAAAACGGCCCTGAACAAAAACGGCCCTCAGGGCCCAAAATCGGCCCCCACCCTTGCGGTGCACTGGGGGATTGCCCGGTGCCCACTATGGCCAGACCAGGCCTGACTACAGTAGGGTTTCAGACCGAAATTTGAGTTAAATAGGCACAAATCTACCCTCATCTATGCTAGAAACAAAAATATCTCCGTTGGTTTAGCGCCTGATACACAGACGTCAGTGAACCATGCTGGGTTTGTGTTTCACTCTCATCCACTGCAAGTTTCTCTTCATCCTTCAGAGGTTATTATATGGTGCTGCCATCCTGCGTATTCTAGGCCAGTGGTTCTTAAGCTGTGGTCCGGGGAATCTGGGGGTCAGCGACATCTATTCAGGGGGTTCGCAACTGTTAGAAAATTAAATAATGTTAACAGGTTAAATTAAGTATATATAGACAAGGAAGCAAAATGTAAATATGACATTTTTAACACATTCTGTAAATGGGAAGGAATTTGAGATTTGAGGATACAAATTAAGGGCCTCATTCACAAAGGTAAATTTACACTTTTGGGTAAGTTTACAATTGTGTGGTATGCACAAAGGGATTTACGAGTAGTGTCTTTACGTGTGCTAAGTCTCCGCACATAAAAAATATAGGACAGTCCAATTTTTGTATGTGTGGCGACCCTGCACCTGTAAAGATACTACCTGTAAATCCTTTTGTGAATACTAAACAATCGTAAACTCACACAAAAGTGTAAGTTTACCTTTGTGAACCAGACCCTCTATTAGAATCCTCAGATTTATTTGTGTGAGTAGCTCAAGTTAATTAAACAGACTATAGTATGGACAATGAGTGGACTAATTTACATGTAGGAAAGCCCAGGCCTTCCCATTAAAATTACAATTTAGTTTTTTTATATATGTTTGTGAATTAAGTAAAACCTTTCATCATGTGTATGTTGATGAATGCTTCATTTTCTGTTTTTTGCGGTTCAAATAATTGAAAATGCTTAGGCCGATGGATTCCAGTAATGACTAAGTGGGGGTACTCTGATTTCAATACTGATTTAGTGAGGGGTCCCCAGGTTCCACTATTGATTTAGTGGGGTCCACAGAAGTCAAAAGGTTAAGAATCACTGCTTTAGGCCAGAGAATACCTTTAGCAGTGAGGTTCCTTAATTAGGTTTTTTTTCAAAATCCAAAGGACGAAGACTGTTTCCCATTGTAGTCTGCCACTTAGGCCCTCATTATGCAACCCCTCAGAAACCTGATATGGTAATACCACACCTGGAATTACCCATATTTCTGAGACGGTATTTACTAGAGGGCAGTAATACTCCTCTGCTATGGATTTTCATAGAAACTATCTAAGTCAAGGAAGACGCAGGAGGCTTGTGTTAAATGATTGTATAAGGTGTACAATAATGAATGGAAAATCATCAGATGGAAAACTACAACTAATGTAGCGAAGCACGGTAGAAGGCACTGCAGTGCCAGTTGCAGTGGTATGAGGTAGCACTGCAGGCACTGCATTCCACAAAGACAACATAGCTTGTCATGGGTGTTGTATTAAAGGTCGTTGTCTCTCGCATGGATGGTGAATTTTTCCAGTTGCTTGTTATTTCCGAAGTGCGAGTCCATGTAGTGTACTATGACCTTTGTTGTATCATGACCAACACAGTGGTCCTTCTCCATCAACCTGCAGCATCTAATGACTATATAAATATCATATATAAATATATATGGAGTACACCAGTGTCTTAGGAGGCATGTGCTTCGATCAGATCATGAGAGGAGTTGGCCTAATGGCTAGGGCGCTCGACCTTGGACCTGGGGATCTGGGTTTGAGTCTCGGTAACGACGCCAAAACCTCCTGTGATTCTGGGCAAATCACTTAATCTCCCCGTGCCTAAAATGAATGTGTGTCTGTCCTCATGTAACGTAACTGGTGCTATGTAAAGCGCTTTGATACCTGATTCGGTTCGGGTCTAGTTCGCGCTATATAAAACTCTGCAAAAAAAAAAAAAATGGGTCATGCCATGCTATAGCACCCTTCTTGCAACGATGAGGCTTTAAAGAAATGCTGATGTGCTCTTTTTTCAATGTAGACTCATCTATCCCTTAGGTGTAGTAACGTTCATCTTATTTCACATAATGGTTGAATGGAGTTATTGAAATCAATATAAACTGAGCTTATCCTACATATTAAAATACTTATTACAAACGACTAATTGTGTTGAGATAATGGACACAATAAGCCAGTAAAATTTTATCAGTGCAATTTTTTTTATCTTTAAACAGTGTAGTCTTTGTACTATCCTCGAACTGATGAAATAACAATGCATCCTTTTTGTCCAATCTAAAATGATGTACCGATTTACAAGAGAAGAAAATAGGCCCATTTTACCATAATCGGTATGTCGTGTTGCCAAGAGCAAAATTGTCCTATGCGCCCATTGTCTCTAACCGAGGGAGGAAACCAATCCTGATCTACGTAAGTCTTTGAACTCCCTGCGACATCTGAATGTAGGTTTGCCAACATAATTACTGGCAGTAGACCCTTTTAATAAATAGTGAAATGATATTGGCTTTTGGTGACAATACATAATACCGTTTTGGCCACAGAGTTAAACAAGGTATGTGAGGTTGACAAGTTAGAAAGATATTCGCTGTGACCTAAATGCTCAACCCATACTGAACAGAGTTCCGAATAGAACCTATGTGTCCCTGTACTAGTACTCATTAACTCATAACACAGCCCATAGGCTAGATCATTATTTGGTGACTTGCTAAGGTTGAAAAAACATTTCTCAATAGATATTTGGGCCCACAATGGTTTGGGGGCAGCACATACCACAGACCAGCTTGTTGGTGTGAAAAAGGTCGCTTTATTGGAAACAGGTGCACCTTACAAATAAATTCCCTTGGCCTGTGCCGTACAAAACTAAACATCACTAAATATATACTTCATAACATACCCCCACCTCCTCCCCTAAACATGATTCCCCGCTACAACAATTATAAATACCAACTTGCAATTTTCAACTTTCCTAACTACCTAACTATATAACTTCTTGTATCTAACCCAACTGTAAAGCAAACCTCATAAAATCCCCCCAGTACTTAGGAAAAAAGCCACCACAACGGCTTGTACAAACACACCAGCACCTGCTCCAGTGACAAAATCCCACACAAAATACTTCCCTAATGCACCCGTTCCCAACAAGACCACCTTGCCATGCCACAGCCTACCAACTCTGATAACCAGTGACCACCACAAAAAATAACCAAATGGGGTCAGTAAAAGAGGGTGGGAGGGAAGGAAAAATTAGTAAACCTCCCAGGACACCTAAACCGGCTGCTGGGTCACTGCCACCAAAATGGTGGGTAGTACCCTAAAATGGCTGGCTAAATATGCCACCAGCCCAAATGCAGCCCAAAGATAGCCCACCCAGCCGAAAAAGAGCCCACGGAGCCCAACCAGCCCAACTGAGGTGCCCTCCCCTCCGGCCCAAAACTCCCCAGGAGGAGCAGGCCTCCCGCTGGTTGGCCGCCCCTCCCAAAGCCCTATTGGGCCCACAATGGGTGGGGGGCAACACATACCACAGACCAGCTTGTTGGTGTGAAAAAGGCCGCTTTATTGGAAACAGGTGCACCTTACAAATAAATTCCCTTGGCCTGTGCCGTACAAAACTAAACCTCACTAAATATATACTTCCTAACATACCCCACTCCTCCCCTAAACATGGTTCCCCCTACAACAATTATAAATACCAACTTGCAATTTCCAACTTTCCTAACTATATAACCCAACTGTAAAGCAGATCTCATAAAATCCCCCAAGTACTTAGGAAAAACGCCACTCAGAAGTCATCCTGACGGCTTCCGACCCCCCACCCCCTTCAGGCATCCTGTCTCTTTGAATATCTGTGTACCCATATGACCTTATCCAGGGCCTCCTTCAATTGCACAATGTATAATTCCATCCCATACCGCGATAAGTGGACCCCGTCCTCCCTAAAAAAGTACACTGCCCCATAGTGCAATTCCGGATGTTCCATCCTACCCAAACCTTCCTGCGCAAAAACTCCTCATTTCCCTGCTGATCTTCGTGCGCGCCCTATCTATGGCCGCCGGCCGCTCCGCCCCTCTCCAAATCCGCCTAGGTAGGAACTCTGACCAGATAATATGGCAGCCTGACCACTGGCGCTGCACTTCCAACAAATCCCTCTTCATCTGCTTCACCAATGCCAGGCCCTTGCACTGAACCACATCGTTCTCCCCCAGGTGGATTACTAGCACATCCGGACACACTCCCCCCCTGACACCCTTATTCAACGCTGGCAACAGTTTATGCCACCTCATGCCAATGACATACAAACAACCCAGGATCCAAGCCCAAATCCAAACTCCGGTTCTTATCCCACTCTGCACCTTCCGCCCGCTTCACAAAGGAATGTCCCACAATGAAGATAGACAGGACAGCCTCGTCCGGCCCCGCCACCGCACCTGTAAAGACACACATAAAAGCCACAGGCCGCAAAACACCATCAAACCTGGTCCTCCATCCCAACCCCCCGCAACCTTATGTACGTCTTATAGCAATCTGACTTCCAACGCCCCAAACGCATAAGCTCCTCCCTCCTCCAACCCTTTCTTGCATCCGTCGCCGCCCCTATGCGGAATGAGTGTCCCAAAAACCTCGGGTCCTCACCCATGGCGCGTAGGGCGTGTCAAAGAACCCCTAACAGCTGAGCCGCCATCACCCTGCCCTTGTCAACCCAGCAGAAAACTTCTCCCGTCCCTGCTTCCTGTTCGGACGGCAGCAGGCCCCCCCCCACCCCGCTGAGCATACTGCGCCTGCCTCCACCGGACCCATCACAACCCACTTCCCTGCTCCCCGTTGGTCGGTCTTGGAACGCCATAACAGCACCACCACCCCCCGAGCCCTCAGTTCCACCTCCCCCCAAGATACCCCTGGCCCCCCTTTGAGCCCCACCAGTTCCGAAACTCAAAAGGCCCCAAAGTACATCCACAACATGAGTGTGGAAAACAGAATGGTCTCCTCCCGGTTGTGGCAAATCATCAGCAACAGCTGTATCAAACTAACGAGCATAGCCGCTGTGATGGGCTGGCGCTGACTAACCCTGGCACCCCTCTCCCGCACCCAACCTTCCAATAGACGTGCTCCCAATTCGCCCACGGACGGCGCGTAACCCCACCACAACTTCCCCATGAAAGCGACTGCTGACAACTTGCCGGCGATCGTTGCTTTCGACATCCCCCTGTCCATCATCCGCAGCATAAACTGCACCACCTGTTCGCCCCATAACCAGCAATCGTCCTGCCGCACCGCCCCACCTTCCAAAAACTCCCGCCATGCTTGCTCGTACGCTCTCCAGGTAGAAACGGCCACCAACGCTCTTACCAGTTGTCCGACCCGGTCTCTCCCACTGACCACAGCCCCAACAGCACCGGCGTCTTGTGTTTGTCCGCCTCCGTGGCTAGCCCATGGAACCTCTGCCACTGTGAACAAGACAAAGCATCCGCAATGTCATTGTCCACCCCTGGCACATGCCGGGCTTGAAACAAAATGTCATGTTCCAAACATCACAGTATAAACACCCTCATCAACTTGAGCACCTGCGGGTCCCTGGCTGACTGTCTGTTGACGTCCCTGGCTGACTGTCTGTTGACTTGTACCACGGACATATTGTCCATTTTAAAAATCACCCGCTTGTGTGCTAGCTCTCGGGCCCACACCGTCACCGCAACCACCAGCGGGAAGAGCTCCAAGAACGCAATGCTCCGCCCCCCGCCCTGACAATGTGACGGCCATTCCTCCGCACACCACCTCCCCCACCAGTACAGACCGAAACCGCCCATCCCTGCCACATCCAACGAGATGGTCACATCCCATTCCCAGTCCTCGGGGGGCGCCATTGGCACACCATTGAAGCGCTCCAAGAAGGCCCGCCACATGCGTAGGTCCTCCCTCGTCCCCACCGACAATCGGAGGTGATGATGTGGCAACGTTAATCCAGACAGCGCCAGACCCAGCCATCTGCAGTAAGTACGGCCTGCCCGCACGACACGGCATGCAAAGTTCAAATGCCCCAGCAGAACCTGGACCTCCTGAACCGTCACCTTCTGCTTCCTCAACATGTTGTTCACCAATGTCTTCATATGCAATGGCTTGTCCTCTGGCAGGCGTGCTTCCATGGCAAAGGAGTCGAGCTCTATTCCCAGAAATGACAGCACTGTACTGGGACCCTGCGTCTTCTCTGGCACCAGGGGCACACCCAGGTAGCCCATGAGTTCCGTAAAACCGTCCAGCTGCTGCTGGCAATCCGCCGAACCAGGCCGTCCCACCAAGAAGAAGTCATCCAGGTAGTGCGTCACCGTCTCATTGCCTGTGCACCAGGAAAAAGCCCCCTGCAAAAAGGTACTGAAGGGCTCAAACAAAGCGCACGAGATCAAACACCCCATGGGCAACACCTTGTCCACGAATATGTCCCCCTTAAACTGGATCCCCAACAGCTGGTGATCATCCAGATGTACCGGTAGCAGTCTGAATGCCGACTTAATGTTGCATTTTGCCATGAGGGCACCCGCTCCTACCGACACCACTAGCCTCCGCGCCACATCCACGGACGAGTAAGACGGCGATGACAGCTCCGCCGATATATAATTGTTCACCGACGTCCCTTCCGGCCACGACTGGTGCTGAATCCGACGAAATTTCCCCGACTCCTTCTTTGGCACCACGCCGATAGGAGAGATAATCAAATCCCGAATGGGCGCTTCCCGAAAGGGACCCGCCATCCGCCCCTCCCGCACCTCCTCGAACAACTTGTCCCGCACCACCGCCTTGTGCGCATTGACCGATTTCAGATTCTCGGCCCACCTGGCAATCCTCAGACCTTCGTACCCCAGCCGGAAACCCTCCCGGAACCCCCACCGCAGCACACCCACGTCTTCGGTCCGTGGATAAGACGCTAGGAGGGTCTCTAGCCTGTCCTGCTTAACCGGCGTATGAGCCTTTTCCCAGAGCTCCCAACCCCCCTTTTCCTCTCCCACCCCACTCTGTGCCCCTGACATCATGGGCTGCTGCCCCAGAGTACTGCCCAACTTCCTAGCATTGTACCACCGGGTGTCGTTTCCCACACTTTGAGCACTCATGCCGGAATCAGCAGTACTGTCTGCCTCACGCGCCCCTGTTATAGTCCCAACATGCTCCAACTGTGGTGTTCGTGACCCCCTCTCCCTGCCCCACCCCCCCACAGGTGGGGCATGCCGGAAAGGGGCGGGGTGCTAGCGGTAGGCCGCTGAACGTATGGATCGTCTTACCAAAATTCGCCCCCCCCATGGTCTGTTGATATAAGTCAGAATCAATCTCCCCCCACTTTGCTTCCGGGTCCGCCGCCAAGCGTGCTCAAAACTCCTCATCATAGTGCGACCACACGTAACCCCCATACATGACCTGCGCCTCCGGATCACGTCCATATACTTAAAAAGCGCAACCGCCATTTCCGCACTTCTCGCAGTACACGCTGGCGAATATCAAAAACCCTGCCGACCAGTTTTCTATGTTCAGAGGAACTTTTGGCCGCTCGGCCAGCTCCTGTTCACCCTCATTCGACCCCTCCTTCGCTGTTAGCTCACAGTGTAAGAGCTTCAGAATATCCACATAGTCCCCTTTCCAAATCTTCTCCTTGGTGGCCAGAGACAGGTGTGCCACCAGTGGTTTTGTGATGCCCATATAGGGCGCACTGGTAGATCGTGACTCTCCTTCCCTTCGTTGCCCCCCTTGCTCCCCCCGTCCGGCTTAGAGTCCCCGGCTCCGCCGATGCCCACCTCGTCCGGGCCCACCCCTGTGTCCCTCACTTACGTTCCCTTATTAAGCCGCACCCCCTCTTCCCCCCTTTCGCATCTGTCCCAACCGACACCGTACCCCCTCGGGCCCCTCCCGACCCGCTCCCCGCTCTGCAACCTTCCTTACTTGGCGTGAAGGCCGGCGTCCGCACTGGATCCCGCCGCCTAACCAGTTGAGCAGGGGGGGCTGCCACTCTCTCGCTCCGCACCATTGGGCCTGCAAAACACTAGTAACAGCATTACTCCGCACCCCCGTCCCGTCCCTCCCCCGCTCCTCCCGAATTTCCCCTTCCTCCGTGCTGTCCTCATTATAATCCAGCTGGGACCTCCCCTCCTCCAGATCCACACCTGCAACACCTTCCAAATCATGCCATTGCCAGCCCTCCACGAGCTCCAGACGGCTGAGTCCTGCCCTTTCCCTACAAGTATGCAGCAGTTCCCCCAAGTCCACACTCTCCCTTCTCCTCTCTTCCCGCTCCTCTCCAGGGTCCCGATCAGCACTTCCGGACCTCCACCCCCGTCTCCCGGCGGCCATCTTGACCCTTCGGGGTGGGTCTGGTGGGGACCTACTGCCCCGCCTCCCGTAGGACGCTATCATCTGGTCCCTCGTGGGAGCGCGACCGCCCGCACAAGGCAGAGTCGGCCCATCCCCTCAGCGGAGTGGAGCCACGTGCTGCTCTCCCAAGCACCTCGCCATACATTCAGAGGAGTGTACTCTCTTGAATTTTTAGAAAATAGGGAGTTGGACATTTCAGGAATGATTGACAAAGGTATGTAAGAGTATGTACAAGAGTAATCCTGTAAAACTACTTTCCATACACATAAATACTTTCGTGGCTCACTCCCACTGATTGCATTAACAGTGTCCCAATACACACCAATTACTGTTACGCTTGTTTATGGTAAACACTATGGTTTGGCATTTACTATAATTGATTTGGCGTGAATTAAGTCAAGCATAGCCTGCAAATGTGTTCAACAAGCTTTGCAAACCTGTAGATGTGTGATCTCAAATTAGCAAGCCGGTTGTGAAGTACAATGTCCTAACCTTACAAGTGCCTAAACTCAGAGGGAAGGATTAAACTGGAACTAAGATGGTATCAGACATGTATTTAAAAAGGGGTGATGCCAGGATACACCCATGTCAGGCACCAGCTAGAGAAAGGATTCTGATATTACCTATGGGTGTGACGAGATCTGAAGCTTGAACCCGGGTGTTGAGCTGAAGGTCGGCCAGTATATGGCTTAATCACTCTGAGCATCAGAAGCGCAGAAAGCTTAATGGAAGGCAAACCCAGCATATTGGTCTGGTCTTCATCCTCTGCCAGCCATCTTGAATGCCCATTGGGAACAAGCTTTACTCACCTTGCGCGCGCCTTTCTTATTCATGCGCTACTGTCATGTGCCCATCCACTGCACCATGATGTTTTTTCAGCTGCAAGAGGGTTGAGGGTCTCTGCGTTGTTATGGCATTTTCCTGCTGATGTTGCTATGAGCAGGGTAAGGGGAGATGGACGACCTAAATCAAACATATGGGGTTTTCTGGGAACACTGCAGAGATCAGCCACAGCAGCAAAAAAGTGGCTTGGCTTGTATTGATGTCTGTGCTTCACAGGCAGCCAAATAGGGCTTGAATGCATAATAATTGTTTTGATACTTTTTGCCCTAGATTTGACATTGTGCCTGCTACAATTGTAGATGTCTCAAAGTTATTTCTAGGGGAAAAGAAACAGCTTCACATTGCAGACGTCTATGGTCTGTCGTGGACTGGAGGTCATAGAAAGCGAGGATAAAATAACAGAGAATCTATATTTGAGCTTTCAGAGAGTTAGGCACCCAATTTACACAGGGTTATTAATAAAACAATAATGAGACTGCTGTGTACTAAGCACAACGATCTTGAAGAAGTGTAGCCCACGAGGTACAATATAACAACCCCAGAAATTGCTAAGTGAATTGCATTTTAGCTAGACCTCAGCAAACGGTAACATTTTCAGCAGGCATCTCCTAGCTGGGGTTTTCAAGCGTACTGTGTAGTTCTTTATATTTCTGCTTGCAACCTGGGTATCTGCACTGCTTTTGAAACAATGGAGGCAGAGTCACCAGTTATTAAAGCATAATTCTAAACAATTGCCTCTTTTGTGATGTGGAATACACTTGCCAGTGGCCTACTCAACACAAGATCATGGTGGGTTGTTAGGTAAGTGTGTCCATACATTTATTTTTATGTGTTTGTGTTTGTTTAGCATTTTCTATATGCCCACCTTGCAAGACCCATATGCTCTTTTAACATAACAATGTTTATTCTCTTAGACATATACTTTATCCTCAAAATTGCAAGAAGCGAAATATCATGTAAACGCCCAATAAGAACAAGAAAAAGCACACAATAAGCATCTGGCCTTCCAAAGGACCGCTTTTTTGCCTTCCTACAGTTAGTAGTGACTCAATGCATGCACCAGAGAAAGTATGCAAAATTGTTTACAGTTTGTGTGCTTCATAATTTAGCAATTTGTCAAAATGTGTCATAGCTAGAAGAAACAGATACCTCATTAACGGCTGTTATAGGCCTTCTCCTCCAACACCGGATTGTTTGTTTTTCTGTGTCTCTCTGTTTAATTTAAATCATTCTACCCTCAGTGGGAGAAATGTTCTAATAACCTTATAGTCCCTCTGCCTTGGGCAATACCAGTAGTTAAAGGTTCTCTCCCAGATTACCAGTTGTTAAAGGTTCTCTCCCAGATTACAGACCCGAGACGCTTGGGTTCAGGGCCTATGACAACCCCTCGGAAGGGGGATAAAATGCACTGTGGACCCTAGACAATGGGTTTGTTTACGCGCCACAAACACACAAACTGCACCATTGGAAGAGAAATATATGCAACTTTGTCTACCACACCTTCATGCTGATATGTTTGCCCTTTATGACCTTGAGATTCTTCACTTCTTTGGTTAGGGAAGCTTTTTACCTAAGAATGGAGAAACAGCCATTTTACATATCAAGTTTAGGCAAGGGGTTCTCCGGTGCTTAGTGGCATCATCTCTGCCCAGTGGTTAATTTGTAAAAAAAAAAAAAAAGTGCCCGGGCTGTCAGGAGGAAGCTGGCACCAGCTCTCTTAGCCCTGCCTAAAACAGAACCAACTGCTAACCATGAAAGTGGGGGGGCGGATGTGGCATAATGGCCAGATCTGCGTACATCGGAGCTGGGGAACCAGGTTCGAGTATCAGTGTTTGCTCAACATCCTGTGATTGAGGGCCAATCACTTAATCTCCCCGCGGCTATCATAAATGAGTCTGCCCATGAAAAGCGCCAGTGTTGATTATTTAGTGCCACTGCTGAACACAGGAAACCACCGACTCAAATTAAGCACGGCCTCTGCCTTGCAGTTTAAACTTGCAGGAAGCTGCTGTTTCCTTCTGGTAGGCTTACATGGTGTCATAATAACTGAGAAGTCATCCTGTCCTACTAGAAGTAAGGGGTCATTGGTGCAGTGCTGGAATAACAGTCCCTACCTGTAGAATGATTGAGGAACCCTGTGGTACCCCACAGTCTAGATCAGTGGGGCTCGAAAGAAGGACCCCATATTAACTGCTATGAAGGAAGAAAGATTGAAACCTCGTCAGGAGGTTGGTCTCCCTGAAACAAACAATGTAATCGCAATAATAAAGTGTTGTGGCATTCAAAAAAACAGACAATATAGCAACAAGGGTATTGAGCTGTTCTGATTCTTGAAAAGGCGGGAGCCATTTTTTATGTGGCTTATTTTAGTTATTGTTGTTGTGAAGGGTTTGTGTAAGTGATCACTTCAAATGCTCGAGGAGCGGCGGCGGGGGGAGTGTAGGTTTGTAGTCCCTCAGGGGAGAGGAAGAACTGATGGTAATTTGGCAGAAACAATTATTTCTGCTTTCAGTGTTTGGACACGGGGATCTGGAGCGGTGGCATGCACGTCCCTGCATCTGCTGTCAGGGGCTGATTAAATTCCACCCTCCCACGAGCCGCTTTAGCTTCATCAGCTGCACCGTGGGCCCTGACAACTCCTGATGAGGATGAAACAATTGTCCTGAAGGATTGCTTCTGCTAAACCCCGCCATCACGTCACTCTAGAGGGTGGCAGATGTTTCTCTCCCACCGCACACCGACGGGGTCTTGGCATATCAATGTGTCTGACTTCCGTGAAACAAGGGACAGCACAGCTGAAAACCTTTCACCCTGCGGTGTGTTACAAGAAACCAGTGGCGGCTCCTCTGCTATGGCGGAGGAGCATCGCCCCACTGCTTTTAAGCAGTGCAAACAAAGGAAACGTAAACTGTTGTAAATAGATGTCCTTGAGCCAGGAGTATAATCAGGTTACTTTATTCAAGTTGAGTTGCAGGTCAAGTTATTAAGATGGAAATACATAACCCCACCAGGAATGACCTCCCTGTCACTCAGCCTGCCTGGTACCAACTGCCAGTTGAGACACAAGCCAAGCCCCCAACATTCCACGATGTCACCAAGCATTCTAGCAGTGACACCATGTGAGCCACAGGGAAATCCCAGCCAGAGAAAGAGACATAGATTAAATATAACATAAACTGATAATACTTTTGAGTTAGTTTAATTTTATGTTTCTGTGCTGCTTTGCGGGCAGGCAGGCTAGCTACCCTGCTATCGAAGCATGGCACGGGAGGAGTAGTGCCCACTCCTAAGCACATAACGGTTTGGCTGACCCTCTGGGACCGGCCAAACAGTCATGAGCACTTTCCCTGTTCTCCACGTAGGTCGCATTACAGCATTCGTGGAGCACATGCCCAGGCTCCCATTCCCTGGCTGAGTGTCGAACCACGACGTTCAGGCCAATCACAACGCTGCATGCAGAGTCATGATTGGTCTGGGGGGCCTGGGTGCCTACCAATAACAACACTGCATTGCAGCTTTGTGATTGGTCATAGGAGCCTGGTTGTGCTTCCTGTTCCTGGAGTCTGACGGAGGAGATCAGGAGCAGAGACGCAGGACCCGGCGGCAAGGTAAGTGTTTATTTATTTATTTATTTCTCATTTTGCCTCCCCACGCCCGGCCACCACTGCCAGAAATACCTTGCTGACCCAGCAAGCAGCCAAAGGATGCTTGCAATGGTATTTGGAGCTTATCTCTGCTGAATCACTAGTGCAAGCCTAGGATTAAACCATCACTAAGGCAGAGCAGTGGGCCTGTGTGCTGGTTAAAGTCCTGGTCGATAAATGCCTTTCTGGAAGGAATTTGCTTTTCCCCTTTATGCTAGCTTCTTTTGGTACTGTGAGGTCTAGCAACACGGGGACAGGCCACTCGAGGTATGGCTCGCTGGATGTGTGATAAATGAATACATGTACACTATATATTGGGTACCTCCAAGTGACCACAAGCAATCACTTGGCATTTATTTATACCTTCGGGCCTCACCTGGCTCGCCGGCTGCATGCACAATACATAATATAGAAGAGGCTGGATGGCACTCTACATCAGTACTTTCTTTTGCAAGGGAACTATTACATGAATGACAACTCAATGCAAATTTCAGGAAAGAAAATAACTTTCACCCTGCTCACCAGGCCTTAGACAAAAAAACAGAACTGAGTCAAAAAACTCATACGTTCAAATACTAGTACGTATGAAACTGGTCTGGCTCTGATGTTTAACTGCTTAGAGCAAGCCTCCTAGACCCTGATTATGCAACAGAGTATTCTGACCATGGGGTCAGACATACAAGAGGTACTAGTTAATCATATTATAAAAGAAACTTTTTTGCCTCTTTACTCATTCGTTGTGCAGTTAGCGTCGGAGATACTTAGTCTGCCCCGGGAGACTTGTGATAGCAGCCACAGGATCGGCAGCCATCTTTTGCACAGCTGGTACGTAACCTGCGCGCGCTGCGTGCCACTGAGTCCTACAGAGTCTCGGGAGAAGGAGGGCAAGCGCGCCTGGAGTCATTCTTGGAACAGTGTCATTTTGATCCCATCCATCCTGAGATACTGTAGGAGTGAATCATAATCACGCGTAGTCAGCACTAGAATATATTCTGTGTGATTTATGTTACTAAGAAAAGATGGAGTATTGCATATTTAAACTCCTCGTAAAAATTAATGAGATTTATAATTGTGTGCATAGAATGTGACTAATAAAGGTCTATGTAATATTTACATTTTGATACGTTAGGAGAAGTTAACATTTAGGATGTGTCTCATTTTGAAGTACTAGAGACAATCACGTGGGATCTTTTTCATTTTAATTTACAACTGTATCTTGGCACTGTTTTATACAGAGACTACTTCTTCTTGCTGCCACCCATGCTTTGCCCTTTTGCATTGTAACAGCTTTTCACTTCTATAACTCTGTCACTGGGCATCAATAGTTTCAGGTTTGTCATCTGAACTTTTGCTCACATGGAACTTTGGCTTTGGTTTTTGCACTTTATCTTCACCAGTTTCAGAAAAATCTTCAACCTCTTTAGAATACACACATCAAACTTGAACTTTACTTTGAGCTTGTTTAGCAGACTGTATATTTTTATAATTTGCCAAATCCACTTCTTCGGTTACTGTTCCTCTTTTCCTTTGAGCAGTGTGCATCCACTGAGGCACACCCGTACCATTGACAGCATTGACAGCACTATCTATCATTAAAATTATCTGGAAAGGCCCTCTCCATCTTTTGTTGAGACGGCCTGTACAAGAGTCCTTTCGAATTACCACCCAATCAGCAAGGATCAATCCGTGGCAAAGTTTATCTTTGTAATCTTCTGCTGAGACATTCACCTGATGAAAGACATATTTCACCATATCCGCCAGACTTTTGCAGTAATCAAAAACAATGCAATCAGTTATTGAGGCAAGTGCAGCTGAAGGTACATATGTGAGTATCATTGCTCTGCCCTCCACTCAGTCAGGTAGCCTCTCTTCCTGTCAGGGGTACTTCTCATATTCGTAAAACAAGGGTAAGCGTATCAGTCCATTTCAAACCAGGTGTAGCACAGAGGTTTGCCAGTTTATCTGTACTTTCCACTAAACCTGAGGACTGTGGGGCATTGCTACAATGAAATCTCGGGTTGATCTCAAAAGCTGTGCATTTTATCTACAACACGTAATTTTTGAAGTGTGCACCATGGTCAGTCTCAATAGAAGATTGCTTTTATGTTTCCACCAATCATGAGAATAGGCAGACTATTACCAAGACATATTTCAATCTATTACACTGTGGCATCTCAATAAAATCAGCCTGTAATTTCATAACTGGGCCTTCTTATCTGCAAATGTGACTCATGACCACTACAGTTTTCTTGCCTTAGTTATTTAAATGGCATATCAAACACCAATACATATATCTTCAGCAACATGTCAAAATCCAGTTTTTTTTTCAATACTTCTTAAATGTCCTGACCAGACTATCTCTTCCTGCATGGGTTTCATTATGGAAATATTTACATGTCTGCTGCAACATTAAGTCTGGCTCTGGCAGGACATATTTTTGCTCTGTATTTACATACAGATCCTGATCATTCTTTTCCCATTTCCTTTTCTCCTTTTCAGGAGCATCCTCCTACAAATCTCTTAACTTCCTCAAAGATGTTTGCATTAAATTCATAATTAAGCAATTCACATTGTTGAAACGCTGTACAGCATCATTTGTGCAATCATCATTTCCATTCCCTTGAAGAACTTGTAAGACACTGTACCTGGCAATCTGATCAGCGTTTCTGCTTCCTAATGTAACCATATCCTTGCCAGCCTTATGGACTGTGCACTTGACAGCTGCTACCTATTTTGGTTTCTGAAGTACACTTAACAAATCCAATATATTCATGCTATATATTGGAGCACCTGAAGATGTCACGAATCCCCTTTGTGACCATAGCTGTCCATAATCATGAACAACACCAAAACCATATTGGCGATCTGTAAAAATTGTCACATTCAAATTTTCTGATAAGCAGCAAACTCTTGTTAAGGCAATCAATTCTGCCAATAGCACTGCTTGGTGAGGCAGATCCTCAAGCGTCTCTTTGATAGAGCACACTGTATAGAGAGACTTAAATCCTCCATATTGGTCTCTCAGACAAGACCCATCACAAAATAATGTCAGTTCAGCTAGTTCCAATGGAATCTCTTTAATGTCTGGTCTTGGTTGTGTGCCTAATTTGGCCACTTCAATGCAATCATGATCGAGATCCCTATCATTTTCATCTTCCCTGTCTTCACAATTCTTGTCTGAAGTTGAAAGCAGTTTTGCTGGATTTAGGACATTACATCTTTGAATGGAAATATTCTCTGCTGAAAATATGGTCTGCTCATAATGTGTTAATATACTGTTTGTTATGTGCTGTGATTTCAACTGAATGAGGGACAAAAACAATTAAAGTATGACTCATCACAATTTCTTCGCTTTGTTCATTCACCAAACAAACATCTGCAACCGATTTCAAACTACCTGGAAAACTTACAGCTACTGGATCCAATATACTTGAAAGATACACTACTGGGAGCGTAAGTCCTGCGTGTTTTCTGACTGAGATTTGAAGGTCCACATCCCTCTTTTTCATGGCAAAATAGGAAAAATATCATATTGTGATCAGGCATCCTGAATGCGGGTGCATGACACAAACTCTCATTCACTTTCTTAAATGCATCGATGCACTCCTCATCAATTGATACCGGATCGTGTACATCATTACATGTTAACCTTACTAAAGGTTTTGCAATCAAGGACAAGTTTGGAATACACTGACAATAGTATCCAAGAAACAATCAAACCTCCTTCTGGGTGGTTAGTGGACTCAATTTCAGAATGGCAGAAACGTGTTATGTAGATACTTCCCTAACACTCTTCTCAATATTGCGTCCAAGGTCAATGACATTTCAGCCAAGTGATTCAACGAGGCATTCACATCCAGTTTACAGTTTTCTTTTATTTTGGATGCTAATATTAGTAAGTCATCAATATATTGGACTAGGACTGAGTTACTTGACAACTTTAGACTTTCTAGATCTTCCTTCAGTTTTTGAGAGAGAATTGATGAACTCTCAGTATAACTTTGTGAGTCCTACACCACACGAGAACTTTATTAAAAAATAGTTGAAAAGTGAATCGGAACTGTGATGCCTCATGCAGTAGAATTGAAAAGAACACTTAGCATAAGTCAAAGTCTGTATAACATGCTGCTTCTGATGAAGTTTAAAACATTATTTCTGCTGGATGCGGTACCACCGGACAACAAGGGACAACAATGTTATTAATTTTTCAGAGATCCTGTACGATTCTCTATTTGCCATTCAACTTGTTTAATTCCCACCACAGGAGAATTGCGAGAACTACTAAGCACTTCTCGAATAATCCCCTGCTCAATCATCTTCTCAATCGCTGGCTTCATTCCCTCTTCTGACTCTTTTGTATGTTTATACTGCCTAGTCCTAGGAAATATTGCACCAGTAAAAATGAAGATTAATCTTAATTTTTACTGTTCCTGCTCTTATAATCAGTCAAATCTCTTTACCGGTGTAATTCTATACCTCTTTTTTGTCAGCATGTCTTTAATCCAGAGGTAGGTCTTCTTTTGTCAGAACTGGGTACAACTCAATTCTATCATCTTCTAAACTTAGTTTAAAATCGGAATCCTCATCTTACGTTTCAATCACTGCATCATCCGATATGCTATCTTACAAAGAATATCCATTCCCAGTAAATTCATAGGACTCGAATCACATAATATAAACTGATATTTATGTTTTAATTGCCCTATTTTAACTAGGACATCTGCTGTGACCTGATTAACAATATGTTAATTGCTGATCCCTACAACTTGCACTTCTGTTCTCAAGAGGGGTAGCTTTGGGACTTCCACAGAACACACTGTGGAATGGGGTAGCCCCCATATCAGTCAGAAATTAAATACAAAGGCCATTGAATTCTATGTCGGTATATGGACCACTCTTATCTACCTCCAGGACTGCTTCAAGGAAGCAGTCCTCCACCCCCCCAGGCAATGTTATTGCAAACTACTTCCTGCCATCCCAACATCAAAAATCATACTATTTTGTTGGAATTCTGCATTAGATGACATTTCTTTTCTTATGTTTTGTAGCATTACAAGGGTTGAGCAAAAAAACGATGGATTTAGGCCCAGATCTCTGTACTGGGGTGAATGTATGACATTGTTCTGCATTCTGTCCATCACCTGTTGTTTTTGCATTTGTCATCCCGAGTGGGACGGGTATGCTCAGACGTGAGTCCCGTGCTCTCCATGCCACTGGAATCAAGCTATCCAGGCTGATGAGGGCTGAAAGCCCGAAACTGGTCCTTGGATGTTTGTTTCCAGTCCAGGGAGGACCTGGCTTGGCAGTTCGGGCTGGGCTGTTCCCATGGGGCACAGGGTCAAGACTGATTTGCATATGGCTGGGTTCAAACTGGAATGGCATGGTGAGCAAAAAAACTATGGATTTAGGCCCAGATCTCTGTACTGGGGTGAATGTATGACATTGTTCTGCATTCTGTCCATCACCTGTTGTTTTTGCATTTGCCACCCAGAGTGGGACGGGTATGCTCAGACGTGAGTCCCGTGCTCTCCATGCCACTGGAATCAAGCTATCCAGGCTGATGAGGGCTGAAAGCCCAAAACCGGTCCTTGGATGCTTGTTTCCAGTCCAGGGAGGACCTGGCTTGGCAGTTCGGGCTGGACTCTATCATCATATGCTGGTGTTCCTTCAGTTGCCAATTTCTGACCCTTTCTAGGTTTATCATTCTTTGGTTCGGGTTTTTGGAATACATTACCCATGTTTATACCTACACAAACTCAAAACAACTTCAAAATCACAATAAAACACTATAAACAAACTTAGCAAACAACAACCAATAGCAGCGCAGCTCTGTCAAAGGTCAACCTATCACAGCACGAGTATACCAGCAACCAACCAATCAGAGCACAGCTTTATGGTGATGTCTCACCAATCCCAGGGCAGACCCCAGGCTGAGCAATTAATCACAGCGCAACTTTTTTGTGAACAGGAAAACAATTACAGAACCACATTAAACCAGCTAAAATTAATAAACTTTATATCTGTTTATCCTAGAAAGGAAATAAAAGTCAGCATATTACGTAAAACAACTCAATTTCAAACCGTAGAAACAGAAACTCAAAAATGAGCAATGTGAGAAATCAGAATCAAAAACAAGAATGTCCTATATGGGGGAGGAGCTTGGCGGGCATCCGAGATGGCCGCTTGAGCACAGCGCTCTCCGGACCCTCGCCGCTCCCGGCATTTTATCCTGACTGAATCCTGATTTCCTGCAAGAATTCATGTGGAGGACGTTTGGCTGATGACCCTGGCACTTTTCAGAAATCGATTTGGACATCGGATTCCTGAGATATGGTGATCTGAACTTTTGGGCTCCGCCCTTGAGGTGCGCCCGGGACGGGGTGCGGTTCTGTGGCCGTCCTGGAATTGAACAACAGCGGCAGGAGAACTAGCCTTGTGGGTCCCCCTCCTAAGTTTCGGTTTCGATTCTGTTTCGACTTGGGCCGCGAGTGTGCGTGTCGTGCAGGGGCTGATACTTGGAGGCTGATCGGCTGTTGGGCCTTCCTGTGGACTATTTGCTGGTTTGGCGACCTCTACCCGAGTGGTGCCCTTTTTGGAACCTTTGGTCCTGCGATTTGGGTGTCGGGCCCGTTGACCCTGGTGGCTCGCCTTGTAACGCATCTTCAAAATGGCGGGCAGAGGGGACAGGGAGACGCGCAAGACGAAAACACCTCTGCGCGGAGCTCCGGTTCAATCAAATGTTATGGACCGCTATACCCATTCTAAGGGGTCCCCCGGAGCTGCCCTGCCTGGTCCTATTACAGCGTCCGATCGAGTTTTGGAGGAGTCGGCGGAGCCCTCCCTGCAGGACATCATGGGCGCCATTTCGGGCGTGAGGGAATCCATCGGCCTACAGTACGAGGCCTTGGCCCATAAACTTGACACTGTGGCTATTGAAGTGAATCTGATTCGTGCTGATCTCGGCAAGACGAATGAAAGGGTACAATCATTGGATATTAAATCATCCAGCCTCACGAAGGACATATCGGAGCTCCAGACGGAGGTCGGGAATCTCCGTCGGGTGAACGACTTCATGACCCGACGCCTGGAGGATTTTGAGAATAGGGCACGTCGCTGCAATGTCCGTCTGGTTGGTGTACCGGAGAACCCAGAACCCCACTCGGTGGATCTCCTGGTTGAAGATCTGGTCTTGAACCATCTTGCCCCTTCTGGTCTTACTAAGTTTTTCACAGTGGAACGTGCACATCGTGTTCCGGGGGGCAAAGGTAAGCCGGGAGCCCCGCCGAGACCTATTGTGGCGAAGCTTTTCCACTATAGAGACCGGGACGCTATCCTGCAGGCTTCGCGGGTGAAGGGCCCGGTGGCCTTTGAAAATGCCACGGTGAACTTTTACCCGGACTTTTCCCAACAAGTTCAGAGACAACGGATGGAATTTCGTGGTGCCAAGAAACGTCTTCGGGACCGGGGCCTACGCTATGCTATGCTCTTTCCCACCAGGCTTCGGGTCGAGTATAATGAACGTACCCTTTTCTTTGATCGACCAGATGTTGTTAATGACTGGTTGGACTCCTTGCCTGACCATCCTCCTGAGACTGAGCCCGCCGCTCACCCTGGTGGTGCCGAAGGTGGTGCGGAGATCTGACTGTTCGACTCTCATGTCTTACTTTGAATACGCTTACAGGAGGGTTGGCCGGCGTTCCTCTACAGTATAATTATTCTGTCTTTAGTTTGTTTCTTTTCGTTCTTGGTGTGGTCGGGGGGCGGGTGGAACGGGGGCCTTTCCTCCTCCGGGGTCTTTGTGTAGAATAGGGGTTCTAGGGCGACAGGCACACTGCAGGTTGGGGTGGCTTTTTAGCTTTTTGCAGGGGTGCAGGGTGGGGGGTGTTCCTTTTCAGTTTGGGGGAGGGGGGTTGGGAAGTTCTTTCTTTTCTGTGTGTTGTTTTCAAGGCGGATTGCTCCTGTGTTTGCTGCTGTTTCTGATGTCGTGCTCATGGACGAGGGGTCTTGGCTCGGGTGGATGGGATGGGGGGTAGAGGGTTAAAATTCGTTCCCTGGAACGTTAACGGTCTGGGAGATCGTATTAAGCGTAGTGTAGTTTTGAAATGTATACGACGTTTATCACCGGACATTGTTTTCCTGCAAGAAACTCATTTGATTGGAAATGTTTGTTATGCAATGAATAGGTGGGGCTACCGCCTTGTGGCACACTCGGGGTTTACCTCTGGTTCCAGGGGTGTGGGTATCCTTGTTCGAACCTCCCTCCCCCTGGCAATTGATGAGGTGATTCAAGATGACCGAGGGAGGTATGCGGTCTTGGTGGGTAGATATGAGGGCCGCACCCTATCTCTCTTCAATGTTTATGTCCCCCCGGTTTGCAGACTTCTACTTTCACTGATTTGGGCCGCGTCTTGTTAGATCTCCCTAATAGTACTCTCTTCCTGGCCGGTGATTTTAATTCGGTGCTTTCCGGCCTTCACGATCGCCATCCCCCTAGGGATACTCCGGCTGCTCAGCAGTGGTTGGGTGGGTTTCTAGATACCTTTGGCCTTGTGGACTGCTGGCGACTGTTGCATCCTACTCAGCTTCAATACACATTCCACTCTGGGGCCCATGGCAGTTTGTCTCGGCTGGATTATTTCCTGATGCCCGCGGCCCAGTCGTCGGCGGTCACTGAGATTTTGCATTTGCCAAGGGGTATCTCTGACCACTCGCCGCTCTGGCTTCGTTTTGAGGTTGGGGTAGAGGCAGCGGGCCGAGTAGCTCCCATTAACCCATGGTACCTTTCCTCCCCTGAGACCCGTAGCCTCTTGCTCAAGTCCATGGATGCGTATTTCCTGGACAACGAGGGGTCGGTCTCTTCGGCTGTGTCCCTGTGGGAAGCTTTTAAAACGGTGATTCGTGGACAGGCCCTTTCCTTGATTGTTGAAGCTAAGAAAGCCGGGAAGAGGGAGGTGGTAGACCTTGAGGGGGAGATTTCGGCTTTGGAGGACGAACTGGACTCTGGTGTCACGCCTGAGAAACTTCACGCCCTGGGTTTGAAACAATTTGCCTATAAATCCCTGGTCACGGACGCTGCAAAGGTGATGTTTCGAGAACAACAAGGCAGGTTATATGATGTGGGTGATAAAGCGGGTAAACTCCTAGCGTGGTTGGACAAGAAAGAAAGAGTTAATCGTGTGGTGCCCGTGATTCAGTCTGCGAGTGGTGAGAATGTGACTGACCCGATTGCCATTGTTGATCGTTTTGCTGAATACTTCCGTGTTGTGTATGCTCCCGTGTCTGTGAGGGATGTGGCTGACTCTCGCCTTCTGTTGCGTGATATAACTCTGCCCTGTGTCTCCGACTTGGACCGTATTGCTTTGGACTCCCCTTTTACGGCTGATGAGATAGCTACTGCTATCCGTTCGCTCCGCTCGGGCAAAGCATTGGGCCCGAACGGGTTGCCTATTGAGTTGTACAAATTACGTCCCGATAAGATGGCGCCGTGTCTCCGCGATATGTTTTTAGAATCCCGAGAGCGGAACATCCTCCCTTACGATCAGCGTTTGGCGACGATAGTCGTCATCCCCAAAGATGGTAAACCACGGGACCTTTGTTCCTCATATAGGCCTATATCCCTGTTGAATGTTGAACCCAAGGTTTTGGCTAAACTTTTGGCGTCCCGTCTTCTGTCGGTTCTTGGTGACCTGGTCCATCCAGATCAATCTGGCTTTATCCCGCATCGCAACACTGCTTTGAATCTACGTCGCCTTCACGGCGTGATAGCGAGGGCGGGGCTGTTGACGGAACCGGCCATTTTGGCGTCATTGGATGCCTCCATGGCCTTCGATACTGTGGAGTGGCCCTATTTATGGGCGACTCTTGAGAAATTCGGATTCGGGTGCGAGTTTATTAGCTGGATTAAATTGTTGTACGCGGAACCTCTGGCACAAGTTGTGGTGAATGGTAGGGTGTCGGCTCCCTTCTCCTTGGGCAGGGGCACCCGCCAGGGTTGCCCCTTGTCTCCGCTGCTGTTTGCACTCGCTCTTGAACCATTGGCGGCCTGGCTTCGGTGGGAACCGTCCCTTAAAGGGATTCGTTGGGCCCCGGACTTCGAAGACCGCGTCTCGCTTTATGCAGATGATATCCTCTTGTATCTTACCTCCCCTCGTAAGTCTTTATCCGTTTTATTTGATGTTCTCGCGTCCTTTGGTGCTAACTCGGGCCTTGTAATTAACTGGACCAAGTCCTGTGTATATGTTTTATCTGGTGTCTTGCCT
Source organism: Lissotriton helveticus (assembly GCF_964261635.1). Lineage (NCBI taxonomy): Eukaryota > Metazoa > Chordata > Amphibia > Caudata > Salamandridae > Lissotriton > Lissotriton helveticus. The sequence continues at coordinate 1,639,674,179 of NC_136067.1, forward strand.
CCGTTGCCGAGTAGACTTCCCATTCAGGTGGCCCAGGATGGCTTCAAGTACTTGGGGATTTTTGTTACTTTGGACTCGTCCCTTCGCTTTGATCGTAATCTCCTTCCCCCGTTGCTTAGACTACGTTTGGACGTTGCCCGCTGGCGTAAACTTCCCTTATCTCCCCTGGGTCGGGCGGCCCTGTTTAAAATGATGTCATTGCCGCGATTTCTCTACGCTCTCCAGAACTATTATGATCCTATCCCTAAGACCTATTTTCGGGAGATTGAGAGCCTTCAGAGACAGCTTATTTGGGATGGGCGTCCGCGCATTGCTCTCGCGAAACTCTCCATCCCGTGGTATGACGGGGGCATGGCGCTCCCCGACATTAAGAGATATTATTGGGCCTCACACCTGTCTGCTATCAATCACGTTATGTTTTCGCCGGGTCGCAATCCGGCGTTCGAGATGGACAAACTTCAGCTTCCGGGAGGTAATTTTAACAGAGTGCTTTACTCTCGCTCCGCTGGGCGCCATCTTGTGGGACCTACATTGACTGCTTTGACTGTGTGGCGTGCTGCGAATGTGAGCTTGGGCTGGGAAGATCGCTTGACGTTGGCGACACCGCTTTATGCTTCGGAACGTCTGGGCGGTCTCTGGTCTACCAAGGGTTTCGACCGTTGGGATGTGATTGGGATTTGTAAGGTGGGGGATGTGTACTCTAAGGGTTCTGTGCGGTCGTTTCAGGCCCTCCAGGCTGACTATGGCCTGAATGGTCGGGAATTCTTTCGTTATCTACAGGTCAGACACGCCCTTGCTTCGGTATTTGCTCCTGGTGAGATTCCGCCTGATTCTTCCCCCCTTGAAGACCGTATCCTTGACGGGCATCTTCCTGATAGCACTATCTCCCTGATCTATAAAAAGTTGATTAATAATCGGGCCGACCTACTGGTCCGACTTCGGGACGCGTGGGTGGGCGATGGGTTGGAACTTGATGATGAGGACTGGCAATCGGCCCTCTCCTCCCCGAAGGAGGTGGCTATTCCGGCTCGTCTCCGTCTGGTTCAACTTAAGATCCTTCATCGGGTGTACGTTACGGGACCGCGTCTGGTGGTAATGGGCTTTTCCTCCGACGGGTTATGCAAGCGTGGCTGTGGTTTGAGTGCAACTTTTTTGCATATTCTTTGGGAGTGCCCGATGGTGGCTGCTTATTGGGCGGCTGTGCTTGAAGTGATGGCTGTGGTGACAGGTGTGTCCTTGTGTCCGGAACCTCGTCGTTGTCTTTTGAATGTTTGGGAACCCACTGACTATTCGGTGGCCCAGACCAGATGGGCCACCCTGGGTTATATGGTTGCGAAACGGGATGTTGCGCAACTCTGGGGGGCCTCTAGGCCCCCTGACATCTCGAAATGGGAGGATAATATGGACTGGTCCATGTTCCGTGAGAAGACTGTCTATGTGGCCAGGGGCAGACCCAGGGCGTGGACGAAGGTTTGGGGTCAATGGAATGACTACCGTGGCGACATTTGTACTCCTCCCCTTGTAGGCACTGCTGAGATTACCCTGTCTCCCTAGGCGAGCGTTCCTGGAACCTTTCATATAGGGGCTGTACTGGTGTTTCCAGTTCTCCCCTCTGATCTCCTCGCCCCTCCTCCCCCCCCCCCCCCGATCTCCTTGGAGCTTGGAGCTCCGTTTATGTACTCCTGCTGCTATACCCCCTTTACGTCCTTTGGGCCGACTGTCAGTACTATACTTCCGCCTTTTGTGTGCTTGTTCTTTCATATAAAATAAAATCTGTTTTGTCCTGTATTTTGTGGGGAGTATTGCATTGTTGGTCGATTGTTGCCTCTGCGGGCATGTATGTTGTATTTTGACTCCTCTTTAGCGGCCAGCCTGTGTGGTTGTAGGCCCATCCTTGTATTTTCTTGCTTACTCCAATAAAGGTTTTTAAAAAAAAAAAAAAAAAGAATGTCCTATATCTGGGCCTGCCAGAGTATCTCCTGCAACGGCTGCAGGTGGTCCAGAACTCCGCCGCACAGGCCATTTTTGGCCTTTACAGACGTGCCAGAGTCTCTGGCCTTTTGCAGTCGCTTCACTGACTGCCTATCCGGAAGCGGATAGTTTTTAAGGCCTTGACCTTGGCCCATAAGGCTCTTCATGCCTCGGGAGCAAAGTATCTCCAAAGGAGGCTTGCCTTTTACCATCCGGCCCGATCTCTGAGATCTGAATCAATGTTTCTTGCAGTGGTCCCTCGAGTAAAAAGGGCCCGCATCGGAGGTCGTTCTTTTAGGCTGTTGGCGCCACAGCTATGGAACACTCTGCCTTTGGCATTACGCAGCACCCCCAATCTGTTGTCCTTTAGGAAGGGCCTTAAAACTTGGCTTTTTGCCAGTTAGTATGTTTTTATTCTTTTAGCTGGGTCTGTTTTATTTTACCGTGTTGTGTATTTCTGCTACAGGTTTTTTTCTCCCAATAAAAGCGCCGGGACACTCTATGGAGTAGCCGCGCGCTATAAAAGACCAAATTAACATAACATAACATAACATAACATCACAATAAACTGCAGAAGTTCCTGCTAGGCAAACTCTGACCACCAGAAACCTACCTCCAAGTCAATGTGCACTCCCGTGTGCACTTACGGTAAGCACAAAAACTCAAGTTAAACTTTCAAACCTGAAAAGCAAATCATTAATTCAGAATCCCTACAGATGTTTATGTGGTTCCTTGCTCTACACACCACAATACAGACAAATAATCAGAAAGCTCGAGATCTTGGATTTTGTACGAATCTGATAAGCAACTCAATTCAATACAATAACTAAACAATCTTTAAATGGGTTACAAATATGAATAATACATCAACAAAGGGGTAATCATTCCACCAAGTGAATCCACGATCATCAACATGCATCTAAACTACTCAGCACAGAAACAGTAAGCCTTCATTACAAACTCATTCTCTAAGATACATTCACAAACTCACTTTCTCCCTGTTCATACTTACATTCCAAGTTCACTCAGGAGTGCTCAGCCAATACAGCTAGTTACTTCTCAGTTGGATCCGAAACAGAAAAGTTGGCAAATTTCCAAAACTCTTTTCCCCTTCCTTCTGGGCATTAAAAGCTCAAAAACTTCAAAAACCTATCAGGAACCTTTTAAAGAGGAGGTGCTTTTATGCAAACCATTTTCTGCTACCAAAATATGTGGGAGCCCAACCCCAATAATTGTCTGAACCCCAATATTTATGCAGCCTCATTTTTACCTGATGCAGTTCAGCCCCAGGATCTCTCGATGATCAATACAATCATAATTTAGCAGCTGTTAAGTCAAAATAGAAATACTGGGACCGTTAATACCTGAGGCCTAGGTAAAAAAAATGACTTAAAAGGATATATTATATAATTATTCATAAAAATGATACAGAGAATGTATGAATTTGCAATAAAGGCTTAGATGCAGAATACAGACTCACAAATCATGATACAAAAAATCCCTATTTTAACAATTAAGGGGTTTATTTCCAAGCCCCTTGCGCCGCAGGTGTGTCACTTTTAACATGGGAAAAAGTGACGAACGGTGGCGGAAAGGGCCTGTAAATAAGCTCCTAAATCCCTCCAAATTATATTTGTCAAACTAATAACTGAGATTTTAAGTGTTAGAACATGTGTTGCAGAGTCCTGAAATCAACATGCGTAAGAGACTCCTGCAAAGGTAACTACATTGGATACACAGACTGGTCACTTTACAACTAAAGGTCTCAATAACAGGACTGAAATGTCTTTTTGGGGGGGGGTGAATAAAGATTGAACCTTATGGAGCTGTTTATCTAAGATCTGGCAGATCCTAATATTCTTTTTCTTTATCTTAGCCTCTAGGGATAATGTGTGACATAGTGTATCAATTTCATATGGTGTTTTTTCATAGCATAACTGTTCTGTAAAACTTTAATAGACCTTGATATTATTCTATTTCAAGGGGGACATTTTTTTTTTGCCTAACATGATTAGGAATATTTGAGCACTAGGTTTAAAAAAAAAAAATTAAGACTGATTTGACCAAAGTTACACTGAGCTAGTCTCATTGATTGGAAATTCTTGACTAGGTACCCTTAATCAGTCAGGATTAGTAGTGTTTTACAATACTGAAGATGGCTGCCACACTGGCAGGTTTAAGACATGTGATACGATTACCACACATGAGACTTTTTATGAGCCTCCAGCATCTGTTCACACCCTATACATAGCAGAATAATGACGACAGTGGCACACGTAGTCAAGGATATTTTCAGTAGTTATTTCCAGTAAACAGGGTAAACTTTTACCACAAGGTGACGAGAGTTATCTTGTTTCTGAGATGTTTGACTTGTCTGGCGATTTTGTTTGGCACTGGGTCTATTTGCTTTTGTACACTGGTGATTGTGAAATATTAGTCTGCAATTCCATCAGTTTCACTTTGGTGGACGGATTTATAATATGAAACAGAGGCTTGAGCATACTGGGTATTGAGGGTAATGGTTTTTGGCACATGGGCAACCAATTTATAAAGAGTTTTTTGGTTACGCCCCACAACACAAAGTTTAAGCATGTTGACAAACACATGAGTTTCACCTTTTTGAATCACACTTGGGAGTGATTACTGTAGCGTGTCTAATCCCTCTGTTAGAGCCACTTTGGTAGATTTGAGGTGGCATAAAACATATGAGAGATATGATTAGAGTTGTGTTCGTTTCTTGATCAGTTATATATATTTCCCCTGAAGAAGGACAAGAAGTTTGAAATGTATTGGACACTGATTGTGAACAATTGAGAAAGAAAGTTTATGTTTGAAGATTGAATTTAAGGGCATTGAATGAATGAAATTTAAAAAATATATATTCCTGAAATTAACTATTTTTATATTTTTTTGAAGCAACAAGTATCTAAGACCATTATGGAAGGCATTCGGACTGACCATCAAAACAGTGAGACTACGGATTATATTGTCTTCGACATGATACATATATGCAGGCTCAAGGACAGAAATCCTACCTAGTCAGCACATGAAAGAGTTAAGCACAGGTTTTTAGCTTAGGTGTTTTTAAGCCATGTCCTTAATTGCATAGGCCACGCCCCTTTGAAAGCCCCCCAGTTTTTTTTATCCCACTTAAAACCCTGTGCAAGCCTATGTCTCTCCTTATGGGGTCACCCTTGCCCATTCACTGGAAGAGGCTTTCAATGTAACCTGGAACTCATTTTACTGTTCTGTTTTGAATAAATAATGTGCCACCCTGTGACTTCATGCAAAAACAACAGTTGATGGACAGAATGCAGAACAATGTCATACATTCACCCCATTACAGAGATCTGGGCCTAATTCCATCGTTTTTTTGCTCACCATGCCATTCCAGTTTAAACCCAGCCATATGCAAATCAGTCTTGACCCTGTGCCTAGTGGGAACAGTCCAGCCCGAACTGCCAAGCCAGGTCCTCCCTGGAGTGGCAACAAGCATCCTAGGACCGGTTTCGGGCTTTCAGCCCTCAACAACCAGGATAGCTTGATTCCAGTGGCATGGAGAGCACGGGACTCACGTCTGAGCATACCCGTCCCACTCAGGGTGACAAATGCAAAAAAAACAGTTGATGGACAGAATGCAGAACAATGTCATACATTCACCCCAGTACAGAGAGCGGAGCCTAAATCCATTGTTTTTTTTGCTCGCCATGCCATTCCAGTTTGAACCCAGCCATATGCAAATCAGGGGTGACAAATGCAAAAACAACAGTTGATGAACAGAATGCAGAACAATGTCATACATTCACCCCAGTACAGAGATCAGGGCCTAAATCCATTGTTTTTTTTGCTCACCATACCATTCCATTTTGAACCCAGCCATATGCAAATCAGTCTTGACCATGTGCCCCATGGGAACAGTCCAGCCCGAACTGCCAAGCCAGGTCCTCCCTGGACTGGCAACAAGCATCCTAGGACCGGTTTCGGGCTTTCAGCCCTCAACAACCAGGATAGCTTGATTCCAGTGGCATGGAGAGCACGGGACTCACGTCTGAGCATACCCGTCCCACTCAGGGTGACAAATGCAAAAAAAAAGTTGATGGACAGAATGCAGAACAATGTCATACATTCACCCCAGTACAGAGAGCGGAGCCTAAATCCATTGTTTTTTTTGCTCGCCATGCCATTCCAGTTTGAACCCAGCCATATGCAAATCAGGGGTGACAAATGCAAAAACAACAGTTGATGAACAGAATGCAGAACAATGTCATACATTCACCCCAGTACAGAGATCGGGGCCTAAATCCATTGGTTTTTTTGCTCACCATACCATTCCATTATGAACCCAGCCATATGCAAATCAGTCTTGACCATGTGCCCCATGGGAACAGTCCAGCCCGAACTGCCAAGCCAGGTCCTCCCTGGACTGGAAACAAGCATCCTAGCACCGGTTTCGGGCTTTCAGCCCTAATCAGCCCGGATAGCTTGATTCCGGTGGCATGGAGAGCACGGGACTCACGTCGGAGCATACCCGTCCCACTCGGGTGACAAATGCAAAAACAACAATTGATGGACAGAATGCAGAACAATGTCATACATTCACCCCAGTACAGAGATCTATTCCTCAGTTTTGCACATTCGAAAATATAGGAAAAGAGTATCTGGTTAAGAAACGTTGCATTGTTGAAATCAATAAAGCATATTTGCCTGCTCTTAGATACTAAGAAGATACTATGGGAATGATGTGGTCATGTGAACATTTGCTTTTCCTCGTGCCATGGTTCTATCCTCAATAAAAAAACTAACTAAATAAAAATGCACTGCGAGTATGGCTAGATAAAACTAAATAAAATTGAATTGTGGGTAAAAAGGCATATTTCTGGTTCACGACAGGGCCAGCGGCTTCATATCTTACAATTTCTACGTCGGTCCGAGCAGCCTTTCCAAGCCGCCTTTCCAAGCCCTACATAATAGAACAAGACATGTATATATTTTGTTGTTAATCTGAATGAGTGCCGCCAACCAGGGGTGTCTGGAGTCAACAACACAGCGTGCATCCTGACAGGAGAACATCAGGGAGAGAACACTGGTGGCAGCGCCACGTTTATTTTTAGATATTATTCAATTTGAGAGAAATTGATTTAATAAGTGTCTGAGATGTGGCGGCGCGGGCGAGTGCACGCGGCTGTCAGGATGTCATCGGAGAACTCTGGGAGAGAGGCGCGAAAACTTCACTCGCGGCCCCGTCCTCGCCTGCGCGGGCTCCGCGGCCGGCTCTCCGGCGGGCTTTAGAAGTGCTCTAATGAGGCTGGAAGGGATGGGGGTGGAGGGAGGAAATACTAAAGACTTCTGTGCCAATTACAGCACCTGGGAACTGTTTCAAATACTGCGATTTAGGCTATTCGGCAGTCCCTGGTTTGGAGTTGGCATTAAACAATCCAGCCCGCCTTTAATAAGTGACGCAGCTTGGCGTCTGACGTTATTCCTCTTCAAAATCCCAGAAAGGGTTGATTGGTTCAGTATTGTTTTGCTGGTTTGCTGTGATTTTGCTGGAAAAAACTATACGCATACCTGGCTGCCTAGGTCATGTGCGAAATGTGTGATGCAGTTTTGCCTAATCCTTCATATGAAGAGATAGGGAGTTTATGAAAAAGACACACAGCTTACAAAAAGGAAGGAAGGGAAGCAAGCATGAGGACGGTGGGGGGGGTGATTTCAGGACCCTGAATGACGTTTACTGGAGCCAGGTTGGGAAAGGTACTCTGGGTACGCGACTCCACAGACTACTGCGTAGGTGAGGAAAATCAGGTCTTTGTTGAACTTTCTTTGCTCACTGGCTCTGGCGGTTGGAAAGATGTGGGTCTGTTCTCAATTTCATGGAAGCAAATATGCAGCGACATTCATCGGTGGTGCCCAAGCGATTGGGAAGGAAAAAGGAGAAGCCAGAAAGGACCCGAAGGGGGTACATTGACGGGTAGATGTCCACCATCACTGGATAAGAACAGGTATCAGATTGGCCACTGCCGATGGACGTAGAGGCAGCTCAAACTCTGAATGGGGCATTTTGCAAAACAGGCAGCAGATTCTGGACTGGAGACAGACAGGATTACATATAACTGGAGATGGGATGGGACAAGTACTCCAGAATCAGGAAGCGACAAATGTCAATTTCATAAGGAAATAGCTGCAGAAGTCTGTGTGGTAAAGGTTGACAAAGCCAAGTTGGTCCAGTGGTTATAAACAAAACCAGTAGGGAGATTGAGGGTAGATGGCCAGTTGTTCCTCTCTGATAAGTTTCCTAGGGTAAGCGTCATCTGGCTTTATTATCTGCATTCCAAGGGGTATCAAGGATATCCAAGGGATTCCAGTCACATGCAATTCTAGTGCAATGAGAAGAATTGCCCACTCTAAATCAAGAAAAGGAAGAGATAGGGGCCCTGCGCACACTGTCCAAGGGTGGGTAGTGCGTGAAAGGGAGAGAACAGCAGGGAAAAGCACCAGGCAGAGCACAGTCTCTCCTGCAATCTGTCTGAAGTGAAATCCATGTTGAGGTGTCCAGCATTCTGTAGTAATTACATCCGTAATATAGTTGAGGTTGAAACAGGATGTGTTTATTTCTTTGGCACAAGTGCTGCACAGCAGCCAACAGCAAGTACAGCAACTGTAAAACACTCCTTCAAAACCAGGTTCCATTCGGAACACTAAGGTGGAACCCACAAGGAACATTCCAAAAACACTAGAACACTACATTATCCCCTCCCTTCCAATACAACAGCATAAAGACGCGGAAAACAGATGCAAAGAAGAAAAGGAGCAATAAAAAGAGTAAAAGAAAGAAAAGGGAACCAAGAAAGGAAGAAGAGGAAGAACAGAGAAATAAACTAGAAAGACGTAACACCAGAAACAAACATCAACGATATCTTGCAGGAACACGACACTGACGCGTACTCCTGCGCAAACCATTGGCAGAATGCGGCTCAACATTTCGAGAAGAAGAAGAAGATGAAACCCCCCCAGTACCAGGACCAGGAAAACAGGAAAAATCCTTCTCAGCAAAAATAGAATCAACAGGTTGCCTATTGACCTTAACAACTCTTGAGACATTCCACCAGTTCTTACCATCCACTCTCACAGCATTCCCACATACCTTGTCCACCACAAAAACATCAGAAAATTTAAAATCACCTTTGCTTCTATGAGTAGGTATCTTAATGCGAACCTTATCCCCCACAAAAAACTTTTGTGAAATAGCTTTTTTTCTAGAGTCAAAAAACAATTTCTGTTTGAACTGTGCGTGAGACACATTGTGCCTCACTTCTTCATCCATATTCTCTAAGGAATTAGTTTTCACTCAATGCGACATTCATCCCGGACAAATTTTTGAACACGGTTTTCTCCCACGAAGAAGCGCATACGGAGAAACTTTAGTTGAGGAATGTGGTGTGGTGCGATAGAACCATAACTTGGATCTGACTGCATTTTGAATATTACATTTCTGAGACAAGGCCCATTGCACACAGTTGTTGAGCACCCTATTCATTCGCTCAACCAAACCATTGGTTTGGGGATGGTAAAGAGCACTTCTGAGGTGATTGATGCCACCTTGTTTTAAAAATAAACTGAACTCATGACTCACAAACTGCACCCCATTATCACTCACCAAGGAAGAAGGAAAACCCTCACGCAAAAACAAATCTTTCAGACAGTCTATCACATTCTTAGAATTGGGTTCACCAATGAACCGTACCTCTGGCCACTTTGAATAATAGTCAATAGCCACAATGGCATATCTAGAGGTAGAAGGCAATGCATAAAATGGACCAACCAAATCAACACCTAACTTCTCTCAGGGTCTTGTAGGAAGAGGAATAGGTTGCAGTGGCGGAGACCGTATCTTAAAAATTTTCTCAGCACTTGAACACACCACACATTCATCAATGAGCAGATCAATGTCTTTATCCATTTGCGGCCACCAGAAATGCTCACGGACCCTTCTCTTGGTTAAAGTTTTACCCAAATGCCCTTCATGTGCACCTTTCACAATCCTTGTTCTAAGCACTTCCGGAGGTATCAACTTGTCACTACGAACTAAAAGTCCGCACTCAACTGAAAGTTCATCTCCAACCTTCACAAAAGTTTGAAGAGAATAATGGACACTATTCTCCCTTGGCCTGCCATGCCTAATGCAATTGATAACCTCACTAAGAAGAACATCCTTCGAGAGAGCTTCTCTCCATTCATCTTCACTGATAGAACACATGTCATCCAAACCTAAGTATGCTACAAAACAATCCTCATCTTCATAGTCTTCTACACGGTCATTTTCAGACTCAGAAGATAGTGGAATCCCATCCTCGTCGCCATGTATTTTTGTAGTAATTACATCCGTAATATAGTTGAGGTTGAAACAGGATGTGTTTATTTCTTTGGCACAAGTGCTGCGCAGCAGCCAACAGCAAGTACAGCAACTGTAAAACACTCCTTCAAAACCAGGTTCCATTCGGAACACTAAGGTGGAACCCACAAGGAACATTCCAAAAACACTAGAACACTACACATTCACAGCTGGTGCACCCCAACATAACTCCTGGCACTAAGTTAAGTTGAATGGCGTGAATTCAAGTAAAATAATTAGTTGACAGCGAGCATCATTTGTGAAGATATGTGTCAGGGGAGGGCTAACAAACCTGGTCCTAAGTGTTGCCGTGCTAGTTAGCTAGTGAATGTGTTTGCAACAGGGCCACTCTCCTTCTGACGCCATCCCACTTCAGCCTCTGGTGGTCCCCATCAGAGGGCTGCCAGTAGACACTTTCTCACAGCACAGAGCTTCACAGGTTGGCTAGACCACTAGTTCTATCACAAAGAAAGGGGATAAGGGGCGCTTGTAGATTTAGGCTACTTACCCCTCAAAAATATAAATTATCGCCACAGATGGTTACCCTATCAGGGTTTCATGGTTGGGACAGTATTAATATTTCTACTCTGGGAGATGTTATGAGGGGACCGGTTTTAAAGTGCTTTCGAGATCTCCAGCGAGACTTTCAGATGCCACAGACCCAATTTTATAGGTATCTCCAGTTCCGGCATGCCATTTCTCCTAGCCTGGAGGGTCTGAAGTCACTAGCAGATTTTAGCTCGATTGAGGTGAAAGTTTTTATGGGCGATCTCCAGGAACACAAGATATCCAAAATTTACCAATCTTTAGTTACACATAGCTCCCCCTCTTTGCAGAAGCTTAGGGAGGCCTAGGAGAGTGTTGTCGGCCCATTGGAAGAGGAGGATTGGATGGAAGCATTAGATTCCCCGCGGGGCGCTGCAATAGCGGTACGCCTGCGCCTTATCCAGTTCAAGTACCTCCTCCGGGTGTACTTCACCAGAGTTAGATTATGGAAGGCAGGATTGGTGGCCTCTCCTGCGTGCCTCAGGTGCAATCAGGAAGAGGGAACTCTTCTGCATATGGTTTGGCACTGTCCTGCCCTGGCGCATTTCTGCAGGGGGATGATGGCCTGTATTTCAGAGGTATTAGGTTGGGGCCTTCCCCGCTCACTGAAGCTGGTTCTTTTGCATATCATGGATGAGGTTGTGGGCAACATCTATAAACGTCACCTTATGATACTGGGGTTCACCTTGGCCAAAAGAGACATCGCCAGGTCATGGAAGGCGGGGGGAGCACCTTCCCAAACTGCGTGGAAGAATGGCCTGGACTTTTGCATGGGGTTTGGAGATTCCTATCTTCACAGCAAGGGAGTGTCTGCAAAAACGCTTTAAAATTTGGAAGCCATGGGCGGACTATCGAGGTCGACAGCTGGACCCCATCTCAACGGTGGATATACCTAACTCAGTTGAAGTTCCTATACAGGAGTGTTGTACAGATCTAGGTGTTATAACGTGCTCTATAAATTGGCGTGGGCTCTTTCACATGGTGTGTTGTTTCAAAGACAACATTAGTGCGTACTGAGGGGGTGTTATGTTTTCTTTTCTCATTATTCTAGACTCTATAGATGTATTGCTCTTCATCACTCCTTGATTATGTTTTTTGTAAATGTCAAAGCCATGATGATGTAAACTTATTTTGCAGAAGTTTCTGGGGTACAGAGCTCTGCCTCATATGTGATACTTGACAAATAAAATCTGTTAAAAAAAAATGTAGATAAATTATCTCAAAGCAAGTATTACGTTCCTTTAAAAAATGGGGAAAAGGGAGGAATTGAGTGGTTGGTCAATGTTGAAGTCGACAGACAAGGGGTCCGATCCTTTATGAACTGATTTTTCTAAAGGAACTGCATACTTGTTCAGAGATAATAGACCACCTGTTCCCCAGGGTCTCCAGGGCATTAAGTTCCAGACACCAAACGTAAAAGGCTGCAGATGATCACCTGGCACTGAGGGGGGTTGCAACACCAGTGAACTTCAATGGCCTTTATTCCCTGTTACTCCTGCCTCACATGGTGCAACTGTAACTTTTTGTGAGCTGAGACAGAAGGGGAAGAGGGAGGGCAGTGCAAGATGACACCAGTTCCAGACAGGTGCCGTTGCACCACCCTCCGCCATGTTGCCAACAATGGTATTGATTACTTCTAAAATCTCTTTAGCAATTGGTTTTCAAAAAACATTAACAGGTAGTCTGGCTTAACAGCAGGGTCTACTTTGATATCTGAACCTGACATTATTACTGTTTTAGAGTACCAAAAAGGCTCGAGTCATCTTTCTAGTCCCTGTCACACATCCATTATAAAGAAGTTGGCAGTTGTCACTTCCAAGGATTTTTTTTCTCTCAGTACGAACTCCAGACCACTCCCTCAACAACATAAAGTCATCATAAGGTGGCTGTAGCTAAAGGCTGAATGAACTGTGTTTAAGGCCCTTCCCAATTCAATAAACACAATCCCAAATTTAAAGCCCACAACAATGTTAGTTTGGAACCATGAAATTATGGTCATCAGCTCGCTGCAGTTGGTTCAGGATGTTCGCTGCTTAAATGTTTTCTAGCCAAGAGGTCTGTCGTTGGCCCTACCATCCTCTTGATCTTCTGTGTTTGTGATTCCCTTTGAAGCGAGGCAGAATTAGCATGCCTGAGCACGAATGAGTGACAGACCAGATAGGGAGCTTGGAGACCCTGAGCTTCAACTCATTACTGAAAGAGCCTAAATTGAATCACACACTTGATTTAGGAGGTGATTTATAGTTTGTCAGACATTCAAAGTCCACCTGCCCATATTTATGGTTGGGAGGGCTGCCAGCATTCCTTGGCGAACAACCCCGATTGCTCCATCGATCGAGAGCTTCCTCTGACAGCCTGACTGGGCAGGGGCTGTTGAAGGAAGATTGTTACACAGCCCACCTAATTGGGGTGGAGAGTGTGATGTGATTTTTTGCTGAGGGTCAGAAAAAGAAATAATGACCCCCAGACCAAGGGGAAATGTTTCTTAAAGTTTGGTGGCCCGGTCATCAAAACCGATGTTGGCCATTCACCCAACAATTTGCACCTTCACAGGAACCACCACGGGGATCAAAGTGCCCATGATGACATCTAAATTTGTCAGACAATAGTCTATCAGGGTGGCACCATCGTGATTGATGGAGTACCGCCCACCAACTTCTAGATCTTTAAATCCGGCCCTCAGTTTTTACATGTATCATAGAGACAAAAATAGCGAAATTAAACTCTGCATATGGTTAAACCACTTAATCGTCAAACAAAGTATAGCAATATGTAATACTGTTCCTGCCATTAAAACAAGCTCCAATCTAGCCCCAGTTCATTCACTCAGATAAAAAAAGTTAGCTAGACTAGCCTTTCAACCTACTGTGGATTTCCCCTAGGGACAGGAGCCTTTGAAAGCTGTTTTTTTAATGTTCATGGCTGAATCTGGGCCTTCAAAGATACCTCTGCTTCTCAGGGTTAACTACTTTAAGTATTCCTTCTGAATGCCACAGTCCCAAGTCCATTTTGAATACAGACCTCACTCCAATTACCATTCATCTTATAGAATTATGGTGAAAGGGGATGAGCACAAAAACTGCAATAGCAAATATTAAAAAGTCTCTAATCGACTACTTAATAGCTTGTAATGTCCCTTGATGAGCAACACTGAGGTAGATCCTCTTCATCCATTTAGCACCTCGTAATGTCCCTTGCTAAGCAGCATGGAGCTAGAGCCTCCTCCACCATCTGCAGTTCATCATGCCCCTTGATGGATAGCTTGGAGCTAAAGCCTCCTCAACCATTTGGTAGCTCATAGCCTTGAAGAGCAGCATGAAGTTAGAGCCACAACTATTTAGTAGCTTCTAATATCCCCTGATACGCAGCATGGAGCTAGCGCTTTCTCGACCATTTGGTAACTCGTAACTCTAGACCATTACATTCTTTTTTTTTTTTCAGTCATTTATAACAAAACACCTTTTACACCTACCTAGAGAAATTCCTACATTCTTTAGTTTTCTACCAAAGGTTCAAGTTGTTACTGCTGTGGACATTTCTCAACTTGACTTTTCAAACAATGTGTATCTAAAGATTGACAGGTATCCAAGGTGTACACTTCGTAGACTGCAGGACATAGTTTGTGGCTTTCATTGTGTGTCAGTAGCTATAACGAGTTTGCAATGGCTTATGGTTCAGTTTAAGTCTTTAGGCTTAGTTCGCTTCAGGACCACCTCCAGATATGAAGGGCTAATACATCTAAATGGGTGGTCAAGCCTTTTCGATTTGTATCACTAAGATCTGGAATGTTCTCCTCTTGTACGTAAAGATACTTGAAGCCCTAGTCACTTTCATACACTCTCTTAAAACCTACTTATTTCAATGTTGTTTCTTAGCCTACCTTTTGGATGATCATTCTGACAATGGATATTGGCCAAGAGACAATCTTACCTTTAAGTTGCACCCTACAAAAGAATTACTATAACACGATAAGGTAATCTCATTGCTTGCATACAATCAGTCAGCCCCTGTCACTTCCACCTTACATTAGATTTGCTTTTAGTTTAAAATAAAAATAATATTGTAAGAGATACAAATATCCTCTTCTGCATCCTCTATATATTTGCCTTCTTTACCTATTTTAAACCTCTAGAGAGTGGTGGGGCTCTGTGCTTTTAGCGAAAACTCTTGTGTGTCATGTTGATCTAGGAGAAATCCCTCACTACACTGCACTAATACTGATTGCATGGGTGCTGTAGAGTGAGCGAAATAAGCCTGGCGCGTGCTGTGTAAGTATGCATGCTGCTTGCTGCATAAGTATGCATGCTGCTTTTAAACGTTGTGTGAGAAAATGGTATACTATAGTGAAATGGTGCAGAAGCAGTAGCAAGCCTCTGCCACGTCTGAAAGTAATGTTAAAGTTACACTGAAGTACAGAAACACTGTACAAATCTAAGATGAGAACTCCTGGTAGAAACCTGAACTCAACTTAAAACACTTTATCCAGCCTCAGTGAGTTATATGAACTGTGTCTGTCTAGAAAATCATCATGGGCTTCCAGCTAATTTCTGCTTAATATTTCTTTTAGAGCTAAATCTTTCTTCCTTAAGAGACAAGGCCTAAGGTCTGTAACCTTCATGGGGCAAGATGTGTGTGTACGACAAATGGAAGAACTATTGTGGAGGGCTCAAGGCTTGAGGCTGTAAGGTAACAGGGCAGAAACTGTCCTGAGGCTGCATGTAAGGGCAGGTTGAGGCCTCAAGGCCTTGGATGGGGCTGTGATGAGGGCTGACACGTGTCTGCCACCGAAGATAAAGCCAGCGACTGTGTGCTAAATGCACTGGTTAAGTCATTGTGAAACATTTGAAATAGAGCCGAAAAAGCAAAAATAAAATACCACCCAAAATTAGGAGCAAGGAAGACAAAGGCGTCAATAGATTGCTTTGTTTTTGAAGAATATCATTTTAAGCTCGGTAACGTCGGAAATGTTTCTAAACTTGTTGAAGGACACTTTTTCCCTGGAACCTCTCTCTGGGTCACTCCCCGAACTTTTGTGTCTAGATTTAAACTGGCTGCCCGGTCTTGCGTTTTGTTCTCAGGCTTAAAAAGTAGAAGGCAAAAACATTCTGTCTCACACCACCTAACTACATATACTTCCTTTGGAGGTTATCCTTAACAATTTTAGTCATGGAAGTATTTTGGCTCGGTATTTCACATTTTTTCGAAAGCCAAGCCCTTTTGATTGTATCAAAATTATACGTAAAATATACTTATAAGCACTTTCAGCCAGCTCTCTTCATCCATTGGTCTGTTATTGCGTCATGCACATTTTTCTTGCACCCATAACTTAACAAATGCCTACTTACTATAGGGTTGAACTGCTTTCCAAATACCTTTTTAGGTCTGGCATTAGCCAAGACCTTCTGATTTTACAAAAATGTTGTATATAATATATACTTACAAGGAGGGGCTTTTAGTCTGCCCTATTTGTCCATTTAGTTGTGTTGTTTTATTCAGATATTTCTTTGCCCACTACACCATACAGTGTGGGGCAATTGGTCAGTTGACTTCAATCATTGGCTAACTCCACTGTGAGTGATGGCATTCACTTCTTTCACAAGGAGCACACCCACTCACAAAGTAGTTCCCTTCAGGGCCTGGAAATACTATGATAATAATACCCAAAAATATTTTTGCTTTTAGCCGATGTCTGTTCTTTATATAGATGAGATCCCCCATATTAAATTTTTTAAAAACTCATGACAAATAACGAGCTTTCACAAAGCCAAAAGGCTGCCAGCCAGCTCCAGACGTATTGGCTTTAACATTGTTACTTAGAAAGGAATTTCGAGACTTTCTCTAAAAAAGCATTGACAATGACAATAGGTCTCGCCTGTGAAATGCATTAGCTGACATTTTGCCTTTACCAGTGCTGAATAGCATCGGCAAAAGGAAAACATTGTTGCCAATATTGAAAAGCCCTAGCAAAAACAAAAAGAAACCAAGAATGGCAGGCTCCAGCATTATGACATACAAGCACTAATACATCACCACAGATGCACACATACGCGTCATGATGCTGCAATGGCTTTTTTTTACTCTATGGCCATCCCGGTGTGATGAATGCTTCACCACGCATGTGCATAGAAGTGTCACCACATTGTTTTACATTGAATTACCATTCTAAGATGGCCAATGGACATCTTGGAATGGTGAAATAAAAAATAAAAATAAAAAAGGAAAAGTATGTGAAAAAGTTTGTCCAGAAGTGGCATAGTAGCAAATTGCAGCTGCAGGACACTTTGTAAAAAAAAAAAAAGAAATAAAAATTTTAATTGGAGGTGGGCAAAGAAGCAATGGAGGAGAGGGACGGATGCAACTTAATGATAGCGAGTGGCTGGGAGCAACAGTGAAAAGGGTAGGACGGGTAATCAATCGAGAATCCGAGGAGAGGGAGAAAAAAAAGCAAACAAATTGCCGAGCAGGACTGGCAGCGTCAGTGTGGGGTAAGGTGGAAGTGAAGCAACACAGAGTATTACAACAAGCAGGTCAGAGTGGGGTGGGGTTCTCGGTTAAGAAGTGTGTCAAGAGGTTCTATGCCGCTGGATGTAGCTGTAATGCCATGGCATTTTCCTAATTTGCAATCCACCTAGCAGGGTCCCTTAATGCCAGAGTGAATGAACTGAGTAGGCGGTAGCGGATTATAAGTGGCTTCTCCATCCTGAGGTGGTGTAGGGCATCTTTCAACAGTGGGGAGAACCCTGGTCAGATCTTTTCATCGCTGTCAAGATTGTGGAGTGTTGAAAGTTTTGCACTTTGAAATTTCCACAAGAACACTTGCTAGGAGATAGTTTCTGGTTGCTATGGCACAAAAGACTCATGCAGACATTCCAGCCCCTGCTTCTCCTGTCCTGAATTCTGAAGAAAATCACAAATGACCTGGCCAAAGTCATCCTGGTGGCTCCAGATTGGGTGAGGACAGTGTGGTATGAGTATCTGTCCTCCCATCAGGCTGCCACCTGATGAGAGTCTCCTGTCATAGCAATAGGGTGGAGCCCTTCTCCCCAATGTGCCCAATATACACCTACATGCATGGTGACTGCACAGTGGCATCTGACTGTATTTGATCTGCCACTTGAAGTGGTGGATAGCATCCTTTCGCCAAGCACCCTTCCACCAAATGCATTTATGACACAGGCTGGGCCAAATATGTGGCCTAGTGAGGTGTTCACAGAATTGACTCCTTACAATCAAAGCTGCCAGAAGTCCTTTTGTTTGTTTTAACTTTGGCCCAGCATGGTTTCACAATGGGCACTATTAAAGGTATTTGTCGGCCCTTTCAGCCTTTCTACGTTTGCTGGACCAGCAATCCTCACCTATTGTGATGAGCGCCATTAAAGGTTTGACACACAACTCCCCTCCCAAACTGTTTGTGATGCCACTGTGGAACCTTAACTTAGTATTGACATTTCTGATGTTTATGCCCTTTGAGTTGATGCATAGCTGCTCACCGTGCCTACTGACTTGAAAGACCATTTTCTTCATTGCGATAAAATCTGTTAATTGCGTGAATGAACTTCAGACACTTTCAGTGCAGCCACCCTACACCACCTTTTTCCTGGATAAGTTGGTTATGAGGACTCGAGCAGCATTTTGTTGCAAAAGTTGTGATTCCCCTCCACATTTGGGAATCATTTACTATGCCACCCTTTTTTGCTCCCCCATGCCTCAAAAGAGACTCCATCAGCTGGACCTCAAAAGGGTGTTAAGTTTTTACAGTGATTGTACCAAGGTCTATAGAGTGGCTGATTAACTTTTCTCTGCTCTGTGTCTCTTTCTTGGGGTAAAGGTTTCCAGATCCAGTCTAGTGCCTGGGATAAAGGTTTCCAGATCCAGTCTAGTGCCTGGGAAGTATTCTGAGGTGAGGAATCAGTGGTTAGATAGAGTATCCACCAGGAAGAGAATTACCAAAGGTAAGTAGTTTGTTCTTCAAGATTAAGGCAACACTAGCTCTTGGCTCGTTCAGAAAAATGCGCTTTCTATTACTTGTTTGAGTTTTGATTTGTGAACTCAAAGCCCAGCGAATGACCAGAGAGATGTTTCCAACAATCTTAGAATGGAAGTCTCCAACTTTTCTAAAACAAACCCAATGTTTCTTAGGAATTATTAATTATTTATGTTTGTAGTTTTATATCTTGCAAACTATGTCCAATGATATTAAAGTGCTTTAGATGAGCATCATATTACCTAACACAACAGATTATTTTGTTTTTAGGCATGGGGAGATTACGTTTTTTGCCCAGATTTTTTTTCTTAGACAATGGGATATTAAGTGATTTGCACAGAATCGCAGGGTGGATTTTAACCTAGTTTCACAGTTCCAAATTTGTCAGCTCCTGCTACTGATATTAATAGGAAACTATGCAGAGATAGTTACTCCCTATAAGATACGTACTGAAGAAATGTAAAGAATGTGTTCGACTCAGAAGTCTCTAAGGCATTTGAAAAGTTGGAATAAAAATGCACTAAGGGGAGGGGAGGAGCCTAGCTCGCGGCCGTGATGGTCGCCCTTTAGCTCGGCTCCCGCAGCCCTCCATCCTGACTGCCTATCCTGTCTTTTATCCTGTCCCGGGACGGCACACTTTTGGGGAATTGGAAACATTACGGCTTGTTTGTACTTACCATCTGACCCCGGGGTCTCGACGTGCAGTGGCTCCGGAGTTCTGGCCTCCGAGAGATCGGGGCCTCTGCGAGACTTGGACCGGGACCTGGCCGGTGGGATCCGACGGCTCTCGGCCCCGGCCGAGAGCGAGAACCAGTGTTGGGAGCCGATGTGCGAAGATCCCGGCGATCCTGACCCGGACCTGCCCTGGTGGTCGCGTGGCCGACGTGGGTGAGAAACCCCGGGACCTGATTCTGAGAGGGGGTCCCCCCGCCGCTGCTTTGTCCGGCGGCCCTGGTCCTCGGGGCCCGGACTCCGCTTGTTTGGGGCACCGGTGCTGGTGCGGGCGGAGACCCGTTTTGGGCGGACATCCTTTTGGCATCGAAGCCGCCCTTGCGGGGACCCCCGGCGCTTGTAAAGTCCTACATTTGAGAACTGGTTTTTCCGGGGGTCCTCGTGGGCGGAGATTGGGCTGATTCACGAAATGGCGGCCGGCCCTCTGGAACGAGAGTCACCCTGTGGCGGCGGGCCCGAGTTGCCTGATTGTGTGGGGATCGGGTCTGGTGGGCGTGAGCCGACAGTCAGAGATATCCTGGAAGCCCTCAGATCCCTGCACGCTTCTCTGGCTCTGGGCGTCTCGGTGGGTCCGCCACGATCCGCCGCCATTTTGGGCGGCCGTTTCTTCTTGTCGCCCTCTTGTTTCGATGCCTCCATTGCCTCACCCCCCTCGATTGACCTGAGTGTCTCCACCACTGATCGAAGATCGTGTAGTGTGCTGGTGACTTTGGGGTGCCCTGCTTTTCAAGGTTCGGACCCCGGGGACTCGGATGCTGTACTGCGACCCTGTTCGACATTGTTGCCTGGAATTATGGATGGACTTCCTCCTGCGCCTGCTTCGATGACTTTGCCTGTGTCTAAAATTGGGACCACCTCGCCCGCTCCAGTGGCGCAACTGAACTCCTGTTTCTCATGGCTCGTGCTTCGATTGTTGATGCATCGATACTTTCAGTTTGGACTATTGCTCGCTTGTCGATCTATCTACCCCCCACATAACTATGCTAGTCACCATTCCACTCGATTATATGCTGATTTCGTATTTAGTATGTGGTTGTACATTGCCATGTGGTGGGTGGGGTTTGTCGCTCGGAAGGGCTGGGGGTGAAATGTACGACTTCTGCTTGATTCCCGGTATGCGATTTTGTTGCACAATTGTCTCTGATCGTAGAGGGGTGGGAGGTCCCCTTCTCCTAATATTTTGTGGCGCGTGATGGGGTGTCGTCCTGGTCTGTTTTTGGTTGTACTTGTCGGGTTGGGCGGAGGGCTGTAGCCTACCATTTGTATTATAGTTATTCTGCTCCTCCCTCCTGTTTTCTTTCTCCGCTTTTGTGGCCTTTTTGTCTCGTTTTTCTTTCTTTCTTCTTGCTATATTTCGGGTTCTGGTTTAGGGCGACAGGCACGCTGTTTGAAGGGTAGGCCGTAGCCTTCTACAGGGGTGCAGGGTGGGACGGGTGGGTTGGGTTCTATTTTTTGTTTGTCTTCTGGTTCTATGGCCCTTTTGTATCTCTTTTTCGTGAGGCCGCGTCTGTCCCGACCTCCTATGGTGTGTTTCGGGTGGGGGTATGGCATCGTTACTCCTCCTGCTACATTTCGGCTGTCCTTCCATCCGCTTGCCATGCCCCACTTGGGCCGCTAATCCTTTTGTCTCCTGTCCTCCCACCACGGGGAGCCGTGTCGGCGTGTCTTTTACCTTCTTTTTTCATATTTCCTTATTCCCCTTTTATTGTTTGGTTTTTCTTCCCTCCATTTTCCTTTCCCTCCTCTTCCCCCCCCTACCTAGTCCTTCTTCCCTTTTTCCTTCCTGCGTCCCAGAGGGTACTGTGACGGGCGGGTTTTCATTTATTGTCTTCCGATCCCTCTGTTCTGGTTTGGTAGTGTCCCGGGTGGTGGGCGTGTTACGAGGATAATGCTCAGGGGCTGACTGTATCTCACATATCCTGATTTCTTGACTGCATTGTGTTGTCCCCCTGATATTTTGCTTCATGCCCCCTTCTTAATGTTGAGGTTGATTACGGGATGTCGGATGCCTCCGTATTGCAGGTGTGCCTGTCATATGTCCTCTCCCCTTATTGTAAAATTAAGCCTTATTTACTCCTGTGTTTTAGCCCTTTAGTTTTTGTATTTCTTCTCCCCTATTGCGATTGTACGGCCTCTGCTTTGTATTGATTGATTATGTACTATTTGCCTGATGACTCCTGACTGTTTTATACACTGCGGCCGGCCGGCTTGGTTGTGGGCCTCGATTTGTCTTCTTTTGATATCAATAAAGGTTTTCACACAAAAAAAAAAAAAAAATGAACTAAGGCTCCACATTTTCAACAACCAGATCCTACAAAACCTTTTATATTAGAAACTGATCTCCAGACTGGCGGAGCAGTTCTCATTCATAACAATGGAAATGAGGTACATTCCATAGCTTTCTATTCTTAAACGTTCAATAATTCAGAAGTAAATTACTTAGAGTTGGAAAAAGAACTTTGGCCCAGAACGAAGTCTTCAAGAAACGGATACACCTTTTACCTGGAACCTAACATTTTATGTCACTAATCATAAGCATTTTTAGGTAAATAACTGCATATAGGTGGTTCCTCCTATGAGGATAAGAGATTCATCAAGTAACAATAATACTTGAAGTAATACAATCACTAGAAATATGTTGAAAAAATATTAATAAGCATTTCAAACATGATTTTAGTCAGAATCTGATTGCTGATTCAGGACAGGGCACACATGAATGTAGACAGTCACTGTTTGCATTCAAACATTTTCCAACCAGAACTGCCAATCAGCTTCTGACCAAAAGCACTTTTTAACTGTTTATGATTTGTAAAGACATGCAGGAACCAATAAAGTCCTGTCACTAGATGTGTGTGACTAAGGCATTCGAGACACTAGAATGGGCAAATATGTTTGAAGTCCTTCTATACATGGGGTTCGCCACAAATGTTATGGCCTGTAGGCGAAAGCTCCATAACAAGCCTCTGGCTAGAGTAAGAGTCAATGGTAACATGTCCATTCCATGTAGAATAGAGAGAGGAACACAGCAGGGGTGCCACCTGTTCCCATGATATACGCTTTGATGCTGATGCCAGAGCATGTTGGATATGAAATGATGGCCTACAATCGGCCAATACCTAGGAAAAGCGCATCTCGCAATATGCAGATGAAATAGTACTTTATACAGCAGAGCCTTAACTGGACATCAGATCGTCTACTTCAAATACCTACAATCTTTGGTAGATATTTTTAGCAGAAATTAGGGGAAAATTGGTGCTGTATTCACTTTCAGCGTGGCTGCTGGTTAGAGAATTTAGATGCCCCTTCAAAATTGCCACAGACGATTTTCACGAATTGAGCATCTATATCACCTGCAATCAGGAAAATTTCCTGAGACTAAACTTATACACGCTATGGAGCATGTTTTGGGAGGATGTTGGATATTGGCAGCCTGCCATTGTCCCTTCTCATCAGTGAAGTGACGCTTGAAATGATCGTGCTGCCTAAATGTATGTATGACCTCTAGAACACACTGTTTTGGGTTCCCGCAGAGGTCTTTAGAAGGATGGAAGCCAAGATAAGGACACTATTGTGGGATGGGAGGCCACCAACAATAGTGATCAACAAGTTGTTAAGAGGGGTGTATGAGGACATAATTGTCCTCCTGAATATGCAAATATACTATTGAGCCTCCCAGATGGTGACAGTCAATGAATGGACCACTACTTCTCTTGATACATCCTGCGTTGAAATAGACAGATATGCAATGGAGCCATATTGTTATCTTGCTGCCTTGTCTAGGAAGTGGACCAAAGAAGCCATACTGAAGTACACACACTTGGTGTTTAAGGCCTAGGATAAACTCACATAATATTTAAAATGAGGGTGAGATTCTGATCAAGGATACGCTATTGCGGGTGAGTGACCTATTCTGAGAAGCTGGCAACCTGCAAGGTTTTAAGAAATAGGACACAATGGGGGTTAGAAAGCTGGGGGACGTATGGGGGAAATTTGGGCCAATCTCTTTGGAGACCCTCAACAGAGATTATGGATATGCAGGCACGGAAACATATAGATATCTTCAATTACATCTTATATTCCAAACAAACAATAATTGAGGACTCTTTCCAATAAGAATTGGATTTTCACAGAGCCCCTCCTGCGAGAAGCAATGTCCCTTATATGTAGACATATAGCAAGATAATTAGTCAGGCTACTGACCCACTAGTGAATTTAAAGGAAAGGAGGGAGTGAACCCTAGTGGAATTCCAGGAAGGGGAGTTGGAGGAAGCAATCCGCTCCCCAAGAGAGGTATCCATAAGGGTGGGATTCCATTTGGTACAATATAAAAAGTTGCACAGAGTGTACGTCACCAGAGTTACTGGTGAAGATAGTGCATGAGACAAATGATTGTTGTTTAAAAGGGTGCAGGCAGAACGGCAGCTCTATTCATACAAAATGGGACTGTTCCAGATTAGGAACTTTCTGGAGGAAGTTATAAACTGTCTTGTGAGTCTAACTCCCTTCATGGTGATGCCACCTCCAAAATTGTGTGCATTGAATGTATGGGGTAATTTTATGTTACAGAGGCACCAAAACACTTTCTGCAGACTAGACTCATAGTGGCAAGAAGGAATATACCCAGAAAATAAGGTACAACCATGGGACCCAACCTAGACATGTGGATGCCTGAAATGGATTGGTGCATGTTGACTGAAAAACAGGTATACGTAGGAGGTCGATGACAAAAAAAAGGCAAAAATCTGGATGTCGTATACAGCGTACATGGAATTGATATAAGCTTTGTTGAACTCGGATGTGATGGGGAAATGAAACCAGTCAGAGATTTATAGGTTTTAAGAGAAGTGTTGTTTTTATTGCACTACTAATTAGTCTGTTGGACGTTAAATTATGTTGTTCTGTGTTTGTTGCTGTTGTCTTTTCCCTTGTTCCATAAGATGTTTGAAAAATATTTTTGAAGATAATAGTACTATTCAAATTATAACTACAAAATCCAGTTACCTATAACAGACATTGCCACAGTGGCTGTGGCAATACTCGCAGAACTTCTGCAGCACTACTGCTACACTGTTATTATTGCTGCATTATGCCCCTACATCCTACAGTGGTGAAAGACTACTTATTTGTGACTAATCCGAATGTGTTTATATCCTTTAACATAAAAAATAAGGAATAGCAAAATGACAATCTTTCTACAGATATTACTATCTCTACGACTGAATCTACTGCAGCAAGTTGTGCTAACCTTACTGTCAGAAACACAGAAAATTCTAAAGTGTAGATGTCAACGCCAATCCCTTCATCTCCCCCCAAGGTCGACTCAACCCCTTTCACTGGGACAAGGATGTTAATGAAGACCCAGGCAGATGGTAAGGGAGAGGGGTAAGAGAGAGAGGCACACTCCTGCAGGCTGTGTTCAGAAAACCCAGAATGGATTTCGGAGGCACAATATCCCAGGGTTAAATTATGAATGTCAGGGTCTCCACCTGGTGATGAGAGAAAACAGTTACTAAAGGGTCAACACATTAGGATAGGACTTGGACTTAAAAGGTAACAACAATTGGGACTTAACAGGTGCAAGCGGAGTAGACTATATACCTAGTTCCTAGCGTACTGTATCCCCCACTCAGGAGTCAAAGATGAAATGTCCATGCTGCACCAGGAGATTGGAGACCTGGACAAGTAGACAAACTGAGAAGAGGGTGACAAGGAAGGTAACCAAGGACAGTTAGAGGGAACTTGAGGACCAAAAGGAACCATATAAGAGAGAAAACAACTAAGGTGAAGGGACTAAATGAGCCAGAAGCAAACTGTAGCAAATAGTGAAAAGTCATAACAGCCGCTGTTGCCAGTCAAGGGAACTCTATACATGTGCTTCTCCTCTAGTAGCTGCAGTTGTGCATATGAATCTGAGAAATGTAGTCTTTCCCAGTCCCTGATCTCCTGTGTCCAAACATGTCTTGGGATCTTACAACTACCATTTACACAACAACTACAACACTGCCATTGTGACCACTGTTGTCACTACACATAAAAAGGCAAAGCCCTTCTGCAAAAGTTTGATTTGACCGGTTCTCCTTAATCTACTTATAGCATTTCTCAAATCGAAGTAGTATTTCGCTTTGATGAAAAGGAATATTGAATGTGTCTGCTGTGGAAAAGTGCACAGGAAAGGAGAAAAGATCATCATTTGAGAGAACAGCCGGGCAACAATCTCATAGATGGAAGCCCAGACACTTCACCTGAAAATAAACTTGGATGTGCATCAATGGTCAAGCCTACACTATTGATTCCTCTGAGAGGTTTGATTGCAACAGTCAGAACAAGTTTAAGGCCAGGCACAAAACTGTATCTCTGATCAATATTACCTTATTGAAATTAAACTTTTATGGTTTTGATAATAGAATCAAATACAATAACACAAGTAATAAAATAAAAATCAGGACAATTGTCATCTCTCAAATTAACAATATCCTGCAAAATGCAGAATCTAAAAAACATGTTAATTAAAGTTTTGGGCCAGACTCTAATTATTTTACATTAGGGACAAGAAAGAGTTAAAGAAAGATCCATTGAATAAGCAGAATGTTAACTGTATAAATGTCATAGCACAAACAATGTACTTAATCAACAGGCTTAGAAAACAGTCCATAGCTTACATAATATTTGAGTGCCAGCTTTCATGAAATATTGATTGCAAGTATTTTAGGCTTATTTGTCTCAGTGCTGGAGAGATATTTTAAAACATGGTCTGTATACTTGTTGCGCATTCTATAGTTTGCAGTAAGATACCTTTTAGTTTGCCATTTACCTTCAAATTGGTGCAAAGGTATATAACTTACATTAAACCGTGAGAAGGTTTTCTTCAAACTTTATTTTGTCTTGCTACTTAAATGTGCCTAACAAGAACATGTCAAATAAGAATCCTTAGCATATAGAAAATAAGAGAGCTCTTCACACTTGAGCAAATCTTGTATAAAACTCAATTCCATAACAATATTTTGTAATGTCATCTTGTTCTGCATGTTACCCCTAGCTGGCTATTAATTCTTTAAATATATTTGATATGTTTCCATATATTAGATTTTTGTATTTACCCATCCAAAAGTGTATCTTTAAAATCTCTATACAAACAATAACATACTTTAATTCATGTGGCAATCAAGATATTTTGTTGTTTTAACTGAGATCTTGTTGCCACACCTTACCTTGAAGCCTGTTTGTTTTCATGTGGAATGGAGGGTGTTTGAAAATTAAAGTCGAAAAGTAGTTTTTTAAGAAATTTCATCATACTTTGAAAACAAACTTTAATCCTTTGAGAGATAAATCTTTATGGGCCTAAACCATATTTCTGTTGCATTTTTATATTAAGCTGCGAGATAAATTGGAAGGCTCCCATACACCTTTAAGACTACTGAAATATTTCACAAAATATATGTTGGTATTGAGGTAGGGATACATGTTTTGGGATAAGATGATTCATGAATTTAAGTTTGAATTATAGAATACTGATGAATATTTAATTATACTGTAGTATAAGAAACAAACTTGAGTATATAATGCATTCTGCCATGGTTCAGCCAAAGACGTGGGTATGCTGGAAGTGCAGGCAGTCTCCAAATCTCATTGGTAATCAATTACTGAAATAACTCACAAGAGAAAGGATAGAAAAGCAGAAGGAGACAGAAAACCCAGGAGCACCTCTAGTCTTTGTACTCACCTGGCGTAGTGCACTGCCATAAAAGTGCTTGGAGTGATTCTCCAGTCCGAAATGCCGCAATGGGCGCGGACTGCATTTTGCAGTGTTTATCAGTGGTGTAGCTTTTGGGTGGGGGAAAGGGGGGGAGGGGTTTGCACCACCCCTAATAAATGTCTGTTGTGATGAATAGGTGAGTACAGGTGCTTTAAGTCAGGTATGGTGAGGTGTCTGTCAGAATTTATACACAAACAGACTAAAAACGCTCCCACAACTTCTTCCCCTCTGTTTGAAAAGAGAATGAAAAAAATGTTAGTTATTTCACAAAATAATGTGTTTGTACTCACTTAGTATCCCTACGATTTTTTTTCACTGCCCCTTAAGCCTCTCTCATTCCCCTTAAGCCCCTCTCGTGCCCCCTGCTTGTCGTTTGTTAATGTTTACCATTATGGGCTATATTTACTAAGAGACAAAAGAGATGCACATCAACGCAGAATCTTTTTTCCCAATCTACTTTCTAGCATAAAACTTGTTTTGGGCTGGAAATCCCCTTGAAAGTAATGCAAAGGAGTGCGTAGAACTGCTTTGCATTGCTTAGCACCAAGCCGGCATTCCATTGGTGGTACATGGGCATTTCCATGCAACCACAAATGATTTTCGATGCAAAGCCCTATTTATTAAAAAAAGTAGAAAGAGTTTTGCATAAAAAATAACCCCCATTTCAAATAGGCCAATCAAGGAGAAATGCTTTTATTTCACCTTTCTTTTCCAACTTTGCGTGTGTGTTGCACTGTACAGCACACATACAAAGTGGGAAAAGTGTTAAAGTTTGTCTAAGCATAAGGGGGATGGGAGCACACTGCCTCACATCACACCACAGTTTGCCCCTTGACATTATGGTGAATGCAGTTCTCATTTAGCACTTACTTGATTATTAGTAGTAGTATTTCACAAGAGTTTGTGCAGGTAATGCTGCTCATCTTTAGCAGCATTGGATTTTATCCTTCATCAGCAGAGATAAAAAACACATTTTATCAGGGGTTGCTGAGAATGCTGCCACAAACCTCTTAGGTCTCAGTACCTCCAGGTGCACAGGTGCATCTCCAAAAGCTTGTCGCCCACTGGCTCAACAGAGACTTTTTGAACATAAGGGGGATAGTAGTGTCTAAGCATAGTAGTTTGTAGTGATAGGGAATCCTTCCAGTACAAAACCTAAGCTAGACTCACAAAGACACCCTTGCACTATGGCGCAAAGGTGTGCGCAGGGCGAATGGCCACCTGATTGTGTGGCGGCAGGGAGTGAGGAGAAGAGAACCTAGGGCCACATGCATCAAACTTAAGAATTGCGATTCCTAAATTGCAATTTTTAAGAAATCGCAATTTAGGAATCACAATTCCTTATGCATGTAGGAATTGCAATTCCTTATGCATGTAGGAATCACACAAAAATGTGCGATTCCTACACATTCCTTATTTGCGACTCACAAATTGCGAATCGCAAATAAGGAATGTGTAGTATTTTCTTGTTATGTTTATAATGTCATCTGTAATCTGGTTCCTAGCTGCTCAGCCTGTGTGAGTGTTCTGTATGGAATGTTGGTGTGATGGACATGAGTGGAATGCTTGGGTGCCTGGTGTAAGTGTTGACAGTTGGAAGATGGGCTGAGCAGCAGGCAGGCTGCTCCTGGTGGGGCTGCTACCATTGATGTTATGGACTCAAATAAATATCTTAAAGACACTACTCGGCTACGTCTGCTATGTCACCTCTACGCATGGAACGTACTTGCTACATTATAGCTTCTCATTCATTCCTATGGGCCTAGAGAACCATGGGAATCAATGGGAATTGCATGCGCACTTTGCGAATACCAAATAGGTACTCGCAAATTGTGCATGCAATTTCAAGGGTGCAAGGGTGCCAAAAGGACAAACTGATGCACCCCTGAAAGTGCAATTAAAAAACATGTTGCACACACTTGCCCCAAAGGCATGTCGGTGTGCAACATAGAACTTTGAAAAATGCACTTTTCTGCATTTTTCAAAGTTTTCACAAACTACCATCAACTTTAAGTTAATGGTAATTTGCGTTTCTTAAAAGCGAAATCACAATTCTTTTTTGTTGCATTGCATTTAGGGAATCGCACTTTGCAATTCCCTACATATAAGTAATTGCAAATTTTGCGATTATTTAAATAGCGATTTTTGCATTTGGGATGATGCATCACAAATGCAAAAATTGCGGTTGCAAAGGGGCGACCGCAAAAAAACAATGATGCATGTGCCCCTATATCTCTGTAAATATGGCACTCTCATGCTCCCTCCTTCTCACGCAGTGCAGTATTTTTGGCTGCTACACTGCATGAGAATTTGATAAATAGACATCTATGTGCTAGCGTGATTGTTGGGAAATCTGAAGCTCACCACCCCCCAATCTTACTGTTGAAGCTACACCTCTGGTGTTCATGTGTCTTCCTTCCAGTGCACAGCTCATGTTTCCTCTACTGAGAGCCGCACACAGCATTATGGAGCGAGTTTTGACTTTTCCTTACATGTGGCAACTCTGTGAAGTCACGTGCAGGGAAAAGGCATGGTTTAAGGTTTGTGCAGTGTTTCTGTAAATCAACAGGTACTAAAACTTTTTCTTTTCCTATCATGAAATTTAATAATTGTAGGTTCTATCCCCCTTTTTGAGATTCAGCCATGTTTTCCTTCTTTGTTAACCAAGGCATCGTGGATGGGAATTACTTCCTGTTTCCTCCAAGGTTCACTTCCAGAAGATTAGTGTAAAAGGTGACTCAAAAGTAGCACAGTTACACATGGAGTATTGTTTGCTCGCTCGACCTGTGTGGAATTCTTTCTCCATATATTTCCGCACCTTTCTTGTCCTAGTCTACTATCTTGTTGTTGGCCTGAGCCCCTTGGGAGTATTTTTATAGTTTACATTTTTTCCGTAGCACCTGCAATTGACTTCCTTAGTAATTTCTGTCTCACTGGTCAGCCCTGGATCCTGAAGTTTCTGTTGGTGGTTGAACCAAGAAAGTGTTGAAGCCGTCACTACGAATACTTACCCCGGATAAGCGCTTGCTATCACAAGTCAGTGTTGGCAAAACCTGGGCGGAATAGAGTCTGCTTAAGGACTAGTACACTAACTCATCATCATCAAGTCTTTATTTCGGTATTACAGTATCATAAAAGAAACAAACACATGAATCTTGGTTAATACACTAACTCATTCTCAGGTGGTGTATTGAGCGAATCTTGAACGATTATGAGAAAGAGGCATGGACCAGTAAGCAGATGTTATGTGCCTGGGTTAGGGCCATGTAACTTAGCTGCACATTTTCTTACATTGTCCTCTTTCTGCACAATAACATGACTGCAGTGACCTTTTGCACATATTCGCGTGTGTGACAATGTTGGATTCGTTTCTTTGAAACAACTTCTGTTTACACATTTGGCTTCACATAACATTATCACAATGTCTCAAACATAAAGTACAAGGCCTCTCTAAGCACAATGTACAAATGTCCTTCTATCTTCATCCACGGGGCGACAGGGCTATCTAAATATCCATAACATTACTAATCTATACGCACTTTGCAAGGATGTTTTTTATTATAAATAATAGGCATCTTAGAGGATTAGTAGAGGAGGCACTTCAGCTGCATGCTGAGACTTCACCACGCACCAGTCTGACATCTCTGTGAGGGGTGCCCAGTTTGTGACCAGGATGGGGTCCTACATTCTCTTCTGCCAGGTAATGGGGTTGGATCATTCCATGGGGGGTTTCTTGGCTCTACACCTACGCAGACTCTAGACATACACAGAGTAAGCTTTGCATAGTAGGAGTATGCCTGATTACTACCTTGTTTTATATGCCTGCGTTAGCACCATGGTAGAACTATATCTGCTATTTACTATTTTTTGGTGCTTGTAATCACTTTGATCTGCTTCTGTCTACTAATTATCGCAGCACATGTATTTTATACAAGAATACCGTTGGTTCAATAAATATACTGAAAACGTCCCACTGTATATTCTCTGTATATTTTTCTGAGAACAAAAGAGCCCAAGTGACTGAGTGGAAGAGTTCTGATCTGTTAGCATGATCCCTGAGGGGTCAGGATTGTTATGCTCAGTAGTTGCCAGAAACCATTTGCTCCTGGTTTATGTTAGGGGGGCTTATAGTGGCACTGTGAGCTAGCTGGTCTCTAGGCCAACATATCCTGCGGGGGTGCTTGGAATCAGTCTAGGCACCTCACCCAAAGTTTATGCTGTCCACAAATGCGCAGGTCCTACAGATTAGTGGGAACTACAAGACACAAACATTACTAAACTATGTCAGTTGTAATAAGAATTTAGCCCTAACAGTTTCAGCAGGCCTACCCAAATCTTGGGCAGATGATAAATTCATGAGAACAGCCATTGACCTACATATCGATGGCGCACCCCAGAATTCCCAGGAGACTGAGACCTCTGAACAACACAAGGCAAAAGTGCTCCAATGAGACATAACACAGACAAACAGGGACAATTCAAAATGGTTTCTAGGTTAGGACTACGTAAGGGAACTCAAAAGAGTAAAAAACTATGGTGTGTGATGCTGGATTAGGTGGGGGAACTATACGAAAGTTGAGACCCAACGCAACTATGAATCATCATCAGGCAAAGAGACCTGTGCATTTAAATTTACTCTACCAGTAGTGATCTGTAATTGAAATTGACAGTCTGGAAATTCCTTTCCACGTGGTGGTTATCAGTCTAGCTTTCTCACTCATCATTGCCCAGTCTTCCATGGTCTATAATCTCTTCCCTGCTTGAATCGGCTGATTCAAAGGTTAACACGAAGGGCAACAGACTTAACCCTTGGCAATGGCCCCTTGCCTCTGTGCTTTTGAACTGGAATCTGACAGTACCCCTGTCTCCCACACACCCTGAAGAATCCTCCCAGAACCCTCTCTTGAGGCTTTGCAGATCTTCCAGACATATTAGGAAAATGTTTTTGAAATGTATGTACCAATCCAGTTGCAAGCACTAATGAAGCTCTTTCCCAGAATCTTCAAGAGTCTCACAATCTTTCCAGACCACCAGATACTCTGGTTGGCCATGACATATTTTGAAACAAACAACAGACATATTGTCAAACTCCGGGATTTCATCCATCAAAAGATTAAGAGGAAAAATCCTTGTTTCTTTATTAGCAGGTTTAACTCAGATGTGTACAACTGATTGTATCCCCCATTTCAGTAGCAGAACTTATCTAACTGAAGATGAGACCCATAAATAAAAAGAAAGTTAGCGGAGCCACACAAAATGCTCCTGAGATAATAGGAAGGAGGAAGGAGGGAGTTTAGGACAGCATAACATTTGTAATCTGCCTTGGCCTTCACTGGATGTTGCTGTACTGTCTTCATGATGCCATGTATGTGATGCAGTAAGTCAACATTTAAGGTGTTTTGAAGGGTAAAATGAATATAGGCAGCATGTGGGAATGAATATTATAGATGCAATAAAAGGGGATGTTCCTAAAGAGCTATGTTGGGAGTTATTGTAAGCAAATTCTGCAGGAGCAGTCCAGCTGAACCATTCATTCAGATGGTTCATTAAATAGGACCTAAGTCACAAGAGAGTCCCATTCCACCCTCGCTCAGTCGTTACGAACACTGAAGGCAGATACCTGATTGTCATGGGGTATCTAATGGATCATAGCTCAGCCCTGGTGTACATATACGCCCCAAACACCGACTGAATTTTTTCACTCTTCACACACACAGCTTTCCAAGATAGAACTTCTCTCTCCTACACATTGGGTGCAGGCGCAACCCACCCCACACCGACTATACCCACTACGCTGGCCAACACAACACCTGGACTAGAATAGACTATTGGTTTGTTTCCCCTGACATCTCCAGCTGGGTCCAGTCTCTTGTGACTCTGCCGAGAACTTATTCGGACCACTCCCCGGTTCAGTTGCTTCTTAAGGTTCCCCGACCAGAAGGTTTCGAACTACAATGGCGCTTCCCAATTCGCGCCCTTAATGACAACCTTTTCCATGCAGAAGTGTGCAAAGCTATTGAAGAATACTTCACCATAAAAACTGGCGCAGTTGACACCTGGGTGGTCCTATGGGAGGGCTTCAAGGCATTCATCAGAGGTGTTTGCATCGCCAAACATGCTGGGGTGCTCAGGGATCTCCGTACTACACTTTCACGCTTGGAGCGTGACCTGACAGCACTGGACAACACTTTAACACACACCCCTGACACAGATGAGGCGGGTAAACGTCTGGCCCTTCTTACCGAGTACAAGGACACTGCAGATCGTGAGATACTTTATCTTGGCAAATATCAGACCACCAGGCGATACAGCAGAGGTGAGCGTCCAGGCCGTGTACGGACTCAGATGCTTCGGGCACCGTACAGCAGGGCCTACATTACTGAGCTTTTTTACATCCTTTTATACTTCCAGGGTGGGGCATGACCCCTCTGCACAGGAAGCCTATTTATCGGAGATCGCATTGGTTTACCTGGAAAGCACATGCAGGACTTCTTAGCAGAGCCAATCTCTGAGGCTGATGTCCTTGGTGCCATCCATACTCTACGATGCTCCTCTGCCCCTGGGCTGGACACCTTTACAGGGGAGTTCTATCAGGTGTATTAAGGCCTCTTGGCGCCGCAACTTATCAAAGTGTACGTGGAAGCCCTCGAGAAACAAATTCTTCCCCCCACTCTGCGTGAGGCGGTGGTCATACTTCTCCCTAAGCCCGGCAAAGACCCATCATTATGCGGGTCCTACAGGCCATTGCCCCTTCTGAATTTGGATTATTTTAGCTAAGATAATCACATACCGCCTATCCCAACTGATGGAATTTATCATCTCGCCAGCCCAGTCTGGTTTTATCCCCCATAGATCAGCCTCCCTGAATCTCAGGATGCTTTTTTTGTTCCTCCACAGGACCACATCTGAGATCCCGGCCACCGCAATCCTACTGGACACCAAGAAGGCGTTTGATTTGTTAGAGTGGCTTTTCTTCATATCAGTTATGCGGCATATGGGAATGCCTGTCGGATTCATAGCCACCACTGCACTATGATACTGCCGCCCCACGGCGAGACTTCGCCTAAACGGCATGCTCTCCCACCCCTTCTCTCTCTCATGCGGCACCCAGCAGGGTTGACCTTTGTCCCCTTTATTGTTCATCCTGGCTATGGACCCCTTAATCCGTCATTTTTAGGAAAAGCATCTTCAGAGAGGCCTATAGTTCAACACCAGCCCTCTCCTGGTCTCGCTCAACACAGACAATACCATCCTATACGTCAGAGAGCCCCAGGTAAATTTGGAGCTTCTCATCAGAGAGATCATCCGATTCGGTCAACACTCTGGCCTGGGAATCCAGTGGGGTAAGTCGGTTATCTTTCCCTTAACATCCAACACTACTTCTTGGGACTTTGAATTCCCCCTCGAGTGGTGTACAGACACTGTCAAGTATTTGGGCATACACATCTATCTGGAGACCACTCAGATTATCCGCCTTAATTACGGGTGGGCGATCAGCGCCCTCGAGCCCCCAGTGGACAGATGGCTGCGACTTCACAGTCTATTGCCGGCAGGGTGGCAATTATTAAAATGGTTGTGCTCCCTAAATTTCTATATCTTTTCAATAATATTCCCATACCCCTCCCAAACAGTTTCTTTTTAACGTTACGGTCCCACCTTATCAGATTGGTTTGGGGGGCAAACATGCCTGCATGCGCTGACAGATGCTCACTCTAAAATACGAAAGGGGAGGGTTTGGCGTTCCGGATTTCCACTTGTACTATTTGGTAACCCAATACAGCTATGCCTTGCATGGTACCATCCTGACGCCAGGATTCCCTTTCTCCGCCCAGAGGCTGATTTCGTCCTGCTCGAGCAGTTAGCCACTGTGCTACCTAAGGGCATACTCAGAGACTCTAACGATATTCAGACCATCTCCACCACCAGCTGGGCCTGGGATAGGCTGTGACGCGTCCTCGGCACTGCTACACTGTATTCCGCGGCTCTCCCTATCCCCAGCGCCCGTTGGTTGCCAATCACCGTTGAAAAACTGGTGCAGCGCACGCTGCCCATATTCGACATCTATAAACTGGGTAATTTATATCCGAATGGCCACATCTTCCCGACAACAGAGGATGCCCGTGTCCATGACGTCACATTTATGGACAGCTTTGTTCTAGGCCGGATTCGTTCGCCGCTTCGTGGTACTGTTACTGGTTTCCCGATTGAACCAGACTCATTCGCACCGCTCTCGCTCATCATTGAAAACGAGAGTGGGGCTCACCTCATATCTAAATTATATAAGACATGCTCTGCAATTATCCCGATTAATGACGACAAGATCCCCAAACCTTGGGAGGAAGATTTGGGCCGCCCATCACTGACGACCAGTGGGCTAGATGCTGTGAGGTCACGAAGGAAGTGTCACTCAACAGCAGGCATAAACTACTACACTACGCAGGATATACATCACCCCTGCCAAGACCCACAGACTGGACCCGTCCAGACCCCACACTTGCCATAAATGCGATGCCCCTCATGCGGATTTTGCACACCTCACTTGGATCTGCCCAAAACTACAGTCATACTGGGAGGGGGTGCATAGCACATTGGGAGACATGACTGAGCTGTCCCTCGTCCCCACACCTGAAGTGGCACTACTGGGGTATGTGGTTAACTTTCCTTAAAAAAATCCGGAGGTTTGCATCTCTCTACCTGCTGTTCGCCAAGCGGCAAATAGTTATTCACTGGGGCCATCGGTCCTCTCCCACTTTACAAGGCTGGCTGAACAGTCTGGCCTATTACAACGTCAACAGCGAAATATATTCAATCACGCTACCTGGCTCCTCCCGCCCCAAAGACATCTGGGGTCCCTACAGGACCTATGTGGAAAAAGCTAGATGGGCCACTGATTCCCAACTGGAATGGGGCATTGTGTGGTAAATAAATAAATAATACCCTATTTTTGAATGTATAAATGAATAACAGATAGCTCAATAAATAAGAGTCAAGATTCGAGGTAGTAGGAGTTTGCAGGTTTATTACAGCATAAAGGGCAGGAACAGGATGGTAAGGCCCAGCAGCGCTGCTGGGGACAGGATCGGGACAAGGGGAACAACTTTTTGATAACAGTGCATGAGCATATATACATAACGCAAACACATAGCATTACATTGCAATAGGCGTAGCAGTGGGTGGAGCAGAAGGTGTGACGCGTAGCAGTCGCGAAAGATAAGGGTGAAAAGAGGTGTAACAGGGCGTATACATAGACATGTGATGCAAACGTAACAGAATATGTCATGAATGGGGCGGAAACCATGGAGGGGGCTACCTAAGGAGCCGGGACCTCTAACCTGATGGTGCGCGCAAACTAGCAATGACGTATCACTAGGAGAAGCTGGGGGCTATGAACTCTGTGCTAGGAGCAGAGACTGAAGTCTGGAGAGTCAGGGCGACATGTACCTAAACAGTATCTAGTATCTGATGTTTAGAGAACATGTTGATATAAACTAGAAGTCAGGAGGGGAAAGGCTAACTTGATTCTAAGACTGGACCATGCATTATTCTACATGTAGTGCGTGATGAAGAATATTAAATGACCATTAATACAGTATTTCTCTAACGTGGAGACGTGAAGGCTAGACAATGACGGAAACTATTGATGCGATTCAGTAATTTAGGAATGCAGAGAAGGAGGACTGAACTGATAACTGGAATCATAACATATTCTTGGCAGACTCAAAGGCAGAGCCAGCCTGAACCGGGCACTGTGAGGCAGGAAGTAAGTGAAGGGTCGAGGATACAGGTGGGGGCTGTATCGCTCCTCAGCGAGGTTTCAGGAGACAGGAGCTGAATCTGGTGTCCAGGCCCTTTTGAGGCCTAGAGACGGGGACTTTATAATGGAATAACGTGCACACTGAGAAACGTGGCAACGTAGCTTTACATAGGCCTGATATTCGTAGTATTCACGAGAACTGGAAACTGGCATACTAGAGGTGGACACAACTATAATTGTGTCTTGAATCGAACATGGGGAATACATATGCATATTAATCATGCACACATAACATATGATGGATGACACGTAGTGACACAGAACATGGCAAAATTTACTTTTCCACATTCCCTCCTTGTCACTACGTTTCCATCAGGAAACATCAATATTCATGATACCATCTATCATTTCATACAGTATCATTTGCTCGTCTCGAATTATCCTGGAACGGGATTTAGAACGGGGCTTGGGACTAGGAATACAAGAGGTAGCACAAATGCCGCAAATCGCAGGGCCACATTGTATACAGAGACAGCAGCTGAATATGATCGCTACTGCAATACCTAGGAAGGACAATATTTTCCATCCCCAGGCGGAAATTATATTCCAGAACCAACCGGACCATGTCCAGGTGCCTGGATCTTGGTGTATCAGATGGGCAATTTTATGGAGTCTGGTTATAGCTGAATAAACAGACGGTGCGTTATTTGGAATGAAAATGCAGCAACTAGATCCGATGACTCTACAGGCCCCGCCCCTATCGGCCAGTATGACGTCAAGGACGAGACGATTCTGTAAAACGACAAATCTCATAGCAGATTGCTCTTCAGTTAAATTACCTAGAGCAGAGGCAGTCTCATTGACTACTGCTTCAAGGGTTCTGGTTAACCTACGGATTAGCTTACTATTCTGGATAGGTCCGATAAAGAAAAAGAAACCTCTGTTGAAATCTGTATACTGTTCTAGAGCAGTTTCAGTATAATCGACAATTGGGGACTCCCTTCTATGTCTAATGTGTACTAGATGTGTGTTTCTATGATAATCAGATGGGGCTAGGAAAACTGGTGGCAGTAGGAAGGCAATGTAACAGGTTCCCTCCCAATCGAGGGGCAGACGAACATATGCAGTTTGACCACAAATAAAATAAGAATGACGTGAAGCTTTGAAAATAGATTTCCCACTGTCACTATACTTGACAATAGTAGTACAATCACTATGTCCTACATGTACGGAACCATTATTTCGGACACATAATTCACCTCTGACTGGCAGTACTGAAATAGCAGGTAAGTCTGGAGTGGAATCAGACTGAACATTCAGGACCATGAAATTCGAAGAATAGTTACCTAAATTATACACTTCATTTTCTAGATCTAAACCTGTTCTGTGGGGGAGACCTTGCTTGTCTGGAAAGCATGTACTGTTAAGAAAAGACATATCTGTTGAGGATGACGTTAACGTGGACCATGCTCCACACGAACCATTATGTGAAAATGGATAAGGAAAAAGTGGCAGAACTCCCTTCGGTGTCTGGAAAGGGGGGAGTCGACCACACACCCAACAATTAGTGGCATTGCTGGTCTGGTGTGAGTAATGTAACATGCGGATAAAGGAATTATTTCGCATAGCGAGGCGGTAAGAGAGTTCATGAGGAGGCAGATCACTAAACGTGTGCTCTACTGTAGCATTAGCAGACATATTTACATGAGAAACTGGAAAGTACAGGTAAAACGCATAACTGGTGCAGGAAATCATAATACTGAGAAATAATATGAAACATAGAAAAATGATACATCGGATTGAGTTTTGGCTAACTCTCTCACTATGGGGGTCTATTTTATACATGTCAGAAACAGTCTAACCGTTTCACCTAGGGGAGGACTTAGACAATCAAACTGACTGACTTATTTTACTAGACCTTAACTTGAGTTTATACTCCTGTTGCGGAGTTTTCTCTAACAGGGGGGGTGTAGTAACATTGTCATTTGCGGGACAGTCCTTGAGAACAATGCTTTGGCAATCCTTCAAATCCTGGGAAATGTTCTTTGGGACGGGTTTCAGTCCATTAAACTGTTTTACATGAGAAAGGTGCACCCAGCCTTTGCGACCTTCCAACTTCACGGCTGTACGGGTGGTGAGGAGGACCTGTCGGGGCTCTTTCCAGCGAGGCTCCAGCGGACTTGATCTGTCAAAATTCCTCACCAACACCATGGATCCTGGAACGATTTCATGCGGTGCCACCTCGGTATTGTCTGGAAATGCGGCGGCAACCTGTGAACGACATGAGTTGAGGGCAGACATCAAGGAAGCTAGGTAATCTGTCAGCATATTACTTGAAACATCGGTAATACTTCGGGGTCTAGGAGTACCCCACATGTTAGGGGGGCGGCCGAAAACGACCTCATACGGGGACAGACCTGATCTGGAATGTGCGACCATGCGCATATAAAATAAAGCGACTGGCAGAGCTACTAGCCAGTCCACACCTTTCTCTTTACACACTTTGGCAATTCGGATTTTCAGGGTCTGGTTATGTCTCTCTACGAGACCGGCTGCTTCAGGATGGCGTACACAATGGAACTTCCACTGGTACCCCAACAAAAGGGAAACATGTTTCATCAACTCAGATGAGAATGGCTGGCCGTTGTCAGAATATACGACTCTAGGGAGTCCATAACGGGGGAAGAACTCACGAACCAACTGCTTAGCAGTGGTCGCGGCTGTGTAATCTGGGACTGGATATGCTTCTGTCCACCTGGACAAAGCGCATACAACTACAAGGACATACTTGAAACCTCGACATCGCTCCATCTGAATATAATCCATCTGGAGGACTTCAAAAGGGTGGTCAGGGGGCTGGAATCCACCTTGTTCCACCGGGACACTTTTACCTGGATTAAACTGACAACATATCATACAGGTACGGACTTTCTGCTTGGCTGCAGCTCGTAAATGCTTGTTGAACCAAATGTTCTGGATACTGTCTAACATAGCTTTTTCTCCTAAATGTGCTGGACTATGTGCGGTATTAATAATGACTTGAACCATAGAGTCGGGGAGAAACCAGGTGGCTCTACCCTTCGTTAACCATCCTTGATCTGTCTGGACCCCTCCTTGTTCGGACCATTTCTTGATTTCATCAGGAGTAGCATGTAACTGTATGTCTATGACATCTTGTGTAGGGTCCTTAACTGTCATACATGTGGTCGGATCTGGAGTATGTGTCTGATTAACTGGAATGTCTGGAGTCTGTGCTGTAAACTTGGCTGTGCGATCTGCTAGATCATTACCTTGGGAAATAATGTCAGTAACTTTCGTATGTGCTTTACATTTCATGATAGCAATAGATGTCGGTAAATGTATGGCATCTAACAGAGCTTGAATAAGGAGACCATGCTGAATCTTGGTTCCATGAGAAGTCATGAAACCTCTCTCCTGCCAGAGCACTCCGAAGTCGTGTACAACTCCAAATGCGTAACGTGAATCTGTGTAAACATTAACTTTCAAGTTCTTGGCGTGTATGCAGGCTTGTGTCAGAGCAACTAGCTCTGCTGCTTGAGCGGACAGGGTATCAATACGGTGTGTTTCAATAACTTCAGTGTCAGTAGTCACTGCATACGCGGCGACTAGTTCTCCTGTACTTGTTCTCATACATGAACCATCCACATAAAGTGTCAGGTCGGGGTCTGGTAACGGAATATCTGTCAGATCTTGTCTTGGCTTTGTCGTAATGTTAACTACTTCCACGCAATCATGTGTGGCTGGATTTGAATTAACTGATGGTAACAGTGTAGCAGGATTTAAAACGTTGCAGCGTCTGATTTCTATGTGTGGCTGGAACAGTGTCAATTCATAACCTGTTAAACGTGCAATTGTCAAGTGCTGAGTTTGTGTTCGGTTTAAAAGAACTTCCACGGAATGGTGAACTTGTACTGTCAAGGAGTGTCCTAAGACTATGGAATCACTTTGTCTGATAGCTAGTGCTGTGGCTGCAACTGACTTGAGGCACGCAGGCAGAGCCTGGGCTACAGGATCTAATGTGCTCGAAAAATAAGCACAGGGCTTGTATTGTCCTGCTTGATCTTGTGTGAGAACAGATAATGCTGTACCTTCGCGTTCAGTGACGAAAAGTGTAAAAGGCTTACTGTAGTCCGGTGTCGCTAGAACTGGAGCTTGGCATAGGGCTTTCTTTAACTCATTGAAACTAAGTGTATGTTCAGATGTCCAAGGGAGGACAGTCGATACGGCTGCCTCCTGTGTCGTTAACTGTATCAGTGGCTTGGCTAGAAATGCATACTGGGGAATCCATTGTCTGCAGTAAGAAGTAAGGCCAATAAAAGCACGTACCTCCTTCTGGGTCTTGGGCTGAGGAAGACTCGCTATTAACTGGATACGGTCTGGTGTCAACTGCCTACCCCTCTTGGACAGTAAGTGTCCTAAGTAGACCACTTGCTGGACACAGAATTGAAGCTTAGAAGGGGACACCTTGTGCCCCATCTCGGCTAGGAAATACAGAACTGTCAGTGATGCTCGCTCGCAAGTACGTTCAGAACGGGCTGTGATCAGTAGATCATCGACATACTGGAGCAGGGCAGTGTCAGTTGGCATGTGAATGTTGTCTAGTTGTCTCTTGAGTGCTTGACTGTAAATACTAGGACTTTCTGTGAAACCTTGAGGAGCGCGTGTGAACATATAGCTCCTTCCATTTAAACAAAATCCGAAAAGGAACTGGCTGTCTGGATGAATAGGAACACTGAAAAATGCGTTCTTGAGGTCTATGACAGTGAAGAACGTGGCTTCGGAATCAATGGCCGTTAATAGGGAAGAGATGTCTGGGACAACTGGGTACTGCGGAATAATACATTTATTAAGCTCTCGTAGGTCAATCACTAATCGATATACTGGGGGTGCATTTGGATCAGTACGTTTCATGACTGGAATGATCGGAGAATTACATACATTGGAGTCAGTTTCTACAACCACTCCTTGAGCCATGAGCTCGTCAATAATTTTGGATAAGGCTGCTACAGCCTCAGGTGGCAATCTGTACTGTCTGATTCGTGGTAACACTACACCTGGCTTGAGAGTCACACGATAGGGTGTGATTTGCATGTAACCTACATCAGTTGGACCTTGCGCCCATAAGTGCTGCGGGACATTAGACAGTCTTGAATCAAAATCTCGTAATACATAGTGACCCTTAAAGTCACGTAGGAACAATCGTATTCCCTCTGGGGAACAGCATATAACTGCACCTAACTCTTTCAGTGTTTTAATGCCTAATAGATTTTCTGGACATGACTTAGTAAGTAACAGATCAGTAGTGCGGGACAATGGACCTACTTCTAGAGAAACTGGTTTTGAAATCTCATTTACGATAGGTTTTCCTGAAAATCCAAGGGAAACATTTCTTGAGCCTGAGAGCGGAGCCCCTGGAACTTCGGCGTGACTAATTGTGGTCCTACTTGCCCCTGTATCGATCAAAAACTTTCTGTCTTTCCCTAATACTTGACTATGAACATAGGGACCTTCTTGATCTACAGGTATCTCGATGAGAGGCAAGCCTACCTCCCTCTCTAGGCTGTTTCATGAATACTGCTGGTACTCTGGATACTCAGACTGTGCATACTGGTACATCTGCTGTGTGACATGCTGTGTTGCAGCGATAGGCTGCGGAGCTGTAACTGTCTGTGGCGCATTCTGTGGCTGAGGAATCTGTGAAACTTGTTCTTGTCTAGGCGGACGTGGTCTTTCTTTAGTCTTACCAGTAGCTATGTTGTGTTTCAGAACTGCACACTCATTTATAAAATGACCTGGCTGTTTACAATAATTGCAGTTCCCTTTAACGGGAGCTGCAGGATGACTGGCTTGATTCGGACCCCTCTTCTGACTGTCTTGAGGAACAGATTGTGCAACTAGTACTTTCATCTTCGTGTCTTTCATACGTTTTCTTTCGTGTTCTTGTTCTTCTCTGATTCTATTCTGGTGGTATTGAAGCATCTGCAACATCTGGGACGGGGTATTAGCTTGCCAGGTACTTTCGACTTTCAAAACTCGATTTTTAATTTGTGGACTTGAATTCTCGACTAATTTAGTAACAAAAAGGTGAGGGTATGACTCACTACTCGTCTTGAGGCCACTGTTGATGCTAAAACATTTTTCAAATCTAGAATAAAAATCACTAATATCTTCGTCTTGTTTCTGTTTACAGGCTGAGATTGCATCCCAGTCTTCTTTTCTAGTTGTCAATAGTCTGGGTAATACTTGAATCAATAATTCAGGTAATTCTTTACATTTATCTCCAAGACCGGTACCTGGTACTCGTGCCTTATCTTCAGCTTCTAGAACTGCCCAATCGATCTTTTTCTCTCCCACCTCCCATTCTTTTTCCTTGAGCTTTTCATACACCCCTGCGGGCAGCAGAACCTTTAACATTTTAATTATATCTGGATACGTGTATTCTCCCATACGGAGCATGTCTTTTAATTCTCTATGGAACCCTGCTGGATCTTTGTCATGACAGGGAATTAATTTCTTCATCTCGAGGAGTTCCATCTTTGTAATCGGAGTGTAAACAAACACTCGTTCTAGTTTGCCACCCGTTCCTCTGACTGGGTGGACTTCTCGTAACGGATTCTGTCTCTCCATGTAAAATGGTTTACCTTCTGGGGGTGAGGCAGGAACAAAATGCGGATTCAAAAACGTTCTATATTTGTGACGCTGTTCTAGAATGACACTAATTAAATCGGTACCTAGACCTTTCCATCTATACTGGAGTAACTCGTTCAGGACATCATGTAACGGGCCTGGATCAGAGTGCTGACCCTCATACAATGTAATGAGGTGCTGAATCATATACATACCCACCAGTCGTTGTTCGGCTGGGGGCATTTTCAGAAACATCTGTGCCACTATTTCGTCTGGAAAAGTGGTAGAATCAGTAATCCATCGGACTGCTGATCGGGCTAATTCTTGTTCATGCATGGTACTCAACTCACTGTAACCGATTCGTGATTTCAGAATGTGATCGGTAGCTTGGAATACTTGTTCTAGAGAACCTTGTTCTGGTGCTGGAGAATGAAAAATAGACTTGTGTTCTAGGCGTAAATGGCGATCTGGAAATCTAGATTTTCCTACATACGCTATTCTGGCGGGATTCTCGTCGTCTAACTCTTCAGGATCAGAGTTACTTTCTTTCTCGCTTACTTGTGCTTCTTTACGCTGTTCGTGTAATTTTATTATTTCTTTACGGATTTTCTTGTACATACTCTCCATAGCACCGACGGTCTTGTGCTTACCCTCGGCTATATTATCACTCCACCTTGTCAGGGTTCTCATTTCAGCCGGATCTTTAGACGGGTAATCTTGTTCTCTTATTAGACAATTGATCAGAAACTTTAATATCATGAGCTGGATCTCGGCTTTCCTTTGAGACATGGCCTCGCTAATACTTTCTGGATCATCCCCTGTACGGATGAAACGATATATTCTGTCTAGATCTTCTTTCATATTCGGTAAGGTGACTAGATACTCGGCCACCTTTCTTACGCGGAATGAATATAAAACCATATTATCCTCGCCTGGGACTGGATCATAGCCGCATTCGGCAAGGGATTTTCTTATTTCTGCTACAGTCTGATGTCTGGGCGTACGCTGTGACGCTTGTGCATGTAATTCGGCTGTCGTTAAACGCTTGTGTGGCGGCGGGGTTTGAGGAGTACCTCCCCCTGCGGCCC
This sequence comes from Lissotriton helveticus, assembly GCF_964261635.1. NCBI lineage: Eukaryota > Metazoa > Chordata > Amphibia > Caudata > Salamandridae > Lissotriton > Lissotriton helveticus. The sequence continues at coordinate 1,639,719,047 of NC_136067.1, forward strand.
CTAAACTAGAGTCGTCTACTGAGGCTCTTCGTCCTGGCAGAGTGGGAAATGGAAATGCAGGCTGGACTTGTATGGCGGGCTGGACCGGGGGTACCGTAACAGGTACTCCGGTGTCTGGAGGAGCGGGAAGTGCCTGATTTACAGGGACTGGCGGAGCGCGAACAGGATTTGCATATTCTGGGACTGTGTCGTCCAAATAGGACGAAATAAAAATATCAGCTGCGGTCTGTTTGTGACGTAGCTTGGTCGGAACTAATGGTGGCGGGAAATTACTGGATGCCTCTGGGGTCGCTTTTGGCAAGCCCTCGGCAAAGAGAGGATACATACCCCTAATAAGGGCATGCCTCTGTCTGTCTGACTGTTCGGCTTTGACTTGTTCACCTATCTCGATTAGTTCTTTTTCTTGTGCTCGTTCTAAGGATTCTCTACTTAATTCTGACTTTCTGATTTCCTTTTCAGTTCTTTTATGAGCTTCTTTGCGCCATAACTCGATGGCATCTTTCTGTGACTGTCTGGCTTTCTTTTTCCATAATGCTTCTTCTACTCGCATGATGCATTCGGCATCCCATGTACCCGATACGGGCCATCTATACTTTTCTTCTAACTGTTTGGTATACTCTACCCATAAATCTAGATACAGTACGGCGCTTATGCCATGCTTCTGATACATAAAATGACCTGGACTGTCCCTAGGCGGAACTGGAACTGCTGCTTCCAGCAGACCCTTTCTGGTTTTTAACTGACGTAATTTCGAAAAGAGCGGCATGACTGAACTATAATCTAGACACAATACAATACACAATAAACACGATACTTATTCCCCATTCATACCACGACATTAAAATACATGAAGAACATTTAAAAATAACAGTTCGAACAGAATACTACCTGGAATACGGAACACAGAATACATGAATTTTCTCGAGAACAGAACTGACTAGAACAGGAACTAGATGCACTGCTGAAACAGTACGAAACTTACCGGTCTCATAAAGAGACACGTCAGGACCCGCATCCACCGAAGTGGACACTTCGTTTGTGGGTCTGTGTACCACCAACCCACGGACCAGAGTCAATTAAATTGACCCTGTCTAGATACCACCCCAGTAACGGTACTCACCGGGCAGCAAGAACGGAAGGCCTCAGACTGGACGGGACTGCTTGGACGTCGGACGGACGAACTTCGGACTTCAGTTACGGGTGGACCTCCGGATACCTCGGACCTTGGACTCTCGGCTTGGGCTCTGGTCGGGACTCGCCGCGTTCCTCCACCGTCTCGTTTGGATGCTGGACCGCCTCCTCCGTCTCCTCCGTGGGCCTGAGGGATACTTGAAGCAGAAATATCTGCCGGTGCGCAGAAGAGTTCCGTCACGACTGCAGAGGGTCAGGGGGTCGGCGTGGCTTCACCGACGCGTGGGGAAAGGGCAAGTCCCTATTCGGGCGCCATTATGTGGTAAATAAATAAATAATACCCTATTTTTGAATGTATAAATGAATAACAGATAGCTCAATAAATAAGAGTCAAGATTCGAGGTAGTAGGAGTTTGCAGGTTTATTACAGCATAAAGGGCAGGAACAGGATGGTAAGGCCCAGCAGCGCTGCTGGGGACAGGATCGGGACAAGGGGAACAACTTTTTGATAACAGTGCATGAGCATATATACATAACGCAAACACATAGCATTACATTGCAATAGGCGTAGCAGTGGGTGGAGCAGAAGGTGTGACGCGTAGCAGTCGCGAAAGATAAGGGTGAAAAGAGGTGTAACAGGGCGTATACATAGACATGTGATGCAAACGTAACAGAATATGTCATGAATGGGGCGGAAACCATGGAGGGGGCTACCTAAGGAGCCGGGACCTCTAACCTGATGGTGCGCGCAAACTAGCAATGACGTATCACTAGGAGAAGCTGGGGGCTATGAACTCTGTGCTAGGAGCAGAGACTGAAGTCTGGAGAGTCAGGGCGACATGTACCTAAACAGTATCTAGTATCTGATGTTTAGAGAACATGTTGATATAAACTAGAAGTCAGGAGGGGAAAGGCTAACTTGATTCTAAGACTGGACCATGCATTATTCTACATGTAGTGCGTGATGAAGAATATTAAATAACCATTAATACAGTATTTCTCTAATGTGGAGACGTGAAGGCTAGACAATGACGGAAACTATTGATGCGATTCAGTAATTTAGGAATGCAGAGAAGGAGGACTGAACTGATAACTGGAATCATAACATATTCTTGGCAGACTCAAAGGCAGAGCCAGCCTGAACCGGGCACTGTGAGGCAGGAAGTAAGTGAAGGGTCGAGGATACAGGTGGGGGCTGTATCGCTCCTCAGCGAGGTTTCAGGAGACAGGAGCTGAATCTGGTGTCCAGGCCCTTTTGAGGCCTAGAGACGGGGACTTTATAATGGAATAACGTGCACACTGAGAAACGTGGCAACGTAGCTTTACATAGGCCTGATATTCGTAGTATTCACGAGAACTGGAAACTGGCATACTAGAGGTGGACACAACTATAATTGTGTCTTGAATCGAACATGGGGAATACATATGCATATTAATCATGCACACATAACATATGATGGATGACACGTAGTGACACAGAACATGGCAAAATTTACTTTTCCACAATTGTCCGTACAGGGTTTGGGTAATTTAACTTCATTCTTTCCGACAAATTCATTGTTTCCACTTCACGCTACCTCAAAGGGTTTCTTGTTTGTTCTTTAGCTTATAGTACCTGATTCTAGGCAGCTGGGTATGGGCTAACATGTGGTCTTGATGTGGTGGGGGGGGGATTGCTCTTAATGTGGTGGGATGGGCCCTCTGCATTGTATTCCTTTTATGCTTTGCTAGTATGTGGACATCTCTAGTCATTACTCATGTTGGTCATTGTGATACCGTCCGATGCTCCATGACATTTATCGCAATTGTAATTTAATGACAGATACCTCTCATGACGATTTCTCTTCATTGTACTAAAATTGTAAATAAAGTTTTTTTTAAAAGTAGGACCTACTTTATTATTCAGCTGCCTTGTTAATCTTCTCCATTTGCTTTCCGAGGGTGATAACTGGTGGACTTGAAATGAGTGATACCTGTATTTGTCATACGTTCTGGCCAGTATTCAGCCGTTATGAAGATATATATGATCATGAAATGAAAAATCTGAAATAACTCAGATGCTTTAGGTAGTTTATTTAATTGAATTAAGTTTCCTAGTTTCAAGAAACAGTCTATGACAACGAGGATAGTGGTATATCCCTTTGATTTTGGCAATTCTACAATGAAATCCATTGAAATAACTGAATAAAATTGTAGAGGTTGCAATAACCCAATGTGTCTCATGTGAGAAGCTTTAATTTGAGCACAAACCATACATTGTCTTACATACTCCTAGATATTGTAACTCCGTCCTGGTCACAAAAATGATGCCTGATTAGTTGTATCATTCTTGGTTGACCTGTTTCAAGCGAGTCATGACACCACCACCTCATTTTAATTTGTAATTTCTTAGACGAGAGGTATATGGCCTCACCCCTATATAGCAAAGTCCCAATAAGTTGTCTTTGAGATTCATGTTCCATTGAGGACCATTCACTGATTGTTGGACTTTAGCAACCTCCCCCAATAAGAAATACCAATCATTCTTTGATACTCTGGTTACAGTTAATATGCTCAGTGGTAAAGACACTTTCTCTTTTTCTGACTTTTAGACAAGGAATCCGCCTCACCAGGTCAATTACCAGGATGACATCTAATATAGTAGAATCTAGAAAAGATGGGCATGGAGAAAATTAGCACATTTCATCGTTGTCAAATAGGATAGATTGTTGTGTTTGGTCCTTACAATGATTGCAAATTAGCTCTTTCTGATTAATGCCACCAATGTGAAATGGCTTTCTTATTTGCCAGTAGTTCACTGTCATATATAGGATAATTTCTTTCTGTATTAGACAACATCTGTGATTAATAGGCTACAGAATGTAGAACTTCTGTTTTTGAATTTATGTGGGATAACAAAACTCCCTATTTCATAACAGGAGCATCATAAGAAGCATCAGTTTCTATAATGTATAGAAGCTAGATGCCAGGATGTTATAGAATGAGAGTAGGTGTGAAAGCCTTCTTCTATGCAGAAAAGGCAATTTCTTGTTCCTTTTCCCACTGAAATATATTTCCCTTCTTAGTCAGATCTGTAGTCAGCCTAATAATGTTGGACAAATCCTGGCTAAAGTGTTAATTGTTAAAGCCTAAAAACATCTGTATGTTTTGGCATTAGTAAGACTTTGCCATTGCAGTGTTGTTTGTACTTTAGAGTTGCAAATTCTAAGACCTTTCTCAGATATTTGAAAGCCCTGAAACAAGATTTCTGACACTTCAATGAGACATTTCCCCAACTTAGCATACAAGGAATGTCTCCATAAATAGATGACCACCTACTTGGCATGATAACCAGGGGTGGCTTCTCCGTTATGGCGGAGGAGCGTTGCCCCACTGCTAAAATGCAGCACACAAAAGAAAAATAAAATGACAATAAAACAATTTCTTTGTCATTTTATTTTTCACTTCCAGTCGGGTAGTCTAGGGCAGGGCCATGAGGCAGCGTCAGCAGCAGGAGGAAGAGAAAGCGTGCATGTCGATTTGGCCAGCCATTTCTAGGAGGGCCAAATCGACATGCGCACTTGGATATCTGCAGGCTGTTCCTTGGAGATATCCGAAGTGTTCAGGGAAACAGGCTCCCAATCCCTGCTGGAGCGTGAAACCGGCCTGCTCCTCTCAATCCCATTGCTTCTCTTATGCTGGGAGTAATAGCATGAGAGAAGCACTGGGATTGCATGGCGAGTCTGGGAGCCTGTGTTCATAGGGACTGCAGTGCCGGGAGCATAGGAGCAGCGAGGCACGGCGCTGGATTAAAAGATTGCAGTGGCTGGCAGCGAAAGCTTAGTCTATATATATATATATATATATATTGAACAAGGTCACATGGTGACCGAAATGTTATGGCATGAAGGAAGGGTAAAGTAAATATTACAATCAAGAAAAGTGGAGTTTGTGCTCTGTTGGAACCACCCTAACAGTGGGACGGCAGGAGTGATTTGGGAAACTATATATATATATATATATATATATATATATATATATATATATATATATATATATATATATATATATATATATATATATATATATATATATATATATATATATATATAGATAGATAGATATATATATAGATATATATAGATATATATATATATATATATACATATCACAAAGTTTTATCCACTGCATGAAGACGCACTCCACAACAAGGTCATTCCACTGAATTCTTTATTTAGGCAAACCGGCACTGCCATCCACATAGTGAGTTGCCTAACGCGTTTCGGAGCTGTCTTTCTCCTTGATCACAGGCTGTTGGTGCACCTGCGTAGAAACAAAAGACACTCGTGTTACTTCAAATGTATTGCCCTCTGGTGGGCCTTTCTAGTAAGTTCCATTGTTAGTGCAGGCTGGGACCTGTAGTGCCCTTTGTACAATTCTCGCCCTTCAGTGGTTTCTGCGCTGTGACACACTCTTTGTAAATTCAAAATAACCTCCAGTATTGTATTGTATTGTATTGTAAATGCATTTATGTAGCGCTTACTACCCCTGAAGAGGCGTCAAAGTGCTTTTTCTAGGTCCCAGCCTCCCTCCTTCGATCCATGTACAGGTTTGTCGAGCATTTTATATGGAGCACTGCTCAGTCGAGGCTGGCGATATCCATACTGAATGCCCATAAAAAGTATGCCAAGCTAGGTATTCCCTAAGTGAAGCTTTATGCTTTGGCGTTCCATCTGGCGCAGCTCGTATATATGAGGTGGGAAGTGGCCGAACTCCCCCTTTGGGTTCTGATATAACAGAGGCAGACCTATAGTCCATCTGGCCATTGACCATTCTTTACGTTTGGTGCCCTTAAGGTGTGCTCTGCTAACACTATGATCCGGGCAATAGCAGGCACATGTCCTTTTATCGGGAGACCATTGCCTGCATACTAAGGAGCCCCTTTGGCGGAATGCCAGCATTTGTATTGGGGGCTCCTTACCTGACTGGCCTGCGTGGCGGCAGGTGGCATAGACACACTCTCCCAGATACTGGATAATGTCTCCCTCAAGTCCTTCGCAGCCCTGGGAGGATGAGTTCCACTTGCCTCCATGTCAGTATTAGTTGTACCTACAACTCCACCACTCACTGTCTTTACAGCCATCGGAGGCAACTCCCGTGGGACCTGGGGTCCTCCCCTGTTATTGCCTACATATGGGTATGGAGCCGCTACAGCGGAGTGATGTTGGGTCTGTATAATCTAATTTTACGTCACAAATATTCCCTACCCTAGTTGCACCAGCAGTGTACGTCATGGCAAGTGACCCTGCAGATGGAAAATGATGAGGAGGACTGGGCGGAGGTCCTGGATGGCCTGTATGGTGTGCCGGAGGGCAGGATGAAGTTTTGCCCCTTTAAAATGGTGCTGGGTTGGTACTGGACTCCCCCCAAATTGGAACGTGCAGGCTACCTGCACCACTGGCACTGTTGGCGATGTGACCTCCTACGCTGTGATGTTCCACACATACTCTGTGACTGACCAGATATATGAGGACTGTGGATCGAGGTGAAGGCCACATTGTTTCGGACAACACCACTTCCCACCCTATTCCCCCACCACACATTAATTTTCCATGACTAAATGAATGCCCCCCAGATGTCACATCTTGAGCGCCGTTCCTTCGGCAAGGCTTTGACCTCGGTAAAGCTGTGCATCCTTCAGCACTGGCGCAGCTTAGACATACACACACATGAGGAATGGATGGCAGAAGTGCTTAAGATAGCATCCTATGGTTGGATCATATAGATGCCCAACGATACATTGGATGTCTATCTGCAGGTATGGGACCATTCCTAACTGATGATGAGTGATTGGGCGGGGGCATTCAACCGAGGGTATCCTGTGCCTTGTACCGCATTCAGGGCAGTCGTCATCATCCCCCAGAGTGACGCTGGAGGCTTTGCGACCCCCCTTACAACACACTACTGGGGTTCCTCTACCTCCTTCCTGGCTTCCCTCCCCAGCAGGCTTTCCCGGCCGCTTCCTTCCTTTCTTCCTCTTTATAGTGACTCATTGGAGTTGAAGTGCTGGGATATTGGTCAGACTGTTTTCCAAGCGCTACATTTGCTGTTTTCTGCACTTTCCCATGTCATTGTATGTATTGTTCAGATGAGTCTGTGTTCTTTTTTTTATATTGAAAATCCAAAATAATTACTACAGAAAAGAAAGACCCAGTAGAAAGTCAGTGGTAGAGGATCAAAGAAACAGTGACATCAACCTGCCAGGAGGTACTGGATCCCAAGAAACACCAGCATAAAGAATGGATCTCCAACAGGAATCTCAGCAAAATCCAACAGAGAAAGGAAAAGAAAGCTGCAGTAAACACTAGCCGAATAAGAGCAGAAAGAGTACAAGCTCAAGGCAAATAAACCAAACCCAACAGGAAAGCAAAGAGAAGCTTAAAAGCAGACAAGTGAAGATTTATTAGTGCTTTTGCCACAGAAGCCAAGGAAGGTGCAAGCCATTGCAACTTGAAAGAACTCTACAACATAATAAGGAAACTCTCTGGTAGATATAGCAAGCCAGAAAGATCAAAGCTGAGAAGACAATCCTGGGTAAAGAAGGCCAACAATGAAGATGGATGGAGCACTTTGAAGAACTGCTGAACCAGAGTGTGCTGCAGTCTTTATGAGACATACAGCCAGCTGACAAGGACATGCTAATCAACTGCAGCATACAAACCAAGAAAAAAGCATGGCAAGCCATCAAACATCTGAGAAATAGGAAGGCAGCAGGACCCGACAACATTCATGCAGAGGCACTGAAGGCAGACATTGAAACATCAGAAGATGTGCTCTACCCCATGTTTGGAAAAATCTAGGAAGAGGAAAAGGTGTTGGCAACTGTAAGGAGAGATATCTTATCAAGAGCCCCAAGAAAGCGGACCTGAGTTACTGCACAAACTACAGAGGAATAAATATTTTATCAACGCCAGGCAGTGTGCACCAGAGTCATTCTGAACAGAATGAAGGAACAAGTCAAGCTCAGTTGCGAGCTCAGTAGGCTGGCTTCTGCAGAGATAGATCCTGTACAGACCAGATTTCAATACTGTGCATCACCATTAAGAAGTTGATGGAATGGATTTCCTCACCCTATGTCAACTTAATTGACAATGAGAAGGCATTCGACAGCGTGGACAAAGTGACTCTTAGAAAACTCCTACATCACTATGGTGTGCATCACAAGAATGATCAGGAACTCTTACGAAGGAATAATCTGCATCATACTCCATTCAAAACAATTCACAAAAGCCTTTCAAGTGAGGACCGGAATCCGCCATGTTTGTTTGCCCTCGCCTTTCTCTTTCTGCTGGCCATAGACTGGATCATGAAGACATCCACAGCAAAGAGAAGAAATGGCACCCAATGGACACCTTGGATGCAGCTCGACGACCTGGACTTTACAGATGACCTGGCCCTACTGTCCCATACCCATCAGAAGATGCAAGAGAAGCCTAAGAAGGTGGCAGCCACATCAGCACAACTTGACCTCAACATTTACCAGGGAAAACTGCACTTTTATGTATGAATTTACATTTCTTTTTTATGGGAACTGAAACTGAGGTTTATTAAAGATATTATCAGGAATCCTACCTGGGGGGATCAGTGCCGGTTGAGGGGCTCTTGGGCTTACTCGGTGCTTGGGCTCGTTCTTGCAGCCTTCCAGCCCTGGTCCGACGCGGCGATTAGCGCCGTTGCACGGAGGACGAGGAAGGGAGAGCCAAGACACTTCCGGTGGGACAGGTAGCGGTCTAGTTGTTTCCAGTGAGCGGGGATAAAGGCCGCTTGGAAGTGCGGGCGTGCTGTGGTGAGTGGGCGGTGGCAGAGCCCGTGAACTGCTGGAGCTGCGCTTACTTTGTGGTAAATAAAATATTACCCTGTCATAATTTCTATAATTAAACAAATGCATCATGCAGTAAATGAGAGGCAGAGTCCGTGGTATCCGAGTCAAATGGCTTTATTCCAATAACTCGAGTTAAGGGAGAATCTGTTCCATCACCTCTAAGGTTCAGGAAGGGTCTTCTAAAACATTATTTTCTGATTACATATTTATACGTGCAATTTTGTACATAGGGTGAAACGTTCCAGGCAGAGCAAGAGAAAGAGAGATAAGAGCATGTTGGTGTGAATATGGGCGTGCATTAGAGGAGGAGTCATAGGTGGGTGGATACATGGAGGGGGTTGCATGGCAGTCTGGAACTTTGCCCTACTTGTGTGTGCAACTTGATCATGACGTGCAGCTGACGTGTGACTGGGGGGAAAGCTGACATTCAGTCTAGTAGAGAGGCCTTTAGTGTCAGGGCGACCAGCACGTCTTGTAATATCTGATATCTTGAGTGCGGGGATGTTTTATCTGAAGCAAAGGTTGCTCATCACTAAAAGCCAGAGGGGGCATATATTTCTTCGTGCATTGCATGGGGGCCGTGGGTTTTCTACGGATGCAAGTACTGTGATTTACTTAAACGGAGACAGAAAGGCTAGGTCCTATCTCTGCAGACGGGTTCTGTTTACCTTCTTCACCGGGCAGAAATGTGATTCTGTACAACAAGCAGATAACTATTTTGCAAAACACTGTCTTGGCACCTCTTTCGGCTGAGCCACAAAACGGGTTCATCGTGACTTATTTAAAAGTGCACAATGCAAATACATGGGCCTTAAATGCTAACTTAATATTTCTTACATGGGAGACTTGAAGACTGGCATCCTAATGCAGGACGTAAATGCAGAGGCCTTGTGATTCAGGCCACTTAAGGGAAAATGCATGGATGACATGCACATACATTAAACATAGGGTACACGCAGGGGACATATTGGTCAGGCAAAATATCATTTTCCTCATTCCCTCCTTGTCCCCTACTTTTACCCTTCAGGACACATCTATATTCATGAGACCGTATAGTTGATCATACAGCATCATTTGTTCATCTTTGATCCTTTGTACTCGTGGGTGTGGAACACAGGCAGTCGCACACAGGCCGCAAATGGCCGGGCCACACTGCAGACAGAGACAGCAGCCGAATATCATAAGCAGTATCATTCCTAGGAACGACAACACTTTCCATCCCCAAGCCGATATTACACCCCAGAGCCAACTGGACCAAGTCCATGTGCCTGGGTCTTGATGTATATCATGAGCAATCTTGTGGAGTCTTGTTATCGCTGCGTACACAGATGGCGCGTTATTAGGGATGAAAATGCAGCAACTAGAGCCGATCACTCTACAAGCCCCGCCCCTATCCGCCAGGATGACGTCAAGAACAAGGCGGTTCTGAAGAACAACAAGTCTCATGGCAGACTGCTCCTGGGTCAAATTCGCCAGAGCAGAAGCAGTCACATTCACTACTGCTTCCAGAGTTCTTGTTAACCTGCGTATCAGTTTACTGTTTTGGACGGGACCTATGAAGAAAAAGAATCCTTTGTTGAAATCTGTATATTGCTCCCAAGCTGTTTCAGTCTGATCGATCTCTGAGGCATCGGTCTCTCTCCTTTGTCTAACATGCTCTTGTCGTGAATCTCGATGGTAATGGGATGGGGCCAGAAAGACTGGTGGCAGCAGGAACGCTATATAACATGTCCCACCCCAGTCTGGGGGCAGTTGTACATAGGCTGTCTGACCGCAAATGAAATAGGTATGGCGTGATGTTTTGAAAGAAGACTGTCCTTTATCGTTAAACTCTACTACAGCTTTACACTCGCTGTGTCCCATATGTACTGAACCTTTCTTTCTAACACATAAATCACCTTTTACCGGTAGGACTGAAATAAATGGTGGACCTATATTTTGCATGGGCTGAGCGTTCAGCATTACAAAACTAACAGATGCATTACCTTGCTCGTACTCTTCATTTTCTAGATCAGTTCCTTTCCTTTGGGGAAATCCGTCTTTGTCTGGAAAACATGCCTTATTCATTACTTTATTCAGGTTTCCATATATCCATTCATCTTTGTAAACTATGGACTTTCTGTCTAGTGATGTCATTAAGGCAAACCATGCTCCACACGAACCATTGTGGGAGAACGGTAAAGGGAAGAAGGGCAGAACTCCCTTCGTCTTTTGATAAGGTGGGAGTTGGCCACATACCCAGCAATCAGTCGCATTGCTGGTCTGATGAGAACGGTGTAACATTCGAATGAAAGTATTGTTACGCAGGGCAAGTCGATATGACAGTTCATGAGGTGGCAGGTCACTGAATGTATGCTCTACAGTGTTATTACGGGAAGAATGCATATGTGAGGCAATAGGAGGAAAGAAAACATGTAGTATTAAACTTACACATATGATAACGATACACAGAAAAAACAAAATAATCAAAGAAACTATACATCTACTATGTAATAGCTTGCAATATTTTTCTTTCATTATGCTCTTCTTATCATGGTCATATGTGATCTTATACATGTCAGAAATCTAGTCTAACCGATTCACCACCTAGTGGACTTAAACAATTAAACCTCGTCTGACTTACTAGATCGTAACTTAGACCTATACTCTTTCTGTGGAGTCTTTTCTAGCAAAGGCGGCGCAAGCGGCGCGAAGTCTTTAATGTCTTTATTCTTTTCAAAAGTTCCAGATTGTCCAAAGTATCTCTTGCAGTGATGAGCGTGAAGCCATCCCTTTCTTCCCTCTACTTTAATCGCAGTCCTCGTGGTCAGTAACACTAACTTCGGTGTCTTTCAACGTGGCTCAAGGGGGCTTGAACGATCAAAATTCCGGACAAACACGAAATCTCCAGGGACTATGGCGTGTTCCTTGACCTGGGCGTTGTCAGGGAAGGTGGCAGCAACCTGTGAACGACAAGAGAGTAGTGCAGACATCAAGGAAGCCAGGTAATCTGTCAGCATGTTACTGTCAACATCAGTTATTTTCTTAGGCATAGGCGTACCCCACATATTTGGCGGTCTACCGAAAACTACTTCATATGGAGATAGGCCTGTTCTGGAATGAGCTACCATACGCATGTAAAAGAGGGCAACCGGCAAGGCTACCATCCAATACACGCCCTTGTCGGCACAGATCTTCGCTAGTTTTGTCTTAATTGTCTGATTATGTCTTTCTACAAGGCCTGCTGCTTCAGGGTGTCGTACACAGTGGAACTTCCAATTATATCCTAACAGAAGAGACACTTGTTTCATTAATTCAGAGGAAAATGGCTGACCATTGTCTGAGTAGATGAAAGAATTCGCGCACCAATTGCCTGGCAGTTGTCACAGCAGTATAATCTGGAACTGGATATGCTTCTGTCCATCTAGTTAGTGCACACACAACTACCAAGACATACTTGTAACCTCTACATCTGTCCATTTGGATGTAATCCATCTGGAGGACCTCAAAAGGGTGGTCAGGAGGATGAAATCCGCCTTGTTCCACCGGGATGCCTTTACCTGGATTGAACTGGCAACAGATCATACATGTTCGTACTTTCTGTTTCGCTGCTGCACGCAGGTGCTTGTTAAACCAGATATTCTGTAAACTGTCTATCATTGCCTTTTCTCCCAAGTGTGCTGGACTATGTGTTGTGTTTATGATTACTTGTACCATGGAATCTGGAAGAAACCATGTGCCTTTTCCCTTAGTCATCCAACCTTGGTCAGTCTGGATCCCTCCTTGTTCAGTCCATTTCTTTATTTCATCTGTAGTGGCATGTGTCTGTATGTCTAGTATATCTTGAGAAGGATCTCTGACTGTCATACTTTTTGTCAGTAATGGTACCTCTGTCCTTGTCGTGTCTGTTGGTGTCTGGGCTGTAAGTTTAGCAGTTCGGTCTGCCAGGTCATTACCCTGGGAAATGGTGTCTGTAACTTTGGTGTGAGCTTTGCATTTCAGGATAGCTATGGCTGTAGGTAAATGTATTGCTTCCAACAGGGCTTGAATAAGCGGGCCGTGCTGAATTTTGGCCCCATGAGAGGTCAAGAAACCTCTCTCCCTTCATAGTACTCCGAAATCATGAACTACGCCAAAGGCATATTGTGAATCTGTATAAATGTTCACTCTTAAGTGCTTAGCTTTTATGCAGGCTTGTGTCAGAGCGATGAGCTCTGCTGCCTGTGCTGACAGTGTGTCTATTCTTTGTGTCTCTATGACTTCAGTAGCAGTGGTCACGGCATATGCTGCTACTAACTCTCCTTTACTTGTTCTCATGCATGATCCGTCTACATAGAGTGTTAGGTCAGGGTCTGGAAGTGCAATATCTGTCAGGTCTTGTCTTGGTTTTGTCACTCTATTCATTACTTCCACACAGTCATGTGGTGGTGCATTTACTGTACTTGAGGGCAAAAGTGTAGCAGGGTTTAGAATATTACATCGTCTGATCTCTATGTGTGGTTGAAATAATGTCAGTTCATATCCTGTCAGTCTTGCTATAGTTAAATGTTGTGTCTGTGTCCTGTTTAAGAGAACTTCTACTGCATGTGGTACCTTTACTGTCAGGGGGTGTCCAAGCACTATTGAGTCACTTTGTCTTATGGCTAGGGCTGTTGCTGCAACCGATTTCAGGCACTAGAAAAATAAGCACAAGGCTTGTGTTGTCCTGCTTGATCTTGTGTGAGGACAGATAATGCTGTTCCATCCCGTTCAGTTATGAAAAGCATGAAAGGTTTACTATAACATGGAGTAGCTAAAACTGGCGCTTGACATAATGCTCTTTTTAATTCCTCAAATGCCAAGGTATGTTCTTGTGTCCAAGGGAGGACAGTCGAAGTGGCTGCCTCCTGTGTTGTCAATTGTATGAGTGGTTTGGCTAGATAGGCATACTGGGGAATCCATTGCCTACAGTATGAAGTGAGGCCAATGAAGGCCAGAAATGAGCTATGTATACGTTCTTGTGTTAGCTGTCACCCATCCTTGGACAGCAAGTGTACAAGGAACACCACTTGCTGTTCACAGAACTGTAACTTTGAAGGGGACACCTTGTGCCCCTTGTCAGCCAGAAAGTGTAAAACTGTCAGTGATGCATTTGCGCATTCTGGTTCTGAACGTGCTGTAATTAGGATGTCATCTACGTACTGTAGTAGAGCAGTGTTGGGAGGCATATAAATACTGTCCAGCTGTGTTTTTAATGCTTGACTGTAAATGCTAGGACTCATTGCAAGAGCGAAACTCCTGCCAATTATTCTGTTCACACTACGAGGGAAAAACTATTCATTTGCAAGCATGCTCTTATCTGAAGTCAATGAAGCTTTCAGTGCTGGCTGTAAGGAAGAGCAACTTGACCCCCTCCTTATATAAACATTTCTCTGCGGCTCATCAAGTTTTTTTTTCTCGTTTTTTTCTACACTGCCTTCCCCTTCATAGTGATGTCACCCACAGGGCTGTTCCTCCACCCTTTCAAAACTCCGAGAGCTAAGAACAGTTGCCAAGTTACTGGAGAGAGAACTTGGTCAAATTGCAAGCATCCTTTATCTGCATGCGAAGGAAGCCTGAGTCAGTTGGAGGACTGCCAACAACTTGTCCGCGGAAAAGAATTGGAGTATGGCCAATAATAACAAGACAGGCACTGCTCGGCGCTCCAAGAGGGAAAAGCCCTCCCTTTACAAAATATCTTTCCCCGGGAGTCAGGCCACCTCAAGGTTGAAAAAACACATTCTCTGCAATTCAAAACACATCTGTACCCAGGCCAGAGAGCTAACCAACATTCTCTAACTTAACTGAAGCAAATTTAAAACGTGATAAAAAGCATCCTAAAATCAGTAATTATCATAAAATATTGTTACTAGCTGCAAAGGAAAAAAAGAAACAGAACAACATGACATGGAAACACATCACATTTTACTTTTTGAAAATAACATGTGAAACACTATAATTTTGCATTGCAGAACCAAGATTTTCGTAATTAAGTGTGCAAGCTCTTCTATTCTACCTATTAAAAGGGCCAGATTCATCATTTCCAAAAAAACCATGTTTTCTAATTGAGGTTCAAAAAACCATGTTGTCTAATTGAGTGGATTAACTGTCACACGCTATACTAAAGGGCAGCTTGTATTGGGAACAATAACAATGTATATTTTGTAGAACAAATTTTAATTTAAAAAAAACAACACATGGTTGCATTATACTAATTAAAAGCACATTCTATGATGGGTCTGTTTTATATTCCCTTCTCAACCGTGAAAACATTAAAGCACCCTCCGTGCAAACCCTTATCTCAATCTGACTGGTTTATTTACAACTTACCGACCTCTGAGTCAAACACATTAAATCAAGTGTTCCAAGGCAAACCCACACAAATACACGGACGCATTTGAAATAGAATGTTAAATGACCACTTCTTTACTCTCCATGCAAGACGTTACCATTTCAGTCAGCAAACTGACAAAGCACATAGGCAGACCCAGCAACCAATGAAAAAGTTAAATCAAACCATCAATCAACTAAATACTCACTGACTTTTAGTGTCAGCTCACATAACCATGCATGTTAAACAGCATGTTAAAACAAATACTGCCTTCTCAATACAAGATATTAACTCTTTGGCAGCTGAAGCACAATCTTTCCCCAATGACTGCAGTACATGGGAAAGTCATGAACCCATCTCTCCACGTTATCACATAACACGTACGCACATCTCCAAAACGTTTTCTCCAAGCACTTGAAAAAGATCCAGCTCTCTCCTGCCTAACGTAATGATAACATGCTCTGCACAAACCATAACCACATGGCGCTATTCACAAGCCATATTCACAAGAAACTCAACAAGTTATAATAATGACATGCTCTTCATAAACCATATTTACAAGGAGCTATTTACAAGGAACTACACAGTAAACTTATATATATGGGGACTCTTCTAGATAGGAGGAAATAAAAAGCCTCTGATGCTGTCGGCTTCTTTCTACATACTCTAAAGGGTACAGGTGGTGGCGTTCACGACCTACTGGGTGTTTCTGAGGTGGTCACTCTAGCTAGTTCTTCTGAGAGGACGGGATAAATACCAGTAACGACGGCATTTCTTTCTCTATCAACCTGTTCTAATTTGACCCGTTCCCCCTCCTCCCGCAATTCTTTTTCTTTGGCTCTTTCCCCTGCCTGTTTAGTTCTCTCTACTTTATTAAATTCTTTCTCTGTTCTCCTATGTGACTCTTTGTGCCATAATTCAATGGCATCTTTCTGAGAGGGTCTTGACTTCTTTTTCCATAACGCTTCCTCTACTCTCATAATGCATTCAGGATCCCATGTTCCCGAGACAGGCCCTCTATACTTCTCCTCTAAATCTTTCATGTAATCTACCCATAAGTCTAAAAACAAAGTGGCGTCTAACCCATGCTTATTATACATAAAATGACCAGGTGTGTCTCTAGGCGGGATGTTAACTGACTCTTCTAGTATACCTTTTCTGGTCCCTATCTGACGCAATTTTGAAAACAGTGGCATGTTGAAACCAACACAATGGAAACACAATACACATAGAATAGACTGAAACAATCAACAATCATTCATACTACAACATTAAAACACTAAAACAGATACAGTCTAACCTAATACATGGAATAAAACATGTACTTGAAAACAGTTAACTATATGCACTGGAATACAGTACAACCATACCGGTCCCAAAAATGAGACACGTCTTTACCGTGCCCACGTTTACCGTGGACCCGTCTTTACCGTGCCTACGTTTTACCGTGGACCCGTCTTTACCGTGCCCACGTTTTACCGTGGACCCGTCTTTACCGTGAACATGTGAATGGACACGTCTTTACCGTGCACATAGAAATGAGACACGTCTTTACCGTGCTCACGTATAACGTGAACCCGTCTTTACCGTGTTCATATAAAATGAACCCGTCTTGAACTTTATGCATTCCCCATAGTGGTACTCACCGGGAAGCAGAATTGAAGGCCTCGGAAACTTGATACTTGATACCACGTCTACTTCTACTTCCACGCATGCGCCTCGGAACAGGTGGGCCTCCGGAACCTCGGACCTTGCTCTCTCACGGGTTGGGCTCTGGTTGGGATGATCCGCGATCCTCACCGCCTCGTGTGGACGCCTGGTCGCAGTCCGTCTCCTCCGTGGGCCTGAGGGAGTAAGCAGGAAGTCCCGCTGCGTGTACACTTTAAAGTCCGTCGCGGCTGTAGAAGGGGGCAAAAGCTGGACCTACGTCACCGGCGCGTGGGGAAAGGGATTAGTCCACTATTCGGGCGCCAGATTAATGTGGTAAATAAAACATTACCCTGTCATAATTTCTATAATTAAACAAATGCATCATGCAGTAAATGAGAGGCAGAGTCCGTGGTATCCGAGTCAAATGGCTTTATTCCAATAACTCGAGTTAAGGGAGAATCTGTTCCATCACCTCTAAGGTTCAGGAAGGGTCTTCTAAAACATTATTTTCTGATTACATATTTATACGTGCAATTTTGTACATAGGGTGAAACGTTCCAGGCAGAGCAAGAGAAGGAGAGATAAGAGCATGTGGGCGTGAATATGGGCGTGCATTAGAGGAGGAGTCATAGGTGGGTGGATACATGGAGGGGGTTGCATGGCAGTCTGGAACTTTGCCCTACTTGTGCATGCAACTTGATCATGACGTGCAGCTGACGTGTGACTGGGGGGAAAGCTGACATTCAGTCTAGTAGAGAGGCCTTTAGTGTCAGGGCGACCAGCACGTCTTGTAATATCTGATATCTTGAGTCCGGGGATGTTTTATCTGAAGCAAAGGTTGCTCATCACTAAAAGCCAGAGGGGGCATATATTTCTTCGTGCATTGCATGGGGGCCGTGGGTTTTCTACGGATGCAAGTACTGTGATTTACTTAAACGGAGACAGAAAGGCTAGGTCCTATCTCTGCAGACGGGTTCTGTTTACCTTCTTCACCGGGCAGAAATGTGATTCTGTACAACAAGCAGATAACTATTTTGCAAAACACTGTCTTGGCACCTCTTTCGGCTGAGCCACAAAACGGGTTCATCGTGACTTATTTAAAAGTGCACAATGCAAATACATGGGCCTTAAATGCTAACTTAATATTTCTTACATGGGAGACTTGAAGACTGGCATCCTAATGCAGGACGTAAATGCAGCGGCCTTGTGATTCAGGCCACTTAAGGGAAAATGCATGGATGACATGCACATACATTAAACATAGGGTACACGCAGGGGACATATTGGTCAGGCAAAATATCATTTTCCTCAACTTGGCTATCGAACTACTGTTTTAAAACTGCACTTTTATGTATGAATTTACATTTCTTTTTTATGGGAACTGCAACTGAGTTTTTTTTAAAGATATTATCAGGAATCCTACCTGGGGGGATCAGTGCAGGT
Organism: Lissotriton helveticus; assembly: GCF_964261635.1. Classification (NCBI taxonomy): domain Eukaryota; kingdom Metazoa; phylum Chordata; class Amphibia; order Caudata; family Salamandridae; genus Lissotriton; species Lissotriton helveticus. The sequence goes on from NC_136067.1 coordinate 1,639,737,460, forward strand.
TGAGAGGCTCTTGGGCTTACTCGGTGCTTGGGCTCGTTCTTGCAGCCTTCCTGCCCTGGTCCGACGCGGCGATTAGCGCCGTTGCGCGGAGGGCGAGGAAGGGAGAGCCAAGACACTTCCTGTGGGACGGGTAGCGGTCTAGTTGTTCCCGGAGAGCGGGGATAAAGGCCACATGCAAAAGCGGCCACGCGCAGCGGGCGCGTCGCTGGCAAGCCTGTCTGCGCCCGTCCCCGGCCGTACGGGGACTGGGGCCAGAAACCCTGCTTTGACAGCGATAAAAATCCAATATAACTCGACAGAACTACAGTCACTGTGCCCTCCTATGGCTAGCGACTGCAGGCATAAGATGGAGGCCACCCTAGAGGCCTGCTGCCACTGTCCGTTCAGGGTGAGCACCGAGCGTTTAAGGCAGCTAGAGAGTGCTGTCCTTTGTTGCGGGTTACTGAATTGTAGATCCCTATGTAAGCACAAGAGTGAGATCCATGACCTGCTCGGGGAGAACAAGCTTGATATTTTGTTTCTGACGGAGACCTGGCTGGACAATGATTCTGAGCCAGATATCCTAGAAGCACTCCCATCTAGCTACACTATAGCTAGAATAGCTAGACCGACAGGTAGAGGAGGAGGGATTGCAGTTATCTTTAAACCCCCCCTTGAATACCTCCTCGAACCAACTATGATTTGTGAAAGTGAGGCGGGCTCTTTTTCGCTTAAAATTAATGCTAATTTTGTGGTGAAAGGACTCCTAGACCGCCGGGGCCCCCCACACGTTTCCTCCCGAGCTTGGTTGAGGGAATCACCCACTTGGCAGTAAGACATGATAAGCTTCTGGTGTTGGGAGACTTGAACCTGCATCTGGAAGATCCTCTGGATAAGGAGGCCTCTAGCCTTTGTCAGGACCTCTTATCGCTCCATATGAGCCTGAAATCCTGCGCCCCCACAGATCGGCACGGACACCTCTTAGAACCTGTGTTTGCTAGTTGGGAGGGTGTAGAAGTAATCCCCCCCTCCCGGTTCCCTGGTCGGATCATTGTCTGATCCTCTTCATGGTGAGGGTACCAGAGACCGTAGGTATGGAAAAAGTGCTATGCAATCACCCACGCCGGAGATGGAAAAATTTCCCGCGGGATGATTTCAACCAAGAACTGATAAGTGGTGGGCCCCCAGGCGGCACAGATATTGAAAGTGCCTGTGTAAATCTGGAGAGGCGCATAGACAATGCCCTTAATACGGTGGCCCCGCTACTCCCCCAAAAATCTACTGGTAGGGCCCAGAAATCTGCACCGTGGTTCACATCAGCTCTGCATCTTGCCAAAGCTGAATGTAAACGCCTGGAGAGGCAGTGGAGAAAGGGCTTCCAATGCCATGATAAAGTGAAATACACTGTGGAACGAAAAAAGTACTACGGCCTTATTAGGAGGGCAAAAGCTACTTACTACCAGGCGATAATTGGTTCCGCAGATAATTCCATCAGAGAAATCTTTAAAATATATAAGGAGATCTCCTCTCTTGCAGTTATAGCCGCACCAGTGGCTGGCTCGGATGAGTCCTGCAACAGAATTGCGAACTTTTTCGCGGAGAAAGTGGAGAAAATGTACTTCTCCTTTCCAGGGATTGGAATGAGGGGTGTGGATTTTGAGGAAAAGACTGGAGAAGCTGAGGTGGGTCGGAGGTTGTTTAATTTTATTATTCCCCCCCCCGAGCTTCTCAGGAAAATATGTTGCAGCATTAAGTCTGGTTCTCCCAGGGACCCTGCCTCACCTAAGGTGTTGGGCGGTAGTATGGATATCCTGGAGCCCTATATCAGGCCTCATCTGGAGGTCTCATTTAGGTCTCACACAGTGCCTGGTAGGTGGAAAAGAGCCATTGTTCTCCCCCTCCAGAAGAAGCCGAACATCAGTCCAGATATACTGGATAACCTGCGGCCTATCTCGCTTCTACCAGACATGGCCAAAATAGCAGAGAAGGTGGTCAATCAACAGCTGATGACCTATGCTGAGGAATCCAGCCTCTTGCACTCGTCTCAATCGGGTTTCCGGGCTTTTCATTCTACGGAGTCTGCACTACTTTTGGCCAAGGAATCCATTAGACAGGGGGCAGACGCTGGGCACACTATGGCCTTGGTCATGTTAGATTTTAGCGCCGCCTTTGACACTGTGGCACATTACACCTTGCTGCAGTGTCTGAATAAAAGGGGTGTTTCTGGCCCGGCTCTGAAATGGCTGAAATCATTTCTGGTAGAACGCAGCTTTCAGGACAGACGGGGGCGCACTATTCCTAGGATGTCAAGACCAGGGGGTGCCTCAGGGTTCTGCCCTGAGCCCCACCCTGTTCAACTTGTATGTCACCCCCTTGGCTGAGATAGCGCAGGGTTTCGGAGTGGAGGTCGTCTCATATGCAGACGACACCCAGCTGGTGATCTCCCTATCTAGGGCACCGGATATTGCTGCCTCTAATTTCAGGGCATGCATGCAGGAGCTTGCCTCCTGGATGGCGAAGAACTGCCTGAAGTTGAACGGTGGAGGGGCTCGTGGTGGGGGGAAATGCTTCCAGTTGGACGTCGGCATGGTGGCCTCCCAGTTTGGGCCCCACCTCGGTCCCATGTACGCTGGCAAAAAATCGTGGAGTCTGGCTGGACCCCACTCTCTCCTATGAAACACACACCAGACGTGTAGTGGGGAAATGTTTCGGAGTCCTCAAAAAGGTACGGAAAACTATGGACCTTCTTCCTATTGAAGCGAGGAAGACGCTGGTGCACGCTCTTGTCACTTCCCGCCTGGACTATGGCAATATCCTCTATATGGGCGCCACTGCTAAATGCCTGGGGAGATTGCAGGTAGTGCAGAACGCCGCGCCGAGACTGGTGCTGGCGCAGCCAAGGAGAGCGGCCTCCAAAAGAGCCCTTGATACTCTGCACTGGCTTCCAGTTAGGAAGCGAATTATGTATAAAGCACTGTGTACTTGCCATTGCATTACCCAGGGCATAGGCCCCTCGTATTTGAGGGACCTTGTTACCAGCTATGTGCCTGGAAGATCCTTGAGATCCAGTGGGACTGGCCTATTGCTGGTGCCTAAAGTGAAGAAGGCCAGAATGGGAGGTAGATCCTTCCGGGTTTTGGCAGCTCAGAACTGGAATAAACTCCCCATAAACCTCCGGATGGAGACCTATGAAACTAGATTAGGAAGGCGCTTAAAACCCACTTGTTCTCTAGCTAAGGTCTGCTGCGTGCCCTGGAGCAGGGCACCACCATGGAGCAGGGCACTGCCACACTTTTCTCACCCTAGCGCGGGGACACGCCGAGATGGCGTAACCATGCCCTTTATAAAATTAATATTATTATTATTTTTTTTAAAACAAGATCTTGAAGGCTAACAAAGGCAGCAAAACTGCAGTCACTCTTGCAGTAGAAGCACTGGAAGAGGTTGAGGCCTTCACCTACCTGGGCAGTATCATAGACAAGCGGGACAGTACAGACACCGATGTCAAGGCAAGAACTGGCAAAACAATGGCTGCCTTCATTCAGCTAAAGATCTGCAGCTCCAAGGACCTAACACTGCACACAAAGATCAGGTTTTTTAACAGGAACATAAAATTGGTCCTTCTTTATGGAGCGAAAACTTGGAGGATGACAGTGACCCCCACCAACAAATTCCAGACCTTCATTAACACCTACATGAGGAAAATCCTCCAAATCTGCTGGTCAAACATCATCAGCAACAATGACCTATGACAGCACACTTTCCAACGCCCTGCTCTTGAAGAAATTCTGAAAAGATGCTAGGGCTGGATAGGTCACACCCTACACAAGCCTGCATGAAACTCCACCTGGAAGGCCAGACCTGGAACACTCAAGAGAAAAGGAAAAGCGCAAGGCCAAGAAACACATAGCACTGAGGCCTAGAGGCTGCCGGCAAGGGGCTGGGTTACACCTGGAGTCAAAGTGAAAGAACAGCCCAGGACTTAGGTGACTGGGGAGTCCTGTTTGACGTCCTATATCCCAGGAGGGGTAGCAGGCATAAGTAAGTAATAACACTGAGAAGAGAGGGAGACTGTACCAACTCCAAAGTGCAGTAACAGTCAGCACACAGCAAACTAGGTATGACAAAAATGGAGGCCCAGCAAGGGCATGGAATTGATGGAATCCCTTGTCTGTTTTTTTTTTTTTAATATTGATGAAGCTGTTTGTCTTTTTCAATTGTCAAGTAGTAGACTATGTGTGCTGAATCATTGCTCCTGGTACAAGATCTATGGCACAGACATGTTCTCAAAGAGGAGGCTGAGTGCCTGCTTCTCTTTTAATGAAGACATCAGCAAAGTCGATATGTGCCGACAAATGATCTCTCTTTGATTTTGACCCTTCCCTTTCTGATGGCATCTGTCTTTGGAGAGTAAAACATTTCAATTTCAGGGTTTGCAACTCTTGGTGTTAGCACTTCTTTAAAGAGTAGGTGTGTAAAACAAAATGCATGTAGTCTGCAATCTTTCACAGGATTACTGAGCCTCAGGCACACAGATCCCAGTTTAGTGGGAAAGGTTGGAGACATGGAAACAAAATAAAGCATGGAGGGTTTTGGCATCTCCTTGAGTGGTAATTAGCACTTGTTGGAAAAAAAATTTGACTTTGAAAGTATAGATTCATGTAGGTTAGTTGCTCATGCCTTTGGTCTGTCTTCTAGGGACAAGTGATTTCTCAACAGATAAGGACACCGTTGCATTTAATGGTCTGCATTGTCACAATAGAGATATAAGTTCCTTTTCCGTGGACAATACTTGTCCTCTGTGGTCAGAATCTTTCTTTAATCTCCTTCCTATATAGCTTCCACACTAAGGGATTTTTCCTCTAAAACTTTCTCGTTGTGAGTATGCCAGATATAATGAAACCCTCCCTTCTCTGTCTTCCTGCTCTGTTGCTTGGCTTTGATTTGGAGGGCCAAATCGATGAGTGCTCTGGTAGAAGTGGGTTTATTCACAGTCAAAGTGAGGACGTCTGCAACTTTTCCTTTAGGCCTTGATCAAAAGTCAGAAGATAGCACCTTGTCTGTACGAACGGCTTCAAACATTAACTGATGGAACTTACTAATATAGTAGATGAAATATTGATTTCCACATATTAAAGTGAGAAGCCCCAAATGGGTCTTCTCTAAAGCCTATCCCTTCTCAGCTATAAGCTTGAATTGAGTCACGAATCACCCATAATTAGAAAGCCAAAGAAATATGAACTAAAGAAATTAATTGTGTCTTTAACCCCTCCCATGCTGGTGACGGAACCGCTCCGTCACCAGCCACGGACGCGATGTGCTGATGACGGAGCGGTTCTGACACGGCCCGCTCGGCGCGCCTGCGCGGCGCGGATTCCGTGCCTGCGCTGGACGTTCTGTTGAGCGGGCGGGGTCGTGACGGAACCGCTCCGTCATCAGCACAGCGCACCCGAGGCTCGTGACGGAGCGGTTCCGTCACGAGCATGGCCCCCCCCACCCCCCTAGCGCTGCGGCGGAATTGCCGCCGCAGCGAAGGGGTTAAATATCAACTGTGAACCAGCAGACATCAGCATCCGCAGCAGGTAATAGTGTCCAGTACAGTGATAGATAATAGAGTCCAGCAGAGGGATGATTCAGAGTGGTGCTATCCAATATCTCTGTTTGTCTCCCTTATCCAATTATCTTTTCCTCAGGTCTACTGCTAACCAACATATATCTGTCATGAATAGGGACAGAGTGGAAAAGTGCTTCCCTCCCTTTGGATCAGGAATTTAGGTTAGTGCATGTCATGCTCTGAAAACCCAGGTCCTCTGGTCAGGCTTCCAGACACATGGTCTTTCTCCAGACAGAGCTCCTGCAAGGTTCATTCCTCGGTGGTCAGCTTAGCCCTCTTGGAGTCAGGGGCCCTTCTGGTTTGTGTATCCCTTTAGCAGATAAACATGAGGTCCACCACTTGACTCTTGGAGGGAAGTTGTTCCAGTGTCTTGAGTCATAAGCCCTTGAGGTTTATTTTTCTTACATACCCTTCATCTTCAGCTGTAGTCTTCCCCGGTTCAGGAATGTCGTAAAGGGGAGGTGATGAGGTGCCACTCTTATCCTGTGCACTAGTCAGTGATTGGAGTATTTTCTCTTCCAAATAACGTCTACTTTCTCACCTGTTGTCTACCTCCTTTTACAGCACTTCCTCTTCACTTTACAGTAAACATTCCCAGAAATTCTAAATACAAAATGGCTAATCCCTTCTTCTACCAGAAAGGTCTCTGACTCTCCCAAACGACACCCCTATTTCAATGAGGTATCCGCTCATCTGTCAGGATCCAAACGGATTCTTCCTCCTGATGGGGTTTGTGGGGGTGTAGATCTAGGAGGGCCCTGGGAATGATTGGAAGCAAATCCTGTCAACACCATTTGGCCTCTACAGAGACAAAAGAGGTAGGTAAGTCTAGAGTGTTTTGGCTGTCCTTTGCTCTGCCAGTTGTTCCTGTAACCGTCCCAGATGACTAATCCCTGCTAAGTGGCCAGTTGTTGATAACACCTGTGCTTCCTTGCGCCCAAAGGCCAATCGATTGTCCTTTGAAGAGCAGGGATGTTAACTTCAGCAAGGAATCTGTATTGAGCCTCTGCAGTTGAGATGAACAGCAAAACCAGTTATAAGCCAATTCTGCCTCAAACAGCACAAACCATGTTTTCAAAGTTACTTTTCCATTAAAGTTATCAAAAATCTGATTCCACCATAATTCATAAATAGGAACAGGTTTTCCTACATGACAAAGGCACTTTCTCTTTTCATGTGTCAATGTAGTGTGTTTAAACTACAGTTCAGCCAGAGCACAGTGATGCTCCTTGCAGCCATATATTTGTGTCATATGTGGGTGTTGTAAATGCACACTGTATCCCACATACGACATTTGCCTTCCATTCCACTGGTACATTTTATGTGCCATTTACCATGAATATATAGGAAATTTAAACTAGTTTTGACAGTACCATTTTAGGCAAAAGCACATGCCCTGTGGCACGGAATAGCAGCATCACAGTCCATAAAGTACTAATGTCAGCAAAACAAAATCCAAAGAAAGATGAAAAATGCACAGTAACAATGCTGAAAGGGCGTATTTCATCCACGGTGCTATAACTGGCTAATTCTGTGTTTACTTTGAAGCCATATTGGAACAGTATTATAAATAGTGCATTATTGTTTTACTGTTTCAAAGTGGCCCACATGTTGCTTCTAAATATGGCGTCTATGTTGGAACTTTTAAACAATGATACTAAATGCACAATATGATTCCAAGATAGCTGCACTCTTCTATATTTAATTTTTTACTTTTTTATTGCAAGTATATGTCCGCCACATTTAGATGGAAGCATTTACGGATCTTTTACATTTTCTAGCATATGCTTGTTGAGTTTCTGTGATATTATTATAGAAAGGTACGTAGGTTGATGCAAGAATGAGTCAGCAGGAGGATGAATGGATGTGTGAGTGCAAGGATGAGTGATAGTGAATATATGATGAGTTTTTGAGTGCATAAACTCTCCAGCTACTGGAGAGGCACTTTCAGTAAAAATACATACACAAAATAGTATCCTCACCCACTGTCCTACACCATGCCTCTTTGACTGATCACTGTCTGCTCCAGAAACACGAGTATGTTGTAGTAATTTACACCTACACAGGTGTAAATTCAATCTTCTTTATTATCTAATACTACTACAACCTCCAGCAGCTCACACCTAAAACCAACTGCCAGCTACAGAGCTTGCCCCCTAAACATTCCATGTTACATCACCAACAGTAATGTTTCCTACATATCTTCCCACTTATCAAAATTACAAAAACCTATAAAACATTACAGAATCAATTGACACGTAAAATTACAATATTCACTCTTAAAGTCAACAGGGCATACAACGTTGAATTGATACATGACTCAAGAGTAAAATGTATAACTCTCTCAAGGCTGATCAGGACCAATCACTTTGCTAAAACTACCAAAACTCCATTCCTTACTACCCTCCAATACAACCACATTTTTTTACCCAATCACTCTACTAGGTTCGGAGTACTTACTCTCCCCTTTGTTTACAATCCCTCCATTCCTTGTTACCACCCAGTCTCCACATTGTCAGTGGGTTGATTTCACACCCTTTTTGTAATTATACACTCATTTGCACACATTCTGCTTTTCTCTCACTCACAAATGTCATGGCTTCCCAATCGACCCAGACCCATTTCTGATCTTGCAACCATATTGGTGATTATTTAGTAGCAGGATCCCTTCCTTTAAGAGCAATAAAGGGTGATACTCCTGTGTTGGAATGTGGAGTAACTTGGTGAGCCCATATCATTTTGTTCAACTTATCTCTCCAAGACAATCCATTAGCCAAGAAAAGTTGAATGTTTTCCATCACGATATGGTTCACCCTTTCAACTAAGACATTCGCCTGAGGCCTGAGCAGTGCCACCTTTTCATGCTTAATGCCCAGATGATTCCAAAGCCTTACCATCTCCCACGAAACAAACTGTACTCCATTGTCGGTGGTAATCACCCTAGGAATTCCTTCCTCCATAAAAATGTCTTTTAAGACTTTCATAACTCATTCTGTTTTTATGTCTTCCATAGTCTTTACAACAAACCATTTACTGTGGTAATCTACAACGACAAGTACAAATCGCCCCGTCTTCCTAATTTTTCCACTGGATCAATAAAGTCCATTGCCAAATGATCCCAAGGTTTCTCTGGTAACTCCATATAACTTAAAGGCAGTTCCCTAACTACTTTGCTCTTATCACTATTAGCACATGCAGTGCAATCTCTTACGGTAGCCTCTACTTTTTTATCTGTTCCTGGCCACGAGTAAAACTGTCTCAACCTTCTCTTGGTTAACCTTCTACCCAAATGTCCTTCATGTCCCATATCAATTAACTTTGTCCTCAAACTGTTTGGGGGAACCACAGGATTACACCGTAGCACCCACAAACACTCAATACATCCTTGACCACACAGTACGGTTTCATTCTCTCATTATCACCACCCTACTGATTCCAACCACCGGTTAGCAAATCTTTCAACTCTCCATACCGATCATCTTCTGCCACAGCCTGACACCAGTCATCTTCAGTCAATGCAAATCCACTTACCTCACAAACATTCACCCTATTTTGTTCTTCTTCTTCCCCATTATACAAACCCTTGTTTAATGTCATCTGGAACAAGCAATCTGCAACGACATTCTTCTTTCCTTTGACATAATCCACCACAAAATGAAAATCCATTACTGACAACAACCATCTAGTTATTCTTGGTGTCACACCACCCTCTAGTCCCTTACCACATTTAAATATGTGCAATAAAGGCTTGTAATCTGTACGGACTGTAAAGGGTAAACCCCACAAATAATACCTGTAATGGTTTGTCCCCCAACAACATGTAAATGCCTCAATCTCAGTGGTAGAATAGGACCGTTCCACCCCTTGCAATCTCCTGGACGCAAATCCTATTACTCTTTCTTGTACATCCACCCTCTGGTACAACACAGACCCCAATCCCATATTGCTGGCATCAGTGGTAACCATTGTTTTGTTGTTAACATTAAAGTGACACAGCGACAGTGACCTACTAATAGAATCTTTTACATCAATAAAAACACATTCACACTCTTCTCCACATTCGAGCACAGACTTATTCTTTAACAACATCCACATGGGTTCAACTTTTCTAGTTAAATTACTTATGAATTTAGAGCAGTACTCCACAAGCCCCCAAAAGTACTTTAATTGTTCCTTATTCTGAGGTCTGGGCACTTAGGATGTAGCCTTTACAATGCTCTACTTAGGCTTAATTCCCATGGAAGAAATCTCATGTCCTAAATAATCCACTTTGTCTTTTTTCAATTGACATTTTTCCTTTATTATGGTCAGTCTATGTTTTTTAGGTCTCGTCTGAGCCAGTGCATGCGCTACTCTGCGAGACATTTAGGAGTGAGTTTTAAAAGTCCGACCACAGCTTTGTGTGGCATACAGTGTGCGGTTACGCACACAGGCACGAGCAGAGGCACCATATGGCTTTCCTCTCGCTCGACCAAGCGCGCGCACCTTGCTTCAATGCCCCTCCCCCACCACAGAGCGTGTCTCGCCTCACTCTGTCTCTCGTTGTCTCTCTCCCCTCACCTCTGTCTCTTGCTCCTCCAACTCTGTATCTCGACGCCTCTCACTGTTACTTCCTTCTGTCTTTCTAACCGTGTCTCCCACTGCCTCCGACTGCCTCACTTTCCTTATCTGCACCCTGGTGTGTCAATATAACATAATATAATTATATGAAACTACACAATAGGTTTGCGGCGAGGCCGCATCACTTTCATGGCCACGCGGCCAATGCCTGTTTAATTGTTGCAACATGACCAGAGACTCATCGGGTGATCAGGGACTTATTACATTATCACACGGGGACGTTAATACTCTCTTTGTAGTCCCCTTATATGATAGGACGGTGTGTTTTGGCATAATTGGTGAATTTTTGGGCCATCCTCCTCTCGTATACCTGTCACTACATTATGGCAGCCCTGCTGCGGCTATCACACACACGTCATCACCTTACACATGCAGTATTTTATAAGTGCAGCAGCCGCATGTATGGCTTATGATATGCTCCAGTAATAGGACCTTTTGTGATAACCAGGTTTCCTTTCTACTCGAAGGCAAGTGCAGATAAACATGCCCCTTGGGGATGCACTTTTCTAATTTTTCTTTCACTTCTCTCCACGCGGTTGGCGACATCTCCTCCGCCGTTTCATCTAGACGGCCGCCTCTCGCCCTGTATTTTCTCGCTACATTTTCGCCATTCCCATTTTTAATTACAACTTCTCAGTATGCTGCACAGCAAACACACTTCTCTACAGCACAGGTTAGAAACATTGGCAAAGTGAATAGCTCTACCTAACCACTTATAAGGCCCCCCAATGCATAGCCAAAAGGTCTCGCGTTTGGGACATTATAAGTGTTTAGTTATCCAGCACAATATCCTTCATTAAACAACATAAAGTGTTGCATGGCTAATCACTTATAAGGTCCCAAAAGCGAGACATATTGGCTATGCCAATGCTTGTCTATTCTTGATAATACTTCACTTAACATTTCATCATGTTCTCTCTCGGACTCACCAACCACCAATATATCATCCTGGAAACATAGGACTTTTTGCATACCATGGAAAGTACCCTGCAACATTCTCTGGAAAACAGCCAATGCGGAAGCAAGTCCAAATAGCATCTTTCGATACGGAAAGCCCCAAGAGGAGTTATGAATTAAGTCAACTGTCTCGATTCTCCATGTAAAATCCTGATGGTATGCTGATGACATATGAAGAACACTAAACCATTTTCCTCCACCCTTCATTCTTACCAATTCATAAATATTGGGTAGTGCCTGTCTGCCCACCCATATATTCTGATTCAGTTCTCTCAAATCTATACATAGACGAATCTTCCCACCATCCTTTCGAGACACTACCACTGGAGATAGCCACTCCGATGACTCAATCGGTTCTATGATTCCTTCAGCAAGCAACTTATCGAACTCTTTTTGTAACGGCTCTCTCATCAAGTACAGTATAGATCTTACTTTGTACACAACCGGTACAGCTTTTTCTTTCAAGATTACTCTATGGGTAAAGCCTTTCATCAATCCCCATCTCTCTGAGAAAACTTGAGGAAATTGTGATTTTCTACTTTTGGGTTTCTCCAACAAACTTCCTCACTTCAATCCTTAATACACAACGGAATTACACCGGAAATGTCCTCACTGTGCAACAGTCTTTATCACAAATAGACTTTGGCTCTGTTTCATACGCTATCAATGTTTCTCATGCTGTTTTAACAGTTCATTTCAATGGATCCTCACAACAGTTACTTTCAATGGATCCTCGCTGGTCGACTCTGCCCATTAAAAAAATGGCAAGTGACTTATGGTTTGCCAGTCGGCTTCAGCGAGCTTTCCTTAAGCTCTCCAGAGGTGAAGGTCATAGGTTAGGATGTCTGCCCCCTGCTAGGTCGCTTGTCGCCAAAATATGTAGTAATTTACACATATATATGTGTAAATTCAATCTTCTTTATTGTCTAATAGTACTGCAACCTCCAGCAGCCCACAGCTAAAACCAACTGCCAGCTCCAGATCTTTCCCCCTAAACATTCCATGTTACATCACCAATAGGAATGTTTCCTACATATTTCATTTTAAAGACTCTCACATACTCTAATAGTGGCATGCTTCATCATTAGGTCTCATCCTGGTCCCTAAAATCCAGGATGGGCATGACAATATTTTGGGCAGCACTTTGAATAATAGTTAGCAGCCAGGGTCTTAAAGAATACAAAATACCTTGAGCAACTCAGGTTTCCCTTCTACTGGTGGTTACTCAGGTATGATTAAAAACTATATGGTGGGTAACAGTGGGGAATAATGACCCTATTCACTTGTCGAAATCTTTCAGTCCATAGATTGTGGCCACTAGAGGTCTTTGGGCTTTCATCAAGACAAAAGCCTACCCCGGGTCCTCTGTGACATTGACTATGTTGATTTTCTGGACAGAAGGTAGACAAACATTAAATATATAAAGCATGAGAAACAAGCAATGCAATAGGTCTCGCATCAGGAAAGTTTGAGCTATTGGTATTGTAAAGGACAATTTTTTTATTTATGTGTTGGTTTTGAAAATAGCGAAATTAATAGCTTTGTCATTTACAATGCCAATAGTTTTAACTTTCGCAAATGTGACACCTATAGCATTTGTAATGCAATATGTGGTGTATTTATGCGACTTAGATGTATTGATATTACAAATAACAAAGGCTTTTAATTTTTTTAAATAATTAATACTTAATACTTATAATGGCAATAGCGTAAACTTTTGTAAATAACTTTTGTGAAGATTATGTTCAGTGTATTTTATTGTGACGAAAATCCAAGAACAGAAGTGAAATATTAACGTCTTTTTGTGACATCTGTAATAAAGCTTGAAACATTGGGAGAACATATTTGAACCAGTTGTTGTTGCGATAGATAGATAGATAGAGTGAGGGCGATAGATAGATAGAGTGAGGGCGCTAGATAGATAGAGTAAGGGTGCTAGATAGATAGAGGGCGCTAGATAGAGAGAGAGAGAGAGAGAGGGCAATAGATAGATAGAGTGAGGGCAATAGATACATAGAGTGAGGGCAATAGATAGAGTGAGGGCAATAGATAGATAGAGTGAGGGCAATAGATAGATAGAGTGAGGGCAATAGATAGATAGAGTGAGGGCAATAGATAGAGTGAGGGCAATAGATAGAGTGAGGACAATAGATAGAGTGAGGGCAATAGATAGATAGAGTGAGGGCAATAGATAGATAGAGTGAGGGCAATAGATAGATAGAGTGAGGGCAATAGATAGATAGAGTGAGGGCGATAGATATAGATAGATAGAAAAATACACGCTGAAACTTAAGACATTTTTGTAGATATGGGTCCTTTCATTACACACGGTAGGCCCTTTAAGGAGGGCAAGATAAAGACAAACAAGCAGGAAGTGGGGTAAGGGAGGAGGTGGCAAATGGTGAGCACTTTCGCGGCCGCTTTGATGTTCTCAGTGGCCACGCGGCTCACTGAGAACATCAAAGCGACCATGAAAGTGCTCCCAATGGCTGCAGGCTGACAAATGGTGTGCGCACCTGGCGCACATGCACTGTACCTCATCCGCCTGCAGCCTTTGGGAGCACTTTTGAAAGCCCCTTACTAAACTCTCGCAGAGCAGCGCATGCGCGTTGGCTCAACGAGACCTAAAAAGCACCAAATGGCGAGTAATAATGGATGCCGTTAAGAGTGTGATGTCCCGACCTCACCTATACCAGAAATCATGAAAAGGGGCACTAATGGGAAAATAGAACAAGCAGTGCAAGGAAAAGCTGTAATTGGGAGGAAATCTGTGGGTGCGGCAAGCAACAGGAGGTAAGAGGTGGCAAGCAGTGACGGGGGAGGTTAGGGCAAGCATCATCAAATGCGGGTGTGATTCACTCTGATGGAGTCGACAGTACAAAATAATAAAGTACCTTTGCAGGTGCCCAGGCACAAATAGGAAGCAGTACTTGCTCCAGGCTCCACCGCAGGGATTCACAAGGAACTCCACGAGGAAGCCAGAGGCGCCGTCCAATAAAAGCAAGGAAAGTAGAGTGGCATGGGAGCCAAGTAAATGTAAGTAATGGGCGGGCTCTACTCCACAAAAACAAAGGCAATGTCTTTTATTTATGTGTTGGTATTTAAAACATAAATAAAAGGCATTGTCATTTACAATGCCAATAGGTTAAACTCTCGCAAATGCGAGACCTCTTGCATTGCAAATGCTTGTTTTTGATCTAGTTGTCTGTGAATTTCCACTTGCAAGTCATGGAGCACGCCCAGGTCAAGCAGAATCTGTGGTGTTTCTAGACAACTGAAACAGCCAATTGTTTTATGGCCATTTCTTGCAGGGGCTTCACAAAAAACAACCACGAGGACTGACAAGGGAGACCCCTCAGCAATCCTGCATATTAATGTTTTAGGAGAAAAGATAGTTGTAAACATACTAGGCGTGACCGTCTGGACAAGATTAGACAAAACCAAAGAAAAACAGCAGTCTTTTCCACGTTTGGGGTGTCTTTAAAGCCCTCGCCTAGCAACATTTCATCCACATATAAAGCACCATAAAGAGATCAAGCATAATTGGCATCACAATGTTTGCCTCACCCACTATTTAGGACCCATTTTAAAAAACATTCAGCAGAACAATATAAATTTGAGACGTGAGGGTCCAAAACAATCATTTTGGTAAGTGCAACAGCCCAGGAAATTGAACAGAGACAATCAAGTTGGACTTCAGGCTCTCTTACAAATATTCATCCTTCGAATACTGATAGCCGTTTTAAGTATTACAGAGAGAAGAGACTTTAATCACAAATGTGTTATTGTTTGTCTTTTCGAATTTATATAGAGAGGAACCTAGAATGCTGATATCAGAGTTTAAGATCTAAAAATGCAGCAGAGTGAGGAGGATACTGTGCAGCTCTTATTTCCACCTTAAACTCAGTGAGAGGAGGTGACGGCAAATGTGACTCCATGGAACACACAGGAATGCATCGAAGGCAGTATAGACTACACCATGCTAAACCTAACACAGTATGTTGTGACAATCTCAAGAATATGGGAACATGCTGCAACACCGACATATCAAGCACTCTGAACTGCACTTTGCACTCTGAATCTGCACTCTGCACTCTGAATCTGCACTCTGAATCTGCACTCACAATATGCACTCACAAACTGCACTCTGCACTCACAATCTGCACTCTGCATTCACAATCTGCACTCTGCACTCTGCACTCACAATCTGCACTCACAATTTGAACTCTGCACTCTGCACTCACAATCTGCACTCTGCACTAAAAATCTGCACTCACAATCTGCACTCTGAATCTG
The DNA here is from genome assembly GCF_964261635.1 of Lissotriton helveticus. Lineage (NCBI taxonomy): Eukaryota > Metazoa > Chordata > Amphibia > Caudata > Salamandridae > Lissotriton > Lissotriton helveticus. The sequence continues at coordinate 1,639,752,926 of NC_136067.1, forward strand.
CACTCACAATCTGCACTCTGCACTCACAATCTGCACTCACAATCTGCACTCTGCACTCACAATCTGCACTCTGCACTCACAATCTGCACTCACAATCTGCACTCTGAATCTGCACTCTGAATCTGCACTCTGCACTCTGAATCTGCACTCTACACTCGGAATCTGCACTCGGAATCTGCACTCACAATCTGCACTCTGAATCTGCACTCACAATCTGCACTCTGCACTCACAATCTGCACTCTGCACTCACAATCTGCACTCACAATCTGCACTCTGCACTCACAATCTGCAATCTGCACTCACAATCTGCACTCTGCACACACAATCTGCACTCTGAATCTGCACTCTGCACTCTGAATCTGCACTCTACACTCTGAATCTGCACTCTGAATCTGCACTCTGCACTCTGAATCTGCACTCTGCACTCTGAATCTGCACTCTGAATCTGCACTCTGCACTCTGAATCTGCACTCTGCACTCACAATCTGCACTCTGAATCTGCACTCTGCACTCTGAATCTGCACTCTGAATCTGCACTCTGCACTCACAATCTGCACTCCGCACTCTGAATCTGCACTCTGCACTCTGAATCTGCACTCTGCACTCTGAATCTGCACTCTACACTCACAATCTGCACTCTGAATCTGCACTCTTTACTCTGAATCTGCACTCTGCACTCTGAATCTGCACTCTGCACTCTGAATCTGCACTCTGCAACTGCACTCTGAATCTGCACTCTGTATCTGCACTCTGTATCTGCACTCTGCACTCTGCACTCTGAATCTGCACTCTGCACTCTGAATCTGCACTCTGAATCTGGGCCGGTAGGGCTACTTCGTTATGGAGAGGGCGGATCCACCCTGTCCTCTCAACCAGGAAGTGACAGAGAACAGCTCCCTTTAAACATGGTAGTAGGGGAGTTCTGAGTAAGTGACAGAGCAATAAGTTGGGTCTATCCCCTAGTACGCTCTAAGTGACACCCAGTGTAAAAGTGTGGGGCTGTTCTGTTTTAAGTGAGAGGGGTCAGTCTATGAACAACTGAAAAGGACCGTATCGCTGGGGTGCTTTGGGGACACTTCATTGTACCACTGTTAGAGGCCCGTCTCCTAGGACTACTGAAGGATTGAAACCCTGTGTGCTATAAGATGCCCGGAGGGTGTAACACCATACTTAGGCAAAACAGGCGTCGACCAGTCTAAGTATAAACTAAACTCTGGGATGGAGCCCTTTCACTAGATCTGAGGGTTTCATAAGTTTCTCTACAAACAGAACGTATCAAAGCATAAGATTGGATTTGCTCAGTTGAGCTCAGCATAAACCCAGTGCGCTTTTCCGTCCATGGAACTGCTCACATTGGGTTTGCTACATTGTGAATTGATAGCCCGCCACTTAGAACTTTAGAGCTTAGTTTTCAGTCTGCTGCATATCATTTAATTCTTTGGAATTTCATGCTATAAGTGCACAAGTAAGGTAAATTCAATGTTGTTAGTTCCCCGTTAACAGTCTTACCAGTTCTGAAATAAAAATTCCATAAAGCAACATGTTACGTAGTTCTGAACAAAGCGTGTGGAATTCGCATTTTTGCATCTAAAGTAAGAAATCCAAGTTAAAACAAAGGGAATAACATTTACTATAGGGCAGCAGTAACAAATGAGAACCATAATGATACACGCCCTCTAATTTCTAGTTGTAGCAAGAAGCTATGCAGGATGCAGATACCCTACGTGGAATACTTGTAGCTTACAGCCCATAGAGGAAAGCTGTGCTGAGGTGGCATTCCTTGGTGTGACACCTAGTAAAAGGAAGTGTAGTTCACTTTTAAATGTTTTCTGTAGATCACATTCATATTTGCCCTGTTGTCATTGCTGTGCAGTATGTATATTTTTAGTGGACATTAAGTAATCAGAACTCTAGCGATGAACCTACAAGTAAACATAAATTGCAAACTGTACATGAGGAACATAGTTTGATTAAGGTAAATTGGATGATGGAAGAAAAGACGAAGAAAGAATGTGAAGTCAGAGTGGGGCGGGGAGAGGAGGCGGGGGAGAGCTCTTTGAAATGTGAAGCTCTCGGCGAGGGGGGAGGAGAAGTGAGCGGATCCCTTTGTAGCACGCACGGCCTCGCGCCCTTGAAAGAAGTGTGAACAAGCAACAAATGGCTTTCATGTGGTGATGCGAGGCAGGCGGATAGAAGCGCGTTCACGAGACCACATGCACTTCTGGAAATCCGCATTTTTCAGAGCTTAGTTTAGCTCTTAGTTTAGCACCAATAGTCTCGTCCTATTCATTCCTTGCGGAATGGAATAGGACGAGACTTAAAAGCAGACATTCGATTGTGGTGTATAACGGAAACCTCCACTTTCTTTTCCTAAGCAGTTAACTCATTAAGTGGCATGGAAGGAGGAAGAGTGCATGCTCCTGTAGCAACACATTCATCTAGGGTGTCACGCTACCCATTAACTTATTTTGGCCCCACTCCTGCTGGATCCCTCCACTTGTAATTCTGGAGCAGACAGTGATCAGTCCAAGAGGCCTGATGTAAGACAGCGGGCGAGGTTACCCTTTTGTGTATGTATTTGATAGTGTTGGGAGAACATATCCTTTCCGCTTACAAAATTCTCTTGCCTCACCCGTGGGAGACTCACTGGTGATCTTCCTGTGTTTATTTTACTTTCAGTGACAAGCCAGACCTGTTGCTATTGCCAATGATTGTTTATGTGGAGTGGTGTGGCTCACTGGTTAGAGGCGGCAGACCCGTAAGCAGAGAACGGCCCGGGACCAGGGTTCAATTCCCGACGCGGCAGGGTCGTGGACCAGGGTCAAAACGGACTTGATAATTCTCGCCTCGGTGCCTACTCTAACCAGGGAACACACTCGGCAACTCTGGGCATTAAGCTTGCCTCATCTCTACAACGGCCTCCCACAGACGCCGGGGATGCCTGGTTTCACCTTGGAGATACCCAGAAAGGGACCATCTCACAGGGAAAACCAGGACGGGTTCCCCAGCGGTCTTCAGTGCCAGGATACTCCTTGGAGTCACAGTGCGCTTTACAAGTACACCCACACATTATGCATTAAATGGCTTGTAGCGCCCCACCAGGACTGAGGACTGCCCCAGATGACACATAATTCAAAACTAAATAGCTAATGGGATTTCACTATCCTTGAGGGTTAGCTTTAAAGACCTCTCTCAAACTCCATTTGGCCACGGGTCCCTGGACGGTTGCACTGATGTTATCAACGTTACAATGGTATCTTCCAAGGTAATTTCTGAAGTAAAAGCTGGAGGTGCTAATAAAGTAGATTTGCGGTATGGGAGCAGATTAATTTTGGCCCCATACTTACCAATTTCTAATGATTCAGTGCAGTTAGCACTCTGTATACTCAATGTGATCTAATATTATTAATAAAAGATGAAGTTTTAAATGTAATTCTGAAATGCTCCATGGTAGAACAATACAAACGTATAATATGTGCTGACTAATGTTTAGGTTTCTCATGAAGTTGTGGTCCTCACCCATAGAAAACACAAGGAGATGATGAACTGAGTGCTGAAACTTTTCAGACACTCACCCCAGTCACAGATCTGGGTTGAATCCATCATCGTTCTTTAGCTCACTTTGACACCCCGGTTCGGATCCAGCCATATGCAAATCAGTCTTGACTCTGTGTGTCATGGGAACAGTCCAGGCCGAACTGCCAGGCCAGATCCTCCCTGGACCGGAAACAAGCATCCTGGGACCAGTTTCAGGGCAACACCCCTCATGGATATCTTGAATCCAGTGGCAAAGTGAGCAAGGGACTCACCCATAACTACACAAATGTTTCAAGATGTAACACTTAGCCTAATGTTTAATACACATGTAACCATGATTTATCATTTAAAAGTGTATTCATACTGCTGCATTTCATTTTGTGACCATCTGTGCACATACATCCAAATGTCGGTGCACATTAATTGTTTGCTAACTTACTGGGACCAAAAGCCTTAAACTCCTGGGTTTTAATGTTTAACCTTCATCGTGAAAGTTGCTTGCTTGCATGTTCTCTCTTCCGCAGGTTCAGACCCAAGGCCTCATTAACTAGTGAAAAGGCATTGTGTATTGTAGTGATAGTAAGGTACAGGAGGAAACCTTTGGCAAGAAGAAGACGCGCTAAGAAAGTTGAAGGCAGGTTCTCATGACTGAGAAGGGAATGCTCAAGGTCGATTAAATGTTCCAATTTGAAGATGTGGGACACAAGGAGAAAGTTGCCAGTTGCTACTGTGGAAGATTGAAATGTACTGGAGATGATGACGTGGGTTACCTTGAAGGCTTTGTGTGTTAATTGGTGTTACGTTGTTAGTTGGACAGAAGATACCTTAGGACATAAAGAGGTACAGAACTCTTTGCTATATCTCTCATTGTGTGGCTTTATGCTATACATTCTTTAGATTTGGAGCACTTGTACTGAAGTCTCCATTATGCTGACACCTTTCCTTGCTTCTCGGACTAATTATGGTTTCCCAATTTAGTACAGAGTAGGGTAAATTAGATTCCTTTAGATTTACTTGTGACTATGCCGAAGGATCGAAATCTGCAATTTAATCTCCATATTATTTTCCTCATCTTTTGCCTCACAGTAATAGAATTTCTTGTATGCTTCTTATTGTTAAGACTGAATTTCATTAGGAGATTCTGTCTTATGCTGGTAATTTTGTACTTCTACAATATGCTTCTGAGACTCATTTTCATTAGCTTATTTCTGAGTTTGCAATAAACCCATTTAACTTTACTCAGTAGTTCTGGCCTTATTGTGTGACTAAACGAGTTACACTGTTTATTGAGATTTTGATGCCGATAACTCCCTTTTACCTCTCACGCAACTACAAAGATTAATCGACCACAGAGAAGACTAGATTGAAGGGCCTAGGGCTCTATCAGTAGCAAAAATATGGGTGCCAAACAGAATTAAACCTGCTTAAATCTATTAATCTGAAGTTTTACATTTTCGTGGGTATCTGTATATGAAGATGTAATCAGCAGGGTCGGATTGGTAACGCAGGCACTCGGGCAATGCCCGAGTGGCCGGTGTCCAGTTCCAGCTGTGGGCAGCTTTTTTAGCAGTCTGGGGGGCCAATTTGGGTGGGTTCTGCGTTGTCCGGATACCGCCAGCGGCCCAGTGGGTGCCTGAGTGGCCTTTCTGGAGGCAGATGGTCATCCATTACCTCCCTTTTATCCAGGGCTCGAGTTCGGGTACCACGCGGGTGGACGGCGTCCACCCACTTATTTTACCGGGTGGACCCCATCCCCCCTGCCAAACAGCTGGACTTCACTCTTTGGCCTCTCTGGGACGAGATCGGAGCTCACAGCACGCTGCTCACGCGCTGGCTTCTCAGATGCAGTCGCATCTAAGGGGTGAGCGAGGGGAGGCAATGAGCCTGATGGTGTAAGCCACCTTGTGTGACGTCACTTCCTGTTGTGGAGTCACTTCCGGCGACAGCGTCCCCCCACTTCTTTTTTTAGGACTTGTGCCCTGCTTTTATCAATAGGCAGAGGTGTCACTCCCTTTTTCTTGCTGGCCCGGCCTATTAATGTGGGCATACTGGGGGGAAGGAGGCAGGACGCTTGAGTAGAAATGGACTCACCAGTGTAAACTTAACCGTGCATTTTTGTTGAAACCCCCCTCCTCCCTTTTTTAAATAAAATTCCGCCGAAGCAGTGTTTTGTAGTAAGACAATATGCAAATGTGGGCCACTTTTTTTTGCGTTCCCGGGCTGATTTTTAATCCCAATCCAACCCTGGAGATCAGTGGTACTTTTCCGAGAAATAGAAGCGGAATTTTTGCATTTTGTTTCTGTTGGTTGGTAAATCGCTATCCTTTTACCACACAAATGGTGCATGCTGTGGAGAGGTCGAAGCGGCCGCTGTCACAGACCTGTTGGGCTGCGCTCTTACTACCCAGGGAGAGGGCGGGACACTGACAGGGTTGATGTGTCACTGTTATCTGTCAGGGGCTGGATGGTTTCCAGCTGCCGTCCCTGGGTGGGGGCAGCGGCCGGTGCGGGGGCTGGTGCGCAGCAGCCATCCTGCCTGAGAGGGGAGGGAGCGCAGTGCGCGCGTCGGCCTGCAGGCGTCGCTGCTGAGCCTCCTCCGCCCTCTCCTCCTCCTGCAGGAATCAGTGCAGCTGTTGCCGGAGAGCGGGCGGCGGCAGGCTGCGGATTCCTCCTCCACTCACCCCGAGCTTCATTCTCATCTCTGCCCGGAGCCGAGCGGCCGCCCTCCTGCGAGCTCCCGCGCGCATCCCCCCTCCAGCCGGCCCGGAGACCCACAGGCACGCCAAGGTAAGAGCTGCTCTGGCATCACTCCTGAGGGGGATGGAGGCCAGTTGTGGTGGGAGGGGGCGACCCACGCATCTCGCTGAAGGCCCGAGGTGGTGAGGTTTTCTCGTGTGTTTATTTATTTGTTTGTGTGGCTCGCCCCAGGATCAGGATGGCGAGGACGAGAGCGTGCAAAAATCCACATAGGGACGGAGGCGTAGGGTCCGGTCCCCCACCCCTTGGACGGATTTAGAGGTGGATTAAGAGGAGAGCTGGGGAGGAAGGGCGGGGGTCCCTGTTCTGCACTTTCACAGCCTCCTCCCTCCCTCGAGGGAACTCTGCACTGTTAGCTGCTGCCCTGTCTCCATCATGGCCAAGTGCATTTGTATGCGGCTGAGCACTTGGGGATGTGATATGAGAGTGATGGGAGCGTGGGTGAGTCACGACCCCCACGCACACTCTCGAAGCCCCCCACGCACGCTGCACGGGTTAGCAGGGGGCTGCTGGTGTTGATGCTGCTGGTGAGATCACGGCCCTGGGAGGGATGGAGCGGTGCAGCGCGCCTGGCTGCACACAGGCGTGGTCCTGCTGCAGCCTCCCCCTCCCTCTGCCTGCTGATGCACTCTACTTACACGGGCGCAGCCTGATGGTGGGTGTGGGTGTGTGTCGGGGAGGTGGGGGCGGCGAGGAGACCCCGCAACACGTCGGCGCTCGTATAACACGTCTTGTTGTGAAACAGGTGCCGGCGTGAGAGTCTCAGCTGTGCCGCAGCGGCCTCGTGTGGGGCGAGGAAGGGCACGAGGGGGGCTTTGGGTGGGATGGTGCACAGCAGGTACGAGCAGAGGGGGTTGCGGGCTCGCCCTGCTGTGGGGGGTGCAGGAAATGCCACAGGGCTGGTGATGATGCAGCAACATTGCGCCTGCAGGACCGAGTTTGCCTCCCAGAGGGCATCCTGTCTAGGTGGTGATGCTGGGAAGGTGTGCTGTGGCAGCATGACCGAGCTGATGTCATGCAGTGATGACGAGAGGCCACGGAGATGCGCAGGGCACCCCCATTATGTGGCGGGGCACGGATAGCAGGGGCAGTACCTGTGTTGTCTTTTCTTGGGCCCCTGGTGGGGGTGTTATTGAGGGCGGGTCTGCCTCGTGGGGTCTCTACCTGTACTGCGGGGGATGCTGCTGGCCTGCTTGGGCACCGTGCCAGCTATGCAAGGGTCTGTCAGCCCTGCTGGCGCCCGGCCTCTGCTGCCATGATGCAGGGGGGCGGTGCAGGCCGGCTGGCAGCCCTGCAGCTCTAATGCGGTCAGTTGAGTGCAGCCTGCGGCGGCGCAGCGGCCCTCAGGGAGGGGCCGCGCCAAGACTGGATGGATGTCCATGGGGCTGTGCGGGGACGGCGCCCATTTTGCATGCACTGAGACGTTCACACACCCCTCTCAGGGGAGTGGGCGAGTCCGCGTGTTTACCACTTTTCATCCCAGCACTCGGCAATCGTGATGCGCAGTGTACCCAAATGCTCCCTTTCAAAGTTGTTTTTTTTCTGAACAGTAGTGCTGCCTTTGAAGGAGCTGAGAGGGCGTGATTGCTCGGTGAAGTGTATCTGACGCCAGGCAGTGGGATGCTCCGCTGGCGGGCACAGCTCTGCAGTCTGCCCTTGGAGTGTAGTGTCAGCTGTGCAGAAGTGTCAGCAGGTTTGTGAGACGTTGATGCAGCAACTGCAGTGCACAGCGTGGTGGGAAGAAGCTGTATGTGTCCTGCCATCCCGGGGATGCATGTACTGACCTTAGGGAAACAGCACATCTTGCAGCACTAGTTTTCTGATGTATGATTGGCTCGATAATATCTTTTAAGTTAAAAATCTCTTAAACATAGGTGTCCTCAGCCATTTATGAACTCTGTGCCTTTGCAAGACCATCTGAATTCTGTGCATTTCAGTAATAGAAAGGTGTAATTTACAAACTCAAACCATTTTAGTTCCCAACTCTATTAATTGTTTACAAGAGAGGAGTGCTCACAGGGCTGTGAAGACTGCATGTAGGCGCTATGATTGGCTTTTTTGGGTCTGGTGACAGCGCAACTGTCAGCATAGCTGTTAATACCAAGTCTTTGAAATACAGAGTGGGCATATGCTCCGCCTAGCACGGTGTTTCACTCACTCACCCCATGCTGTTGGCTGTATCATTCCACATTCTACAGAGTGCGTGTATTGGAATGTATGAAGGACTATTTTACATCTCAAAAATACATTGAGTCATCATAATTAAATCTATTTATCTAATAGAATAATTTGTATGTAAAAAAAACAAAAAAAAGTTTTCATTGTAGCATACCTTTTTATGTTTTAGTCCTTGGCTGACAATGCAAGCCAGACCTTTTTACTTTGCCAGTGCTTGTTTTAGGTTTAATGTTGTGAAAATATTTATTTGAACAATTCTTAGTCCGTCAAACGGGTACCTTTCAAATATGAATGACAAAATGCTATTGAAACAACATGTAAGATGCTGTGCACCTGAATGTGTGTCTCTTGTTTAGACTTATCAGGACTTGACTTCCTGGTGTTGTATTGGGCAGCTAAGAGTCCTGGTTATGGACTCTGCTTTTTATGGTACATGGTCACCATTCTTTCTCTTCACTGTTGTGGTTGATATGCCTTAATTTGTCTGTGGGTTGACGTAGGCTGCTAATTTTGGCCCTCCCCAGTATTGTGTGGCAAAGGCGCTCACAATCTCTATTGGTTAGTTTGTTTCATCTCACAGATTTAAGGTGGATGTCAGAATAGCTTATTGGGAGCCGTCCACACTTGTTGACATTGATGCCTCTTCACCTGTCACACCTACAACCCTTGTTAAGTGCTGATGATTTGCCTTAAACTGACTTATTGTTGTGTTTGTTCAACGGATCACCAGCAGTGAGTAACATTCAGAATGGTATTTTGTGTTGAAGGAAGCAAATTGGTTTGCTCCAAAAACGTAACCTCTGGAACTTCCAGTAATGTAACAATTTTCATCCCTTGGAGTTGTGTTCAAACAGAGTTCTGCAACCAAGTCTAGGAGCAAATAGCAAAGGCACCTCGAAAACCTCAGTGAGAAGACTTTTCCAAAGCACCAAACATGAGGCCTTCTCCAACATCTATTCGATAAACCACGCGTTCAGCACTCTACAAGGTGGATCAATACTTCTTTATACTTAATGCACAATTTTAATGAGTTTTCTAAAATATGATGGAAAGTGTGGCATTAGTGCTGTGCATGATATGCAAGAAGGTGCTCATCGGGTGGTGAACAAGATGGCAAGCAAGTGGAATTTCAAAGTTGCACAGCACTCTCCAGAGGAATTACTAATTGGGCGAAAGGCATGTGCTGCAAATTGAGAATTGACCTTTTATCAATAGCGTGGGGTCACTGAGAAATGCATAGTGAGCTAAGGATCTATCCTGAAAATGGGAGAGCTTTTCAAAATGGCTGCCTGTGGATCCCATGGCCAGGAGACCTTAAGAAAGCCATATTTGCAGCTGTGTTTGGCATTTGTTGGGACTTGTGGATGCAGAAATACAACTTGAAACAAAAGCTGGAGGAGTGGTGCAGCCATTTATTTTGTTTGTTGCTTTACAAGGTTTTTAGACCGAATTTTTAAGGAAGATCCCCTGCATTTATGGAACTGCTTTTCGTCCTCCTGTTGAGAGGAACTATGGGGAAAACGCAAACTTGTTATGATCTGTCTTAGCTTTTCTATAAAAACTGGACCGTAAAAAGTCACTGTCAGCAGAAGAAGCTCTTGCTCCATTGAAATCTTCATCTTCTCAGTCAAAACAAGTGTATCCCAAACAATTGGTACCCAAGTGCGCGCTTCTACTGTGAATTGGAGAGATCTTCTGGCCATCACACCTGTTGTGGTCAGACTTTATTACTCTGGACATTTATGTTCTCTGGGTGTTGATATCATTGCTCCTGTCTTTTTAATATAAATCTGATGTTCTTAAATCATTTTATCTTGAAATTCTACTTGTTTGTTATACCTAAAAATCAAAAACCTCTTGGTCGTTCTTTGTTGTTTTGTAATTTGTACTAATGTGTTTTGGGTTTTCAGATAATCATAGTAGGTTGTGACAGAATCAAGGCATGTTTTGAATGTGAGAGAGCCATGGTGAGGTGTGAGGGTTGAATTGTTAGCCTCATGGTGTACTTAGGTTAAAAAAACAACAAAAAAACAAGAATCCCGAACACATTCTCATTCCGAAAAGTTAGCCAAATAGTTCTGGTCTCCATCTTCAAAAATTACCTTTATCCATCCTTTCTTTCCCATTTTGTGTCATCCAGTTCAGATATGTTATCCCCTTGCTTTCCGACCGGAAGTGACCACTGTGGTACATGTGGGGTGTTGCAAGTAACGTTAAAAGTGTGTTGGTTTTGTTATTTTGGGTTGAGGACACTGCTTTTATCTTTTTGTTTTATTTATTTACTTTTTTGGTTACTCTTTCCATGTATTACGGTTCTGGTGGCAATTATTTTGTGCCTTTGATTTTTTTTGTCTTGGAGGTCTTGAATTATTAATAGGTTGTATGAAGAAATTCAAAGTCAGCGGTACGGTTTACAATCTGGTTGATGATTTAATTTATAATAGGGAATTTTGTTTATTTTCACATACCTGCTGATGTCGGGCGGAACTACCAACCATACTTTCAAGGGTAAACACGTTTTGGCTGCACTATGTAAATTCTTTATATTTTTCTGAAAATAAACCAGGCTCTTCTCAAAAGACAGGGTGCCACGCCCTATTTTGGCTGTCTTTGCTTCAGCACTATGTATTTGTGAACGGATCCTAATTTTGGTATTATAAAGGATGGATTGATAGTTCTCACTGCAGAAATGGCGCTGACATGTTATGGAAAACAATATTATAAATGTTTTTGTTAAGAAATTAAGAAAACACAAATTGAAAGTACATTTCATGTCGAGAAAGCAGTGCAGATTGTAGTAGATTTCAAGAAATGAAAGAAAATACAAATTGAAAGTAGATCCATGTTGACAAAACAGTAGGTTCCTTGTTGAGAAAACGGTATAGATTGGCAGAGTTCAAGCAAATGCAGATGTTTGTGTAACATAAATAGCTGGGAGATTTTTTTATTTCTTTATGTAGAAGTTTGTATCTGCTGTGTCAGGAAGAAACTACTGACTTTGAAAGCCTCACCAACAGATTAGGGTGAAACTCTCAAAGAAAAGTAGATTAGGCGACCAACTCTAAAAGAGAAGTTATTCTAAGTTTTTATGGGTTTGATAAAATGGCAATTTGGAGGTACAGAAAGGTAATGCATTCATTGAGGGTTCGGGAAACATTAGTGCCCAGAAGAACTCGAACCCTAATTCGCCACTCCCTTTCTGGGAACAGATGCACTTCTTGAAGGTGACCTAGGCCGCTTCCATCGATATGTCCCATCGCACAAACTCACCTCTCCTTTCAGTGCTGTGCAAGTAAACATCTGAAATGAGCGTTGAGGGGTTGGGCGGAGTGCTACAGTTCAGCCAGGGAAGCTGAGCAGTACCGTGTATACATTTGCAAGAGCAATAGTTTAGAATAAGGTATAATTGATCCTGTTTTATGAATCGCCTGCTGACAGCAGAGGGTTGGCTGAATGGTCCTTTGTGACATCAAGTAGGCCAGAGCCGCACAACTTGGGTCCAGGTGGCTGGATCCATGCTGGGTTTTCAGTATAACCACTACATACATGATCTCCATTTAGATTCACTCTATATACATTTATTCTATGGAAATGCTTTGACAATTTGATATGGATTTGGTCCTCCGGAGTCTATGATGTACACCCCTGAACTAGGTGTAACTGTAGCATAACAGAGTTGCCTCAATTTGTGCAGTGGATAAGTGTCCTGGGACTTACTTGTTGGAATGTTTCTCAATTTCCACCACCTCGCAGCCTACCCAACAACTTCTCAAGACTCGTGCTTCCTTAAATAGCAGGAACCGTGCTCTCCTTCTCTGACACCTTGGGTCATCTCCATCACACCTTCTTCTCGTCCCATCTTGTGCACCACCCGCCTCTCATCTAATGCAACAACAGCTGTAGTGCATGTACTGCTCGACCAAGTGTCCCGATTGTATGTTTTTTTAACCTTTTGGTGGTTGCACTGTTTATAAGTGCTCACGGGTTCTAGAGGAATGGAGATCTGGAGTTAAAGGCTTTTGCTCAGGGCCGCACACTTTGGCGGAGAAGCCCTGTGCGCAGAAGTGTTTGTGATAGGCAAGCCTACTTTTTTTCAGCAGGAACATGGTGGTGAATACCCCTCTGAACCAACTTGTCAGGGGCTATATAGTTATGATACCTCTTCTTTCCACTGCTTTGGTGGCGTTGGATGGCACGACCTGCTGCAGCTAATTGTTCACATGGAATGTGTGACCACTTCAGTCACACTTTGTGCTTGGGCCTTACTTTCACATTGGCCATGCCAGGTCTAAAAGACACTATGCAGTGCTGATCATAATTTGAGAATTGACTGGTGGTGACGTACGTGACGTGGTGCAGTTCTAGTCAATGTAAGAAGCTCAGAGTGACAAACCCGGCATTTGGCTGTTTTTAGGTCCTGTGTAGTAGCAGTTTTACTCTATCTCCGAAAGCAGGACAAGAGAAAATAGACTAATGTCTCCTAGAGAAGATTATGGGATGGAAAAGTGGAAAAATCTTGTGGACTTTCCTTGAAGGATAACCTACACTTTTCAGCCTCGACTTAGAGGTTCTGACCATTTCAGCTGCACGTACAGCCACTTCTCCACCAGCACATTACCTCGTAGCCCCTCAAAGGATGCCCATCCCAATCCCCACACTCTAGGCCCCTTCTCAGACATGCCCAGTCTCAACCCGCCTTTTCCCCCCCTCCCCGCCCAAAAATGTAATTGACGTTATCCAAAACGACCTCCGTTGCAATGTACAGTGATGCCCACTCCTTCACCAAAGATTCTATCGAAATCTGGAACATACCGAGCTCTGAAGGCCTGGGTGTATCATTCCTGTCAGCTCTATTCCACCACCAGCCTGGACTCAGCCGTAGCCATTTCTCCGGGTACCCAGATCACCAGCGGACACCTCAGGATTGGCAGCGGAATTGCTATTATTCACCAAACTAACCTCTCTTGCTCCATTCTGCCCTCCCAAACCAAGGAAAGGCTAAAATATATAATGTTTAAACGTTTTCAGCTCCCCTATCCTTGCAGGCACTCTTATCTACCACTCTCCCACCCCCAGATAATACGTCCGCACTAGATTTACCGAACTTGTTTCCACTCTTGCCATGAAATACAATAACTTCCTGGTTTTCGGTAATGTAAATCAGCATCTTAATGATCGCCAAGACACAGCGGCCTGCCACTTGCTAGCGAACTTTAATACCACTGGCCACACCCAGGCAGTGATAGGCCATACCCACAATGCTGGGCAACTTCTTGACCCCATTTTCGCTAGTGCCAATCTTGTCAGCCTGGAGTAAAATTTTCCTCTGACCTGGGCAGACCACTATATGCCAGGCTTCAGTATTCACTTTCCGCAACCCCCTGCTAACCCCACATCTGCCCTTGCACTGAAGAAACCCATCCATGACTTGTTATACGGAGAACCTCAAGGTTTACAAACAATGCTGCAAGCAGTTGGAGTGTAACTGGAGGCATTACTGCTTAGAACAGGACAGACTTGCTTATAAATCCATACTTGGAGAATAGCACAAAAATCTTCACACTGCCAGACGCACTGCATTTGTTGCCTTCAATGAAGAAAGACTCAATTCAGCTGAGAGAATTTTTACCATTGTAAAAGAATTCTCATCTAAGCCCCTGTGTTCAGACGATTTTGCTTCCGCTGAACTCTGCACCTCTTTAGCGGATTACTTTCTGTCTTAAATCTCCAACATCTACTCTAAATTCGACTCTCAGCCAGCCTTAAATGATCTGCCTTTCCTCTTCCTCTTCTGTCTCGGGTGGGAGGGGTTTCGGGGGCAGCGCTATCTTCTTTTACCTGTCAATTTTCACAGCATATCACTATTATACTCTCCATCAGGTCAAGCTCTCTAATGACCCATGACCATACTTTGTCTTCAGCCTTGTGTATGCCACTCTTGACCCCGCTTTCACTTTATTGTTTACCTACTCTCTTACTTTGGCCACTTTTTCTGTACTCGGACGGAAGCACTCCAGACCCCTTCAGCTCCTGAAGAAATCTTCAGTGGACCTGAAAAACCTGTCCAACTACAGGCCCATGTCTCTATTGCCTTATCCAGCTATGGTTCTAGAGAACTTATCAACAACCAACTTTCTTTGAATCCAACATGCTTTTGGATCCATCCCAGACCAACTTTGATCCACTTTCAGCACAAAAATTGCCCTCATGGCTGCCACTGAAGACATACTCGTTACTTTGGATTGGAGAGCTGCTGCTGCCTTCGTCCAATCGGAAATGTTGTCAGCATTTAACTCAGTGCATTGCTCAAGCCCCTGCATGGCTCCAGCATTTGCCTTGCTGCCGTGGACTGGTTTGACTCCTCTCATCCCATCACGCTCAATACGTCTGTCTGCATTGATCCTGTCCAGTCACACTATACTGGAGTCACATGGGCTCAACGCGACCTTGTTCAATATCTGCGTAGCCCCTCTTGCTGCTATACACAGACCCAAAGGCTTCAAGGTCATCTTGTATACGCCATGATGATACACAGATAATCGTCTCTATTTCAGAAGACCTCCGTACTGCACAATTTAACGTCAATGCTTGCTTCCATGATACCTCAGCTGGATGCAAGATAATTGCTTAAAATTGAATGGAGATGAGATCGGGGTAGTTTTGTTTTGGAGGAACACTGCTCACTGGTCCAGAGACTGGTGCCCCAGCAAACTAGGCCCTGTTCTCTGTCCAACCCCCTCAGCCAGAATCCCGCATATCATAATTGATACCCAACTTTCCATGGCCAATCAGATCTCAACAATAGCAGCCTCCTATTTTTTCGTTTTTTTTAAACTCTGCTAAACATTCGCTGGCTGCTTGTTCACATCCATCCATCACTCACGCTTTCATCAATAGCAGACTGGACTTTGGGAACACACTCTATATTGGCACCTCTGATCATCTAATGAAGAAACTTCAAATAGTGCAGAATGCAGCAGCCATACTGGTTGGTACCAGCTTGAGCCTCCATCTCTATTCAGCTTCAAAATCTCAATTGGCCCCTTGGACATGAATGTGCAGTTTTAAACTTTTATGTCACACCCTCAAAGCCCTCCACAATGTGGGTGCCAGCTAACCCTTTGGTTGTCCTCCCTCTTTCTACCACGCATCCCATTGATCCATTTAGCATTCTCAGTGGCACATCTTTCTCATACAAGACCACGAAACAGCACAACAAACTTCTTAAACTTCTCCTCTTCTGATTACACATACTTCTGCAACACGCTGGTCCATCAAATCTCTACTACAGTACCAGGATACCCTTCCTTGGGTGATATGCGCGCTCTAAAAATCCCCTTAACATAAGCTAACAGGTGACAGGCATGAAAGGCCCAAAAGAGGCCTTTTCATCTCTGTTCCGAGCGCACATGATACAGGTAGCGCCAAAGTAAAAAGATGCAGATCTGTGACTTGGACATTGCGGAAAAAAATAGACGTCCTAAATGGCCTTTATGAGTTCTTCTAAGAGTAAACATATTTAAAAAGTGAAGCACTTAGCTAAGTGTTTATAGTCACTTGTCTGCTACCCAAAGTGGTGTAAATCTATAGAAAAGGTGAGATTTCAGTAAGCAAGGGAGAAGAAACGCTAAGGAAGGCTATGGGGGCTGCCGCCTGTCGTCTTCCAACAAAGCGCAGGGGCACAAATGTGGAGCCCAGTAGAGAAGAACTGCTTGTTATCATGTCATGTGCTACCAGCATGGGTTTCTGCTAGTGTGCGTTGTCAGCCGTGTAGTGTCAACATTTGTGTTGGATTTGTGTTGATTTGTGACTTTCTCCTGCCCTTATTCTGGAGGATGGCTTTGGGTTGAATTAAGGCAGCCTGTATAAGGGAGACATGCTGCAAGGGGTAGATCAGATAGGCTGCAATGCAGTTCCTTGCCAGCTAATTACTACAATTGTCACACACCCTCCAACACCCTCCCCCGTTCGGGAAAACTCCTAAAAATTAGTCAGAGGTCATCGACTTGATGGTTGCAAGGGAGGGCTTTTGTTTAGAGGTCATGACCCGTAGACGTTTGGGTTTGTTTACTCCACACGTAGTGCTATATACAACTTCCAAATAGAAACATGCTTTTTTTTATTGTATGAAATTAGCGTTTGCTTCCAATTTTGGAGAGCATGTCCCGGTCTGCTCAGCCTCCTGCCCACGCGCAGGGGTGGGGGGGGGGGGGGAGGTGCCTGATTAAGCGGCCATTTGCACTCAGGCTGGAATGCAGCAGGAGTGCCGAGCGGTGTGTGTTTGTGTAAACATTAACACGTTATTGGGTGCTGTTGCCACCAAAAGCCACCGCTGCGTGACCAGTTGCTTCCAGGAAGGAAAGGAAAGGCGCATTTCTTGAATCCGGTATTTTTCCACAACAGATGTGTGGCGTCACACCCTTTCACTCCCTGTGTGAATTCGTTAAATAATAGTCCGCGGATGTTCTTGTAAAGTTTTCAAGCGCGTGTCTCGTGTTGATGCAAAGTTCAGGACCCTCGTGGCATCTGGTAACCATGTGGGAGCAGGGGAAGGGTTCTCGCTGTGAGATGATTCTCTCTGTGTTGGTTCAGGCAGCTGGGGTGGTCCTAAAAACCAAACCTCACTTCAAATTAAGTGGGTTGTGGCGGGAAGGGGGTTGGGGGCGAGAAATCGCGTTTAAAGGGACCAAAGATCTGGAATTCCGTCGAAATCCCTTTCCTCCCCTGTCTCCTGTGGTTGAAATCGGATCTGACGGCCCGACTGATTAGGCGCCCTATTGATTTAGCGATATAATTGTAGGCTGGATGTTTTTAAGGGTCTGAGAAACTTTTCATGTTGTGTTTTTTCCCGGCGTACATTTAAGCGAGATCCTATGTTACTTGTTTGAGAAGAATTGTGCCCATCACAAATAACATTCATATTTTTAAATAATTTTATAATTTAGGACTGGGAGCGCGTGCTCTTTTCCCAGTTAACTGAAACCACGCTTTCTGCCTGCTGGTGCTGTTTAACCAGTTTATGGTGAATCTACAGCAATTTTGTAGATTAGTCGTTAAAGAAACATTATATAATGCGAGGAAAGCTAAAACAACACTCACAGCCACCACAGGGGGCGTGATCTCGGTCTCCTGAAGACGTTGCCCCTCAGCTGGTCTTCGAAGTCTGCTCTGTCTCTGGGTGGACTGGTTTCTGATGGGAAACATAATTTACAACGAAGTCTTTTCCACGCATGACGTTATCAACGATCCACTTACCCCGCAAACGTCTCTTCAACGCGGGTGCCTTCCACGACCGTCTTTACCACGCAAGTGGTATTCCTTTTGGTCGTCCTGCTTGTAAGTTCTGCGTGGCCTTGGGGGGTTGGGGGGGTCTCCCCCCCCATAAAAAAATAAAAAATAAAACGAGCAGGCTACATACATTAAAAAAACGCACTACAGTGTCATTTAAAAGTAAAAGAAAAGAGCCGCACCAAAGACGTGGCGTGTACGTCATAATTGTAGTCCTTTTTTAGTTTTGGTAGACGTGTTTTGACGCATATTTCCATGGTGGATGGAAGTAAGAGCTGCTGAACGTAACGTTTTTTAAATGCGATGTTAGAACTTGCGTTCTAAAAAGCTGCGTGGTAAAGCCACTTGCGAAGTAAAATTCGTGTGGTAATGCCATGCGGAGTATTTGTATTCGTGGTAAAGTCATATATTCGTTTCTGATCCCATACAAATTTTCCATCTCTGGCTAGTGGATGCTTTGGGACTAAAATGGTGCTGCTCACAGGACCACAGCATTATTGGGCTCATTATACAGACCCTCCAGGATATCGCGATTTCGCGATTTGCAAAAAAATCGCGAAATCTGCACTTTTGTGAAAATGCCGCGATTTTTACTAAAGTGCCCGCGAAATCGGCACTTTTGTAGAATCGCGGCATTTTTACAAAAGCTAATGATATCCTGGGGGGTCTGAGCAGTGGCTGTCAACAGGTAAAACGGGACAGTAAAACGGGACAGCCAATTGGAAAGCTAGTTTTCCATAACTGACAGCGAAAAGGACCAATCTAAAGGCTTGGCAGCCAGGCAGCCTCGGTGAAAGCTGCAATTGGTTAGAAAGAGAAAGCTGTGTCCAGGAAGTGCGACACAGTCGCCTAGTAATTACCCTTAGTTGACCCGGCAGCTGCCAATTCTTCCCTGTGCTAATTTTCACACAGTAGGGGCGTAGGAGATGACAAGGGTGAGAGAGGTCAGTGGGAACTGCTTTGAGGGAGCGGGCGCGCACAGAGTGTGGAAGAAGCAGTCACCAGGTTCAACATGCCTTAGTGTGACTGGCTGTACGGAAAGAGGAGCCCCGTGTAAACCGAGGCATTTGTTTATATATTCCACGCTATGAACGTTAGAGTCCGATCCAGGAAGTGTTTGGTAAAATCTGGGTGTTGTTTTGATTTGGGTGGGCGTGTGTGTGGTGACCCTATGTGGAACAAGGGTTTGGCCTGCTGATAAATCATGGGATTAAGCAGCTTGTATCATAGAACGTGCGGAAGCATGTTATGTACAGCAAAGTGCGGTCCTGTTAACAAAACACCGAATTAAAAAACATTTCTGTTCCATGTAGTAATCCTTCGCTTCTGATTGTTCGGGCCTGGCCACTAATGTTAGTTAGCGTGCCCTCTTTCTACTTCCATGTGCTGGTAGATGTGTTGCATATTACGATGCCTGTTACATTCCTTGTTAGTGTTATTAACTTATCTTGGACGATTTCTATTTAGCAAGTCACCAATCTCCATTATCTTTTTATCTATGCCTTTACAGTTATTATATTTTTATCTCGTGATTCTCTCCAATTTAACATATTCTATGGTCATTGGTGGCACCCTATTTTGGAGATTGGAAGAAGCAATCACGGTGCCAGCTGACTGTCACAGCTCCCACTCCATAACACAGCATTCTTGAGGCCCTACGTGTTCCAAAACGAGCCAGATTTGCACCAAAAAACAAATTTCTCTGTCTTTACAATTTCATTTTAAATGCAGCATCTGTTACGTTATGTGTATTTGTATAGCGCACATATCTCCCGGAGGGTACCCTGAAGCTGAAACAGTAGCTGTGTGGGCTGAACCAGGGTCGGTGCTAGGCGAAGAGCCAGATCTTCAATTTCTTGCAGAATTCTGAGGAGGCGGGTCTGATGTGCAGAGCAGGTTGTTCCAGGCTTTAGGAGCGAGGTAGGAGAAGGTACGACTTCAGGATCTGGTTCTGTGTATGTGGAGTGTGATTGCAAGTAGAAGTCCAGCTGAACTTAAGTGTTTGGTTGGTTGTGGAAGTTTATGCAGTTTTTGAGGTAGATGGGGCCAATGTTGTGTAAGTTTTGTATGTGTGCATGAGGAGTTTGAAGAGTGCTGTTTTGTGAATTAGGAGCAGTGGAGCTCTTTTAGGTGTGGGATTTTGTGAATGCAGGGATGGAGGTTCAGAGTGCGCCTGACCACTGATTTTTGTATGATCTTAAGTCTTCCGGCCAGTTCTTCCGGCCAGTTGAGTGTGAATTCCAGTATAGAGTGTGTTGCAGTAGTGCACCGTCGCTGGTCTTGAGGAAGAGCTGAGGGCGGAAATGATTGTTGAGTGATGAACCTCCAAACTCCAGCATCTCCCCCTGAAGAAACTCCATGCCATTCTATCGCTGGGCAAACCTTCCAACGTCATAAGCCGGACCAGTTTCTGCCGTCCTCCCGTGAATGATGCTGGTAGCTCCTGGTGGGACGACGGTCCTAGCCCCCCCCCCCGCCCACGCAACGCGGGACGCCTGTAACGCTGTTTTGCTGCCCTGGGCTGCTGACGGGCAGTCTTTTGCTTTTCGAGGGAAACAAAGTGTCTACATTGTAAATAAACCAAATATACATAGCTTCATGTTGTTAACCCCTTAAGTGCTGCCGTCGGCCAACGGTCGTCACGGGCACTACCTCCCCAGTGCTGCGTGCGACCGCTGGACGTCCAGTTCAGCACCGGATAATGGACAGCGCAGCACTGGGGAGGTTTGTTTACTAGCTCCCAAGTGGTTAAATAACAAAAAAAACTAAGATATCTGTGTTTGTTGTAGGAAAAATGGCCAAATATAATGCCGCAAAATTGCCGCAAAATTTCCATATTTGTGCCGCTAAATTTCCATTTTTGTGCCGCTAAATTTGCTAATCCATGCCGCTATATCCTGGGGGGTCTGATTATAGGAGGTTTCTCTTCCTGTTGGGAGGGTTCTCTTCCTGTTGTCTGAGCTGATGACATTACGACAGCAAAAGGTGTTTAAATCATTTTTTACAGTTTTATATATTGTGTACCACACCTAAATGTGTTGGTCCCTTTACGCGCATGTTCTAGGATTCCTCTTGTATGCGAGTCACAGAATGTGAACGTATGTGCCATGTGAGATTTGACTTGTTGAAGTGTCATCTGGAATTAATGCAGGTGAAAAGATTCCATTGTACCCTGTAGTTTAGTTTGAAGTTCATTTGACGAATTGAGTCTTTTCATCAAAGATAAAGTGGAGGTATGGGATTTTTTTGTTGTTGCAGTTTTATGTGTCGCAAGCTCGACCCAAAGGTATTAGAGCGCTTTACATGGACACCAGTTACATTACACAAGGGCACATTCATTTTTGTTTTTTAGGCACAGGGAAATTAAGTGATTTGCCCAGAATCACAGGATGTTGAGCCGACACCAAGACCTGAACCTGGTTCCCTAGTTCCAAAGTTGGTAGTTCTGGTTGTTATGCCACATCCTCATCCTGTATTGCATCACTGTGTGATGATGGACATCATTCTGCTCCCTATTGGCTGTGAGGTAACAACATCTCCTTTTAGGCTGCCATAGATTCTTGCTCTCCCGAGCTCTCATTCCTGGCAGGCAGGGGCTCAACCTGTTGTGTTTGCAGCTAAGCTGGCCCCTGAGAGCAACCTTTCTGATACACCGGCTGCAGAATCTGACCACTGTGGCCCCTCTTCCTTGTACACTGGCTGTCGAGTCTGACCACTGTGGACCTCAACCTCGTACACAAACTGCAAAATCTGCCCATTGTTGACCCTTCTGCGTGGTATGCTGGCTGCAGATTCCACGCGCTGTGGGCTCCTTCCTCCTACATGGAGTACAGGGTCTAGCCACTGTGGTCCACCCTGCCTCATACACAGCAGAGTCCAGCTCCCTCGGTCTCCTACATGGACAGCAGAGTCTGGTCAATGTGGGTCTCTCTGCCTGGTACGCAGGCTGCAGAGCCTGGCCACTGCGGGCTCCAGTCTTGTTTCTGACTTTGAGTAGTATAGTAGTAAGTGGAATCGTGGTAACAGTCTTGCCACTGTGAGCCCCTCGCTATCCTACACGGCCTGCAGAGTGGCCACCATGGGCCCCTGTGCCTCTTACACGGACTGCAGAGTCTGGCCCCCGTGGACCTCTGCCTTGTACACAGACTAGCCACTGCTGCATCCCCCATCTCATACACGGGTTCATGCCTGATGCATTGACTGAAAAGTCTGACCACTGTGGTCCCTCTTGCCTCACACACTGTTTACAGAGTAGGGCCACTGTGCCCCTCTGCTTTGAGCACAGATTACTAAGTATTATCCAGTAGGATATGCATGATACATTTAGACCCAAAATATTATTATCAGTAACACATACATCTCCTCTGTTGTTCACCAAAGTTCCTTATGGCCAATATTTCATGCTTACAAGATTTTGAAATCTTCATCCACTATTGGTCACGTCACTAGATAGCCTGGAGGAGTCTCATTCGTTATCGGGATTAACCAGACAAATTGCTCCACCAACTAAGAACGACCATGCACCAGCACCAACAGGATCTAGAGAGCTGCTGACCTAACAGGAAACCTCACCCGCCTCTGGCACAGAAAGGATTAACAGATTGATATGTCTTTCTCTATTCTATGGGTGTTGGTGCGTGGTCGTGTTTGAAATTCTGTATGTATGAAATATTAGGACTCGTAAGCCTTTTAGCAATAAAGGATATTTGGACAACATCATAGGAGATTTACGTGGGCCCCTGCCTCGTACATAGACTGCAGAGTCGGCCTCTGTGCCCGCTACGTTGGCTGCAGAGTCTGGTTACTATGGGCTCCAGCCTTGTACATGGACTGGAAAGTCTGATCACTGTAGGCCCTGCTGTCTCGTACACTGACTGAAGTCTGATCTTTTTTGCCTCTTATACAAGCTGTAAAGGGCGATATGTGGGCGTATCCCTTTGTTGACTGGCTGCAGAACGTACTTTGGGGTACTGTCCCTGATGCACAGTACTTCACATGGTATTGTTTTTTGATATAAAAAGAAAATGTCTGCATTTTTATATTTCTGGTTGTATAGCAACTTTAATGTTCTGTAGTACTCATCACATTGTGCAATTTATTCAGGGCAACCAGTGATTCAGGTCATCTCTGGCTCTGCAGTCAGTGGTGACATTCACTCAGATGCTTGGAGATTGCCTATATGTGACTGTTGACGGCTGTGGGAGAATCTTACTTTAAGTGGTAGCGCATCGTAGCCAACTTCAGGGAAATGTTTCTCTCCTTCGGGAACTCAATCAACCAATAACCTTTATTTGGTTGAGAAAACAACCATAAAAGCATACAAAAAATACATTAATAGACAGACTGAAATGCCAGTCCAACTATCCTTCCAGATTTTCATAAAATACAAAGGCCGATTAAAATAAAAAAAATTACCACGCCTGGATAGACAAGGGCGTCATATTCCCCCACCAACTCGTCGGAAACGCGCTACCCCTAACCTTTAAAGAAATTCAGGTTAAGTTCCACCTCAATAACATTGAATTTTATAACTTCCTACACATTAAAGTAGCTCTAACAAAGGCTAATCTGAATGATGCCACTCCTTCCCTCCTAGATTTATTCCCCTCCCTTAACAAACAAGGACACCAAGTCTCTAGCTTGTACAAATTGATGCGTCCGCAAGCGTCCTCCCTAAATGCACCCATCCATCGATACTGGGACTCCTTCTCCTCCGTACCGAACTCGGACACAATTTGGGCCAGAACGTGGGAATCCACCACCCGCCACAAAATATGCCCTACACTGTCTCAAACCAAGTTCTGGCTTCTGCATAAAGCATTCTGGACTCCCAGGAGGTTGTTTCTTCACAAAATCAAGGACGATGACACGTGTTGGAACTGCTCAGGGGTGGGAGGAGATCTGGAGCACTTAGTCTTCAAATGCCCCAGTGTTATCTCGTATTGGGACAAGATCTTTGGTTTCGTGAAGGAAGTCCTCCATATTACTCTACCAAGAGAATTCTCGTCGCTTGTACTAGGTTTTGCCAAAGCAGTCTCTCTCAATGAAAATGATAAAGCCCTACTGGACCTGCTGCTGACGGCTGGGGTTAAAATCATACTTAACAACTGGAAAAGCACGAGCAAAGCCTCCTTTCCTCACTGGTTGAACTGGGTATCGTACTTGAGAGGTGCTGACAATATATCCTTGACCTCCACTCCGTGGAGACCCCCATCGAGGAAAATCTGGTCCTCGCTGGACGCTCATTTTGATGCTTACAAACCTCCTTGAATCTTGCCTACAAGGTCCTAAAGCGCGTCATCACACAATGTTTCATTCTGATTGTTAGCCAGTCTATGTTTTTGTACTTTCTTAACCACAGAGTGATGACTCCAGCTCCCACATGTGCTACAGGTTTGGGATACGTAAATGTTCATCTTATGTAGCCTCTGCGATAGTGGGGTGGTGCCTACCTCCATCAAGGTCAGGCCTTACATGACACCAGTTATCATCGGAATGTATGTGGTCATTTTAAGGGGTATTTTATGTAACATGTTGGACTCATGGTTTTATGGTCTCAATTGCATTATTGGTACCAACTTTCTGTATTCCTAGCCATGTGACTGTAACTATTCGTACTGAACCGTCTATTCCTGTACTGTTGATTCTCTTTGCAGCTCCTAATAAAAATCTTTTGAACTAAAAATCTTTTGAACTAAAAAAAAAAATAAAAAAAATAAAAATCACGTAACCATCAGTCAATTGTTTTTTGTTTTAACAGTCCTTAAAAGGAGTGGTTAAAAAGCACATACAATTAGGTTTAATCAAAGTGCACAGTGCCCCGTGAACGTACAGCTTCTCGGAGAATTAAGCTTACACAAATACTTGCTCTTCATCTGATAATTGTTGGAGATAATGGTAAGCTGGGATACAGTGCTGTAGGTTTCTGAGCCTCATAAAAGGAGGTGGGACATTTTTCGTGTGTGTTTTTATAGAAGTCGCAGGGAAAAAAAGGTGTAACATTGACTGATTGGAGACATCCTTACGTGGACATACTTTAGAGTCAAGTTCGTGCTGATACACAAGAGAGAAACTGAGTAAGTATTTAATCGTATCAGCTCTGAAGCGAAATAACAAGGAGCGCTCCAAATTCCCTCTAATCTCCCATAAATAGCTAGCGGGAGCGACCTCAGGGCTTAAATAGACAGGTAACTTGCAACAGTTGGTTTAAAGGACTCGGCCCTTATCCCATCCGCTTGTGACAGGGCTAGTAACAGTGCTAGCACGTGATTTTTGCTGAGGGCTGCGTGAGAAGCCACTCCTCTCAAATAATTTTTTTAACGTGCGCCGGCCACGGGATAGATAGGCCCTTGTCATAGGCCAGACAGTCGGTAATTATATCTCTGGCTAGTGACAATTGTTCTGTCTGCGAAATGAATAGCCAGGGGTGGAGGGGTTCTAGGGCAAATGAGGTCACTCAAATAAGTTAGACCCAGCTCCTTATGGCAGATGAATTGGGAAGTAGATATGGGGTAGCCAAGATCTTCCTGGGAAAAAACATTTTCTTCCGTCTGTAAGGTCATGCATTCTGTAGTACCCCAGATTCTGGCCCTGTAAGAAGCTATCGGAAACGCACTGGGTGGCATATATCGTTAACATGGGTGGGGCAATGCCCTTCCACCTGAAGGACATGGGAGATTAAGGAGTGATCCAACCGCTCTGGATAACTTTTCCCTTCAGTGTGAGATGTGTGGGCCCCATGAACCATGGCCGGCATGACTAGCGGGTGGTGGGGGTGTGAGGAGGAACAAGGGGGCGTAAAGTTGAGCAAAGAAAAAAAACATTTAGACTTACCTTGCCGCCGGGTCTGCATCGCTACTCCTTGCTCCTGTTCTCCTCGTGGGACAGAAAGCCAGGAAGAACAGTCAGGCTCCCCAGACCAATCGCAACACTGCAATATATCATTGTGATTGGTTTTGAGCGTCCTGGTACGAAGCTTAACCAGGGAATGGGGGCCTGGGCTTGTTCTCCATGGAGGCTGTAATGCAGCCTGCATGGAGAACGGGGAAAGTGCACATGACTGGTTTGGGCAGCCCGAGAGGGCCGATGTAACAGTCATTGAGCACTTAGGAGTGGGCAAACCACTCCTCCCCTGTTCTGTGAGCAGAGCAGCCCCGGCCTCCCGCCCGTCAGCAAAGGAAACATACAATGATAACTCAGTTATTATCATTTTTATGTTTCCTTCCCTTTACACTGCTCAAAGGCAGTGAGACAATGCTTCTCTTCCATTGCGGAGGAGCCATCACTGGAACCTGATGAGGAAAACATAACGCCCAAATAAGAAAAAGTGCTTGTGCTTGATAAAGAATTTAGGACAACTGAAAAGCTTGAAAGCTGAGTCCCCTTTGGGCTACTAGTCATTATAAATGATTAAGGAAAGTTTGTTAACAAGTCGAGGTTGGTCAAAAAGTGCACAAAACAGTTGACTAGTATGTGCAGGGCGTTAGGTGTACGAGCCATTAAAATGATATTGTCCCCATAGAGTAGTGCCGGGAGGTGAACACCATTTATCTTTGGAACATCGGAAGTGCTCAGGGTTAACTGAGTGCTGGGCTTGTTAATGTATAGGATAAATAGCAATGGGGCAAGCACACATATGTCCTTGACGGACTTTGCGCCCAATGCTGATTTCATCTGACACCTCACCATTTTGGCCAAACCTGACCCTGGCTTTTGTGTTTGTGTGCAATGAAACTAATGAATGCACAATTGCCACATCCCATCTCAAGGAGGAGTTTCCTTAGCTTAGACTGATTTACGCAGTCAAAAGCCATGGACAAGTCCATGAAGGCTAGATGTAGTGATGTCTGCCTTGCCACTGTGTATTTGCCAATGACTAAATTCAAATTTAAGCATTGCTCTACTGTGCCAATACCGGAATGAAAGCCGTATTGACAAGTGTTTAAGATGTTGTTGTCCATGACCCAGTCTCCTATCCTATTGGAAAGGAACCGCCCAAGAATTTTAGGAGGTATATCGATCTATGAAATGGGTCAGTAGCAATGGGTTTTGGAATAGTCCCCTCTTTTGAAAATTGGGCCAATAACATGGCTCATCCAGGAGCTGCGTGTGGTGGAGTAACTTAAACTATTGGAAACATTGGTCAACAAAGGGGCCCAGAGGTTCAGATTGCATTTGATCATGTCTATGGGAACACCATCTGGCCCCGGAGATTTGCCCCCATGTTCTGCTGTATGGCTACAATAACTTCCTGTAGGGCGACCTGCATGAAGGAAAGCAGATCCTCGCATGCTGACGTTTTGGGTCGGTAGCTAAATAAATCTGGGGAAAATGGGTCACCTATGCCTCCCTGTCTAAGTGGCAAACAATGGAGGTGGATATCCGATCAGAAGATCGCATGCTGGATACATCTCTCTAGAAGGATTTGCTAACTTTTGAAGGGGCTTTAGACTTTCAGGCAGCATGCAACACTAGTTTTTGCTCCCAAATAGCAGGGCAAGTTCATGATCAGCCTCTCGGTCAGAGCCTTGGCCTGACGGGCACGCATCATGAGAGTTTATAGTGCCGGGGATAGTTCCCATTGGAGCAGCAGGTGCTGGGGCACAGAGGCATTGTATCATGGTTATTGCTGTATCTTACCACTCAAACTGCATCCAGGGGTGCCCTTTACTTGCACCAGGGCCCATGCCATCATGGCTGCGTCACTGTATTATAGTGGCCGTATTAAGTTAAGAGTAGTTTATTTAAATTGGGCCCTGGCAGGACTATGCCCTTTTAAAGGGGCTAGGGACATTATGCACGAGGCACTTTGATTGTTTAGCAGTATTGCATAGAGCATTGTGGCCTGAGTGGTCTGGGGGCCTTGATGTATTTTGTACATGTGCAGGTATATTCAGTAAGCGAAGAGTCAATACATGTCATTCTAATAAACGGCAATGGTGTAACGCAAATAACCACAGTGGGTATTGTTTTTCTCGGTTCCCATCATCGGTACACGGAGCTGCATTTCAGTGGGATGGACTGATGTGGCTGGTACTCTATATAAAGGAAAAGGTGCCCCCTGAAAGTACACTATGCAAGGTCTGGGACGAGGGGGAGGGGAAACAAGACAATACATTGAAAAACACCGTCCCACACGACCTCGTTTGCTTCCTACGGGCTGTGAATAGCTCCTACAGCTGGCCCTATATGTGTTTCCCTTTAAGATAATACATGTAGTCTTTGTGTCAATCTATTTAATTTGTTTTCATTTCTTGAGTTTATTTTCTTACTTTATACAGTTTACAAATTGAAATTTGATTATGCATAAATACTTACAGTATATGCAATTCAATTTTATATACAAAATAAGTGGTTCTTTGATCGATACTTTTTACTTCATATTTAGAGATGATACGAAGAACCCTTATGCCAAAAAACATACAAGGGACAAAGAGACATATTTCTATGCAGAGACAAATATTTGAAGGAAACAAATACTTCTGGCCATTGTCCTAATCATACTAGCACCCCCATGTGTTTCAAGCACCACTCTCTCCTTGCGCACACACACACATTCACTCGCTTTTCATATTCATACTTATCCCAACCACTCATTACAATCACTGTTCATGTGCAACGGAAACAGACTCTTTTTTCAACTGTTGTGGGTTGGGAATCCTGTTCACTCCAGTCTACGTATGTTTTGGTGGGAGAATTATTTACAAGACCACCCTCTGAGGGACCACCTGAGATATCAGCTTAAAACTGGTGGATCAACTAAAGGGGTATCTGGTTAGTCTTAGACTATCCTACTATTGGCACACGGCTCTTCCTATGGCCGGAACTGATGCAAGCCCTTGGGACATTTGTTTTTCTATTCTCAGAAAAGTCTTGATAATTATATGTTTCTTGTATATGCGTTTTTAGATCCCATGGATTGGTTTTCAGAGTGTTCCGCGAACTCCTGCTTGTATTAGATGTCCAAGGCAGATAGTATTGTGCTCTCATACCTCATAGCGTCAACCGTCTGTCTTGCGTCTGCCTCATGTCCTGGACGAGGCGAACGGCTGGCCAGAATAGGCCGCAAAGTGATGTGGCTGATAGATATGCAACCTGGGTTCCTGAGACCCACCCGGCATAATCCTCCAATCCCGCAGGCAATAACCGTAGGGGCAAAGTCAACAAGCAGCAGTGTTGGCAACCATGCCCGAATGTGGCTGTGCCATCTAGTGAGCAGGGGCGGCTCCTTCGTGCTAGCAGAGGAGCGTCGCCCCACTTAAAAGCCCCCCCCCCCCAAAGACCCAGCGATGAAAAATAAAATGGTAATCTATTACCATTTTATTTTTTATTTACCCGTCCTGAACAGAGTCTCAGGACAGGGCCTGCTGAGTGACAGCAGCAGGGAGGAGGCCAACCCCTCGTGCGCACTTTAAACATCACTAACCCAGCTGTCTTAAGACAGCTGGGTTAGAGATGTTAGCCGAGTGAGGCCCCTTCCTCCAATCAGGGCGCTGCTCGTATGCTGGTTGAGCAGCGACAGGATTGGTCAAGGGAGTTGCAGCATCCAGTTCCTGCGAAAGAAGAGGTCCGTAGACGTCATGTTTGTAAATTTGGCTGGTCTCAGCAACCCTCAAATTGCCTCAATACTTGAAAGCAAATGTAATTGAAGGTGTCGTGCAGTTGTGAGGTACCTCACCACTTCCTCGCGAAGGCACTGGGGCCGCCGTAGGGAAGACATGGGTTCTCACAAAGCGCGGGCTTGATCACCTCTGTTCTGTAGGGGTACCTGGTCTGAGACCGTCTAGTCTAGTCTAAGTATTGGGTACTTATCAGGGCATACCTTTTCCGTTGCGTCCTCACATCAAATAATAATAATAATAATCCACATTTGTAAAGCGCGAACAATCACCCGTAAGGATCTCCAGGCGCTGGGGGCCATCCGGAAGATTAAGCAAGCTATTGCCCAGAGTCACATGGTGCTGGGCTGACCTGCCGCCGGAGCTGGGGATCGAACCGTGATCCCCAGATTCCAGCGTCAGTCGCCCTGGCCACGGCGCCACACCTCTCCCTCACTGCATTGAGGTAACTTCACAGGGGATCAGCCTTGTAAGGCACATATTAGACTTTACGAAAGTAAGCTAGCGATATAGGTTTTGAAGGTCTCATTGACTTCACATTTATACTTATTGAAGGGACATTTTGCAAACCACAGGGTACAGCACCTCATTGGCGCTGCCATGCCTTTATTGGTAAGGCAGAGATTGGTATCGGTCAGGGTCCGACCCACTGCTCGTATGCTGTATAGCATTACTTATAGATTTGGCTATAATAAAGGACTAGAGAGTTGAGTTACCACAGTTTTATGATCAGAAGTCTCAAGAGTTGGCAAGGAAAAAAGACAAACCCAGGAGTGAACTATGACGGGCTTGTGTCCCTCACGCAAAGTACAAATGGCTCGGGTGTAATCCGGTCCAGTGGAATTATGAGATTGTGTGGCTGCGGCGTTTTTGCATAATTATAGATTTACCGCATGTTTCACATAATCCATCATCTGTTGCATAATCTGCAGATTTTAACAAAAAAAAATGTTTTCGCCCAAACGGTTCAAACGTTAATAAAAATGCAGAAACTTATGTTGCCGTGCAGTGGAAGGCAGTGGTTAATTTGTAAAAAAAAATGAATAAGTGCCAGGGCTCTCGTCGGGAGGCATCTTGCACCAGCCCATTTCTGCTGTTAGCGCAGCCTAAAACAGAACCAACTACTAACCATGAAAGTGGGAAGGGAATGTGGTGTAATGGCCAGAGGTGCCGAATTCAGAGCTGGTTTAAATCCTTGGTTTTCTCAACAGCATGTGATTCTAAGCACTTCACTTAATCTCCCTGTAAATGAATGTGTCCATGACTGGTGCTCATGAAAAGCGCGGGTGTTGGGGATTATTTGCCGGTGCTGAGCACCGGAAAACACCTACTCAAATTGAGCACTGGTGGAAGGCCCTTTGCAAAGGTTGGCTGGTCACCTTTTATGTTGCTTATCGCTATATTTGGGTACTAATGGGATGCAACCAATGCACAGACAGTGTTAACATGAATAAAATGACAAAATGAGGTAATACTACCACAACATTTGCTGCATTACGCCACACAATTTTCCTTTTCTTGCCGCATAATTTACTCAACCCTGCCACATAATTTCGCTCTCTCCTGCTGCATAATTCCAGTGGCCCTGGGTGTAATTAGGGGCTAGCCTACACTCTGTTGGTCTGAAAGACAGTGTTGCTTTTTGGGACACTGTGAGCAAAGCGAGGGGTGATTTGGCTGATGGCTCCTCACCAATGTAGACCAGTAAGTCCCCTACATATTCTGCCCTGTGGGTTACTATGGGCTTTGGTTGGGAGCAGAGGTATGACTATCCTATACCAACTAGTTGTAGAAATTCAGCTCGAGCTTCCAATATACTATCAGTTGAGCCTTCAAGAGGTAAGCAGAGATAGGGGGCAAGTCCAGGACTGAAGGAGTGCAGCTCATGATCCCGGCACATTGGTACTTCCAGCAAAGGTGCACGGTGTTTCCTATTGGTGCATCATTACCTAGCTCAGTAGCAGTCCCGGTGGGGGATATGCATATCTACATGAATGATATGGCTTTCTTTGAAAAGAATCGTCTGAACGGTGTCCATGAGAGAGTAATGGTCCTCCTGAGCTGCTGCAAAGGGGGCTATCGACAGGACTGGCATACGCATCATAGCAGATCTGGTTCAGCCGACACAAATGGGGGGGGGGGGGGACACTTTCTGGATGCACTGATAAAATACCTATGACTGACATCAGCGGTTGAGTAAATAGCTTATCAATCTTTGCCACATCTTAGGAGGTGGTCTGGAAGCAAGGGCGAATAACCTTTCTACAGCGGCATCCATTGTCAAAATGGGATGAGCTGTCTCCATGAGAGATCGGGCTCTCACTGTGTGGAGTCAGCTGTGCAGTGTCCATGGGTCTACTTGTGAGGCGATCCAAAAACAGATATGTGAGGTAAGGGAGTCTTGAGAAGCCATTCATTTATTCGTAGAACAGGTGGTGGCTGCAGTTGGAGCACCTATTCGGCCACTTGCATAAGGCTTTGGATTCTGGGGTTATCGATTCACTGGATAATCCAGTTATTCATGTGGGAGTAATGGCAAGTCCTCCTAGCGAGCCGGGTACTTCTGGACTTACTTTCTGCGTTACTCTCGAAAGTCAAAAGTAGGCTCCCGGGAACATCAGACTTTTGGTCCGATATCATACCATGGTCAGTTGGCAAAACAACTTGCCCATTAAAGCTGTTAATTAATAAAATAGGAAGTCAATCACTCCGTTCAAACGATACTCTCCTGGTCTTCGAGGGGTACTAACGGGTATAACTTGCTCCAGCATAGTAGGTGGGAGCTGTTACATAGTGACTGGATGCACCTATCTTTTACAGGCCAGTAAGTCTTCATGCAACCAATCATGGGGGCTATATCCAAGAAATGCAGGTGCAGACGGGGGCGGAGGGTGAGTTTGCCCCTGACCTCATCGCCCTGTGGCAGACATTTGCACGGAAGAGAACAGTTCTACCCTAGAAATTGGACTGATTGGCTGGTTTTTACCCCTTGACGGGTAAATTATCTTGACAGCACGGAGCTGGCTGGAGGGGGGACTGGCCTGCTGGGGGTCCTGGACTGTTCAGCTCAACCAAGGGCTGCCTTATGAATGGGGGCATCGCTTGGAGGCTGGTCAGACCACACCTATGCTGGCAGGGACGGTGCATTGTACGGTGCCCTGGAGTTGTATGGTATGGATCAAACTCTTTATATTTTCCATACCTCCCCTAGTCAGAGGTGAAAGCTTGTATAAATGAATATGGATGAGCTTATTTGCCCAAGAACCCTTGATGGAGAACGAGAACGAGACTTGTTGGCGTCAGGTGCCTGCTCCTGCGGGGGATGTAAATAGAAAGAATCCAGTGGCTACAGTACATTTGTGAACTGTTTATCAGTGGACTCAGGAATCGGGGCTAAATGTATTTAGGTAAATGTATCTCAGGAGACACTTGCTGGACCCTCTGTGTGTTGCCTTCCTTGTTTCCTTGATGACTGCCATTTCATTGGCTAGGGTTGTTTTGCTTGATTAAGCAGCCACGTCTTGGTTATTCCAGGCAATTTGAGTGCCCCTCTCACATCTTGAGGATGGGATGGTTATGTGGGGGGGGGGGCGGGGGCAGTTCTGCGACCTTGTGAGCGCACTGTGAAGCTGGTGGTGGCTCTTGCAAACCCTTCCGGATGTCCTGGACCCAGAGTCATAAATACCCTGCGTTCCCATTGTTTCTGAGCCCAGAAGGCCCCTCTCTCTCTCCTCCGTGCCGCCTGCCTGGCCGGGTGATTCGGCACGCCTACTTCAGAGCCAACAGGTGAGGGCGCAGAGCGCGGTCCACGGTGCTCTCTTCCAGAGTTTGATTTATAGAGAGGGCACACTCGGAGCTGTTTCTACAGCTGCCTCCCCTATTGGGCTCTGTGTCAGTGCGCTGCAAAGCCAGGGAGGCGGGAGGGGCGCATTGCCGGCCTGGCTGAGTTTGAGGCCTGTGGCACGATGGACGTGCGAGAGCCCCCCCCCCCCACTAACCCCCCCGGCGCTGTGGCTCCACGCAGCTGGTTCTGTTTCAACCTTTGACTATCCTGGGCCTGCCCAGGGCAGGATAGTTGGCAGCAGTGCGCGCCGGGATTATGCACGAGAGGAGTGTTGGCCAAGCGCGGATTCTTGAAGCCCCCTAGAAAGTGTTCTGAATTCCGTTCAAGATTTCAGTGCATTCATAAGGTGCCAGTGTGATGGAATCTCGCGGCTTCTTCCTTACTTCCGTGAACATGGTTTTGTTTAAGTTGCAGATGTGACGCTTTGGCTGTGGATAAATGGGATGTTTTGTGGTTTATCTGCAGGGCCTCGTTTTTTTTAGCTCTCTAAGCTGGAATGTTTTGCATGTTTTGTGTAATAAATCGGCGAACCTTTGCTAAATCCAACATAGGTAACGAACTGTGATTATCACGTAATATCCAGTGATAAAACTGATTTAGTGCTTTGAACCGATGTTGGTGTTCTATGCACTTTCTGCCTATTCTATAATAAATATACGCTTTGTGGCAAACAGACCCGCGAGAATATGCTAACCACAATCTGAAAAGGAAACCATCTGGCAGATCTCTGCTTTATTCAGTACCTGATGTACAGCCAAAGAGAGCCCTGGCCAAGTCCTAGCACGGAGGGAGCCCTGGCCAAGTTCTAGCACGGAGGGAGCCCTGGCACGGAGAGAGCCCTGGCCAAGTCCTGGCACGGAGGGAGCCCTGGCCAAGTCCTGGCACGGAGGGAGCCCTGGCCAAGTCCTGGCACGCGGGGGAGCCCTGGCCAAGTCCTGGCACGCGGGGGAGCCCTGGCCAAGTCCTGGCACGCGGGGGAGCCCTGGCCAAGTCCTGGCACGCGGGGGAGCCCTGGCCAAGTCCTGGCACGCGGGGGAGCCCTGGCCAAGTCCTGGCACGCGGGGGAGCCCTGGCCAAGTCCCGGCCCGCGGGGGAGCCCTGGCCAAGTCCCGGCCCGCGGGGGAGCCCTGGCCAAGTCCCGGCCCGCGGGGGAGCCCTGGCCAAGTCCCGGCCCGCGGGGGAGCCCTGGCCAAGTCCCGGCCCGCGGGGGAGCCCTGGCCAAGTCCCGGCCCGCGGGGGAGCCCTGGCCAAGTCCCGGCCCGCGGGGGAGCCCTGGCCAAGTCCCGGCCCGCGTGGGAGCCCTGGCCAAGTCCCGGCCCGCGTGGGAGCCCTGGCGGGAGCCCTGGCCAAGTCCCGGCCCGCGTGGGAGCCCTGGCCAAGTCCCGGCCCGCGTGGGAGCCCTGGCCAAGTCCCGGCCCGCGTGGGAGCCCTGGCCAAGTCCCGGCCCGCGTGGGAGCCCTGGCCAAGTCCCGGCCCGCGTGGGAGCCCTGGCCAAGTCCCGGCCCGCGTGGGAGCCCTGGCCAAGTCCCGGCCCGCGTGGGAGCCCTGGCCAAGTCCCGGCCCGCGTGGGAGCCCTGGCCCTGGCCAAGTCCCGGCCCGCGTGGGAGCCCTGGCCCTGGCCAAGTCCCGGCCCGCGTGGGAGCCCTGGCCCTGGCCAAGTCCCGGCCCGCGTGGGAGCCCTGGCCCTGGCCAAGTCCCGGCCCGCGTGGGAGCCCTGGCCCTGGCCAAGTCCCGGCCCGCGTGGGAGCCCTGGCCCTGGCCAAGTCCCGGCCCGCGTGGGAGCCCTGGCCCTGGCCAAGTCCCGGCCCGCGTGGGAGCCCTGGCCCTGGCCAAGTCCCGGCCCGCGTGGGAGCCCTGGCCCTGGCCAAGTCCCGGCCCGCGTGGGAGCCCTGGCCCTGGCCAAGTCCCGGCCCGCGTGGGAGCCCTGGCCCTGGCCAAGTCCCGGCCCGCGTGGGAGCCCTGGCCCTGGCCAAGTCCCGGCCCGCGTGGGAGCCCTGGCCCTGGCCAAGTCCCGGCCCGCGTGGGAGCCCTGGCCAAGAGCCCTGGCCACGTCCCGGCACGCGGGGGATCCCTGGCCACGTCCCGGCACGGGGGAGGCCTGGCTAATCCTAACTCTGGCCCTTAACTAATCACAGCACGAAGCCGATGGCAGAGTGAGCCCCAGCACCAACGAGGATTCAACTAAACCTAAAATAGAGGAACCCCTAGTTCTACAGGGATTAGCATCTGTATTTGGCACTTCATTATCCAGCACATAGCGCAGCCAGTTGTGCCTCAGAAACAATGTCATGATAGCTATCCTCTGGTTGGGTGCGGGGCTTGGAGAATGTCTCCTCAGTGCAGGTGGTGTCAGAATAGGCAGGTTTGAGATGCAGACAGCCAGCGTCAGTGACCGGTGCTTGTAGCTTGAAATCCATGCAGTGTCTCTGTGAAGCTTATAGTTACCACTCCTTGATACAAGAAGCACACACAGCGTATCACAAACATACCCAACACAGATGAGCTTCTGTCTGGGGGAGGATGGGCCAGAGTGACGTTGTCCACATGCACTGGGAAGGTGACCCTAAAAACTGATGCACCCGCTTCATTGAAACCAATAGATCCTAAAACAGTACATTGTGGAAGGGAAATAATATTGTGCTATGGGTTAAATAAGAAATAGATGAGTAACTTCATTACAAAAAATGACAAAAAGGGGAGGTGGTGCTCGATGTGTACCACGGTGCATATTGACATAAAAACCACCTCCAGGAACAGGACAATATTTAAACAATAGCACTATTGTGTTCTGTGATTACACATAAAGTAGCCTTGTAGCGTGAGGATGTCATGGGGCGGGTCCATTTCAGACACAATGGGGCATGTTTTAAATTTCCGGAGGCTCCAGTCCATTGCTGGAAAATATTATGGCTGTAAGTGAGTTTTCTGTTTTTGATATCTTCATTGTATTGTGTTTTTGTTGAAGATAATGGGTTATGTATTTAAATTAGAAAGGTTTATTCAGGCAGATTTACAGCGCTTCCACTTTTGAAAGATTTCTACATTTGTTTGATTATATTATTGTTAATTACCACTTGTGTAGCACACGATCTAGCATTATTTGGGCTTCGCAGACCCTTTTTGGCAATCTGTGGTATGACTCTCTAAACGTTTCGATCTCAAACCGGAGTCCGATCGGGGCCGGATTGGCCATTTATCCCACTGTGCACTTCCCCGGTCGGCTGGTGCCTTTGAAGTCTGGTGTTTGGAGGTCCAGAGTCCCTGCTGGTGCCTCTGTCATGTTCTCCAGCTCCCCAAGTTTAGTACAGCGGGAGGTACAGCAGGAGCTTCAGGAGAGCGAAAGAGAGAGATAAGAGAGGGAGAAAAGACAAGAGAAAGACAGAATGGATGGATGGTCGGAACAGAGAGACAGGCAGGGAGAGAGGAGGAAGGGACCAGGGCTGGTTTGAATAATTTTACCAGGGCTGCTCTTAGTTCCTTGTCCGGCTCCAAGTCTTGTTCAGTTTGGTGAATAAGTGGGTTTAGTGGGGTGAGTTTCAGTTTCGAGGTGCAGTTAGCCCTATATCCGTACATACAGCTGGTGGCCTGCGCAGGAGCTATACGTCCTGTCAGGAATGTCTATAACCCCGATTTGTGCGGTGTGCAACAAGTGTGTTTCAACTCTGTGCACAGTTGCTGCAGCTGTTGAGTGTGGAAGTTGTTAGTACATGAGCATGCATTGAACCAGTGTTGGCCGTGTCCATTGCACAGGGACTAGGTTGCATTGTGCATGTACCGCAGGCCAGGTACCTGTGGCACCGGCTCAAATGGGAGGGTGCCCTTTGCAGCCGTGGAGGACTGCGCATGTGTGCAGGGAACCTCATGGTGTGGCTTGTATACCTCGAGGTGATGGAGAGTCTTTGGATTTAAAGAAGCCTGCGGTGAGGTCACTGGTCATCCTAAATCGTGGCTGTGACGTGCCATGGTAGAACCTGACTCAAAGGGAACTGGCAATGAAGTGGTTTGTGGGTGTAATGGAAACTGTCCAGATGATGCGACATCCGGGCATAATGAGAACTGTTGTGATTATCTAAGTGGGCATCGTGGTGTGGTCATTACGTATAATGAAGTCTGCCCATTGTATATTAACCGCTCTTAATGAAAAGTGTTCGCGAGGTGGTAGTTCAGCATGGTGAAAAATTACCAAGGTGTGGAAACTAGGGCGGCATTATGTGATGATCCGAATGCTCTAGCTGGCAACTTGGAAACTTAGTTTGAGGGGCCTCCTAGAAACATTCCTTGACCTACTACGTGGATGTAGGGGAGCTGGTGATGACGTGCTAAATTGAATATCCTACTGGGCATTATGGAAATCCTCAATTATGGTAATACTGGAGGCTAGCCATGGCGTGCTAGAGTGCATGCTAGCAAGAGAATGTGTAAACTGGACATAATGGAAACTGGGTATTATATAATGATTAGATTTTTTTTTAACTGGGTATAAATGAATAATTGGGCACAGTGGAAATGGACCATGGAGTGCTAAAGTCGCCAAATGGGAACAGACTATGTTTTGGAAATGTAATTTGTGTGAAAATTGACCACATTATATGTTAATTGAACATCGTCAGTTTCCTGGATTTTGTGAATGAACATGACTAAAACGGTCCATGCAGCACTAGTTTGGTTTAGTGGAAACTGGCTGTAATGAGGTAACTTGATTATGGAAACTGGGACTGATGTGCTAACTGAGCTTTGTGGAAATGGGCCTTGGTGTGCTAACTAGAGCTAATGACTAGTCATGATAATACTCATTTGACTTAAAGAAAACTATGCATTGTGCATTATGGAAGCGCAGTCAAAAGTAGCCATGCTGTCTGTGATCATTGGGCACTATGGTAACTTGCCAGAATGGGCCTATATTTTTTGCAGAATGGCAACTGGCTGTTAGTGTGCTAAGTGGACATAATGGAAAATGGCAACGGTTTGTGAAGCGGGCTGGATGGAAACTGGTCACTGCGTACTCGTTGAGCATTACAGGAACTAGCCATGGTTGCCTAACTGTGAATCCTGGGAAACAATGACGGCCTTCACTTAGACATAATGGAAACTGTCCACGAAGAGCTAATGGGGCATAATTGAAACTTGCCGTACTGTGTTGACTGGTCATATTGGAAATTGATCTGTTGATAATGCATGCTGCAAGTCAGCCAGAAGAAAATGGGCTGGAAGTAGTAACTCTGCATAATGGGAATTGTCAGGGAGGTGATGGACATAACAAAGGTTGTCCAGACAATAGTGTTGCAGCACTGCCCGTCAGCAGACATCCTCGGTGCACCTCTGATGCTCATCTTGTTTTCCTTTTTTCCTTGAGTTCCACCTTTATCCCGGCGGATGCTGCACCACTCCTTCACCTGGGTCTGCCTCATCTCCACCACTGCTGCCCAGTGGCATGTTAAGGATTGTGGGGCCCTGGACAAGAGATATTTAGGGGGCCCTGTATGGAAAAAAAATTACATTTTATTACCCATTTTCTGTTGATTCAAGAAAGCATGGTGCCAAAAAATACTGAATTATATGTTAAATTGTAACCACAGTGAGCTTCTCCCCCTCAGAACCGCTCCAAAAGTTTTGGGGCATATATCTTAGCTACTTAGCCAGAAGGGAGTCGAATGTGTCTGAGTGAAGGGGACTCCCCTAAGGTGATTGCAAGAACATACATATGCTCTCTGGGCCCTTCTTTGAAAAGCCATCTTTTATTTGCAATGTATTCTATCGCTTTGTGAGCGACATACCTTGCCTATTGATGTTCAGGAATCCATCGACGCCCATTCTTGGGTGTATAATGCTCCGGGTGAATTACATGCTACCTCACAGTCTGTGTAATCCTAAAGTTTATACGCTTGTGCTAAGAAACATTGTCTGACCATCATTGTTGTACACTGTGGCTGCTTTTGTTTTATGCCTTTGTTTTTATTGCTTGCAGCAAAATTCAATAAATAGAATAAAAAAATATATATATGTTAAACTTTAACAGGGTCACAAAAAACTGTTGAAATATGTCTTACCCTACACTCCAAAAAATCTTAAAGTGACGAGACAGAGAAAGAATGAGAGAGAGTGAGAATCAGAGGTGCATATAAGCAGTGAGAAAGATGTTTAGAGGGTGAAATAGAATAGACCGAGGTCTAATAGGGAGGGAAGTTCACTTTCCCAGGGACCCTTTGGAAGGTGGTGGCCCTGGTAGGTTGCCCACTTTGCCCATGCCCTAAAACGCCTCTGGGGCCCAGTTCTGCGTGACTTCTTCCTGGTACTGGAATCAGTCCTGTGCTGCAGGGGTGCAGGTATGAGCTGGAGGCCTTCTGGCTGGGTTAACGTCACCACAATTTGACAGCTTTTTGTGAGAGGAAGGTGCCTCTGTGTTCTGTGTGATGGACTGCTTGGTTGAGTGAAAGGGAAGAAGGGGTATTTATTGGAGAGGAAGGGAGGTGGGTAAAGGGGGCTGACGGGGGGTTGAGAGGAGCACTACTGCCTGCTCCTGCCTGGGATACTCCGCAGACAGTGTCGTCTCTGCGCTCCCTTCCCCCATGTGCCTGCAACACAATATGCATAGAAGAGGGTCAGCGTGCCATGCTAAAGCACTGCGGCATGATGCAGAGGCAGGATGTAAGCACGTGGTGCATCCTTCACCCTTGCTGCAAAGCTGGAGCGATTGTGATTCAATAACTAGTGCTAAAGCTTCACTGTGCCGATTAGTAAAAGAAACCAAAACAAGTATTTGCAATGCAATAGGTCTTCCATTTGTGAGAGTTTAAGCTATTGGCATTGTAAATGACAATGCCTTTTATTCAGCTGTTTTGTAAGCTAACACATAAATAAAAGGCCTTGTCATTTACAATGCCAACAGCGCAAACTCTCGCATATGCGAGACCGATTACATTGCAAATTTACATTTGTGATTACATTTGCACAGCGCTTTTGCCACTTGTATGGCAAGCTGACAAAAAAAGAATGTTACTGTGTATAATGAAGCCATTGCTTATGTAAAGCGGTGAAGATCGCTTTGTATAAAGATGGGAAAAAACAAGCAGTGGAAATGCAATATGTCTCGCCAAGTTAACCCCTTCCATGCGGCCGCGATTCCCCTGCTGTGCGGTAAACACACGAACAGGGCGGGGCCGTGACGAACCCCAGCCGTCATCAGCACACGAGCACCGTAGTGCATGACGGCTGGGGTTCGTCATCAGCATGGAAGGGGTTAAAGCCATTTGCTTTGCTAATGGTATTGTATAGCAAAGTAAATAGATTTAACTTAACAAAAGGCGAGACCTATTGCATGTTCACTCCTTGTTTCTTCTCTCACCCTATCTTTTGTCTACCTCTCTCCATCTGCTTCCCTTTCCCCTCTCCACCTTCATTCTTCGCCTCTCATCCTTTTATCTTGCTCTCTGTTTCTCTACGTCTCATTTCACACTATCAGCCTCTTACCCTATCCCCTCACTCTTATTCCTTTCTCTGATGCCTCTTCCTTATCGTACATCTCCTCCATCTTTACCCTCCCTCCTCTCTCACTCCCACTCCATGGCCTTCCTCGCATGCATTTCTCCCTCACCAGCCTCCTGCTCTCCGCCCAGACCCCTGCAGCCTGTCTCTATCGCCCTGTCACAAACGTCCCTCTTTCCTCATATCGCTGCCACGCCCCTCCTCCTCGGCATTTTTTGAAAGCTGTGACGTCATGGGTGTAGTGGAATCCGCAGCCTATAGGCGCCGCCTTTGAGCCGTAGGAGGAGCACACCGAACCTCTCAGAAGCGCCTAAAGTACCAAAAGGGGGCCCTACTCCTGGTCTGCCCTAAAAGTGCGGGTAACGGGTGCATGGGAGAGGCGATCCTCGGAGCCAGGAGCGAGGTGCCTCTCCATGCGGACAGTAAGGGGGGTAGACACGGCGGCAGAGTGACCGACAGGTAGGGGGAGAGGCATACAGGGTGCACCGAGGTCCTGGGAGAGCGCACGGTACAGAATGCACTGGCAGCGGTGGCACAGTACTGGACGCGCAGTGCCGCTCAGACTCCTGGTGCCGCTGCACCTGCCGCACTACCGATACAGGCTTGAGCAGACTGACGGCATGGTAGGAAACTAGTAAGGGAGACAGAGTACTATAATGTAGAGACGGCAGGCGAAATGGAGGGTAAAGAGACTGCAGGATAGCGCGTGGGGGAGGAGGGGGTAATACTGTGGGATAGAGACATGCGGGGGTGGGGCAGACAACAGTACAGGACCTGGATAGGGACAGCCACAGGGCAGAGAGGCGTGGTGGGGGCACGCCTTTAAGCATTACTGCAAGAGCTCGGCTTGAGCGGGGCCGAGACTTCAGGGGCATGGGTGGGGCCAAGACTTCAGAGCCGTGGGTGGGGCCTGGGAGATAGCGTATTCAGGGGAGACCAAAACTGCAAGGGAGGCAGATTGTAAAGTGAGATTAGTAGAAATAGACTGCACGGAAGGTATGCTATGGGGTAGAGGGATAGAAAGAGACAGCACCGAAGGCATGGTAGAGTAATCTGTAGTAAGGGACTGCACCGAAGGCATAGTAGTTGTACAGAGGGGATCGGTAGAAAGAGACTGCACGGAAGGCATGCCATAGGCTAGAGAGCAGAGATACGGCAGATTATTCTGACGGTGCATGAGACGGGTTGCAGGGTAGGCTGGGTCAGGGAGCAGGCGCACTGAGCTAATCCAACTCTAGGCACCTGTGGTGATTGAGACTGCTGGAGAGAGAGGGGCATATGTGAAGGCAAGGGGACGCCTTCTCCAAGAGAGACCGACAGTTCAGAGTAAACAGTGTGCTTCGCGGTGGTGATATTTCTTGTCTAAGGGGGCCCAATAACACTCTAAGGCCACGC
This sequence comes from Lissotriton helveticus, assembly GCF_964261635.1. Taxonomy (NCBI): domain Eukaryota; kingdom Metazoa; phylum Chordata; class Amphibia; order Caudata; family Salamandridae; genus Lissotriton; species Lissotriton helveticus. Next base: position 1,639,795,026 of record NC_136067.1, read on the forward strand.
TAATTAAAAGCACACCACCATGTGAGCACGTGTGAAAGCTATTGGCACAAACAAAACAAGATGGCGTCGGACTGTCCACTGTCCGTACGTACGCGTGCATGTTTTGCTTTGCGTCAATGGCGAGAGCAGCCATGTCCATCCATAGGCGTGCATGTTCAGCTTTGGCTGAATCAATCGCAAAAGGCCCTCGCATGGCGAGAGCAGCGCATGCATTCTGCTAACGCCAGGGGAGACCTAATAAACAGGTGTGGGAAATCAATATACAACGGAAAGAGGTCTCGACCTCGGACGGGTGGTGGGGTAGGCAAGTAGGAGGGGTGAGATGGTGTTTGGCACTGTACGGGAGATCCAGGAAATCGTGGAGATGAGTTATGGAAAACCTGACAAAAAAAAGAATGTTACCTTGTGCAATGAAACCAGTGCTTCTGTAAAGTGGTCGATAAAAAGGCTCAATGACTTCCCTGTGTATTGTGGAGTACTAGCCAATTGTGGCCCGACCCCTTGATGTGTAAAATGCATGCCTCCCCACTTCAGGCGTGTGACAGCCATTGACTAGTACTCTGATATAAAGAAAAGATGGTGGCCTCTATATTCTAAGCGGACCGCGATGGCAAGGTAAATGAAGAAAGGAGCGCAGCCGCTATAGTTAAAGCAGTCCGCGCTGGCAACATTAATAAAGAAAGGAGTGTGGCCTCTATAGTCAAAGCGAACCGTGCTGGCAACGTAAATGAAGAAAAGAGCGTGGCCGCTATAGTTAAAGCAGACCACGCTTCCAAAAACTGTTTATGTCGAAAAGGTGCAAGCTGTTTTTATAAATATGATGCGGCCGCTATTACTAAACAAGCTGGTTTTGTAAATATGAGCATCTGCCATTACTAAAAAAAATATATAAGTGTGCGTCGTGCTGCGTTACCGGAAAGCATGTCATGAGTGGAATAGGAGACATCATTCAAGAAAAAAGTGCTCACAGACTAAATAAAGCATTTAGAGTAACACAAGTAAAAGGGACAGTCCTCATGGGTGGTTACAAATGTAGACAAGGCGGTACTAAGGAGGGACTACTAAGCCTATTCATGAATCAAAAGCAACCATTTTGAAAGGACCGTAACAGGAGCCAATTGAAAGGCTGGGCGGAAAATGGGCGAAGCTTCAAGTCCATACCTGAATACAGCATGCCTCGCAGAGCAGCGCATGCACTATCCAGGCTTGACCTAAAAAGGACTGGCTTAATAGTGTTATACTGTGAAAATGTGCCCGTGTTAATGTACTGGGGATTATCGTTTACACCTGAGCCTTTTCTGTTATTGGAAATCACGTTAGTGATGCTATATTTTATGCATCACGAAGCAAACTACACACATTTTTGGTAGAGAACAACTGTTGCTAATGCATTAGTCATAATGACACACTGGTTGGTATGCTTAACTCGCGGATGATCAAGGGATTCAGTGCTCCCTAAGTTTTGATAGCTGACACGCATCCTGAACACCAAGCCAGAGAAACCGGGAATACTAATATTATTCATAATACATCCACATTTAGTGCTTTATTTATTATTATTTTTTTTTAATAAGTGGAGCTGCGACCCCATTTAATTCTTGAGCTGCTGCACCAGTGAAATACTGAGGAATTAAAGCCAACCACGAGTTGCAAGTATTTCACTGCGCTCCCCCCTCCCCCCCCCACACACACACACTCACTCACTCCCCTGCCCCACACCTATCCTGAGGACTACACGTCTGCAGTCATATGTCCCATTCTTGTGCCATTTTCAACTTTGTGAGTTAGGGTGGCCTTGTTACTCCGCCAAGGTTTGCATGGCATTCTGTGACCCAGGGTTGCCCTGATGTGCCTTCAGAAGAAATGAGGGTCCGCTGCAGCTTGCAACACACGCAATTGTCCCCATGCCCCCCTCTGGCAGAACTGCACCCTGATATACCCTACCTGGTGCTTGGAGGAGAGCAGAGCCCAAGCCAGCCGTGCAGAAACCTCAAGTCTCACGCATTGTGAGTGAGACTTGCTCATTTGGAGCGTGGGTTGAGCTCTAACTCACATAGGGCAAAATGTTCCACTTTGTGAGAGAGGTTGGAAGCTGAACTTCAGTAGGACTCTGTTCAGAGCTATGCTTTGTGCACAACAGCTCCTGGAAGCAAGCCCACCACTGCGGGAACCCTCCTAAACAAACCATTTCTATTGAAGGAAGGAGTTGTATTGGTCATATCATTTTTTTTAGCCAGGAGTCCACTTTAGCAATATTGGTTATTTTTGTTTTGTGTTAGCATTTTACTAATATCACTCCCCGTGTTGTCACTGAGTCAAAGTTTGTGTGACTTCACTTCCTGTGATGTCATTATATGCTAATTAGTTCTTGCTCCCGACAGTTCTCAGAACTAGAGACCTGTAACCATTGTTTGTTTGGGCTGTCCAGGTGCCACCAAAGAAATGATCTTCTTTTCCTAGCTGTTGGGACGCGGGAAGCATTAAGGGGGGTTTCCCTGGCCTTTAATGTCATCCTGTGGGCGACGTCGTCGTGCGCTCGTCCTTTTGTGCGAATGTAATTACAATATTTTGTGGAGGGTTTTTTTCTTTACTCTGTGGGCTACTAACAAATAATTTGCTATCCCAAAGGGATACATTATTCATAGGTTATTCGACTTTCTCGTGCGACCAAAAAGGCACTGCTTTTCATGAGAGGTTCTGAATACAGCTTTCCAGAGGAAATTCCTCCCCGACTCTGCCTGAGCCCGCAGCGATTTTTGGAGGCAATGCCTTTTCTGGGCCTGCATCCTCACCACTGCGCCTTCAGCAAGGAGCATTTCAGCACTGCATTGTGGGTGTTTTAATGAAGGAATCAGGACTTTATACGTGTATAGAGCTTGGAAATCCTCACGCTCCGGCACAACATCCAGATTGCGCAGGTTCGCCCTGCCAGCAGGTATGCAGTGTGGTTGAAAACACCTGGTCCTGATCTGCCAGGGAAGATATCCCTTTTAAATGTAAAGTTGAAACGGGGACGGTAGATGTCATTAGGCAACCAGTCAGCTGTGGGCCCATTTTTTCCCCTGGATTACTTTCTTCTCTTTACTGTCCGTTTAGGTTTGTAATATGTTGGTTTTGCTTTCTACAAATGATTAAATGTTTATTCGTGCATGCATAATGCTCAAATGTAGATGTTTATTGTCCGTGACATTGACTTTTTTGCGTTTACAGACGTGTTGTAGTGTATGTTGGGTTTAGATATATATAAATATATTTTTTTATATTACATACCTATAGTTACTTTCTAACAAAGCAAAGACTATCTCGGGTTTATCTGTAAAGAAGACTCGTTTCCTTTTCCATGAGGTTTTTCATAGGAATGTTGCATCACCTCTGGTGACAACGCTGCGTGTGACATCACTGCATATGCTAATTAGCCCTGCACTATTTTCTGTAGGATTTGTGCCAATGTTTTAAGTTGTGATGAAAGCATTGGTAATGTGGACTATGCATTAAATTCATAATCCTAGTAAAGGATCTAGACCACGCCATGTGTTTTTGAACTCATGGGGCAAAAAACTAGCATTACTGCATTAACTCCAAAGTCAATAACACGGTTAGAATATGGATGTGCGTGTGTCATTGCTGTCATGTTCTCTGGTCCTTCTAAAATCTAATTTTCCTGCTTTGTAAGGTTCATCTGAGGCCCTGTACCGCTAGTTACAGACTGCCTTGTGATCAACGCAAGTGACTATCCAGCACGTAAAATGCAATGTGCTATGCACATGTATTCTTTGTGATGGTACAACGGGGGCTGGGCCGGCGTACGTGATGCAAATACATTAAACTACTATCCTTCCAAAGACACTTCTTCTCAGACCTGTCCCTTTTCGAACTCTGACATTCACAACTCTTTCACCACACTGCACCTAACTTTCAGTCACCTGTTCTTCCACCTTCTTCCCTCAACAGTGGATTTCCCTTACTTTCTGATCTTCACTTTCTCTTGTGTCCAAAATCGAAGTTCTCATACTACCTCTCTCTATCCTTACCAATCTGGATGGTTCCTACTTGCTGTTATGTTTTATTACATTGCCCCCCCTACTGAAGGTTCTAGCACCTACCCCTAGAAAAATATATATCCCTTGTTTTATATCCCTGCCCATTCTCAAATGTATTTTTAGTTTTCGTTTTTTAAATTACTCTGTACCATTCCATGTTTATTGTATTTTACTTTGTACTAGGCAACCGTTCCCTTTTCGAAAAAGACATTGATGGCGATAAGAGCACGTTCCTATCACCTGCTCTTTGGTAAGGTGTATATATATTTCTTGTTTAACTTTCCTTTGACCTCGCTTTTCCATTATTTTCTCTCTTAATTACTCTGTTCTGTGTCACTCCACGGTTATTGTACTGTTAGTTTCAACTACGGCTTTTTTGTTTTTTTAGTTGAAACTCTGTCGCACCATCTGGCCTCGTTCCCGCCTTAGGAAAACTACTTGAATACATATTTCAATATGGGACAATGCAATGCCTAAAACTTTCCCCAACGGCAGGCCGGGTAATACCTAGTGCTCAAAGTCACTGGGAGTACAAAGGTTCTGCTGGTGCCAAGTTCCATGGCGAGTTCCTGTTAGGACTCGGCCGTTATGGACCGGAATACACCGGTATTTCGGTTCCACCTCATCACTAGCACACTGTCAGCAGCCACCTGAAGGGCACGCAACGCCGCGGGGACAGCGTCACTACGCATTCCGGAAACCGACCTGCCGCGCGTGTAGCACGTTCTGCGTCTGATGTCTGCTCAAAGCCTGGGCCAGCCAGGAGAAGTCTGAACCCTATCTGAAAACTACTCTGTTAGGAGCGAGCGATTCGTGACATTTGAACCTCGTTGAACAATTTAATCGTAAAGAAATATTATATAAATAGTGTGTAATTGCAAATGTTCATGGCTTCATGTCCTGGTGCAACTGCACCTGCTACACCAATGGAGCTTACAGCCCTTATGCATGCACACGTTGCTGCTTTCACTATTTCAGACTGCAACGGTTCTCTTCTATAGACTATAGACATCTTAACAGTAATCTCTTCTTTCCACCTTCCTTTCATTCAAAGAAAGCACAAAAGCCTGCCTCCTTCAGTTGTGTTTACCATCAAAAGCTTTTAGGGCGCTTGAGCGAGATCAGGCCTGCTTTTCCTTTCGCCTTCTAAAACTAGGCGCATTCACGTTTGTTGTGGTATTACGGGACTGATTTCTGCCATAATGCAGCAACCAAGAGATATTGTTTCTAGGATTTTAATGGACCTTCGTCGGATTTCAGTGTTTTCACCCTTAAATTAAATCATACCTTTGTTACAGCAGCCTCACTTAAAAGCACAGGGTTCAAATGGTATTTAAAGATAAGCTTCTGGTTTAACTCCTGCATCGCACATTTACTTGTTAGGTCTAGCCTAGAGCAGCTTTAGTTATTTCTCCAGCTTCATGTATTACAACAATCATTAATAGAAATGCATATTTGAGAGGGTTCTGGGTCAGCCCTCCTCATCCATTGGGCTGTTGAGGTGTAGTTCACATTTTGTTTTCACTAACCCCGGCATACTGCATGAGGCAGTGGGGCAACTTACTTCAACCGCTTGCACACTGAATGATAAAATTTTGCCTGATCTCATGTGCGTGTCTGCCTAAAAAGTAGTGCATTTCAGGTCTATTTTTGATGGGCCAGTCACTCCTTTAATTTTTTAATTAACTCATTTTTTTTTACTTTACATTTCTGTAGTATGTTCTTGCAAAATAATTTTAAAAAGTCGATTCTTGCAAAGGCCAGACCTATTGACTTTGCCAGTGTTTATTGCATTTCTGCAATGCAACATGCACACTTTTAATTGTATTTCTGTGCCATCCTTAAGAGTGTGCCCAGTAACATGCCTTCTATCCAGCGCAGGCCAATTGGAAAGGACTGAAGGGAAAATCAACCAGTCACAAGGCATCTAACAGTAATAGAGGCCAATCTCCTTCCAGTCACAGCGGCTCCTACTCCATGGTTCCAGGTAAAAGATGGACCCGCCCTGGTGTGCAGTGAGTGTTGCTCTACCTACTACGACATAACTTCTTTGTATACCGGAGTAACAGCTAAGGACCAGGTAGTGTGCAACCCAAGCTGCGATCTGGGTGCCATTAGGAAGTATTCATAGCACAGAAGGGCCTGGGCACAGTTCATAGCTTAGGATGTCTTATTCCTGGCATGGCAGTTCTTGGTGAAAGCACTGTCCTTGGTGGTTATGAGTTGGATAGTCAATGTCAGAAACCTGATTCGTAGAATGGAAATCTTAGTAATTTTTTGTTACAGTAACTAGCCAGACACAATCAAAATGAGGGCAGAAAAGCTAGAAGGGATAGTATTTTTTGTAAAAAATAAAAAAAATAAACGGTTTCCTATTGCCCTACACTAGGGGAACCTGCCCATGGTCATGAAAAGGATACTCTTTTAACAGAGCTTTACACAGGAGTTGCATGTGATGTATTCTGACCGCGCTGGTAACCGGTGAAGCTTTCAAACCAAGACCAACAAGCTGCAAATTAATCTTGGTGACCAGGGGGGTGACATTTAATCACTGCTGCATTTACTTTGACATGCCTCCTCCGAGGTACAGGGGTGTTACACACCGATGTGTTTATGGGAGCATGCACAACGATCAACTAAAAAAAACATTCTTTTTTTTACTAACCACTAATCTTGGGTTTTGCAGTGGCCTGCTGCTCGCTGAAAAAGCACTTAATGCCTCGGCAGTGTCTGTAAGAGCTATATAAATATATTTACAATTGCAATGATTATCCTCCTACCTTCTGGCTCTGCACATCAGCTGTTAACTGGTGATTTAGCCTCAGAATCGTGGCATAAGTGCCGGTTATGTACGTTTTCACAGCAATTTTTATGCTTTTTACGTATTTTTTGTTATTGCAATTTTACACAGCACGAACTTGGTCTGAAGGGCATTAGGGCACTTTACAAGTGAATATTGCTCCTTTTTAGGCACTGGGAGATTAGATGTTTGGGAGAATGGTGAGCGGAAGCCGTTCCGCTGTGCCAAAGTCAGCAGCTCTAGCCTTTAGGACAGCTCGTCTTTGGAGATTTGCAAGCAAACGTATGTATCCGACTCGGGTTATAAGTTATGATCTTTCAACTTTCCACACAACGGCATCAGGTGAAGACACCCCTCTCACATTAGTTCAGCAGCCACAGATTAACCCCCGCTGCCTCGTCTAGAACTGGTAGCTGGTTCTGCCTTTATTTGCATTATTACCTGTGACAGGTAAATGGAATCAACACCACCCTGTCGGCCCTGTGTTTAACATGCTGTGCCATTGAGTTCACATTGAATGCAGAACTCCTTTTATTAAATTTAGCCGAATAGGATTGCTCCATAGCGCATGCTTCTTAAATATAGCCCTATTTTGTTTTTTACAATACAATAGACCAGGTGAATGAGTGTTAATTGCGCTGGGGTATGACAAAAGTTAGAATTCTCAGTCTATCAGGAGCTCAAAGGATAAGGTTGCGGTCACCCACCATCAACCCAAATGGGTAATGTTCACACAAAACCACATATAGAAAATAAACAGAATACATCCTGAGCTAAGGATATATTCTGTTTATCTATTTTGTTTTATACTCCAAATTCATTTTTATTGCAACATATTGAATCTACAACTTTGGCGACCTAGCATTTGCACGTGCACGGTATTGGGTCTAAGCAGGATATGGACAGGGTAAGCCTTGGTAAGCTATGGAACCCAACTAAGGAAATGAGTAAGAGCCAAGCGTGGGGGTGCAGATAAGCCAGACTTATGTGCTCTCAGGCATTCCAGACCCTGGAAGCTTCCATAATCTTATCTCCCCGTAAAGGATGGCCAGGGTGGAATTTCCTTATCTCCTCCTCGGAGTGCAGAAAGTATTATTGGCTTCACACGGTGTGTAGGATGCCTGTGCAGCCTGCAAGCTTATTGCATACAGTTGTTCCAATCAGTGCATAAAGCTTGGATCAGCGTTTTAGTAAAGTTACTAACTAGTTCGGATTACCCATTAAGGGAATCCATATGTGCATTTTGAGAATAGCCCATGTGTTACTCTGTAGTTCTATTACTGCTGCTTTCCACCTCGGATATTGCTTGTAAGTGTTGGCTTGTACTTCTTCTTGTTTGTATTGCGAATTTAGCTAATCATTTAGGGCCTGATTCACAAACTGCACTTTGGTGTACTTTTTGTAGTACTATAAAAACTTACAACTAAGTGGTATTTACAAACTGCACTTTTGTAGTAACTTACACTTTTGAGTATGTTTGCTACTTTTCGGTATTCACAAACTGTACTTCTTTAGTAAATTACACCTTTGTAGTACATGCCTAGTTCTATTATATTCTATGAGAAGAGTGTTCCGGTGCCAGTGGTTGGCCACGTGCAGTGCTGGACCCACTACAAAATTGTAAATTACTGCAAAAGTGTAAGTTACTACAGAAGCAGAGTTTGTGAATACCGAAAAGTAGTTAATTTACTCAAAAGTGTAAACTTGCTCAATGGTGTGCAAGTTACCTTTGTGACTCAGGCCATGAGACTGCAAGCCTGTTGTAACACTTTGTGTACTTGTATTGGAGTGAGTGGGTTGTGTCTTATTGCCCCAGGACATGGTTGCAGCTTTGAAGGCAGGAGGAAGATGAGGGTGAAAATGACTTAACCTAGTAACAGGTCGGTGTGACCGCTTCAGTAGTGGAGTAGATTACCATTGATGATTTATCCATCCTAGTTGTACAGAGGAATTCAAATGTAACACCTGCCAAAATGGCCAAACCCAGTACAGGGAAATACAGTATCCTGTGTGTCTTATCTTTTTCTTTAATTTGGCCTGTAGTGTAACAATGTAAACTTTTGTGCAAGATGTAAATAAATAAAATAAATAAATAAATAAGATGTGCTGCATAGAATTGTATTAAACTTCACCTCTTGTGACATCATTAAGTTGAGGATGGTTTTTGGGATAGAGCAGATGTTCCACACCTTCATCGTCAGGGGGATGTATACGAGTTTTTCGCATTTTCAGTTCTCCATGGATTCATACATTTCAAAGTATCAACTGAGAGGTCCAGGCAGAGGGATGGGGAGTAAGTATCTGCAACCCCGGGTTCTGTTTCAGTGAAGGTGACGTGACATCTGACTTCATTAATATGGGAGGTCAATGAAGGGCAAATGTGGGCAACAAAAAGACATGCAACTGAATGTAACCTAATACACTTGGGCAGATTCATATTTCAGTTGTGTACATCTTCCTTATTATAGGAACATCAGATATGAGATGAGCATTAAGGCAAAATCTGCAACTTCTAGGAGTCTGAATAGAATTTGCACAGTTTACGGTAGCTTTATAAGGTCGTGGAGACAGCTCCACCGTTTGCATATTCTTAACACTATCCTCTGTCACCAACCTATTTGCCACCCTAACTCGGCGACAAAGAAATTGACTTTCTTGTCACCAAATGTCTGCCTCAAAGCACCACTATCCCCACCAAAGGAACTTTTTCAATAAATGTGAAGAACATGTCCTTTCTTTCTTCATTTTCGGTCTTTTCCTCTCCATGGCACCTGCTTCGCTAAAACACAACCAAAACCACCTGCTCCTACAGTTTAAAAAAAGCCAAAAAAACGACACACTCTGCTCCCTATCTCGAGAGATTACTTGTCCTGCCGCTGAACTTCAGTCACTACAAAATGTCGGGCCTCTCATCATCGCCCTCCGTGCAAAGTTCAAATGGTCTTGCAGCCACTGCAGCTTTCTCAACTAGAACGTCTGCACATTCAGTTAGTTCATAAATCTTCACGGCTTTAACCCAAGGGAAACATTTACTAAATCCAGTTCAGTGCCCTTGAAAGTGCCCTCTTACGTCTGCGGGGCTAAAGGAATGTCAAAGCTGCCGTCCACCTGCTGAAATGCGTCAGGCATTCTCCTCTGTCGAGTTTCTCCTTTGACAGCTAAGAAAATCGCACTGTTAGTGCTTTGGATGATCCGATTCGGGGGCCATCTTAGGAAGGTGCTGAAGTTCTCCAAGTGCAAGATGCTGAACACCAAGATGGCGCTTTCTGGGAGCTGTACCTGCTTGCACTTCACATATCAGCACCTGGTATTTCGTGACCCACTCTTGACTAACACACAGAAGAATCCTGGTGTGCGGTGCAGCCTCTCACAATCAGTTGTTTAGGCTATGATGGATGGTGAATAAGCCTTGCCATGTGCCATTGTTCCTCCACCAACCCCTTTATTATTTCATTCCCTAACTTTTTCTTTATTACCAGATCTTCTTTTCTGACTAGTGATGTGGCCCATCATCTTCCTTGAACCTTTTGTAATTCAGACAAATCTAAATTAAGATTTCATCACAGAGCTACCGCTCCCTCCAGGCGGAATATAGGCCCAGCCACACCTGAGTGCTGTCTGGCGTACCTGGCTTATAGTCACTTTTCCACTGTTGGTCCCTGCCCGATCTTCCCTTCACTTTCTTACCAGAAGATCTGTTCGTCTTCTTGAAGCACTCGGTAACAGGGTATTTTACGCTACACCTTGAATGCTCATGTTAAAATTTGAATAACTGTCCTTTTGCTGCATGCTCAGCAAGCATTTTCTTGTGCGACATTTCCCTCCACTGGGTGTGCCGTTGTCTTTTGCTAGGTTAAGGAGATAAGTGCGCGGGAGTTTTATCAGACACTGCACAGTGGCCCTTTATCTAGCTCAGTTTGTGGGATGTCACTATTGTATAGTATTGGTACTTATAGAGCACTTTCCATGTTTTTTTATTCTTTCAAGATAATACAATCTTATTTGTGATAGGCAGATGGCAAATTCAGACAAGGTCACGCCAGGGCTCCACTAGATACACAGAGCTGTTGGATGACAGCGCCAGAGTTCGCCATATGTCTGTCACCATTACACATTGAGGGTACAATCGTAGGGTCCTGAAGAATACCCCTTGACCATTTGGCACTAGATTTTGGACAGAAACATGTCGACCATAGTATAGGGATGGGTGTGTTTTCGTAAACTTATTTCCATCCCATCCATTTTGTTTTAATCTTGTAGTAAATAACTTAAAGAAAAAACTTTGGAATTGGTACCACTGGATAAACTTTTAGATGTCTAGAGGTCCGTTTAGGGCAAAATATATCCAAAATCCTTTATAAAAGAGATCGGGAGCTGACTCATAACTTGAAGCATGCCTCCCAAGTGTGGTGAGAAGTCCCTGTCCTTTTATGGATACTGCAACATCTAATATAATGTTGAGCCCACCAATGGCACAGGATAATTTCCCTTTGTAGTAAGACTACACCCGTTGGTATGTTTATGCAAATATAAGGAGTAAGAACAGTGCTGTTTCGTAACCTTCCTCTGGTTCAATAGGTATTTTGTGTATGTATTACTTGCTAGGTGTGGACACAACTTGTTTTTTACAAAGTTAACATTCTATGTTGTGAAGCACTGCATCTCTAAGCCAAAACCACCCAGCGACATTGAAGAAAACTGCATTTGAACATTGTGATCGAGTGCCTAGAAGGTCTCGAGCTTCCCTTTGGGGGACGCTGCTAGGCAACTGAATGGTAGTTGGGGGGCTTAACTATGCCCACTGGAAAGAAAGGTCCGACAGACCAGACGCGTCCTCACCTGGACCTGGGGAAGTGTTTACATGTGCCTCTTTTCGCTCAGATTATACAGGGTTTGCAGACCTGGACTATACCATGCTCTTTCAGTGCGTACTGCAACGTAGAACAACCAGTTTCCAAGTCTAGGAGCTTGTAATCAAGACTGAAAATAAGCATTGACAAAGCCAATAGGTCTCACCTATGCAAGAGCTATTGGCTTTGGCCATGTGTTTTAGCCATGTTGTACACCAGTGTGGCTGCTGTTCAGCGTGGCTAAAAGCAAGTGGCCCAGAGTGTTGTAGAGACGAGTAGGGGAAGTAGAGTGTCATAGAGTGGAGTAAGATGCCGCATACTTTTACCACGCCTACCATTACCACGCATTTTTTACAACGCAGGATCCATTACAACGCATACCATTACCACGCATGTATTTACAACGCATATACCTTTACAACGCATACAATTACAACGTAAGTATTGGTAAGTATATAATATTTTTTAATATTTAATTTAATTTAAATTAATATAATGTAATTTAATTTAATTTAATTAATTTAATTTAATCAATTTAATTTAATGTAATTTAAATTTAATTATATTTAATTTTTACCTTGTACCCTTTTACCCAAAAACCCAAAACTGACCCTGAACCCTAAAAATACCCCTTTACCCAAAAACCAAAAACTGACCCTGAACCCTAAAAATACCCCTTTACCCAAAAACCCAAAACTGACCCTGAACTCTAAAAATACCCCTTTACCCAAAAACTCAAAACTGACCCTAAACCCTAAAGATACCCCTTTACCCAAAAACCCAAAACTGACCCTGAACCCTAAAAATACACCTTTACCCAAAAACCCAAAACTGACCCTGAACCCTAAAAATACCCCTTTACCCAAAAACTGAAAACTGACCCTGAACCCTAAAAATACCCCTTTACCCAAAAACTGAAAACTGACCCTGAACCCTAAAAATACCCCTTTACCCAAAAACTGAAAACTGACCCTAAACCCTAAAAATACCCCTTTACCCAAAAACCCAAAACTGACCCTGAACCCTAAAAATACCCCTTTACCCAAAAACCCAAAACTGACCCTGAACCCTAAAAATACCCCTTTACCCAAAAACGCAAACTTATAATATTTTTAATAAAATAATATACTTACCAATACTTACGTTGTAATTGTATGCGTTGTAAAGGTACCTGCGTTGTAAATACATGCGTGGTAATGGTATGCGTTGTAATGGACCCTGCGTTGTAAAAAATGCGTGGTAATGGTAGGTCGTTGTAAAAGTTGCGTTGTAAAGGTTGTATACCGGATGTAGAGTGTCTTGGAGTAGAGGGGAGTTTAGTACTCCGGTAATGGGGAGTGTCGTGGAGTACAGTGGCATGGAGTGGGGTAGATTGGGCTGGAGTGGGGCGTATTGGATTAGATTGGATTGGATTGGATTGGAGTGGATTGGAGCGGGGTGGGGTGGACTGGGGTGGAATGGAATGTGTGATTCTAATGGTGTCGTTGAGTGTCGTTGAACAATAGATGAGCCTGGTTTTCAAATGGGGCGGGTTTGTATGTGAAGTTGCTTGTATGTCCTGAGAAAGTTACAGAACGGTGTCTTCTAATATTGACTGTTTTCAACTTTAGATGTGTATTACATTTCTTTTACGCATGAACATCGTTCGTATATAATTGAGATGCAGTTAAGACAATCTTCGCATCAGTATGTTTCTTCCAACCTGAATTTACACATATATAACTTGTACTTTGCAGCTTGTAATGTGGAGTGGTGTGGCTCACTGGTTAGAGGCGGCAGACCCGGGAGCAGAAGTCGGCCCGGGACCAGGGTTCAATTCCCGACGCGGCAGGTTCGTGGACCAGGGTCAGCGAACTCGACAATTCTCGCCTCGGTGCCTACTCTAACCTGGGGTCCCACTCGGTAACTCTGGGCATTAGCTTGCCTAATCTCCACAACGGCCCCATCAACGCCGGGGATGCCTGGCTCCACCTTGGGGATTCCCAGTAGGGACCATCCCACAGGGAAAGACAGGACGGGTTCCCCAGCGGTATACAGCGCCAGGACGCCCCTTAGCTGGGGCAGCTGTGCGCTTTACAAGTATACAACATTTAACATTTAACATAATACCGTTCATGCTTTAAGTTTACTTGCAGTAAAGTAACACAGACTCTCTCTCATGCTGTCTGCCTGGCTGGTGCTCCGCTGCGCAGTGTGACAGCGTGTTTGTGTTACTCTCGGGTGTGACCCCGCCTGGGCTTTATTTGCACCAGTGGTTGATTGTTTTTCCCTGTCCCCCTTCTTCTTGAGCTTGCCAGCCCTGCTCTGCTTTGTGTCGCTCTTGGTTTATTAAACACAGACGAAAAAATAACAAACTTCAGAGACGTTTGAAAGCAGACAGTAAATCCGTAATTTGTTGTTGCTGCAGTTATTCGGGTATAAACATTTCTCCTTCCTTGCAGGCCGTCTGTGCCGCCATACACAGAACCTTGTGTTTTTGACTCCATGGCTCGCATTGCCTGGAGATGTACACACAAGTGAAACTTTATAAGGAAGGCCCTGTCGCATCAAAACAAAATAACCAAGTTGACTTTTCTCGGCCTGTTATTAGGGGACTGGAATTTACATCTTGCCTTTCCTATGCTAGTAGTAGTAAAATATTAGTGTACTGGGACGCTGTCCATAAAACAAAGATGAAAATGTACAAATTGGAGAAAAATCTATGAAAAGTAACAATGTCCATCATCAATTGTGCAAGTGCAAGTTTATGGGTTATCATTTACAAAATCTATTTGGCTTATGTTTTCTGATTTCTTCTGCAGACACAGATGAAAAAGATTTTGGAAAGCAAACAAGATTTTTTTAGTCTGCCTGTAAACGCGAAATCGGGTTAAAAAAGCACCAAAATCCTCTGAGAAACCTAAAGAAATAAGCAGATTTGTGGCATAAACACAGAAAACCATCTTCCATATATAGGTTGCCCGTACTTCCCTAGACTGCAGAAAAGAAAAAAAAACAGAGAGGAGTGGGCTGCCCACAGCAACTGTAATTGCCCGTCCGCAGCTAATCAGAATGACCCTAACACCAGGACCTATTCTTTTCAGTTCAAAATATTCTATTGAGTATTAAAGTGAAAGTGACAATACCAAAAAGAATACTGAAATAGTACATATTCAGTTGTGGGTCAAAATTACATATATTCAATTGTTATTGTACCTTAAGAATAGTTGATAAAAAAGGAGTTAATATACAGGTAATATGAAAATGAAATGAAAAGAAACAGAACAAAAATTACTCAATGCATAAAAATTAAAGTATTAATGATGCAACAATCTGTAGATATTAGTAATGAATATTATGACTACAATGCAATATACTCATGACCTTGTATCCAAAATAATAGAGAAGATGGGGGATGAGAAATAACACTCTTAAGAGATAAAAGGGCACCACGACGGGTAAAAGTGATCCAAGACCACCAAGTGTGTTTTGATGTTAAGGATGTAATATTCCAATTAGATGCAATTGATTTGAGTGCTGAGGAGATCAAGAAATCAGATAGTTTGTTATGTGCATCAGATAATGGAGTGGATAAGGAGGAATATTTACAAATAAGCATGTCATAAGAAAGAAATCAGTAAGGCAGAGAATTGATAAATTTCTGAGAAATGATTTGCACAGAATTTCATATTTATAAAAATCTGTTGAAGGTAATAACAATGTATATTGTAAGTCTGAAAAAGGTACAAAGGCATCATTCTTACAAATATCACTCAGTTAAAAAATACCCGCATCTATTCTTGATTTCTAGAATTTGATGGTTTTCTGAAGTTTTATCAAAGGGTTGTGCCAGAGATACATTTTTATAGAATTTGAAATGGGTAATTGAAATAATCAAAACTGTGTAAAATTAATGTAGTGGTTTTGAGACTGGCAAAGGATTGTAGCAAAACATTAGAATTAGACCTAGACGATAGAGTAGATAAAGTAAATGGTAAAACCAGTCCTTGTTCAATAAAAAGCCATTTGGGGGGATTCATAGGGTCTATCTCTTTAAACCATAATGATTTGTTTTAAAATAAATCCTTTATGATAGTTTTGAAAATCAGGTAAACCAAAGCCACATTCAGTTTTTACAAGTTTAAATTCATTATAAGTTAAAAGGGGGTGTGGTTGGTTCGAAATAAATTGGGATAGAAGGTTGTCTAGTTTCCCAAAAATATATATGAGAGGTAACTGAAGTGGAAGCATAGATAAAATATAAAGTATTTGAGGAGCAATAACCATTTTATTAGCTTATATTTTCTCCCGCCAAGAGAGATATAAGGGGGACTAAGCATGAAATGTTGTTTTTATTCTAGAAAGAAGGAAGTCACAATTCATTGTAATAGAGTGTTTAATTGAATGTGAGAATTCAATACCTAGATATTTTAGTTTCTTATTTTGCCATATAATATCAGTACTAAAAAGCATATTGGGTACAGAGAGCATTTACAGAGGGAACTCAGATTTATTGGTATTTTAGGTATATCCTGAAACCATGAGAAGGTTTTTGTACAAGATTTAGAACATTGGGGATGGACGTTTCTGGTTTGCTAATAAATAGTAAAACATCATCCACACAAGCAGATATTTTAATGGTAATGTTTTTTATTTTGATGTCTTTAATGTAATTAGAGTTTCTAATATTAGAAAGTAAGGATTCAATAGCTGATAAAAAAAAGTAAAGGGGAGAATGGGCAACCTTGTAGAGTACCCCTATAAAGTTGAAACAAATTGAAAAAATGCCCATTTAAGAATAATCTGACAAGGGGAAGCAGTATATGGCAGATGCCATTAATATAAATGAGTTTTCAAAATTAAAGGCAGACAAAGCCCAAATTAAATCTTGCCAATGAACTTTATCAAAATCTTTCTCAGCATCAAGTGGAAGAAGGCCAGAAGGGATGGATACATTTGGGATAACTTCAATTACATGAAATAAAAGTCTGGTGTTATTGACTGAGTGTCTGTTTTTCATAAAACGTGTTTGATCAGCATGGATGATTATAGTTGGCAGTATATGAGATAATCTGGTGGCAAGAATGTTTGCATACATTTTACAATCTTAGTTAATTAAAGATATAGGGCTATAGTTAGAGACTTCAGTATAATCTTTATAAGGTTTAGGGAGTACAATAATCAATGTGTAAGTAAATGAGCTGGAGACAATATGAATGTTGCTAAATTCAGTAATTGACTGATATAAATAAGGGGCAAGGTGAGGGAAATACGTTTTATAAAATTCTGCTGGAATATCCTTGGTCCTGGAGATTTATGTAGTTTCCATGTTTTAATGCCTATTTGAAGTTCTAAATTAGATTTACCCAGTTCTATGGAGGATCAGTCAGTATGGGATATCAGTGGCAAACCACAGGACATTAAAAATCATCAATACAATGGTTGTGAATAGATGGAGTCTTGCTATACAATGAAGAGTAAAATTCGAAAAATTCATTAACAATATCACTAGTAGAATGTGCTATTTTGCCATTAGTACCATGAATCGCATGCATTTGATTCTTATCTTTTCTAATACAGAAATAATTTGCCAGTAATTTATTAGTTCTATTAGCATTGAAATAATATTACCTTTTTTTATTTGAGACCTGTATACCAGCTTTACTTAAATGGGTTATATTCATGATGGGGTTTTTGTGGTTGAGCTTTTTAAGTAATATCATAAGTCATTAAAAAAACGTTCAAAAATGGCTATTTGCTTGTCTAAATCATAAATTCTAGTAAAAGATGGTTTGTTTTCATGTGCCCTTATATAAATTGTCACCTCTAATATATGCCTTTAAAAGCATCTCATCGGACAATGATAGACTTTATACTATCAGAATTGAGGGAGAAATACTCTTCAATAGCTGATACCATTTTATTGTTTTCACTAAAAGCAATATCCACATTAATACGCCATCTTGAGTGAGAGGTATGCAGTGTGTATAGTTGTAGTTAGAAAGATGTCATGATCCGAAATATCAATGTTTCCAATAATAAGGTCAGACATTGAATGGAGTAAGTTTCTTGAAGAGGACAGGTAATCAATTTGTGGATATGAATTATTAGAATGAGAGAAAAATGTAAACTTTTTATGTGTAGGAAAGCGTAAGCCCTATACATCTACAAGTTTGGTAGTTTTAAATAGGGATTTGAGCACATAAAAAGCTTTGGGGGGGCCTACATTTAGTAGAAGGAATGCTATCTAGTAAACTGTCATACATTAAGTTAAAATCGCCCCCCACAATATAAGGGAACCATAACCAGGACTTGTGGAGGACCTTGTGGGGTTCTGCAGGGCTCTGCGTTGTCCCCCCTGCTTTTTAATGTCTATCTCCAGCCTCTGACAGGAGCACTGGCCAAACTGTGCTGTCAGGTATACAACTACGCCGATGACACCCAGATAATCATTCACAGTAATCATTCCCCCCAGGAACATCCTTTGCTTTACCATAAACTGAATAACCTTGAATTCACTCAAAGTAAGCCCGGACAAGACGGAGGTCCTTGCTGTTGCCCCAGGGGCTAATCCCTGGTCTAGCCTCTTCTGGCCGCCAAAGCTCGGAACCACTCGGATACCGGTGACAGCTCTGAAGAGCCTGGGTATTAGGTTAGATTCCATGCTAATGATGGATAAGCAGGTAGCTGTGGTAATGGGAAGTTGCGTGGGATTGATGAGGCAACTGCGGAAACTTGTACCCTTGCTGTCTTTTGCGACTACGCGTACTGTGGTGGTGGCCTTAATCCTGTCACACCGGGATTACAGCAAAGCAGTATATATAGGACTCCCCGATAAACTTTTGGGGAAACTCCAGGTGGTCCTAAATGACACAGCACGAATGATTCTTAAATTGCCAAGAAGAACTCACGCCACTCCCTTGTTACAGCAGCTACACTGGCTCCCTATTAAGCAGAGGATCAGAGTCAAGGGCCTTTGCATTGCATTTAGGAAGAAACTTAAGACTATTTTATTTACTGAGGCATTTGGATAAGCTGACCCCAAGCTCTCCTCTGTTTGCAAGCATTATGGCACTCATGGGTATATGGTTTGTAGCACTTGGAGACCGTTGGTGATTTGGCACTTTACAAATATAAATTAACATAACATAACCTATTCTGATTGGTTGACTTTGTAATTGCTAAATTTATTGTGATTTCACAATCGGAATTGTCACCCTTTCAATGAACGGAGAATATAGTATTTTTTTTTGTTGTAAAAACACTTTTTATTGGCATTCAAGTCTAATAAGTGACGGTACAATCAGTAAAATAATGCAGTTTTAAATGACAATTCAGGATGATAATACTTTTCAGTCATGAAGCCTTTTATAGAACAATCCCCATAACAGTACCCACCCTGCCTCCCACCCGCCCCTGTCAGTGCGCCCCATGTCCTACCTCAGTGAGCTTATAACCAACAGAAACTTTCCCTCTAGTAAAATATATAATCTAATTTGATGGGGGAACCGACCTTCCAGAACCCATGTCGTGCATGTAGTAATCGTGTGTTTCGTTGGAAGTAGGGTACCTACTAAAGTATCATTCCTATGTTGCTGCCCCATCCTCTTCCTCACTTAGATCACTCTCAGGCAGCTGGAGTGCTACCACCAAGGCCTCCCATGCTCTAGCTACCTCTAAGGCCTTGTCGTTGTCTAGGCGCCTGGCCTGTTGTAATCGCAGTGTGCTCTCAGCCCTCGCCCATCGCAGCAGAGTGGCCCTCCAACGCAAGTAGCTGGGACCCTGGCTGGATTTCCAGTGCATTGTGATCTCTCTTTTGGCTAAAATCAGGCCCAAATCATAGAACTTGCTAGTGACGCGAGTTCGGGAGGTGTGAGGGAACCATAACAATAAGCAAGCGCCCATATCCACCTCTATCTGCCTATCCGTGACAGCATTCAGGAAAGCCAGCACCGCCCCCCAGTAGCCAGTCAGCCTGCCACAGGACCAAAACATGTGTGCGAAGTCCGCTCCAGCCGTCCCACAACGGGGACAGAGCGACGATGCGCCCTCAAAATATTGCGAAATCTTAACCGGTGTCAGGTATGCATGGTGCAGCGTAAAGAACTGGACCAATTGGAACCTGGCATTACTAGTGCCCTTCCACGCGCGGCGCACCAGCTGCGGTCACGTCGATTCAGGGATCGGTCTCCCAACATCACGTTCCCATTTGGCTCCCAACCAAGAACGGAGAATATAGTAGATCCATTCTGATCCACTGGTGATGGTCAGGCAGCAGGGTCCTAGTGTGAACTTTGCCAACTGCTTACTATTCTTCACTTGCTAGTAATTTTCACAATGGTCCATTGAGTGCTGTGAAATGGCAGCCTGCACAATATGTCCTTTTTAGGTCTGTGTACGACGGTGTCTGTTGCAAGACATTTTGTTAGCTTAATATGGGCTTAATGTCCACCTATTGCTTACCATTGGTTGGCTTCATTGTCTCTTATTTGCTTGCTTCTGATTCATTGAAATGGGGGCTTCACTTCCTCTTCTTGTCCCTCCCTTGGAGCATGGACCCATTACTTGTATCCTTCTACTACTCCATTTTCAGGCACTGCTTTTTAGGTCTCGGCTAGACATGTGCTGTCTCAAAGAGACGTGTTGTGTTCAATCTGTGGGCTTCAGCCCACCCATAGGCTTACCATTTGCTCACTCCATGGTCGGACTCGTATCCTTTGCCCCCATTTGTCCATGGCGTGCATGCGCCATGCCTCTTCTTGTGTTTAGCTCTTCCCCAGAGCATGGACCAAGTACAAGTGTCTTGTGTGTGAGCACTCCACACGAGTGCTTGTGTTTCTACAAGCTGTGCCACCTCCCACCTGGGCTTCATATCGAACAGCTCTTGTTTTTTTTTCCTCTTTGTGTTTTTTTAAACATTGGCCGGATTTCACTATAGCCAACAAAAGTAAAAGGATCCTCACTATTTTAACAGTATCGATCTGTGTTTTGTAAAAAAACAAAAACAAACACAATATGTGCATGAATGGCATTATGCATTTCAATTTGAGCTTTGTTTTACAGTGTGGTGGATCCCTCTAGTGTCTGAAATCATAATATCCCACATAGTATCCCATCATATTCTATTTGCGTTATACAGTGCAGGCTGGGACATAGCACTTTTTAGGTCGAGCCTGTCCCATTCCGCAGGAATGGATAGGATCGAATTAAAGTGCTCGATCGGCTAGTGAAACCACTGGCGTTTCTTCACAGTGCATGTGAGGTCACGTGGCCACAAAGCGGGTCACGTGACCACACAAGCACGCGCATCTCCCTAATCTGCCTGCCTCCCCTCGCTCGCATTCACGCCCCAGGCTCTCCCACCCCCATCCGGCTTCCCGGCTTCCATCCTCGCTCGCTCGCATTCACTCCCCAGGCTCTCCCACCCCCATCCGGCTTCCCGGTTTCCCTCCTCGCTCGCTCGCATTCACTCCCCAGGCTCTCCCACCCCCATCCGGCTTCCCGGCTTCCCTCCTCGCTCGCTCGCATTCACTCCCCAGGCTCTGCCACCCCCATCCGGCTTCCCGGCTTCCCTCCTCGCTCGCTCGCATTCACGCCCCAGGCCCGAGGACCTTCGTTTTTTTTTTTGGGAGAAATGAAACAAGGCGCTTTTGTCATTTAAGCTTACAACTAAGAGCTGCTCTAAGGATCGAGGCTCGACACCAGCTGCAAAATCTTGCCATCACTCTTATGTCGGACTAACTAAACGATGACACGGTTTACACGGCCACATCCCCAGGCTCTCCCACCCCCATCCGGCTTCCCTCCTCGCTCGCATTCACTCCCCAGGCTCTGCCACCCCCATCCGGCTTCCCGGCTTCCCTCCTCGCTCGCTCGCATTCACGCCCCAGGCCCGAGGACCTTCGCTTTTTTCCCCGGAGAAATGAAACAAGGCGCTTTTGTCATTTAAGCTTACAACTAAGAGCTGCTCTAAGGATCAAGGCTCGACACCAGCTGCAAAATCTTGCCATCACTCTTATGTCGGACTAACAAAAGCGATGACACGGTTTACACGGCCACATGGCAGTGTCGCATTGAGATCCATGCACAGCCCATGGGCCTCCCACCAGAGCATGAGAAACCCACACGTGTCCCTTCGCTCTGACTATACCCGCACGTGCTCCCCATGTAGCGCGCTCTGCCCTGGTAACCCCTGAAACAATGCCACGCTCGGGTGGCTCCCTCGCCATCTTGATTTATTCTATCCTTTCGCAGCTTCCTGTCCAGACTGCTTTATCTGGGTGGGTAAGGGAAGGGGCTGGTCGGAGCATGTGTCGCCTCAACGCCAGGCAAGCTCCAACAAGGCACAGCCTCAGATGCGAAACAGCACAGAACGTGAATAAATATACATGTCCAGCAGAAGGTATGCACACCGTAATGTAGCCCAGCAAATAATTTATTTTTACAAATATCACTTACTTTAAATCTCGAAGTTTTTCAACCGTAGTTATTTTAATAACACTGTGATGATGAAAAGCTTACCCAACAACGCTTTAAAAACACAAAAATAAATAAATGCTTTTATTTGAAGATGCAATTTACAGATTGACCAAAGTTCTGTAAAACGGATGCACAGCCGACCACACTATCTTACTGGCGCAAATTTAAATCTCTCATCCAACTGTAGCCCTCTCAAAGTACGTGAATGCAAACCACCATAATCTCTATATTTCAAAACAAGCGTATATTGTACGACCCGTACAAATGTGCTTTATACATCAAATAAATCACGTTAGTGCCACTCGGTTGCAGGAAACTGACATTTCAAATAACTACAGTAAAAAAATTAAAAAAATGTTTAAAAAAAAATTCTCAACTGCAGTACTTAGTAGAAAATAAATATTTCCTGTTTTGAATGAATCCTACAATTTCATATTCACTCTCATTCAGTCAGGTACCGTGAAAGGAAACAATTTCCTTTTATCACTGCTCAACAAAGGATTGCAACTAATTCTATATGAACATAGATCTGAGCAAACACAATCATTGCCCGTTGCAAAGTATTACATGCAGATCTACCCAAGATATCCACTGACAAGATATACAGACCTGCTGCAAAACATAACAAGCATTGGCATAGCCAATAGGTCTCGCTTGTGGGACCTTATAAGTATTTAGTTACAAGGATATTGTGCTGCAAAACAAAATACTTATAAGGTCCCACAAGCGAGACCTATTGGCTATGCCAATGCTTGTTTATATGGCTTTTAGCCATGCTGCTATTCAGCATGGCTAAAAGACATTGACAAAGCCAATAGTTCTACATTGCCGAGACCTATTGGCTTTGCCAATGCTGGTTCCTTTTTGTTTAAGCTATATTTTACTATGCCACGCGCACTCCAAAAAAGCCATTTTCTCCTTTGAAATGGATGTTTATTGTGACAAAAGATGTTATCTGCTTCCAAATGTGTTTTCACCATGATGTGGACATGGGTGCAATTGCTTTCTTCGTCATAGTACTTTTGCCAAATACCATCTTTTTTTTCATACATATGGAGATAAGATGATTTGCTCAGAATCACAGGGGTATTGTCGAGACCTAAAAAGCATTGGCAAAGGCAATAGGTCTCACCTTTGAGACTACTGGCTGTGCCATTACCTTTTGCTCATGCTGTACATTATGGGTCTTGCCAACTTTGGTAATGATTTGTAACCATGCTGAAAATCAGTGGTGCTGCTGTGCAGTATGGCTAAAAAAAATAATAAATAAAAAGGGTCTATGATGCATCCAGTGCTAATGCACTTAAAAAAAAGAAAACACACTAGCCCAGCTTCGTCAGCGTTTTTTAAAATTAGTTTTAGCCGCATTGCAAATCATCTACACTGCTGTACAGCACATCTACAAAACATTGCTGAAGCCAATAGCTCTCATAGGCGCGGCTTATTGGCTTTGCCAATGCGCGTTTTCTCTCCCGCTCACCATTGCTGATGCTTTTCCCCACACCTGCCCTCCCATCTCCTCTCTGTGAGTCCTCATTAGCTTCCTTTCCCCTTCATCCACTGTGCTTCTTCCACAAGCACTGCTTATCGATTTCTTGCTGTGGCCTTCTGTATCCCTTCCACCTCACCACGTTCATCACTCTCGCTCTCGTAATGCTCCCCCCTCCCTCAATCAAATTTCTCGTTGCTTTTACCCCCCACCGCCCTCCGTTCCCATTGCTTTTACCACTCCCCCGACCTTTTTTTCCTGTTACTTTTCCCTCTCTCCCCCTTTCTGTTACTTTTAAAAAAAAATCTTTTTATTAAAACATAAATCACACATACAAAACAAATAAGAAATATCTCGGTGAAACCAAGACAATACAGTATACAGTGGAGTAGTGTGGCTCACTGGTTAGAGGCAGCAGGCCTGAGAGCAGAAGTCAGCCCGGGACCAGGGTTCAATTCCCGACGCGGCAGGGTCGTGGACCTTGGTCAGCGGACTTGATAATTCTCGCTTCGGTGCTTACTCTAATCAGGGGTTCCACTCGGCAACTCTGGGCATTAGCTTGCCTAATCTCCACAACGGCCCCACCAATTCCGGGGATGCCTGGCTCCACCTTGGGGACTCCCAGCAAGGGACCATCCCACAGGGAAAGCCAGGACGGGTTCCCCAGAGGTATACAGCGCCGGGACGCCCCTCTGCTGGGGCAGCTGTGCGCTTTACAAGTATACTACATTTACATTTACATTTACGAGAGAAGCATCAGAATAACATGATCCACCATAAAATCTCAGGGATCAACGGTTTCGGGCACCCTTATCAGGACTGGGCTCAGGGGGAGTGCAAATATCTCCCCTGTGACTGTTCCACGCTCCCCAGATCTTCCCCCACTTACGAGGGCACCCCCTGGCCACATATACCGACTTTTCCCGCACAATGCACCAGTCCAGGTCCTCCGCCCACTTGGTGACCCCAGGCGCCTGGCTAGCGCCCCAGAGCTGGGCAATGTTACGTTTGGCCACCATATACGCCAATGTCACCCATTGTTTCTGGGTTCACATTCAAATCAGACGGCTCCCAGACATTCAGCAAACAACGCCGCTTTCTGTTACTTTTAATCTCTACCTGCCCTCCACCTTAATTGTTATTCCCCCACCCTCCACTCCTGTAGCTTTCCCCCCACCCTCCCTTGTCGTTGCTTTTTATCTTAGCTCACTCTGTTACGTCTCCCCTGCAGTTTGCTTTGCTTGCTTAGCTTCCACCTAAACTCACCTCCACCCCCCCCCCCGCCCCCCCCTCCCGGACTGCCTGCTTCAGTTTTATATTCTTTTTCAAGTTGTTTTGGGCTACTAGCTTTTCTAGTAGGTCTTATAGACAAGGCCTTTAGGCTTTGCTAATACATGTTTGCATAGTTAAAGAGGGAAGTAGATCCAGTAACAATGGCTGATTTCAGGGGCGGCTCTAGGCTCATGGTGGCCCTGGGCAGGGAGCGTAGGTAGGGGGCCCCGGAAGAGGGGTTCCGGGCGGAGCGCAGAGGCCAGTAAAGAGGGGGGGGGGGGGGGGTCAGGGTGTTTGGAAGTGGAACAGAGCCGGAGGCCGCCAAATCCCTGCCAGGGGCCGCCACGTAAATATGTATCCATCCTCAGAGGATTATTATATTATGGATATATATTGGCGTGGTGGCCCCTTGGGGTTTGGTGGCCCTGTGCAGGTGCACAGCTTGCACATGCCTAAGGCCGCCCCTGCTGATTTTCACTGCAAATCGCTTCTGCATGCCATGAATTAAAACACAAAAATCATCCAAATCCAGTCACAGATTTAAATCTCACATTTGTATTTGTCTCTCAATGACCGCCATATTGTGCCCGCCCGCCTTCTTTAGAGACCTTGCAGGAAAATTAGTGGTTCTTTAATTGGCCAGATGTAGCAGATTTAATTTAATTTGAACACAAACATTTGTCCTAAATTCCGAATGTATGACAATAAGCAGGAATACAATATTTAATAGAGCCAAAGAGATACTTTGAAACAATTATGGCTGCTGTAGCATGAAGCCCTACCCCATCAATAGATCTAGCCTCTTTCTGGCCGACACTTCAACAGCCTGCCCCTGCCTTGAGACACAGAAATAGGACTAATCTGTTGTGCTCAATCACATCTCAGATGTCGCTTATGTGAGAGAGACCATTATACATGGAATATTAGCAGATGGGTCAGGATTAGCCATTTTGCAGGTGTTCGTTTCATTCTTCTTAAATGTTGAGCACTTGCAGTCCTGTGCCCCGAAGCCTGTTAATGTATAAAACATTTGACTGGTAAAAGCCGATATTTATTCCTTTCTGTTTAGTCCCAAGGCACAATTTTAAATGTGGTGGCCAGATGTGGCAATAGAAATGCACATTTTTTTTTTATAGTGCGGAGATTCCAATGGAGTAGTATAAGGCCTGCACCGCTTCGAAATGGCGCCGCTGTTTGTCAAGTGTTGACCCTAACTCTATCCCTCCGAGGAGTCCTACTGAGGTGGAAGCCATGCACGCTGCTCAGGAACATCTCATTCTATCCATTAGGCCTGGTGAGCACCGACTGGTAGCAGGAGGGATTGTTTCACATGAGCCCTGATACTACTTATTTATACTGTTCTTATCGATATAGGCTTTCAGCTTCATAGAGCTGTAAATTTCAGGTGCTCTGTCACATCCGGTCTTTGGCACTCATTGTATGAACTTCAAAGATGAAATGCTGAGCCAGTCTGGCGAGTTAAAACCTGTCCCCTGCTGGCATTGCAAACTCCTAACACCCTCCTTTTAATAGCGCGCAACCCATCAAGTTATGCTGTTGTATATAATGCAAAAGAAACTAGTATATAATGACCAGCAAATTTTTTAATAGTTATGGGAAAGGCCAGTAGAGATTTATGTAATAGTAATGCATGTGTCAAACAAGGTGAGAGCCGCCCAGGCAGTATACTAGCATTTTTATAGGCGATAACTGGATCCCTTGGTCTGGATACCCTAAACGACTGTGATTGCAGGTCTTAGCCTCACTCGGTCTTGATATACCTCCTCTATCTACTAAATTACCGCCGTACAATCGTGAAAACACCTTGAAGTTGCCAGGCTGCATCAAGAACCCGTTCTAAGTATTCTAGAGCACAGTGCTGCTCCACTGGGAAAATAAGTTAAATCACTCCTAGTGTTTTAAACTCTAATTTTGTGTCTAACCAACCCCCCCCCCTTTCTTTGACCGCAGTTTCTACAATCTTTTCTTCAGAAGGGTCTATGTTCTCCAGCACAAGGATTTTAGAAGAACTGGATAAGAGAAATGCACAGGGCATTCCAGAGCAAGGCCACTTTGTGCAGAGATTCTGCATACCATGGACAGCTGGTGTCCTTCATGCAGTGTTTAGAAGGCAGCCTTGAGTCACGCACAATGAGGAGCATAGAAAGCAGACTGCCGGAGCAGCGTGGGTCCCGCTTGAGATGACCTGCTGACCAGAGCAGTCAGTCCAATGTAGTAGTCCAATTCTCAAACATAACCTTGTTGTAAATGCAAGAACCGAGGCCAGGGGAGATAGTTTGTCAATGATGCCACAAATCGGGTCACATTGTGTAGCGATTTTTTGTCACCCGACAGCAGACCTGGACTCCATCTTAGAACCAGGCACCGACACCCACTGAGGAATGTAATGAGTTTAAATATCTGTTTCTAAAGTGCCCCTGGACTAATAGTTTTGAGGGCACATCAGATTGCAACAATCGCGATTGGGACATGATTAGATAATTTTGAAACCTAACTGAACTTAACAAATGCTTATTTGCTGTAGATTTGGATTGCTTTCCAAATACTTTTTGGGTCTGGCACGGACCGAGACCTACTGAGTTTACTAAAATTATATGTATATAATGTACTTATAAATAGGCTTTTAGCCTGGCCCTTTTAGACTTTGGTATGTTGTTGTGCCGTTCACGTATTTTTTCGCCCACTACAGCATACAGCACGGTAGAGTGCATCAGTCCTCTTCATCCATTGGCTGCCTTCACTACGAGTGATGACATTCTGGTCTTTCACAAGAAACACATTGCACACAAAGTAGTTCCCTTAAGTACCAGGAACTACTATGGCAATGTGTCCTTTATTAAAACCAAACAATATTTTTGCTTTCAGCCAATGTTTATTTTTTATCTTGGTGAGGGCCCCTCAGGTCCCCCAACAATAAAGTTTTACAAAAATGATGGCATAACAAAACCTGCGTTAGCAAAACCAAAAAGTGAGAGACCGACAGCAGAAATATTGCCTTTGGATTGCCACTGCAGGTATTTTATAGGTTTTGTGGCTGGCACTGGTTTGTCTTTGGAAGCTCTGGATGAGGAATACAGCACAGAAGTAGAGGTACTAGTGGTGTTTGTGAGTGCATCCTGTTCAGTTTCAGCACCCTATAAACGGAATAAGTTCATTTTTAATTTGCACCGAACTCCCTGCGGCACAGGGAAACTATGCTCCTTTCACTGAGCACCATCTAGTCTTCACTCACAGCTCGGAGTGAAAGCAAATATTTACTCTGTGCCCCCTTGCATGATGGTGCCATTTTGACTTGTTACGCTTGTAATAAATGATTACAAGAGAGTAGTGGTGACACTTTCTTATTACAGGTCCGTTATAATGTTCGAGCACTCCTGAAATAAGAAGGTAAATGACAGGTTAAGGATGCTTGCAGCGATGTGTGTTCGTTTTCTTGCGCCTCTGTGTTTTGTCGAAGCCCATGCATTGATGAAGTGTCCAGCTAGCTACGATGAGCTGACATCACCTAATCTAGAAATGATTACAGAGCCTACAGGAACAACCCCTCCATAAACTCCAGTGGGAGGGATGTCACTCCTTTTCAAGGGTGCTGCATAGAAGTTTTTTGTCTATAAAGGAAAATCAGTTGTCATTCAATGTGAATTCCCAGCTGTCTCTAGATGGATCCCTGCTTGGTCAGTGGTGGACATGGGCGCGATGAGAGCTAGCGGCACGCTTGCGGCTTCCTTGAATATAATGAGACAGTTTAATGAAGTATACTTTGACTGTTTCTCAACCGTACATTTTAATCTAGGGAGAAAGTTATTGCTTATTCTTTATTTTGTCTGCTGTTGAATGCGACCTTTATAGTTTTCTAATTGAATGTTCAGAAAACCGATGAATGGTAAAATAAACTGAAAAGGCTGGGGATTGTACCTTTGGTAAACCTCCGTCATCTGTAACCAATTGGGAGGCCTTGCTGGATAGATGCTCCCCTTGCTTCGGTTTTAAGTAATAGTTCATAATAGTAACACTTTGGATGACCGCCAGTGCAAATAAAATGTTGGCAAACACAACGCGTTTGAGGTACAAAGGCGATGCAGCTGTGGGGCTGGGTGCATTCAGAGAGGAGACAGATTTCCATGCGCTGGCTCACATGGGGGTTTAGCGGCCATCACCAGGCCCGGTCTGGCTACAATTTCAAGACTGAGCGGCCAGACCGCTCTGGTCGCGCGTAGCCCTGCTTGTGGCCATTCCCCGCAGATAGCATTTGATGACAATTTGGATCAAACTTAAGTCCCTTCAACTGATTATTTAATTGTATCTGAGAATACATAATCCATTATAGAACTATAAGAATATTAATAGTGTCCAAGGAACACTGTGATCATATAGATGCTACGGGTAAAGTACCTTTATTAATTCATCACGCTCTGAGATGATGTGCAGTTAGCCTTTTAAATTGCAATTGAGGGGATTTGATTGGTTATAACGTGAGCACCACCATCTCTCAACCTCCCTTTTTAATTCCCAGTCATTCTCTAATATACTGTAATGCTTCCACTTCTCCATCACTCGCCCATCTTCACCACTCCATCACGAATACCTTTTAATTTGTACTTCCAGTGGGAGTAGGAGCCCAGTTTGTCTTGAGAAACGTGCCTCACCGTATCACATCGGTTCCAGGTAGTGTGAGGTTTATTTAATATATCTATTGCATAAGCTTTTTGAAGCTACGGGTACTGAAAGTTATCTTGGCACGGTTAAGTAACACAAAAAGGCTCAACAGCTTGTCATGCAGTGGCACGTGTCTGGTCCGGTTACGTATAGAGGTAGGCGAGCCACTGTAAGCTCAAGCCAGGTTCTAACTAGAGGCCTGGCTCTAGCTCAGCTCAAAGTCCTCATGGAAACTCAAGCCCAAAAACAAGCCGAGCTTGCACAGGAAGCATTGTGGTTTAGTGCCTACAGGTGCTGACCATTTAACGTGGGGGACCATATTCGAATAAGAACCTGGGGCAGCATCCTGTGAATCACGGCAAATCTTGTACGGGGAAAGAAACGCGTACTGTCTTTGTCTAGTGTGAAGAGCTTTTATATCCTTAGCAAGTTATGGCTAAAAATTGGCAAAAATAAAATGTGAATTCTGTCAGTCACCCATGCTCTAATCTCATCTTCTAAGAATTAAGAACAAAGCTTTTACCTTTGATGTCAGAGACGCCCATCCAGTGCTTGAATTGCTGTTTGTTGCTGGAAAATCTGGGATAAATCCCGATTTCCTTACTTGACCATATTGTGTGATCCTAGGCAAATACTTTGATTCATCACGCCCCTTTTTGTTCATTATCACATATGGGAGCGCCTCATGTTTGATTTAATAACCTGGAATGTTTCTCCAGCAATAAGAATATAAGAATCTAGGCCACATATAGGGTACACAAAAACTGGCTCGCCTCTTAGTTAAAAAATAGCACTGTTATCAGGGAGGTGGCTGGACTGTTTCTTATTTCGCGTTTAAAAACTCATTTTTAAGCGATATTCCTAACATAATTTGAAATACGTTGTCTTTAATATAGAGGTGGGTTTTTATTCATTATAATACATGGCAACCCTCATTATTCTTGTGTGGCTTCTGGTGGTAAATGTACGAAGGTCATATGCTTTGGTATCTTGAGAACAGAAATATATGTCTTAATGCAAACAGTGCGATCTCTAATGTACACTTTAAATATAAGCTGTTGCCTGGAGAGCTGCGGTGCCACTCGCTTCAGCTGCTCGATTTTGAATTAATTTCAGCGCTTCCTCCCACTCTTCCACTGGCAGCAACTCGCACGCCCCCACACCCCAGGCTCCCTCACGTGCGCTAGGGGCTTTCATATAAAGCGTGCGCGAGACCTTAAGACGTCGTGCGTCAGGGGGAGATTCTGATTGGTTCATCCTTGCGCCTGGCGGAGTGCGTAGGCTGTCTCCCGTCTCTGGTTGTGGAATGTGGGGCATGCGAGGCTACCAACAGCTGGTGGTGAGAGATGGAAATTGTTAGCATGGCAGGGCATGGCCCTCAAAGCTGTTCTTTTGATTTTCCCATGTGAAGTATTCATTTGTACTACCAGGGAAGGCGTGTTTACTTTTTTGCATGTCTTCATGCCTCGGTGAGAGAGCGCCTTGGATGCCAGGAGTTTGGGGGAGGGCACCGCACGAAACACGGAGGAAAGAGCTTGTTTTTGGGCCTGCTCTTTAATTAAATATACTCTTTCCAAGGGCAGGCTCGCCTACAGGTGCCATGTGCATTTCGGATTGAAGTGAGCCTGCGGACCCGGCTGCATGGCAATTAACAAAATGAGAAAAGAGTCCTACTGTTATTCCATTTTAGCTTTCCACTTAAAATGCAGTTTTTAAAGAATTAGAATTTAGCAGGAGGTAACCATTGGGATCTTTGCACAAATGGATTATGTAAGTACCTAATTTGATTTTTCAAAACCATTTCTTTCGAAGTTGGACATACGTGTTAGGACCGTTGCCTACATATTGCTAGCCCCTGGACAATAATGTGTTTCTGGACGCCATTGACGGCTGCACATGGCGGCCCTCTGGATCCAGAGTGGGAGGGTTGCGGTACCTGCTTATGTTGTTACAGGGGGTACTGCTTCAACAGTTGTCTCCCAGAAGCCTCTTGTGCGAGGAGGGTCTTGGTGCTTTCAGATTTGGCTGATTGGGTGGTGGGATCTCACCGGTGCCGTTGCAGTCACCCCTTCTTCTCTGAACCCTTTGCTGCCGCCCTACTTAGTTCCATGTTTAGAGAAGTGTCTGGTCTGAAATGTTTGAGTAGTGTCATATTGTGAAATCATGGGCCTTTCTCAGCATAATTTGTCACAGGTCTTAAAAAATTGCTGCCCTGCCAACGCGCAAAAAATCAAAAGTCCTGGTAGAGCAGGTCACCTTGAGGGGGTGAATGTAGCCCCTCACAAACCTCCAGAAGCCAGTGTTTTGCCCTAAGTTGGGAAGTTCTTAGATTCTATTTGTCGTAAATTGAGAAGTTGAGGACAGTTAAAAACTAGAAGTAAAGACCCAAGTTCTAAAACTCGTTTGCTGTAATTTGTTGCTTTGAAACTTTTATTGGTTTTTTTATGAATTGCCGCCCTCCAGGCATTAACTCGTTTTCCTGAGGGTGCCTTATAGTATAGGCCATTGATGTTGCACCAACTTTCAACCGAGGTGCATCTTACGATTTAAATAACAAGTGTTTTATGTTCCAATTCAATGCTACTCGTTTTCTTTTGGCCGTGGAATGATAAAATGCTAAGGTGGCATTGCTGGCATTCATACCTTTGACGTGTATGCTACCCACGTTTGTATCCGCGTCATATCTAATTTGGTCAAAGGACAAGACCACTATTATTCCTGGGTCCTGTGCCTTTTATGCTGCAGTATGCCGCTTCTTGACAGTCTGCTCGGTCCGGTGGGCACGTCTCATGGGAGACTAGACCCAGTCAGTAACTGTAGGGTAAGCAATTAGTTACCATGAGAGCATTTTGCCATTAAAATGTCAAGTAAGTCTTTTTGAAGGAACAGTAAGTTGATAAAGAAAATGTCTGGTACAAATGCCGGAGACCAACAGTACTGAGCATAGCAAGATAAAGCTGGGGACGATGTGGCATCTGAACAAGTAAGAAATGGACAAATCACATGGGCATGGATTGTACTCTTTTACAGTGCTGCCCATCTACAATGCAGCAGCATTAGGGCGCCACCCATGAGGACAACCAGATTACAACCAAAGCCCTCAAAATATTCTTTTTTTCCATGCACTTGGTGTGTGCTCCATTTAGCAAAACGCTATTTTGCAACGAATGCAAAAAATTCTTACGCCACTCCTGCTTGCATGCCATCAGTTAACATGTTTGCATTTTTCCCAAAATGCATGGTAAAAGCCAAAATGAGTATTGGCTCATGAATCTGGAGAAAAGGTAACCATTGCTTTGAAGACTGATCTGCCATAGGAAGGGTAGGAATGGGGACTAGGGAATAGTAAATCCCGGAAGGAGTGTGACTTGATGTTGTCAATTACAGAATCACACCTGCTACCTCACTCTTGAGTCTTTTTTCAGCCCACACAGCCACTGCCGGATGTGAGGCTGTTATTCATAACAAATACATACCCCACCAGAAGTCCTATGGATAAGTATATGTCCACTCAAAATCACACAATAATTTCTGCTGGGTACCAATAAGACAATAACGTCCAAAATACGGGGCTTCTTTCCTTAAAGGGATACACATGTTCCCGAATTTCAATTTTCACTGGGACCATGTCAAACTCATAAGCCATTTGGAAATTACAGATCCAGATGGTATTTGTTGGCTCCACTTTTTTGTCAGATGTGTTTATCGAATTCAACTAAACTAGAGTGATGAAAGTTATAGCTCTGTCCAGTGACTTCTTGGAAATGGTTATTGGCGTCTCTGGACATCTGTTCATTTCATTGTGAACTTTTAACTGACCTGTGGGATTTTCCCACTGTTATCAACTCGAAATGCATTATCCAATGTGAAAAAGCTATGCCTGATTAAACCATTTGTAACTGGCCACCTGGAATGTTCACCTATGAACATGTTTACCAACCAATGCAAGCAGTAGTGATTTGCTGTGTTGCGAGGTTGGTAAGTCAGGAGCATTGACCATGGCGCTCTAGAACGTGAATTTGCATTGAGGACATAGAGCTTGGAGGTATCTCGACACACAACCCTCTCCACCGTTTGCATAGAGTAACGCACACAAAACTGTCATTGTGTTAGTCACAAATGCTAAGGTGGCTCCAAGCCTAAACATGACCACACCAATCTCTGATCTAAGACCAACATTTGGTATTCGTAGTGTCCTCGATTAAATAAACACTTTATTCTCATTTTACAAAGGAATCCTTGCATTTATCAGATGTTTTAAGGTTTAACCCAGCGACGACCTTTAGAGGAAACAACTGCAACATAAGAAGTTTTTGGCAACAAGACTTTTAGGCAATAAAGCAATCTTTCTTCTGGGACATGACAATGTGCAACAGCAAACAAAGGCTGCAGGAACTGCTCCAGGAAGCAAATGTGCATCCCCCTTAACCAGCAGTAGAAGGGATGGAAACAAACACTGGTCGTCCAACTAAAAGGAAAAGTATACAAAGCTGCAGCATTGCCAGTGCTAATACGCCTGGCACTGGCTGCTGATTTTTTTTAGCTTTGTCCGAACTTATTTTGTTTGTAAATGTGTTTTTGTATTAAGACAGGTGATAAGCTAATAGCCTGGTAGCAGCGTTGGGGAGCTGCTATGCTCTTGCCTAAGTAAAACCAGCTTTATTAATAACACTTTAATAATTTTTTATGTAAAAGCTCATATTGCACCAGTAGTCCTGGGCACTGCAGCGGACTACTTATTGTGCAAGGGAAGAATTCTGCCGCTCAGAGTCAGGGAAGCCATTGGCTTATGTGGGTTTACCCTGTGTCTCATGCTTTGTGCTATGGTTGGAGGAAGCAAAATATGAATGACATTTAAGCAGGCCAATGAATGGAGAGAGTAGGCTCAAGGTTCATGTATGCAAGTAGATATAGTGGGTGGGTGGGTTAGTGAGTTTGGGTTTGTGTGTGTGTGTTTTTTTTTTACAAACAAAATGTTGTGGCTGATGGCAGACCTAATAATATGGCATCTGCTCAATTGGGTTTTTACAACCGACATTTGAGCGCATCATTAAGTACATTTTTATATTTTTGGCATTCTAGATCATGAGTCTTTGACTTTTTAAATAAGGACACATTTTCATGTGTGCTGGGATCCAGGTTATGGAGTCATGGATGAGCATGTCTGGTAGAACTGGTAATGAGCCAACAAGCTGGGAGAAACGAACCTTGTTAATATTGATGCCTTGGAATCTGCAGTCTGATGGCACCACCTCTCTGCTGTAGATGCCACAGAGGTATTGTTTGTAGATATATTTCTTGATTAATCCAAACCTGCTGCTCCTGAGCAACAACAGAGCAATGTAAAGCCTGCACGTAGAACACTTCATAAATATCCTATTCTGCACCAACACAATGTAGCTGAGGAAATCCCAGACTGACTGCTGACCTTTGAGTCTAGAACAGACCAGACAGAAATGAACAGTCAATAGGTCCGGGTTCAGTCGTGACCCCTGCGTTGGCAGCAGTACCGAGGGCGGTGGACCCAGGGGCGGTTGCCCGAGCGCAAAATTATTAGGGGTGCAAAATTTAAAAAGAAAAGTGGAAGGATACTTGTCTTGCCCCAGGTGCTGACATCTCATGCTTTGCTGCTGGTTGGCAGCATGGGGTACGAATCATGCGGACGACTCCTTCGAACCAGGGATTTTCAAGCCGCCTTTAGTCACCTGACAAATTTATCTTTACGCTACATGCAAAAAAAGTAAATGTTTGGTAAAGCGCCTTCATACTTCGGTAGGAGACTCTAAAGATGGCGATTTTCATAGTGAGTCGTTCTAAAAAATAAATTCACCCAACATGACATCAACGATCATGTTTGTTTTACTGGGGAAGTACTGGCTTCTTCAGTAGATGTTGCCACCTGTAAATATTCTCTACTGCTTTATAAGTCTTCACACACATTTGACTCTTTTGAGAATAATCTATCCGTGCCACCTGTGCTCTTAAGGTTTAGGTCGCAGCTGCACCTCTGAAACGGTGATTAATGAATGTCTCGATTGATGCTCTCTTGTGGAAGTGACTTGTGGCCTTTTAGTCTCTTGAAAGAGCACACGATAAGAGTTTAGTTGCATGAACCGGATAACGCATGACGTACCCAATGCCAGTGAGTATCTGGGCATTATTGAAGGGAGAACAGAATGTCCTTCAGAGGTGGCAGGAATGAGGCCCTTTGAGCCTCTCTGGGCCGCAGCTGGGACCACATTCTGTGTGGGTGGCTGCAGATGAGCGACCAAGAGAGGCTGGTGCCACTGACCTTCCTGCAACCCAGAACAAATCTCAAATTTCAGCCGTGTTCCATAAACATTATTAAACACACACATCTAGTTCCTCAAGAAGTCCTGCAGATGTAAACCAAAGAGTAACACAACAAAGGCAAAGTAAAAAGAAAATAAATCAGCCTTAAATAATAAAATACACACGCATCTAGTTCTTCAAGAAGTGCTTCAGATGTAAACCAAAGAGTAACACAACAAAGGCAAAGTAAAAAGAAAATAAATCAGCCTTCAATAATAAAATGATGCACCCTCCTATGCTCTTCTGAGCCCTTCAATAAATTGGATATGGATAATGTAATGTGCGTAAGTGACATTTGTGACATTCTTTCATGTGTTTGTTATACTACACATTGTGTATATCTTGGTGATGAACAAACATGCTTAACTCTGTTTTTCTCCAGTATATTGTGATGCATATTTGCTAGCAACATATGGGTACAAAATGCAGCGTTAAGCTTGAAATACGCCTTGGTCCTGTAACTTGAAGCAATGTGCTCACAGGGTCTTAATCTCTCTTTTCTCAGATTCTTTATATTAAATGTGGTGTGCTATTTATTGGTCCGGATGTAGTTCGGTCGGTTGTGTCTGCGAATTGCTCTTGTGGAGCTTGGACAAGTGTGCAAATACCTCTGGCCTGTGAGGGGTGTCAGCAATGCTGTGAATGTGACCTATGTTATTGGGTGTTAACTAGTCCCCCGCCGTCAGGGACAGCTGTGGCCCCAGCTGACACTGCCAGCCTCGCCACTGAAGTCCCCGAATTCTTCAGTTGTGCTAACACATGTTCCCATTCCATGACTTCACTTGGCACCTGCCTTTGTTATACGCTTCTCAGAGTTTTGTTTTCTGCACCGCCTCAGGTGGTAAAGACTTTACGCCAAAGCCATGCGTGGATGGCACAACTGCTGTCTAGGAATGCATTCCTTAAGTTACATTAAAAAGCTGCACTTAGCTAACTCAGAACAATCCTGGTTGATGTTATTTGAAAATCTGGTTATCTCTCTGTAACCTCTCCCTGTTATTGCCACACAAGTTTGGTGGTTTGCACAGTTTATCTTTGGAACAGTTGGAATTGTCCTATATTTTGCACGCACTAGTTACAAAATTAAAAAAAAAATGTGTCAAGGCATATATATATATCCCACTGGGTAGGTATAGTTAGAACCACTTTTCCATAGGAATTTTGCTTTGGGGTTTCAAATAATTTTGGCTCCGTTTGACGAATCTTCAAGAACCCCCCCCCCCCAAATCATATATATATATATATATATATATATATATATATATATATATATATATATATATATATATATATACACACGCACGTACATATACATACACATATATATGTATGTGTATATATATATTCAGACGGTCAATATCTTGCAAGAAAGGCTCCTCTGGGTCAGCTGTCAAGCGCTTCAATATTTGCACAAGTGGGTGGTACAAGAGTGCTCTGCACATTTCAAAACGAATTTTCTAGTTGCATAACTTTTTGGAAGGCTAACCATCTACTTCTAAGCATGCTCTGTTTACACAGAAATCAAGAGCTATGATTAGGAAATATGGGCTGAGTAAACTTTTTCCCACATTTAAAAGCCCCGGTAGAAAATGCTGCAGTCTTCTCTCCAGCAACGTACATTATTTTGTGCAAATGATCAAACTCATTGAACAATTGAACAACTCCGAACGTTAAGGGACAACATCTAGCCTAACCGAATTTCGAAAGGATAGGAACGTAGACCATTCTTGCACGTATACTTTATTTGATTTATAAGGGTTTGAAATGTCCAGCATAATATTTTGCTGAAGCAGTAAGCGAGGGAGGTGCAAAAGGAGTCTGACTTAATAATGACTTTTTATAATTATTAATTTTGGAATTAAAATGTTGCCTTTGAGAAAATTCCAGTTCTATTAAGGGAGGCTTTACGTGATGAATGATTTTGAATTATATCTGTTTTGTGCTTTGCCAGGGAGTGTGTTGGCCTCCTGATGAAAGGTGTTGCAAATGAGGGTAATTATACGCACTCATGTGCTGGAGAATATTCTCATTGTGGTGGGATCTGAAAGTGCGTAAAGGCTC
This sequence comes from Lissotriton helveticus, assembly GCF_964261635.1. Taxonomy (NCBI): domain Eukaryota; kingdom Metazoa; phylum Chordata; class Amphibia; order Caudata; family Salamandridae; genus Lissotriton; species Lissotriton helveticus. The sequence continues at coordinate 1,639,833,006 of NC_136067.1, forward strand.
TCTCTCACACGTCATCAGTGTAAAATGGTCGGCTAGCAATTCATTTTTATTGAAAACATTCTATGGCGCTGTAGCACTGCTGGCATACATCCAAGAATGTCCCTCTCTGGAGATTGGCCTTTGGCGGAGTGTAGCACAAAAATAATACCTTGGGTTCTGTCCGAAAAGTCTGTTTCGTAAACAATACAATATGACACTCTGCATGATGTATCGACATTAGTAATGACGAGGCTGACTGGAAAAAGAAGGGCTTCATCACATGAGCAGTATAGACCTAGACAGGGCAGGAGATGAAAAATTATTTTAGTCGAGTTTCACAAGTCTCGACAAAGAATAAGAATAGACATGCCTCTAACGAAAAACTGATCAATTCCATCTTGCAGGAGACTGTTTCTTAGCGAAGATTCAATACTCTGACCATGAATGGTGGAAGATATAAATTCTGATTGAGAAGAGAGATTTCCACAACTCTCTATCGGGTCTCCCCTCTCTGCACTTGCACGTTTGTTACTGAGGCCTTTAAGAAGTTTTGTGGAGAAGGAGCATTCCTCGACACGAACACACCACCCAACACCTACGGAACCTCCACTGGCTCCCTGTTGAGAAGAGTCACTTTCAAGATACTCACCCACGCCTACAAATGCCTCCATAACACTGGACCCCAATACCTCAATGAGAGAATCTCCTTCCATGTACCCAAGAGAAACCTCAGTTCTGCCGACATCGCCCCCGCCGAAACCCTGCGCATCCGCAGAGCCAGAACAGGTGGAAAAACCTTCTCCTGCATTGCAGCCAAGACCTGGATTGAGCTCCCGATCGACATCAGATACGCCCCCTCCCTAAACATCTTCAGGAAGACACTCAAGACCCGACTCTTCGGCTGAACAGAGCTGCTTACTCCTCCCCACCCCCGTGCCTTGAGCCCCTCACAGGTGAGTAGCGCGCTTACAATTCCCCTGATTGATTGATTGATTGAAGCAATAATACAACAGAGAACTTCACCAGCATTTACTGAATACATTTCTCTTTAGTGTAGCTTTGAGTTGCTTATTGTGCTCAATATCCCAGAGTTGTATTCACACCCCCTTCACAGACTTCTTCTAAATTCTTTCACATTCAATGCAGGGCCTTTATAAATACTATCTCCTGAGCCTAGCGGCTACTGACTTCACTAACAGTGCTTGCATATTCCCCTTGCCAATCATACCGCCTCACCTTAAATCATCGTGACCCTGTTTGTGGAGGCTACAAGACCCTGTCTATGATCTCAGTCGCTGTTGGAGGTATTAAACTTCACTCTTATGCTCTATTTGAGTCCCTTTTTCATTCACTTGAATCCTCATCTTAATTTAGCAGTAACGCCTGCAGAGAAATTAAGTGCATTCTGCTTATTTTCATTCAGCTGGATCCTAGATTATCCTCTGAAACAACCAGTCCTACTTGAATTAAATTTAACAGATCACATTGTCATTCCCTCCGAGATTAAAAGAAAAAGCGTGGGTATATGTATGTATGTATGTGTGTGTGTGTGTGTGTGTGTGTATGTATATGTATATGTGTATGTGTGTGTGTATATATATATATATATATATATATATATATATATATATATGTGTTACATATGTATGCACACATATGTTTAATGTGTGTGGTGGTGTGTTAGAATCTAGCAAATCATTATACAGCTGGGCAGCATGAAGGAAGAAACACCAATCAGCCACTTTGGTTCTAAGGAACGGTGGCGTGACAGGCCTAATGTCTAAAAATCTAAACTTGTAAGTTGTTGCATAGAATCTTCCGCTTTTTGCTATGCTGTTTTATCCCATTCTCCTATATCCCTTTGGTGTCTGCTAATTTATGTATAGTACTGTGCTGCTTCAAGGGCCTTGTGGGTGCTATATAGAACCAAATCAATAATAAACTGAGCGGCTTGTGTGACTACCGAACAATTCACCAAATAAAACCAGCTACTGATTCATTAGCGAGTTGCAATGGAAGGTAAAATGGCATTTATTGTGGTTAAACTACTGATGACTTGGAATTCCTTGGGCTTCCAGATTAATTTGAAGTGGCCCTCTAAGGTGCCGACTGCATTGAAGTGGCCCTTTCCTGCTTTAATGATAATCTTCCCTTTGTGGGTGTGTTTGGTGCGGCAGGTCCCAGACTTTGTGGCTTTTGTACAGAGGTCAGCACACTTGCTAATTGTTTGTGGAAAAAGATGTGTGGATTTGGAACATCCAGTAGACTATGCAATAAAAAATAACATAATAGAAATAATGAAACTAAAATATTAAAAGAAATACTACATGTTATAATATTTTAATTGTTTTATTTTTCAGTAAACTTTAACATTTTGTGGTTTCTTCGCTGTCGATTTATGCTGAAAATGATCTTTTGGGACAAGGATGTAATTGGCGCTGTTAAAATGTTCGATAGATTTATTCTTGTATTGTCGTTTTGTACTTTTTTGAGAGAGCGCTTGCTTGGAGTGTTGTTTTCAATCAATTTCTAACAGCTGAATGTGTGGATATCTTCAACTCTGTGGCTATGACAAAATTCCCGTCCATGTGTAAACATCTGTCAGTAGTTATTGTATTTTTATTAGGGTTTTTATAGTGGCAATGCCCCTACTTATTTTAAATCTTTAGACATGTTTTTTAGGGGAAATGTTTTAAATTGTTTTAGGGAAACTACTGAGGTTTCCTCCACATTTGTCTTAATATTACCTATTTTAGTAAATATTTTTGTTGCCACTATTTTAGTTTCCTCGTTTTTGAGATTGACATCTAATATCATGTTCATTAGGGTTTTTATAATGATTTTTGCTCAATGTAGCAAGTTATTTTTTTCTTGGGAGTATAGGTATGATGACCCATCTTGCCAATTCTCAAACTAGCCCCTTCCTTGATTGCCTTTCTTACTGATCTTGTTCTGTCTAGTCTTTGTCCCTCTCTGGCTCTTTCTCTCTCTCTCTCGTTCTCTCCTTTAGCCTACTATCACAAAAACTTGATACGGGCATCTTAAACAAAGTTCTAGCTTTTCACCTTCCTGCAGAACTGTCTACGTAAGTCAATGTGGAAATTGCGGCCACATTGACGGACTCCTGGCTCAAAAACGCCATCGACATCTGTCTCCCTACATCACTAAAGAAGGATGCATCTCACAAGACTCCAGCTCCTTGGTATTCGGAGGCGCTAAAAATTGAAAAATCCCACTGCAAGAAGCTTGAGCGCTTCTGGTGCAAAGACTATTCCCAGCCTGCTGCTTCTGCTTATAAAACCGCCTTAAAAATTTACCATAAAGCCTGTGCCGTTGCTAGGGCTAAATTTGTAATGAAATCCATAACTGATGCTATTGACAAATCTAAAGTTTTGTTTGGCTTGGGCAAGAATCTTGCAGGTTCTCTCGCCATAGCAAAAGCTCCTCCCCTGTCGAGTCGCAGATGTAACGAAATTGCTCAGTTTTTTATTAATAAAGTGGATATGATCCATCAGGACATCTCCACTTGTACTCGCGAAAACATCCAAATGACCCAATCTAATCCTGTAAAGGAGGCCAATCGTTACGTGGCTCCTATCCTCTGCCCACTACAATTCTGGCCCGATCTACATCCGGATGGTCTCCACGAATTGTTCTGCAAAATAAAATCTGGCTCCCCTTCGGATCCCCTACCTATTGCTGTACTTCGGTCTTTGGATCCTCCGCAACTGTCTGCGATTTGTTCCACCTTGAACTTATCTCTTAAAACGGCCACCGTCCCTGCCATCTGGAAGCATGCAATGGTCACACCCCTGTTAAAAAAGCCAACGGCAGATGCCGAACTCCTATCCAACTATCGCCCCATTTCACTGTTACCTGCGTTTTCTAAGGCTCTCGAACGTCATATACATCATCACCTTACTCAGTTTGTGACCTCTAATAACCTACTGCACCCTTCGCAGTCAGGATTTCGGCCTGGCTTCTCCACGGAAACAACACTTCTGGGCGTCCTGGAGAACCTCCGGACCTTGCTTGACAGAGGGGAGACGGCCGCGCTGATACTACTTGATCTCAGCGCGGCGTTCGACACCATCTCACATAAAATCCTCCTGGACGCCCTAGCTACCATGGGTGTGGAAGGTTCGGCCCTGGGTTGGCTGTCCTCTTTTCTTTCTGATCGCACTTTTCAAATTTTCTCTCACTCCGCCACCCCCAATACTTATTCCCAGCCTCACGGTGTCCCTCAAGGTTCTATTCTTAGTCCCCTACTTTTTCATCTTTACGTTACCCCCCCTGGCCCACAGAGCAGACAGCGTCGGTCTTACCCTATTCACGTATGCCGATGACTCTCGGGTTGTCTTTTCGCTCACTAAATCTGAAAAGGCCTCCGCCTCCCTCCTTCAGTTTGGACTTGGAGAGATTGCTAAATGGATGAATCACAATCTCCTCAAACTGAATGGTGGTAAGACGGAGGTCCTTGTCCTGGGGCACAAATCTAATCTTTTGACTTCAAGACACTGGCCGACTGAACTGGGCCCTCTTCCTGTACCAGTGGAACAGGTTCGTAACCATGGAGTTGCAATTGACTGGGGCCTGACAATGCAATGCCAAGTCAGCAAAGTATCATCCACATGTTTCACCATTATACGTTGGCTGCGAAAGATATTGTGGATGCTGCCAGATGACACTCAGAGGTCGGTGGTGAACGCCTTGGTCGCCTCCCGGTTGGATTATGGCAACATACTCTACCTGGGGGCGGCCAGGGCAGTTACTCGCCACCTGCAGTTGGTGCAAAACGCTGCAGCACGTCTCCTTAGCGGATGTCGTAAAACCGACCACATATCCAGTCGCCTGCGCGATCTTCACTGGTTGAAGATCGAAAACCGAGTAAAATTCAAGGCGCTTAGCTATATGCATAAGATCAAGCATAAAGTGGCACCTACCTATTTACAGACTCTGGTGCATGCTTATTCCCCGACGCGTTCCCTTCGCTCTTCTTCCCAAATTCTTTTTTCTGTTCCCAAGGTCAAACTCTCCAGAATGGGCGGCCGCTCGTTCGCCTACCTGGGGCCCAATATGGAACTCCCTCCCCCTGGTTATTCGTTCTGAGGATAGTTACATTCGCTTTCGTAAAGCCGTCAAGACCTGGCTTTTTGACCAATAACTGTTCTTGGCCTTCCATCTTTCTCTAACCGCATTATCTCAGCGCCGGGAAACCCTGTTCGGGTAGCTGTCACGCTTTAAAAGCTCAAATAATAAATAAATAAATAAATACACTCTGTAGAGGTACAGGCAGCAGCCGCCAATCTTAAAAAAACAACCTTTAATGGCTTCAGCCCTCCCGGGAAATGTCTGTTGGAAATAAAGGTCTATCAGTGCCTGCAGAAGAAGGTGGAGGTCTAAGGTAGGAAAAGTTGCCATAATATATCACAACAGTAACATGGGTTTCCTTTACCAACATTACTGCATTATTACATTTCAAGAGGAAAAGCAGATGTGCCACCACTGTTTTCGACCCAATAATGCCATTATCCAAGAAATTTGTCAACCGTAAGGAATTTTTTTAACTAGGTTGGGGAGTCATTTCCTGAATTTTCATTAACAGCAGGATGTTGGGGGATGAACGAGATTTACTGCATTCCTTTGAATTTGGTGTCCTTCTTCAACAGTGCGGTTGACCCAACTTTTCTTCAATATTTTGGGAACTGAACCAATCTTTAATGACATATTAATTGATATTAGCACAGTCGCAAATGTCTGTACTAATGTAGTAGACCCTTAGCTCCCAGTAGTCACCTCGAATCTTAGTTTACTGCATGCGCACGTTTCTTTTTATTTTTTTTACATATTCATTACCAGCTCACATGTTGACATCCTTAGCCATGACTCACTACTGAACAACTTTGATTTCAGTAACATGTTGGCCTTTCATAGCTAACGTTTCTGACCACGACTGATGTTCATTAGTAATCTTGGCCGCTAAGTAGTAGACCATTTTTAGCAAGATACAAGCCTCTAGCAATCCCACATTCTAAGCCACGTTTCCTCCCTAACTTTGCACCTCCCAAAAGCCACCTCCAAGGATTACCCCCACATCTCTCAGAATTGCCCCATGTGGTCTTTGTGAAACCTTTGCAAAGGTAGCTTCCTATCACCAAGGTTTGTCCTCTCACTGCCAGTTACAAGGCATGGAACGAATGTGGATGCCACCAATTAGACAGCAATGTCTCCCACCAGCAGTCTGCCAAACATCTGCCCTGCAAGAATTGAGGGGTGGTACTTGCTGGCTGATTTTCACATTGGCTTGTGGGGAAGAAGGGTGTCGGTGGGGTGACGGTAGGGTCTGCAAGTAGTGCCACTTTGGTAGTTTCTGCCTCTCCCTCCCCAGGGGTCAGGCAATATCGTTTGATTCATTTAGCCACTGGATTGCAGAAATAGCTCTATCACCCCAAGGGACCATGGATTACCTTCCCTGGTGCATGTAAGCACTTTCCAACTGGAGGGAAATCCCAGAGATTTCCCTTTTTGCTGGGGACTTGTTTGCAAACCCTAGGGAAGGTACCATTGTATCTTTGACCACAGGGCACTGAGTAATCCCTGTAATTCTACAGTGCCCTGGGATTTCTGGCAGATGAGGGTTGCTCCAGGCACAACAGGAATATTGGTCTGGAGGTGTTTGCACAGCCACACTGATATTCACCTCCGTCCCACCATTGCCCAGCACAGCCAACCCAGTTCTTGGAGAGATCTTTACTGCGGACCGCTGTGGTAGGAAGGTGGCAAGGATTAGGGCCGTGTTTCTTCAGTCACAAAAAGAAGGGCCTAATTTTGCTCCTTGCTCATCAGATGAAGTTAGGATGACTGAATTGCTTTGTAAATATCTTGGCTTGATTCGAATTTTTCTGCTATTGCCATTACTCTGGCTAGTGTTTTTTAACCAGCAAACTGATGTATCAATCTTCTAGTGACAACTTGATACCCATGTACTGATGTGTTAAATATTGGTCTATTGCAGCATTACGTTTTTATGTAAACATGATTATAACTTGGCTGTTTTTCTTACATCACTTTCTCTAATAGGACAGAGTGAATAGTCAACATGCAAAAGAAAGTATGCCTCTTCCGAGTTCATTCATAGAACTGTAATTGTTAGTAAGTGTTTCAGTCACTAGGAAAGCATACATTTCCTGGCTTTTGACAAAGTATGATAACCTTTCTCCTCAGTGCATACTTCCAAGGTTAATTTCCACTCCTACATTTTCTCTCCCTCCTTTTAAAGATTGGAGTCGTACAAATGCTCATGACAGAGTTTGCTAATTGTTACACATTCTGATGCTGCTTTCTGACTGCTGCTGAAAGAAAGAAAGGACCTCCTTCAGCGCCCTCTCGATTGCTAAAAAGGCTGTTCACAAGGCTTACATGCCCAAACTCTAAAATACATCTCTAACCTATTTGTGCCATACCATCTGACCCAACATCTCAGGTTCGCTGGCTCCCAAACTAGCCAAAGATAAGGATTCAGAGGTTTTTCATTATGCCACCAGGGTTTCTCCCTATGGAATCCTCTACCCAGCCACCTGAGAGTGACAGTGCCTGTACCAGATTTAGGAAATGCTCGAAGGCACACCTCTTTACAATAGAAGAGTGGCGTAGAGTTCATTGGTGGAGAGTGCACTGTTGTAGAGTGTCATAGGGTGCATTGGCGTAGAGAGCAGTGGCGTAGACTACAGTGGTGTTGAGTAGAATGCAGTGATGTAGAATACAGTGGTTTACAGTGGTTTAGAGTGGAGTAGAGTGGCGTTGAGTGGTCCAGGGTAGAGTGCAGTGCTGTAGAGTGTAATAGCATCAAGTAAAGTGGTGTAGAGTGCAGTGGTGCAGAGTAGATCAGAGTGGCGTACAGGGTATTGCCGTAGAGTGCAGGGGCATAGAGTGGAGTGGTACAGATTAGAGTGTATTGGCGTACAGTGTATTAGCATAGTGTGCAATGGCGTGGAGTTGTGTAGAGTAGGGTTGTGCAGAGTAGAGTGGAGTTACCTAGACTGGAATAGTGTAGAGTGCAGTGGTGTAGAGAAGAGCGATGTTGAGTATATTGGCATAGAGTAGAGTAGACGGACTCAAAGTGAAGTAGCGCAGAGTGCAGTGGCGCAGAATGCAGTGGCATGGAGTGGTGTAGAATGCAGTGGAGTGGAGTATGTATGGTGTGGTAGCACACTGCCATTACTGGCAGCACGATTTCAATTGAAATGATCATTACATTTGCACAAACATACAGTTTTACTGATAAAAGTATACAGCGCCCAAACGATAATGTGTGGAAATCACCTAGTTGATCATATTAGAAGTATTTGTTTCCAAAACAGTTCAGAATTCACAAACAAATTGCTTCATTTGTGCTTTCCAAATTCTGATATACTCTGAAATACTTGCACAGTTCAATTAAATGTTATGTGCTAGAAAAAAAACCTTTCCTAACCCCAGTATTCAGCAAGATTACCCCATAAATCCTCTCACCTTGAAGTCAGAGAAATAAAAGTAAACACCAAGTGCCCTCAGAAGATAGAGCTTGACATTTCACCTCTATCTTTCAATGCACACCATATGTGACAAGGTAAGAACAAGATTGACAGGCCTGTTTACAGAAAGGAGCACTCGTGGAAGAGTACAAGAAGAGGTAGTGTGAAAAGGCTTTGTTCTTTGGGAGGGACGAACTGAAGCTGTATAGTCTAAATCAAAGCCAGCAAACAGTAAACCAGAAAATGCGAGTTACAAACCATAAAGGCAGTGGTAAGCAATGTGCAGAATGCATTCCCAAGGAAGCTTTATGATTGCCCCTAAGATGTCTTTAGCAAACCAGACAAAAGTGCTGTCTAGTAGACTTAGACCTAAAAACGTGATCACTACTACACCTAGTACCTGCCAGCTCCTACTCCCTCCGTGGTGCTAAAATGCTAATACCGCGGCAGCTACCCAACTGACCTCCCACTTGTTGGGACTCTACCCAACCCCCACCCATGCCTGTTCATAGGTCCCCAGTTGAGCATGGTCTTCCATCATGGCCTGAGCAGTGCACACAGGGTTTCCCTCACCTTGGTACTGTTTTCCATAGTTAAACCGCTTAAACTCCCCTATCTGACAATGCCTGACCTGCCTGACCTACCCGACAGGAGAACCACTAATCTGCACATTCTGCTGGAGTGAAAGACCAATCCTCAGCTCTCCTGCTGCCAAAGGCTACCTAAGCCCCACTCCCATGGTGATCGATCCTTTTTACCTGTCCCCCTTCGGCCAGCGCGACTCGCCCGAAAAACCTTGGGAGCTGGGGGAGATTAGGAGTAAAATGTCCCATGACACCTCTTAGATGTCCAGGTAACTGCCAGGTTTGTTGAGACCTCTGGAGATTTGTATCCAAGGCCTGTTCTGCGATATAATAGCTTGATTCAGGCAAAAACTGTATTTTGTGTTCCACTTGGTAAACCTTAACTTCACTGCTTTCATGCAAAAAAAGTATATATTTTTTTAAAACGACAGCCCTAGATAGCATTGTGTCTTCCAAAACAATGGAGGGGGCTACAAAACTTTACTTTAAGAAGTATTCACTTTTCTACCTCGATTGACCTGCAGCAAAAAAACGAAGGTTATTTTCAGTTTTTAAAATATTGAAATGTGTGTTGTAAAAGTGCAGTATAAAACTATTGTATCATCGCGGTATTTATGAGTGCTGAATGCACTGCTTAGATGCACGTTTCCCAGACCCATCCATCTCTTTACGACTTTCTTCTCTTAAATATTTTAGCGTTTCTAAACGTCCTGCAGTGATTGAAGATGGAGGCTGGCTAATAATGTCTTCCGTGCTCTTCGTTGTCTTGGTTACAGATGCTGCACTTGCATATTTCCGCCCCGCCTCTTGCCGGGAATACATTAGATCGGATTCTGAAGAGAAAATCGATGCCTGTTCGTCCGGGTGACCTTTACTTGCCATTAGAGGAGAATGCAGCTCGTCAATTGCCAGGCTTCAAATTAATTTTTTTATGTTGCTAGCAAAATATGAGATAATTTCTTCTTGTGTTGGTGGACTGTGCAGCTATCTTTTTAATCCGCGAACGCAAAGGAAATTGCCTTTATTATGAGTGTTTTGTTAAGACCGTATTTTTCTTTTGGACATAAACGTCTCCTTTTTTGTTTTATTTTAAGTGGGCTCTTTTTGAAGCTCCTGTTGATGTCAGTTTTTAGGAGACAGGGCTCCGGTGAAGAGTGTCTCACACAGTGTCCTCGTGACCATTGTGTGAGGCAGATCTGCTCATCTTAGAAAACTTTCACTCTTCGAGAGGGGCGGGGTTTGGAAACGGGGTGGAGCTTACAGCTCCTCACTGCCTACAGAGCAGTGGAGTGGCCATTTAAGGGGCGTGACTTGGAGTGGGGCCGGGGATTACAGCTAGTCATGGCCCAAGAAACTGCTCTTACCATGTTAAAAAAAAAATTACAAACAGTGAGCATGCCTTCTTTCACCTGGGAAGAATACAAAACCCATAAAGGACTTCACGGGTGGAAAGCCTCCAATTTAGTAGGTTCAATCTTACATTGTGTTGGGGTTTCCAACTCAACCCGCGCACACTTTGCAACATCCGCTCTTCTTCACCAGTAACCACGTGAAGAGCGCGGATCTTGTCTAACATAGTGACACTGTGTGAGTTTTGCTCGCCTGGTGAAATGCGATTTCGTGCATCAGACCCAGGGCCTGTGAATGACTACTTAGTCTCACATTTTGGGCAAAAAATTGACCTAGTATGACTGGACTTGCATGACTGGACCTAGCATGACTGGGCTTGTTTAATGCAGTTCAGTGCTTCAAGGCACTTCTGCTTTGAATGGGGTTGCAGTACAGGCAGCAAAGGCACCGCCAACAAGAAGTGGTCCTTTGGTTGCTACACAGCCACTTGACAAAAACTGAGATTCCTGTTTGTGGAACCTGACAAAGCGTTACCCTGCCAGCCTTCTTCAGGAAGATGGGTCTCGCCCACCCGCCAACTCACACTCTGATGGAAGTGAGGACTGGGCAGCGATCGTGGGCTCCAACTTCTCTCTTGCACCACAGGGACATCAAATGACCAAAAACACCATCTCTGCCATACAAACTCATCACATCTACTTTCTTATCCACAGACTCATCGCAGGGTGCAGGCAGCCTCCTTTGCTTTCAGAATCCCTGTATTCTACCATGTGTCCTTCATATTCGTGGAGTAGTAGTGGCTGTCCATCAGGAGGCCTAGCGACATCTGTGGGGCGTCTGCCACTTATGTTCCCTCCAACGGTCTGACATGCAGCTTTCATAGTCGCTTGCTCATTTATGTAAAGTAGGTGTCAAAACCAACATTTTCAGCCCAGTGCATCCTCATGCCCTTGGTCTCTGCTTGCAGTACTCCTGCGGGGGAGTGTTGGCTGTGGCCTCTGTTATTATGTGGAGATCCTCACCTCCTGGCACTTCCTCATCTGTAACTTCCTTTGCAGCCTTAGACTGCACATTTTGTAATTGTTTTAGGTTTGGCTTTAGCTAAGACCTTCAGATGTTACTAAAATTATATGTCTGATACATGTATTAACCCCTCCCATGCTCATGACGAGCTGAGCTCGTCATGACCGTTAGAACGCTCACGCACGGGGCTAATTCGCCTGCTGTGCGAGAGTTCTACACAAACGGGTGTGGCCGTGACGAGCTAAGCTCGTCATGAGCACACGAGCACCGTGGCTCATGACGAGCTGAGCTCGTCATGAGCATGGGGGCGCTGTGCGCCCCCCTCTCCCCCCAGCACAGCAGGGGAATCAGCCCCGCAGTGAAGGGGTTAATAACGGGATGTCCATTCAGCCCTCTTCATCCATTGGTCTGTTGTTGTCATTCCTATTTTTCTTCCTCCACTATGGCATACAGCTTGGGGAAGTGGGCTAGCCCACTTCGCTCATTACTTAACTTCATTTATGTGATTGATGGCATTCTGCTCTAGCACAAGGAGCACTTCCACACACAAAGTAGTTCCCTTTAGTTACAGGGATCATTGTGGCAATGTGTGGTTTTTTAGACCAAAAATAGATTTTTGCTTTTGGCAAAAAAAAAAAAATTATATTACAGAGGGCAAGAAAGCTCCTTCCACATCAAATTTTACGAACACTATTGCAAACATTGACAAAGCTAAAAGGCAGACCGCTGACACAGGGACGTAACACAGGCCCACGCAGGGCCTCTAGCTCCAAGGGGCCCCCTCGGCACTGCACTGTGGCCGGAGAGCTCCTGATTGAGCCTGGAGTGAGCTCCTCTAATTCACGTGCAGGGAGGCCCCCTCACTTTTCGTTACACCAGTGAGCTGACACCAGACCATTAGGCTTTGCTAATGCTTGTTATACTAGAATTGGTAATGCAGTAAGCATTCTATGGTGTGTCGTGATTGGCGAGAGGGACTGTTACTTTTCTAACTCTGCTCTCTTCTCTACCCCTCCATATCAAATATATCTTATCCCCTTCTTCTTGTGTAACAATGACTCTTAGGGTGACCACCCACCCGTAATTTCCACGGACTGTCCGTAATTTAGCCCTAATGTCCGTTTTCCGTGATAGATGGTTTAATGGGTGGCATGGCATTTGTCTATATAATTAGCCTTTCTGCTAAAGGGCAAAAGTTAATTGCGACAATTCCGATTCCCCAGCTAGGGTGGAAGTCAGGGAGTCTCTTGTGCTGTGATGCTGAGGGAGGGGCAGACCAAGAAGAAGCACGCCTTCCTGCCAGAGTGTCTGCTTCCCGAAAGAAAGGCAAATGTGCCTAACCGGTAAATCTGCTAATATAGAGGCTGCTTGGGAGCAATAATTGATGGAGTCACTTGAAGCTTCCTGATGGCAAAGATATTTTCGTTTTGACAGGTACTGTAAGTGTGTTACAAGCTGAGCTGTGGAGTGCGTGCTTCTAGGGGACGGCTATATAAAAAAATTGCACTGAGTATAGTCTGCATATTATCAAAATCTATATTTTAGAAGCAAGTCAAGTCAAAATAACTTTATTTCGGTCAACATGACCTAAAAAGTGCAGCATATAAAACATTCATTTACGATCTTAATATCCCAGTTGTCTACTCAGTCGCAGGATTCCTGTTTTTTCTATGTGGTGCACAAGAAGGGCATTTTTGAAAGCATCCAACGAGCCACTGGATAAGTTACAGTAAATGATAAGCTTAGTATTGTCATCTGGCAAAATCTCCCTCTGTACTATGGTACACATTTCTCAACTGAAGGGTTTTTCCTGTCGTTTTTACTAAAGTGTTTTACTTAAGTTATTTATTTATTTAAAGCACTATGCACTTTCAACAAACTTGTATGTATATGTGTTGTGATTGCACCGTACGCCTTCCACCCTCCTTTTTTAAAATTGAACCTATTTAGTTATCAAATGATATCCTTAGTGTTTTTAACCTTCTTGAAATGTCAAGTTTTAAAAACTCTTCTGATGTATTTTAGAAGCCTTTTGTATCTTTAACCTAAATTTATATGCGCATTTTGTGGCAGCCTAGTGTATAATGCATGTTTAAAAAAATGACTTGCACTTTCAAAGTGCTTTTAGGGACCTCATAGAACTAAAAATACACAATTCACTTTCCCTGCTGCACCAAACAGGATTTAATTCTATGGGCCTCTGATTGCACACACAGACATCTGGAGTGATCACATTAACCAATAGAGGTTTCATAACCTAAAAGTTGTGCATTTTACACTTTTTAGTTTAACTTTCATTTTTTTTTCCACGCTCATGACGAGCTGGGCTCGTCATGCAGTAGCCTCCTGCTACGCTGATGACGAGCCCAGCTCGTCATGAATAATGATGTTCATGGATTTCCAGCACAGGGGAAAAATCCCCATAGCATTCAAGGTGTTAAGGTGTGTGTTATTTTTTATGTAGTTACTTAATGGTGAAAGATCAACAAAATGGTTACAGAATATTTTGTTCTTTTTGGCCTCACCTTTGATTCCGCCTCCGTGCTCATTGACCCTGTCGCTACTGCAGCATTTATTCGTTTTTTTAATGCACTTTGACAACTGCATTGAATAGCTATATATAATACCTGAAAAAGTTAGTGATATTAGCATATGATGCCCTGCCTTCCCATCCCTTCATTATATAACTCGTTCCTTTTTAGATATTGTGCCAGATTAGCCTGTGATCCGTTTGTTTAACAGTGTGCTATTCATCCTACAGAATTTTACAAAAACACGGTCTTCTGGTTTTAAAAGGGATTGCGAAAATAAATTAACCTATTCACTGGCTTTTACTGCGCTGTGTGTGACCGGAAAGCCTGGGTTCAAATACCAGATTTCCTGCATGACTAAATAGTCTGATCCAAGTCAAACCAATGTACTTTGTGTCTATTTTACTTGAGAGTGACATTTGAGAAAACTTTCAAGTAATTCAGTTTGAGACGTACTGTGTACAAAAATCTCACTTGTACGTTTTATTAGCCTGTAATGTTCCACCATCTATTACAATAATATTGCCCATGGTGTAAGGGAAACCAGACAATTGGTTCACTTTGTTCACTTGTGGTGTTGTCAAGAGGGCGGGTTAATGAATGTTTTAAGGTTCATGTTTAGAAACTTTGACTTTATATAAAGGTCAATACAATGCTGTGATGCAATATACTAAATTGAAACACCATTCATTTAAAAAAAAATATGTTATTGCTTTATGGCGATAGAGGTTACATAGCAGGATAGCAGCCAGGTATGTAGCAACAGATTCAGTCGTACATTTGCAGAAGAACAGTGCTGTGCTACATACATTTATGAAGAGTTAGCACACATTTTGTTAAACTTTTCAGTGTTACAATCTGATCGATATAAACTGTCCCTCCACAACCCCTTGCCCAGTTGCCGCTGCCTTACCTATCAGCATAGGGAAGAAGAGCAATGAACCCTGTGGTGCTTAGAAGGAGGTGCTTTAGTGGGGAAATGACAGTGTGTCAGAAATAGGTGCCTTAGACCACTGCCTTGTGTTGGTGCCTAGATGTGGCAAGAACAACTAGAATCTGAGTGTATGTGTCTGGGTGGTTTATAGGGCGGCGGGGGAGGGGGGCGGGGGGGTGTATCATCCTTGGTGCAGTCTTCAAAAGCCCTCCACCAAAATATCCCACATCTGCGTAGTAAAACATTTTCTGTGACCTTCTCATTTGTCTCTTTTACATGATGCTCTCGGATCGAACCAAGAGAGCGAGACCTTTGTCCAACTTACGATAGTCGGAGAAAGCGAATCCTTCCAGTGAGGTGTGATATTTCGTTTGCGAGAAGAAGAGCCAGGTCGAGGAACTTGGTTTAGGGTTTCTCAAACTTAGGGTAGGGAAATACGCCCAAGAGGACAACTTCAGGGGATTGGCCCATGAGGTCAACCGCATCTCGAGAACTCTCTGCCAGTATGAAAGGTGTGTGGGGCAAGACCATATGAGGCAAATCAGCATCGAATTGCATACAGCGAGGACATGCAGCTGGGGCTCCCAGATATATTTTGTTAATTCAAGCAGGTGTAAGGTAGACTCAGTTCAGAATATTACATTCAATATACTTAAAATGGCAGCCCCTGGATACTTTATGGGGATAGTTCAATACTTTAGCCCAGTCCGTATCAAGCAGAAGTTTGGCCATGTCAGTCAGTGACATGCTTCTTTTGTGCATACTTCTCGTGTGCATACTTCTTGTGTGCATACTTCTTGTGTGCATACTTCTTGTGTGCATACTTCTTGTGTGCATACTTCTCGTGTGCATACTTCTTGTCTGCATAATACCCACATTCTTCATTCTGGATGAAACCTGATCACAATGGTGTTCTGTGCATGAATGACAGGAAATGCTTCTTTTGAGCTGCCTGGTGCAATGATGCAGTACAAGTGTGCCAAGCGACGCGCTTCACGAGGCGCGCACTTAGGGCACGTCCCCTCCGGCCCCCGCCCCCAGTGGTAGCAGGGGGGCGGCCGGGCGGCCAATGGCAGACGGCCGCCTCCCCCTCTCTCCAGTGTGATCACCTCTGGGTCCCGGGTGACGCACATCCGGTTTGGGCGAGGGGCGGAGACCTCGGGCCTATGTAAGGTCAAGATCCCCTGGCCGGGGTCTCTTTTCCCGTCGCCCCTGCTGGACTGTGTGGACCCCGCTGCTGACCCTCGGACTCCAGGCCGAGGCTTCCTTTTAACTCTTCCCGCGTCTCCCGTTGGATTGTCGAGGGAGAGCGGCACCGAGAGTGGGGTTTGGTCGGAGGACTCCGGCTATCGAGGGAGTGCAGCGGTCGTCTGGATCTGGTGTCGGGCGCGGAGCGAGGAGAGAAGGGTGCCGTGCACGTGGCCAGGTAAGGAGTCGGGTGCCTCGGGGGACCTCGCGGGCAGCCGTGGTTCACGGGCGGGGGGTGTGTGGTGGGTTCGCTAACTTGGTTTCCAGCTCCGTGCTCGGGGTTGCGGCTGCACGTGGGGTTGTACTCGGGGTGCGGGCTCCTGCCGGGCGGTGTGGACGGTGGCTCTGGGGCGCGGGGTGCGCAGGCGTTGAGGCTCCAAGCATGTAGGTCGATCAGCGGCATAGCTGTTGGGGGTGAGGAGGGTCAGGGAACGCCTGCAGCGCAGATGACGCGGCCAGATTTGATAAGCGAGATGGCCCCCAAGAAAGGAGGGCATAAGAGGAAGGGCACTGACCCGGAGCTGGCCCAGATAATGAAATTACTTTTGCGCAAACTTAGCAAGGACACCCCGGACAGCGAGACGGGGAGCGAGGACGGGCAGCCTGAGCCTGTAGTGGAGAGGCCACGTAGGGAAGGGGTAGCGCCTAGAGCGGCATTCCCCCCGCTGCGTAAGAAGGGAGGAGTACCTAAGAATAACAGGGCAGAGAAGGGCAAGAAGCGTGGTCAGACGCACGTAGTGGAGGAGCAGGACGTGGGATCAGTAGGTCCCGTCCTCTGCCCCACCCCTATGGTTCCCGAGGTAGTTGTGGCCCACACCCCAATAACTGGGGTACCACAGTCCATTGTCCCTCCAGACCCGGTGGGGGCGCTGTTGTCCGAAATCAGGGAGACACTACAGACACTAGCCCCGGGTGGGGGCACGCCGGTTCCGCCTCCGCCGCAGCCAGTGGCCGCAGGGGCAGGAGTGCAAGACCCCGTAGAAAGTCTGCTAGCATCAGTGGCCACCCTGGTAGGGCAATTGTCGTCCTCAAGTAAAGGGGGAGATTCAGCAAGCGCAGGGGCGACAGCGCCATGGGTCCCACAGCAGGCAGTAGATCAGGGGGCACTGCAGACCATTCAGAAGCAGCTCGCGCAGGTAGCAGAATTGCGCAAAGCGACTCCAAGTGGAGCGAGTGGATCCTTATCCCAGGCAGCCACACAGACGGCTGGACCCTTAGGAGGTAAGCTAGGTAACGGGGTTGGGGGGGCCAGCAAAGTTGGGGGATCCCTGGGAGGAATACAAGGGAACGTGCTGTCCCAATCAGGAATGCTGGCCACTCATGTGTCCCCAGAAATGCGGGAAAACATTTGGAAGGGCGCTTACAATGACATCTTCTCCCTGATCAGGCCCAATAGGAGGGATATAGACCTCAGGGAGAGAGAAGGCAAGGAGGGGTCCTTTAAAGAGAGGAGGCCCCGGGTTGAAGAGACTCTGACCAACTGGCTTTTTGGGTTCCATGTTTTTGTTTCAGTACTGTTGGAAAAGAGACAGGATTTAGCTATCCCACTGGTGTTTTATATGAATAAAATTGTGAAAGCGCATGCTACTCAAGGTAACTTAGTATGGTTGAACTATGACAGGGATTTCCGCTGGGCCAAGGAGCAAAACCCAGGTATTGGTTGGGACCAGGTGGAGGTGAATGCCTGGTTGGAAAGTACCAGCTGCAGGGAGCAGCCTGCCAGGCAGCCCTTTTGGACATCCCAGGGGGGCCCAGGGGAGAAGAGAGGAGTTTGTTGGACCTTTAATAGTAAAGCGTGCACCTACCCTCCCGGACAATGCAAGTTTAAACATGCTTGTTCCTTCTGCGGCCATCCCTCCCATCCCGAGTTCAAGTGCAACAAAAAAGCGAGAGAGCGGGGAGGCGGGGCAGCGGCAAGAGATGTTAAACCCCCGCAGGCCTGACCTGCCTACCCCCGTAGACATTGTACGTTTGACTTATTGGCTCGACCGGTACCCTGATAGGGGGGCGGCCGTGGTTTTGTTTCAGGGCTTTTCAGTTGGGTTCCGGATCCCTGCGGTGAATGTACCTCCCGTTAGTCGGTGCAACAATCTGTTGTCAGCCAGGACTCTCCCGTCAGTAGTAATTACTAAGGTGGAAAAAGAGTGTTCGCTGGGCCAGGTAGCTGGACCTTTTCCCTCCCCCCCCCTTGAAAACTATGTGTGTTCACCTCTGGGAGTAGTGCCAAAAAAGGAGCCTGGGCAGTTCAGGATGATCCACAATTTGTCTGCGCCTAGGGGCTCTTCAGTAAATGACTCTATTGACCCGGCACTGTGTACAGTGACATACTCCTCATTTGATTCCGCTATTCAGAAGGTCAGGGAGCTAGGGCGAGGGGCCTTGTTGGCTAAAACGGACATAGAATCGGCCTTCCGCCTGCTGCCGGTGCACCCGGACGATTACCATTTTCTAGGATTTCAGGTCCAGCACCAGTTTTATTATGACAAATGCATGCCTATGGGATGCGCGGTATCTTGTAAATATTTCGAGACCTTCAGCTCCATGCTGCAGTGGGTTTTTTCGTACAGGTCTGGGTGCACTGATGTGGTGCACTACCTGGATGATTTCATGGTGATGGGCCCGGCGGGGTCTGGTAAGTGCGCGCAGGCGCTTCACGAATTGGTGAACATGTTCCAGGATTTCGGGGTCCCTTTGGCGCCCAGCAAGACAGTGGGCCCTGAGACTTGTATGTCCTTCTTGGGGATTGAAATTGATACTGTAGCTGGGGAGTGCAGATTACCCCGGGACAAGGTGGTGGCATTTTCCCGGGCAATTGAGGCGGCCTTAGCAGGCCCAAAGGTGTCCCTACATCAGCTCCAAGTCCTGGTAGGGCAGTTGAATTTTGCACTTCGTATCATCCCAATGGGACGTCCTTTCTCCAGGTCTATCGCCCGCGCCATGGTGGGTCTTACCCAAAAACACCACAGGGTGCGGTTACAGGCTAGTGTGAAGGAGGACCTGAGGGTTTGGCGTGGTTTCCTGGCGGATTTCAATGGGCGGGTGGTGTGGCCCGCCCCTCCGGTGACCAGTGCAGAGCTTGGCCTGTTTACAGACTCGGCAGGTAGCATCGGCTTTGGCGCCATCTTGGGCGCCGCTTGGTGCGGGGCGGTCTGGCCTCCGGCCTGGCACGAAAGTGGCCTGACAAGGAACATTGCCTTCCTGAAGCTCTTCCCCATTTGGGTGGCGGTGACTATCTGGGCTGAACACTTCAGGGATAGGGCGGTGACCTTCTGGTCAGACAACATGGCGGTAGTAGAGGTCATCAATAGGCAGGGAGCTACCTGCCCCCATGTGCTGCGCTTGTTAAAATTGTTGGTCCTGGCGTGCTTAAAATTAAACTTAACCTTCAAGGCGGCACATATACCAGGTATTGATAACCATGCAGCTGATGCTTTGTCTCGTTCCAAGTTGCAGGATTTCCGGAGGTTCCACCCACAGGCAGAGGAGCGAATGACGATATTCCCTACGTCACTGTGGACAATTGGAGCCCCGCTTTAGCGGGGCTGGTAGGTGCCTCCCTGAGTGAACGCACAAAACAGTCGTATCAACAGCAATTTAATGTGTACTTGTGTTTCGCCAAACAGTCAGGCTTTCCAAACGTTTTTTCTACAGAGGCGGTACATGGTTTCCTTCAAAGGCTGAGGGATCAGGGGAGGGCGGTGGCCTACGCAAGGGCAAATTTGTCGGCCATCGCCTTCTTTGCCAAGGTAGCAGGGGTGCGGGACCCTGGGTCTTCCTTCCTCATCAGAAAGGCGCTGACAGGGTGGGCCAGACTGGAGGGACCAAGGCGGGACTGTCGTAGGCCACTGGATCTCCCTACCTTGACGGAAATCTTAAGGGTCTTACCGTCGGTGTGCGATTCTCCGTTCGAGGAGGTCTTGCTGGGAGCAGCCTTCTGCTTAGCCTTCTATGGGGCCTTCCGCCTGAGCGAATTGGTAGGGTCCTCTAGATCTGACCATGGGGGGGGGGCTTGCATATGAGGCAAATCAGCATCGAATTGCATACAGCGAGGACATGCAGCTGGGGCTCCCAGATATATTTTGTTAATTCAAGCAGGTGTATGGTAGACTCAGTTCAGAATATTACATTCAATATACTTAAAATGGCAGCCCCTGGATACTTTATGGGGATAGTTCAATACTTTAGCCCAGTCCGTATCAAGCAGAAGTTTGGCCATGTCAGTCAGTGACATGCTTCTTGTGTGCATACTTCTCGTGTGCATACTTCTCGTGTGCATACTTCTCGTGTGCATACTTCTCGTGTGCATACTTCTCGTGTGCATACTTCTTGTGTGCATACTTCTCGTGTGCATACTTCTTGTCTGCATAATACCCACATTCTTCATTCTGGATGAAACCTGATCACAATGGTGTTCTGTGCATGAATGACAGGAAATGCTTCTTTTGAGCTGCCTGGTGCAATGATGCAGTACAAGTGTACTGTGTACAGTGTTCCTAATCCATGATCCACGAACAACAAAAGATGCTTTGCTGCAGACATTCCCCGTGGCCCCCGTTGTGGTTTTTCAGCGGGGGTCTAAGACTTCTCGAATACTGAACATGAGGCGAGTGTCTGAAGGGGCAGCAACATCCAAAAAAAAGGAAAATCAGTGCATGTGTCAAGAGATTTGAGACCGTGAAACCGGACTTTTAGGCACTTATAAGAGTTTTAAATGCAGGCTATTCTGTGAGGAAAACAAAATCCACTCTCGTTTTCCTATAAATAATAGAAAGGCTAGCACCTTCCTGGATATTGATTATTTCATCGTTGCTGCTTAGACCTTGAAATAGCCTGGGTTTTTAAAGACAAAATGCTTCCTCTCGTCGGCGTTTCTAGTGACAAGAGACCCGAATTGACTCCTGTTACTTAAATGGAGACAGCGCCATCTAGGGGCGATAACATGAACTAGCTGCGGTGTGACAAAATTTGTATTGCTTGCGTGCACCAAAATGGATGCATAAATTACGCACCAGTTAGATGTATTTTTTCAGCAACTGTAAACATCTACATTTTAATTTCTTGAAATACTCTTTAAATAATAATTTTCGAATGTTGTTTTGGTATTTTTCTTGCTGTTGTTCATGGTGCCCGGGTGTGCCTGGCAATTTCGCCTAACTTTATGCAGTCGGCTGGGGGTGGGGCTGATATCACATGGTGCGGGGAAGACAGCTGGAAACCACTGGACAGAGTGAACAGTCGATGTCAATTAAAGGGTGTGGAAACACTCCAAAATATCGGAGGCAGCCTCGGCAAACGTTTATATATATATTTTGTTTTGGAGGAGCAGAGATGGAGGGGCGGGGGGGGGGGGGGGGGGGGATTGGGGGTTGTATCTGTGCCTTTGGGGCAGGGGCGGCTCTAGGCTCATGGCGGCCATGGGCAGGGAGCATAGGTAGGGGGCCCCGGAAGAGGCGGTCCGGGCGGGGTTGGTCTCCTCCCTAACTAAATCGGACTCCCATTAATCCCCTTTAGAGGAATGGGTACAACCCGCTCCTACTGAAGAGTGAGGCCAAAGTTAACACCCGAAGAGTGTTTGTCTATAGTCTCTAAGAAAGGCAAACGAGCACTATGGCTGGTTCAACCCACAACTGGAGCATGTGGAATAGGCTCCCTGCTACACCAACTTTGATCCAACACTTCTCTCCTGGGAATCCTTTAGCCCTGTCTCGGCTCATAAAGGATCATTTAGACCTTCTAGACAGTCTGTTTTTTGTGTCTGCTTCCGCAGATAATGCCTGGTCCGAAGCATAGCTATCAATAGTGCAGCAGGTGCAGGGTCATCGGGGCCCAAAGGTCTGGGTCCCCTTTACCTAATTACCTTTACCTAATTATGACTTCTCAACTTAGGGTAAGGGCAGGGCAGTCTAAACCGCTTGATATGTCCACTTGGCTTCTTTCAGCACTGGATAGGCTCATTTGTCCTCCGGTTACGCAGCACGTAAGGCAGTCTCACGAAAGCAGTGCTCATTCTTCTATGGGCATGCGTTAGACTGGAGAAAGTACAGTACTGAAGTATTGGAATAACTGAGAAAGCACCTAGAACTTTACTGCACTGTCCATATTCAGACTCAAACTTCTTGACCACATCTCACCTGCTGCAAAAGTTGTAGATTGATTTAAGTTTAAAGATACCACACAATTCAAGACCTGCTGCATTGCCCAAAAAGGTACTGCACTCCACTGTTGCATATCTAATCAAAGTTTCCTTCAATGCCTTCCAGCCAACAACATGAAAACCAACCTCATAAATTGTCCTTTCCATCTGCCCACCTACAAGCAAAAGATTCAGCAGCTGGTCCTTGCACTTCTGCGGCTTTATCCTCTAGAGCACATCTCAGGCTTGAGGAGGATCTACCACAGTGCGCAATATGCCAAAAGATAGACGTCTTCCAATTGTCCTTTGTCTGGGTTGGAGGCCATGATTTCTCACAACTATATCCCCTGGTCAGAGGTGAATTGATCTCTCTCCTTCAGTTACCCTGGATCCTATGTTGGTCAATATGACTGGGAAGTCTTAGGTGGTCTCTGAGTATATTTGTGTCCATAATCCTGTAGACAAGTCAGTGAATGACAACTAGAGTGGCCAGTTTTGCTTTCCAATTGTTAATGACTCTTAAGCATTGTCTACAGATTATCAGGCCGATAAGGATTGCTCTGAGCTTTTACTTCATATGGAAATACAGGCTACATTCATTTGTACAAAGCTAAATCCAAAACTTTGGAACAGTCCTGCCTTATTCGATGTTTGCTTCATCATTGGAAACCGGCATCCAAGAGCTTTGAGATTCCAATTACAATAATGGACAGACGGCATTACAGTTGTGATGTCCCAAGGCAGCCTCACTGTCCCCCTCCCCACCAGTGGTTCCAACACCAGATGCCAACAGTCATGAGTGTGAAACAACTTTGGGTTCTCTCAAAACACAAGAACGGTGGCTTTGTGCTGGGAGGTATCAATTGTCGAACTTGAGAGAGTTGGTGGCACTTTCCTTGTGTTTACTTTAAAGAGCCATGCAGCATTTTACACCTCTTCAGGTACACTCAAGGATGATCACAAAAGACCATACTGTGGGGAAAGTTTACATACATCGCCAATCAGCAGCATGATTGGCAGTCCAGGCATCCTTTGCTTTACTCAGGCCATATTATCCAAAGTGCCTCTGGGCACAACTGGCATTTGCGCGGTGTGGCCCCATGCAAATGAGGTAATCTCTTTTCCTCTGGTGTGCCGTATTATAGACGCAGGTTCAAAGGCAAAGGCAAAGAAGCCATCAGGAGGCACACTGACAGTGTGCCACAAAAAGGTGATGCACTGTCAGTGCTCCCCCTGATGGCAGCCCTCAAGAGGGGGTGAATGGGGTATTCTGGACTCCCCCCAGACATCCCCTTGCAGGTGGGTGCAGGCACTCACTGCACCCGCCTGCAAGAGGATCCCTCACCCCTCTTAAAAGTGAAGCCGGGATCCCGCGTACACAGTGAAACACGTAGCAGCCCATTCTTTCACTTAAATGCGCTGCCCTCTTGCTAGCGCAAGTTCACAGCTGCCCTGGGGTCAGCACATTCATTTGATTATGGTGCATTCTTCATGTTTGCACCATGTGCCCCTTTTGAAAGGTGCGACCAGTGCACACAGGTAAAATGTGCTGCATTGTATAATACGGTACAAAAGGGGGTGGTGATGGACGGAGCATCTGAATCAATCAAACACTCACACCCAGTCAAAAGATCTGGGTTTAATCCATCAGCGTTCTTTAGCCCACTCTGCCACCCCAGTTCAGACATGGCTATATGCAAATCAGTCTGACCCTGTGCCTCATGGGAACAGTCCAGCCCGAACTGCCAAGCCATGTCTTCCCTGGACCGGAAACAATCTTCCCAGGACCGGTTTCTGGCAATCCAGCCGTCTTCAGCCCGCTTGCTTGAATCCAGTGGCAAAGTGAGCAAGGGACTCGCGTCTGAGCATACCCTGCCACACTTATGGCAGCCAAAAGCGGTAAAAAAGGGGGTGGTGATGGACAGAGCATCTGAAACAATCAAACACTCACACCCAGTCAAAAGATCTGGGTTTAATCCACCACCGTTCTTTAGCCCATTCTGCCACCCCCCCAGTTCAGACATGGCTATATGCAAATCAGTCTGACCCTGTGCCTCATGGGAACAGTCCAGCCCGAACTCCAAATTCCTATTTTATTCTATTATAGACTGGATGTGGAAGAATTTGGAGCCCGTGAGCTGGCGATTGCTGGTTTAGACTAAGCAACTGTTGTATTGTTGATAATTACTTAGACAGACCCTCCAGGATATCGCGATTTCGCGATTTGCAAAAAAATCGCGAAATCTTTACTTTTGTAAAAATGCCGCGATTTTTACTAAAGTGCCCGCGAAATCGGCACTTATGTAGAAATCGCTGCATTTTTACAAAAGCTAATGATCCTGGGAGGGTCTGTATTGTGAGTCCGGTAGCCATGAACACCCTGGTATTGTGAGTCCAGACGGGGTGTTAATGTCCCAGCGGATGGCCGGGCGGTGCTGCTACACAGGAGGATAACCCTAAAGAGCGAGTAATTAAGCAGGCCATCCGCCTTCCCATTTGCCTCTGTTTGTGTGGGTGACACGGCGCGGTGCAGCTGCAGTCACGATGGGACACAGTTAGGCCATAATCATTTAATTAGAAACTCAATCACCGGGGACCGCGGGTGCATTTGTCTCATCTAAATAGGTCTTTGTATATTGCTCCTAGGAGCCCCCTTCTGATGGAAAGTCCGACATCATGTCCTGTGGTTTTGGAAACAGCCCACACTTAATAAATGCATACACGGGGCTCAGTGTTAGGCGCTATGAACACTACTGAATAGTTACATTGTGATTTTGCCAGTGTTGTTCAGATGACCCTTTCAGAATGGATTTCCCTTCCTTCTGTGTTTCGTTCCTTGGGTTTTATAGTTTGCTATTGCATTAATAAGGCTATGGGCGTGGGGAGTAAATATGCATCACGTTGGGCAGGCTGTGTATACAAATCATTGCAGATTTCAGCGTCATATTCGCACAAAGGGGCGGGCGGGCGAGGCAACACACATTTACAACCAAATTAATTGCAAGAGCCGAACCGACTCCCTGTCTGGGTTTTAAGTGCTCCTGCACTTCAACATTCCAAAGAGTGCATTTCTTTAGCAGATAGAAGTGTTTCAACATAGTAGATCAGATGATATCACTGCATTGCGAGGGATTTATTAAACATGAACTTCAAAATGGTCATGCCGCCTGGCCCCAGCCATGACTGCTTTGCCATTAGTGAATTAAAAGGCAAGTCAGTTGCCATGTGCACCATGTAGGTGGCCTTGATTCTTTCATGGAGCAACGTTATAGTCTTTCAATCCGACACAAGATAGTACACACCTTGAACTCATGTATTTTAAAGCACTCTTAAATGCAATAAAGAAAATAGGAGGCACAGTGAAATAAAATATTTGTCTAGGATCACATCACAGTTTGGTCAAGCAGGGAAGGCAGGAAAAGTTCTAGGTTTCCTGATTCCACATTGTGCCATTCAGACATTGAGTAAGTATTTCCTTTTCCTATTTTACATCAAAGGATAATGTTCTCATCTTAGAGTATTCAGTTAGAGCGTGAGTGGTAGGCAGAAAACATTTTAAAGTTCGGATCGTTTAGGGCTCCAGAACCCAAGAGGACCTCGAGCTCAGCCAGAGTGAGGCATCGGGCTCGAGCCTGACTCCCCCTTTCAGTGGCTCGTCCACCTCTGGGTGGAGTGCAGCAAGAAGAAATGCTATCAAAGAAATAGGGGTCTGCAGATGTCAGGATAATCCCAATTACAGATGTCTGGATACTACAATTTGGAATTACAATGTACCCAGAGGTAGAAGTGGGCGGAATCTATGAGGAATAAAAATCGCGAAATCTGCACTTTTATTATATTATATATCTTGTGATTCTCTCCAATTTAACATATTCTATGGTCTATGGTCATTGGTGGCACCCTAGATTGGAAGAAGCAATCACGGTGCCTGCTGACTGTCACAGCTCCCACTCCATAACACAGCATTCTTGAGGCCCTACGTGTTCCAAAACGAGCCAGATTTGCACCAAAAAACTAATTTCTCTGTCTTTACAACTTCATTTTAAATGCAGCAGCTGAACTTAAGTGTTTGGTTGGAGTGTGAATTCCAGTATAGAGTGAGTTGCTGTAGTGCACCGTCGCTGGTCTTGAGGAACAGCTGAGGGCGCAAATGATTGTTGAGTGATGAACCTCCAAACTCCAGCATCTCCCCCTGAAGAAACTCCATGCCATTCTATCACTGGGCAAACCTTCCAACGTCATAAGCCGGACCAGTTTCTGCCGTCCTCCCGTGAATGATGCTGGTAGCTCCTGGTGGGACGACGGTTCTAGCCCCCCCCATGCAACGCGGGACGCTTGTAACGCTGTTGTGCAGCCCTGGGCTGCTGACGGGCCGTTTTTTGCTTTTCGAGGGAAACAAAGTGTCTACATTGTAAATAAACCAAATATACATAGCTTCAAGTTGTTAAATAACTAAAGAAAACTAAGATATCTGTGTTTGTTGTAGGAAAAATGGCCAAATCTAATGCCGCAAAATTGCCGCTAAATTTCCATATTTGTGCCGCTAAATTTCCATTTTTGTGCCGCTAAATTTGCTAATCCATGCCGCTATATCCTGGGGGGTCTGCTTAGATGTGTCCCATTGAAACTGTTGTGATGTATTTCTTTGTAGGATCACGTTGTGATATACTGCTTTGGCCTACCCTCATTTTAGTGAGGACTGGTACAAGGCAGGGTTGAGGAGGTAATGTCACAGTTACTTACTGCAAATCTTCATTACTCCACATTTCACTGCATCTTCCATAATTATGGTGATGGGAGACTGCCACTGTTCAACCTGTAGTATTAACATGATCAACCAGCCATAGCCACTGTTTTTCATAGCGGTCTCCACACTATTTAGAACTGGGTATTAACTGCTTAACTTTGCTAAAACTCAGGAAAGGGTCTATTGGTATCGGCTGTACAGAGCAACAGTGGTTGCCACCCCTTCACTACTTAATCTTTAAACCTGCATATCTTATTTTTGCTTTAAATCAACACATATTTATAGATGCCATGTGGAGCATAGCTCAATCGGAGTTTATATAAGAAGTCATCAATATACTGTTATCACAGCTTTCTAAACTCGAGTGGCCCTCCATATGCTCGTACCGTTATCCTCTCTGGGCCTAAGAATGAAGCATGATGCAGGATATCTCAGTATAAAGGCCAGAAATGCCATTCATCATGTATATTCAACCCCCCCCAAGCAAGCGCAAACCTTCTTGACCTTGCTGGATTCATAAAGTGGGCATAAATATGAAAACCCTGTTCAGGAGTGGATGGCATAATGTGAATCAGAACATTGGAATGTTGGGAGCTCCATGAAGACAATGGAGTAGCTCCGGGCTTATAATGGCTGGTATAAGCTATAAGGCTGTGTGAGCGTGTGCTGGTTTTCAACTTTAGGCCTACGCTGTGATGTTAATCATCTTGTTCAAAAAGACTCGATCTACTTCAGGAGTGTTTAGTCGTATGTCAAAAAAATTAATGTATTGAGTGTACAGACTAGCCTTAATGCTTGTTACCAATCAAATTTCGTTGATCGCCACAGTGGGCTAGGTGAAGTCATCCGGATGCCCTGGCACAGCTTGAAACCATGTTAATTTCCCAGTGCCTGGTCTCGGTTGGAACATCTCTTCTTAAACCCAATCAGCGTTGCTTCAATGATCCCTCCTGAGAATCTATTGATTTGGTCAATCCCACATGCCTGGCACAGTACTCGGAATCAGACACACCTGGTTAGCTTTGGCTTTTTCCACCTGAAAAAATGTCTGCTTTATACTGTAAGGCTATATCCTTCCAGTCTAATTATTTCAATAGTATTGAGTTCTCCAAGACGATTTACTGGGCAGATGACAGTGCATGCAAAATGTGGCTGACTGGCTGCTTGCAAAGACCTGTTGGCAGGAGAATGGCCAGGAATGGCTTTAGGGCAGTGCGACTGATGCGGTCGCACTGGGCGCTGACATGTGGAGGGGGGAGCTGACCTCAGGGGAGGGTCTCTGTGTTTAGCTATATCTTATGATTGGAGAGTTGAGAGCCACTTTTACCCGGTGGTAGTGAGAGAATCCGAGGAGGCCGTCATGGGGCGTGGCCCGCGTGGGGGCAGCAAAAGTGATTGTCGCCCTGGGTGCCACCAGCGCAAAAGCCGGCCTTGGGAGAACCCCTCCAGACCACCTGCAGTACGAGACTTTTTCCTCAACGAACCACCGGAAGTGCACACTTGCATCACAAGCTTACATGCTTCTTGCTATATCTGCGTTTTTTAGTGAAGACTATGGGATGCCCTGCCTAATGACGTCTCTAACCTTGAAGACACCCAGCAGTTCCGACATACAGTTAAAGCTTGGCCCCTCCCTCCTTAAACCCCAGTGTTCCAAAACTGTAGGCTTAGTGTCCGCAACCAGTTGTGGTATGCGTGCCCACTATATGCGTGCCCAGTTTAGAATGCACCTAAACGTAATAATGACGGAATCAAATTGCATTTTCGATTGGTTTGGTTTTTTTAAAAAATCTAAAAAATTGTAAAACAAAATCAATGTTTTTTATGCAAGGAGCAGCCTCTTTAAAAAACACACACTGTCTAACTGAATGAGAACTGCATGTAAATTCGATCAGTATATTTCCTCACCGTCCTTATCAATGAGGTCTGCCTGCACTGGTCTTGTGGCGCACACATCAGTATAATGCACTTTGTAAATATAGAAAGGCTGGCGTTAACAGAGAATTTAGAAGAGCTGTGTTCCCGAGGCAGGCGCCGTTTTGAAAGCCGAAGCTACTTTAGCAAATGGATTTGAGAAAAACTGTACCGTAAAAGGGTCCTATGGCTTGAGTTCAGGATTCTACCGTGTCTTTGTTAGGAAGTGTACTCTGTAACGAGCTGTGGTATTGAATTGCATGCATAAACAGTAACACAACCATGTTTACCTATCTAGAGGTCGAGCCAGTAACATCATAAAATTAAGGAGGCTGACATTAGAATTTCATTGCTACATGTAAAGGTTTGAAAGTCGTTCCAGACCGGTCGTGTGTTTGTTTATCTAACACCCATGCATGCAAATGACAGCGTTCTCTCTCTTCCTATAACGGGAAGCAGGGCGTGGCGGTAGTTTTGGGAAAAGAACATGTATTGGGCTCTGCGATTTTTGTAACGGATAATATAGAAACAAAGTTAGGCCTGTGTAAGCTACAGCACTTGGAGGCAACAGATGAAATGTTAAGTTCAAAGCAAGCAGGCAGACGCCTAGTCAAATATTGGTGTTCAGTGCAATTAAGTGCAATGTTATCTGCGTACAGCAGGGGGCACCAGATATCTACATAAGATGGCGTAGCAGCATTTGGCATTACCACAGCCTGTTGTAACGAGAATTAGATAGTGAGGCACGTACACAAATACAGGATTTAATAACTGGTTTTAATAAATCCTCTTCAGAATATTTTTAAGGTCAATTGAATGATCTACACAATTGTAACTTCCGAAACATGTCGTACTACTTTATATTACAATCTGGGCATTCCGAAGGTTTGTTTGTTGACTGTTTGAAAGTTGAAGTTAGGCAAGCCAAACGTTTGTATCGCAATGTGAGAAACATGCAGTTTGAAACTAATGTAGTTGATGTAATACGCAATTAGTTCATAAGTTCGAAAATCAAGTTTGCCAGTCATATACATTGTTTTTAAAGGTACTAATCCACTGTGCATGGCAGTGGTTCTTTACCTGTGGCCGGGACCCCTCTGGGTACGCGAAGGCTACTCTGGAGGCCCGCTAGTGCTTAAAAAATAAAAATATTTACCAGATTAAGTGTATATAAATGAAAGAAGGCAAATGCACAGTTGAAATATTAAATGTGAAGGAATTTGAACTTGAAGACTAAAAATGAAGTCAGTATCCTTAGGTTGTTTTGTGGGAGCTGCGTAAGTGCATCAAACAGAATATAGTATGGATGATGAGTGGCCTTAATTGAATTTAGAAAAGCTCGAGCCTTACCATTAAAATTTACATTAAAAAAAATGTATTTGTGAAATAAATAAAGTATTTAAACAATAGTGTAATCATTAAATAAATTCTTGTTTGTTTATTTTTCGTGTATTGTTCTGCGGTTCAAATCATCGAAAATGCTTAGGCTGGTTTCCCCATATTTTAGTAAGGATTCAGTGGGAGTCTCCTGGTTCCAATAATTATGTGGGAGTCCACAGAAGTCACAAGGCCCTCTTATGAGGTACCTTAAAACACACCCTCTAACCCTGGTTCAAAGTGAAATCTTAATCCAACCCTATCCCTACCTCAGCCCCATTCCAAACCCAACACTACCTGCACTCCTAACCTGTGTAATCCCACTAACCCTATCCCTAACCCTATTCCACCACTTAATCATAATGGAACCCTAACACTAACCAAGCACTATCCATAATCTAACCCTATCCTTTCCATATCAATATTTCTAACCCTGGTCCCAAGGCATAACCTTAGCTGTGCCCTAATCAAACCCTGTATCCATCACAATAGCGAACCCTAGCCCGTGCCATAATCCTAAACCAAGCACATTCCTATCACCGTCCAGTCCCTATCAAAATCTCGAACGCTAGTGCAAGGCATAACACTAAACCAGTCCTAGGATGCTTGTTTTGGTCCAGGGAAAACCTGACCTGGCATTTCGGACTGGACTGTTCCAATGAGGAACAGGGTCAAGACTGATTTGCATATGTCTGGGTCTGAACTGGGGTGGCGAAGTGAGCTAAAGAACAATGATGGATTAAACCCAGATCTGTGACAAGGGTGAGCTTCTGAGCAGTTTCAGCACTCCATCCATCATCTCCTTGTGATTGCCATAACCCTACCTATACCCAAACCTAAACCTGTCTCCATCACTGTCTCTATAGTCAAAATGTCATCCTAACCGAATCCTAGTGCTAACCCAACCCCACCCCTGTCTTAATCTATTCCCTATCAAAATCTGTAACCCTAGTTTAAGGCATAACCAAACCTTACCCCTAACTCAACCCTATACCAGCCCCCACCTTACCCTTATTTCTATCCCTCGACCTAGCTCCAACTCTATTACCATAAAACGACATTAAACCATATATCTATATCCAGCTATGACGATACCGAAGGTTAATGATGATGTACATTTTTGTAACTGAAATTTGTGATACTGATTTGTGTGATCTGTTTGTACTTGTTTCCAATGTGCTTTTATGGTCATACTGCTGACCGAACAAAGATTATTTGAACTTGAACCGTATATCTTTACCCTACAATAACATAGACATTTCCCTCGCCCAACCATACCACTTACTGTGAAGCAAACCATTTCACCGACCTGTACCCTAATGTTGAACCACGTAGTAACATGTGCGTAGCCTTTTTTTTTTTTTCTCAAGAGTTTTATATAGTGCGAACTTGACCTGAAGGTATCCGAGCGCTTTACATGAGCACCAGTCACGTTGCCCAAGAACACATTCATTTTTGTTAGGCACTGAGATATTAAGTGATTTGCCCAGAAACACGGGATGTTGAGTGTCATTGCCGAGACTCGAACCCAGGTCCCCAGATTTGAGATCCACCGTCCTAGCCCATTAGGCCACCCTCTCCCATCTCCTACCCTTTCTGTAAAATATTTTTTTCCTAACCTGTGTCTCTTTTAACCTCACACCAATCCTTTCCCTGCCTGGAACTAATCATGAAAAAATGTTACAATGTAAATATCTTCGCACTTTCAGACACTTTGTTCAGACTCCGTTTTTTTTTTAATTCAAGTTTTTTTGCTGTTAAAGTTCAGTGGCATTGGAGCTAGGGGCTGTTGCAGCACCCCGAAAAACTTAAAAGAATTTAGAGGGGGGATGAACAATAAGGGGCTCCTCAAGTGTTTTTTTTCCTGACAATATTGATTGTGTTTCCAAAGACAGGCTGTTAAATAGCCCCTATGCCTTCAGTGAGGTGAAGTTTCACTCCCTGTCTAAACATTATTCCATCACAACAGTATTAGACAATTGTTTTTTCAGGCTAAATGTTTCGAAAATTGGGTCTGACCGTTTGATTTGAACTTTTGACCGAATAATCGTTCCAAAGAACATTATTTTTGTTAAACCTCCTCCCACATTAAAACAGATATTGTTTTTCTTGCTTAAACTGAAAATGTACTGCATCTGTGTAAATTTCAAATGGTTACTTTGAAACCCAAGCCAGTGAAATTGCAACATCTCAGCTGTCGGTGTCAGAGCTGTCCTGAAACTATACTTTGTAACATTGGCATTTCTGTTTTTGTTTCACCAAGAAATATTTAAATTGAAACGAACGCCAAATTCAAATGTAATTAATGTTCATTGCACTTGTAGTGCTAATTTAGCTGTGCAAATATTTAATATACTATATTTGGTATGCAAAACTGGTTCCAGTATCATTATTATAAGATTGTTGAAATTCCCTCTCAATGCTGTAAAATTCCAAAAACATTGGCAAAGTCAAAAGTTAGCAGCAAATGCCAGATCAGTTGGCTTTGGTAATGCTTGTTTTTCAAGGCGCAGATGGGTTGCATCTGAGCAGATTGGGTGGATGGGATTTTGACTTTTGATCTTGTCACAGAGGCATTTTGGGTGCGAGACATAGGCCTTGGAAACGACATTCTACCCTTCACAAGGAGTTGGTTGGAGTAATTTTTCTATGAAAGCATGCTGTTTTTTTGGAGTTACTTATATTTGATTTAAATGCCCTGTGTTTGTCTTTTCTCTACAGTTTTTGGAGGCCTAAACTGATGACGAAGAGAGTTTAGAGAAAGTTAATATGACGGCAGTGGCAACGGATTACGACCACATGGAAATCCAGCAACAGTACACCGATGTCAACAACCGCTGGGAGGATGAGTGGGACAATGAGAACAGCTCTGCGCGCTTGTTTGAGCGATCGCGCATCAAGGCTTTAGCAGGTAGGCAGCTCTCAACCGCTGGTTGTGACTTATGTGTTAGGAGTGGAAATAGGGCACTGTGTGACAATTTGCTGCAGAATGTTTGCTATTCTTTAATAAAGATGTCCACAGACTACCTATTCATGCTGAATTATTTGCCCTTTGATTTACGATTCATATAATTTCATCTTTCCTTGAACATTTTCAGGTTTATGCAAATTGTGAACATTATATTTCTATTTTGTTTCTAATTTTAATCAAATCTGTCAGGAAGTACCTTGATGTAGACCTCAGAAAAATTGCATTAAGCTCTTGGAGGAGATATCATGGAATAAAGAAATAGCCTCAAAGTGCTAAGAGCTAGAAAATAAATGTTTAAAAGCACTTTGGGAAAACTTTGAACATTATCATTTTTTTGTGAGACTGTTCTTGTCTGTGATTTGCGAATTCTTGGAAGTTTCCTTCGAAAGGTTTGTGATGGATAGAACTTGTGAAGTGCAGTTAATACGATGTTGAATCTTCCTGGCAGTTTCCCGCGAATGGTGCAGTCACAGGCAGGTCTGCGGTGTTTCTGCAGAGAGGTCTAATGGTTTGTGCCTAGTCTCCCCGCCTCCTAGATTGCTCCTGTGCAGGCCTGGCAGAACACTTCATTTCCAGGCAGCAAGCCTTCTAGAAACCAAGTTCTTTGCTTACAGAAAGACAAGTGAACTTTCACAGTCTTCTCTATGAGCCCTTCTTCAGGCGTGGTCTCACATTATAATGCAAGATCACAGTAGTTAATTCTAGCATTCTAATTGGCTCAGCTACTTCCCACATTCCAGCTAGGGCGCTAAAAATACTCAATTCTGGTTGTGTGTGTTTTCAAAATATTTTATTGAGGTTTTTATCATAAGTAACAATAAACAAGACCTACAGAAATCTATAATAGATTCATGGTTCCAAGTGTGTGCCGCATACATTGCTGTTACAGCCATCATCAAAATCAGTACAATGTTTTGAGAACATAGGTCTCCT
This sequence comes from Lissotriton helveticus, assembly GCF_964261635.1. Lineage (NCBI taxonomy): Eukaryota > Metazoa > Chordata > Amphibia > Caudata > Salamandridae > Lissotriton > Lissotriton helveticus. The sequence goes on from NC_136067.1 coordinate 1,639,867,243, forward strand.
GACTCCCTACTCTGCGCTTTCCTTCCCTCTGACGAGCACACTTTTCAACTAGAGTGTCAGGTGAGCTAGCCGGCCTGTGCTGGAGTAAAACAGTCTTCAACGGCCACACGTGTTTATTTCCCTAATTTCATTTCTGTAAGTATTTGTTTAAAAGTTGTCCCACGCCTTCGTTGCCTTTTCAGATACTATTTCCTGTGAAGATTTTACACATAAGGCATTTTCAGGATCAAAATAAACACCACTACCCGCGCGCGTGTGTATATGTGTGTGTTTTTATCTGACCTTAAAAAAAGTATTACTTTTTTGTATCTCTTTTTTCTTCTTTCCTAGTTAGCTGCTAATACTGTGTTATTCAAAAAGAGAAAATAATCCGTTTGTATGAAAATAACTCTTATCCACGCCCACCCAAATTCAAAACCAACTGTTGAAGAAAGGCAAAGCGCTTGAGTCCTATAGTATCTCGCAGGTGAAGGTTAGCGAATGAAACTTGTTTTGCCAGTATTTGGACCGGTCAGCTCAAACACACTGAGGAAACTCGGCCATTCCACTATTTTTCCTCCTATCCTGTACTGAGCTGTATGTTCTCTGGCGCTTTTTCATGAACAAGGAATTCAGCGCTATGATTCCGCTTGTTCTTTTGAAAATATAAACACTGACCTTTTTTTCTACACAGAGGGACGGTTCTGGTTTAAGGTTCCTTTGTCCCTAGGCTACATTACGCTCGGTTCACCCTAGAAAGTCTCCTAACTCCGAAGGCGCTGAAGAGTAACACACTGAAAACATCACCCTGGCTTCTATGCAGGTTACAAATCCCTGGAATATAAAGTTTAATTCTGCAGTGCGTACAGAGAGAGCCATTTGAAGGTCAGAAGAAATAGAAGACGGCTTGTGTCACGTGCATCAAATGACCTCCGGCGGGGTTCTCCTCGAGGAAGTGTAAAGCTGCAGAGCAGTTTATGTGTTTAGTAAATTATCGTGAGCATCCCGTGGTAGCGTGCCCACATTCCTGACCTCTGGATGAAATGCCTCATCGCTGTGGCACATAGCGTGCTGCCGGCAGCCACGAGCCAAGCGCGCCCTTTCCGGTCACGGCCGGAAGTTCTCGTGACACTGTTTATCTCTCTGCCTTCCATAATGCCTCTGATGCGCGGGTCCTCCTGCAGTGGCATGGAGCGCTCAGTTCGATGTCCGAGGAGGAGGAGGGCTAGTGTTGTCGTCCAGTCACCAGGTCTTTCCGCGTTAGAAACGCTCAAGTGCTTTTTCAAGGCGTTTCCTCCTGAGCAATAAATAATACAGACACAATAAGCACTTGTCGGATATTTAATACACGCAGTGATGCTAAATTATTCACATCGCTTGACATTAGCTGGTGTTTGTCTCAGGTGGAGGTGCGATTCTGCCTTTCCAACAGGTAACACCTGTTATACTAAGCCTGTCATTTTTGTTTACTTGCTTTTTCATTTAATTTTTAATTCGTTATTAAAGTTATTCTGAGACATTATTTCAGATTGACTAGACTCGTGCATTCTTGTGTAAATTCCCGACTGAGTGTTGGACCATTCTCGGTTTCATCCTATGTGATTTTTTTCGTCTTGGGGTGTAATGGGTATGGTGCACTTGGTAGTCTTGGGGATGTCACTGAAACAGGAAGCTTTTGAGAATGTGGGGTATAGGTGATCTCTGGGAGCAGGAGAGGTGCCAGAGTCCTGCGGAATGTAAAGAGAGGGAAGCTGGGAGGTGAAGGCTAGCGACTGAAGCAGAATCCGCATGGTATTGCATGATGGGGTATTGCTGGAGATGGTGACTATGTGGAAAGCGTGGCCACACAACACTAGAAATCAATTTCCCATACCGAGTACCTGGCAAAATGCAAATTCTGTATTTTCTTCCAGCTGGGCACTTCTGAAGTAACACCAGTAATCCGTGCCTTAATAGGGAGTTATAGCGAGCTTGATAGAAGAAAACATGCCTCATTTACAGATCTAGTTGAACCACTGGTCTGTAACAAGGGTACTATCTCAACATCACTTTGATAAAACCTGTTTTCACTTACACGTTCTATTGTTGACCTGTTGGACTCTGGCCTCATTAGGCAATATAAGAGGTAACACATGGATCAGGAATTTAGTTGCTCTTTTTCAATGCCTAGTTGAAAAGATCTCCACTTCCAGTCAAGTCGCTCTTTGTGTATTCACTCAGCCACATTCTCAACCATCGTATACTTCAATGGTAATTCAACAAATATTTATTTGGAAACATGAAGTACGCTATGGGCTTTCATGCTAATGCCACCGCTTCTCTCCACCGATTGTGCTCACTTTACCAACATGCTAAGTGTTTTGCACCTTTGACTCCTCTTTTTTTACTGCTCTGTCCTTTGTTATCGCTTGAAAATGTTGCAAATAATGAGTTGGTCCTCCCTCAACTCAGGGATACAATTCCTAAGAAGATCAAAGCATACATAATGAGGTGATCATTAATGGTGCTTCTGTTCTGTGGTCATCATAATTCCAAATGTTGCACTTGAGGGGCCATTTATTTATGGAATTCTATCATCAGGATATGACGCTGTCCATTTCCCGTTGGGCGCTGTCGCTCACAGACACTTCCACATTGACTATTTTTCTTGGTCTCTTTTCTTTAAAGCGTTAGGGAGGTTATTTCCTTGCTCTGGCCATCTTAAAATTGGAAGATTTCCTTTTTGCACATCTCTCCCAAGCCTGTACAAGGGCCATTTCAAATAAACAGGAAGTCCCCTTAGCGGCGCCTAAGATTGACCTAGTTAAGTAAAGTAAAACTTCCTTCCCTCTGGAGAAGATCATTATTCCGAAGGATGTGGTTGACATTAAAGTTGAATCCACTGTGTTCCCATAATTCCTTTTACATGTTAAAGGAATTTCGAGTGGCTAAATCCTAGAAAGGGCCTACAAGCTATTTCTGAAAGAAAAAAAACAATTTAAGCATTGCAAAGTAACTTAGAGTTGAGTAAACCATCCTTAACGTTCTAAATGTGGTCTTATGACCGAAACACTCCTAGGCTGCCTTGTTGCTTCGTGTAGTTTTTAGCATTTGTATGTGTAGTGCATGTTTCTCACCCAGATTCATCGCAACTTCGCAGTGGGCACATATTCAGGGAACAAAGAAGTATTCCTTAAATTTCATTGATTACCAAGTCTTTATATTTAGTACAGAGGAATTACCTGATGGGATTTACAGTGTAGCCATAAACAATAGTGCAGTTGAGTCGGTGTTTAACGTTTTAACACTTTTCATGCTTAGATGCTATAGAAAGGACGTGTACCTATTCGCAAGGCAAAATGTTTGCAGCACAGGAGCTGAAGAGTTAAACAAATGTCCTTTTAGGTAAACTTCTGCTGTATGCTATTCTTCTCCTGTGGCCATGTTTGATTTGGTAGCACTTTTTTGCGTTTTAATTTGACCATCACCGAACAGGTATGCATTGTTGTTCAACACTTAAGTTAGACATATTCTTTTAACTTGTATTCGTCTCTGTGTAATCTCAAAATTAAAACCCTAATTGTTATCTACATTTTAAAATGGTTAGTAACATAGCCTCTGGTGTTTATTTTTGTCTGTTTTATGTTGGCGCATTTTTCCTTGCTGTTAGCTGTTTTTCTTACTTGATTAATAAACATTATTGGGAGTGAAGTAAGTGGTGCGAGAGGTTTTGGCAGTTGCATTGATTTCCAGTTTGCAGAGACATTAGGGATATTGCCGATGAAGGACTTAATGGGCATGGGTAGATCTGAGAAAGTAGTAAATGAGCCCTTCATGCAAGATTATTTGACATTAATGTAGCTAGTTTTCAGAGCATGTTTCTCTAGAACCTGAAGCCAGCAAGACCACCTATGCTAGCGGTGGCTCTGAACCAGCCTTCTCCGTCTAGCTTCTGGTGTTTTGAATCCTTGGACATTGTTGGTGTTTTTCTCAAGACGGGTCCTGTAGATAATGTACCGTACTTCAAGAGGAGGGAGATCGGACCTTGGTCTATGGTATGAAGGTCTGCAACGATAAAAAGGGATGGATCTGTATCATCATTCTAAACTGGATTGTACAACCACGAATGTCCGTGACTAGGGATAGGATGCTATTGATTTCTCAAGGAGGGCAGCGTATTTAATGCAAGCGGTGATTGCTCTTTTTCTTACTTCAATTCCTAGGCTGTCTGCAAGTATTGTTCATTTTGCACTCCATTTTGTTCAGGGACACACTAGTTCTAATGTTCAATAGTGGGGATATCTTTTGGCCTGTTGGAGCCCGTCGGCGTGTCGGTAACGATACCTAGATTGTGTTGCATGCTGTTCTGTTGCATGTTCTCAAGGACTGTATCAGGGTTTAGCTATCTGAAGTTGTGTAGCATCATGCATGATTGGACCCAGACCTAAACATGGGCGCTGCTCTTGAATGTTACCTGGGGGGCTGCAATATATTGAAGGCCGCCTGCTGCCTCTGTTCTTAGAGGAACAAGGCTGTTCATGCCGGAGGAGACTTAATGTGCCCCCGTTTAACATGAGAGCCTGAAGGACGATAGTATAGTACAGAATGTTTATCCTGCTGTGATTATGACTAGCACTGCTATCATTCCCTGGATTCCTCCTTCACTCCCTCCCTACCCCCAACCATCACTCCCTCCCTATCCCCAACCATCACTCCCTCCCTATCCCCCCATCCACCACTCCCTTTCACTCCCTCCCAATCCCCCACACACCACTTCCCACAAAGGTGGATTATAATCCTGGAGCGATTTATTGGTGATATTTCAAAGAATCATATTTTCTCAGTGACTTGGACCATTAAACATTTTGAGGAGGCAAACGTGGCTTGACTCTGGGGTGACTGACATCTCTTCCGAGAGTGGGTGTTTCTGTGGGACACATCTGGGCTATTAGTAGCTCTTCAATACAAGTCTAGCTGGGGTATCTGTATGGTTGGAGGATGGGATATTTCTGTTATACTTCATGACTCTTCTTTCCTCCGCATGGTGCCCATTTTGAATGTGTTTCAGGATTTGTTATTGCATTTGCACCCTGTTTGGGCCATGCAGTGTGGCCTAGGGCCCAATGTCTGGTTGATGTGGAATGATAGAATAGAAAATAATGTTCGATTTGGGAGCCTAATTGAGTGGGAATGTCTGGGGGGCTGAAGCTCTGCTGGGTTACAGGGAAAGGGGGGCTGGATGTGTGCCGAGGCTGCCTCTGTGCAAATAGATCACGGAGGGTTCCCTGTGATTAGATGCAAAGAGGGACTGTTGTCCAGGATGACTTGGAGCAGTGTTTGAGTATCAAGGGTGCCCATGAGTGACTGAAATATATATGCACCTGGTGTATGCACCTGGATATGCCAATCTCTTACCATTGTGCCAGCAAGTACTGAGGTGCAGGGGTTAACTAGGTCTGTCAGTCCTTGAGTTTTGCTGTTGTTCGGATAGGAATGGCGATAGATGGGTGGGATTGTGCACTGAAATTTGAAACAGTCATACCAAAAGCCCCGCTACATGTACTGGTTGATTACTGGAGACACCTGAACCCCTGAATTGATGTTATACCTATTTTTAAAGTTTATGGTCGTTTTTGATTAACACACCCATTAAACAAGATGTTTAGCTCTTTCTGGACTGGCCATTTCTAGAAGCCTGGATTAACTTTGACGCAGAGATAGATAGACGATATGAATTAAAAACAAATGATCCTGCAAATTCTTTTTCCAGAACTTTAAACAGTCAATGAAATCCAGTAATGGTGATTGTATTTTGTAGGTTGGGAGATGTACGATAAACACAAATGTGATCTGAGGTGTGGTGTAAATTTTCATGCCTTACAAAACCCGCCTCCCAGTTAACGAAAGCTTCCCAAGGGTTGACACCTTGAGAGTGCTCTGATTCAGCAGAGCAGCCTCACAAAGAGAGATCTGAAGCTGGAGAGAGGCTGGTAAATAATTGAGCAGATTCCAGGACTGCTGAGCACACCGTTGAATGGAGGTCACAGGGGAAGGACGGCCAAGAGAATTCACTTGATACAGAAGAGGAGAAACCTAAAACCGGCAGCGCTAAGTTAACAGATGCGCCCATTCAACCATCCCCAGGCCTCTTGGCTCATTGCGGTCTGGTCCTTGAGATGAGCAGTCATTTTAAAGGGGCCGTCCAGTGAATGATGTCACAATAGTTGTCAAAATCCCATACCTAGATCATCAAACATAGTTCCATTCTAGAAGGCCTGCTTTGGTGATGGTTAGTGAACATGTCTGTATAAAGCGATCTGTGTTTTTTCTTTTCTCTGGATGAACGTCTCAAGACTCCTAGCAAATACCACATGTATTGTAGAGCTGGTAAAGTGGATGCTAGCAAAGACTCGTGTGGCATGCTTGGGCACATCAATAATACTGCACTGCAATCCTTGATTCAGATACTGCACCAGCATTTTTTTAATCCCTGTTTTTCCTTGCATGCTTCCTGGCTCTATAGATGCATTAAACAAGTCGCCTGGAGTAAGATGAATCTCTCTCTTGCAGTATGACATGAAAAATAGTATGAAACAGTAAATTGAATAAAAAAAACAATGAGGTCCATTGCACGAAGCGCCTTTGTAATATTTGTTCTTTTGTCTTTGAACTAAAAGCGCACAATGAAATAATTTGCTAAGATAAAAAAAAACAAAAAAAACTAGTCTAGGAGAAAATTATTAAAATCCTAGTCACTGGCATTGTAGATGTAATGTTTTACTTTAGACTTTTCTCTAACACTTCTCCAAAGTCAACATGGTGCTATTCCCTGAAAAATTGTTTCAGAATTTATCATTAATAAGTATCACAGAACACATTGGATTACATCATCTGGAGGGAGCCCTCTATTAGTCATGTTGTAGATTCAGTTTTCCAAAACCAAGGCATATTTCCCCTGTAAATGGATGTCCTTTTAGTGTTTCAACTCAACGTGTATTCTCATTTAGCCTTTTCTCCAAAGAGGGCATTTTGAATGCCATCTTCCAGGACCATATCTGTGCTGAGCTTATGTGGAGGCAAGCTATTCAATAGCGTAAACACCTTTGACTTTGATGGTGCTTGTAAATACGGCACTATTCCTAACATAAACAAGGGATGTCAGTTCTAAGGTGAATTATTTGAGGACAAAAAAATTCGCCCATCAAGGCACGAGGCATTTGAGGTTTCAGGTGCCATGGCTGGCTTTAACACTGGTGGCACCCTGTGCAACAATGTTTGTTGGCACCCCCCAATGACCACCTCCGCCAGTCATTCCCTCGCTACCACCCTTTTTTAACATTAGGATGATCAAAGACTGGGGAAAAATCATAACGCTCTAATTAATACCTTGCTGTTTGCATGCAGCTCTTTGATGACAGTTAATGGCTCACTGTTCTATGTTAGGATTTTAACCCGTTGACCGCGGCGCGAATTCCGCCCCGGTGAGGGCATTTTAATCAGTGGGCAGAGTTTGGATGGCCCCGGCCGTCCCCTGCACACGCCCACCGTCACGTGGGACGGACGGGGGCCGTCCTTCGCATGGAAGGAGTTAACGCATAAACTGCAAGTAACAAAAGGATCTCTCTGACAAATGCAGTAACCCACTGACCTGTTTACATTGTATGCACTTTGTTATCTGCAGGGTACAGGTTCTTTGCAGCAGGCACATTAACACTCTGCGCTTCCTTACCAGGAGTCAAAACTTCCATTGGACAAAACCCCAATCTCTCTCTAGGAAGAACATTAATCACGGATTTATCTTGACATTTTTATTGTTGCCTATAAATTGCACTGGTCACACCACCTACAGCCGGCCCTGTCAGTACCTTGGTGAAATGACCCTTGGCCTCTTGCATGGGAGGCAGTAAGGGGTTGAGTGAAAGTGAATGCCTGATGAATTTTCCACTGTGCTGCAAACGCAGTAGCTGTTAGATTCTCTGCTATAGCTCCCAGCGATAAAACTCGAAATAAGAATGCGATAGAAATGAAGTCTATAAACTTGCACTTATGGTCATTCTTTCATGTTTATTTCTGAGGAGGGTGGCCGAAGAACTTATGTTTTGATATATATGTCTGGGGAAAGTTTGCATAAAGGTGTGCCAATTAGAGCTGACAAAAAGCCTTATAAATGACATGGGGTTGCATACCCATGGTTGGCCAAGAGGGGTCTTTTATGTTCTTCCTATGTACTGCCGCCACTCCCGCCATGTTGGGGTATTTTCAGCCGCCAGTATTAGCAGTTTTCCTTTCCTAGTTTAGCACACATTTCACTGTTTTTCTAATTGTATTTCACTTCTTCTGTTTAGTTAGGTAGAGGAGCTAGTCTAACCTTTTTCTTTCCTGTTAGTGCACGTTTTAACTCAGTCAGCCATTTATCCTGCACTGCCTCTGTTTACTTTTCTGCCACCGGCCTCGCCGCTTGCTTCCCACGATCCTGTCCACCCCGCTTCCCTCCACCCAGCGTCCCGCCCCCTCCAGGACCTACTTAATGCGCAACCCCCACTGGGCAGGTCCTTTCACCAGCTCCCCTTGCTGCAACCAGGTCCCCTTTGCCGCTGCTTGTGTGCAGCTGACCTTCCCCGCTTGCTGCCACTCTTCAGTTATTGTAATTGTATTTCTCCGCTTCTGTTTTAGGTAGAGGAGGCAGTCTAACCTTCTTTCCTGTTAGTGCCCGTTTTAGCTCAGTTAGCTGTTACTCTTGCACTGCCTCTGTTTTCCATTTACTTTTCTGCTGCCGGCCTCGCCGCTTGCTTCCTGTGCTCCCGCTTCCCGCCCTGCCCTCTCCCTAGGACCTTCTTAATGGAGACCGCACCGCTGGCGCACCAAAGGCAAACCTGTCTGCACCCATCTGTGCCCAGTGCGAGGAACCCTGGATCTTACACCCCACACAGCTACTCTGCCACAGATCTCTGAGCCTTGGACTCCAGACAGCTGCTGTTGTGCAACACTACGCAGCACCAGGGGGCCATTCGCCCTCATGCACTGCCGTTTCATCTGCAGCACCGAAGCCCCCAGCAATGCCAGAGACGCCGTAAACACGACTGCATCCCCCAAGCCTACCGAGACGCTACTTCAGTGCATCATAATCAATGCACGATCTCTCGGAAAATGCATCACAGAGATCTGGGACACCATCTCATCCCTTGCCCTGGATGTCTTTTTCCTCAGAGACCTGGCTGAACCCTGCCTCCACGCTGGACATTGCTCTCACCACCCCCTAAGGCTACAAGATAATGCACGGGACCGAATAAACAAACACTGAAGTAGAATTGAGATCATCTATAACAACACCATCTGATGCGTGAACTCCTAGGGCAACTAGACTTCAATAATGAACACCTAAACTTCCAACTTTACACCGACCATCAGCTACAGACCACCAGGACCACCCCCCAGCTTCTGCAACGCCATCCCAGACCTCATTGCCCTGCAACCCATCGACTCCCAGCACTACATATTCCTAGGAGACCTCAACTTCACCTCAATGAACCGACAGAGACAAACGCAACGGACCTCCTGGGAAGCATGAGCAATACTGGCCTCAAGCAACTTGTTACCTACCCTACTCACATCGCAGGACACACACTCCACCCCATCCTCACTTCCAGCAAGCGGGTCCAGTACAACCATGTCTCACAGCTCACCTGGACCGACCACTACAGCATCCACTTCACCATTTTATTACCCACCAGCACTGGCCTCCTGCCCCCCAGCTCCATGTGCAGAAACAGGAAAAAGATATCAGAAGACCAGTGAAACAACGCTCTCAATGCCCACACACCACATCCAACCTAGAACAACCTTGAAGAACTTCTCCCAATTACACTATTGCCTCCACCAAGCCAGCCAAAGCCAAAAGACCCGCCAGAAGAGCCTGCTGGTTCTCTGCAGAGCTGAAATCCACCAAATGCAACTGGCAGCAACTGGAGAGGAAATGGCGCACCAGCAAAGAGATGGAGACCACACCACCTGCAAGACTGCACTCAACCAGTACCACCACCTCCTGAAAGAATCAAAGAAAAAAACCCTAGCAGATAGCATAGAAGCCAGCACAAACTGCAGCAAGGAGCTCTTCACCATTGTGAAGTTCTCCAGCCCTGCAGCCGCCAAGAACCACATTAATCCCTCCCAAGAACTATGTGACACCTTGGTGGACTATTTCCACAACAAGATTTCAGTATTTGCAAAAACGTCAAACACCAACCCTCCACCGCTGACTGCATCAATCTGCTCACACCCTGGAACACCAAAAGCGAACACCTGCTCACCCACTAGGTTCCTCTCTCAACTCCGGCCACAATCGCCATCATGAACTCCCTACACTCTGGAGCACCCATGTCCCCAGGACATCTTCAACCTCGGAAGCAAGACGATTGGCGACAAACTCAAAGTCCTAAACACTTCCATTGCTTCGGCCTCCCTCCCTGTGGACTGGAAACATGCCAAAATAAGGCCTTTCCTGAAGAAACCTTCTGCCGACACTGCAGAACCAAAGAACTACAGGTCCATCTACCTTCTCCCCTTCCTAGTGAAGCTTCTCGAGAAGGCCATCAACCAGCAACACCTCAAACACAACAATCTCCAGGACCCCTCTCAATCCAGACTCCGTGCCAACCACAGCACAGAAACAGCCCTGATCGCAGCCACTGACATTAGGGCCCTCCTGGATCACAGAGAAACTGCAGCCCGCATCCTCCTGGACCTGTCCGTCGCATTCAACACCATCTCCACCACATCCTTATCAACAGACTCCACCACATCGGAATCCAAAAATTAAATGGATAGCCTCCTACCTAACCGGAAGAACCCAGAGAATCTGTCTTCCATCGTACATCTTGGAATCCAAGAACATCATCTGCGGCATCCCGCAAGTATCGTCCCTCAGTCCCACCCTTTTAAACACGTCCATTACCCCCCGGCAAACACCATCAGAGCGCATGGACTATACATCATCTCCTACGCTGACACCCAGCTCATCCTCTTGCTGTCAGAAAACCCCTCCACCACCAGAGCCAACTTCCACAGATGCGCGATGAACATCGCAGAAAGGATGAAGGACAACTGTCTCAAGCTCAACCCAGACAAGACGAAAGTCCTCATCTTCGGGAACACCACCTCACCATGAAATGATGCTTGGTCCCCTGTGGAACTCTGCTCACCCCTCACCCCGACAGACCACGCCCGCAACCTGAGCATCCTACTTGACAGCAAGCTATCTATGAAGAATCAAGTTAATGCAGTATAATCTGCCTGCTTCTACACCCTACATCAGCTCTGCAAGATTTTCAGATGGCTATCAGTCAACACCAGGACAGTCACGCAAACCTTCGTCACCAGCAGACTGGCTTGTGGAACACACTCTAAGTAGGAATCACCACACGCCTCTTAGTAGGAATCACAACACGCCTCTTGAAAAGACTACAGACAATACACAACGCAGCTGCAAGACTCATCCTCGACCTCCCCGAACAGACCCACATCACACCACACCTAAAGAAACTAAACTGGCCGCCGATTCAGGAGAGATGACCTTTCAAGATGCTGACCCACGCATACAATACCCTGCACGATGAAGGACCAGCAAACCGCAACAAACTCATGACCTTCCACCGACAAGACACATGCGATCCGCCACCTTCTTCATCGCTGGCACACTCCCGGACCAGCAACAGGAGAGGACGCTCTTTTTTACACCTTGTGGCCAAGGCTTGGAACAGCCTACCACTGCACCTCAGGGCCACCTCAATGCTCCATGAGTTCAGGAAGGAACTCAAGACCTGGCTGTTTGAATGAACAGAATATTTCCGTAACCTACCCTCTCCGGTGCCTTGAAACTCTCAGGGATGCCTTCCAGCGCTGTACAAATCCTTGATTGATTGAGTGATTGATTGAATGTCATGGAGCACTTATACATTATTTCAACCTTGTGTTTCCTGGTATGCTTCATATTTATGATCTGTAATTGTACTGAGCTATGCAGCCTCCCTGAATCATTGAAAGCAGCGCCTCTTTCAGTCTGTAGCTTAACTGATTTGTTTACTTGGCTTCCAGCTGAATTATGGCTAAAGAATTGGATAGGTGGCATCCTCTAGTCCATGAGGACCAGGCTCTTAGAGTGGTCAACACCAGCAGGTTCTCGCTGTAGCAGGCCTGTTATTTACTGGAAGGGGAAACGGTGCAGATACTTTATGAATTGCAGGGTGGTTAGTGTTGAGCTGAATGCGAGAGGTCTGTAGCCAGCACTCTTTTGCTGCTACTCTTTAGATTGAGCGTAGTTGAACTGCTTCAACAGCTCTGCTTTCAAGAGTTTTCTGAGTCATAGGTGGTCGAATTCACCCCTGATATGTGGATCTAAAGCTTGTGACCTTTGGAGGTGGTTGATAGGAGTATTGTAATGTGTAGCCAGTTTGAGTAACGAACCCGGGGCTTTGCCCCATTAGGTCTTGTGCATGTGAATAAAACCTGGGGTTTAATTCTTTAATTTTGCCTTTAATCCTGGCAAAGTCTTCCACAGGGGAGGGATGAGTGCATCTTTGTGCTGTCGGTGAGGGTTTTGGATAGTTGTCACGCTGCACTTCCAAGGAGCCCGGCACAATGGGCAGGCATGCTTTCAGTCTTGGTCCCATGCGCTCAGTGCTGCCTACATAGTCTGACAGGATGCCCCATAAGCGTTGCACCGCAGTATGTCAAATTGCCATCCTTCTGTGTCCTTGTGTTCTCTTAGTTGGATAAGTCAGGTTACAACCAAAGGGAAAATCCATATTCAAGACCCCAATGCTGCTGGAACTCATGGCTCCAGCCTTAAAGAGGCAATCCAGGCCAGGGCACACCAGACTTCTGACCTTACACAATGAAGTCTCAAGTAACTGAAAAGTTCTTAATGATCGATGTAGAAGGATCCTTGTTAGTAGAAGAACAAGATGATTGCTTTGCCTGTTCAGATTCCTTCTGGTTACTGGGAACTTGTGTTTACAGAAACAATACGCTTTGAGGCAAAGGATTACAGAGACTTATGATGATCTCTCCAGACCAGTCATGTATCATTTTAAATCAAGTATTATCAAAACCAGTCGGTCTTTGCCAATCTGCTCAACAATTTTGGCTTTGGCAATGCCGGATGCTTTTGAAGTTTTGCCAATTTAAATAGAGAAGCTGCCTTTAGTTATATCTAAAGTGTTTTACCAAGGGCTCGCACAAAGGCATGCAGAGAAGTTCTCTGCCTGAGATTTACCTCTCTATTTGCACCATTGAATGTTCACTAGTATATTTCCAGTCATCTTCCATGGTATGGCGTCGACGCCATACCAAGTTTTTATGAGTAAGCGACTACTTTCTGCATGGAAGACCTCCATATTTCGTGTTAGTGCTGAAATGCTGAAACTGTAAATTTACAAAAGGTTCAAGATTGAGGATACCAGCATAGCAATGGAAACAGAGGTGCGCAGCAACAACCACAATAATGCAGAGAACCCGAATAAACAGTTTAAGAAACCGAAGTAAGTCAAATGATTTAGATAGAATTTGGATCAGTGAAACGTAATGTCTTTCACTGCAATAAAAAGTATTGCAATTAGAATATTTTGGTTGGTCGTTTTGCTTTTGGATAGGTTTGTAGTTGTCCACAGCCAAAATGGCTAATATAGTCAGACAAAAAGATGGAGCACAGCATCCATGTCCACCTTCAAGTATTTGTGCTAATGTGAGAATTACTGATTTGTTACATCAAAATGAAGATGTAACTAGAATCAAGGCATACCACCGAGACGAGTAGATATAAACCTGCATATGTTGCAGATCTTTGGCCAATGTTTTCCCCTCACAGTTATTAATAGACACGTTGAAATCGCATCACTCATGGGCAAAGTCTGTGAGAAAACAAATCAGTGTTTGTCTCAGATACTTCAACAGCTATCAGTAGAAGCTGAAACATTTTAGCAAGTCATGCAAACAGTATCTTCTATTTAAGACATTCCAACCATTGTAAATGAAATGGCGCTGATTCCTTTCAATGATGTAACTATTTGACTGTCATATTAAACTGCGTCCAAAGCCAGAGTGAGACTCTGTAAACTCTGTAAAAGATATGTTTAAAGGGCAAAGCAAAGAGTATTTAATGATTGGTGAACCTGCGTTTGTTGCAAATAGTCCTCTTCGTACGTAGACATTGTATAAAACATTTGAATCTATAAAAATTTAGTGCACTTCTGACTCTGTCAACATATGGTGGATTGATGTCTATATGTTCTGGGTATGCAGCAGCCAACTTTGAAGGCACTGATCCCAAAGGACTAACTTGATGGATTTCAGTGCATTGATTAATAATAAACCGATAAAACTATCAACCTCACTCCATTAAAACTTTTCAGTTCATCTCGTATAAACTATTTAGTGACACCATTGATGGCCAATCATTAGAGAAATGGTCCTATAACACCATTATGTGCCTCTGGTTAATTCCCCTGAATTGTCTTGGATTAGGATCCTTTACTAGGTGCTAATGGTTTATAATCGAGAGGTCCCAACCCAAGGCTCTAGTGCCAACCCTCGGGTGATCACACGAAGGTAAAGACCCCTCTGTGTCCATGCAGGAAACAAATATTCTACCATTGAACTCTGATGGTACTTTAGGTTTCTGGATTTCCTTTCAATTCTGTGACCTAACAGAGAAGTTATTTTCCTTAATCCCAGTTGCTGTTGGAAATTGGAGATGAAATGCACAAAAGGCAAATGAATGTCAAGACAAATTAAACGCAGAGGTATGCTGTAGCGCAAATCTGCTTTGTCTTGTTATCTGGGTGTAAAACCTTTGTGACATTTCATTGCTGTTTAACTGAGTTGCATGAAAAGAGAATAATTAATGAGTGCATCCTTTACGAGCAGCTGTTATTTTGTTGTTCTGTCATTATGGAGTTGCTAACGTCGGTATCTTTGTTGAAATCCCGTTTTTTTGCTTTTTTAATCCCTCACACGTCTTCTTTTGCCCTTTGACCTCTGTGCACCCTCCCCCCTTTGAAAACCGAACACTCTACTCTTTCTGGCTTGTTCCTCTGCTGTGTTCTCCCTTCTTTCCATCTGTTTCCAGAACCGCTAGCATATCCACCTGTTCATGTGTAGCCCCTTTGAGGTGTCTCTTCTCCCTCTGCTTGCTTTTAATGCTGTGTTGTGTTTACCTTTTCAAAGCGCCAGGACGCCCCTTTGCTGGGGCAGCTGTGCGCGGTACAAATAAAAATAACATAACATAACATAATTGCCTGCCTATTCTCCCCTTTTCCCACCTCTCTTCACTGATTCGGTTTACCATTCCGCCCCTTTCATTTCTGTATACTGCTGCCTTCTCTTAACCCTCTCTTAGCTTTGCTTCCTCCTCTTTAATCAGTGTTGTACTATTTTCATCTTCACTCATGCTGTTTGCCACAATTTCAACTTTTCTTATATATGGCATTGTTCTTTTCCCATATCTGTGGCAAGTCTGTCCTCGCTTGCATTCCCCAGTAATGTTAGGCTGGCGAACAAAACGCCTGTACCACCACCCCCACTAGTAGTGCTTCTTTGCCACATAAGGAACTGCTCATTGAAAAGGCATCTGCTTGAAGAAACAAGGGACTTGAGTTAGTAGTAAAAGCACTTTTCTGTGTTTCCTGTTTTAGGTCTCGCCTACGCAGTGCACATGCCCTGCATAGGAGGGCCTTTACCCGTTGCTCTGCTCATTTTTCAAGCACACAATTGTGCTTGTGGCAGTATCCACCTTGTGGGAGCGAGCAGGGGAGCGCCACAAGCACAAGTGCAGTGCTTGAAAATGAGCAGACTGCTTGCGCTTTCACATTCGTTCGCTCTAGCAAACACCTTCTCCCCCCCCCCCGTCGGCCCCCAACCGCCGCTCACCTCAGGGCTTCACGTGCCACCAAGCGTACTCTGGTCTCCGTTGCAGCACCGACGCCGCAGCTCTCCGTCTTTCACCGGCACCCTTCTTTCCAACAAAGCATTTCTTTACACTACTACACTCAATTCACGCCCCTCTCTCTAATCGTTTAAATGCCCTGCATCGTCCCTGCCAAAATTAACTTCTGCACGTCGTTTACCTATGTCTTCCCTCTTTTACTGTACTCCCCCGCCCTCATCACGCTCCATCACCCCCCCTTCCGCCCCACCCTCTTGTGTCTTAAACAAGTCGGTGTAAAAAGAGGGAGGATAGTCACAGCAAACGATTCCAGCTGATGTGTGCACTTCACATGGCAAAGTGTGCCCCTCACGCACGCACGCACATTCGATCCTCGCGAACCCTTCTTCAGGCTTCTTGTCTGCGTCGCCACATAATGATGCAACTCCCCCATCCTCTGTCTCCACGCGTCGCAGGTGCCACCAGGCGGACTCCCTTTGACTGTAAATTATTCTCTGCCAGGGCTGCCAAACTTCAGAAGAGCTTCTTTGTGCTCTTCGTAAGATTCCCTTATTATTCCATTTCAGGAAAGCCTCGAAAACCTACCTGGGTTTTTAAGAGCAAAGTCTCTTTTCTGTCATTCTGAGCTCTGCTTAGCACTGGAGATGCCTCTCGAGGTATTTGTTGCACTTAAGACATTGTATAACATACCATAATTCACCTAGAGTATACAAGGGCAGCTTTTCTATTGACTCCATCATTCATGTCTCCCTCAGTCAAGGATCATGGTCTTTTGCCACCACTTCCTTCATTCATGTCCTGGTCCCCATGCCTCAGTGCTTAATTTGAGCCGGGGTTTCTGGTGCCCGGCACCAGCAATTAATCGTCAACACCGGCACTTATGGCAGTCTGCCATATGGTGGCGCTGTGTTTCTAAATTAGCACAATGACAGTTTATTATTAATACAATGTACATTAAAATAGCGAATACCTGCCCCCCACACCCCCTCCAATCCACTCTTATAGCTTTGGGGGCCAGGAATAGTCTGAATTGTCGCACTTGTTGGAGTGTGATGGTTAGTACTGTCATTTGCATCACTGGCAGACACAATGGGTGGATCAAGCTGCTGTGGTCTCCTGACGAGATCCCGGGCACTCGTTTTTTTTATTTACAAATTAAGCACTGACATGGCTCCATCTGTTATTGTGGTCCAGTCTTCTTTTACCACTGTAGCTTGGTTACACTTGTTTACTGTTTTTTTGTATGTTATGTCTGCATTAACGTGTTAACATTTCTGGTCATTGGACAGTGTCAGCCGACTGCATTGGAGTCAATAAAACACGTGCTTCATTCCATACACAAGTCGATGCAAATGCATTCACGTTTTTAAAACCACTTTCTTTGTACAGGGCTGCGAAACAGCAGCATGATTTTCCCACTCAATGTAATCCATCGAATCTCATAGTACGCGCTGACCTTTACATGAAGCCCCCAGTTGAACAGTAGCGCTAGGCTGCTGTTTGGTTTACAAAGCACTAATAGTCATAAATGTATAAAATAAACAGGAAGCATTTATTTACAGACGAAATGAAGTGAAATTAGGAACTTGAAAGGCATTCAATTAGAAAACAAGCTTTGGCATAGCCAATAGGTCTCCCTTTGCAACCTTATAAGTGTTTAGACATGCAACAGTTGCTGCTGTTGCAAAAAAGATATTTTGCTGCATGACTACATACTTATAAGGTCCCAAAAGCGAGACCTATTGGCTATGCCAATGCTTTCTTTTTTTACCAGTTATTCATGATACCTGTGTTTTCGTGCTTTGTTTGTGGGTCTGGCTAGAAACCGCTTTAGCTGCTTGAATCCCTTGTGTCATCATTTCTTCTAAAGCAGTTAAAAAAGAAGCACGTCAGTGAGTGGCTGGGGTTTAGGTCAGTCGTTTTCAACCGTTGGCTTTGTTTTTTGTTTTTATGGTTTGCCATTGCTAGGAAGGGGTTTTCCATGAAGGCCATGGCATTTTGTGAATAGTTACATTATCCCATCAATTTCCCATTAGGTTTTGATACTGAAGACTCAAGTAGTCCTTTTTTTTAAAACTGCAGACACTGCAAGATGTGAATCTTGCATATGAGGCCAGTAAGTTCTCTGATGTATTTACGTTGCCGCTACATTTCCATGGCTGATTCGTGGCCATGTTGTTCGGGAAGTGGATGCTGTTTGCATACCCTAGCCTATTATAAACAGGCAGTGTAAGTCACTGATCACCCTTGCCCATTGAATGTTCTGCTTCCTTGTCATAACATGATTCTGGATCTATGTTTTTTGTTCACAAATTAAGGACATGTATGCACCAAGGCTCTCTTCAAAACGCAACGAAAATACTGGCCTTTTGTGCATGTTCCACTGCTACCGGCATTTGATAATGTAAAGTACACACGCATGTTTTCTTACAAATGCAACAAAATACTCTTTATTGGTCTATGTTCTATTGTCACATTATTTCCATCCTATGACAACAAACGGCCTTGCTCTACTATATAAATATCACTTTCAAATTCTAAACAAATACCCTCTTATATACATATAAATGCATTTGCCTATTGTATAATACTAACTTTGCTTCCATAACACTTTCCCAACCACCTTTGCTTCCATAACACGTTTCCACTATCTTTCATAAGACTTCTTATCATGACACAATGTGCCTTTATTTACATACCAAAATAACTTCAAAATTAAAAAAAATCCTTCACAACAACTCTACCTATAGCGTGTTAACAGTGGCTAAAATAAAATAAAAAAATAACCTATTAGCTTTTGTTATTTTCCTTTGATTTCTTTGTGATATATTAGCTCTCAAAGATACTATGTTCTTGACTGTTCCACAATAGTGGTTACCTAAATATTTATAACAAATCTATTCATCTGCATGCAGTTAACGGTATCTTGAGCCTTTCTGTGCCTATTTTGCTTTTATCTCCTACACTTGGCTGGCATCACATGCAGACACCATCCTACCCCCCCCAAACCCCCCTCCCCCCCCGGCCCTGGCCAAATTATTACCAAACACATCCGCAAACAAAGTCAGACTTATTGGCCTTGTCAGTGTTGTTGTTTTATTTCTGATTTTCACCCTACTATTACCTTGGCTGTGCAAGCACCTACTGTAAAAGTAGAAGAAAGTCCTCTAGTCTGTGGAAGTGCTGATGATTGGGAAGCCATTTGACTCAAGTTGTGGTCAAACCAATAATATTTAAACAAGCATTGAAAATGCAATAGGTCTCGCAATAGAAGAGTTTAACTTTTTTCGTTTTGCAAATGGATGAGTGGCGTTGCGTGGATGAGTGGCGTTGCGTGGATGAGTGGCGTTGCGTGGATGAGTGGCGTGTGAGAACACTAAGGCTATTGGCATTGTAAATGACAATGCCTTTTAATTTAATTTAACTATTAGTGAATAATATATTTTATTTATTCACTATTAGTGTAACAAAAAATTGACAGAAAATCAAGTGAGTGGAGCACCAGCTGACCCTGTGTTTCTGGCACTGAATTTGCCACCTCTTATGCCAGGAGACACAAAGGCAGTGCTAGGGTAGCAGCAAAGGTAAGCCACAGCACCCCTAAATGACGTCCAAGGTCTGCATAGTTGGTAGTTTGAGCAAGCAGATCTGTTCTGGGAACTCCCAAGTTGTATCAGTATAATCATTAGCAACAAGCCCACAGCTGCACAATGTGCTCACAGAGTAGACATCAGTGTAGACGTGTGTGTTTCCTTGCTAGTTGAACTAGTTAGCTCTCAACCAAAATGGTTGTAATGGTTTAGGTTTGGGGGTTTCACATTCTCACAGGCCATCTAACTTTGACACTCTTATTTTCTCACTGGGTGTTTTGTTCACATTTCATATTGTGTTGCAGGTCCCTCAGTCTGTGCACACAATTGCAACTAATGCCCCTGCTTGTGCATAGATGCGGGGGTGCAAAGAGACAGGCTTGGGACGGTCACGATACAAATTAGAAAGTGTTCCTTTCAACTTTATAGGCATCATTGATGTTTACCATAACTCCAATACTAAAGGCCACACTCCATCGTTCTAATACGGTTGCAATGGAAATAAAAAGGGGGGACCCATGGGGAGCAGGGCACAAGCCGGTCTCCCCCAGGCTGTTTTGCGCGGAGGGAGCAGCGCACAGGTGGGGGCAGGGGTCAATTAGGGCAGCTGGCGTGCGGCGGCTAAATTTATTTAGCAGGGCGGGCGGGGCGGGAAAACTACTGTGCCCTCGGGAGGCGGGAGGAGCGGAGGAGTTTATGTTCGGCGTCGGGATAATTTTACGACGTCACTCACCCTGCTCGGAGTTCCTTTCACATGGCGGGGCTTAAGGACATCAGGGAGGCCGTCTGGATTCTGCAGGAGGCCGGGAGGAGTGACGTTCTAATACGGTTGCAATGGAAATAAAAAGGGGGGACCCATGGGGAGCAGGGCACAAGCCGGTCTCCCCCAGGCTGTTTTGCGCGGAGGGAGCAGCGCACAGGTGGGGGCAGGGGTCAATTAGGGCAGCTGGCGTGCGGCGGCTACATTTATTTAGCAGGGCGGGCGGGAAAACTACTGTGCCCTCGGGAGGCGGGAGGAGCGGAGGAGTTTATGTTCGGCGTCGGGATAATTTTACGACGTCACTCACCCTGCTCGGAGTTCCTTTCACATGGCGGGGCTTAAGGACATCAGGGAGGCCGTCTGGATTCTGCAGGAGGCCGGGAGGAGTGATTTATTGGTGCCTGGGGTCCCAGGTGCGGCATGGCTGGGAGCAGCTTGCCGGAAACAAGACGGAGGGAAGAGAGGGGAGGGGGGAGGAGAAGTGCGACAGGGGAAATGCGAGACGGCGGGAAGGGGAGGGGGCGGAGCGGGTAAACAAAGACGGACATGCACGCGCCCGTGACTTTTAAGGTCAATGCGCATGCGCATAAGCTTAATGCGCATGCGCATTGACCTTAAAAGTCACGGGCACTGCAAGGAATCGCCACGATTCCTTGCAGTGTGGATAAAGAGTGGATAACTCGCAATACTCTCGCCTTGCTCGATGCGCATGCGCATCGACAGGCGAGACCTAAAAAGAGTTGACTTGTGTGAGTGCTTTCAGAGGTGCTCTGTAACAATTAATCTACTTCCCAATTGGTTCAGTCAACAAGCGTCCATTCTTTAATAGGGCTCCTATTCTGCTGTACCTCGATGCTGCCACTTTAAGGTGCATCTCTTGATTTGCTGCTGGATGATTATTCCTGCCTTAATCGGCCATTCTTCTTTCTAAGGCTCGCCATTGGCAGCACTGCTTATTGGCTCTTCTAATAACATGCGGCACTACAGTAGTGCCACTGGTTGCTTATAACCTCTTGCATTTCATCCAAAACAACCCACAACATGGGTGTCGAGCGTGGTTCCAGTAGGATTGGCTCCATTGCAGGTTTTCACGCTATGTAAATAATTTGGATTAATTGAGTGTTAATATAATCTATGTGGATATGATGTAAAAGCGGGTCTTGGTCTAGCACTTCTGGGCCTACATTGTGCACCTCTGACCTACAATATAGAACCATTTTGGTTTTTTCTGCCTTTCAAAAGAGTACGGGCAACCTCCTATCTGTATGAACCAACCCTAGAAAAACACACAGCCAAGAACTTTGTTTTTGTGGGTTTCTCTTTTTGTCCTCCCTCAACATATCATTTTGAAATCAAGGTTGGTGAAACATACCATGTAATGTATTATTACAAATCCACAAGATGGCTTTTCACAGTATGTTTCCCCGTGATTCATATGCAGACCAGGATTTTAAGAGAGTGCCTCTGCTTTGCCCAGTGATTCAGTGGCTGTGGCAGGCATGCTCTTTGGTAATCATGCAGGCACTCCTTTATGAACTTGCTGTGTGTGTGTGTGAGCTTTGCGAAAGACTGTGCTTTTCACTGAATAAACACCGCCTCCCACTCTGCACATTTCTACACAATGCTGGTAGCGTGCTTATAGTGGCATGTGATCATTTGCTCTGGTCTGTAAAGGGCCAGTTGTACAAAATGTCGCTCTTCTAAAGTGCTACAGTGGTTTTCGTAGACAACCATACAATATAGTGTGTGTGTATGTGTGTGTGTATGTGTGTGTGTGTGTGTGTGTATATATATATATATATATATATATATATATATATATATATATATATATATATATATATATATAAATAATTTAAAAAAAATTAGGATGTGAGAAAAGGTAAAAGGGGTTTGTGAAATGACACTCACCAAACCGAGTTTGCCAATGCCACAGACAAGTCACACACATATAATGACCACAAAAAAAGATTTAAAAAAAATACAAAATAGTCCAAATGGACGCAAAACAATTTCCGTTATTTCTCTATTGTTTTTACGTGTAAATCATAATTAACCTAGAACCCCATTTAATGTTATTGATAGGTCTAGTGTGCATTCAAATACATATAATAAGTCCTAATTGCTAAGAAACACAACACAAACAAATTACACACACCAGAGTATATACAGAAAGAAAAAGTTGTTGTTAAGCAACAGACAACTCTTCAAAATGATTGATCATCTCAATAGTATACAGAAATAGGCAAGTTTGTCTGTTAATACTGTTGACAGCGTTTCGCCCCACATCTGGATGTAAGGGTCTCATTAGGCCTGACAATGGTGGGACATCCTAATGCTGATTATAGGACGGAGCGTCAGCACTGCTGTACGCTTGTGTGTGTAGCCGTGGATGTTACGGCTAGAGCGGTCGCCCTCGAAGCAAGGGAACTGGGTTCGAGTCTCGGCATCGACGCCAATGTCCTGTGATAGATAATGGGCAAATATCTTAATCACCCCGAGCCGAAGAAAAATGAATGTGTCCATCTGTAACAAAACTGGTGCACATGTAAAGCACCCTGATACCTGACATCTTCGGGTCTAGTTTGAGCTATATAAAACTCGTTTTTTTAGGGCTCGGCTGAAACGCGCGGAAGCGCGTCTCCGCCGAGAACTTATTGTGGCCGTATCTCCTTTCAAGGAGACATTCCTGGCCGCGCGCATCGCCTTGGAGGCGATTCGAAAGGAGCACGCGAACGCGCTCGCTGCATTCCCAGGGCTCGTTCCTTTATGTATGCGAGGCTGGCGTTTCTCGGCGTCATTTCTCTTTCGTGTTTTTATATTTTATCGGCTGTTTTTTTTTTTGTTTTGTTTATTCCGATATTGCACTGTATATTGATGCTCCCTTCAACAAGGTCATTTCCAGTAAAAAATGAATTGAAGTTTGCGATTAGACTGGGAAACGGACTGAGCCTGCGTTTGTCCAGCAACAGGGTTTTCTATTTTGTTTCACTAGTTCAAGGTTCGAGATCCAAGCTCTGCCCCTCATGAATAAGTCATCCGGCGCTTGGGAGCACGCTCTGCATTCATTAGCGCTGAGAGCGCATGCACGCGCCACTTCAATATCGCTGCGAAGAACGATCATTATAAAATTTGAAATCAAATAATAAAGCAAGGCGCATCACTGAAGGCGGACAAAACTGCTCAGCTTAGTCTAGAGAGGCAGTTTCCGGGATGTAATACAGCTCCTCTAATTCTGATTTTATTAAACATCGGAAAGTCAAATAGGTATGTGCTTGCATTCTTTCTGTTTTTCAGTAAGGGCGACCCGGATATTGTTCCTCAATAAATGGAAGCCTTCGACGAAACTGAAAACGAAATGGCCGTTCTTGTCATAAATCGGCTCTTGTCGGGTTTGTCTTACCGCATAAACAAGCACTTGATTTCTATGGGTAGAGACAGAAGTCTTGCGGTTTAAGAAGATCTTGGAGAGAGGATATGTTTTCAAGTGGGACTTCCCTGCCATGCTGTAAGCAATGATAGATCTGCATGAAATTAAATCCTGATTAAAAATGCATGTGCGAAATCCTACAAAGAAGAAGGCTCTTTGGAATGTCAAGGAGCTCCTTCATGTAACAGAGAACATCGAATGTCGTTTTTATTGTTAGGTGGTATTTGTAAAGGCACTGTCTGGCCACAGCGTCCGACTCCTAAGACTTCGAGTTGATGGGTGGTTGGGTGATTTTACCTTCTTGGTGGTGACTAGGCCCCGGTGAAATGCTCGTTACACAGGCGTAATGACATCTCTCATAATTTTCGTCAGTTTTTCGTTACACTTGCTCAGCGAACTCCCTGAAATTAAGCTATTACGTCACACCATGTAATGCAAGTGCGGACCGGCAAAAATCATGTTGCGGGAGCACAGGAACAACGGGAACAAAGAAAACGTGAGTACCTGTTTTTTGTGACAAATGTTTTTTCGTACTTTTTTAAGGGCAAAAGTGCCCTCGCATCCAAATTGGACACGGGACACATGTACTGCTAAAATATAGTACTAAATGCCAGATTTGCATCTTGAATATTTTGTTCAATTTTGCTCCATTACCCAAAATGTATCATATTTATACAAAAGAAAATGACATGAATTTCTCAAACCACTAGTGGTAAGTCCCCTTGTCATTGTCTTGGTATCTTAATCTATGTCTCCTTGTCATACTGTGCATGTCTCTTTGTCTCAGGATTCATGCACGTGCCTTCTGATATTGGTTTCCATGTCCCGTGGGCGATTTATATTTTGCCAAACGGAGGTATTGCAGTCAGGGCAACAGAATAATTTACTCCATCGCCTTGACTGCAACTCCGCCTGCGAAATTATGAAATGACTGCCAAGCTGGTGGTCATTTCTTAGAGCATTGCCAGGAACTGCCGTCACGGTGGCTCTTGTCAATCCTTTTTACAGTTTTATGCAGGGCTCTGTGCATCAAACTGTTTTCTTTTTAATTTTCAAACAGAAAATCCTTTTTGAAAATAAAAAAGCAAAACACCCCCTCACCATGGGAGTCATCTCCCACGACAAGGGGGCATTCTTTGTCTTTAACTGCCCCATAACCCCAGGATTTGCCTGGCGATGATGGAAAGTAAAAAATGGCTATATAACTTCCTACTGGGCCGCCAAAGCAGTTTGACCACAGCAGAGACGGAGTCCTCTCCATTGTGCTCAAACTAAGGTCTGGCAACTTTTAAATTCAGCGGGTGGACATAATGTTGGTGGTAAGCACACTTCCTCGCCATTGCAATGGAGTATGCATGCCACCACATTTAAATCAGGCTCCAAGTCTTCCTTACACCCTCACAGGCTTTGTCAGAATAACATTAACAAAAATATCATGTGAGAAATATTGTATCCAAAATACCAATGACAAAAATATTGCACCACTGGGTGTAGATTCTTTATCATTAACTCCAGTGGGAGAGATTATTTTTATAAACAACATTTAAGTAACATTATTTTCGTCAGACATTACATGGCAGTATTCTGATACCATGGCCCTTGACCACTAGATGCAAATATGGCACCCTCAGCTTTGGAATCACCAACCACTTCACAGAAAATAGCCTATTTCTGCCCTTAAGTGTAGTTTATAATATTCTTGGAGGTCACAGAGCAAAGAAGTAGCATACTCATTGGTAGGATGGACGATTCAAAATTATTGTGCACAAAACATTAAAACATTCATGAGGGTCAGTCTGATGTACTGCTAATGGGCATAGACACAGCCTGAAATTTGTTTGTGAGTACATGATTGTTTTTTGTAGTGATTGTATTTTGAGACATTATTGCGAAATATCTTAGCAAAGTGTAGGTTACTCTTGGTGCATTCTTTCTCTATCCTTTTTTAGGGCTCGTGGCGTTAACCGCGCGAAAGCGCGGTCTCGCCAGAGACCCTTTTGTTACCCAGGCAGCTTTCCAGGAGACAGTACCTGGCCGCGCGCATCTACTCTGGCAGAAGGCGATTTGAGCAGGCCACGCGCACGAGAACGCGCTCGCTGTGGCCAGCTCCTGTCTCCTGGAAAGCTGTAACACACAGCCACACCTCCCCCTGCTTACGCATGCACACACACAAAGTCACACACACGAGCGCACCTACACACACGCACGCACACACACATACAGAGACCCCCGCCCCCCCACACATACACACACGCGCACCCCCCTCCCCCCTAGAACTAAGCCCCACTTACCGCCACTCCGGACTTCTGCATCTTCCGCGGGGCTCTCCCTCGAGCATGGGAGCCCCGCGTCACCAGCACTGCTCTTCTGTCCAGGCACTCCGTGGGCGCGGGCTTCCGAAGACGGAAGTCCCGCCCCACGACAGGTTTCGTTTTTGAGGTTTCGTTTTTGCTTGCTTACGTCTTGTTAATGGACTTTGACCGCTGTTGAGGAAACAGACACTTTGGTGTGCAGCACATCAACCTGGCCCGGTCTGCAACCGCCGCGCCCATTTTACAACACACAGATCGGAGCTCCAAGCACGAAGTGTATAAAGGCCCGAGGTGACTGCCCTGTCACTGCCAAAGCAGAGCGCGGCCGTTTCCAGCAGAGGAGGCCATCCTTCATGCTGTATGCCACGTTGCTAAGTAGTCAATTTGTCCTTTTTCTTTTATTAAATCAACACTTTGCATACTGGGACTTGTAGGCCTTACTTTGATCCGAGAAAGTAGAACTCCAAGTCCCAGCATGCACCTCCTGCAAATTAAGGCCACATTTGGAAGAAAGCGACCCCTCCCATGACATGTAGCTGTCAGTTACGCTTCAAGAATCAATGGCTAGCTTTCATGAAGTGCCTCACGTCGTGCAACAATTTAAAGGTGCTGTGTTTTGGAAGCCGAGGCTCAGGCCCTGCAGGCTGGCTGTATTGTTATTCATGCTCCGATCAACGGATCAGCCCCGGGCTGACCGGGTGAGAACAAGCACGCGGCCTGGGGGTGGGGTGGGGACCGGGGCACTGCACAGGTCTCAACCGGTCCCAAACAGGTCATGGCACGTACAGTGCAGATTCGAAACTGACCAAACCACTGCTGGGGGCAGTTCTCACGCTATCAGAGGACGCAGTACTTAGTATGCGCTCCAACCCTCAAAAGGCCACACACAACTCAAATATAACTCCTCTAAAAGTATGCAGCCATGGTGCAGCGCCACGCTCCCAGAAGCACAAAAACACTAATTAGCCTAACCTACTTAGCGAAAATTACAGCAGCCCTTAGCCCGACAAGATGCGGCTGCGTGTGCCATTTTTCCACATCGTGTATAGTTTTACGATCCAGCCTCATCCGGAGCGGCTGCTAATTGCTTTTCCAACAGTTCTGAGAAAATTAATTTGCGCAGCGCCTCGAACGCCGCCTCGGCGTGCCAGCTGGGGTGGCAGCAGGTGCCCACGGGGGGCGAGATGTACCCGAGAACTGGAGCCGAGGGTGGGACCCGCAGAGAAGTTACAATAAAAATACAGCAACTCGAGGGGGCAAAGATGAAGTATTCCTCAAGAACCCACGAGAATTCATACACCAGACGCGAATTTAAACCCACACCCGGGATCTTTTTCTGACATCAGTTCAGTCACTTCTTACATCTACTGATACTGACAGGTATTTAGGTAATAGCGAATTAATGATTATATTCATTGACAGGTATGCAGATGCCCGGAGTGTAATACGATATTTATTACCACTGCTGAGTGTGGGGAGGAACCATGAGAAGGTCATGAATATTGAATTCCGCTCCCTCAACAATCGCTCTCCATACATGGTTCACATAGCGCTCCTTTTTCAGGCACAAAAGTCATAAATGAAGGTATTTTTACCAGAACATCGAGACAGAATGGGTTAAATGAGCGAAGCAAAACGGGACACCGGAAAGCATTTGAGCTTCATCAGAGTACTGTTCTCCTGTTCGATCACTGCAACCTGCATGAGGCAGTAAGCAGTGTTTTCCCACAATAATTAGGCGGAACTCTTGTAACAACCTGAAATTTCAGCTTTGCGTCTGTACTAGTGAATACATGTACAGTGGAAAGCCCCGTTGTTCTAAAATTGTGGCAGAAAAAAAAGCATTTCGTTACAACAATTAACGACCAGAAGGACAACTTTGTCTGGTGTGCTGGCTTTAAATGAGAAGCTCAGAAGCTCCTGTGTATTACTCTTTACCTTCTGTCTTTGTACACCTCACAATAGAGTTGTCTGTAAGTCCCATGCAAAGCTATCCGTACTACACCCTCACGCACCCTCACGCTCATATACCCCCACCCTCAACCCCCTCACTCTCCCTCACACCTCACCCCCCCTCACCCTCACACCTCCTCACCCTCAAACACCCTCACCCTCAAACCCCCTCACCCTCACACCCCCTCACACCCTCTCAAACTTACACACCCTCACTCACCCTTACACCCTGACACACCCTCACACCCTCACACCCTCACCCCCTCACACCCACTCACCCTCACACACACCCTCACCCACCCCCTCACCCTCACCCTCACACCCCCTCACCCTCACACCCCCTCACCCTCACACCCCCTCACCCTCACACCCCTCCACCCTCACACCCCCTCACCTTCACACACCCTCACCCCCCCACACCCTCACACTCCCCCTCACCCTCACACCCCCTCACACACCCTCTCTCACCCTCACACACCCTCACTCACCCTCACACACCCTCACACACCCTCACTCACCCTCACACACCCTCACTCACCCTCACACACCCTCACTCACCCTCACCAGCATAACAAAACATAGCATAACAAAACACAGCACAGCATAATAAAAAAGCACAGGATAGCAAAAGATAGCCTAGCATAATTATTCCCAACTCTCCTTATTATTGAGCAACATCTGACAGTTTACAAATAATCTTTATACACCAATTCAAAGTTTTCGGAAAAATTTATGCAACGCATTGTCATACACAATGCCAATAACTCAAACTTTAATGCTGCGAGCCCTATTGCATTGTAAATGCTTGTTCTTCAAAGTTAATACGTGCCTGCACACCACGCACAGGGTAATAAGATGGTAGGGCTGGGGGAGCAAGAGTGACTCCATTTGCAGGTGCTGGACACCACGCAAGTTGTGCATGCCAGGGCACAGGGCAGTATGGCCGGGGCAGCCGAGGTTTCCCTTCCATGTTCTCTGTAGATGGGCAAGCGATCGGTCATCGCTGCTGAGTCAGGGGACGCGTGTAGCGGTCGTCTCCATGGTCGACGGGGAATGTAGCAGCATCGCTCCAACCAAAAACCAGATATGTACACTGTAAAGTTGAAATTTCTGTACGTTTGACATGTAACGTACAAACTGTACGGTGTTGTGTTTTAAAAAAAAGTCTTCACAGACCTACATCTGCAAAGCAAGTGGCATGTTGCATCTTGATTAGGGTGCTTCTTAAAACTAGCAGAGCCCACACTGTGATGGATTGCTCAGTTTGTTCTTCTGGTTGGAGCCAGAGGCGCAACTAGAGCCAAAATTCGAGGGGGCTGATAAAAATTTCGGGGGGGGGGGGATCTAATTCTTCCAGCAATAGGCAGAGTGTAGATGCAGGGGCTCTAGGAAGGGGTGTAGATGCAGGGGCTCTAGGAAGGGGTGTAACACAGCCCAGCCTCGTTAAAAAGTAAATGGTATTTTAAAGACCTGTGAAGTACTCGGGTACGGCTGCAATAAGACTGACACCAGACCAGCCAGCCCGTAAAGCTGTCTCAGCCCGGGCTGACACACATGATGGGGGGGGGGGGGGGTTAGGGGAGTGCTGAAGCCCTTTGAGCCCAACAGGTGTTGCACGCCTGGTTAGAGCCATTATTCCAGCTAACCAGAGCATAACTCTTGTAACTCAACGTGGTTCATCTGGAATAACTTACGAGCTTCGAAGAGTGGCCGATAATTATCCATTTAAAAATTTTAAGGAGTTGCAGAATTACCAGAAGATGCTGAGCCCCCAAATTCTAGAGAGTGAAAGAATGGAATACTTCTTCATTTATCTTAATATCTAACCAAGGGACCACCAAGCTATCCAGCATACCTGGAAGACATGGCTCTTCAAACCAGATCGCCCCATTGACCTATTATCCTTCTGCGTCTTCCACCCACCAGACCTCTCTCCCGCCCACATTAGAGAATGGCCCGCCTTTGGCATGTGCTATTAAGGCTACAAAACCTCACGGTTATACTGGATGGACAGAGACCGAGAACCCATAGATTTCTTTCTGGCAATAGCACTTGATGCATTTGCTGAAATTAAAACTTCCTTCCAGTTGCCTGGTAGATGCAGTTTGTCTTATTGTAAAGTCCAGGTTCCTTCCACTGTATGAAATCCATTCCAGCGAGAGAGCGCTTACAAGAGTTGAACATATTGCGAATATTTCAGGGTTTGCCCTGACCTCCTAGAAGAAGGCAGACTGAGAATCTGGTCAGTTTGATCCTCCGGCTCTGTTGGGAACAGTTGGCTAAAGAGTGCTCTGAAGAAACTTGGCTTGCAAGTATTTTTAAGAGCTGTGTCCAAACAAGGCCGATATTTTATTTTTATTTTATCACCCATTCTCTTCATATGTTTCCATTTTGAATTTTCCTTATGGCTTCATTTAACTTTTTAATGGCTTTTGTGTCTTCTATCAAACATTTGAGCGTTTTGACCTATTGGCTGTCGTGCAAAGCATGTAATGTGCACATTGTCCGTGTAAGGATTCTATCAAATCTGTGAATACATTATGCCTTTCTTTAGTCCCTCGTTTTGGGTAAATTGCTGTAACAAAATCACATTGTTGAGTACAAGGATCATTTAATACTCATTCGTGTACAGATTTTGCTGAAAGAATCATGTATTGCTTCACACTTGTGCCTCCCAGAAGCCAGGGAAAACAGTAAGAGAGAAATATTATGACCTGAGCTGTAATATTGTTATACCTCTAGATATGTTGGCAGTAGTCCAGACACCAGTCGAGGAGATATTTTACCAGCCACAAACTAATGTTCAAAAAGTTTTAATGTATTTCTCGATCCTGTGCGTTTGTTTTTCAAACAAAGTAACTTTCTGAAGAACTATACTTATTATATAGTAACGACCATCTTTCTTATGCAGACATTCATTGCAACAATTTTATAAGTGAGAATTTGAAAAATTGTTGATGAATTTATAAGTTTTAGAATGACGAGCAGTGCTTAATTTGTAAAGTGCTGGTGCCTAACGTTTTGCTGAGAGGCCTGCAGCCAGGGGTATTGAATTTAGAGGATTCAGAATATCAAGGACGTGTCTTCTGGATTCCACCTCACGTCTTTTTCATTCATCACCAAAGACTCCCTGCCCCGTTATCTCACTCTTTTAGGTTCTCTTTCATCTTTACTTTACTTTTTTTGTCACTGTTTTCCCATCTTCCTCTTCATCCTTTTGCCCCATTTTGTTTTTCTCTCTCTTGCTCTGGATCAAAGTCTGAAATGGAGAAGTAAGTGTCAGTCTCCATAAATGAGTGCAGGTGAGCCCCACCTGATTGACGTGTTCAGTGCTCGTCAGTTGAGCACTGAGGACACGCATTCAAAGCAGAGGCCCACTGCAAATGTCTAAAAGTGAGTGACTGTTGCACCTGCACCCACTGTGTGCAGACTCGATGAATGAATTGAAAGAGCAGATTCCATCTTGTTTCCTTATGTTGGTTGCTTGTATTATGTGCATGCTATATCCTGAATTACTTCTAGATGCAGCTGTGAAAGGGTGATGCTGAGGTGATCCTGAAAGGGAAATTCACATCCACCTGTTTTGCTAGCGCAACGTAAGATACCTGTTAACTCATCTGATGACGTAATTATTTAATTTTGGGATGGGTCATATAATTAACTTGCTGCTCTGCGTAGGACTTCCGTCCAGTCTGAATTTTGGTGTGTGCCTATGTTGAGGGCAGAACACAAGACCAGACTAAATAGTGATATAAAGGAGGGCTACAGAGTTCTTCTGTACTGGCCGTTCCCCGCAAACACATTTAATGTGAATAGTATTTCCTGGGATGTTGAGGCCTTTGAGACTGTACCTTTGGGCTTGATCATGGCTTACCTCCACAATGATTCTATGACCTATATTGTTAAACCGTTGAAGCCTATTGCAACAGTCAGAGCATTGATGGATAATGTCTGGGGCTGGCATGACATTTCCACTCTGCTCTAGACTGCAGGAAGTCCTGATA
Organism: Lissotriton helveticus; assembly: GCF_964261635.1. Taxonomy (NCBI): domain Eukaryota; kingdom Metazoa; phylum Chordata; class Amphibia; order Caudata; family Salamandridae; genus Lissotriton; species Lissotriton helveticus. Next base: position 1,639,899,187 of record NC_136067.1, read on the forward strand.
GCAGTCCAGTTCATGGCAACAAAAACTAAGGCGGTAACAGACACTGGATGAATAAGTCTAGCTAACGCATTAACTTGTTAGCTGATGTCATCCCTGCATTACCTCATTTCAGTCCTGCTTTCCAAAAGCTCACAAGACTTCTAGTGGGTGGAGAGAATTCCTAATCATGAGGGCCATGATGTACCATTCATTTTTGACAGGGATTTGTTAGCCACTTAATCTGAAACAAGCATTGGCAATGCCAACACGTCTGGCTTGCGCTGTGTAAAGAGCCTTGTAGAGTGTTACTTGGGGAGAGGATGGTCCCAAGCTTGAAACATGCACATTTTAGATATGCATTCTGCTTAGTATACATTCCAACATGCTAATTAATTTGAAATGGATTGACAAAGCATCGCCTCTTTAACATCTATTCTCTCCAATGCCTTTATCTAGTGCTGTTGCTAGCGAGGTTTCCATTCTTAGTTTGGCTTTTATTTATTTCTCACATGTGCCCCTAATGATTCTATTAATGTGACCCGACATAGTGCCAGAGGATGTTAATAGGACTCCCTTACACACTGAAGATCCTGATATTGAGTTAATTAGCATTGTATACAGTTTAGACAAGACCCAGGGGTAGCAGAACTCTTAATGTAGAGTAAGATTCACAAGGTAAGTTAAAAATAATAGTTGCACCCACAGACATCATAAAATGCAATAATGCAGAATCAAATTAATCGCAGTGTGGGGGAGAAGCAGTGGTCCATACCGGGAAAAAAACATACAGACATTTTAGCAGGGATCTTTGAAGTAAGAGATTAGATTTATAGGGGAAAGAGATGCTGCAACAACAGGTTCTTCAACTCTTTTATGCATGTTTCTTTTTGTAATTGATTGTCCTAATCCTGAGTTTGGCTCCACACCCTTGTGAAGGGTTGTTCTAGTGTGAAATGTCAAGAAGAAGGGTGCTGGTGCTCCAAAAACGTGTTAAAAAAATAATACTCTTCATCAACACTAAATGCATCATTAATCTTGCCAGTGATGAAACTCTTCCAGCCATCTTAGCCATTGGTCATTCTCAGCCTGCTTTACCTATTGACTTCCTCTAACTTACTTACATTTATTAATATGAAAATATGAGGATTTGGGTGTATTATATGGTATGGCTGTGCAGTCTTACGTGTAACACACTCACAAAACACTGTCTTGAGTCAAGTCAGACTTGTTTGTAAAACCTCAAGATCAGCCCCGGGTAGCTGTGGCTTTGAGCAGCAAGGCTTAAACAAAGGAACTAGTGTAAAGCATTTAAAGTACCAAACAACGAAATAAGCCACACAAAAGAATGAAATCTGACACAAGTTTAAAAAAATAGATTTTATTTGTATTCATTTTTAGAGTCCTAGATGAGCAAAATCCACTTGAGGGTTCTGGAGATACATATTTTTGAAAATTAAATTTCGTTTCGCCTCAAACTAGCATTGGTAAATGTACATTTTTTGTAAACTTTTGAAAAGTTTGTAAATGTGGAGCTCGGCTATTCTGGCAACCAAATCCAACAGGGTTAAGGCCTGAGGGGAAGGGGAAGGATTATTTGGACACTTCCTTGGTGACCAAGGTGTTTTCCATTCCAGTTTCAAACTTTACAGGACGACCGCCATAGACTTCGATTGAGTGGCCGTGACGCTGCGGATGCAGGAGATGGAAGATGCTCAAGGAAGTCCTGGGTGCTGTGCAGTCGGTGGGGGTGCCTTTGTGGGTATTCCTCAGGCCACGGGTCAGGTGGGGTGACTTTGGCCGCAGGTCACTTTTCCTCAAAGTCCTCTTTGAGACAGTAGAAGTCCAGCTGCATCTGGGCTACCAATCTCCATCCACAGTGCTGCCAGCGATTTTCCTTTGTGGAGGCTGTTTTTCCTCTTGGGTGACCAATCTGGACTCAGACAACACTCCTAGGTCTGGCTGACTCAGGAGAAACTTTGGGGCATCGAGGATTGGTCTCTTGGAGCGCCCTACGGCAGACAGCGGGGATTCTTCTGGAGTGGCTACTGACTTGCTGAGTTGGGCTAATTCAGCTTTGTTGGCCCTGGTTCTAGGGGGTCAGCTGACTGACTCTTGGAGTCACTTCCCGGGTCTGAGGAGCAACTTTTCCTCAAGCTAGGAGCCACAGGCACAGTCCTCTCTATGCTAGCCCAAGATGCAGTAGGTGCAGTCCAGCAGAAAGTGCAGACTCTCTTTTCCAAGTCCTGGGGTCAACAAGGCAGGCCTTCTTCGGTCCTCTTACCAGTTCCAAGGTGATCTGAGGTTCAGGGTGCCATATTTATCCCTCGAAAGTGCCCTGAGGGGATGGTGTGGACCCTATCGATGGCTTTCTGGCTATGTGGGGCATCTAGCAATCCCAGTGGGCACTATTCTGCCCACTCCAAAGATGCCTGAACCCTTCCTTGGATGTTAGAAGCTTGGTAGCTTACCCTAGAGGTGTGGTCACCTGTAGGCTACATGCCCATGGGGATACCAATTTGGGCATTGGTCTCCCCTCTCTGTCCCCGCCGCCAGCCTGTCTACTTGTCCAAAGGGCTGTATCTCAAGAGTGTGATGGATATTTGCCCACCAAAGGCGGTTTTGCATTTGCAGTTCACCTTTTGGGCCAACAGCCTGAGAGGCTTCCTGCGAAGGGGAGGTAACACATTGCCCTATAGTAGGTTGTTGTTGTTCCTAAGCCTGGGAGTCATTCACACTACTCCCCAGGAGGGCAAAAATCTGTCTGGTTGACAGTGACCGTGTGAGGCCAACGGACAAACTGGGTCTTTGCATTGTTTTAAAAGTGATATTAAATTCGACTTGGGCATCAAATCTGGTGTAATGCTGCAAATTATTTGATACCTTTCAGTACCCATCTAAGTCCCATTCAGAAGTGAGCCGAGCTGTGTGGTCAGCCGGTAACTCTGTGTTAGCCAATGGAGCTACTAACACTTCCTCAGCAAAACTACGATTTGTTGTTGTCAGGACACAGATATAAGATACATGTCCTACTTAATAATACACCGCTCCCTGCCTTATGGCTCGATAGGCCTTCCTTAGGGGAGACTTACATCTATTGTTAAGGGAAGTGGGGGCTTTGCCATTAGTTTGAATGGCACAGTCGAACTAGCAGTGTCACCACTGCCATTCCAGTGTGCAGAGCGGCTGGCAGACATTTTGTATTTTGTCACACACAGTTTGGGACAATCAGTGCAACAGCCCTGGGTGGACACTCTGCCGTACATACCCTGGGTACCATATACTAGGGACTTATAAGTTACTCTGCCTCTGCCAATTGTGGTAGACAATTCGACATACAAATGGCACTGCGGTCTGGTTAGCAGGCCTCCCTCCGTGCATTCTCAATGTAAAAAAAAACAGCAGCCTCAGTCCAGAAATCAGACCTAAAATGAGGGGGTGGAAATGCAAAATGAGGCATTCCCTTACAATATTATGAGCATGCTATAGTGAACAGTTCCGACTTTACTTGTTAAACTTTTGTGGCAAGTAAAGCTGATGTGTGTTCTTACCCCTTGTGGTAACATGTTTTAAACTAAAACCAATCAACTTCATACTTTGTAGGACTTCAGCTAGACCAAACCAGTAAAGTAAAAAATCCAATGCAAACCATTCTTGAAAAGTTAGTGGCTTGATATAAAATGAACAGAATTGGGGGCTGCAAAATGGGATTTTGCTGCAGGAAGGAGTAGAACCAGATCGTCCAACAGTTGATGTAGATGCCATCATTAAAGTAGAAATCATGAAAGCATTTTATCTATGCTTGTGTCGTCATACATTCCAAAAATATTTTGGTTTTTATAATCTGCAGCTGTTTATGTGTTGGAAAGAGTGCTGTTCTGCTTCTGTAATGCTAAAAACACATTAGTTAAGGATTACTTTTATCGCACAGTCCTTTCAACTTCGGAATAAATGCGGCGTTCAAAAACAGCTGCAGGGCTTGCACATGAAAACCTTGTGATGGAGGGAAGGACAGCGCTTCTGTACATAACATTCCAGTCAACAAAATACCCCACTCGCCAGCAATGGGGTCAGTAGAAAACACATTCGCCAAGTTATTGTTTCCAAGCCTCTGAAAAGGAAACTGTCAGTACCCTGCATGAAGGAAACAAGTCAGATGAGTGTCTCGTGGGCGAACTAGAGTCGCGAAGATCTAGGGTGAAGCAACAGGCTGGCTTTGTTTAATTTATCGACAGTCTTTAGGACCCTAGTCACATGACTGTCACCTTTATAAGAAGTGTGTGGCATCCGATTACCACCGACAGACCCTCTCTGCGCCAGACAGCAATGGAAGACCTTCCCCTCTGTCTGCAGCCTTAATGTGCACCCCGTTCTACCACATACATCACTAAATCAGGGGCTTAGCTATCAGTGCAGCAGGCTCAGTGGCACCAGAGCCCGGGATATGGGAGGCCCACCAACTCCACGGGTTGTTTCTCTGCTTAGATTAGAGTGCACCGCACACCTTGCTACACGATTACACTCCATTGGTTTATGTTGAGGTTTGTGATGCACAATTACCCGTGCCTACATACATATGTTCAGGTTAACTTTTCATACGATTCTCCCTGCGTTACTGTCTGAGTTAAATGGCTCTTGCAAAATTTCTGTCCGTTCTGTCCTAAAATGCTCTCTCCCGATCCCCTAGTTGCTCCTTCAATGGGTAGAATCTGAGACTTCTTTCAAAACTAATTTAAAAAGATTAAAATGGTACCATGCCAATCCATAGTCTCCTCAGCCATTGACCCATCTTCGCATAGTGTGTTCAGACCGCGCCCCACTCTTCTTGAGAACAGCTTTGGTACCCTTTGTTGTATCTTGTCTTCTCATGCCGAGATTTTCTTTCTTTATGAACATAGTCTGAAGTCTTGATTTTATTTGGATCTTTTTGAAGTGGAAAGATACATTGGATATTCTTTCCTCCATATCAAAGGCAGAGCCTACAAGTCTCACCTCGCAGTGTAATGCTGCAAGTCTGCTGCATTTAAGGGAAACGTAATATTCTTCTAGTTTGAAAACAGTTGTCCCTAGCACGACACTTATAATAAATACCCTGCTTTCTTCCGTGACCTGTTAGACGATTACATCAAATTTGCTACCTCCGTTTCTTTATTGTGGCATTGTTTACCCGAAAATTTGGCAATAAGTCTTTATGCATATATGTGCACAGCCATCATGACCTATTGCTCTCTGTTCATTTGACACAAAAGACCTGAATTCGAAAAGAGACGAATATCTGTCAAAAAAGCAAATTTATCATCTGACAGTCATTGCCAAAAACGCCTCTTTGGTTAGCTAACAGCAGAGTGAAACGGAGTATCTGGGCTTTGGCACTGTAAGCCAACTTTGGGGGTTCTTTTCCAGTGCCTACATTTGGTGGCAGACATCTCACCACTCCACATGGACCTTGGTGTAATTTCTGCTAGAGGTTCTCCCCTTCAACCCTCCAAAGATGCTCCTCATACGGTGAATACTGACGCTTTGGTGGAGAAACCACCTCTGTTCTGGCAGAGCAATCCAAATAGGATGGATTTCTTCCTCCCCTTTAGCGGAGCAGGCTCAACACTGCAATAGTGGGTGCAAAGTCTAATAGCAAAATTCCCAATCAAGCCAAATTTCTTTGCAAGCACCCACCTCTCTACATTGTTTTGTGGTTTTACTATACATGGCTGTCTATATGTGTGTCTGTGTACATCATTTGCATCTGTATCTGAACCTATAATTAGCTATGCACGTCTTTAATCAAATGTATATTCGCTATACCCAATTGTAATTAGCCTTTTTTTGTTTTTATTGTATGTGGTTTTGTGTGATTTATTTTTTGTTGGACACAGATATGCTTACATGTATAGCTGATGAAATGCTTGTGCGATCTCACCAATTGTCCTCCGATTGTGAACATTAAAGGGCAAGTCTGTATAATCTGTTGCACAACTTGGCAGGGATACCTTAGAAACAGGGTGTGGAGCATGGCCTAGGCACCAAGCAAATATTATGATATTCGTGGCTCCCTTACCCGGTGAAGCTGGAAAGAGAACAGAGAGAAGTGTGTGTATCGCGAGAGACCTGTAATGTTATTGTACACTTTTTGTCTGGAACATGGATATTTTATGTGGCACTGATGTTAGTACTGCATTTGCACCATGCACACCATCCTCTACTATCGAGTACTATATAGTCCTCTTAGTTTGGCTTCTTTTTAGTCTTAGTGTTTCCACACCCTCCATACCCTCCAAAATATACTTTTTTTGCAGTCTCTCTTATGTCATGATGGCCCACCCCATCGTCTTCGTTTTAATTATATGAAAACATGTTTTCTTTATTTTTCTCTCTCTCCTCTTCTGTGTTTGTACCTGAAGCTGTTTGGAAGCTTCAATGATTTTGTCTAGCCTTTTTTATGGTTCTGCTTTTACCCTTCACCTCGCGTTTAGTTCGGACAGGAGCCAGCCATATGCAAATCAGCCTTGGTCCTGCTTCCACAGGAACAGTCCAATCCGCCCTGCCTAGACAGGTCCCTTCTGAGCGGGACTGCAGGCCGCCCCAAGACCAGCGCACTCTACAGAATAAGAAAAGTCTGCTGTATATCCTCAAAAGAAGACAGTGGCTCTTCGTAGTATAATTAAAGACTAAATAACAATATATAGGGTATAATTAATCTCCAAAGTTAATAAATTTCACTGGATAAAATCATCTGAGCTTTTCTAATTTATCTCCAAAGCAAATCCGTCTTGGAGAAAAATAACAAATATAATCTCTGCCAATACAAATTTGTAATAAAACACTTTTAGCGCATATATGAAACAATCAATAAATATAGCCACGGTGTTCAATGTTCCAGTGATCACGCAGTGTGATATTGTGAAATAAAAAGCATATGTATGTACAAAAAGGGCTAACAGGATAAATAAAAACGCAACATGGACAGCATTGACCTTTGTCCAGGGGCATAGGTTTCTCATGACAGTTCACCATCCTGTTTACAGTGTTTTAACACCTAAACAAAATCGTGAGGGTGTCATCAGAACAGAAAATTATTTAGAACTCGAACACTGTGGCTGAAATGCTGAGGAGGAGGCCAGCTGGTCACACGCCAGCATAACTGGTCCAAGTCAAGTCATGACCTAAAAAGAAGATAAGTGTCCCCACCAGCAATATGATATTATGAAAAGGTGGTAAGAAGAAGACATAGAGGAAATGTCCACAGTGCTGAAGTTGTTAAACATGGAATGCACAATTATCAGGGTGATGGGGTGGGGACAGGAGCACACTGCTAGGTGTGGTGTCTGAGCCCAACCAATGAGGTACCTGAAGAAAATTAATTGGAGTTGCTGCCACAAGTTAAGAGCGGCCCTGGCCGAAGCGGGCATCAGGGGTTCCCCTTGAGGCTGGAAGGGTGGGGAACGGTTTGGTTACTGAGGGTCGGTTTTGCAACAGTGCTGCAATATCGGTCCCAGTAACAAAAGCAGCAGTGCTGGTGGCCGGTTTAGTTAAGCAGCAGTGCTTCACACTTGCATCCTCGCCCAGCCCCCCCCGACTAATAATATTGCCAGGGCTGCTTTGTGTTCTCGGTACGTCCGTGCACAAGTTGCACAATCGTAGAGTGTCCCACTGGGTTCTGTTTCATTTAATGGGCAACTATTTTTTCTGGTTATATTGCCCTATAGAGGATGTCAAGAAGAAAGTGAGGATTCCACTTAGGATGCTTGGGAGATAAACGGCTGACTCTGGGGTAGAATTCACTTGTGGCATTGAGGTTTGCTCGCATACTTCTGACCTGCTGCTTGAGGATGCGAGATTGGGCTAAGACCCGCGAGCCTGGAATAGGAGGATACCAGGATCCACAAAGCCCGGAATCATCCTTGTCTTGGAAGCATTCATATCTTAACATGTTGGGTGCTCATGACGGCACCACGCCGCCATGAGTCACGGGCGGCGTGTGCTCAGGATGGTGTGGTGCCGTCATGCCACTGCCACTCCACCCACGCGGCACTAATTTCCCCGCCTGTGCGAGCGAATTAATGAGCGGACGGGGTCATGACAGCACCACGCCGTCATGAGCACACTCCGCCCGTGACTCATGACGGCGTGGTGCCATCATGAGCACTGAAGTGCCGCCCCCTAGCTCCCCGCACCTCGGCGGAATTCGCGCCGCACCGAAAGGGTTAATATCTTTACTCTCCACACACCACATGCCCAACGATTCATAACAATGCACCCATATCTGTCAAGCACAACAAATGTCACTGACAAAGGACTCCACATTAATAAGCACTCCACCACAAATGTGCCTCGCTATTCCATACAAACATCACACCTAAAACATCCCAACACCCCGCCAACACTACACAACATTGTATTACACGTCAACCCGCCAACAAGGCACAAGGCAAACTCATTAATACACCAGCAATCAAACACCATTCACCTAATCGCACTGCATGGAAGAAATCCTACTCACACTGCACCAATCCATGCTCACCACCCACAGAACATTCTGACACAGCATTTAGAATGCACCTCACCACTCACAACAATCACCACAAGTCACGGCAAACACAACCGTAGCATAATACGTAACCACACCAAACAACCCACAAGCCCTACATTTCACTCCATTGACAGTGCATAACTTGCTAAAACATGGGTCCAGACCAACCCAGACTATAACAACCTGAAAACCCATCATATCCACTTAGATCAGAGGAGATAGACTAAAAACACAGGTCAACTACCCAGAGAGACCAGACAGCACTGCCATCTGCATGTCCTCACAAGTATATCACTCACACCCTCAACATCACCTGTGACATGAATAGAAACATCCTCCTCTGTCACTTGTGATAGATCAATACGAGGGTGGACAGCATGCAATCGCATAAACATTTATGTGTCTATCATCTATTGCACGCCTACAACCTGGAACATGCTTGAATCCCTCCTTTTCTGGATACTAACAGGCTGATGGACTGTTAAACCACAAGCCCACGCCATGGACCGGACAGATGAGCCCATAACTGTAACCATGCTAAGAAGAGGATGATGCAGAATGTATTAAAAACATAAAGCTAGTAACCTTAGAATGACCACATAATCCTGGGAACAGGCACCCTAGAGAACAGGTTGATAAGGGAACCTGGAACAAGGGGCGAGGTGTAACACCCGATATAGTTTTGCTTGACCAATAGCAATTGCAAGGAATTTGTGATTTTGACCGGGCTAGAGAACCCAAGTAAGCCCTTATGCAAAAAACAGAACAGAAATTCGCTAAGCAGCCTTTGACCCGAGTATTTTCTTAAATACCTTCACTGGAACAACCAGTCACATACACTCCTCCCGCTCAGACACACACGAAATCCATGAATACCTTGGAAAGTCTCATGCATTAAATATGGGCCACTTGGCAGCTGTGGAAGTTCATTGATGCATACTTCTCTGTGATCAACAACGCCCCATGCTAAATTTGTCAAATTCTTCCCAGGACATACTCTCCTCCCTTATCTGTCCACCACACTAATGGCCATGGACAAAGATTGCTGAGGGATTTTTGGTGGTAACTTTTCTATTTACATTTCTCTTCCAGTTGATCAGAGGGTATCGTTTAACTAAACTTAAACTGTCTGATTATCAAAAAGGAAAACAGTATAAAACAGTGGCTTTTCTTCATCTCTTTTCCGAGCCTGTACGGGATTCTTTTTTTGAGTATGGTCTTACCCAAGACATTTAAATTTTACAACATTTTTAAGTATAATATACTAATAGTGTCTTTCGCTAATCCACTTCATCTGTTGGTCTTTTGTTGTGTCGTTCACATTTTTCTTCAGCTGACTGCAGTATACAGTAGGGGCAGTGGGCCAGCCCACTTCAGCCATTGGCTAACTTCACTGTGAGTGACAGCATTCTGCTCTATCGCTAGAGGATAATCCCCATAGAAAGTAGTTCTCTTCAGTGAGGGGACTACTATTGTAATTTGTACTTTTTTGAAACCCAATAAATATTTTCACTTTCAGCCTTACCTTTTTAGGTCGAGCTGACGTTAGCATTCATGCGAAGCATGAATGCTGTCAGCTCGACAACTAATGTGATCCGTTTTTAGGAGAGTGGACACCAAAGTGTTACGAGCGTTTTCAGTGCCGGATTTCACCTCGGGAGCGCGCAGCATTGTCTGCAGTGGCAGTGTCAGTTTCGCTTTTGTATTACTTTCGTTTTTTCCGAGGCTGGCTGAGGGTAGCTTGAAATGAACAGGCTTGCTTTGAACATCATGAGTAATTATTTCTAGCCGTCTTGTAATGAACATGCACGCTGGTATTCTTTTTAAAACACTTCTTTGTAAAGGCACATTTTTAATTATCGGAAGCATCACAGTGAATAAATGGGTCAAGCTGCTGGTTTATTTATTTATTATTTTGGCGTCATATTTACTTTTAAATTTAAATGAGTGGCCCCCACCCCTCTGCATGCACGCACGCACAGGCAGGCGCACACACACACACACACATACACACTGCCGCCCCCTGCATACACACAGACACGCAAGCACGGAGCCCCACTCACCCGGACTTCTACTCGTCCCGCTCCGGGCTGCTCCCTCCGGCGTCAACGGGCACAGGGACACTGGCACTCCGCTCCTTGGCTTCCCGGGCGGACGCCGGCTGCACGCAGGGCTCTCCTCTCTCTGCTCCGGAGCCTTGCGCCAGCCATTGCAGCCTGCCTCCTGGGAAGCTCCGGTCGCGGTCGACTTCCTGCTTCTGGTCAGGCCCCGCCTCTGTCTCGAGGAGGGCTGCCTGACTTCCGCCCAGCCCGGCCTGCTTTCGCTGGAACAGCCGCTGGACGATCAGAGCCATCAGACGAGCACAAGAGGTTTACGGTAAATGTCTTTTTAAATTTTTTTTTTATAAACACTATTACTAGCCTATGCACTGATTCTCTTATCCCATACCCGCATATGCTATCTCTCATCACGCATCTCACTATATGAGTGACATTTTGATAACGTATGAAACTTTTTGAGAGGCACTTCACTGCGAGTAGAAGGCGGCAGTTATGTCGTTGTAATAAAATGAATATAAGAAATAGATTCCTTTGTGCGTTACAGTAGGCACTTAGCTTTGTTCCCATTCAAGCATGGGTTTCCCCGGTCCAACATACAAGTGGCGATGACTAAAAATACAGGACTGCCTGAACAAATAAACTTTCAAACAACACAATGATTTTGGACTTTACGCAAAAAAAACCTGATAGATTAGTTTTGTATAGCCCACTGTTAAACAGCGCCTTCACTGAGTGAATTTAATTGTCCTGGTGGCAGACACTCACGAAAGCTACACAAATGAAGCCTTTTTTCCTACATATTGCCCCTTTGTTTCTCTCTTCTCTGCTTTATATCAACCGCCTCAATACAATTTCTTTTCCCCTCTGCCTTTCTCTTCAACTCTTCTCTCATCTCCCTGCTCTCGCTCTCCCTCCCTACTTACACCCTCCCCTCTATCCACACCCTGTGATGTCGGCTTACAGGCCCTCTTGCAGCACATGGAATCTACCCGTCTCTCACTGAGAGTGACTATTTTAAGTGAAAGTCGATGACATTATGTAAGCCACTGGTTTTTAAATGCCGCAAACTTTTATCCCCCTCCTGTGATGTGAACCTTCTTTCGGGACGTGGTCGCCTATCGCCACCTGCAGGCCAAAACTGCAGGCCTCACACCCTCACTCACCCTCACTCACCCTCACACCTCCTCACCCTCACACCTCCTCACCCTCACACCTCCTCACCCTCACACCGCCTCACCCTACCCTCACTCATCCTCACTCATCCTCACTCATCCTCACTCACACACCCTCACACACCCTCACACACCTTCAGACACCTTCAGACCGTCACACCCCCTCACCCCCCTCACCCTTATCCTCACACACCCTCACTCACCCTCACCCCCTCACTCGCCTTCGCCCCTCACCCACCCTCACTCACACCCTCACCCACCTTCATACCCTCACACACCCTCATCCTCACTCACCCTCACACCTCCTTACCATCACACACCCTCACATCCTCACCCACCAACACACCCTCACCAACACACCCTTACCCTCACTCACACCCTAACACCCCCTCACCCCCTCATCCCCTCATCCCCTCATCCTCATTCACCCTCACACCTCCTCACCATCACACCCCCTCACCCCCTCACCCACCCTCACACACCCTCATTCACCCTCACACACCCTCACTCAGTTTGACACCCCCCACCCTCACACCCTCACCCCCTCATCCTCACTCACCCTCACACCTCCTCACCATCGCATACCCTCACATCCTCGCACCCTCACCCACCCTCACGCACCATCACTCACCTTCACACCCCCTCACCCCCTCATCCTCACACACCCCTCACCCTCACAACCCTCACACCCGCACTCACCCTCACCCCTCACTCACCTTCACACCCTCACACCCCCTCACCCTCACACACCCTCACCCCCTCACCCCCTCACCCCCTCATCCTCATACACCATCCCTCACCCTCACACCCTCACCCCCTCACTCACCCTTACACCCTCACACACCCTCACTCACCCTCACCCCCCCTCACTCTCCCTCACACCCTCAGCCTCACCCCCCCATCACTCACCCTCACACCCCATCACCCTCACACCCCCACTCACCTTCACACCCCCTCACCTTCACCCCTCACCCCCTCATCCTCCTACACCCGCACTCACCCTCACACACCCGCACTCACCCTCACACACCCGCACTCACCCTCCCACCCTCACTCACCCTCCCACCCTCACTCACCCTCACACCCTCTCACCTTCACCCCTCACACACCCTCACTCACCCTCACTCACCCTCACCCTCACACCCTCCGCCTCACACACCATCACTCACCCTCGTCACCCTCACACCCTCATTCACCCACCCTCACTCACATCACACCTCCTCACCTTCACACACCCTCACATCCTCACGCCCTCACTCACACCCTCACCCACCCTCACACCCCTCACCCCCTCATCCTCACCCACCCTCACACCCCTCACCCACCCTCACACCCTCACTCACCTTCACACCCTCACACACACTCACCCTCACACCTCCTCACCATCACACCTTCACATCCTCACCCACCCTCGCACCCTCACCCACCCTCGCCCACCCTCACTCACCTTCACCCCCTCATCCTCACTCACCCTCAAACCCTCATCCTCACTCACCCTCACACCTCACTCACCCTCACACCTCCTCACACCTCCTACCTCCTCACACCTCCTCACCCTCACACCTCCTCACCCTCACACCTCCTCACCCTCACACCTCCTCACCCTCACACCTCCTCACCCTCACACCTCCTCACCCTCACACCTCCTCACCATCACACCTCCTCACCATCACACCTCCTCACCATCACACCTCCTCACCATCACACACCCTCACACCCTCACTCACACCATCACACCCCCACACACACTCACCTTCACACCCCCTCACACCCTCATCCTCACTCACCCTCACACCTCACCATCACACACCCTCACAGCCTCATCCTCACCCACCCTCACACCTCACCATCACACACCCTCACTCACACCCTCACACACATACAACCACGCACACACACACAACCACACACACAACCACGCACACAACCACGCACACAACCACGCCCAACCACACACCCAACCACACACATACAACCACACACATACAACCACACACATACAACCACACACATACAACCGCACACACACAACCGCACACATACAACCGCACACACACAACCGCACACATCTATCTATCGCCCTGACCCTATCTATCGCCCTGACCCTATCTATCGCCCTGACCCTATCTATCGCCCTGACCCTATCTATCGCCCTGACCCTATCTATCGCCCTGACCCTATCTATCGCCCTGACCCTATCTATCGCCCTCACTCAATCTATGGCACCACCACAGCATCACTCAGGGGCACCACAGCATCACTCAGGGGCACCACAGCATCACTCAGGGGCACCACAGCATCACTCAGGGGCACCATAACATCACTAAACGCCACACCATCACTCAGCGCCACCACAGTATCAATCTGTGCAACCATTCAACAACAACTGGTTCAAATATGTTCTCTCAATGTTTCAAGCTTTATTACAAATGTCACAAAAAGTTGGTAATATTTCACTTCTGTTCTTGGATTTTCATCACAATAAAATACACTGAACATATTCTTCACAAAAGTTATTTACAAAAGTTTAAGATATTGCCATTATAAGTTACAATAACTTTTATTTAAGTATTAATTATTTAAAAAAATTAAAAGCCATTGTTATTTGTAATATCAATACATCTAAGTCACGTAAATACAAAACATGTTGCATTACAAATGCCTATAGGTGTCACAATTACAAAAGATAAAAGTATTGGCATTGAAAATGACAAAGCTATTAATTTCGCTATTTTCAAAACAAACACATAAATAAAAAATGTGTCATTTACAAGACCAATAGCTCAAACTTTCCTAATGCGAGACCTATTGCATTGCAAATGCTTGTTAATTGATGAGAGCACAGTAACTTTCCCAACAATACCGTTTTGCAAACACCAATGCAAAACAAGCATTGGTAAAGGCACGCCAACGAGAGACCTATTGGCTTTGTCAGTGCTCGTGAAAGTTCCACCCTGGTCAGGGCCGCTGTCGGCTCAGAAGGGCTGCGTCGCGCGGGCCCGGCTGATAAGGTGAGCCGCGGCCTCGCGCTTATCTCTGGCTGCACCTCAGGCGTGCACAGCAGCTATAGCAACACCTGTTTGGCGAGGGCGGGGCCCTGTGGGTGTAGTGTACGCACTGTTATCTCAAAGCAGGTGCCGCGTGGTTTCCCGGCTCGGAAATGGTGTGCGTAAAGCTCGGGATTAGCACAGAAGCAGGAGTGACGGAATTACACTAATTGCACGCAGCCTGCCATGGCATGCGGGCTTTCTTCCGGAAGCAGCCCTCGGGCTCCCAGCGTGCTCTGGGCAGACCCGTCACAGGTGTATAGCGGGAAGCATTCAAGCGGGTTATTATAAGCGCGCGCTGAAAAGCACTTAAGAGGGTGATGACTAATGTTTCTTTCAAACAACCCATGGCAAATAAAACATGAAGTTGGCCGTGGATTTTTTTGGCCAGTTTCTGAGGTTGAGGATATTTTACACCTCTGGGCCCTCTTTTCTAATGTGCCTCTCAAAGTCCAGCCAGGGCTCTACAGAGAGGTACTACAGAAGTAGTCACTGCTTAATTTGTGCCAGTGGTTTAATGTGGTGGGAACTAGCACTCATTTTTGGAGATGGGGATTTATTTTTCATCTTCAGACTTCAACCCAAAGCAAGGGAGACAAACTTGGAAAGGGAAGAAAGAAAGGGAAACAGAGAACTTCAGGATGAAAAAGAATCTACAAGTGAGATGTAAGGCGACTGGGAGTGCAGGGTCATGGAAGAGAGCAGCTTGAGGTTGGATCAAAACCAGGCAGCCGAGTATTTGGCAACCTTAGCACTGAGGCTCCAGCGAGTGAGCAGATGCCCAACAACGCCTTCCAGCAGACACTTGGCACACCCAAGCAGATCTCAACTCATAAACCACTGCCCATCACAGGCAAGCAGCTTCTAGGATACACAGCCCAGCACGCCCAGTGTCAAACTTATCACAACACACTAATCTTTGCCATCCGCACTCTGGCCTGCAGAAAACCAGTAGCCGTGCGGAAACTCACGTGCTGAACAGTGCACAGGAGTACCAGGCCGTAGCCAGGATAGCAGTGGCGGTCTATCTAGGCTGGGTTCTAGTGGGTGGGCCAGGCCCAACCAAAGATGAGGTTGACCCACCCAAACATAAGCCTTGGCCCTAGCAGTGACTCTGCCACCGATGTACAACAATATAAAATGTTCAGATAACTGGTGATTTATGATCCTGCTGGAGAGCAGTCATTTGACTATTGGTAGTTTTTAAATGCAGATAAACTGTATGTATTTTATGTGGATAGCTCAGTGGGTTACTGCCTTTGTCACTGAGATCTTTGAGTTACTTGCATTTCAGAAGTTACAATCCTAAAATAGGACAGTGACCTCTGAAGTGTCATCAAAGAGCTTCAAACAAACTTCGCGGTTTTTGTGTTGTGATATAGTTAGAACTTCCCCAGTCTTTCAATATTCTAATGTTGCTAAAAGGAGTTTGTTCGGGCAGATATACATTTTTATCAGTAAAGCCAACCCGTAACCACTGGAGTACTCTTTAAATCCTGAGTTTGTACTTCTCCAGACTAAACCCTCTTAAAATATATTGCCCACCAGTACAGATGACGTGATTCCTACACCCTGTAATCCTCATTCATTTATGTGACATTCCCTGTAGACTGATTTATTGACTCTGTATAATGTGTGCATGATGTAAAGTACTGTGACACCCTACACTGATGTGAGTAGCACTATACAACAGATGAAATTCATATGAGAGGGGGGCTACAGAGAAATGAAGAGCACTGGTGGGGGTGGAAGTGAGGGAATCCGAGGAGGAGGTCATGGGGTGGAGGGGGGGAGCTCCAGAGAGTAGGGGTACCGGTGGAGGGTAGTATTGAGGGAATCCGAGGAGGAGGACAATAGGGTGAGGGGCTATGGAGCGATGAAGGGCATTGTTGGAGGGTAGCAAAGAGGGAATCCAAGGAGGAGGTCATGAGATGGGGAGAGGGGGAGGGGGGAGTGGGGAGCTACAGAGGTGAGTGTGGCAGTGAGGGAATCCGAGGAGGAGGTCAATAGGGGGAGGGGCTACGGAGAGATGAGGGGCATTGTTGGAGGGTGGCAAAGAGGGAATCCAAGGAGGAGGTCCTGGGGTGGGGGGAGCTACGTAGAGATGAGGGACACTGTTGGAGGGTGGTAGTAAAGGTATCTACGTACAAAGCGGTCATTGGTGGGGTGCCAAAAAAGACTTTTGCACCAGCGCTAAAGCTGGCCCTGTAATGGCCTTTCTGTTTTTGGTTATTTAATTAACAGTCAGGTCATTAGGGCAACTGTGGAACATGCTTTAAAGTACATGCTAATTACATTTACTGCTATATTCAATGTTTCAAGTTTGAAGGTGATTTAAAAAAAAAAAAATTCTGGGAACATTGAAAGTGGAACCGGATGGTGGCTGATATGGGGCTGGGGCCCAAGGTCAGCTAAGAGATGAGGTGCACTAAAGAGGGATGGTAGAAAAGTGGCTAATCAAGCCTGTAAGAGTGTGCTGCAGAGTCCAGGGTCAGGTGGAGGTAGTAATGAATAGGGATTCGCCCTGGAGGCTCGCAGAGAGAGAGCCAGAGTACTCGTCACTTCTCTCTTACTCCCACCTCAGAAACCTCTTCTTCCCATTAAAGGGACATTACATGGAAAAAAAACACTTTTTGAGAGTGATAACATTTAGAAAGAGATTTGTAAAAAAAAGTGCATTTTACTGGGCCTTGTAAGACTAAGAAGAGATAAAGGAGAGCCTGGAAGCAGGCCTGGCTAGACATATAAGAGACAAATCTGGTCCGCAGTGGCCCACCTGAATGCACCCTTGGCCCACCCAAATAAAAATTCCTGGAACCGGGCCTGGCTCCATCTACGAATCAGACTACCACACGCATGTTGAGAAAGACACTTCCCTCACAGAGTAGGACATTTGGCCATTCCCTCATTTCACTGCCTGTGGCACAGCAGAGTAGGTGGGTGCCTACCACATATATTTATGTGCATACAATGCTAGTCTGAGATTTTAACTGTGGTTATGATGACAACTTTTCAAAGTTTCTTGATTTCTGAAAATGAGTGTCAGTGAGAGATTTTTTCAAATTATACATAAGACATGTTTAACCACATGTACGCAATTCAATGTACAAGTTGCTACATAAGGCCTTCCTTCATCAATTATTTATAAAAGGGTTGTCATCCATTCAGGTTTCGCTCGATAAGTATACCACAATCAAGAAACCTTTGGGTCTGAAAAATAATAAACAACTGTCAAAAACAAAGACCTAGCCACTAAGGAATATCCATGTAAAATTATGAATTCCCTCACCCACCAAAGGTTGCATTCTTCATCGTTGGTATTCTCCTTTTGCCATGATGCCTAGTCACGGCAAGGACTACAACCCCTTTCTGTGAGGGAGGAGTTCATGGATTTTTTTTGTAAGGGATGGTGTGCTAAATACCACAGTGATGAGCTCAAAGCTTCAAGGTATGCAATAGCCCTTTATTCGTGCTTCCATGGGCTAGGATTAAAAACAGGGCACTTGCGGAAACACATATACCCGCAGTTCATGTCAATATGTGTTCGATAGGTTTCACTTAGAGGTGTAGCGGCTTTCTTCAGGACCTACTTGTTAGTGCTGCTGCTCAGTGTGTGTAAATCAAAACAATAGTGAAAAAAAGATATGAAATACACAAACCACCCAGTGATCCTCTAAGGTCATCATAAAGTGGTAGATTCACTGGTGGTACCCGCTGATGTCGGTGAACACGCCTCACCTCACCCTGGCAAGTGGCTCAGGGGGACTCACCATCCTGGTAGCAGAGAGTCAAACGTCCTTCATGCCACAACACTTGCTCTGCTACCCTCACTACCTTGGCATACCCTCCGCCACAAAAAACCATCCCTGAGCTCACCCTCGTTAAGAGGGGGGTTGTAGGTCATGCTGTGACTAGGCACCAAGGCACAAGGAGAATCCCAATGATGATACATACCAACTTCGGTGGGTGAGGTAAATCGTCCTTTTAAAGGGATATCCCTTTTTGTCTGGGCCTTTGTTTTTGACAGTTGCCTATTTTTTAGACCCAAGAGTTTCTTGATTATGTTTTATGTATAGTTTGGGGAGACAACCCTTGCAGTTCTTTAAATCTCCTCAGACCCCCCCTTTTTGTGATGAACAATTCAATAGATAAGTGCTTTCATATCCATAAATTGTTAATGGTCTGTTTAATATTGTCCTTTTCATTGAAAAAATAGTTAATTTAAACTTCCTTATGAATCTGGAGAAATCAATATGTAGTTGTGGGAAATCGCACAACTGTGATGGACAGAAAAGAAGTCTCTTGCTCAAATTGTTATTTTTTTCTCATCAAAGGCTTGTCCCCATATGTTAACAGTATTCACTTTTCGCTTGGAAGGTGCATTTTATACATCATTCAAGTCTCTCATGGTAGAAGAATCAATATCATCTGTTTCTCTCTTTATTGTCGGGTGGCTCTCTTTCCCCTCTGATGTTTGTGGTAATCCCTTCAAACTTGGCACTTATGGTATTTTCTCTTTCTTGCCTCTTCTCTTTTCTTACCTTCTATTGAAGCCATGTAGGCGAGTTTTAGTTTGCTATACAAAACCTTTGTACTACTTTTGAAAAACTGAGTGGGTATTTGGGGTGTGCCTCTTGTAGCAGTATCCTATTCTCCGTCTGTGCTAAAGGTGTTTGAGCTACAGCTTGATTAAACAAAGTCTTATTCTATCTGTCCAATTCTCAGCTTTTTTGTGGAAATTGCTACATTTTCATATTTTCATGGAAAAGTAAAAAAAGACACCGCAATCATTTGTAGTCCTTTTCGTCTGTTCTATGCTTTCTAGATTTCTTCTCCCTGTGGTACGGTGGTTGTTCCTTCATTACCCAATTACGGTCTTAATATTTTTTCCGTAACCTCAGGTGGAATAAACTGTTCAGTTTCTTCTTCTGGTTTTTGGTGTCTTAACAATGTCACTCTTTTGTTATTCACAAGCTTAATAAGCATTTTCATCATAGTGATGGCCACGCTTTATCCTAAATTCTCTTGAACACTTTCCCATAAAGGACCATAGCAGCATTAATTGTATCATTCGGTAGATCGTTATAAGTGGCCCGTCTTTCATGTACCACGTATAGTTCTGCCAGGTTTAGCTCTAACTTATTACGTTTTCTAGCGCATTTCAAATTTGTTTTAGATACTAGATTTGTTTATGGAACTTTGTCCTGGTTATTTGTGTTCCTTGGGAACCCGGAGGTTGTTTCCATTGTCAAGTGATGTTTAGTGTAAGCACATTCCCCCTAGAAGATCACCAAAAGAGACTGGTACCCATATCAATAGGCCCGAGCAAATCTAGCACAGGAAACCCCATATAAGAAATCCGATCCAAGGAAATGTGAAAATACAAGAGCTCCCTGCTGCGGACGAGTCTTTGATTAACTGCCTTCTCCCAGTTCACTTTATCAGCATGATTAAACCCACAAATCTGTATTAACCTTGCTGATGGTGTCGCTTCTCAGAATTTGTAAAAAAATTTTGTTAGATGACTGCTCTTATGTTCCGTATCATAAATGAATGCTAATCATACAATACAAATAGGTACTTTTTGAAAGCCCTGTATGGTAGAGAACACACATGAAATAGGCTCCCAAACCCCCACACTTTGCTGATCATGATAAATTGCCCATACCACTGGGCAAGCTTCAGTAACAATGAAGCTATTCATTGTGCCAGACACATGCTTGCATGTGGACACGCCATCTTACCCAACTCTCAGTGATCGTACTGGGTTTTTTCCGTGGTACGTGATGCTGGCATTGAAGAACAGCATTTGCTTTCAATGTTGGTGGGAACTTATCTTGGTGATATCTATTTGCTCTAAAGGCACTTCAGAGGAGGCAGTGGTAGGGACACACAATGGAGAAGCATGGGGAAGCAACATGGGTGATTGTCTTGCTACGGGACTGCAGGAACCAGCTTGCACTCACTGGAATAGATGCTTGAGCCATGTTCTTCTTTGCCGCAGGTGCCAAGTGTTGGACAGGCACTTGATTCCCCTTAGGTAGTCCAATTCGAGACTATTCCTTTAACTTCATACCTGATTAGGGAGGCTATTGCATGCATAAGCATGTATCCGATTTGTTCTGTTCCGATATGTAGAGTATACCTAACTGAGCTCTTCAATCGCTGAAGTGGTGTGCATCTTCAACAGAGCAGAAGCCACCAAGAAGGGATTTCAGTGTCAGTAACTGCGCCCATGGAGTTCAAGGCACTTGAGTCTGAATGGAAATCAAAACCTTCAACCGGAAGACGCATACCCTATCTTCCAACATAAGTAACATTTCCTGTGCATTTGTATTTAAAGTGTGCATTTTCCATAGCAGCCAGTTGGGAAGGTTTCTGAATCAATGAGAAGGCATCTACACTGCTATTCCTTTTCTCATCCTAAAACTTGAGTAACATCCTGAGTGTCCGGTTATGACACGCCCTGTTCTGCTACTTACCAATAGGATGATGGTAAATGCCTTGAAAGGGATCACTTACACTTCCAGGCTGTAGATTTCGAATTGTGCTGTATACTGACTCTTGTAAACATGCAATCCCAAATGTTTTCATCACAAATTTCCTCCAGCAATTGTCCGCATCGGCCTGATAGAGTTTCTGAAGGAAGACGTGAACCCATTACATCCTTCAAAGAATTGTTTGCTGTATTATTGCCAGTTTGAGATCTGGCCTGTCTTATTTGCATTCGTTATGGATCTTCGCCATCGTCATCAATTTCCTCGCTTCAATTTATTTGGGTTTTCTCACTCTGAACCAATTTCTCACTCTCCTAATGTAGATCTTACAATCTTGTGCCTTGCAACCAATGCTCGCGATGGATGGGTACCCTCTTGGCATGTCCTGAGAATGCTGTTTGAGCAAAAGCACTGAGGCGAGCAAGCTAGCACTCCGAGATTTTTCAAGAATTATCCTGAGCCCCCTCCACAAAGTGAGTTTATTGCTTGACCAGGATAAGAATATTTTAATTTCAAAACAACGATAGGGTTAGCTCGGCAAAGGCATTGACTAAGACTGTAAAGGTTGATCAGGTACATAACTACCAATCATTAGTGCTGCATGGTGAACAGTGTGAGGGGCCCACGGCATCCCAATTCTGGCTGCCTTTCGCTAGCCAAGAATGGCACAGGCGAGCTTGTTTTTCCTTATTTGCATTACAGTGCATAGGTCTGTTATCTACCCTAGTAAGGTTGACACAAGACTAGAAGCATTTTAAGAGTCTTTCTCTACCACAACCTACCTATTTCCAGTGGTGGTAATGAGAAATTTCACAAAATATAGTCTCTGCAGAGGTAGGTATGCATTGGTCTAAGTTAAGCCCCGAGTATGAATCGAGCGGCTGGAAGCAATGGGCTTCGAGGTTGCCTGTTGGATATTTTCTGTCTTGTAATTGTTCAGGTTGCCTTCATCTACTGTTGGATGCAGAAGCTCTCCTGCCATTGGCCAAACTTTGCCTACGAACTGGATAAGGTCGATTTGACCTTATATTAGCCTCAATCCTGATTCAATGGACAAGTACCACTATGATGAATGCGTAGCGCAATGATTTAAAAATATTTTGCTATACTTTTGGCCGATTAGTTAATTACCTACTGTTTTTTTTTTAATATTGTCTCCAAATGAAATGTTAGAGGTGAAGTCAAATGAACATGCATGTGAGGAGTTGTAGTATGCCACAGAAGCAGTTGGACATTGCGTGGGGATTGCGGCCCAGCTGTTTTCAAATCACTTTCTGTGGAGACCCACAGTTGGTGCAGGGAAGGTGGCATTTCAAGAACTGCTATTCATTTTTGTGGACTGGAACACAGGCAATTGATTCACTCATTTTATCATAATGAAATGTAATACATGTGCAGGATAGGGATTGTGTTTTGCTAGCCGTGTGAAAATGCCTACAAATACTAGACATCACAGGGTGTTAGACGGAAATGCTTGAATCAGTCTGAGCCGCTGGTAAGTGTATCTGAGCACATTTTACTTCTTGACTGACTGAAATGTCCCTGCTGGGACATGCCAGGGCTGGTTCCATAATCGTTCCCAGTCTGTAATGGAGGCAAATCTTTTCAAGCTCTTGGGCCACTATCTAAAACGCCATCCCAACACACTCCCAGCATCAGCAAAACATCCTGTGATTCTCGACAAATCACTTAATTTCCCGACCCCGTGGCTAAAATGCAATGCAATGTACCTCTTTGATATCTGGAAATGGGGGAGGAGCGGAGTCATGGCATGTGTTAATGTCTGGGCTGAAGGCCGGGACCGCCCCCCGGGAATGCAGGTGGTTTTACCTGTGTGATCTGGGCATAAATGAGCTCAAAATGGGTCCAAGTGCTGTGCAACGTATCCTGTAATCGAAAAAGTTGTAATTGGATGTAAATATTTTTTATTTATTTATGAAGATGAATCTGTTAGATAAAAGTGTGCCATTTGCTGTGGCCTGATAATATGATAATGCCTTAAGAATTCTAATTTTTGTTTGATAATGCTTGATTACAAATGTTTGTTTTGATTTTATGCTTTCTGTTTATCAACATGACCTGTATGTATGAAGAGCGCTTGCCGTTATGTCATTCATTTTGTTGAGTTGGAAGGGGGCGGGATCCATAACTGGGAGCCTCCTGGGCCTATGAACTCCTACACTTCACTGTAGAATTGAAGCTCATCTCTTTTGTGGAAATCCCATCGTTCAAGACCTAGCTCCTTCTATCTGAGGCCTGTATAAAAGACAGAACTCGGCCGAATATGCTAATATTTTCCTTGTAGACCACCAGTTGTTTCCTACTGTCCTATACAGCACCCTGTTCCTTCCCAGCTAGGATTGTCATACCAAAATGCATGACATACGAACACACAAACACACGCATTACCTTAAAGACCAATGGAGGGGTTTTTGGCCTTAGTAGCTGCAAGTGGTTTGTACGATTGAACAATTTCCGTCCATCTCTTGCTCGCTGTCCACAAATCCTCCAGTCAATTCAGTTCATATTGCGCTCTGTACAACTCTCACAAACAAATATTTACCTGAACAAAATTAGCCTGAGGCGCAAAAGTAATGCAGGACAAACATCCCTAAAACCGGTTCGGGTTGGAGGAGGTTTGGATGCTGCGTGGGCAGAAGAGACTGAACGAGTAAAGGAATGTTTTCCATATGGCATGCTTCCTGACAATGTCTGGCACAGGTGAAAACAAGAAAGACGTGTGCGGCAGGAAGGTACGTTGATGTTGGCATTCATGCTCGAGTTCCTGTTACATGGCTGTCCCTGAGATTAGCTATAACTGTTATGGACTACCAGAAGGGCTGCAATGCCATACTTATAGCTGATTATGCCTATATAAATTCAAAACAATGGTACAATGAATAAACACTGTTCTGTTGCAGTCAACTGGCCTCCCCTCATGAGACCCACACCAAGGCTAAGGAATATGTAACTATGTGTCCCAGAATGCTTCTCTGCAGGCTGAAAAACAAGACTGGCTGAAAGCCACTGTCACAATCTGAAGAAAATGGACATCTATACATGCCTCTTCCCAGAAAAAAAATTGATGAGGCCGCTTGTGCTGACCGCGTTAGCTGTTTGTTACCAAAATACTTGTGTTCAATGCCAAAACTTAAAGTGGGCTTCAGGTGAGCCCATTGCTTATTGTTGTGGGGTTGTTTATCAAGCTCATTTCCTTTCTTCTTATTCAATTGCTTTCATTCCTTTTATTGTGTTTGAC
Organism: Lissotriton helveticus; assembly: GCF_964261635.1. Classification (NCBI taxonomy): domain Eukaryota; kingdom Metazoa; phylum Chordata; class Amphibia; order Caudata; family Salamandridae; genus Lissotriton; species Lissotriton helveticus. Next base: position 1,639,923,725 of record NC_136067.1, read on the forward strand.
GTTCCCCTGGAGCATAGGTTTTTATTACAGTGTTTCTGATTGGATGAGTTATATCCTTCCATTGCTTACAATCGGGGAACTACTTTTCTCTTTCTCTTTTAACACTCTATTGGAGTGCATGTGTTATTTCTTCTCTCCTCTTTGTGTACTTGTTTTACATTTTTTTCCTCTTTCTGCTGTGCCTTTCACCCCGACTCTTCCTCGTGCTTTTAATCTTTTATTTTTAGCACTCCATAGGAGCATATATTCCTTTGCTTTCCCCTATCCGTTCACTCACATATTCACCGCCCTTCTTGCCTCTGCTTATCCTTTGCTTTCCTGTTCCTCTCCAGTCTTAGCTTGATTTTTAATTTGTTTCTATTTTTATTTGTAAAGTTATTTTTTCTAATCTGCGGGCTCGGAAGCTGTACTGCCACCAGATCACTCACTTCTTATATTTTTGTTTTCGAGCGAAGGTTTTTTTTCTTTAATATACTGCTTGAAAATGGCTGCCTAACATTTTTGAACAATAAATGAAACTTAAAACCAGAGTCCAAAATGACACTATAGCCTCCGAATGCTAGCGCAAGGATTATGTCACAAAGTAAAAAGAACAGATGATGAACAGAATGCTGTATTAATCAAACATTCACCCCCTGTCACAGATCTGGGTTAAATCCATCCTTTTTTTTTGCACGCCACGCCATTCCAGTTTAGACCCAGCCAAATGCAAATCAGTCTTGACCATCCAGTCTGAACTGCCAGGCTGGTCTTCCCTGGACCAGAAACAAGCATCCAATGGCAGCCATCTTGGTATGTTTTTTGTTTAAGAAAGGACTCTGATTAGATTTGTCATGGGCACCTCGTTGGTGAGTTCATGAAGCCCACACCCACCAACCTGGTTGGTGGCATGCTTCATCATCGGGCCCACCCAGTGACACCTAATGTGTCCCGGGTGTGCTGCGACGCCTGATTACAGCGGAGCTGGTATTTTACTGAGAGTGCAGTGTGAGGTGTAAAATGAAGTGTGAGTTAAAACGGCTTGGCGAGGGTCCCAGTACCCGAGGGTAAATTAAATTTTAATAACTGGGCCCCCGTCAGCGGTTAAAATAAGGCTTGGGGATGTTTAAGGGAGGCGAGTTACTACCTCCTACATCCATCAGTTGGTCGACATGTTTCAGCCAGTGCCTTAAACTAAATCTGGCTTTCCTCAGGACCTTTTTAAAAATAGAGTGTAGTGCAGGTTAAAAAGGAGTGTAATAAGTGTTTCTACCGGAGTACGAGGACGGTGCAACAGGTACAAGGAAGCTCTGACTAGAAAAGCTGGTCAACCCCTCACCGCTTCACTCCTGGAAGCATTGGCTGCAAAATCTAAGCGATTATATGAGAAGGGAATCCCCCTCTCACACTTAGAGAAACACCTTAGTGTTAACTCACACTTCATTTTACACCTCACACTGCACTCTCAGTAAAATACCAGCTCCGCTGTAATCAGGCGTCGTAGCACACCCGGGACACATTAGGTGTCACTGGGTGGGCCTAATGATGAAGCATGCCACCAACCAGGTTGGTGGGTGAGGGCTTCATGAACTCACCAACGAGGTGCCCATGACAAATCTAATCAGAGTCCTAACAATATTGGTCATATTTAAGATAGTCTCTTTTGATAACACATATAAACTACGGGGACTCGGACTAGCTTTCTAGTCCTCTCTCTCTCTTGATACGCGCATTTTGTTTGAGAAAACCTGTTCCAGAATGGCTGCTGGAGCATCATGACGCATACATTGCGGCACACCAGTTTCCATTTGTTTTTTTTTGTTTAGTCCAGCATGTGCAAAGGCATTAGCTTGGCACTTGCATTAAAAAAGCAAGACCTATTGGCTTTGCCAATGTCTTTTTCTTGTATATGATATGATTAATAGCTTCATGTACATAAATTCTTTGTGGTCCTGATAGCTGTTTATAGAGGATTCCTCAAAGATAACTAATGACCATTGTCCATTAATAATACTGATGTTTGATGTAGGTGACATGACTTAAAAAATTAAAATGTGGCACACCATTATTGGTCACAACTACAAGTTACCCTTTATGTACTTTTTACATGATATGCTATGTTTAAAAAAAAAATCTACTTTGGTCAGATTTAAATCTGAAATTAACAGAAATGTCCATTCCTGTGAATGAGTATTTTGATAATAATATCCATAAAGATTCAGTAATCTGCATAGGATTTGTGGCTCCAGTACAGCCTTCTAAAATGAAGCGGGGCCCATTCTCCAATGATCTCTTATCAAACCTAACCCCATCTGAAAGGTACCTCAAGCAAACGCGTTCTCGTTCCCCCTTGACGGTAATCTGAGACTTTCCCGTTACATGAGGCTCTTAACAAAAGGTTGTAATTCCACCACTTTTGTCCAGGGGCGTACTATTTTACAGTGTGCATACTGATGCGTGCAAGGGCTCTGAAAGCGCGCAGTACTTCTTCATCACAGTACTTTGTGAGAGACCGACCTCGTGAAATATATGCCTGCAGCCGTCCGACGTGGATTCCTGTTTCTTTTTGCCACCTCTCCCCCCCTACTCGTACTACAACTTGGTACGTTCTGGGTTTCCTCTACAATGCCTTATGCTAATCGAGTGACATCAGCACTAAATACACCGTGAGTGGCTGCTGATTGAATTACACCCCGGCAGGAAGGGCTGGGGAGGTGTGCGCGCGGGGAGCTCTGAGGCGAGAGCACGAGCGCAAGGCAGGCACACCTCTCAGCAGCATGCTCTAGAAGCTTTTTTCTAAAATATACATATGTGTACATAGTATTTATTTATTTTTGTATTGCTGCACCCTTCCCCCTGCCCGGACTGTGAAGAGCATGCTGCTGCAGCATTGATTGATTTGCACAAAGCTCGCCTCCCCGTGTCACATTTTGAAGCGCGCGCTGTGTTTGCAGAAGGCTGAAGAGTCTCCCCGGGGAAGGTCCGAGGAAGCCGGTGGCCGCGCGCGCCGCGAGCAGCTTGTGTCCGTGCATGCCACCCTCGCGACATCTGTCCTAAATGGAATTACAGCGGGCGACCAGCATGCCCGGGCCCATGTCCCCAGCCTACACCGCCCAGGTCCCCTACAACTACAACCAGCTGGAGGGGCGCTTCAAGCAGCTGCAAGGTGAGTTGCACGCCCGCCGCTTTGTTGTCGGCGTTGCTATGGCACAGGGAGCGGGCGCCTCGGCTGCGTGATGTCTTTGCATGCGCATTCTATAGATTGGAATTAATTCAGTGGTGATTTTATGAGCGCAGATCTGTAGAAGGCAAGTGAACATTTGTGGAGAATTGCTCTGTGTGAGAGCGGGTGTGTAGATAGATAATGCTGCTTACGCATATACTTGTGTTGTGTGTGCACATACATAATGCTGTACTTGGAGTATAAATATGTTATGGAATGCATACAGAGCGAGCGCATACCACTGTCTGCCTATGTGATGCCCCACTGCCCAGAGCTGAACCACCGTAGCCTAAGGCGTGCACAACAATGGCCTTGGTCTGTCAGATGGGTGCGGTTCAGGGGGTTGTCCTCTTTTATTCACCATCCAGTGTTTGGTTGTCTTTGATTTTACAGTCGCGAAGTTTTTGTGATGGGCTATATTAGCGCCACAGGGCGTGCCCCATCATCAGATTTGTCTGTGAAGTGTGACGGTGGGGTGTTTTGTGGAATTTTAGAGCAAACTGTCCACAAAAAAACAAATACAATGTTTGTTGTCTATGCTGGCAAAGCCAAGTGGATGCATTTTATAGACATTTAAACACATTTCAAGATCCAGAAAAGTATGGTTTACCAGGCCATCTACAACGTGCATCTTCTCTGGCAATTTCCATGCAGCTGTGTATACCCCATCTTCACATGACAGTGCATTTGCGCAACCGAGCGGGAAGGGCCTTGTGCAACGATGTTTGTATTTCGCGGTTATTGTAATTTCTAGTCTCTCTGCGTGTTTATCATTTTTGTTGCATGCACCATCACCACAAATGTGATTCCACCCCGAGAGCAGAGCAAAGAACATTGGCGAGTGTGTTCCGTGTCTGTTTATTTTTTACTCACTTCCTACTTATCCCGTCCAATAAAAGCAGGCAGGACCTTTCAGTACATGCCGTGTATATTGAACGGTGTAACACCACATTGTTTGTCTGTGTGGAAATGGTCCTACGTTAATTGCGTGAAGTGAATATCTTCAAAGGGTCATAACGAGCGAACAACATCTAGTTTTTTTTACATCTGTTGTCCCTTTTGACGTACATTGATTGACAACAGATTTAATCGCCATGGAACTTTAAATGAATAGTCGATGAGTCGTCCACATTGCCTCCCCCCTTGCACCCCTTCGCCTTTGGCAGCGCTCAGACGGACCTGAACAAGGCCGGTTTTGTTTGGAAAAATGTTACTTCCCCGGGAATTCTGTGTAGGGCTGTTTACATCGGATGAAAGCTAGGCTCCAGCCAGGCAGAACGCATTCGCGGAGTTAGTTCCTCTGCAGCGCTTGTGTTAAGCAGACATGTGGATTTATTTTATATATATATTTCCTGGAAGCTACATACATGTGCCTGTTTGTAGAAATACATCACAGGGTGGGGGCTCAGATCGGCTCTCAGCAGTTGACTTGGGCAGGGGGGTGGATAATGGAAAGCAGAGGGGCGTTGCGGGGAGCAGCCGCGCAGTCACCCGTTCATAACAAAAGGCCCCGATGCTCCCTGCAGGGGAGTCGGGCTGTTTGGGAAGGAGCGCTGACAGAGATGCTGCACGGGGTGGGGCGAGGCGACAGGAAATGTTTTCTCTTTAGTCCTTCGCCCCCTGCGGCTATGGTAATCTGCATATTAACATATAGGACTTGTTACCTCACTAATGCATTTCTTTAACCGCCTTACCAGAGGCTTCCCAGGGAAACGCGGTCAAGGTGTTTTTTTGAGTGTTGGGGGAGGCGAGGGGGCGGGGTGGCAGGCCCTCAAGTCAAGATGGACTAATTTGGTGTCGACATCTTGTGGTTTCTGTGGTCTGAAGCTCAGTGTCCTGTCGTGAACTTTCACTGCTCGTTTGACACAAGTGGTCATTACATTTTGTAGCCTTTTCTGCACTCCCTTCTGGTTGTGCTTGGGAGTGTCCACAGAGGCGATTGTGTTTCACTTTTTAGCACACTCCATAGTTCTGGGGGTAGTTGCTCTTATTAAGTCACGAGGTCTTCTCCAACGTGCCCACGCCTGGGCATATTTTAAGCTATAATCCCCCCTCCCCCCCATTGGTTTATTATCTCAATTGACCCCCACCACAAACACCATACACTTGCAGCCCTTAAGCTTTAAAGATGTATTTGTAATAGTTTTTGTTCAGGACAATTTTAAGATGATTTAAATCCAATACTATGAGCAGAACATACTTAAACAGACTAGGTAAAAAATTCAATTGAGAACCAGGTTCCAGTGAAGAGTAGTTTTAGAGAGTGATCCATTGTTCAGTCTGGTCTGATACCTCAACAGTGCTCCATGCTTTCATGCAATAAATGTGCTTTAAAAGGCTGCAAGGGCTTGCGCCGGCTTTTGCGGAGGTTAACACACGCTGTTGTCAGCGCACAGATTTCTCTCGATGTCCACACACATAGTCAGTCACACATCGTCAGTCCTGGGGTCAAGCATCAGATGGAGGGTGGTGCCTTGTCACGCTTCAAGTTCGGTCTTGAGACCCAATGTGTACAATTGGTACCCGTCTACCAGCCATGTTCTACTACTCCATTAGAGGCTCTTCTGAATGATGCCTTTTATTTGCCGGCAGGCGAGAATCGGCAGTCGCAGAGAGTTCCAGATTCCCTGCTTTACCCTAAGGATGCCAGACTTCAGTAGGCTACAGAACTCATCTCACCCACCAAGATCTTATCCAGGATTTGTTGAGGGCAGCACCTTTTCCAATTGTGATGACAGATGCTTAGTTGTCCAAGGCAAACACAGCAAATTGTATGCATGATTTGTATTGGCCGAGCCTAGCAAAATGGCAGCGGGTTGCTCTTAAGGGTCAAAGGCAAGTATACATCATTGCTAGATATGGGCCACACCCTGTTGGGTATCGATCCAACTCGCTGCTCTACAGCTGTGACTAATGTGCGCAAGTGGGAGGCCTTTTTGATCTCAGTGCTGATTTGATTCCACCACATCTCTTGAAGCGGTGGACATGATTAGACAGAAAAAGAAAAACACAAGGAAGGTCACACTGAAACCTAGCCCAATGTCAGACTCTCATTTATTTCTCTAAAGTACACCTTTATTGTGCTTGAGTGACTCCTGACAATGGCTGCTTTTCCTTAGTTGTTTGTGTGCAGTTGTTTTTTTGTTGTTGTTAAAAGCCATCAGTATAATTATTTTGTGAGGCATGGTAGGAGGAACAATTCTGACTGTGCAACAAGAAGGTATGATCAGAGGCTAGATTCTTGCACACTCCAGCATACATTGCGAAATGTATTTCTCATTTTTGGTTTTGTGTTTTTTTGTGCAAAGTATTTGGAATGAACCAAACTACTGAAAGCACAAGAACTGGGACGTTTACTTTTGGGTAGAAAGTCAAATTCTTCGAATGCTCAAGATGTTGCATGTTTTTTCTTGACCCACAGTGTCAATTTCTCATTCTCGGCGTCTAGGACGCTTATTACTACCATATGCTCGGCATATTAAGTAATAATAATAAAAAGCTTTGCAACTCTTGCTATTGAAACTCTCACAGGAACTGCTAATTAAAAACTGTTGCAGTGTCTTGGATGAAGGAACAGCAGGAAAAGGATACTGCACCTTTGTACTCGGGACTCTCACTTTTGGAACATCTGGATGGTGTTATTAAACCCAGCGCGATTTCTGCTTTAGAAAACATTGACAATGGGCTAGCGGGTCTTTGTGGCAAATGGTGAGGGATATCAATCTGTGCCCTGCCAAGAAACCTCGCTTTGGGCCTCAAATGAGGCTTTTAGGGAGAGACATAAGCGATGAAAGAGCGAGAATGTAGGGTAAACGTTCATGACTTCATTGGCAATGGGACGCCTCATATAACAGTGTTGTTAGTTCATCACCTACCCCATGATAGCCATTTCACTTGAACTCTCAACAAGAGCAGGGATCTTTTTGTTCTCTTTATCCCCTGTTTTATGGAGAGCGCATGTGAGCAAGGAGCTACCTACAATGAAAAGCCTTCCTTAACCCCTTGGCTGCGGCGGTAATTCCTCCGCGGCACTAGGGGGGAGGGGGACCCCGCGGCGCTGCCATGCTCGTGACGGAACCACTACGTCACGAGCCGCGGTGGCGCTGTGCTTGTGACGGAATGGTTCCGTCACGGCCCCGCCCGCCTAATAGAACGCTCAGCTCAGGCGCGTAACCAGCGCCGCACAGGCGCTGCGGCTGGGCCGTGACGGAACCATTCCGTCACCAGCACAGCACCACCGTGGCTCGTGACTGAATGGTTCTGTCACAAGCATGCAAGGGGCTAAGACAGTGACAATAAGCGATTGGGTGCTATAAACCACTTCTTTTTCTCCATTAGTTAAGGTTGTGACCGTCATGATTAAACATTTACCTCAGAGGGTACCTAGTTAAATGTCCTATTGGAGCAGAACCTGTTTTAGCCATCGGTTCACAGGGGTTCAAGTGGCATCTAATACTTGCTGTCAACGTTCAAGACCACTACAGCTTTGGAAAGCGTTAGGTGAAAGGAAGTGACACAGCAGCAGTCTTCTTCCCCTGCCTCCATACTTACTCTGTTTTACCTCTGTACAGCCAGTGGTGTTTGGGTGGCAGAGCTTGTCCTATGGGGTATGAAAATTAACTTGCTGTGTTTCTTCTGCTCTTGATTCCTTTGTCATTACGGTACTAGCCTTCTAGCAAGGCAAAGTTTCCATCCGTTGAGCCCACTCAAGTTCCTGATGGCACCGGTTGCTCCATTATTTCAAATTGTCAGTGGATGCCTAAGCCAGAAGTGCTCTCTGTTGTCTGAAAGTTAGAAATAATGGAAAGCTAGGCTAGGTTACTGGTCTTCTGGCTTGCTTTGTGGGATGTATCATTACATGGCCTTCAACATGCTAGAACTCTAAACGGTTAGAAATAAGTAGCAGTGAAGTGTCTTTTCACCACTGATGGAACTTTCTCCAAACAAGTCCTGCATGGAACAATTACTTATCTGATTTGTGGACATTAAAGTTGAGAACTGCTTTGCATCTATGTACATCATTTTCTGTGAAGAGATGTAGAAAGTAAACATTTTTTTTACCTGCAATTTTTGAATCTTTTGCAAGTTAGAACATGGTATGTAATTCACCAGAGCTTTGCCCATCTCCCTCCACTAACTTCCTTTTTCACTGTGACGGGTCAGGCAAGGTGGGCTTCGATTCCATCTCTTTGGTTCCTCCCTCAACTCGTCGAGCACACGTTTGTCCAATAGAGTATCTTTCAGTTGTGCACAGATAACGGATGCATGTTTATACTCGACTCAGTGGTACTTATTTTGACAACCTCAGAAGCATGAGGGGGCTGAGTGAACAAACCTTTTACCATAGGGTGAGATCCAAGCAGGGAATGCATTAATGCACCTAGCCGCCAGGCCCAGTGTTCGTGTCTTCCATCGCCTGCGGTGCTTTGATGCCAATCCTCCAGGGTGACCTTGTTTTTTTCGCTGACCGGGACCAACAACATGCTACACATTATTCATATCTATCATTGCAGACTAGTTATGGGAACCACAGTTATCTCCTTCCATGACTAAAGTAGCTATAGCTTGCCTGAGGAGAGAAGATTCTGATATCTCAGTCTGGCCTACAGTGCATTGGTTACCTGTACCAGCCACATAATCTTTAAGGACTTCTGTTGAGTTTACAACTGTATCTCGAAAACAATTCCATCTAACTTCCTACTCAGATCAGCAGACGATAACCTTATAGACTTTTGCCCCAAACTGGTGAACTCCTGCCTGCAGCCTGATATCAAAGGCTTTGGTACCAGTGGACAGTATCAAGAGGTAGTTGGTTGTGGTGTGCACTATACTCTGTCCTCCTGTAGCCCTCCATGTCTAACAGCACACAAGGATCTGTTCCATCACCCTGCTAGGGTAAACAGCGTTTACCACAAATCATTTTCCCCGCAGGGAATCACAACGCGGTCGTTACAACAACCGCGTTGTGATTCCACATACCATTAGTCCGCAAGTCGGAACATCGACTTGCGGAGGGGGGTGGGGGGAGGTGTTGGATTTAAAATCTAACACCTTCCCTAGTGTCCGCACTGACTGGAGTTGGAATAGTAAATTATACTATTCCAACTTCCAGCACCCACCCTCCGCAAGTCGTTGTTCAGACTTGCGGAGTAAAGGTATGCGGAATCACAACGCGGTCATTGTGACGACCGCGTTGTGATTCCCTGCGGGGAAAATGAATGCGGGAAAGGAACATATATTCCCCTGCTGGAACACACATTGCTTACAAATGCTGCAGATACTCCTACAGCAACTCTGATAGCATGCAACTTTGAGATGAAACGCTGCTGCAGTTCCCTTGTACGTATCACTGCATCCTTGTACAAATGCAGGTACTTGGGAAAGAAATATAGCTGAGAGGTATGCCTGTAAACAAGGAAATATGTTGTGTTTCCAGAAATAATTCTTAGCCACAAATCCTTTCGACAAGATTGTGTTGTGCAGTGCCCACTACAATCCAGTGAACTTTAGTTTTACCCTTTTCTTCTCGATGCAGCATAGATGCTAAAATGCAGCAATTGCATAACCATATTTTCAGATCATTCCACACGACTGGACTTCCATGAGCACCTCCTCCAGTTCTTCAGTCATATCTTATTTATTATTTTGTGTTTAATACTTGGACAGTGAGAACTGGATAGTATTTGCTCTGACGTGTGACATTGATTCCGACTTGAGGTCATGCTGGTGGGAGAGTACTTTCTGAAACAAAGGCTCTTGTGCAGAAGTCGCCGGAGCCGTGCTTGCCTGTGATGAGTGCATCCATTGTGAGGAATGTCTACTGTAGCCAAACTAATATTAACCAGTCTTCATGGAGCTGCTGAATGCCCCTCTGTTTCTCTTGGAGACAGCAAAGTTGAACTAAAGAGTCTTTCAGTTTTTCGAAGAGACTGCACTTTTTTAAGATCAAATATAGCCACAATGGCCAAGTGGCGCTCGTCTAGATTTTCATGGTCCTGTGAAAGGTCCGGCTTATTAAGTTCTTTTTCGTTTCCTGAAGCTATACAACTGCAAAATTGGATCATTTGATGGCCGTCACCCATCATAAGAGGGCCACGCAGATGATAGTCTTTACTGGTTTCCATTGTAGATGTTTCCACCCAAGAGCATTTCAACGTTACTTGATTGCGCAAAGGGTTTCTACACTGCAGGCAGGAAAATGCAAAGTGGATTAGGCATAGCATAAAAGATAATGATGCAAACCAAATGTGTGACTGACTTTCGCATTACAGATTTCATTTCAAACAAAAAGGCTCCTCTCTGGAGGCTGGTGAGAGGATAGTGTGTTCATAACCAAATTGAAAAAAACACAGTTGATGGACAGAATGTAGAACAATGTCATACATTCACCCCAGTACAAGGATCTGGGCCTAAATCCATCGTTTTTTTGCACTCCACACCACCCTGGGTTAGACACTGGCTATATGCAAATCAGCAGTGTCTAACCCAGGGTGGTGTGGAGTGCAAAAAAACGATGGATTTAGGCCCAGATCCTTGTACTGTGGTGAATGTATGACATTGTTCTACATTCTGTCCATCAACTGTGTTTTTTGCAATTTTCACCCCGAGTGGGCTGGGTATGCTCAGACGTGAGTCCCAGGCTCTCCACACCACTGGAGTCAAGCTATCCAGGCTGAATGAAGGCTGATAGCCAGAAACCGGTCCTTGGATGCTTGATTCCGGTCTGGGAAAGATATGGCTTGGTAGTTCGGACTGGACTGTTCCCATGAGGCACAGGGTCAGAGCTGATTTGCATATAGCCAGTGTCTAACCCATGGTGGTGTGGAGTGCAAAAAAACTATGGATTTAGGCCCAGATCCTTGTACTGGGGTGAATGTATGACATTGTTCTACATTCTGTCCATCAACTGTGTTTTTTGCATAACCAAATTGAAGCATAACTGATTTGCAAATTATAGTTTTTGAATTATCTCATCAATGTGTAATTTTAATACACACCATTGATTAAGCCTACATTGTGTTGTGATGAAGATGGTTAGTCTGCGCGTTGAACTGGTTAATAACAGTACCAGCTACACCCAATCAGTAATCATGGTTTTACAAAGGTGCTGTAAACTGGTCTGCATGATCCTGTGAAAGGGGAGGTGTAAATCTTACATTTTTGTGTAATACGTACAACTGATATTTAGCTTGCTTCTGAGTGTCCATCCTTTTTTACGACAAACTTGGACAGAAGGAGGTAAAGTTTATGCATTTGGTCATGCTTTTGGTCAAATAGGGAAGCTAAAATAGATTTCAGGTCTCCAATGCCACACCTTGTCCCTCTGAACACTAGTGCTAAGATCACCTTGCCGCAAGAAAAGACCAAGGGGATTACAAGTGTAGTTGGAAACAAGGAGCGTGTTCAAAACCTATTTTCGGTCTTTGTGCTATTAGCTGCATATCGCATGTCTGCTTTAAGTCCTGTTCTTGGGATTTCTCCAGTTCATGTTCTTGTGTATTGTATCCGCTTTTCTCTAATCTGAGCCACATTTTTTCTCACAGCGAGGCATTACTTGCATTTATCGGTGGATGACATTGGTTGAGTTTTGAGAGAATAGCCATAAAATCCGGGTTGGAATAGAATGACCTGGAAACATGGATAAAAACCGTACTGTCAGAGTGACATCGATAAACGTAAAAGGCGATTATCTGTTGAGGGGCATCACTGGTCTTTGAGTCAGAACTAGAGGCAACACGTTGTATTTAACGGTACTGGTACCGGGTAAGACACTTTTTAGTGCTCTCAATTACTTATTAGAGGTCTCATTAAACCTGGCTATGGTCACTTAGGCTTTGTCGGGGTGCAAGTGTCTTCGCATCGTCATGTAAATTAGTCATTGATTACAAGGTAAGGACATATCATCCGCTTTAAAGGGAGCACGGCATGTGAAAAGCATAGTTAAAAAAATCTTTTCAATAGGGGCAATTCAGGAAAATGGAAGTGAATCTGCACTCATGCGAAGGAAGCAGTCTGCTCCTGGAACAGACCTGACCATGATCAGTGAATTGCCCAAATCACTGAGAAATCGTAGCTTCCATGTTCTGCACCGAGGAGGGTCAACAAATTTGATTTAACTGATGATCTAGATTAATAATTTGAGGGGTCTAGCAGATAGAAAGTGCCCTTTGAAAATGTTGAACATTGTGAGGAAGTAAGACACAAACAGTGCAGTCTTTACTTTAATGTTTCATCTTCAAGCTAATACAGTGCCAATGTTTTCATAGCTTGGTCACACATCCTTGTATGAGTCTGAGTTATGTGAGAGATTCTTCACCTTGTGCCATGTTAGTCACACTCAGACTTCATATTGGGCCATAGTTCCCCACCGGGGAAGTGACTTCTGGTACCATCTGTGACCAGGCAGAGGTAGTCTCTCCCACCCCCACAGGGAAAAATTCCATATCTAGGTATCGTCAGCATGTTAGTGGCTTAAGAGTCCAAGGCTTGATTAACATGTCTTGAGAGTCCATGCATCACAGTGGAATCCTACGGTCATGTATTTAGGCTCAGCCACCTATTGGAATATGAGTAAATGCTCCGACATATCCCAGTAGTCTGTGTTTGCGTAGCAGCATGGATGTTTCAGAGATAGACTGCTTTGGTGATTTCATTTTCAACTTGTGGTTACGTCAAACTGACTCAGAGTTACCACAGGGTACAACAACATAATTCCCTTGGCTCATGGATTTACAGAGTAGGTATGCATTGCACAGTTTGTTACCTTGCCTGCGCAGTTTAAAGTCCTGACTAGTCCTGGGGAAAGCTTGACCTGCAAGTATTTGTAGCAATGCCCTATGAGACCCTGCGCTCAACCAATGAGTTTTAATAATGACAAAGGGATTGCATTGCCTTGCAAGACTTTTCTCCATCTCTGCGGGGCTTACAAATGCTCACTGGCCATTCCTGGTGTGCACTCAAGCAAACTCTGAATCTTATAAAGATTCAGGTGATGGGGAGTTCATCTGAGGTTCACCCAAGTCTAGAATGAAGATGCACCATAGTTCTACTTCTGTGGTTACTATAGAAAACGATGGAAGCTTGTGCAAATCAGAGCAAAACTGTGTGATCATAGCTGTCCCTATACATCATTGGCCACCGGACTAAGAGGCATGACTGCCTCCGTTGACCATATACCTTCAGTAGGTTCCAGAACACTCTGTACCCAGCCTGAGTAGTACTTCTGACTAATAATTTTGTGGGTGTAGACCATGCTTGAGCAATGATCTGTTACGCATTCAGCCAAAGATTGCTGCCTCCCAGAAAATAAACTGCATTGACTGCTTTGTTTGGAAGCAGCCACAGGGCTTGCAGCTTCAGCCCATTTTACAGACTTTCGTCGGCATACCTAAAGCTTTGCAGATATTATGGTGTTTGAAACTGCCTCTGCCGCCTGTTAACTTGAAGTACACCATCGAGTGTCATTGAGTGCACAAATAGATGCACATTGAACCACTCTCCTTGGATGCCTCATGTCTGCGACATGTTGTGATTTACATAAGGGATGGGCCCTGAAGGCATTAAGGATTCTGATGGAGCATTGATGTGAGCTAAGCTGCAGTTTAACAGCCTTGCATAGAATTCTGCATTGCCCTGGTAAATTCCATCGGAGTGCTCTCACCAGGGCCAGGTGAAGTTCACAATGACTACCTAGTGGTTGCATCTGTTGTTTCCACAGCATAACTTATAATTTCCTTCTCATCCTTGGCTCTCCCTTCATGGGTGCAGCACAGAGCACAAGGATTGCTGTGCTGGCAATTCCGTCATCAGCGCTGTCTTTAAGGAAGGGGTCAGCATTCGGAAAAGGGAGACATTGGAAACAGAAGTCGACCCTTAAAAATCAAGTGCCTGAGTGTGGCTGCACCCTACCATTCAGCAGGACACCAGAACTGGTGTTGTACATCGTGCTGGGAAGGTGGCGTTGTTGGTGCTCAGTTCGTGAAGATTTGCCCTCTTATGTTGGAAAAAAGGCTTTTGCACTTGCATTAAAAAAAAAAAAGATTAAAATGGGGACCGGCGTAGACAAATATTTAAGGTGATGCTTATCTGTCTGGTTGCAGTTGTGAAAGGGTATATTTACATTTGCTTTTAATTTTAGCCAGAGTTATGTCCTTTCCAGAATGCTATTTTAACTCTAGAATAATGCGTCCTGGAAGTTGGCAGCTTTGAGGAGAAATGTACCGAAGCCTAGAGTATTTGAGGTCCATATGTAAGCCGGCCTCTTGGTAATGCCCACTTTTATGTTCGTGAAAAAGGCTCATGTGTGTTAGAACTTTCCACTGCGTGCAAAATGCTGCAGGGAAGGCTGCGATTTCCTTTGCAGTTTAAACAGTATATGTTTAGAGTTTAATGATTTCTCAAACATGGTTTTTAAACCACACATGAGAAAGTTTACTGGACACCTTCTATAGACGGGAAGTTGGGCCTCTTTGACCAACCGGCTGTGCTTCCTTCCTTCTCTGCTTTTCTGGTACTTTTACATCTTTGTTTTACTTCTTTGCATCCTTGTGGTAACTCCTCCAGGCACGGAGTGAATGTTCTGAGGGCGGCCCTAACCAAGTTTTTTTTGTAGAAATGGTCTGGCTTGGAGTACCTAACGAGTGTTTAACTTTACCTGCAGTCCTCAAGCAGTGCTTGAAATGGAAAACTATAAGTGCAAGGTAGTCTGTACCAGATTACCTGCTTGTTTATGAGAAGTGTTGGTACTCAACAATTAAAAGTATTACGTCTCTTTTGAGAAGTGCTGGTACTCTCCCTCGCAAAATAATAAAGTGCCAGTACTCCGTGCCTTACCGGCCCATTTTAAGCACTGGTCTTAAGCATTTAAATAGGGTTCTGCGCAGGTGGTATAAACACTTTTATTACTTGGAGAAAGTGTCTCAAAGCACTATCATGTACGACCATAACTGGTTGGCACTTGATAGTGGTTATAACTTAGAAACTTAATCGGAGATCCCTTTCTTGGGGGTCATTTAGAATACCCCCCTTTTGTGATAATTTCCATCGGCAGTGATAGGGCTTTAGCATATTTAAAGCTTTGGGGTTCATCCAGTGAAAAGCCGAAATTCAGTTTTACACAAAATAAAATGGCGAGACCTGTTATTACTTGTGTTATATTCAAGAGGTCCATATATTTGTAAAGCAGATTCATTCGTATTAAAACTGGAACTTGGCTTAAGCTGTCTGTACCTTTCTTGTGGGACATACTTTAGTGGTTCTAGGGCCTCTTGAAATGATCAAGATGCATGGGCGTGAATTTTGGAACGGGGAAACAAGGAACTGGGCCTCCCAAAATTAGCAGGCTGTATTCGAGTGATTTTTTTTAAGGCTCTGTGCCTGACACATTTGGTCTTTGGAGTTGCAGGCAGGCTGCTGGTCACTGCACACTGCCACTGTGTTAAGCCGGAATGTGTTGATTAGAGGTTGGTTTCACTGGGATGGTTGCTTGTGAGCAGTGCTTTGAGTCACTTATCTTTTATGAGCACCCAAATCTAGAGACAGATACAATGCTAAAGGTGGATAGAACCGAGGTCTGCATCTACCCCAGCATGTCACAGGAAGTGATACAGACAAGGGAGGCGAGCATGAGCTGCTGGATCCATAGTCTGCTCTGACCTTTGATTGAATGCGCTCGGTTGCCATGGAAAGGGTGTTCTCGTATAGAAATTGAATTCTGTTCTTCATCACCATTAATTAATAGGAGCTGCATCTTCTTTTGGCGGGAAGAAAAATGAATCTGTTGAAAACGATTTACATGGTAATAACTGCGACTCGCCCTTTGGCACTTGGTGGAATCGGAATGTGTTTATAGAAGCTGTCCCAATGCCATAGTTCATCTGCTACTCGAATGAAAGGCAAACCTTGTCGAAAGGGACCGCTCTGTTTGCTCTCTTGTTATCCGAGGGGCAGCATATGCAGATAAAAAGGATGCGCTACAGAATGGCCGTTTTAATCGATTGAATTGCGAGGCCCTATCTTGACCTCTGGACACTTTGCAATCTGGTGGCACTTCGTCTTCATCGTTCAGCTCTCTTCCACCTGTATGTGCCCCCGTGGACTGCCCAGTACCGAATGTGCAATAGTTGGCCAAATGTTCTTAATGTGGACAGGAAAAGATCCACGTAACCGTGGGAAGTTGCAGTGAAGGGAGGGAGCGCCCCTTTCCCACAGTGAATAGACTTTGCAGTTACAAAGAACAGCAAGCAGAGCGAGCAAAGTTCACTGCACACACAGGGCGACCTGGAACAACAAATAGGTCCGGGTACCAAAATAAGTGTCACCCATTAACAAGCTAAATAGCAACAAAAAAATGTGTCCTTATTTGCAAATCAGACCAGTTTGGAACTTGCAAAGACACGATGTATGGGTATTTTGCAAGGTATGTGAGAGTGAGACCGCATGGATTTGTGATTGCTGCAGGTAATGTTTTGTGGCAATGTCTGGGAACTCAACTGTAAAAACCGGCCCACCTGGCCAGAACATCGTCTCACACACTGCTAAAAATCCGGCCGACAAACAGATCAATGAGACCAGCCCATTGGGCACTGCCTAATTGCCCTGTGGACCAGTTCGATCCTGTGCACACATTGTGTATGTTGTAGCATACGTTTCATTATAAACATAGAAAGTGACCCGCAGTTAATCCCTATGACTGGATGAATGACCCCTTTCTGGCCTGTTGTTCCTGGATGGTATGGAAGACCACTCCATGCTTCACTTAATCGAGTCATGTCACACCACCATGTTTGCAAGGGGAGAAATCCCCTAGGGTTCATGCATATGTCCTCCATTTATTGTGCTGCGTACAAGGGTGTACCGCTTTGCCAAATTGCTGATTGTAGTTTTATTGACTTGTAGGTTTAATCAAAGGCTGCACACCACCTTACGACAACCGCGGAGTACTGTATATGTCAAGTTAGAGGAAGAAGTCTAAACCTTAGTCAAACGTTAGTCTGAAGAACAAGAGTTTTCTGAAGTGCAGGTGTTTGTGGTCTGTCATCAAGGTCTTTTTCAGGACATCTGTTGACCTAGCCACATTGACTTCATGTGCGGTTTGACAGTTGCTCTGACTCCGTTGATGTTGCTTGGTGACATCAGCTGGCACAGCTTGTAGATTTTGTTTGCTTTAAGCAGTGTAGGAACTGCAAAGGCTGTGGTGTTGCTTGGGGTGAGGGGTTTGGAAAGTGCTAAAAAAAATACCAACACAGTACCTTATTAAGGGTAGGCTGAGCTTTCTGGAAGCTTCTCCACAAGCAGGACCTTGGGATACATTTCTATTACTTGAGTTATATAATAAATCATTTTAAAGATGCTTTTATCTCATTTCATATTGTGTAAATTCTATGATTTACGTTTTTCAAAAACATTTGGCGTAATTTAGAGTTTCTTGGTCTTTGATCAGTTTGGAGAAGTACTTTCACACCCTATTCCAGAGTCTTGCTGGTGTATGATTGTACGTGGAGTAGAATTCCTCATCTGCTCCGCGAGTTAATTTGTTTGATCTCTTTTTCAGTGAAGTATTTGTTGTAACTATCTGTAAGTCTGATTTCTTTTGGGCAGACACAGTTTGCTTGTTTCTTCCTGGAGCCAGGCGTATTTGGACATCATTGAATGCTCACCTCAGAAAGGTTGTGCTGGAACTTTACCAAGTGTCTCAACTATCTTAGACCCCTATATGTTTTTAACGCTTCCAAGGTGTAAACTGAGATGACTCTGGCAGTCTCTAGACTTCGTGACACTGGTTGTCCGTTCTGAATCTTTTTCTTATTTTTTAGCCTACAATGGTGCAGTAAGAGTAAATACTTTATGGAACTTGTTGCATCACACCAAGAGCTTCCCTTGCTGCAGAAGACAATGATCAGGGGAATACATTCATGATAATAGTAGTAATATTAGTGAAAATAATTCCTTGTCTCAAAGGCGAAGGTGGTACGTGTTCAGGCGACCCGAGGCTTTCCTTAGTTTTTTCCCCCACAAATATCGTGTTCACGTTTTTATTTCTACCAAAAAATGCAGCCTTGCCCCTTGGGAGCCTAGCCTCTGCTCTCATATCAGTAAGAGAATGAAGCCTCTCTCTGTTCTTCTGGGTTCAAGCAACAAACTGCAGCCGAGGGGGATTTGTTGGGGGCAGAAAGGCCGTTTCATTCAAATCTTCTTAAAAAAAAGACCAGATATAAAGTATATAGTTACATGATAACTGAAAGAAAGCAGGGATACACCTGCCTGTGGCTCAAGAGAAGACAAAGTAAAACACAATCCACCCATAAGAGTAAGCAGGTAATAACATAAAAACAGGAGTATAGTTGAAAGCAACCCTATACGTAAATATATGGACAACCCAGTGAATCCCTTTCCTCAGTGTATCCACTAAACTGGAACCTTTTCCACAAGTTTAGCATAAAATTGTTCCAGAGAGGGCGGTACTCAATAACCAACTTCATCATTCTTGAAAGGCTGTGGAGGCACCCTATTTCCAGTCCTGGTTTTCTGTGTGATATCCTTATGCTTTCTGGTTGTAGTAGTCTGCTTGTGCTTTCATTGTACTAATTAGCCTAACACACCTTAAATCAGTAATATGAAGGTAGAAAGTCCTTCAGATGACTTGGAGGTGAGGTGGTCATTCTCATATACATAGAGTGGGCTTTGAATCATTAAGTTTAACCATTGGCTTTCTTCGATCAGCCTCCTTCAGCCATTCGCTTCGGACTTTGTCAATCACCTCTCTGCTCAGCCCAGTGGAGTATTCATCTCTCAGATAATGCTATTGGCTGTTTCGGTGTATTCTCCCGCCTCCACTGCATTAGGCCTACTTGAGAACGATACTCCCCTCCATCCGATCCTGGTGGCTTCGTCTTATGTGCCTCGCTGTAATGTGCCAATGCACGTTAAATCGAGGCCTATTGGCTTTGACAGTGCTTGTTGGCTCTGCAGCAACTAGCTGGTTTTAGAGCCGAGAGGCAGTGTAAATCTACCCTCACAGTGTGATTTGTGTTGGGAACTTTTCTTACTCCTTTCTCTGCTCTGAAATGAAGGCAGTTGAAAAGAACATGTCTGTACCTAAGGAGCCCCGCCCCCACTCTCCCCGCATCAGTGTTCTGTTATATGGCGTTTCCATGCCGATCTGTCGCTCATGGCTATGAAGGGGAAGAGGTTTTTGCATCACCTCTTCAGTGACCTGCGATGGGGGTGCAAGTCTCTAGGGCTTTTACTTGCCGTTTGAATATGACCCCTTGACCTACTGGCCACAGAGCTCATATTTTCAAACCCAGCAGCCTCCTCGAGAAGGGGTGGTGTGCCGTGCTTTCCTCTCCAAATCCGGCCACTCGAGCGTAGCTAAATGACATCGACTTTCTCAACATGTACGATTTCACTGTTTTTATTAACTGTTTTTAGATCGGGCGGGCAGTTTGAAGACCTTTTTACTCCTCAATATATTGTTAAAATAGGGTCACGTACCCTTCTGTATAAACTCGGTGCTAGATCCCCGTCCCCTTTTGTCTCTACCCGTGGACCCTTTCTAGGCTTGTTTCTGAATCTTTGATCGTTTTCAAACTTCAACTGTGTTGTCTTTTTTTAGTGTTCATTACCATATTGCCTCACCCTTTGATTCCCGAGGGATGACACATTTGAAGTTCCTCTTTCGATTCTATGGGCGGGTGTTAGGCATGATAAATGGTTATGTACTGGTGTACTTAAAACGAAAATAACAATCTGACTGCATTACACAACGAACGGTACCGTAGAGCGCAGTACTCCTTGAATGTGAAGCAAAAAGGAGCAAGTGACTGATACTCCAGTATTAGAACAAGTTTAACGTGTGTGAGGTCAGTGTGGCCTGTGTGGAAGTGTTTCATGGCGTGTGTGTGTGGCAGGAAGTTGAAAGCCATGTTGCCGCAAAGGCGAGACTGCGCATGCGCATTGTTTACAAGGTGTGAGAATAGATGCAGTCAAGAAGGCATGCAGACCTCTACCATCTTTAAAGTGAGCTGTATCATACAATTTAATCCACTTTAAGTATGAAAGCGCAGAAGAGCAATCCATATAAAGGGGCATTATCCAATCAGCCAGAATCTATGCTTACGCAAGGTGCAGCAGAAGAGCAATCCATAGAAATGGGCACTAAGCAGTCTATGCCATTGCATGCGTTCTGAGAGGGTCGACCCTGGAGTGGAACAATGTATGGGACCGGTTTTATGCGATCATAGCATATGTTCTGAGGTCCATTCAAACAGCAGCCAAGGAACAACCCACAGGAATGGAAATTATCCAATCAGCCATAGTCTGTGCTCTACCCAGGAGTGACAGAAGGCAACCCATAGAAATGGGCATGAAGCAGTCAGCCATGCTCAATGCTTACCCCAGGAGCGACGGAAGGCAACCCATAGGAATGGGCATTATTCAATCACCATAATGTATGCTTACCCCAGGAGCGACAGAAGGCAACCCATAGGAATGGGCATTATTCAATCACCATAATGTATGCTTACCCCAGGAGCGACAGAAGGCAACCCATAGGAATGGGCATTATTCAATCAGCCATAATCTATGCTTACCCCAGGAGCGACAAAAGTCAACCCATAGGAATGGGCATTATTCAATCACCATAATGTATGCTTACCCCAGGAGCGACAGAAGGCAACCCATAGGAATGGGCATTATTCAATCACCATAATCTATGCTTACCCCAGGAGCGACAGAAGGCAACCCATAGGAATGGGCATTATTCAATCACCATAATGTATGCTTACCCCAGGAGCGACGGAAGGCAACCCATAGGAATGGGCATTATTCAATCAGCCATAATCTATGCTTACCCCAGGAGCGACGGAAGGCAACCCATAGGAATGGGCATTATTCAATCAGCCATAATCTATGCTTACCCCAGGAGCGACGGAAGGCAACCCATAGGAATGGGCATTATTCAATCACCATAATGTATGCTTACCCCAGGAGCGACGGAAGGCAACCCATAGGAATGGGCATTATTCAATCAGCCATAATCTATGCTTACCCCAGGAGCGACGGAAGGCAACCCATAGGAATGGGCATTATTCAATCACCATAATGTATGCTTACCCCAGGAGCGACGGAAGGCAACCCATAGGAATGGACATTATTCAGTCAGCCATAATCTATGCTTACGCCAGGAGCGACAGAAGGCAACCCATAGGAATGGGCATTAAGCAGTCATCCATAATCTATGCTCACCCCAGGAGCGACAGAAGGCAACCCATAGGAATGGGCATTATTCAATCAGCCATAATCTATGCTTACCCCAGGAGCGACAAAAGTCAACCCATAGGAATGGGCATTATTCAATCACCATAATGTATGCTTACCCCAGGAGCGACAGAAGGCAACCCATAGGAATGGGCATTATTCAATCACCATAATCTATGCTTACCCCAGGAGCGACAGAAGGCAACCCATAGGAATGGGCATTATTCAATCACCATAATGTATGCTTACCCCAGGAGCGACGGAAGGCAACCCATAGGAATGGGCATTATTCAATCAGCCATAATCTATGCTTACCCCAGGAGCGACGGAAGGCAACCCATAGGAATGGGCATTATTCAATCAGCCATAATCTATGCTTACCCCAGGAGCGACGGAAGGCAACCCATAGGAATGGGCATTATTCAATCACCATAATGTATGCTTACCCCAGGAGCGACGGAAGGCAACCCATAGGAATGGGCATTATTCAATCAGCCATAATCTATGCTTACCCCAGGAGCGACGGAAGGCAACCCATAGGAATGGGCATTATTCAATCAGCCATAATCTATGCTTACCCCAGGAGCGACCGAAGGCAACCCATAGGAATGGGCATTATTCAATCACCATAATGTATGCTTACCCCAGGAGCGACGGAAGGCAACCCATAGGAATGGGCATTATTCAATCAGCCATAATCTATGCTTACCCCAGGAGCGACGGAAGGCAACCCATAGGAATGGGCATTATTCAATCAGCCATAATCTATGCTTACCCCAGGAGCGACGGAAGGCAACCCATAGGAATGGGCATTATTCAATCAGCCATAATCTATGCTTACCCCACGAGCGACCGAAGGCAACCCATAGGAATGGGCATTAAGCAGTCATCCATAATCTATGCTTACTCCAGGAGCGACAGAAGGCAACCCATAGGAATGGGCATTATTCAATCACCATAATGTATGCTTACCCCAGGAGCGACAGAAGGCAACCAATAGGAATGGGTATTATTCAATCAGCCATAATGTATGCTTACCCCAGGAGCGACCGAAGGCAACCCATAGGAATGGACATTATTCAATCAGCCATAATCTATGCTTGCCCCAGGAGCGACCGAAGGCAACCCATAGGAATGGGCATTATTCAATCAGCCATAATCTATGCTCACCCCAGAAGCGACAGAAGGCAACCCATAGGAATGGACATTATTCAGTCAGCCATAATCTATGCTTACGCCAGGAGCGACAGAAGGCAACCCATAGGAATGGGCATTAAGCAGTCATCCATAATCTATGCTCACCCCAGGAGCGACAGAAGGCAACCCATAGGAATGGGCATTATTCAATCATCCATAATCTATGCTTGCCCCAGGAGCGACCGAAGGCAACCCATAGGAATGGGCATTATTCAATCAGCCATAATCTATGCTCACCCCAGAAGCGACAGAAGGCAACCCATAGGAATGGACATTATTCAGTCAGCCATAATCTATGCTTACGCCAGGAGCGACAGAAGGCAACCCATAGGAATGGGCATTAAGCAGTCATCCATAATCTATGCTCACCCCAGGAGCGACAGAAGGCAACCCATAGGAATGGGCATTATTCAATCATCCATAATCTATGCTTGCCCCAGGAGCGACCGAAGGCAACCCATAGGAATGGGCATTATTCAATCAGCCATAATCTATGTTCACCCCAGAAGCGACAGAAGGCAACCCATAGGAATGGACATTATTCAGTCAGCCATAATCTATGCTTACGCCAGGAGCGACAGAAGGCAACCCATAGGAATGGGCATTAAGCAGTCATCCATAATCTATGCTCACCCCAGGAGCGACAGAAGGCAACCCATAGGAATGGGCATTATTCAATCATCCATAATCTATGCTTACTCCAGGAGCGACAGAAGGCAACCCATAGGAATGGGCATTATTCAATCATCCATAATCTATGCTCACCCCAGGAGCGACCGAAGGCAACCCATAGGAATTGAAATTATTCAATCAGCCATAATGTATGCTTACCCCAGGAGCGACAGAAGGCAACCCATAGGAATGGGCATTATTCAATCATCCATAATCTATGCTTACTCCAGGAGCGACAGAAGGCAACCCATAGGAATGGGCATTATTCAATCATCCATAATCTATGCTTACTCCAGGAGCGACAGAAGGCAACCCATAGGAATGGGCATTATTCAATCATCCATAATCTATGCTTACTCCAGGAGCGACAGAAGGCAACCCATAGGAATGGGCATTATTCAATCATCCATAATCTATGCTTGCCCCAGGAGCGACCGAAGGCAACCCATAGGAATGGGCATTATTCAATCATCCATAATCTATGCTTACTCCAGGAGCGACAGAAGGCAACCCATAGGAATGGGCATTATTCAATCAGCCATAATCTATGCTCACCCCAGGAGCGACAGAAGGCAACCCATAGGAATGGGCATTATTCAATCATCCATAATCTATGCTTACTCCAGGAGCGACAGAAGGCAACCCATAGGAATGGGCATTATTCAATCATCCATAATCTATGCTTACTCCAGGAGCGACAGAAGGCAACCCTTAGGAATAAG
Source organism: Lissotriton helveticus (assembly GCF_964261635.1). Taxonomy (NCBI): domain Eukaryota; kingdom Metazoa; phylum Chordata; class Amphibia; order Caudata; family Salamandridae; genus Lissotriton; species Lissotriton helveticus. The sequence continues at coordinate 1,639,947,776 of NC_136067.1, forward strand.
CATTTTTCAATCGTCCATAATCTATGCTTACCCCAGGAGCGACAGAAGGCAACCCATAGGAATGGGCATTATTCAATCATCCATAATCTATGCTTACTCCAGGAGCGACAGAAGGCAACCCATAGGAATAAGCATTTTTCCATCGTCCATAATCTATGCTTACCCCAGGAGCGACAGAAGGCAACCCATAGGAATGGGCATTATTTAATCAGCCATAATCTATGCTTACCCCACGAGCGACCGAAGGTAACCCATAGGAATGGGCATTATTCAATCAGCCATAATCTATGCTTACCCCACGAGCGACCGAAGGCAACCCATAGGAATAAGCATTTTTCAATCGTCCATAATCTATGCTTACCCCAGGAGCGACAGAAGGCAACCCATAGGAATGGGCATTATTTAATCAGCCATAATCTATGCTTACCCCACGAGCGACCGAAGGTAACCCATAGGAATGGGCATTATTCAATCAGCCATAATCTATGCTTACCCCACGAGCGACCGAAGGCAACCCATAGGAATGGGCATTAAGCAGTCATCCATAATCTATGCTTACTCCAGGAGCGACAGAAGGCAACCCATAGGAATGGGCATTATTCAACTAGCCATAAACCCAAGGAGCAACAGAGCGTACCCAAGGAGCGACAGAAGGCAGCCCATAGGAATGGGCATAAGGAGTCAGCCATTGCATATGCTCTGAGGTTCTATTCAGGAGCGGCAGTGGAACAATCTATGGGATTGGGTTTTATACGAGCAGCTGTAGCTTATGTTCTAGGGTCCATCCATATAGAAGTAGAGGAGAAACCCATTGGAATGGGCATTTGGAACCTGCCTTGAAATATACTCTTGAGACAGGTGTAATGACTTCAAATGGGATTGGCACGGATACACAAGAATATGAAAAACCAAGGGAGGCCCGTTTCACCAATACGCATCCAGGACTCCATAATGTTGAATGAGGTTTGTAAGAACTGAAATGCTGCCACAACATTGGATTGGACAAAGAGGCGTGTTCTGCTTCTTCGTTCTACAGAACGTGTCCTCAAACCACAGTACAGATGTTTCATAATTTACACCATTTGTGGGATGACTGCCTAATTTGCCTGTTTCCTTGGGTAATACTTATGTAGTAGTATCTTATAATTATTGTTATTACTTTAAATAGCTTTTAACACCCATGTTATTGCGATTTCTAAGATCTATATACAGCTTACTGTTACCTAATTTCATGGTACTGAGTCTCTCGGCCATTGAAGGATGAAAGCTCACATGGCTTTTCCAGGATTCACACATGTGCCATGTAGGTCACACCAAAAGGAGCAGCAAGCACATATCTCGTTGAGCCATAGATAGGGGTGGAAGTGACTTAGGCCCTTACTACAAGAGATACATTTGGAGTTACCCCCACATTGCAGAATTAGAAGTTTTTGTTTTCTTTTTTAATCGGACCTGGTACATAGTGGGTGTGATTAAAAACGGCATCCATGACTATATTTCAGCAGGTGAAGTCTGATTATATTTATCAGTGAATAAACGCCCTTTGAATGACGGGACATGAAGATTTGCTGCTATAAGTGCCAAAATCTCCTTTCTATGCCTAATTTTAGGGGAAAAGCTCTTAAAAGGTGTAATTTATCGCACCCGATAACTAACGAACTCTACGGCATCATTCTTTATCTGATGCAATAAATATCGCACCAATCACTGGACCCACTTGTTATGAGGGCCTTAGGCTACTTGGCCTTTCTTGGCAAAGCAGGCGCATTCTTATCTTGAGACAGGTACATGGAGCAAGCACCTGCTGTAGAAGGTTTGTGTTGTCATAAAGGCAAATGGATAGTTTGCATAGGGGCTGGTTAATTTCAAAGTGGTTATAGTTTTTTTTGTCGTTATTAATCCCTTGGTTGAGCGCAAGGATGGTCTTTTACATAATAGGTGATGAATGGCGATACTCAGTAATTTATAGTTTTATGTCCCTGCTTGCACTCTTTCCAGAAAGCAGGAGTTTAGCACTGATTTGTAATTTCCAATTTACGGGTAGTAGGTGCTACATAAAGACAATACAATACCATTTCAAATAAACTGAGCAGCACTTGGTTCATTGATTGCTTTTAGTGGTTTCTTGGTTATATAGTATGTATAGTCTAGTGTTACCTTGTTTGTGGGAAGTTATGAGGTGACTGATCTTTGGAAGTTGGACCCTGACTTCCTTGCGTGTTTGTGGAGTTAGCTACTGAGGGCTAGCGAATACTATGCAGCTGTTGTTGTTTTACTGTCTTAGAGTTAGGGGTGAAACATTATTCCTTTGATCTTCTCTAGAGCTTTAAATCGACTGTGAACTTATACCAATCTGATGTAAAAAATCAGTATTCATAGTGATGGAATGACTCAGTGGTCTGTTTTTGGATGTTGTATATTTAATAACCAGTGCTTAATTTGAGCCGGTGGTTCCAGGTGGGGATCCTGGCACTTATTTACGGGGACTGGTGCTTATTTTTTCATCATCAGACTTTGAGTCAAAACAGGAGACACAAAGGTAGATAAAGGGGAAAGAAGAAGGAGGAGAAAGACCGGAAAACATTCACAAGGGGAGAGAGCCTGAAAAGTGTGAGATAAAGCAGTAGAGTGTGTGGTGGATGAAAGAGGTATGAGGTGAAATAAAGCCCAGACAGCCTTGATAATACGCAGCTTCGACATTCGACAGCACTAGCAGCGGGCTGCCGAGGAAAACACTTGGGCCCTGGCACTTCTTCTTTAACAAATTAAGCACCGTTAGTAACTTCAATATATAGTGTTCTAGCCTCCAAGCACGCAGAGGACCACAACCACCTTTGTATGAAGAAAATAGAAGTGCTTAAATACCAGATCATGGTGTGTGTATGAATAGTAGGACCATTGTTAAACGTTAACATAGGGAATTAGCACATTCGTAAAACATCACCTTGTACGGTTTGCGTTCTCGCAGTCAAGATTGGCCAATATTTATAATCGTCAAAATAGGAGATTGACTTCGGAAAGTAGGATGGTTCCAGAGGCTAGCCCCAATTTTTAGTGGGATTCGAGGAATTTGCTGGTCTGTCTGCGTCTGTCCTGTGTCCACTCTGGCAGATGTATTGGCACTGCACCCTACTATGACAAAGTGCACGGCACATGAATGTTTCCACTTCATTGTGAAATCCTTTATCTGCACTGGAATTCTCTCTGGAGAATGATTTACTAAGGGTGTTTACCAGACTAGGGTTGGCACAGAAGAGGAGAAACACTTTTTTTTCAAACGGTTGCTAAGATATTATACAGTAGTCATATTTAATGTCACATTTTTCACATTGCACGAGAGTTGAGTGGGTTGCAAAAGAGGCTTGATGGAAAGTGAGCGCTGTTGTATCGCGCACTTTGTGACAGACAAATAATGCAAAAAGTGCTCTGTGCGTTTGAAAAAATGTAATGCAGCCAATCTTTTATATTTCATTAGCTCTTATTTTCAAGTGTGCTTTTCATTCGTGAGCTGTTTTCTTGAAGTTTGTATTTGATCTTATTTGTGACTGAGCCAGCATAAAATGAGTGGAAAATTGAGTAGACCTAATTATTTCAGCAACTATTTTGATATATATGTATTTGGAGGTTTGACACAAATTCAAATATGCACTTGCCTGATTTTTATCTGCATGGGGAGGGGTTTTTAATCCGTGGTGCGCCAGACCTAATGGCCTTTCTGAGGCACCGATGTGGCAAGACGGATTCCACCCCAGCTGAACAGGCCTTCCACAGGCGACTTTATCTCTCTTGCCTCATGGCTGAGTTTGTGCAGAGATGTTCAGTGAAAAGGTGTAGCATTCGAAATGGGTACTGTGAATTGTGCATGCAGATCATCGTGCTGCTGATAGATACATTTTGATGTATGCGTTGTACGTGGAGAACACTGTACTACTGGGACTGTACATTTTAACTTGCGCATATGCAAATTGTAGCATAATATATTCATATTTTGTTTGGCTGACACGGTATGCAATACTTCAGGTCCCTCCTTTTGTTATGACCTTACACTTGACAGATAACATAATTGATGGCATCACTAGAGACCACTCATAACGTTATCATTGACCTCAGCAACAACATCATTAACTTCATTGGAGTGGTTAAACCATCAACCATACCCAATATCTCTGGGTGCAGTATCTAGCCTATGGTCAGCTGATATGCTAAAGGGTGCTGATGACAGAGGCACTTTAACTGGGCCTAGAAGGCGCTGGGTCAGGATCTGGCTTTCTAGCCACTCCTGGGCAAGGGAGTAGGCATGCAGAGGCGTAGGCACGTCAGTGGGCTTTGGTTGCAGAGATAGGTTGATGGCAAAATCCTGAGCTCAGTGCCCCTTACCCCAAGAGCTGAGTGAGCATGGACTTTGGCCACGTTGGGGAATGGGGAGGGGGGCTACGGTTGAATCAACAGATTTCAAGTGAAAAGGTGATACCCCCATTGCGTGCCTCCTCTTGTGTGGCCCATCAATGCACCATTGCAACACTTTTTGTTTTCTGTCCCATTTGGGAAAGGCTGAGTTTTTCAGTTTGTTTTACTCCTCACTGTTCTCCACTTCTTGGTTATTATAGGTTTCATGGCCTTTTTACACAGAAGTAATCGGTTGAAGAAAATGATTTCTACAAAAAAGTACCTATCCCACGCTTTCATGCAAATCTGTATTAGGCGACTTAATGCTTGTTGTTGACACATGCTGTAATCATCAGGTGATATGTTTGAATCACGGGACCGCAAACTCAGCCATTCATTCATCAGAAATCAAAACATTTGGTAATATCATCCACTATTTTCAGTGCTTACAAACGACCAAGTCTGTAGTATAGAATAGTCCATAAGTTATTATAATAAATGTACACCATGGGTGTCTTCTGTATTCATATTTGCTATGTCAGTGCAGTAAACCGTAAACCTGTTGTACCTTGCTACTACTGCAGATCTGTGCTACCACTGCTCATTCGAGTTATGCTGTATGTTACTATCATGAAATAACCAACCATTGGAAATGGAGTGACAGGTTATCTCACGACTGGTTGCAACCTAATTCTGCCCAAGGAAGCAGCACTATGTAAGGCAAATTGAAATGCAAGCATTTTAAAAGCCTCTAAACTCATGCTTCCTTAAACAGGACAAGTAAAAAGCCAATGGTTGTGAAAATGTACCCACCACTGTTCTTTCAATCGTCACGTGACAGAGCCTCCCATTCCCTTCAACTTATGTCTGCAGAGCAGCCACAGTGTTCTACAGGCGGATTAAACAACTGTGGCTCCTACTTGGGCCTACGAGATCCAATACGGACCCAGAGCCAGTGCTTCCTGCTCTTCTAAATCACTGTGAGCTTGATTCCACTTACCTTTTTCCATCTCCACAATCACACCCTCATGCTGCACAACTATCTCCCACGAGTGGACAGCAAACCTGCACAATCTCCTACATTTACAGTTAATCACCACTCACACCATCTAGCAGTTTTTTCTCTAAATGCTCACTCTGTAGTAGAGCATACCTCCAGCATTGCAGGCATCCTCTATAATCTCAATGCACTTTCTGCCACAGTATCCTAGCCACCCCCTACTCATCTTCCACCATCATGAGTGCTATTCACCGGCTGGAAGGACCTGCAGTCATCCATAGCCTAGGCCACCTGGGTCATAAGCAGTGAAGTACTTAGTTTCCTCTCCTTCTTCTCCATCGAGCTTCTCAAATGCCACTTCCACAACTCGGCCAATTATACTCCCATCTTCAATGTAATTTACAGACCCCCCCTCTGCACCAATAAGCGCTTCATTGAAAAATTCCGATACCTAATCACTACAGCCTTTGTCAAACATCCGAACCACATATTTCCCTGAGACTTCAATCTCCGAGGCGACCATACCAGCAACCATTGAGATGCACAGCTTCAACCTAACACTGTGACCCTCAGGCAGCTTGAACTTACACACAACAAATCCAATTCCTCGACTGGGTCTTCAGCATGTAATTACTGTATGCGACCACCCATGAACCGGTTAAATAATTAGGCATACACAATCTGGATTACCTCACCCTGACCCCTGCCAAATCCCATGGCTTCCACACTGCTCAGATTTAACCTCCAAAGAATACAGAAGGAAGGTCCTGCAAGGAGACTCAACCCGCTCTTGCCACCCATTGAGCAGGCTTTGCGTGTCCCACATTTGATGTCACTGTCCTGCTCACCTGCCTCCTGGCACAAACCTCATTCCTCTGAGGCAGTCCCCCACACTGCTTCCACCATTTTCCTGAAACTGCGAAATTGAAATCCTGTCTTCCTCAATATAGAACTACTCGACTGAGCTCAAATCCGATTGAGAACCAATTTCATGATCTACATGGTTGTCCATTTTGACATGTCGGACTCTCTCTGACAAGCTGTGCATACGCACTTCTGTTAAACACGCAGCTCTTTGCTTCCAAAATTTGAAAGGCTAGAGGGAATAAAAAGAAGTAAGTTGCAAACAAGACTATCTTGTAAGACATTATTCTCACCAGATACGTGATTACTGATTGCATCGCCACACGGTTCCAGGTCATAGCCTTGCTCATTCTTCCCACTGTTCCTCAAAGCTATTGCCATGTTAGCCCTGAACTATGTATCTTCTCTTGTAGACACCCTACAGAAATGCATGCCTGAATCACCACTCTGTTCCTATGTAAATCGTTTCACTGCTCGCAGTAGACAGATCTGTAATATATAAATACCTCCAATAAAATAATTTGTATATATCTTTGAATCAGCCACAGAAGACCGTCCCCAGGGTCCTGGGGGATAGTGAAGAAAACACATTAAATAGTTATTCATGCAGTTAACAGGGGAAAACCACGTTTAGGCTTCAGGTTGACAACAGCATGTTACACCTGCTCATGCTTCTGTATTTACTGCTCTGTCTTTCACCTGTACATGGGATTGAACATAACTGTCCAATCGTAAATGTATGCATTTATGGGATTGTGGTTACTATTTCATGTAGTAATGTAATTACAGTAAGCACAGTTCAGACAGGGAATGAGTCCCTTTCCTAAACATGTAGGAAATTCTGCCATTTGAGCAGAAAGAACGAAGTAGAGCAGTGGGATATACTAGGTACTGACCGGATATTTTCAAGAGAATCACATCAGAGGAACAGATAAACTGAGCTCACTCACAGACCTAGTTAGGCTTGAGATTGGGAGTTTAAACCACCTTAGCAAGCCGAAATTAGTTCATGTGATTATCTTTGAGAGGGAAAGGCTTGGTGTTCCACTTTTACTTTAATGGTTGGAGCAAACACTGTGCCTTTATTTAATCCCCACCAGAAACAATGGTAAAGTTTGCCCTTGAGAAGTCTGTGATTGTGACCACTTTAAAAGTTCCTTGGCGCTCTTTCTTGCAGCCTCGTGAGAGCGACCATCTGAACTAGGTGAATGGCCTACAGCCAGAGCACTCAAAAAGGGTTGGTCTCTGCAGAACTAGATGCGTCTTTTAGTAATTCAGCATTAAATGTTCGTTGCAGTTTTAGCTTAAAGGGGCGCTCGACCTCGGACCAGGGGATCTGGGTTCGAGTCTCGGTAACGACGCCAAAACCTCCTGTGATTCTGGGCAAATCACTTAATCTCCCCGTGCCTAAAATGAAAGTGTGTCCTCATGTAATGTAACTGGAAAATATGTAAAGCGCTCTGATACCTGATTCGGTTCGGGTCTAGTTTGCGCTATATAAAACTCTGCAAAAAAAATATATATATATATAGTTTTTTTGTTATCTGGGCCTCTTCCAATCAAATTTCTCAAATGAACTCAACTCAAAGCCAAATGCCATTTTGTCTTCGTGTGTAGGGGTTTGTCCAAGACTACCAAGTCCATGCCTTCGTTTTGTGCTGTAAGTCAGTGCATGACCACGTCAGAAAAGTCTATCTTAATGTGAATGGGAATGCTGATACCCTTAACAAGGTATGTCCACGCTCATTAAAGGTGCCGTGGAGCCTGTGGACCAATGAGCATCCGGTTTCTCCTCAATATCAGTAAGTGTTACTTGAGCAAGGCAAGTTAATGAAATGTATCATTTGCATGATGGCAAACACTGCAACACGCCTTTATATATATATTCAGACATTAACTTGACATGAAAGATGAGTGTTCCTCTGCCATGAAAGGAAAATAACAGTTTGTGCCTCTTAATGGTTTTCGTATTTTATGTTGGTTTCCTAATCTGCAGCATGTGATGTTGCATGATTTGTCAGCATGAGAAACATATTTCTAAGAAGTGGTCACGGTAGGGCATTGGGACATGTACTGTAGCAAACATCAGGAAACAGTTGAGAAAGGCATCTCCGTGGGTCGCGCGCTAGGCATAAACGACGATTGTGAGGTTAAAAACAGGTTGCGGCACAATTGTTTCTATCACGTGTTTGGAAGAAGCGTCACAGCAGAGCATTAAAAGGTGCGAAGCCCCATCCCTTTGTGGTGATAAGGACATAGGTTGTTAATCACGATTTAAAATTAAAACTTTCTTGTGCTTATAAAGGGCCTTCATATAAATTCGGAAACCTAACGCATCGCATGGTCCCTCCTGTAATTTGCATGGACTTCTGACTTTTAGGAGGTTCACAGAAATCCCCAGGATGTCGTTTGGAAATGTATGCATATTTTAGATTAGTGCGTGTGCTTTTGCAGCCCTTCATTTACTTTTAGGCATATTCTCAGGGTGACATTCCTCGTACATAAGTGTAGCTTAATTGCATTTGCTCGCTTATTTTTCTCCACCTGAAATATTTATTTATTTTTGTGGAGTTTTATATAGCGCGAACTAGACCTGGAGGTATCAGACCGCTTTACATGAGCACCAATTACGTTACAGACACAATGCTGTCACAGCACAACATTTGCATGTGCTGAGAAAGTATTGGAAGTTGGGGAGCCCTTCTTACTCATTAATACATCTTACTCTATAATGCTTCGGCGTTAATTTGCATGATCTAGCGGGATGAAATAAAAGATTGGCTGTGTTAGTCAATAGCCAGGAAGTTAAGAAATTGTGAGGTCTTCACTGCAGTCGCAGCGGCCTTAAATATGTGAATCTCTTGGAACGAGGATGTTCTTAATTCCACACTTTACAACTTTAGAAATTCATGGTATTTGTGGGTTTATGTTGATAAAAACTGTAAATTTAGGGCTGAATTTTTCATGCATCCATGAAACGGAATTTGAGCATTCCAGTGATGGCAATAGCGTGCACACTTGAGGGATGCACAAAAGAATTTGTAAGTCAACAAAGAGCCTTCTGTTGATCCCTGAAAACATGGGTAGCAAACAATTGATGTTTAACAGCAATTTCAAACCCTTGGGCAACGCACTGGAATTACGTGACAGGTGATGGCCTTGTTATGCAGCAAGACTAACTAAATTATGCAGCAAGAAGAGGCAAATTATGCGTTGTAATGCTGCACGTTTTGTGATATTATTTAGTGATTTTAACATTTGTCAACACTGTTGGACAAAGGCTTGACCTCATTAGCTGCAAATCAACACCTGCTTATAGCGATACAATGATCAACCTTTGAAAAAGCCACGTTGCTTCATTTTTAGTAACTTTCCATCCATTTCAACTAGAAACATGTTGTTTTTTGGGGGGTTAAAATATGTAGGTTACGCAGCAGATGATGGATTATGTGGCAAATGTGACCAATCCGTAGTTATACGGAAAATGCCACGCCCGAAACTGCACCATTCCTGTGGCACCGCCCTTTGGTGTTCTGATCGATGGTACTTTGAAAATATTCGTTTTCATACAAATCATGCCTTTCCTTTGAATGGGTTCCTGCCGAAGTTTTTTGTTAGTGGCAGGTCAGGCTTAAATCTGTACATCCGTTAAAAAAATATATACATATATATATCTATAATAAGTTCGAATTCCGTAGTACCCCGAACGTGTGTTGGCATGCGGCCCTCAAAGGTTTTGCAGAAGCCTTCTGTGTGCAGCAGTGCACCCCTGACATGTGTTTTGGTGAGGTAAGAATTCTAGGAAGTTTGAGAGATTAAATAACACAAGCACAAACCATTAAAGAGCGCTGATGTCTCTTGCAACCTTCCTGCCTTTGTGTTCCGATGTCACGTGCTCTTGTGTACGCACGTGCGCGCATTCCACGATAGATAAACGGATGTGTAGCTGGGCCGCCGCCTTCCACGCAGCATCCTTAATGTTCGAGATGTCTATTTTAAGGCCACCGCGCTTTCCGGAGTGAGGCAGGGCTGCATGGTCCTGCGTCGGTCTCCTGTGTAAATATAAACTGTTGTGTATCTTTCGCGTAGTCTCATAAATAATCTTTACCAAAATCTCGACCGTACAAAGCTGCTAAAAAATCGACAGGCATTTAATTGTTGAATCCAACCTAATTCTCTTTTTTGTTAGTTTAAGTCCAATCACTGAATATTTGCAGGTAATTGTCTGATACTGGGCTCGGGTGCGAGGAGAAAATTTTGAGGGAGATGTTAATGTTATATCGAGATTTTGGTATTCTGTTTTGGACTCTGCTTTTGTAAACTTGTTTCTGCGGTCTGTTTTCACATGCTACTCTGGAGAGCAGCAGAAGTGACTTCTATAATTGTGGGTAGGTCATCCAGTGGCCTCTAAAGCGAGAAGAGCTTGTGGTCCCTAGCTGTGGTTTGTTCTAGTATCAGCGCCCGTGCTGGGAATCTTACTAGTACCCTCAAAAGACACACTGATGGAGTCTGGACTTTCAGATTTATTTGCAGAACTTGTTTGGCATCTCCACTGGAGTACCCTTTGTGACTGTCCTCACTCCAGTCAATGATGCCAGAATTTCACACACCTTCTCGTACAACCTGTTCCAGCATGCTGATTCAGCCGGGATGCCACTTTTCCCCCTTCTATCCAAACAATATAGGTTGTTGCACAGTGCGACATATGTTAGTGACAGAGTACCACGCACTCATGCACGCATACATGCTAAGTATGGTGTTAAAGCAATACTTCTTCAAAACGAATTTGTGAGCGTAATGACTCCATGGCCGTGCTACCGAAATGGTCTTAACCATGAACTCTCACACCTCATATCCTACCATCGACTAGACGTTTAACCCTGGGCCGAAATCTCAGCTACGCCCATGAAGGAGGCGGAAGTTTGCCTTCGCGGAACGCGGAGAAGGCAAATCTCCGCACACTCCGGAGCGGAGTTCGCCAGCCTCCGCCTCCCTTTTAAGAAGTAAGTTCACAGGAATGAAAAATAAACTTAAAACCACTTTACTGCGGCGTCTCCAGGCTGCCCTCCTCCTCTTCCTCATCATACCGGTAATGCTTCAGAGAACTGCGCATGCGCGCGGGCCGGTGCGTGTGCACGAGAAATGCGCGGGCGCGCATGTATGCACTGTTTTCTGAAGTATTACCGTTATGGCGAGGAAGAGGGGGAGGGAAGCCCGGGGACACCGCAGTAAAGAGGTAAGTGGTTTTAAGTTGTTTATTCCTGTTAACTTACTTCTTAATAGGGGGGTGGAGGCGGGCGGTGTAGTGTAGCGCCCCAGAATTTGTTTGCAACTCTGTGGGCCTAAGCGTAGCCTTGCTACACACACTACACCCGGGGTTACTCACGTTCACAGACTCAATATCGTCATGCCTCTAACTGTATGCGACATAATTTAAATATCAGCACATTAAAGGTTCTACTTTGTCAAACAGAACTTTGCACTACCACATTATGCAACAAACAGGAAGCATACCATGCACAGTTACTTCCATACCTTTGCAGGTGAAAAAGTCACAAGAACTGGCTATCACATTTCCTAAAAATAAATTGCTGTGCTCCTCCCAATACCAATCATAACCTGCAACAGATGACCTCAAACCATAAATAACACATACTGACATCACTCATCAATGCCCTCCTTCCCTATCACTGAAAGTAAACGAGCTGAGCCTTACGCAAAATAAATCCACTGGCTGGGGGCACACAGAGCCATTTAAAAGTTGGGAACCCAAGCTTTGTGCTACCATCAATCAGGAGCCAAATATCCCACCAAGGAGTAATAGTGTGGAGTTGATGGCGGATGTATAACATTACAACGCATGGCTTTACCACGCATGCCTTTACATCGCAGTTTTTACAACGCATGCTGTTACAACGTATCACGTTAAGGGGTGCTGGATAGCGAATAGTTTAATTTACTATTCCAACTCCAGTCCCCGTGGATAGTAGAGAAGGTGTTGGATAGTAAATTAAATCTATTCCCTATCCTAGAGCGTCCCCCAGCGCTATGCGTTGTAATAACATGCGTTGTAATAGTTGCGTCGTAAAGGCACTGCGTGGTAAAAGTTGCGTTGAAAAGGATGTTCCCCGTTGATGGCTCCATGGAAACTCAGTCTGTAATCGGAAACACACGTTAGTAAATCGACTAAAATTTAACATACCTCACTTACACGTGTCCTGTGGTCGGAATATGTTGACAACTTCAGCATTAAAGCACCTCCACTCTCGTGGGGCTTGAGGGAGTGACATACCCAGTTCACTTTAGACCACAGTTATGCACATGCACCTACCAATGGCGCAGCCCAGCACAAATCTGCGCCTTACTTGTGCGCAGCATAGTTTGTGCACGTACACTTGACCATCATGCGATAAGTGGTCTTAAATCGTGGTCAACATTACATCTTGTACTGCCACTTGACCTTTGCCTGCATGTAGAAATGTTCACACTGACTTCATACAGTTGGCCCTCAAAAGTTTCCTAGCTGTAGGTTCACGACTGTCTCCTAACTGCACAAATTTAAAACAAGCATTGGCATAGCCAATAGGTATTGCCCATAAGATTGTGGATTGATAAATTTAAAAAGTAGCAGTAAAGCTCTCTTTTAAAGCATAAAAATACTCCCCCAAAAAATTTAAATGGATGAGCAGGTTATGGGGCAGTGGGGGGTGATGCAACACAGTTGGTAAAGGAGAAGCAACATTGGAGATTACATGGGTGAACAAGAGCAGCCAAATAAAGGGATGGTAAAGAGGCTAACCTTCATGGGAGGGAGGAACACAAGATGGACAGGCTCCAACAAAGTTAGCAAAGAAGAGTGACCGTAAAGCCAAGAAATGGAAAATAATATGCAGGCCGCAAGCCCCTGTGTGTTGTTGGTAAGCCCACGGTATGACTTTCATAACCAGACAGCTTGCGCTGTCTGGTAGGCTTAACTTGAAAACAAGCTCCTTTAAGTGACAAATGTTCGAGAGCTAACAACTGACCTGCACAGCCGACATTCTCAAACTGCACTAAAATGTATCAAGTTCCCCACTCGCACATGACCACACGAGCAGGCCCAGCGACGTGCCCTTTATTTCTGTGCTTCCATGTGTCCATTCAACAGACGTGACTGGATTAGTCCTAACCCCTGGCTGTAGAATAGCTAGAAACCTGCCATAGTTTGAAAGCAGACCAGACACTCCCTCCTGCCCACCATTCACACAGGGTTCTTGCCTCGCTGGCATAAGCTTTACGTCTGCTTCCACGCTAGGCACCTGGCTCTAGATCTTGTACTATACCAGTCTGTGCAAGAAAAAACCTCCATCCTTGGGTGGCTCTACCGAAGCCTTCATTACATGAATTCCCCCGCTCTCTGGAACCACATGCATCTCTTTTCAATTGGGTACCAGCATGTCACAGCCTCGCATTTCCTTCTTAATCTGCCTTCATCTCTACTGGTAGTTGTACCGATAACATTGTCTTTACCAAAATATGTGGCTTCTGTGGTCGAGGTTTTAGATCTGATCACACCTCATACTCTTTTATGTTCTGGGTTTTATCTTTTTTATTTGTAGCATGGCATGAGACATCCACTACAATTTATCCTGGTAAGGGCCGGACTGTCCGTAGCAGGCACTGGGCGGTTCCCCGGAGGGGTGGGGCCTGTTTTTGTGCCCTTGAGGGCCGGTTTTGCAGCAATATCACCACCTGTAACAAAAGCGGGAGTGGTGCTTATTGCTACCCCCTCTGCCCCCCGCTCCCAGGGCTGGTCGAGCAGCAATCTGCCAGGGCTGGTTGCTGTTCCGAGTCCATCCCTGATCCTGGTAATTTGGCAACCCCCACCCAGCTGCCCAATTGGCAGCCCTAATGCTTGGTGCAAAACTCCTGCATGCATCCACCAGTGCATGCACACCAATATTCTTCCTATCCAAGCACACCAGCACATACTCAGGCAGGACCCATTGTGAACCATTCATTAACCCTGTGTACATAACTGGCAAGACGCTTCTAGAGTTTTCTGTCAAATTCTGGGAGCCAATTCTCCAAATAGTAAGTACTGAAAGGAGATAGTTTTTAAAGTCACTAGCAAATAGTAGCAGAGACCGAAGTCCTATAACTTCAGCTCAGGAGGCCGTTTGTGATAATTGTAGGAGCGATAGGATAGGCAATATGAGACACTTGCGTAAGGCAGTTAAGCTATTATTTAGCAGAAGTGTACCTTCTGGAAATGCAGTTCAATACAGGAAATAGGATAAGCACAGTTTCCTTAAAGTGTACAGAACAGCCTCTAAAATGCAGCAGTGGAATAACCATTACATTGAAAAAAAGTAGGGTATACTTTAATCTGTCTGTGAAATAAATAGTTACACTGGAACCACACAAAGTATGTGTTTCAAGATTGGGCTGTGAAGCTAGTAGACTGCAAGGGCCTGTTGGGACGTATCTGCTTTACTATCCATATTTTCAATGTTTCAACGAACAGGGTGGGGATGGTAAAGGAAGGAAGACGATGGTGTATTGAGTGAGAAAGAGAAGGTGGTGGGAAGTGGCTGTAGAAGTGCAACCTCCTGCACTGACTTGTGACACCTAAAATGAGTTGACTGCCCTGGACGGACGTGCTGTCCCGCCCAACGCAAGCCCTTCTGGATGCCACATGTTGTTGAGTTGTGGGAGCTGGGGTCCTCAAAGTTGGCTTATCCTACAGTGATATCAGTGTTACTACAGACAAGTCGGCTGTGTTGCCAATCTCAAAATGGACGCCTGGCAGGATTCTGCGCATGTCCTCATTGCCCTTTGTGTAAGTTTCATGTGTTGCAACAGAACACAATTATCACTTACTTCGCTGTTCCCACATATCGATGGAGGTCTGGCGTAATGAGCTCAAGCTGGGGTGGGGCTACAGTCAAACCTCCAGCCAACTAGAATAAAAAAGGTGTAACTAAAAGTATTTTTTTAACTGCACACCCTCTAACTAAATACTTAATTTATAAATAGCCACAGTGTTCCATCTTATGGGAAAGGCATTTATCATGAACGTGTGTGACTGCAGTCAAAAGAAATAATGGTGCCATATACAACAAAAACCAGTATTGGAAGTTATCTGACATTCTTGTCCCTGATAGCTATGCCAGTGTGCGATTGGAGGTCACTGTCCAGTAGTGCGCAGCTGGCGCACAGAGCTGTCTCTGTAGCTACCTGATTTGTAGACTCCATTTCCGAAATCTTTTAAAACTCTATCTCGAAGTAGGTAAATATGACTGCAAGGCACCGCAGCTTGCCACAAGCTGGTCTCCTTTTACCCTTCTTCTATCAATAGAAAGATATACTGCATTGTCGCAAGGTCACAAAGAAACACAGTCTGAACTTGCGATTCATAGAAACTGCTGTGGTTTTCAAAGGCATCAAAGTATAGTCCCTGGCTCTCCAGGGATTGTATTCGCAGCTGCAAAGTTCCTTATACAAACAGCAACAAAACTCTTGGATCACGTCGAAGTTGGTAAATAACACCCATTGGACTTTCAATTTGATAAAACATTTGCTTCCTAATAGAAAAGATGACAAATGAAGGTGTCGTGTTCATTTGAATCTTGATTGATAATCCGTATCCCAGCTTTATGTTGATTACGTTTATGTTGCACTCTTGCCTTTATTCAAAACCCACACAGTCAAATTTATCTGAAACAGAAAATAAATTGATCCCTTCCACTTCAGAATCACACAAGCTAGACTCATACTTAAGCAAAAAATGGGCCACAGTCTTGTTAGCTTACTTTTTCTAATGTGACCAAACTGAAAGCATGAAAGCCAATCTGTTTTCAAAACTTTCACGTTTGATCTGAATCTGATACCTCCCCAGATCCAAAAAGGTATCTCATCAAACATTTATCTAAAAATAGTTTTCTAATTGATAAGACTGCTGAATAAATGGAGGTTGGCTGTCTTAATGTGATAAAGAAGTCTACGAACCACTCCGTATAGTTGCCGAACATATGTTTGAACCAGTGTCTGAATGTATGAAGTCAAACGCAACATGGACGAAGGAGAAACTGCTGTAAGCATATTCTAACAGGTGCCTCATATAAACTATCCAGATTCAGGGTTCCACAGATTAAGTAAAATTAGCATGAGTAATAGTAATGCTAGTTTGTTACAATATCAACCAGCCCTCTTTTTCCTGCAGATTCACTCTTGTCAGAGACCCAAGTAAATTAATTTTTAGGCTGGGAAGGGATACAAACACCCCCAAAATTGTTTCTTCACAGATAAAAGTATAAATCTCCAATAGATGAATGGGGGAAAAGTTGGCAAATTAACTTTGTGTGGCATGTTTAAACATACACTTCCTACTTTTGTGCATTTATAGATCGCCATTCATGAGAATAACATTGAATATAGTAACAATTCCAAGAAATTGGGATGTGTTGCGATTTTGTATGAACAAATTTAGTAAGGGCATTTCTAGCTCAAACGGTTTAAAAGCTACTAAAAACATTGCAACACGTGTCCCTACACACTCTTAAGACCCTTCGCAAAGGATGACTTGTTGCTTTCATTTGCTTATTATTGTATTTGGGTGTTAAAGTGGTACTAATAAAATAGAATCTTTTCCAAAATAATGAAGTAACACTGTCACGAAATATGATGCTCCATAATTTGCCCTTTCTTGCAGTGTAAATTAGTCAACCCTGCCACATAATGTAACTCTCCTCAGCAGCGTAATTCCAGTGACCCTGCGTATACTGCATTACGGCCACACACAACAGGAAAGCTCCAGTGTGTACAGAATCTATGGTAGCAAATCACTGACTATTTGGTTAAGATTACCACATGGCGAACCCTGCCCGTGACAATGCTCCCTCCAGCTCTCCCACGCCTTGGCAGGCCTCTTTCCTCCTGAGCATGGGTGGGCCGCGGGCTGCGCTGATTTCTGCCATGTGGTGCTGATGATTCACTGCCTGGCCCTGCCAGAGCATGCCGTGATTTTCGTGTGTCACACGTGCGAAATACTCGGCAACGTTCTCATAGTGACGGAAATGAGCTCGTTCCTTAGTGCGAGATTCTTCGCGCGCTGGACGCAGACCCGTTGCCTGGCAACAGCGCGGAATCATCTCGGGCTTCAGTTTTGAAGATTGCGCGTGATGTCAGTGGAAGAGACCATTGCGCCCCAGATAAAAAAAATATATATATAAATTATTCTTCTGATCAGCTTTCTCAGGTTGCGTAAATGTATGTCAAATAACTAACGTGCCTGACTGCTGCGAGGTGAAGCGCGCCTTAAAAATAAACCGAGCAGTGTACTGTGTACATGGAGCGCCACAGGCTCGCTCTCGGATGGTATTGTCATGAGTGCTTCCGCCAAGGAAGTGCCCTGTGCTTCTGTTGGTTGTAGATAACAATTCGATTGTGTGTTATCATGTGCACCGTTTGGGGTGAACCTCCGGCCTTCTGTCCTCCGCATGATGCGCTTTCGTCGCTGCCCTAGAGGGATGTTTTTACTGGCCTCTGTAGACACCACCCATATCCTCTCTTTCTCATTCGATGTGTAATTATCTAAAAATATATTGCCTGCAGGGAGGGACAACCGTGGGGTACATTTTACACAAGAATTGGACTTAGTTCAGGCGTGAGTTGTTATGGAATACCACAGCAGTTATTTCGTGTTCATCTTGTATGGTTGTTGCTATTTCAGTTTATGGTATAACATGCATATGCGATCTGAATGTACATGTAAACTCGAAAATACTACACAGTGACATGAACACAGTACTCATAGGGGTTGTTTTTGCTCACGCCATTCTAGGTTTCGACCTTTCCCAGATACAAATACTGGCTATTTGTTCAGGTTTTAAGATTTTGCAAATATCCTAATACTTAACCACAACTTTATATGAAATTGTCTGTTTCAATGTTACTTTTTTTGGCCTTCCCGGCTTTGTTTACTTTAATTATCAGTCAGGAATCCTAAAGTGATTTCATCTTATAATTACTGATTAAAGTAGGTAGTGATACGGCAAAATATCGTCTTGAAGTGAATTCCCTAATTTTTGTCCTGGCTAGGAAATTACAATACTGGTCATGCCGATAAAAAGGTCAGTTCGCAATCGCACTCTATATACTCATTGTACTGACTTAGGAAATAGAGTCTGAGGGTTGTGAGGGTTTGAATCTGGGACTGCAGATATTTAGGGCGGGAGCTCTGTGCACTGATCGATTTTGCTGGCTCGCAAATACGTGCTGCCTTTGAAAATAATGCAGAGCTAGGAAGATTCCTGAGGCCTCAGCACCTCAATGCTTACACGGTCGTCACTTTACCCAGCCTGCAAGAGCAGTAAGCTCTGCACCTTTTGTTTGTGTATATTTTTATGTTATTTGCGTATTCTTCTGTAGTGGCGCAGCACTGGTATATCTTTGTGTGTTTTACAGGGAACTGTAGTTAAAGCATATTTACAGACAACAATTCAATTGTAAGTAAGATAGGAGAAGGGGAGGTGAAAAGACTGAAGCAAGTGACAAGTTAGATGGATCAATGCAAACGAGGGGATGATGAGAGACAGATGGCAGGAAGAACAATACATTTGCCTAGGAGAAAGGGGTGAGAAAAGTCAAACAAATAGTTAAACCGTGGATGATCAAAATGTTACAGTTAAATATCCCTGAGAAGGAGGGGTATCAGACCAAGTCAGTTAGTTGTGTAGGTGCCTTCTGAACTGGAAGGTCTTATGTCTTTTCTGGGAAGGAAACTAATGAAGATTGTGGCTTCCCCTTAATAAGCAACTTGACTAGCTTGAGATCCCTTCCAATTTACAAATAAAAATGATGCGGATTTTATTAATGTACATTTAGGCTCTTACCTAAACAGGAAGTTAAAGTATCTAGCCAGATGCTGCTCGTATGTTAGAATGTCCTTAGTAGATCATGGTGTCTTGCATAAGTCACCATCAGTGATGATGTTGACCTATACTCTGTAGCGTTGCATTGTGTGTATACCACTTAAACACAACTTGGTCGTGAACCCTTAAGAAACACTGGAGAGAAAGAATAACTCCAGGTGATAACCATTAAGAGAAGTTGACTGTCCATAACGTTGGCTAGGGCACTGACGCAGGACTGAGAAATGCCAGATTGAGCAGTATGAGGCTTTTTTTGCTGCAGCTAAACATATCCTTGTATTGGACATTGAAACATTTCAATCTCTTCTTGGACCATCATAGGGCAATTTTAAGTAAAATGCATAAAAGGGCCAAGTGCCACCACCCATCTCGTCTTCCGGCTTGGTGAGAGAGGTTTTGCTGGAGGCAGTAGACACTAAAGGGAGGAAGGAGGATCATAAAAGTTAGAGGTGCATCTTCTTTCAGTTGTATGGTAACATATTTGTGTTTTTTGGATAATCCAGTTGGATTTTTAGGGACTCAGACTTGAAGTTTTGGAGAAAATGTCATCACCATCATTTCCTTCTTCTTGCATTTCTCAGACATGGGTACCACACCTTTTTAGGTCCCGCGACCTATCAATGCGCGCAAGCGCATTGAGGGAGCGAGAATTCAAGTCCTCAAAAAACTCGTGAAACCAAGGGTTTCACGAGTGCGGTTTTCTTTAAGTTCACGTGAATCACGTGAGCAAACAAGCACGCGCATTCACGGCCGCACAGCACATCAAAGGGTTTCGCCCAGCGTGCGCTCTGCGGCTTCTCCTCCCCTAACACGCTATCTCAGCTCTCCTGCCCCCGGCCGCACAGCACATCAAAGGGCTTCGCCCAGCGTGCGCTCTGCGGCTTCTCCTCCGCTCCGGCCATTTGCCACACTCCTTGATTTTCTGCCTCCGACCCCAGCACTTCTGGGCTCGTCCAGGCAGTGAGGGAATGGAATAAAAACAAGCACTGGCGTTGCCAATAGGTCTCGCATTAGGAAAGTTTATGTCATTTACAATACCAATAGGTTAAACTTTCCTAATGTGAGACCTATTGGCAACGCCAGTGCTTGTTTGAATAGTACTTTTCCTAAATTTCTAAAATCCCAAGTTATGGGCATGGCCTATAATTTCCCTCTTAGAAAACAAACCCGTCAAAGTCCCCAGATACACGTTTGAAAAAGACATTGATATGTCAATAGAAACTGACACAATTGTACATGCTAGCTTTCTAGAATAAGGCCCATCTGATTACCATTTCTAAATTTACCCTATTTCAGCTTATTTGATAGTATAGTCTGGTGTCAAAGCAGTCTGTATCTCACAGGGCTTTGTTGGAGCGTGGTGTAAGGTAAATTATAACCAAAGGCACATCGGCAGTTGCCAAGGCCATTTGGGTGTGCATTTGTAAAATGTTAGGAGATGAATGCACGCCACACCTCCTCTGGCAGCGATTGTAGACTAGATGATTGGTCATAAGACTCGTATTTTCCAGCAGAACCCCTTAAACCTGATTACGAAGTGGAAGGTGAGCACGTAAATAATTACAAGGTGTTTAAAGTTTGTAAGACGAAGAGGGCTGAGAAGAAAAGGTAGTGAGCAGTTGCACAAAAGATGGGTAGTCCTCAGGGATAAGTTCTATGTGACCATGTTCCTGTCACAAATGTTTATTTGTAACTTAGATTTTTTTCTCAATTGCTATTTTGCCATAACACATCACACTGCAATAGACCAACTCTAACTTTTGATTTTGAAAGGCCGTGCTATTTATATAGTCTTATTTATTTAAGTTATTTTTAACTGTGATTGATTTTGTGTACAGTGTTCCCTTTTCAATTCGTTTTTTGGTCTCATTGTAACTGCTCAGTGAGTTTCTAATGCTAAAATACCAATTTATTTTACACCTTCAACCTGTATTTTTCTCCCACAGATGAACGTGAGGCGGTGCAAAAGAAGACCTTTACAAAATGGGTCAACTCGCACTTGGCACGCGTGTCATGCAGAATTACGGATTTGTACACAGACCTCCGTGATGGACGAATGCTCATCAAGCTGCTGGAGGTGCTTTCCGGAGAGAGGCTTGTAAGTACCCACGTTTACTTAAATAGATGTATAATCCATTAAAGTCAAGTTAAATATTGAAATGGTAAGAGGGCACTGAAGACTGATTGTGTAATTGGGTGTGGCAGAAACAGAATGGCTGTTTAACCACACAATACCTGAACCCTGTAGTAACACCCGTGGCATATTTTCTCTCCTGATTAATGGCAGAAATGGGAGCAGTAGAACATTACGTTGCAACATCCCTGATGCAACAGACGTATCGTTTGGATAGTGCTTATTCAGAGTCTTGATTGATGCAATGTCTAGAGTATTTTTTTTTTAGAAGGCCAAAATGTTTCTACTTTTTAGATGTTTACCTTTAACACTTCTCTATTTTATAAGTGTAGGTTTGTTAAGGGTGATGGAGGGTGAAAGGACAATGGCAATAGGATTAGAGCAGCCATTCTGACATAGAGTACAAATGCATCCTGTTGTTAATTGCGTTCACTAGAAGTGATTTTTGCAGAGATGGAAGGGTGGACAGGTAGTAGTGAGAACAGAAACTTTTGTTTAGTGATTTAATGTTCCAAGAATCAGCACAAGTGTGGTAAATTACATGGTCTTGGGCATATGCAGAAGAAACCTGACCCAGAACTGGCTTCCACAAATAGTCATGGCTACTTCCATGACCCATGCTAAATTGGCTAGCCTCGGTTTTTACAATTAGACGTTAAGAAAATCATACACATCCAGGAGTCAACCTCCATCAAGCACTTGTCAAAGGTGGTATCCCCTGAAACGCAATAGAAGCTTTAAAACTTGTGTGACAAATTAAGGGCTGATTAAGGCATGAAGTTGTTTGTCAAAGGCCATACCATTCACTTAGGTCAATTAAGAAAGCCCCATACGCTTTGTGCAGTGGTAGTTGGGAGTGCAGCCATCAGATTTATGCAGTTTACCAGTGCTTTAAGAGTTGGCTTAAATGCTAATGTGGTTCTTGCAGCTCCATGGAGGATTGTCATGACATCCAGATTTATTTCTAAGAAAAATCCACTCCATGCAATATGTCTAGAACTCATTTAAAAATGACTTAATTGCAACTGATTTGAAAAGTTAATTCACAGATGGAAAGAGTCAGATAGAGCAGTTTGTGGTAGACTATATACTCATTTGTCTCTTTAGGCAATGTAGCCGTCGTAAGATAAACCTGAAGGTACATTTTGTAGGAATTGAGGTCGGTCATCTTCCATTGGTTTCGTCTTTGATGCATAAAAGTGATGGACCAGGTGGACACATTATTTATGAAATAATTAGACTTGAATTCCAACATAAAGGTATAATAGTTACACACCTCGAATAGAGAATACAAAGTGGTTCATTCTACTTTCCTCTAATTTCTTGAACACTGAACATTTTCTTGGCCCGATCCATAAAACATGTACATTTTTTACAGTCTTACAATTTTGTTCTCCTCAATTTTGACACAATTGAAATGCCTCTCTAATAACTTAGCCGTAATTGTAATTGCATTTATATAGCACCTACTACCCTTAACGAGTCGTCAAAGCGATTTTTTGGCGAGTAGCACTCTACTCCGGAACTCATAAAGGATTAGTGTGCATTTGTACAGTGAAATATGCAAGTAATTTGAGCTTTGGATATGTTAGTCTGTTATTTCGGTTCAGAAGGATAGTGGAGGGATAGAAGAGGAGAAGAATATAGAATGTTTTTTTTCTCCGTTTTTTGAGTTTATAGCAGTAGGAGGGGGTTTGGGATGAGTAAAGGAGAGGTGGAGTGGGAAGAGTCAGAGGGAGGTAGTTAGAAAGGCTTGTTTGGGAGATCTGAATAGTAATAGAGGTATGAGATGATGCAATGATGGTTAGAGGAGGGAAGATTCTAGTAAGGGTTGTTTTGGGGATCATAGTAGTGGTATGGGTTTTGGGATGAATGAGACAATGGAGGTAGAGAAGATGTATTGATAGAGGTATAGGGTGAGAAATAGGGTAGTGCATTGAAGAGAGTAGTGCATGAGGTTTGAGATGAGTCAGAGTGAAGGTAGAGGATATATTGCGAGAGATATAGGGTGAAATATAGGGTAGTGCATTGGATATGCTGAGTTAGAAGCAAAGTAATAAATATATGGATACACAAGTACATGGAAGATGTGTGTGTGTATATATATATATATATATATATATATATCACACATAAGGAAGGTAATCTATCTAGATTAAAGTTGCATTTATTAAAACTCCAGCTTTCAAGTGTTGTACTTTACGGAGATAACTAACCCAGGCGGGGTACAGCATGCTCATCACCATTAGTTTCCAGGTCAATGATTAACTAAATACATGACCTGGGCCACTGGAATTATGCAATTCTGTGGCCCAGCCTTTCTCGCATAATTATGGATTTGAAATCCATAATAAGGGCCACTGAAATTATGCAATTCTGTGTCCCAGCCTTTTTCGCATGATTATGGATTTGAAATACATGATCAGGGCCACTGGAATTATACGTTTGCCACATAATCCACCATCTGCTACTTAATCTGTAGATTTTAACAAAAAAAATATTTCTAGCTCAAACGTTACTAAACGTGGCAACGTATTCATGCAGTGGAAGGCCCTTCGCAAAGAAATTAATAATTTTTCAGTTACTTATTTCTGTATTTGGTTGTTAAGCTGGTACTAATGAGGTAAAATCTTTGCACAGATAGTGTTACCTCGTTTAAAAATGACAAAATAACGTAGTAAAACTATCAATAAAAAGGCAATATAATTTGCCTTTTTCTGCTGCATAAGTTGGGTAACCATGCCGTGTACTTAGATGATCCCCCTGCTTTATAATTCCAGTGACCCTTAAACACTAATTTGTACTCCCATACTGCATCTAAAGGGAGGTTATTAGACTGGGAGTTATTGTATATCATTCCAATGTTAATGGGTGGTCCTGTGCTCATAATATTTTTATGTTGGGAATTTGGTTCATGCCAACCCCTTGTATTCTTTTTTATGGTGTCTGCTTAACCCAAGGGTAGCATAATGCTGTAGACACATAATATAAATCAGTTAAAATAAATGACACAAATAAAACATTTCCACAAATAGGTCAAGCAATGCAAATCTCCTACAGAGCTCGTAAACCCTCACTAAATTGTACATTGTTTGTAAATGTTATTTATTTATAGAGGAAAGGATACTTCTTTTTCACTCTGTGACTTCTAGAAACACAGCACCAACTGTTGTTTTAATCTTATTCCTTTATCCCATTGGTTAATTCGGTGGCCACTGTTTTGATGACAATAATAGGCGAAACCAGGAGGTCTGTGTGAGAAATAACTTTGCCATCTTTCGGTCAGCTAGTCTCCCTCACCAATAGGTAATTGGTACATGCTCTTTCTATGTCATAAAGTGAAGCAACATTGTGTTACACAATTATTTGGCGTTTCATTTTTGTCATTCATTTTTATATTTTAGTTGAAGTTTTGAGAAAGATCTTTTTAAAATAGCAAAGGATTAAACATGGGAAACCTAAACAAAAAAAAAAACAGTAGCAAACGACATAACAAAATTGCTAGTTTAAAAACGAGTAGAATTGCTTCATTTAGCTTTTGCTGTGTAGTGCACCAGCTCCCCTAATGCCCACTTAGTTTTTTTTTATTCCAGAGATGTCGAATATTTCTTTGTGTTTTGTAATGGTTCATAGACAGTCCTGCCCACCATTCTTTATTCGGAGTGTTTCGTTCTCTCGCAATGATTACTTTTGCTAGCAGGAGGGCTATACTGGAAAGGTGAGATAATTAGGTACGGTCATTTTCCCCACCCAAACATTTGATGATTGAGAATGCTGCTTCCAGTAGGAAGTTAGTTTCTACAAATGGATGTTTATTCCTACTTCAGTGATGAGAACGTTCTCTCCGAACATTCCGTATGTGTATGGCTCCGTTTTCTGAAGCGTTATATAAATTTCATAACGTATAATGTTGGGTTTCAGTTTACTAGAGTAGATATTTATAGATTGCATGTCAAATTAATTCCCTGTTTTAAAAAAAGAGATTTTTTTTAAAGATTTTTATTAATTGTGGATTGATTTTGACTAGTCATGCTTTCGATGCATTTCAGGTGTCATAGAAATCGGAAGATGCATCTTCTGATTACTATTGGTTTACTCATGCTATCCAATATCTTATTTATTAGGTTGTTTTAATTTTCCGATGGCAAGGTTTACATTTTTTAACATCCCAAAAAGGTTTTTGTCGAGCGGATACTCACCCGTGAGGGTCTCAAGGTGCTGAAGGGGGGTGAGGCGGAGGGGGTTGAGCCACTCTATTGGAGGTCATAAGAAGAGCCAGGTCTTGAGACCCTTTCTGATTTGGTGAAGTGTCGGGCGTCATCTGAGGTGAAGGGAGAGTTTGTTCCAGGTCTTGGTTGCAAGGTAGGAGAAGGACCTTCCGCCTGCTGTGGTCCTGTAGAAACGAGGGAAGGTGGCTAAGGCGAGGTCGGCTGAGCTGAGGTTTTTCTTGGAGGCGTGGAAGGAGATTCCGTCGTTAAGGTGTTGGGGTCCGGTGTTGTGGAGGGCTTTGTGGGCTTGTGTGAGCAGTTTGTAGGTTATTCTTCTTTCAACAGGGAGCCAGTGGAGGTCACAGAGGTGTTGGTTGGTCATGTCTTGAGATGTCGAGGATAAGACTGCCTGCAGCGTTCTGGACGGTCTAGAGTTTCCGGAGGAGTTTTTTGTTGATTCTTGCCTAAAGGGTGTTTTCTTAACCCAGTCTGCTGGCGATGAGTACGTGGGGGATGGTTTTCCTGGAGTGGGGGTGGGGTTGGGGGGGGGGGGGTAGGGTGGATCCACTTGAATGACTTGCAAACTATGCGGAGGGCGTTCAAGCATTCGGAGGATACAGCGTTGATCTGGCAATTCATTGTGAGTGAAGAGTCTAGTATGATGCAGAGGTTGCGTGCGTGGTCTGTTGGGGTGCGTGGGTGGGTTTCCGTGGGTGGGGTCCACCGGGTGTTATACCATGCGGAGGGGGTGGAGCAGAGGATGAGGATTTCTGTTTTCTCCGCATTGAGCTTCAGGCAGCTGTTGCTCATCCAGGTCGTGATGTCTTTCATCCCTTCTTGGAAATTGCGCTTGGTGATGTCGGGTTCCTTGGTGAGGGAGTGGATGAGCTGGGTGTCATCGGCATAGGAGACGATGTTGAGTCCGTGGTTTCTGACAACGGTTGTAAGGGGGCAATGTACATGTTGAAGAGTGTGCGGCTGAGTGAGGATCCTTGGGGTACTCCACATCGAACTGTCCGTTCTGAGAGGAAAGACGGGAGTCTTATTCTCGGTGTTCTGTCTGAGAGGAAAGATCGTATTCAGTCTAGGGCTATTCCTCGGAAGCCAGCGTCGTGGAGGCTGGTGGCTAGTGTTCAGTGGGATACGGTGTCGAAAGCATTATTACAAAAAACTTGTTTTATTGGAAATCATATCACCTCAAATCTCGTTGTGCTGGACCAGTGATTCTTAAGCTGTGGCCATCTGGAGTCCTAGGACTGATTGCTGGCTCCAGATGGTGCATGTGTGAATGCGCACAGTAACTGTTTGCATTCAGGCAAGCTGTGATCTGAACTAGCCTTCAGCTTAGGACAAAAAGCTTTAGAATAGCTTATGTTTTTCTTGAAAGTCATATGTGGCTGCAAACTCTGGGAGCCAGTGTTATAAACGCAATGTGATTCATGAACACATACACAGGTAGTAGACTGCCTAAAAGGCCCTTCATGGCTGCACACTGTCCCATCTACTTCTTATTATGTTCAGGCACTTACAAACTTCAAGCACCTCCACTTCTTGTATTGGAAAGTGGCGAGACCTGGAGTTTCAGCAGTACTGAAATACCGCCACAGGCAGAGAACCACTTCACAGTAGGCAGCATGTCATCTGGCATAATGAGCACCTGGCCTTCTATGCAAGGACAGTTTTTGTCACCAGGTGACACAAAGATCATGCATGGCCCCCGGATCTGTCCATACCAAGATAGATTGCTGCCTTGTGTCTCTCCGATGCCAATGCCAATCCAGCTATTACTTCTGTCCCACCACTTCTGCCAAGAGCTCTGATTTCACGGCTGCCTATTGATTTGTGAATATTTCCTGTGTCTTATACCGGTGTGTAGTTAGTTTCTCCTTGATTTAAACACACAGTTGCAGAGGAAAGTAGATGTGCGGAGTTCATATAATGTGCACTTGTTTGTGTATTTTTGGTGCATTAAATTTGAGGTCCAAACCGTAGAAATATCTTTTGCATCCCTGGTTTCTAGTTGTGATTTAATGGGGTCCGCAAAAGTAAAAAGATTAAGAACCACTGTGATAGGCTTTGTTTTGTGCTTTTACATTACCGAAGGGCTCTGTGCTGAGGTTGCTAGTTCCAGCACAACCATATAGATGTTATGTGATGGGCCCAGTTTGGGTGCCTCTATTGATAATCTGGATTTAGAAACCATATGTCTGATCAAGCCTGTAAGTAAAACCTAGTAGGGTAATTAAATTACTCTGAACATTTTTGGGGGAATTAATTTGTGAATGATGTAAAATAAGTTAATATATCTGTTTTTTAGTCCTTTAGATGTTTGTTCTTTGTACATGCTCAAGAAAAGAACGAATATGATATTATTTGTTCAAATCTCATCCAGAAAATAATAGTCACAACATATTGTTCTACTGAGTTTTGATTATGTTCTATAAATGTAAAACTGGCAGGTCTTGAACTAAGAATAATCATCAAGGCTGGTATTTAGAAGAGGGAGAGGGGTAGACAAGACAAACAAGTTTACAGTGTACTAAAACACAGCTGTTGCTTCTTGCCAAGAATTATAAGCCTTTCTTAAGTAACTCATATTTAAAAATCAGTTTTAATTTCATTGATGATTTTTTAAAGTTAAATCCCATCCGAGACTTTTGGTATGGTTGCTTTGTGTTTTTAAATTAATCAACGTGTCTCCCTTTTTTGTAGGTATGTCTGCTAATATCTCACAAGTTTCACCTGGTAGATTAAGGAAGGCTAATTAATTTAGCGATATTTGTATTTCTTCCTCATGAATGTGATTGCCTACAAGATAAATCCTATAAATTGTAGAAGGCAATGCCAGTGACTTAATGTTTATTACAGTAGGTGTTTTGTTGCAAACCTCACACACGGT
This sequence comes from Lissotriton helveticus, assembly GCF_964261635.1. Classification (NCBI taxonomy): domain Eukaryota; kingdom Metazoa; phylum Chordata; class Amphibia; order Caudata; family Salamandridae; genus Lissotriton; species Lissotriton helveticus. The sequence goes on from NC_136067.1 coordinate 1,639,976,181, forward strand.
CCTGTTTGTGCTTGCCATCCTTTTGCCTTAGGTGGAAATAGTTTGACACTCATATTATAATTTTCACGTTGAGTCACATTGCTTCTTGCCAAACCCTCCTGGCCTATGCATCTCTGACTCGAGGAAATCAGATGGTTGGCTTGTCTCGGTTTCCTTAATCCATATGCAACTAGAGTCCTATTGTTTGTTTTTCTATATTATATAGGTTAAACCTTTACCTACGTGCCCATTAAGATCACTGTTGCACCATCAGACTGGTGCATTGACTCAATTTTAATAGTGTAATTGTGGTAATACTGGCTTTACTTGCCAAAAAGCATATCTCCTTCAGGCAAGCCTTTTAGTGTCTGAGCATACAGAAAGTGTAGATTTATGAGGTTTTTTCTGGTCCTGTCCTTCAAGATCTGGCTTCAATTGCAGGGTTCAATTTCACCATAGGCACACTAGCTTCAGGCATAGACCAACTGCCTTTAGATTAGTAAAGTGGATTGCGAAGTTGTCCGGTAGGGCTAGTGAAATATAATGAAAAAGCCCCTTAGTCCTCATGTGTTCCTCATTGTGAGGACAATTAAAGTTTAACACAACTCTGAAGCATCTGACAAAACCTAATACATTTACATTCTCAGCAAGCAGAGGCAGCCCATGATAATTCAGGTCTGCAGAAGGTAGCAAGGATTCAATTGTAGAGAACAGGCATGAAGGAAAAATGAACAAATAGATCATGTGGTGCATTTTAATTTTCTGTAGTTTAGCACTCCTGTATTTAGCTCTTACTAGCGTGTTTGTCAGGAAAGGCGAAGAGGGCACAGGAAGTTGAAGCGAGTTGCCCAAGAATACACAACTTTATGAAGTGGAGAAGTTAGAATTGGTACGCAGGCACATTATCTGAGAAACAAGCTATCATCTGTTATGAGATAATTTAAGTTGAAAGTGAAGTTTGAGATTGTGAAATGTAGTGTAGGGAGACTCCTTTCCTAACCTGGATATTTGGCGGGCTGCTTTTTCCGAGCAATCTATTTAAAATTAAATCTGTTATTGTTAATCCTAAAGAATCGAGTAAAGATCCAATATGAAATGTTAAACTGTCATCGAGCCGCGAGGTTTTCAGATAATATAATTAGACCAACTAAGTTAGGCTAATTATTTTGACCTTTATAGAATGGAAGGCTCAGCTGAGGCCCTACATGGTCTCATAATTTACAGATTGCTCTTGGTTTACAGCTGCAGGCACAATAACTCTCCAAGCAGTGGTGTGAAGGTTGCAAAAAGACATCTGTTGCAGTAGCTTGACCCATCAAGCAATCTTTAAGTTGAAGGACTAGCCTGTGTGTATATGGAAAGGTTTCCTTAAAGGCCTGTGCCTCTCAAATCCCGGTAGACCTGGACTGCTGTCTGTCAAACGTAATTTGTATGTGCCCTGTGACTGTCTGTCCACCTTGCTTCCTAATGGACAGACGTGTAGGGAGACGGAATGTTTCCCTAAAAGCCAGTGCTGAAAACATTTCACTAGTGACTGTCCTTCCCATACTGCAGTATGGAAGGACTATCCTATATAGCAAAACCTGGAGACATCCGAATAGACCGAATCCCTTCAATGACCGCTAGGCTTTGGGACATGCAAGTCATAGCTGGTATAGAAAAAGCTTGACAAGTAGTGTGATAACACAGGGGTGATAACACTGTTTGAATTTCTTCTGGACAGCGCAGACGTTCAATAAACTCCCATTTCTTCCTTTGAACATTGGTACTATTGAATAGGACATTAAAAAAACAATGTTCATAATAACAATGTTCACCATGGGTGTAACCATCCTCATACCTCACTGCACATTGCTGCATAATAATGTGATATTTTATTACCAACTCACTGTTATTCATTACATCAGATTCATGAGGTTGAAAGCCTCTGATAGTCACCATTGTTCCCTCAGAACACAGGAGATACAGTAATTGATCCACTCGGAAGCTCTTGTGGAATGCAAGATTGGACCAAGCATAAATCTCAACGAGGCCATGACCTCGAAAGGTCTAGAGAGCAAAGCTATTTCTGAGGTGCAGTGTTACAGGGCTTTCAATGTATCTACTATATATTACCACTGTAAATTAAATGCCACTAAAGAAGTGAGACCTTTTCTAAAGGTACCATACCAGACTAGCTCAGTCTGAAATAGACATCTGTAACAAGGGCCCTCCATCATTTATGGGATAGTACCTAAGTGGATAAGGTTAAACTCTGAAAAATATCTGTATGTATGTGTATACATATAGACATAGATATATGTGTATATCGTTATATGTCATCATCTAAATTTAGCATATATGGTATTATTCTTTGCTTTCCTCCGCTGTGTCTGTAAGCTTTACATTTTTTGTGAGGGAATTTATTTCGGGAACGTTATGCGCTCAAGTTGGAATTTCAGTAGATCTTTGTCATCCTCCATATAGGGATCGTATGCTCCAACTCTCAACTTTATCCATGCTTTTTTGGATAATCTGAAATAAAAAGTTGTTGCTTAATGGTAGAAAACCCCTTTTCATAGAACATTTATTAGCTCTTAAAACTTTATTTATGATTCATCATATTTTGTTTAGGCTGTGCCCATGAGTTACATGCAGAATATACATCTCCTAAATCTAATGGTAAATATTTAACATAATAGAGTAATAATTTAGGATTTAGAAAACTACTGATGTTCCAAGTGGTAATTTAAGTTTGGCATCACACCCATTTTTAGGTCTCGGCTGCACGCGCGGAAGCGCGTGTCCGCCGACAGCCTATTGTTGCCGTGTCTCCTTTCCAGGAGACACTGCTGGCCGCGCGCATCGCCTTGGAGGCGATTTGAAACGAGCACGCGCACTCTCGCGCACTCTCTCACACACACACACAGAAGCGCCCATGCACGCACGCACGCACGCACATACAGCCTCCCACACACACATACACACGCGCACGCACACAGACACACGAGTGCTGCCCCCCCACCCCCCCTCGCACACAGACACACACGTGGGCGCCCCCGCCTCAGCTAGAGACGCCTTCACGGGCCGGACAGAGCCCCACCGGAGGAGAGCCGCCAGATTGCCCCAGGAGCCCCGCCTACGCCCGGACAACAGACAGCACCCCCGACGGCCCGCAGAGCCCCTCGGAGGCCTCGCTCCAGCGCCGCATCTCTTCAACGCTGCCACGAGCCGGACCTACCTCCGGGCCTCTGCTGAGCCCTGCCGGTCCACAGCTGTTCCCCGCATTGTCCGCGGCATCCCGGACCCAGGTACTGTGTAGTGTGTAGTGTGTGCTCGAGGGCGCCGTCACGGACTCGAAGGTCCGCCCCTCATGAGATGTGTTTGCTGACTGTTAACCCCTTGCAGTTTAGGCAGCGGCAGGCAGTCACCTTAGTCCTTTCTTTATTTCCATAATACTTGTTTATTACAGCAACTTACTACTGCTAACAGCTCGCATCTCTTATCCACTCTTAAAAAGAAACTGTTCGAATGCAAAATGAAGCTGGATCGCTTGCACAATATGATACAAAGTGTGCAACCTAAACTCTCCATCTCCCTCCCACAGGCTCTATCCTCCTAGGGACCCAACCCCTGTTACAGCTCACTCAAGACATCAACTCATGAAGAGGACAAGTGGCACAAGGGTGGGGAATTTTTTTAAGCTATCTACCCGTCCAAGTGGAAAAATAATGCTAAAATCTTCTTGTCCTGTAAAGAAAGTCGCTTTTCCTTTACTGCTGCTCAAATCAGATAGCCCTGCACATGTGCATGACCAGTTGTTTTCTTTATATTACGATACAAAAAGAATATAAAAATGCTAAAGTAAAACACCTTTCTTACAGCAATAATATCCTGGAGGAGCTTGAGACTGCCTAAGGTGCAATATGGTGGTCTTCATTATGACACTTCTTCAGTTTAGAAGCATATCAACATATCTGTTTAAATCCATTGCTCTGCTGATGTCGAGCTCGACGTGTTATGTTAAAGATTTCTTATAGCACAAACTAATCAATCTATTGTAAAGCGCTCTGACACCTCTGGGTAAAGTTCGCGCTATATAAAAATGAACAAATAAATAAATAGATAGATAAAATGGATGCTCAAACTACTGGGGAACGGGTGCCCCAGACACGCGTCTTCCCTCCTCAGCTGCGGGCCTACCGAAAAAAAATTCTCAGGGGAAGCAGGAGCGAGACGGCTGACCCTGGTAACCGTGGAGTGTGAGCGGCTCGCTCCCTCCTATGGACTCCCTCTGGCCTGCCGAGGTGTCACTCACACAGTCTACCACGATGTCGGGTACGAATACTCTCACACTGTCACCGCTCACGCTCACCCCTTCATCCCGCCTTCAACCTCCTTTCCTCCCAGACTCCTTTAACCCCTCCCATTATGTTGCCCTCACATCCTGCCCACCCCCAGACGCCAAAGACCAGCTGCCCACAAGGCACTAATGTTCTCTCTAGTAGTTCCAGCGAAGACCACTCCAGCCACTAAACTGCGCTTTCATTCCGTTCATGTGTCTCTTCTCTCCCCGTCTAAGTCACGGTGTCCCAAATGGCTTGCCCCCTTAGCGCTGTCAGCGGTCTTATGGCGGTGTAAAGAAGCGCTATACAAAAAACAACGTTCTCTTGAAGTGCCAATCCGTGCGACATCAGTCAGTCATGGACTGCACTGCAGCCTCGCCCGAGGCCAGAGTGACACTGAGGTGCAAGGACGTCAGTCCCGAGCTGCGCTGCCTCTGAGCCACCGTGACAATGGCCGTGCACTCCGCTGGTGCCGAACTGAGCTGGGCCCGCGAAGCGCTACACTGCTCCGCGCCCCGAGCGACATTGGAGCGCACGGCCTCTGTCCAGCGCCGCAGAGGCCCTGCTCTGCACTGCAGTGGCAGAAGTTCTGAGCTGCATTAACACAATTCCTGTGCGGTAGGTACACCAGCTTCACTCACACAAAACCATGGGCTGAACCCACACGAGAACCGAGTTGCAATTTCTACACTGAACTGCAGTGACAGCACAGACACGGCCTTGAACCACACGGGCACTGGCGCAGTAACAGGAAGCCATTGACAGGAAGTCACATCTCCCATTTCCTGTTGAAAATAGATTTTATATGAAGCGAGGAGAGGGTGTGTAAGGTGGGTAGGATGGATTTCATGCTATACAAACAAAAACAACCTGCACAGTGCAAATCACATGACACAAAAATACAGCAGAAAAGGTAAATAAAAAATGCTTTATCGACAGCCACCCCAATGCCCGTGACACCACCACCCCATCCCCGCCCTGCCCCGTCGCCTTGGGTTCTCTTCACACACCAGTACTCTTCACACATTAGGCATAATGTTCCAGGGCTCCGGGGTCCTCGCAGATAGATCCGCCTCCCTGACAGCCTATAGCCCTCTCCAGACCCCACTGCCATATTCCACATCCCGCTTCCTTATCCCGCACCCCAGTGCCTGCCCCACAGCACACAGTTCTCCAAGGTCCCCAGTCCCCACTTAGTTTCAAAGATCTCCCTACAGAACTGCTTTTAGGCCAGAGCCATGCTCTCAGGACTCCGCACATCCCATAGCACACAGAGGCCCCTGCAAAGCCCATAGCGCCCAGACCCCCAAATAGTGCTGGGAATGGAGGGAGGGGTTAGCAGCAGGCCTCGACCTCTCAGGGCCGCAGCAAACCCCCAACCGCCCTCTTCGGCCTAGTGCTAGCCTTTCACTCTAGGCGAAATGACCCCAGAGTGACTATCACATCAGGAGCAGAAGGAAATGATGGGCGTAGATCCCGGAGGCTTAGAGCAGTGGTGTTACACGAAATAATGTACCACCACCCTAAGGAAAAAGTAATGAGGGCACCCTAGTGTCTCACATATCTCTCATATACTCATTACCCTTGGACTGAATGAACCATTTAAGGTTTGAGGCGCGGGGACCGCAGGGGCCTGGGTTACGGACCTGTATTAGAGAAATGTTAAGGTGCCCCCTGAACGTGAGGTGTCGCCTTTCACCTCAGGGAAGAATGGGATAGGCCACCAGGTCGTCCCATTTGAAATAATTACCAGCATTTTGCCTTTAGATGCATTGTACCAAAGGCAATCACTGTTGTTCCCAGAGTGGCTTCAGTATAATCAGTGTCATTAAGTAGGTACAAACATTATGCAAAACAGGGCACATTTCTGCCAAGATTACCCTCATATGTTAAGGATGACAATGACTACTTCTATGCACATTAAGATTTGCCCCATCACTCACCAATTCAAAGATAAAAATAAAAATTGATGCAACGCATTGTCATACACAATGCCAATAACTCAAACTTCAATGCTGCGAGACCTATTGCATTGTAAATGCTTGTTGATTGTAGATGGAAGATATAGGTTTTGCTTTGCACCAGTTCCTGCACAGCAGAGAGAGGACTCCATTTATTTGAATTATGTTAATCCTATTCCTTTTTAAATATATTTTGTAACAATTTTTCCTTGTTGTTCTTTTGTTTTTGTTCTACTGTCAAACATCAAAACATACTTTTTAGGTCTCGCCTATGCTGGGCATGCACTCTCTCTCAAGACATACTGCATCTACTGTATGGATTTTCAGCACGCCCATCTGTTTTCATTCGTTCCTTCATGTGCCTTTCGAAATGCCTTTGTTTTCGTTGGTGAATAGTTTACATCTGCCATTCCTTTTTCTATTTTGGTCACGCCTTGGAGACTGGCCCTGTTACATGGATTACTTCACTATCGACCATATAAGTTAATTTTGGCGCATTACTTTTTCTTTTGCTTAGGCTTGTTTGGCTTTTCGAACGGGCTCAGCCGAGGGCTGCAAATCATTTCATTATCTTGTTTTTCTCTGTCTTTGGTTTCACAAGCGCTTTTTCAGCCACAGGCAATATTATTTTTCACCCTATAAAAATTTTAGTTTCATAAGCTCAAATGTCAAAATGTTATATTTCCTTCATGGAAGTGTAGTTTAAGAAGATGGCTGACAGAATCAACCTATTTACATTGTGCTTTTGACAGTGTGATTATTTGGATACGATTAAAGAGGTAAACATGCTGTTACTGCTCTGAAAATGAAAGCAGTTGTAAGTTGCGTGGTTTCAACTTTTGATGCTTTCTTTTTGGTTTCAATTGTTGGTAAAATAAAACGAATATTGAGGGATGCCTCCTCGTGCTCTCCAAACGTGGCATGTAATGGGAGGTTTACTCAACAATGTATCCTGCAAGTAGACAGTGCAGCACCACTTCAGAACCAGTCAGCATCACTCAACCCCACTTCAGCAGCACTGCCGCAGCAGCAACTGAGCATTTCTTATCAGCATCTGAGCACCACCACAATACCAGCACAGAAGCACGTCATCACCAGCACAGAAGCACCTCATCACCAGCACAGCACCACCTCTGCACTAGTGCAGCACCATCTCACTCCCAGCACAGCACTACCTCTGCATCAGTGAGGCACCACCACCTCAGCATCAGCGCAGCACCAGCACAGCAACACTCCGTGCCACCACAGCATCACTCAGCACCACCTCAGCACCTTCTCAGCATCCCTCACCACCACCATAGAACCACCTCTGCAACAGCACAGCACCACTTTTGCATCAGTAAACCATCACCAGTTCAGCACCAGCACAGCCCCACCTCAGCACCTGCGTGCACAACGCAGCATCACTTCAGCATTAGCACAGCACCACCTCAGCAGCAGCGCAGCACCAGCTCTTGATCACTCAGCACCACTTAGCATCACTCAGCACCAACTCATCACTCAGTACCACCTCATCATCACTCAGTACCACCTCAGTATTACTCAGCACCACCTGAACACCACCTCCGCACAAGTACCCCACCACCTCAACATCACTCCGCACTAGTGCAGCACCACCAGCACAGCATCAGCACAGGACTACCTCAGCATCAGTGCAGCACCACTTCAGCAGAACACCACCTGAGCACCACCTCCGCATCAGCACAGTACCACCTCCTCATCAGCGCACCACTGCAGCTCCATCTCCGCATCAGTGCAGCACTACCTCAGCACCACCTCAACATCAGAACAGTATCATCTCAGCATCAGCACAGCGCAACCTCTGCATAAGTGTACCAGCGCAGCCCCACCTCAGCAGCAACTCAGCACCACCCGCCCTCCGCATAACAAACAAAAGAAGCTATAATCAACAAGCATTAGAACAGGCGGGACAGGAAGAAGCTAATAGCATTGCAAGGAGAAAAAAACTAGAAGTAATTTTTTATTTTCATTCTTTTTGTAACAGGGTCGTTCAGTTGTACATAATGTCTTCTTAGTTCTATATAATGCAATAAATATACTTCTAACACTTTTTATTATAACTTTTCAATATGCTGCACAGCAGTCACAATGCTCTATGACATAACTTAAAGACACTGGCAAAGCCAATAGCTCTGGCTAAACATTTATAAGGTCCCGCAGGTGAGACCTATTGGCAACGCCAGTGCTTGTTTGTATTATGTTCTGAACCCCTTCGCCCAGTTACCTTTCTACCACCTAATGACCTCTCATCTCCTTCCTGCAATTTGAAGGACCACACTCCTCTTTACTTTACAATATAAAGTTATTTATGTACAAAGAGAAAAGGGCCAGCTACTAAAATATTATACTTGAGAAAATAGAAATATTAAACTAGTTAAATGAGCTAGCCAGTGTAGAGGAAAAACACAGTTCTTTACCTAGTCCTACATCTGTAAAATGTTGCTTTGTTTGAAAATGTCATCTTGGTTTTGAGCTATATTGGGACTTCATTCCCTACATGGCCCAGGTAAATGCTAGTTGCCCTGTTTTGAGGGAGATTCCCCTGGGCAATCAAACCTCACAACAAACCACAGTCTTTGAGAAAGGTTTCAGACCTTAATGCCTACATATTTTAATTAGTTTATCGTGCTAGGTTTTCATAACTCCTTTCTTGCCAATATTAGTCCTGCATTAGGATTGGGGAGTACCAACCCTTGTTATGTAGTTCGAAATGTTCTAAAACATAAGGTCATAGTTGTGTTTACTCATATTGGAGGCAGCCAGAGTTGTGTGTTTTGCCAGCCCTTTACCTTTTGCTTTGTCTTTCCTATTGATTTGATTCTATAACGGGTTTCCTTAGCAGGTTACAGTTTAAAATGATAACATTTAAAATAACATTTTCATAGCATTCTCAAATTGAATGTGCTGCATGACTTTTATGTTTAAAAAAACAAAAACTGAGCCAATTAAACTTTAGAAGTCACTAGTGTATGTGCAGTCCTTGGATCCTTCCGTGTCTTGAGGTGTGACAAAAATTGACGTAAGATCCTTGAACTCTATTGGATCTCACATATGTGATTGTTTCTGTATTTTGTATTCTGTTCTCCTAGTACCATCTTGCTGACAGTAGTAAACTGTGTTCTCAGCAGACTGGCTTCCAGAGTGCCCATTCTCCCACCCCCTTTTTAATGACCATCTTAAATGCCAGGCCCAGGATTGATGCTGTTTAGCAGATTTATGTTTGACACCTTGAATATAATGATTTTGTTTTATCTCGCCTAGAGTTACTCATTTGCAAAGACAGTAAAGTGTGGGTTTTATGAGGTCGGGTTGTTTTTATAATTATTTTTAATCTTTGACAATGAAAGTAATCTATTGAGTATTGAACTTCCAAAAGCTAGAATACTTCTTTTGAGTGATTCTTTGAACATGCTTTTTGGTAGAGCGTTATATTGCTCTATCTTTCAGATTTTTTGTTTTATATATCGGTCCCCGCTAGTGGTTTTTCACCATGAACATGCTCCAGTTTTTAAGTAATTTTGTCTGGCGTATGTGTTCCAACTACTTTTTTGTTAAAATAAATTAAAGGTTCTCTTTCTCTCGGCCCTCTTTTTATTTCCTCTTCCTCTCATTTCTCCTCTCTCCCCTTCCTTTCGCCTTCCCCTGTCATCAGAGTTCCACTTCCCTGTGCACCCATGCCATGGCTTGTGGTTTCAGGAAGTCTTGGCTGTTTGTTCTAACTAAAGTTGGGAAGGACCTAAAAGTGACGAGCAATTGGAGATATATTATTCTGATGTTTGCAGAAGGTTTTCCCTGACAATTCACAATTTTAATAAAGTTTCTACCAGGGAACTTCTACTAGTACAAGTGGGAGGGTGACGTACCTGGTGCTTAGCAATACCTGTAGTACTTTTGCTCCGTAAATATAGGTTGCCTTTGGTATGGTTTTGTACCAGTAATAGTATCTGGAGTTTCCAAGTTTCATAGCCTTCCTAGGTTTCTTGTTTATCCGAAGAATATAAGCACTGGTAAGGTCATTTGACTTTTGACTATACTAGTGCTTTTTGCCTGTGTGGTGTAGCATCTTCGAAAAAAGAAAATACATGATCATTTGTCACTGTTGACAACCATGCCATTCCATATACGTGCACATATCCACCATTCCTTTAAAAACAAATATCTAAAATCTTTAAAAAAAGCACATTTCCCCAGCACAACAGTGCATTTTGCAGTGTGATTGCAGCCCAGCAGCTTATGCTAGGTTCTGAGACCCCCCCCCCCCCACCCCCAAAAGATTTAAAAGATTACGCGAGTTGGGGGAGCAATTCAGGAATGTGAAGGGCATGGCGGGGAAAGCAATGGAGTGGATGTGGAAGCAAACAGGGATGCACAAAATGGTGTTTTGGAATTTCAAGCAACGCAGCATAAAACGGCAGCTGTATATAAAACAAGCATTTGCAATACAATAGGTCTCGCATTTGCGAGAGTTTCAGCTATTGGAATTGTAAATGACAATGCCTTTTGTTTATCCGTTTTGATAATTAACACATAAATAAAAGGCGCATTGTCATTTACAATGCCATAGCTCAAACTCTTGTAATGCGAAACCTATTTCACTTCAAAGAAGCGGCCGCCTTTGTCCCAGGCTGCTTGAAAAGTGAAAGTGTGCATGGCACGCTGAATGTTGCAGAAAAGCATATTGTGCCTGCAGTAGGAGAAACTCATTAAAGAAAATAGTGCGTATAGACTAAATAAGACATACTGTGTTACAACAGAAGTAAAAGGGCCAGTCCTCATAAGAGGTTTCAAATCAAGACAAGGCGTTACTAAGGAGGGACTAACAAGCCAATTAACGAATCATAAGCCAGCATTTACAAAGGTCAATGACCCAAGCCAATAAAAATCTGGGCAGAGCTTCAAGTCCATACTCTAATAAAGCATGCCTTGCAGAGCAGCTCATGTGCTGCTCAGGCTCGACCTAAAAGACTATTCCGTTGACCAACAGCAGTGGGGAGTAACAGAGGGGTTGGGTGAAGGGGAAGCAGCATAGGCGGGATGCTTAGACAGTACACAAAGACAACAAAACACATGCACTTTCTTGCAGTGCCTAAATTAAAAGAAGCAAGTCATTCCCTGAATGCGAGCAATAGAAGGATGTCAACCAATGAAAAGGATGTTAAAAAGGCAATGCTTCAGGGGAGACCAATACTCCTTTAACAAATCCTTCCTCACATATTTTTAATTCCTGTTTTATTGATTTGAGTTACCACGTGTTTTCAGGCTTTATGTATGGTTAACATTTTAGAAGGTGTTTCGTTTGCAGATGGTAAAACGCCTGTACAACTCAGTGTCTGGCTGATCATTGGAAGGGTTTTATAATGTGTTTGGATTTTATTTTGGGGCGTTGCACATTAATTCATTTCCCAGGTCTTGTACTGAATAGATGCTGCTGTTACTCAGTCGTTGTGTGTGATGCTATTTTTAAACTCTCAAGCACAAACTGCTTTGAATTATTGAAAAGCTGAGGGATATCTGACCTTAATTGAAGAAGCGGTATGGGCACTCTATTCCGTTTTTGTCCCATTTACTTTTTTTTTATTGCTGATGTGTTGTGTGCTTCTGGTGAAATAAGCTAAGTTAGAAACAGTTGAAGGGAAGGTGCAATTTAACATCTAGAGATTTCAGACTAACAGGGCAAATATACTTTCTGCTTCTCATCCTACCTTTACTTGTTTCCCTTTCTTTTGGATATGGTTTCGTGCTGTAAGAGAAACTTGTGCCTGGACAGTGCCCACTGAATCCGAATATACGGTCATGTTGCTCCTCTTTGCTGCTGCAAAAGCTAATTGAGCTAAGAGAAAGCTCATCTGAGCCACTAGATATTAGATTTATATATCATTGGAATTTTTTCGGATTTTTTGTAGTTCGCTTGGCAGCGCCAATTAGGGTGATTCTTTACTAGCTTTCCTTACTGCACTAGTAGCTAATTGAGCATTTCTTTTCATTGTTAAAAGTTTTGGAGACTGACAAATGTCACCAAAATGCATTTGTGGTTATTTGTCAGCACGGTTGTCTCAAGTAAAAAAAATATACACCTAGCGTGCATGCCAACTACACAGAGCCTATTTATACCAACAAGCAGTAAAACACTTCAACTGGATTCAGGTTGTTGCAATCACTAGAAGAAGGTGCAGAAAGCCAGAGCATGAAAATGTACACGGCAGCGGAAAAGCTTTTTCAAGCCATGCACGGGACTTTGGTCCCCAAGTCTGGTAATAATGCCTGTAGTCACGTCCTTGAAAAGTGAAGGTCAGTAAATGGCTAATAAGTTACCTGGAAGGTGCTTTGACCAGTGAGAAAGAAATATACTCTGCCCTCTAGCATATTTTAGAAATTATAGGCTTGACAGCGGTGGCAGTTGGAATATTGCTATACAACCTGACAAGTCTTTCTCTTTTTGCATTTCTTGGACCGGTGAAAAGGAGGGATGGGTACTTGAGTAGATAGTGTATTGTTCGTGCTATTAAGCAATCTTATTTACGGATCTCTTTCTCACCTTCACACCCAAATCCTAAATGCGTTAGATCATCAGTGGAAAGACCTCGACTTTATCAGCTACAAAGGTTGCTGATGAGATTTGATCTCAGAAAATAAAATTAATATGAACTGAACGACCTTAAGAATTGGACAAATATCCTACTCTAGATATGTGAGAAGTTGACATGTTAGTGAGGATCTCTCTTTTTGGATTTCTTAAAAAATTATTCTTCATTGTTCATGGCGCTGAAATTCTAGTTTCGATCTCAATCTTCTCTGAGAAATGACATTAACATTTCTAGGTTCACAGCAAGTACTTTCAATACTTTAGGTCCTTCCTGCACAGCGGATATGGTAATGAGACGTGTATGAAATCTGGGATCCTCTTATATGTCACTCGTGTTAGAATACGAAAAATCTGTCAAATTGCCCAGGCACAACATATTTGCCATTCTTTTTTTGTTAACATGACATTGAAATATTTTCTGCTGGGCATTCAGGTAGAAAGTTGTTTTTGTCAAAAGCCTTACCTTTGATTTCAATGTGTTGCACCCCAAAGCCCTGATTGCACCATACTGTGGGTGGTGAATAGCTGTTTATGTGCATTCTTTGGGACAATGTTTAACCTACTACTGTCGCCAGTGCAGGGGGGACATACTCCTCCTACCTGTGGCTCCTGGATGCATAGGGCATGCCTATTCTATTTTTGTCTCGGGACACGCACTATGAGAATGTGCTTTGGGGAAAACACATTTGTTGGTAGTGCAGCGCTTCTCCACAACTCAAAACAAGCATTTGCAATGCAATAGGTCTCGCATTTGTGAGAGTTTGAGCTATTGGCATTGTAGATGACCATGCCTTTTATTGATGTATTTTGAAAAACCTGCAGGCCGATGCGTAAATACACACTTTTACTGCCAGCCTTGCTTCTCATAAGCGAAGACTATTAAGTCCAAAGTCCATGCTTACGCACTGCTTGCAAGTTTTCAAAGCACATAAATAAAAGGCATTGTCATTTACAATACCAATAGCTCGAACTCTTGCAAATGCGAGACCTATTGCATTGCAAATGCTTTTTGTTTTAGGTTGTAGCAAGTGCACAGGTTGAGAACCTGCAGATAATAAAAGGCTGTTTCCTGACCAATCGCAAACCACTGTACTATCTCCAAGTTCCTAGAGCAAGTGAATGACGGGCAGGAACTTTTCTAGCCAAACTACTGACATGAGGTCCCGCAGCCAATCCAGGACCATCACGTTTTTTCCATCATAAAAAATATATGTTTTTGCTTACTTGATTGGTTGTGAGTACCATGTCACACAATGGCTGTTCACCATAGATTGGAAGAATAGGAGTATGTTAATGGCAGAACAGCAAAGTTTTGTTATGTGTGGATGCATGTGTAATTCCTGTATTTTAGTCTGTGCTTATATATAATGATTCCTGTCTATGTTACATTCAATGTGATAGTGCTATCGACAACAGATTATCAAAAGTTGATCATGTGCAAACATCCCAAGTATCCCCATGTTAGGCATGAGAAACCAAAACATTTCTGGCTTTTACTTGCTTTTGCGTTTTGTCAGTCCAGCTTGTAAAAACAGCAAAATTGTTCGCATGCTGACGGTTTAGACATGAATCGTTGCGGCCCAAACCTTAGTATTCCCCAATATTAAAAAGATCCCATTTTACAATTGCTGTATAAAGTGTCCTAATAAAAAGGCTGTATTTCTTCAGAATAAATCCCACAACGCTTAATGCAATAGTATAACATCGGAGCTTCTGCATTTTTCCACCTTTAGCCTGGGAGGAAGGGCAGAAATGTGCGTGAGCGTCTATTATTCTCCGGGGCTGGGGGAGGGAGAATCCCAGCCATTCCCAGCTTGTTTGTGGGAGGTGCAGCTAAAGGAGCTTCTGGTGACAACGGTCAACGACCGATAAGCGCAGACCAGAGAAATGACAGAAATTGTGATAAAACTCTAGATGAGCCCCCGCCTTCCAAACACACACACAATGCAGAAATAACGTGAAGGAAACATCAGCGTTAGTACCCTGAAGCGTTCACCCTTTATTGATTGATATGCATTTCACTGCCAAGAAAGGTGTAATGTAATTTTGTGCATTTGCAACAATATTTTAGATGTATGCGTTTTTATATAGCGCTGACTATACCCGAAGGTGTTAGAGTGCTGTGTAATCGAACCAGTTACATCACATCAGGACTTCGTAAATTTACACATCATGTAATGATGCATTTTTATTGTAAAGCACGCTAACTCATTTGGATAAGGTCTGCACTACATTAAAATACATAAATGAATAAAAAGGCAAATGAGATCGAAAGCTACAAATGAAGGAGGCACCCACAGAAGGATACCGGGGGATGTCAACGCAGGAGTGAAAAGATTGCAATGAGAGATCGAAATAGAGAGAATAGCAATTAGTGGGAGATAAATGAGAACGTGGGATTAAGCAAAGGAAGGTAGCTATAACAGAGAAGGTGAAGTCAAAAGGAAAGGGGGAATTCAGAGACATGAAAAAATCATGTCATCGGAGAGCGATCGCAGAAGAGCAATGTTTTTACTTATGCTGAATTCATTATCTTGCTCTGTCCTGATTTAAGCTCACTGGCTACGGATCGCCACTTCCAGTGGCGATCCGGTACACTACACTCGCTATGCGCCGGCACAATCTTCCAGGCTCCAGTTCTCTCAACTTGCTCCATTGCGGAGACAAAATGCGCCGTACTTTTTCAATTCCTACTTTGCCAATCATAGAGACTCATGATGACTTCGATGGACCTAAAGCACAAAAAACACAGTAGAAAAGGACAGCGTCCAGCGAATGCTGTGTGCGGAGCCGGCTGTCATTGTCAAACTAAAAGCACACATGGCGCACTGAATGAAAAAGGTTTTATTTAACTGAGAGCGCACCGAAAATGAAAACAATAAGTGGCTGCTCTTGTAAATTAAAACAAGGCTGCATGAGAAACTGCAGCCCCTACGCCTTTTGTGCAGGGGCTACAAAGTAGAACAAGTGGCGCGCACGTCACGCCTGTGTAGGCACAATCTTAGCTCCTCCCACGGCCTATTGGTGTCGATTATGCGCTTGGTGCGCGTAATAGACACCAATAGGCCATGGGAGGAGCTATGCGCGTGCTTCGGGCCAATTGCAATAAGACGCACGCAAAGGCCAATGGGGGAGCTGAAAAGGAATCGCACATGCACGAGCGTGTGCGATTCCTAGGTCAGCTCACAATCCCCATTTTTTGATTACAATAGCTCACCCGACTTGCGTGACACTGCTACGCAGTGCACCGCAGGTCGCGAGACCTAAAAACATTGCAGGTGATTGAGGTGGCCTTTGGGCTTCATAGAATGCACCTGGTGTACCAGTCAAATGTTCTACAACTGCAGAGTTGCATATACTCCAAATAATTCCCATGTGACCTGATAAACTGCTAAATTCTTAAAGGATTGCGTAATCCAACATACTTTTAGGACGAGTTTTTATGCTAACTGGGGGATAGTTTTGGTGCCTTTTCACAGGAATGTTTGTGGTTATTTCAGGCGGTTTTTGAGGTTCTAGAGGATTCTGTCCCTTATATGTGTGGTATTTTATTAGGGTTAATCACCTAGACTATTTCCAGTCATTTATCTGTTATTTAGATCACTGTCAAGCTTCCTCCTTAGACATCTCTGGTACTATGGACTCGCTGGTGATTTACTCTTCAGTGAACCTATGCATGTTTCACTTTGTTTTCTGTCAGTCTGGAGTCTCTGGTCCTGCATATTAGATGTGCCTCCGAAGTATCCTCATATTCAAGCAGCTTCATCCTTAAGGATTTGTTTTTGGTTGGGACAATGTGGTTTTGCCTATCACCAGACACTGTGTGGAAACGTCTGTCGCCGTTCAGGGCCCTGCACCCTTTCATCGACCATAGCCTTGTGACTGACTTGCACATTTCACACTATATTTCTATGAAGTGGAGTGTGTCCCGAAATATAAAGTTTGTTGTTTTTGAACAACACATTTTGCAGCATTTCCGTTTTGCTTAGTAGTTTATGAAGTATTCTCTCCAACCCATAGTCTGCTCTGGAACACTTTTGCAACCGTTTGGGAACTGTCCGTTTACTGTTATACGGAGGCTCAGATCAGTCACTTAGGTATGCTGTTGCATGTCTCAAGCATCTCTAGTAAATAGGATTAATATGAACGTTCAGGCTGTTCTGGTCTGCTATGAAAATATCATGGAGCCATCAGTTTACACAAACCTGACTGATTCGTTTTAGGTCTTGCACACTGACAGCTGTATGTTTGCGAAAGACCTCTTGTGATCTGTACCGAAAGTTTAAGTGGGCTTAGAACCGGCCCATTGCTTACCATTGTTTGGTTTTGTCACTCTCAATTGCCTACTTTTTTAGGTCTCGCCTGTCAATGCGCTTGCGAGAATATAGGGGCTTAACCAGAGCTTAACCATCGTCGGCGATTGCATGCAGTGACCGTGAAAAAAGCGCGTGCACTTCATTGCCACCAGCCTCCCTACCACAGGCATCTGAAGCTGTGCGCTCTGCCTCAGGCATTTCTCCTCCCCTAATTATTCACGGCCGGCCGTACTTTCACGGCCGCCAGGCCGTGTCTCTCGTTTCTCCTCCCCCCTTCCCCCATCCCCACAGCAATGCCAAGAGCTTGTTATACGTTCTGGGGGGTTCTGTTATCGAAACTGGAAAATAACGTTTTAAACGAAAAGCAAATGTTTTCGATCACTTATCCACCCACGAGATGTGTGATTTGTTACCAACGGTCTGAGAAAACAAGGTATTTACCTTCACACAGCAGCACAATGATATTTACATAGCCAAGGGACACATTCCAAACTGCTGTCTTGCATAATCAAATAATCAATGTGGTGGCGAAATCTTGAATTCCTTTCCTAATAATGTATAAATGCAAAGTACCCTGCGACATTCAGAAGTCCTGTAAACAACCGGTCTATATAATTAAACAGCGTACAAAGGGAACTAACTCACCAGCTCTCTGCCTTCTTCCGACCGCAACAGCCTGGCAACTCATCCTCTCTGGGTAGACCTAGAAAAGGGACAATCCTCGCACAGTACCGCAGCCAGGAGTTTCGGCGTTCTTTCTGCAAGTCTAAAATGTACTGGAGCCGGGTTCCTGATCGCAGGTTAGAGGAGTCTGCAGATCATCAGATGACAGAGTGGCAAAGGGAGTGCCCACGATCATCTACATAGAAGACGGACTGTGCATTAATCAAAGTGTTCATGATGTTTGTGTTTTAGCAAAGTTTCATATGACCTCGTACCCAGAAGTCCAAAAGTGTTTGTAAACATTTACAAATCATTCGATGCTTGAGTGTTGCACTTTTACAATACGTTATCACGATATTTAAAACTTCGGAATGTTTTAATATTCATTCCCTTGCATAGTTTCCAATTACATCGGATGTATTCTTCAAAGACTGTAAATTGTTGCATTTAGAAAGGCTCTGCAATTTCTCATTTTTCTACTCCAAGTTCTTATTCGGATTCTGGGACTTGTGGTGCTGTTTTATGATGGACTATACACAACTACATGTCCCAGAATTCAAAGGAAGAAACCGTGGCACATCAATTATGGACCCAGAAAACTTGCAGGGCTCCTTGTTTTAAGGAAGGCTTAAAAAGTTGTCTTCATGCGGGTCCACGAGTGAAAGTTCCAGAGGTATGTGTATTGCTATAGAAATCAAAGCAACTGGTGTTCTCTATATGTCAATTGCAAGCTGCTGTTACCTCACAGATATTTGACTGCTGATTTGAGAACGTGCACCTGGCCACATGCCAAAGCAGCACTTTTACCTACTAAGTGCTAGGGCTTAGTCTCGATCACCCTCCCAGTGCTAAACCGTTTTTTGGGATGTTAGGGGTAGCTAGTGCTTAAAAACTCAACTTTTTCCACAAAAAAGTATCAATGCTGAATTTGCATCCTTTTTTTCCAACATCCTAGTGTTTCCAAAAGCACTCTAGACTTGTAGATTCCGAAGAAAGGAACAAAGAAAATCACTAAAATATAGCACATTTGTAAAAGTTAAAAGTATTGGCATTGTAAATGACAAAGCTATTAATTTCGTTATTTTCAAAACCAACACATAAATAAAAAAATTGCCATTTACATGACCAATAGCTCAAACTTTCCTAATGCGAGACCTATTGCATTGCAAATGCTTGTTTCAATTACTTGTCTTCATCTTTTCGTATTTCCCATAGAGCGCGGCCTCTTTACTATACTTTTTGGCTGACTTATACACTTCCATTGCTTTCATTTAGTAAATACTTTTTTCTTTTTCATTAAGCGCTCAATGAGAGTGCATGGGTTTTCTTGTGTGCTGTTTACGCACACACCCAAATAACTGCCTCCCACGTTGCTCCCCCCCTCAAACCCCTTTAATCCCTCCTCCTCTGCTCCCCGCACCTCGCGGTCATTTAAATACATTGGTTAAAAAATCTTCCCAGAAGTATGCACCATTACATTTAAAAAAAGAAAAGAAAGGGGCACTTGTTCTGTAGACCCACACATGCGCTACCATGCATGAATGTCTCACACAAATATGGCTGCTGCCAACAATGGCGGCGGCGGCGTCATGCTTTTTTTATTCTCTTTTTTTTTTTCCACAACTGATGCTGCACAGCATTTAGCAAAAACCATTGACAAAGCCAGTAGTTTAGCATGGCGAGACGTTTTAGCTTTTCTAATGCTTCCTAAATATGAGGTTTGACAGCCCAGCTGTCAACAAATCTGTTTCTTACAATATACAATCACTTATACTGTGTGTGTTGAAATGTATATGCGACAATTATGTGTTTGATATATGTACTTGACAATCATTTTTACTTGGGGCTTAAAATGTATTCCATCGTTATTTGGAAATAGCTCAATGCTATTTTGAAAAAGTTTGATGCTAAAACTGCTTGACCCCATCTAGTTGGGCTTTTTACCTGTTTGCTCACTTGCTACCTCTTCTTCCCTTGCATCCACATTTACTTTCATGTGTCAGGTTCCTATTATGTTGCTTGATTGTTTTGTAATTATACTGTTTTCTTCATGTCAATGTTAGTTTTCCTCTTTGTACAGAGCCCTGATACCCGTCTGGGTCTTGTTCGTGCTCAAATAATACAAAAAGTGGGCTTTGGGCCCGCCCCTTTCAAACATTGACTTCTTTTGACTAGCCTCATTTTCTAACCAATGACTAGAGACTATCAATTACTTCTTTGCTTAGCGCAGTGGAATATTTTTCGCACCGAATGCTAGTGGTTGTTTTGGTGTAGCCTAATGCTACTACTTGAGTGTTGCATTAAGCTGCATGAGGGACTGTGTTATAGCTATAGCCTGTCATTTTGCTCCTGCTGACTATAATCTGGTTACACTGCATGTGTCAGAACTTTAAACCCTTTGCAAATGCTTTTTCACTCACGTTTTCCTTCTGCATTTATTCAGTGGCCATCTAAGTTTAACCAGCACACTACACGCCCTTTGAATCAGGCTTGAATGTAAAGTATGCAGTTCGTGTATTGCTAAGCAGTTTGTGCTTTGTAGGGCTGTTCTAGTTACATAATTAATTACATTTGGTGTTTGGTATGTCTAAATTAATCTGCGGAAATATTGTGTTTGTCCTTCTTTCCCTATTGAGCACAATGTGATTGCGAAGGTGTGGGTGGGGTTTAGTTTTATTTCAGCTCCACCTTTATTGTAAATGAAAGCAGCAAAGCATAACCAAACAAAACCACTGCCCAGATAAGTGTTTGCTACAGTAGCATACCTGATACCGTAGCTATGAAGTATTGAGGTGTGACAGTGCACACCCTCTTTGAGTTTTCTCTTTACTTTGCATAATATTTTTATATCCATCATACCCAATATATTGCATTCCAAGCTACAGTTCCATAAGTGCAGAGGACACAAAGAAATTGCTGATTATGTGGCACAAAGAGACAATTCTTTGCCAAGTAGAGTAAACAAAACAAGCATTGGCACACCCAATAGGGCTCTACTTTGGGACCATTAAAGTGTTTAGCCATGTAACACATTGTCCTGGGTGCTGTGCCGCCAGTGATTGAAGAGCTATACAATTACTATAAACTGTGCCATGCAGTGTGATTCAGGAATACATGGTTGCCTCTGGAAACATTTATGGACACATTCCAAGGCTTTTTAACGCATGGACAGAAAGACAAGTGCCTCGATACAAGTCAACAGCACTATAACATTCTGTGTGCGACTGCATCAATAGAGTATTGAACAGCCTATG
The DNA here is from genome assembly GCF_964261635.1 of Lissotriton helveticus. Taxonomy (NCBI): domain Eukaryota; kingdom Metazoa; phylum Chordata; class Amphibia; order Caudata; family Salamandridae; genus Lissotriton; species Lissotriton helveticus. Next base: position 1,639,997,283 of record NC_136067.1, read on the forward strand.
GAAAAAGGCAGTGAAGTACTTTCCAATGGTGGATACTTCCCATCCCTCCTCCCCCAGGCCTCTATTCACCAGACACCCTTCTCCAGAGTTTTCCATTAACCCGTTTCTTGCTTCGAACGTTCAGCGTCAGTGCTGAACGTTTTAAGAAACGGGTGGGGCTGCGTCGGCCGTTGGACGTGCGCAGCACTACGGAGGTAGTGCTCGCAACGTCCAACGGCCGACGGCAGCACTAAAGGGGTTAAAAACACTGCCCTCACTATTTGTTTACCATCAAGCCCCAGGCCTGCCCTCTGTCCGAGCTCTGGAGGATCACTGGACATAGCAACAACAACAAAATGCTCCCATTTGTCAGGTAGCGGGGAGATAATGAATAAACAGGGACCGCATCACTTAATACGTAATGTAAATGTCACTTTTGTAAAGCACTCCAATACCTTCGGGTCAGTCGAGTTCTTACTAAACTAATATGACATTGTGTACTGTAACTAGTGCTTATGTAAAGCGCTGCAACACTTTCAGGTCGCTCGAGTTAACACTATATAAAAATAAATGCCTCACAGTCCCTGGGGAGCTGCCGTGAATGTGCTTGGAAATTACAGCTCTGATAGGAGGAGGATGACAGGAAGAGGCAGTGGGGTGGGCATGCAGCTACATGGCAGGAGGTGGGAGGGATGAATGCTGCTCCCATTTGTCAGGTAGAGGGGAAATAATGAACGAACGGGCAGCGTCGGCATCACTTAACCTTCCTGCACCTAAAAACAAAGAAAATGAACCTGACCTTGTGTGCTGTAATTGCCGTTTTTGTAAAGCGCTTCAATACCTTTGTGTCAGTCGAGTTCACTCTCTATAAAATGCCCCCAACATGTAATCTGACATTGCGTAATGTAACTAGCGCTCTTGTAAAGTGCACCAAAACCTTTGGGTCGCTAGAGTTCACATTATATAAACAAGCGTCCGAGAAAATGCAGCAGGAGTTTCCCAAGCCTTCCCCTTAACTGTGCTGCAAGGTTGGGCTGCTGAAGGTCCAGTGACCGAGGCTCACTAAAGCAGCAAGCAGCGAAGTGGGATGGGTTTGGGGGAAATCTGCCCACTTTGAAATCAGAGAAAATATAGAGGCGATTTCGAATACCGCGCCTGACATTTCATCACGGTATTTGAATGGGACTGTGAGACTAAGTGAGGGACGCTGATGCTGAACCACCGAAGACAGACAAACATTGACACAAGCAGGAATCAAAGAAAGAAATTGTCCCCCAAATGAACACAGAAGCGTAATGTTAACAGTAACTGGGCGGTGCTCTGTGGGAGGAAACCAAACACAAAAAGGGGGGAAAAGAGGAAGGATTAACCACTAGCAAGCAAGCATTTTTTAACAACATTCGAAGGGACGCCTAAAAAGGTAATGGGCGGGCTGTAAGCCCGCAGAGTAAATACAGCATGCCTCGAAGAGACAGCCCCATGCGCTGCCTAGGCTGGACCTAAAAACATGGAACACAACAACTTTTGCTCCCTGTGTTGTTAAATTACGTAGCATACTACTGCAGTTATTTTCCAGCTAGAATTTGCTTAAATCATTTGTGTATAACATCTATTTGTTAACTTTTCCTTGTTGGTTATATTAGGTGAAAATATCTGGTATCCCTGCTATTGCTAGTAGCTGGATGAATTAAAGACGTTTGTCTCATTCACTGTTTTCATCTTTGTTCTTTTAAATATTGTAATTGTTTAGCTGCTGTTAAGGTGTTCTTAAATAGTTAGCAGTTAATGTGACACTTATGTTTCTGCATTTCCGTTTAATTTTCCCCTTTGGCCTTGCATGTTGCATTTTTAAATATACATGTCCTGCTTACTCGGTCCTGGGTGGTTTTCCTTGATCTGATGTTCTGTAAACAGAGTTATGTAACGGTTTATTGGCACTAATCTAACGTCGCAGTGCTGCCTGGTTCTAGTACTTTCTATCACAGATATTGAGGGTACAGTTACAGGCCGGTGTCTCTTGTTTCGGTGAATAGGATCATCAATTGAGTGAGTGTGTTTAGTATTTCGCATATGCCTTTGGTCGTACTGTTGTGTGTGTTTAAACCGAGATATTTGACAATTCTGACACTATCATCTGAAGTATTGGTAGGCGCATTGTCTGGTTTGAGGTATTTGTAGTAGATTGCTGAGACATTAGTGTCCACCCTATCCCTTTATATTACTTTAGCTGTGAGGTGTTGGGTAGGTGTTGTTTTGTCTTGAAGCAGTGTAGTTTTTTAAAATCAGCTGAGTGCTTTGGTGAGATTGGTGATGTACACCTACATACTGTCTTAAGCCTTTGTTGGCTGTATGTACGATGTTCAAATTCATTTGTTTTGTTAGAGTGCGTCACTTAAGGGCTTTCCTTTAATTTGTGGAGCTAGAAATCGTGTTTTTCTAAATTCAGAACGCTGTGTGGGTAACCCTTAATTATGAAGGCTTCTCCTAGGAATAGCATTAATCTGGTGACCTGATTGCAACTGTTGTGAATATTCAAATATACCAGCCGGGGCACGCTATTACTAAATTATTAGGTTACATGTCTTGGTTCTTCTAACTAATAAAAGTTTATAACATTCAAAAATTATGAAAACACTATTTGCGAGTTGTTCAGATACTGCAGGAGTGTCAAGATATATAATGGTTTAAGTACCACTACCCACACATTACAAAGATATTGCAAGCCACTGAGGAGTTCCGTGACTATATAGAGGAACAAGCTCAAAGGAAGAGTTCATTTAAACGTCAGGGAACTCCGAGGTGGCTTGCAATAACCTTATAATCTATGACATTCTCTATTGCTTATAATACATAGTTACACCATCACCCATCCTACAAATCGCTTACATACTTGGTGTGTTGCTCTTTCATATGATAGAGATAGAATGCTTGCAAATATGAAGAAATTTAGGTAAAATCATTAGTGCAAATTTAAACATACCAAAAAGCAGAGAAGCGTTTGTTGTAAAAAAATATTAGAATAAGTTTAATAAAAGTCAGATGTTAAAACGCACTGTAGCTCTGAATGTGTAGATAGGGATACCTGAAAACTGATCGATATGATGAGTAGCGTTTGCTTACATCAACAGTTGCTTCCCATTCAGCTGGTCATACTCTGGATGGGATTTTTACGGACACCCCTGCATTAACTTTTCCAGAATCTGTACGGTTGCCCTGGTCCGATCATGTTGTAGTGTTTTTTACATCTGAACTATTGCTGCTAAGAATGCCAATCATAGAAATCCTAGGTTATCTCAATACTGTCGTCTTGTGCATAAAATTGACTCAGTTGAGCTAGAAAGTACTTTAGAAATCTCCTCCTCCTAACTCAATGGCAATCTAGACCAGGATATATGGGATTATTTCAGCCTTAGATCTGTTAGCCCCATTTAAAAGGTCCTCTAATAGTAATAGATTATCACCCCACATCCTTGGTTCCCCTCAAACTTAAGGGTATTGAAGCAGTCCTGTAGATGTCAAGAGCGTGTTTGGAGACTTAATTATGACCCATTAGAAAAAGATAAATACAAACAAAAAATTGCGGAATACAAGAATCAGGTTATGAAGGAAAAATTGGCCTATTTTTCTCAGAAAATTGTGGCAGCAAAAAACTCTAGCAAAGAACTGTACTCTACAATTAAAAAAACTGGCTAACTGTTGTGATCAAAGGATAGCGGAAAGCAGTCAATCGCTTTGTGCCGAGATTGAGCTAGCTTTCCAAAAAAAAGTTCTTAACATTTTTAAATACTTCACCAGCTCCTCGAACAGAGTTTACACAGCAGCGAAAACCATCAAAATGGGTGATTCAGGGGCCGTTTCAAGCTCTCACTCCAGCTTTCAGTACTGCCAATCTTACTTTTCCATTTTTTTCAGCTTTTTCGCCATTATTGAAGGGACAAGTGTATGAATTAATTCTCAATACCAGTCTGGGGTCTCCATCAGATCCCTGTCCTCCAGATATCTTACACCCGGTCTCTGGAACTTTAGCAGGTCTCTTAACTGCACTTATTAATGAAATGTTCAGGCAGGGTTTCTTTCCACCAAACCTGAAAGTTGCTTCAGTACTCCCACTGTTAAAGAAACTCAGGTTGGACCCTTTAGATGCTAATAATTATCGCCCTATTTCCTAGCTTCCTGTTACAGCCAAAATTGCAGAGAAGGCAATTAATAAAGAGCTTATCTTGTTCTTAGAATCAAATGATGTACTGGATCATCCACAGTTCTGGTTTCGCCACCAACACAATACGGAACTGCCACTTATTGCTGCCACAGAGGAACTAAGGACCTTGTTTGATGGGGGGAACTCAGCAGTGCTCATCCTTCTTGACCTTTCGGCAGCATTTGACACTGTCAATGATAAGATTCTGATTGACCGTGTTGAATCTCTGTGTATTCGTGGTTCAGCTCTATTATTATTAGCCTCCTTCCTCACAGACAGAGTGCAGACAGTGTCTCTGGTTGGCTACTGCACAGATTATTTTTCTCGCCCGTGTGTGGTTTCACAGGGATCATCAGACCCTGTTTATACTTTACGTGGCTCCGTTAGGCACATTGATGAGAAATTTGGGGTTTTCAGTTGTCTGTTATGCTGATCACACGCAAATTACTGTCTTGGTTACTGGCAACCACAAAGAGTCAGCGGCCACCTTCAGAAATTGCATGCAACAAGTTAACAACTGGATGACGTGCAACTGTTTGAATATGAATTCCGAAAAAAACGAGAAGTTCTTGCTGGGGGGTGATTTTTGATAACAATCTGTTGTTTGACAAACCGGTGATTACCATTACTTCTAGCGCCTTTTTTACGTTTAAAATTCTGAGAAAGGTTTTACCTTTTATTCCTTTGGAGCTAAAGAAACTAGTGGTAACTGCTTTTCCTCTATCCAAAATAGATTACTGTAATGGTCTGTGTATCAACATACAGAAACGACCCTTTAGCAAACTACAAATTCTGCAGAACTCCGCAGCTCGTTTACTGCTGGGAATAACTAGACAAAGCTCAGTGCCCGAGGCTCTAGTGGAGCTTCACTGGCTGCCAGTCAATAAGAGGATTGACTTTAAGGCGCTGTGCATTGCCTATTAGGGCTTGCATGGAGAAGGCCCTGACTATTTTAAAAATCAACTGACCAGACTTATTATCGCTAGGCCACTTTGATCATCCTCATCAGCCAACCTTAAAGTGCCCAAGTATTGAGGAATGCTTTGTGGGGGTAGAAGTTTTGTTTATGGCAAAACCAAACGTTGGAATGGCCTACCCCTCAACTTAAAGACCAGCTCTTCGCTGTCCATTTTTAGGAGTAATCTTTTTCATTTATAACCTCTGCTTTAGTTGCCATAACCATCCCTCTGCTATGCTACCAGCTCGAAGACGCCTTTGGGCATTCGAGCACTTTATACAATTTATTTTAATTTCTATTTCATTAGAAACATGCAGAGAGATTCTGTTCTTACTATAATTTCCAAGTGTGCAAAAAATAAACATGTCTGCAATAAATATAGTAATTCTGCTCGTCACTGCTCATATAGAAAAACATCAGAAGAAGGAAAAGACAGGTTTCGTCTTAGGTTTTTACTGCTTGTCTACTGACAGTGCATACGTTGTTGTGGGGTTGTAACAATAAAAGGCGTGGAGCATGCACACTACTTAACATTAGTTGACTTCATTGTCACTCTTCTTTGCTGCTTCCTAATTAGCCAGAGCATGCCGGGCATCATTTCTTTTCCCATCTCTGGAGCATGGACCAAGTACAGATTGATTCCTCTTGATTAAGGTATGCCTGCTGCTTGCACTATCATTGAGGTTCTACTACTTCTTCCCAGGGTTGCTTATCCCCCTCCGCCCACCTAACCCTTCTCTGTGTTGCTGCCCTCCCCCGCCCTCCACATTTCCCCACCGCTTTCTGTCATATTTGCTGGCCTGTGCCCCTACCTTCTTCTCCCATCCTTGCTTCCTGTCCTACATAAAAACAAGCATTTGCAATGCAATAGGTCTCGCATTAGGAAAGTTTGAGCCATTGGTATTGCGAATTACATTTTTTTTATTTATGTGTTGGTTGTGAAAATAGCTATAGTAATAGCTAAAGTAATAGCTTTGTCATTTACAATGCCAATAGTTTTAACTTTCACAAATGTGACACCTATAGCATTTGCAATGCAATATGTGTTGTGAACCTGGCTGCCTTCCTGTTAGAGACACTAGGATTGTGTAGCTCTGCCCCTGAAGGTGCTAATCACATCGAGTCAACAATCCTGGTTTCTGGAATCTGGTGTGTTTTTGGAGTGGCTCCAGCTCAAACAACATTTTGTAATACTGACCAAGCTAGACCTAGAGTTCACATAGTGGGACTAGTTCTCGGACTTCATGGGATCTAGGTAAGTGGTGGAGGTGGTGGCTGTTTGATATTTGCACAGGAACGCAGGGTCATGCAGTCTTTTAATGATGGCTCGAAGGGTGCATTTTCAGGACCAAGGCTGGTAGCGATCTTTGCTTGCGCTTGACGGAGGCTAGTGAATCATGGGGTTGATGAAGAAAGAGGGTACCCTACTTAAACAAAAGATCTCTACGAAGCTGGATTTTGAGCGCGCCTACAGAGACTCCCATTCTATGTGCAAGCTCACCTGGATTTTATTATTTTTACTGTTCTTGAGCGTCTCTGGAAGCCTTCCAGCTCTCTCTGTGGCTCATGTTGCCTTTGTTTGTTTAGTTGGCTTGCAGGGCAGTTTGCGGGGGGGGGGGGTTCTCCTCTCAGGCAGTACTTCCAGCAGTCATCAGCAGGGTCACATGAGGAGCTTAAGGTTGAGACAAAGTCTGGGTAAACATGCAGAATGCACCTGCAGTCCAGAAAGCACCAAAAGTCTGTTTTGGTCCAGTTCAGTGTAGTTCTTCAAATTACTGAATTGGAGCTTGAATTTCAGTTTGGGCATCATTCGACTACCTGTCAGGGTGTTTGTAATGCTCAATGATATTCAGTGTGTATTCCAAACCAAAGCCATTTAGTAAAACATGGCCTATCTGAGTTGGCCCCCAATTGTGTTGCTTAGGTAGGGCGGGGACTCTGTGTGCCCTCAACCCCTAGAGAGGAGCACCGGAATAACGAATGAGAGTTAGCATAAGGCGAGGGTACCTGAGCCAAAGGAATAGGAACTATGTATATGTGCACTATCTTCTCTGTGACATGCTTGAAGCGACACTCGCTATCTCCCACATATCGGGTGAATGGAGATGGCTCATTGCAGGAGTTTGAGAACTTTTGCTGTGGGAGCAAGGGTAAAGCCATGTTGTGTGTTCCTGTTGTGAAGCCTCCGACGCCTTCGGGTAAAGTCCGCGCTATATAAAAATGCATAAATACATACATAAATAAATACCGCCTTCGGGTAAAGTCTGCGCTATATAAAAATGCAAAATTAAATAAATAAATAAATACCGCAAAACATCCTCGTTACAGGCAGGCCGGGGCGGTACTGCGGGACACCTCTGTGACGTCTTTCCCGGGCCGCGCTCTGATTGGCTGCTGGCCCGGGACCTGACGTGCAACCAGGAAGAGGAGCCGGCAGCAGGAAGTGGCGTGAGCATTGCGGCCCCGGGGCTCCCGTGACCAGGAAGGAGCCCTGGATACTGTTTCCCTTTAAGTCCCGGTCCCGAGATGGGGGACCGGGTGAAGACCCGTGGGGCGAAGCGGGCGCACTGAGGAGGCGGGGCTCCCATGTGGAGAGAGAGTCCCGCGTGATGTGGGGAGAGCCTGCAGCTGCGGAGGAAGGGAAGGAGCCTGGAGACCCGGGGAGCGCCTGCCAGACACCGGTGAGTGGAGCCGGGAGGAGAGGGGCTGGTGTGTGTGGAGGGGTCTCTGTGTATGCGTGTAGGTGCGGCGGCGACGGGGGTGTGTGTGCCTGTGTATGGATGTGTATGTGCGCATGCGTGAGTGGCGGTGTGGCTGTGTATGTGCGCATGCGTGAGTGGCGGTGCGCGTGCAGGCAGTGAAATGCAAGCAAAGCTCGTACACCTTCTCGTCCTTCCTTCCCTCGAGACAGCTAACTATACGTCTCCGACCCTGGACGCATCCTTTGGATGCTCATTCCAGGGCGAGACCTAAACAGTGCTGATGCAGTGCCAGCGCTGGCCGACTCATAATACATTTTTTCCAAACTTTACTTTTAGCCATGCTGCACAGCCGCGCTGATGTACAACACGGCTAAAAGACATTGGCAAAGCCAATAGTGCCCGCATAGGTGAGACCCATTGGCTTTGCCAGCGCTTATTTAAACTGCCGCCTTAAATACTCCCTGTGCCCTGCATTTCCCCTCTGTTGCTGCCTCTGGCAACTGGCATTGACACCTTACTCAACTGTAATAAATCATTTGACTAGAGCGGCTACGTCATTTCCTTATTACCTGCAACTAAGTGCATCACAAGTCATCTGTAATAAGGAAATTAGAGACTGGCTTTTTTTACAGCGATTGCAGCATCTAATGTTTTATAGAAACAATTAAAGATTCACTGAGGTAGGTGAACAGTACAAATAGTTCCTATGTAATTGAATGGCACATTGTGGTGTGAGCTAATCAATAAACCATCAATCAAAAGATTTCTGAAAGTTGGAGGAGGTGTATAAACATGTTTGAGGCCATATAAAATGGTCTGACTTCTCTCCTACCTGAACCTTTGCCTGTCAGAGCAAAACAAAGAGAAAGAAATACGTGACAATGTTTAGTTTTGTTTTGAAGAGGTAGTTTGGTGCATCTTGGGAGATTGAGGCTGGCAGTTTAACTCGTTGTCCATAGAGTTGGTTAGAGTATAGGATGGCCAGGTAGGTCAGTAGAGTCCCTGTTTTCCAGTGTCCATCCCAGCAAATTACTGTAAAGGGGCCACATGTCCTAGCTTTTCGTTGTATACTGCAGCCAAGATTTCCTGTTTGTAGACCGACCTATTGTTTCCAATAAATAACCTATACTTACTGAGGGCTTTGGAGTATCCCTTTCAGGGCCGGACTGGGAACTGAAAGCAGCCCTGGCAAATTTTGCCAGACCAGCCCCCGTCCGGCGCGTAGCTAGCCAGCCCCCGTCCGGCGCATGAACAAGCACTTATCTTATAAAGCGCTCGCACACCCAAGGGTTTCATGGCGCTAACCAGCAGGACGCAAACACTACTGAGGGGACCATCCTACACTAGGCCGTCGCTTGGGTAAACAGCCATGTCTTTAATAGCTTCCTGAATGGAAGAAGAGAGGTACAAGAACGAATTTCCAAGGGAAGAGAATTCCACAGCTTGGGTGCAAGGGTGGCGAACCTGCGGCCTCCCTTGCGTGCTAGCTTATAACGAGGAGTGATCAAAAGGGTATGAGAAGCAGACCGGAGGCTACGGGAGGGGGTATATCTAAGAAGAAGTTTCTGAATGAACTTAGGACTACGAGTGTGAAGAGATTTGAAGACTATGCAGGCCAATTTGAAGGTGACACGGTGTTGAATAGGGAGCCAATGAAGTTGCCTCAGCAGAGGTCTGGCTGACTGCCATCGCAGGAGGCGGTGTATCAGTCTAGCCGCCTGATTTTGTGCCATCTGCAGACTTCTACTGAGTGTGACAGGGAGGCCGAGAAAGATGGCGTTGGCGTAGTCTAATTGAGACAGCACCAGTGCTCTGACTACCTGGGTCCGTGCTGATTGAGTGAGGATCTGACAGATCTTTCTAATTTTCCGCAGTAGAAAAAAGCAGGTGGACACAACAGAGTTGACCTGAGGTTTTAAGGAGAGCTCGCTGTCAATGAGTACCCCTAGGCTTTTGACTGATTTAGAGGGGACAGGTGGAGGACCTAATTTAGAAGGCCAGTAATGAGGGCCCCAAAATGATTGACTATTGCCGAACAAGACTAATTCCGTCTTGCCCGGATTTAGCTTGAGTTGCAGCAATAGATCTGGCTATGCTTCTTACGTGGGGAGGGGGGGGGAGAGGGAGACAGAAGAAGAGAAAGGGAGAAGTAGAGGGGGAAACAGAGGAAGAGAATGAGAGAGAGGAAGGAGTGGAATGAGAGAAAGATGGGGAGAGGGATGGAAAGAGATAGAGAGGGATGGAAAGAGATAGAGAGAGGGAGGGGGAGAGGTAAGAGAGAAGGAGGTTGAAAGGCCTGCCGTTCTACTCAGCCACCGATGCTTACGCCTGTATATCTAGATACATATGGGTCTTTGAAGCTGCTATCTAAGACTATATGTTGCTCTGGCACATTTTAAAGATCCTAACTCACATGCCACAGTCCTTATTGTCTTCTGTGCACACGTGTCATTTAAAATAATCCAACACTTTATTCTATAACATTATCGTAATGGTATTTCCCTTGCCCAGTCCTCCCTTCTGTTCAGTGAGGTACTGTGGTATGCAGTCGCGGCTGGCATTGACTATGAGGGGTGGTGGTGGTGGTGGAAATGGGCGGTGGGTAAAAAAAGGCCCTTCCTAAAGTTTCTGACAGACTTTCCGCTCTGAGCATGCGCTGCCTTATTGCTCGGAGATCCGTGCTCGCCATGGACAAGCTATGAGACTCTTTGTATTTCAATTTGGAACACTACTCTGCATTTCACTGTACTGAGGTCAGCAACAGCCTACACTTCATAGTCCTTTCCAATTTAGAAGCGAAAACAAATTGTCAAATAATCACAGACACTGCCTATTATGTAAAGCACCTCTTATTCAGGACCCAGGAGAGACAGCAACAGTAATACGCCTCCTTCTCAAGTGTTTCAATCAGGCCCCTTGTCTTCAAAAATATAGCAAATCTTCTACCTTGTAGTGGGCTATTCTGTTTGAACGGCTCCGTTTTGTGTGACTCTCGGTCCGTCTAACATCAGCAAGAGCAACTAATTAACCTGGTGCCCAACCAGTCACAGTCCACAGTCCACAGTGAAACGCTGCAATAAATAGCCTTTGTATCAAACTGTGGAACAAAATCCAAGATGGCTGCTATTCGGCCTGGTATTACTTCCCACCCACAGAGTAACCAGTAGAATCACGAGTTGATTTCTGAGGGTTTCCTCAGAAATAGAGAATGTTCCTGGCTGCATTTGGTGCATAAACTCCAAAGAGTTACAAGGGGCTTTTCTTTGGGGGCAGAGTGCCACCCTCATTAAAGGCTCTGTGCCCTGAGATGCTTTAAGTTCTTGACCTTATGCCAGTCAGTAAGAGGCAGACCAGTGCTCTCTAACGTCATGCCCTGGTGAATGAATGAACTGAGAGTGATTAAGGGCAGATTATACTGTGTCAGAATTGCGTTCCACTGCCAGCCTCAAGTTTGGTTTGTCAGCATGGGCACTCGCCAGTCTCGCTTTCAATAATGCAGCATGCGGAATTTATTAAAAGGTGCTGGCATGCATACAATATGTGATTGTTTCACATACACAGTCACTGTGATGAAAACATATTTATATTGTTTCCTGTGGGCCCAATTCTGAAAGCTTTTAGCGCACTTAAACAAGGCGTTTCCCATATAGGGGCTAACCACGATTTGAGCAGTAATAATGGGATGGTAAGTCTCAAGTCTGTATCCCAATTTGCTATTTCAGTGTGTTATGACTCCACCATTTCGGTGCAGTTCTGTGTTTGACCTGGTAATAAGGAATAACATAAAAATATTAAAGTACTGCCTGTGTCTCCTCATACTTTCCCATTTACACAGCATGAATTTAACCTGCTTTTAAAAGGCAGAACTCTGTCTGGGTTTTACCATAACTTGCAATGATGGGCGGGGTAAAACCTAGAAACTTTTAATCCCGCCCCTTAGAGTTTTCAGCCAAAACAAGATTAATGTTTTACTCGGGACTGGGCCCTTAACTTGATATTAGGACATAACCCCATCCCTAATACCAACGACAGTAAACGTGGTGTTTGAGGAGGACAGGAATGAAGGCAGATTTGAAAATCGACGAGCCAGACAGGTGTCATCCTCCTCCGGGGCCGAAAGCAGAGCAAAATAATTATCAGAACAAGCCACTGGGTCGCATGACGGCACATAACATTTGCACCATAACCCACAAAAAATCTGTTATAATTTCCAATAAAGCTGCAAAGCCCAAGCACTTTACGAGAGAACTAGTACCCACGAGGAGAACGGAAAGGAAACAAGATCTGGAAAAGCGAAGAGCCAGATGGGTGGCACTCCCCTATGGGACTGGTCGCAGTGAAACAAGAGCGACAACTGCCCCAAGTCATATGACGGCACAAAACAATTGCACTTATATAAACTTTTAAATGTCACGAACAATGGTTCCTTTTTAATTTTTATTTTATTGTAGTGCAATAGTTTTATTTAACGTATGCAAATACATTTCAACAGCACACACACCCATCCCTGATTAAATTGTTCTACCCACGATATGCCACTTTTTGAGGTTCGTCTTATTCACCAACTGCAGCAGGTGTGTCCACATAAGCACACCATCACCACCAATTCAGAAGAATGGCCTAATTTAAGCTCCTGTGACATTGTCTTCAAGCACTGTGTCTCTGTGGTCCGAAATGCTTCCTCCTGGTGCAGCAGCAACACGTGTTGGTAGTGGAAGGCCCTTTGCAAAGGTTGTTGTGTGTTAAACTGGTACTAATGAGGTGCAAGTTGCAACTAATGCCTAGACAGTGTTAACAACTTTAAACATACCAAAATGATTAAGTAAAACGTTAACAAAATGTGGCGAATAACGTCACAGTGACCTCCGCAGCATAACTCGTGTCTCATGTTCAAAAGCCTGGCTGTGCCGGCCCGGATCTGATTCACAGACTAGTTAAAGCAGGGCGGGCGCTGTGTAAACACGTGGGCCCTCTAACATCATCCTACTCTGCAGTCCGACGCGGGCCCCAGTCCAGAGCTTTAAAAGTGTGCAGTGCATCACATGCCTGGCTCAGGCCTGGTCCCTCCGTCCAGACCACCACCACCACTGCGCGACGCCCCACCCGCCAACTTCAGTGTTTGTGCTAATGATTCTGATTATGAATGAATGTCTTTTGAATGATTAATTGTCGGTACGGGGGCCCGGAAAAAATATCCTTACTCACGGTCACGGACACGGCGGGTCATCGGGCCGCCGCCGGCTGGTGGCACTGGCAGCCACAGGAGTAGGGCGGCCGAGGGCTACTTCCAGGGGCGGCCGCGGGCAGCCGGGTGGCAGGGCAGCGAGCGGCCTAGCCACCAAAGTACAATAGTTAAATTATGGTGGCCGCTCCGGTCCTCTCCTGGCTGGCTCTCGTGACGTCTGTTCTGATGATGGCTGCCTGCAACCTGGCTGTAGGGCACACTGACTGTCTGCGCAGTTTTAATTGCCCACTGTGCAATGCGCACCCACTGTGCACAGTGCAATGCGCGTGCGGGAACATCAGTTGCACCCTAGGCGGCGGCGCGCAGACGCGCCGGAGGAGGCAGGGCATGATTGCGCGCTGCGCACAGGCACCTCCCTCCTCCCTCCTGGAAACGCTTCCGCTTTTTTTTAGATGGTTGCACTAAGTTACAGTGTGCAAACACACCGCCGGTCACAGGCTTGTTGCTGCTGCAGTATGGGCGGCGCGCACACCTGCTGCTTGAAGGGAACTTGGACACAGACGGAGACTAAGACTCGGGTCGGACCGAAAATCGGCCCCTCACTTTCAAAACCGGCCCCCTGATCCAAAATCGGCCCCCCACCCCCTCCAGCCGACCGGGGGATTGCCCGGTGCCCGAAAGCACCAGTCCGGCCGCTGATCAATTAATGTTGTTTTTGTCTATCCATTTGACCTTTGTTAATTGGATGGCTTTACTACCTATTCTTGTATTTGCAAGCATTTTATTCACAGTGATCTAACTGGATGAGCTGAATCTGTCTGCTGCTTCAAGGAACTCTATTCTTATTTTATTTCTCAGCAGTCCTTTGGAGATCATGTTTCCTTTCTCTCACCCCTGTTTTCCTGTACCTCCTGTCACAATGGTCTCCAACCTGCCCCCCTCCCACGACCAGCGAAAAGCATTGGCAACATTGCCTAAGCAAAATATCAATCTCGCTTATGTGTCAGCAGCATGTCTCAAATTCTGGTTTTCAAAATCTGGTCTCCCTCCTATCATCGGTTAATAGCTACAATTTAGAGTTGCATACAAGCAACATTGTGTCCAGTAGGAAATGTCTTAACAAACTCTGTTCTCTCCAAACATTATTGGCTGTCCTAAATCTTGCTCACAATATTTCGCTATATTGAATTGTTATGAAAAACAGCTTGTTCTAATTTTTTTGTGCTCCCTTATTGTTGATCATTTTTAACTACAATTTGCTAAAAAGGATTTGAGGAGATCAAGCCCTACTCATCGGGTGCCCAATATTCCCCTTCCTAACTCCCACCATTCCCTATCTTCCCATCACTTCAAAAATGAATGCGTGGACAGCCACCAATGTCCCTAGCTTCCATTACCCTTTTTGCCGTCACCCAGAGTTCTTCCATGAGGGTTGGAGACGTGTGTTGTTCGCTACTGGCTCTGCATCTGGCCTCCTTGTCCTTCATCCACACTATGAACTTTTTGTCAGCCTCGTGGCCTGTGCCATGTTTGCACTCAGACTCATTTACGTGGGTCCACTCCATTGAAACAATGGCCACATTTGTTTTTATATGTTCACTGTATTTTATTGTTTTCTTGTATGCTCTAAAACGCTCTGTTGAGGCTGGAATGTCGAAGCTGCACGGCAATATTGTACATGTCCCTGAGTTGAAGTTGCATTTAGTCAGATGCTGAGATATAGGTAGAAAAGAGAAGTGTGCTGATCCATTTGGTGCCTTCTAGTAATTGGACCTGGCCTGAATCATGCACCTCAAAAGTCAGATTGGCCTGGAGGACTTTCAAGAATACTATTGTTGCCTCCCTTTGAGTGAACAGCATCGTTTTTCCACCACCCACTATCTGCAACTCTGCTGGAAACGGAACACTGACTTGCATCCTTAAATCAATAAAAGATTTATACAGTTCTTGCAGACGACTCCTACTTTCTGCAACCGTACTTGATTACAAGAACATGAGAATGCCCCGGTATAGAATCTCTTCCCCCGTGGCTCGCTGAAGCAAAATTACTTCCTTCAGAATAGTCTTGCAGGACAGCCAAGGCCATGGAAAACCTTTCCCATCACTTATGAGCTCTCTTTCCACTTCCCAAACCCTTGAGCCAGTCATCCAGCTAGGTGATTGACGACCCTGTGTATCGTTGAGATTCAGCTGGTCTGTGGGTGTGTTCTTTGCAGAGGTGTATGCTCAATAACAGTTGCAGAGCCTGCTTCCAGCATATTATTATTATTATTATTATAATTATTGCAGCTTGTAGAGCGCACGGCTAACTCCAACGGAGGTGTCCCGGCGCTAGTAGTGCAGTTAACCTAGGCATGTGGTCAAAAGAGCAGAGTGTTTAGGGAAGAACGAAGAGCCGTATTTTTAATGCTCGCCTAAACATGGACTCCGATTTGGTCTTCCTAAACTGAACGGCATAGAATTCCAGAGAGTAGAAGTTATAACCGAGAAAGCCCGGCCACCAGTCCTGGCCTTAACAAATCGTGGAATGACCAGAAGATTCTGGTCATTTGATCTGCATACTCTGTTATTACTATATTTCTGAAGTCGTTGCCTCAAATACTGCGGACCAGTATCATTCATTGCTCTATGGGTCAAAGTGAGTGCTTTATATTCTATTCTTCTTTTCACTGGTAACCAATGTAGACTGAGCAGATGAGGGGTTTTGTGGTTGTCGCATCAGCACATTCCGAACAAGCCTAGCCCCCGCATTCTGAAAATTATGCAGCCTTATGAGCTAATACTCAGGGAGCCCCAGATAGAGGCTGTTTGCGTAGTCAAGCTGGGAAGTGACCAATGAATGCACCACAGTCTTCCTACAGTCCATTGGTAAATGGTGAAGGAAGCTTCGTAGAGCCTTCAACTTCCAAAAGCATTGCGCAGAGACATGGGCAATTTGCACTTTGCCAGTCAGCTGCACATCAAGTTCGCGCTATTTAAAACTATGCAAAGGGTATGTCTGTATCATGTACTTTGAAGCTTGGATACGTTATTGAGAAATAAATTGATGGTTTTAACTGTTTTTTAGAGTATATTGTTCTTAATTATTGCATGGATGTACTGTACCTTACGCATAGTTCCTAAACCGACGTTAGTCACTAACTTCAGACTTAGTGAGGTAATAGAGTTTTAACTGGATTGCACGGTTATTCTTTGGGTCGAGTACTGCCCTCCATAAAAAAAAAATTGGAATGTGGTATTACGACGTAGGGGATATCCTTATGCTCAGGGACTTCTTTTCTTTTAAATATCTTCAAAATTGACAGCACCTTTCCCTTTTCAGAATTCCAGTCATTAAAGCCTTCATGGAGGGACTGAAACGTGTTATTCCACCCAGAATTCCTCCTGGAACCTTAATATAGTACTTGAGACTCATGGACTTCCTTTTGAGCCTCTACGCTCATGCCCTCTTCAATTCATATCATGGAAAGTGGCTTTTTTAGTTGCCATAACTTCACTCAGAAATGTTAGTGAGCTCCAGGCATTAACCTTAGAAGAACCATTCTTCCAAATACACGAAGACAAGGCGGTTCTTTTAGCAACCTTAAATTCGTACCTAAGGTAGGCTCACAATTTCACATCAATCAATCCATTCAATCGCCAGTTTTCTTCTCTCTACCTGATTCTGTTGCAGAAAGAGCTCTTCATTCATTAGATGTCAGAAGAGCGCATATATTCTACATTGATAGAATTCAAACTTTCAGAAAGTCTAAGCAACTTTTTGTCACCCTTTCACCACCACACAAAGGTAACCCTATATCCAAAGCAGGCATAGCCAGATGTACAGTAAAGTGTTAAGGCCAAAAGACATTTACCGGTTCCTCCTAGAGCACACTCTACTCACAAAAAGGGAGCAACCATGGCCTTTTTAGGAAAAATTCCCATAGCTGACATATGTAAAGCAGCTACATGGTCCACACCACACACTTTCACCACAGATTACTGTGTGGATGTTTTAGCACGTCAACAAGCCAATGGAGGACAGGCAGTGCTACATACTCTTTTTCAAACCACTGCAACATCCAAAGGTTAGCCACCTCGTATCAGGAGGGACTGCTTTACAGTCTTTGCAGAGCATGTCTATCTATAACCACACATGCTATCAAATGGAATATGTTACTTACTCTGTAGCATCTGTTCGTGGCATGTAGTGCCATAGATTCAGATGTGCCCACCCTCCTCCCCGGACACCTGTGGCTGTTGTAGTCCCTTGCATTTATTAGATTTCACTATTTATACATTTAGCATGGTCATTGTATTACTTGCACATACTTGCACTCCTTTCTCACCTGTCTACGGGAAAACAATCTAACAGTGGAGTCGATACACTTGCACATTACTACCAAGAGGAGGAGTCTCTGGACCTAATGACTTGAAAGACTTCTTTGAAGAAAAATAACATATACAACTCTGTATCCAACACTAGATGGCAGAATTATGCAGAGCATGCAAATCTATAGCACTACATGCCACAATCAGATGCTTACAGAGTAAGTAACATATTCATTTTAAATATGGTTTTCAAAAGTTAAAGTAAAATGAGAAATATGTAAAATCTTACTGTTATTTTTTTTCCAGATGTCTGCCACTGTGTTAAGTGACCAGTGCACCAATTGTCCCACCCATCCCTCCTTATCCACGTCAAGTAACCCTAATCTTCAGTTAGCTTGTATCAGTGCTTGCTTTCTGAGGAAGAATGCGTGGCCCAGTCAGGTTCATGTGCAGAGCAAGGCTTTCAGTATTTTGACTACGGTTTTGACGGTTAACCATTTTGTCATTTATTTTACTAGTTACCTGACTGGTTGGAATTGTTTTATGATGACTGAGAAAATTGTGTAGAATTTCTTTTTACTTGCCTGTTACTTGTCATCCCCTCCTTAAAGCCACAGATTGCAAAACCAGACTCAGAAACATTTATTCACCATACATACAGTACTTTGTGCAATTTTAAAAATTGGCAAAATCATACTTCAACATCTTGCCACTGCATAAGTTGTAGGAGTCCAATTATGTTTGAGAAACGTGAAAGATAAATGGTGACATAAGGCTTTTGATACAGCATCATCACTGTCTGCATTTCAATTTAAAATCCTCTTGTGAAGCATGTAAAATACAATCCAGAACGGACCTCAAATGAGCAACAATCCCACCGACACCATCCACCCCAGTCTTATCCATTAACTGAATACTTGAGTTGTATTTTGTGTTGTGTAGTATTGTTTTCTAGTTGTTAGTAAGCACTGATGTTGTCCTCTAGTTGTTAGTAGCACTGAATGGTACTCTAGTTGTTGGTTGCACTGCATTGTCCTCTAGTTGTTAGTAGGTGCTACAGTGTCTTATGGTTTTTTGTAAGCATAGTATTGCCCTTTTGCCACCAAATACTCATTATCTTGTAGTTGTTAGCAAGCACTGCATTGTCCTTTAGCTGTTAGCAAACGTTGTATTGCTTTCTAGTTGTTAGCAAGCACTGTATTGTCTTCTAGTTGTTACTAAGCACTGTTTTGATCTTATCAATAAAATACATGCAGTCTGTGTTGAGAAGTTGATAGTATCCCGTGTTCCCCAGCAGCTGTTAAGCATGCAATTCCCGAGATCTATTGCTGCACCAGTTAGGCCAACATACCATGTATCAATTTATAGGATTGTAAATCATATTGGGTATTTTTTTAAGAAAGCCCAGGTTAGGTGTTAACTACAAATTATTTTTTCTGACATTTTGTATCATCTTTCTATGAAACAGCTGTTAGGTTCAGCGTTGTCATATTCTGTGATCCATCAAGGCAACCTAGCTACTTTCATAGGATTTGTTTATTATTTCTGTACTTGATTTTTATGGCCTAGGAATGTGAGGCTGGTTAGTGTAAATATTGTTATACATTACCTTGAGAATGGATGCTTGGAATAAGTGTCACTGTAAAAGAAAATGCATATACTTCATTACTCATTTCTAGCACATGGTTTAATTTGCCTCCTTGCCCATGATCCCCCTCTGTTAGATTAAGTTAGTGTTACATGTTAATTGCATGTACCTCCTCCTTTGCTTACCATAATCCCATTTTTAAGATTCTCCCTTTCTCACGTCGTGCCTTATTCATTGCCACCCTCCTTTTTTAGGTCTCGGCTGAACGCGCGGAAGCGCGTGTCCGCCGAGAACCTATTGTGGCCGTGTCTCCTTTCTAGGAGACACTCCTGGCCGCGTGCATCGCCTTGGAGGCGATTTCAAACGCGCACGCGAACGCTCGCTGCATTCTCTCACACACACACACAGAAGCGCCCATGCATGCACGCACACACGCACATACAGCCTCCCCCACACACATACACACGCGCACGCACACAGACACACGAGTGCTGCCCCCCTCGCCCCC
The DNA here is from genome assembly GCF_964261635.1 of Lissotriton helveticus. Lineage (NCBI taxonomy): Eukaryota > Metazoa > Chordata > Amphibia > Caudata > Salamandridae > Lissotriton > Lissotriton helveticus. The sequence continues at coordinate 1,640,016,712 of NC_136067.1, forward strand.
CCCCCCGCACCCCCCAGCCCTTTCTAACTTACCGGGGCAATCTCGGGGGACTCCGCCGCTGCAGCTCTTGCCAGCTCCTTTCACGGGGCTCCCTCTTGGTCAAGGGAGCCCCGCAACAGTCGCCTAACCTCCTGCTGGCGGGCCCGGGGCTCTCCACTGCTCACAGGAGCCCCGGGCCGCGATACGCATGCCTCCTCTTCCGGTCCTGACGCGGCCCCGCCCCCGTCACAGGCGACATTGCCTGACTTCCGGTGGGTGCATAGATTTTTTAAAATGGTATGGTGAATTCAACTCAGTTGGGACTCTTCACCCGACTTTACATACACCGACAATTGTCTTACTCTACACACAGTGCCTCTAGGTGCATCTTTGAACTTTGAAACTTGAGTTGTTCCCAGATCATTTAACTTAGTCTATTGTCCCGGTCCATGAGAATCGGCCCGCCGTGACGCGGTTCCTCGCCAGCACTTAGCGGCTGCAAGCATTCGCGTGTCACACGCACGCGCTCATAAGCAGAGTTTCGGGACCGGCTTCTGTTCCTACGATTTATTCAGAGACTGGCAGCACCTTCCTCGCGGTAAGCCCATCTATAGCGCACGTTAGGCTGTGCATTTGTTTAAACTTTTCAATAGTGCCATCATGTTTCTGATGACAAATAGGTAACGCGCCCTTTTGTTTCAATGATAACATTTTAGATTCATGCACGGGGCTGCCAGCCTGAATATAACGTGACCGCAGAGGAGCGTTGAGTTACTGTTTCACTTTTGTAATGTATATACCATACCTTGCTGAATATCGGGATGGAAGAGTGATGCTTCCTTTCCTCTTTTTCCCTTAGATTGTGCGCCCTCGTGCTTTAACAGTGAACTTACATCAGATCGGGTATTATGCTGTCGGATATTAAACTCCTTGCCCTGCAATAGCGCCAATCGCTTTATTTGTTGGATTTACTATTTTCTGTCCTTATTAATTTACTCCCATCGCCGTTTTTAGATTTCTTAATTGAATGGCCAGTCTTTTAAATTACACGTGCCACTTTTCACGGTGTTGCACTTTGAGCTATTGGCATTGTTAAATGACAACGCCTTTTATTTATGTTTTTAAAATCAAAACATGAATAAAGGGCATTGTCATTTAAAATGCCAATAGCTCAAAGGCGTAAATGCAAGACCTATTGCATTGCAGACTTTAGTGGTGCCTTTTGTTACTTTAACAACCTCAGCGTCCTGCTGTCCTTCATTTGCATGCCACAGATGCTGCAGACGAAAGATTACAATCTTTCTCACTCAGCTACTTCACCCTTAATTAGCCTGCCTGGTTTCCTTTCTCAAGTGTAGGGATTTACACATAAAGTCACACTCCAGTAGACTTTCAGTCTGCGTTTTTCCCCCAAACAATTTGAGTTTAGTTGCAAACACGTAGCTTCAGCTTTCCTTTTAAGAAAAGAAGTGCTGGTGTTGTAAATAGACAGCAGCTTTACATTGTATATGTATTTTACAACAAACATGCATGTAACTCTACATTTGTTGTTTTGTTTCTTAAATAAAAAGGTTTTTTGTGTGCTTCTTACTTTAAGGGAATAGCAGTACTGAGTAAAAAATGCACATGATCCAAAAATATCGCCTTTAGTGGAGCCACAATACCAATTCTATGTATGTGTACCTACAAACACTCGGCTACAGCCGCTGTCCTAGTACATAACTTGCAAGAAATAAAAGGCCGGTGCTTTTATGAGGCAGCACCTTTACACTGTATTTATTTTTTAATTAGCAGAACGAAGGGCATATAAGCTAAAAATGTAAACTATATTAATTGCAGTGATTTTTCTACTGCGTAATTTGAAAGGAAACCTGTGCGAGGGCTATTATCAGAGGGCAACTGTCTGCTGCTGCTGAGCGCCACAACCCACCAGTTTATATGTAGCATTGCGCGATCTTTGTTTATTTTGAGACGGAAATGTGCTGTGGCTTTGGACATGCAGCAGCTTCATGCCAAGTATTTTTGCCTGTCTAGAAAGACGACCATAGATAGACCTGTTTTACCCCATCCTTGTTTCATGTTGGGTTAAGTCTTCACAAGGACGTCAGGCTTAAACCCGTGCCCCCTCTAACACAGCAAAGGCCGCATCTGTGGTTTCTAGAAATGGGTTCCATGTATAGGATTCATTGTCTGACTTCAGCACGCACCTTCTCACAACCCCTTCGAGCACTGTTATCTTAACATTTGTGTTTCTCTCTCTTACGATGTCTGCCCTGCCACTATTTACTTGGTACCCTCACACCTCCTCACCCTCACACACCCTCAAACCCTCTCACCCCCTCACTCACCCTCACTCCCTCACTCACCTTCACCCCTCACACACCTTCACCCCTCACACACCCTCACACCCTCACTCACCTTCACCCCTCACACACCCTCACACCCTCACCCCCACACACCTTCACCCACCCTCACTCACCCACCCTCACCCACCCTCACACATCCTCACACCCTCTCACCCTCTTACACCCTCACACACCCTCACTCACCCTCACTCACCCTCACTCACCCTCACTCACCCTCACTCACCCTCACTCACCCTCACCCACCCTCACCATCACACATCCTCACACCCTCACTCACACCCTCACCCACCCTCACACCCTCACTCACCTTCACAGCCCCTCACCCACCTTCACACCCCCTCACCCTCACACCCTCACACCCTCATACCCTCAACCCCTCATCCTCACACACCCTCACACCCGCACCAGCCTCACAACCCTCACCCCTCACACCCTCACTCACCATCACACCCCCTCACACCCCCTCACTCACCATCACACCCCCTCACACACCCTCTCACCTCACACACCCTCTCACCTCACACACCCTTTCACCCTCACACACCCTCACTCACCCTCACACACCCTCACTCACCCTCACTCACCCTCACACCCTCACTCACCTTCACCCCTCACACACCCTCACACACCCTCACTCACCCTCACTCACCCTCACCCACCCTCACTCACTCACCCTCACACATCCTCACACCCTCACACACCCCCACCCACCCTAACACACCCTCACCCCCCTCACTCACCCTCACACCTCCTCACACCTCCTCACCATCACACACCCTCACATCCTCACACCCTCACTCACACCCTCACGCACCCTCACTCATTCTCACACCCTCACACCCCCTCTCACACCCTCACACACCCTTACCCCCTCACCCTCACACCCCCTCACCCTCACACCCCCTCACCTGCACACACCCTCACCCTCACACACCCTCACTCACCCTCACCCTCACACCCTCACACCCCCTCACCCGCACACACCCTCACACACCCTCACTCACCCTCACACCCTCACCCTCACCCCCCCTCACCCTCCCAACCCTCTCACCCCCTCTCACCCCCTCACACACCCTCACTCACCCTCACTCACTCACCCTCATACACCCTCATCAGCATAGCATAACAAAACATAGCATGGCATAACAAAAAAATCATAGGATACACAACCTCACAACCCTCTCACCCTCTCACCCTCACCCTCGCTCTAACACACTCACCCTCACTCACCCACCCACCCTCACCCACCCACCCACCCTCACTCACTCACTCACTCACCCTCACTCACTCACTCACCCTCACTCACTCACCCTCACTCACTCACTCGCCCACCCTCACCCACCCACCCTCACTCACCCACCCTCACTCACCCTCACCAGCATAGCATAACAAAACATAGCATAGCATAACAAAACAAAGCATAGGATAGGAAAACATAGCATAGCATAATAAAGCATAGCATAACAAAACACAACAAAACATACCATAGCATAACAAAACATAGCATAACAAAACAAAGCATAGCAAAACAAAACATAGAATAGTATAACAAAGCATAGCATTGCAAAACAAAGCATAGCATAACAAAGCATAGCATAACAAAGCATAGCATAACAAAGCATAGCATAACAAAGCATAGCATAACAAAGCATAGCATAACAAAACATAGCAAAACACAACAAACCATAGCATACATAACAAAACATAGCATAGCATAGCATAACACAACAAAGCATAGCATAGCATAACAAAACACAACACAACATAGCATAGCATAACAAAACAAAGCTTAGCATAGCATAACAAAACATAGCATAACAAAACATAGCATAACAATGCATAGCATAACAAAACATAGCATACCAAAACAAAGCATAGCATAACAAAGCATAGCATAACAAAACACAACAAAACATAGCATGGCTTAACAAAACATAACAAAACATAGCATGGCTTAACAAAACATAACAAAACATAGCATGGCTTAACAAAACATAACAAAACATATAATAGCATAGCAAAACACAGCATAGCATACCAAACACAGCCAAACATAGCATAGCATAACAAAACATAGCATAGCAAAACAAAGCATAGCATAGCATAACAAAGCATGGCATAGCATAACATAGCATAGTATAGCAAAACATAGCATATCATAGCATAACAAAACATAGCATAGCATACCAAAACAGCATAGCATAGCATAACAAAACAAAACATAGGATAGCAAAACAAAACATAGCATAGCATACAGCATCACTCAGCACCACCACAGCATCACTCTGTGCAACCATTCAACAACTGGTTCAAATATGTTCTCTCAATGTTTCAAGCTTTATTACAAATGTAACAAAAAGATGTTAATATTTGACATATGTTCTTGGATTTTCGTCACAATAAAATACACTGAACATAATCTTCACAAATGTTATTTACAAAAGTTTAAGCTATTGCCATTATACATTACAATAACTTTTATTTAAGTATTAATTATTAAAAAAAATTAAAAACCATTGTTATTTCTAATATCAATACATGTAAGTCACGTAAATACAACACATATTGCATTACAAATGCTATAGGTGTCACATTTGCGAAAGTTATAACTATTGGCATGGTAAATGACAAAGCTATTAATTTCGCTATTTTCAAAAACAAAACCTAAATAAAAAATTTGTCATTTACAATACCAATAGCTCAAACTTTCCTAATACGAGACCTATTGCATTGCAAATGCTTGTTTGGTTGAGCTTTCGTGACATTTTTGTATATACTTTGTGTATTCTTCTTTGTGGGCTTACAGCTTGCCCACTGCTTTTCATTTGTTTGTGTCCTTTTAGAATCCTGGCATGCTAGAGGTCAGTCCTTCTTCTCAGTCTCTCCCTTTTGTATTTTGTTTCCTCATGGAGCAGGTACCAAGTACTGTATCTTTACAAGTTAGTTGTTTATCTGATCGTTTGGGGAATACATTTATTTATTTGTTTCCTGCTCGTGTTACTGTTTGCCTGTGTTCAGCTTCGGCGCCCATAGCTGCTTGCATTTTAATGCATCATTTATCCCTCCCACCCGCTTTACAGCCACTGCGCTATATCTGTCAGCATTGTAGCAGTTTTTGGAGGCTCTGCGATAGGATTTTTTCAATACAGGAGGCACTGGGAGGGAGCACGCATAACCAGTTCAACACTGGCTGACCCTTGGCCCGTATTGCATTAATATATGTACTCTGCTTGATTTAAAGCTGGACTCTAGGGGGCACACAGACACTCGGTAGCCATGCCTTGATAGTGTGCTGCTGCTCGTGGACTCTGCGTTCATTTGCAGAGGGTTTATCTGCGCAAACTGTAGACATGGGCAGCCTATTTACAGGTTTATGGTTCCAATCGCAAAATTGCTATGCAGGATTTGTTTTCACTCCATTTTCCTCTGTGTGAATGTGTCATAGTCTGCAGGGCACTCTCAACATGGTGCCTCGTACCAATAAGATGTGAAGATCAGTCAGAAGCTCGATTATAAACAGAGTTTATGTACAGCATTGAAAAGGCAAACATCCCAATCTAAAATGGCGTTTACTGTAATCGAAGATGAGTCAGTTGCATGCACAGTATTTGTTCAGAAGGAAAGTTAACAAGATGGCGGCTGCAGAGGAGAATGTAGTGAATATGTAAGTTTATTAAAAGGTGTTCAGTGAAGGGGAGGGCGCTGCAGTGAAGGGACTATGGGCTCCCGCTTGGCTATGTGGTAGTGACCTGTGCCATGCAATCTATGCTTTAGTGGTTATTGTACTTTCTTGGTGTCGAAAGCTTTTTGGAAAGGAGAGCAGCTATATTAGGGCTACATGTCCTGCTTGCGAGGGGTTTGATTGGGGTTCCATGTTAAGAAATAGCCTTTTCTTTCCTTGACTTTTGCGCACCAAAGAATCACTCTTCTAATCCTAACCGGTTCGGGTTCAAATGTTCCTTTAGGTTGGATGGGTTTTGGGCATCCCACGAAGAGCAAATGTGCAATTCCTGTACATAACTTTGTTTCCCGCTAAAGCTCGTATTTTTTGTTGATACACCTGTAAAGTGTCACCGGACAGGCTGTGCAATGTTTAATATCCGCTCCTCTAATGTTACGCCCTTGCTAATAAATCAGAACTTGGTGAGGTACTAACAAATGTTGACCGATTTTATTTGTGGACTTCAGGCTACCTATCTATTTGGATATTATGTGCCTAGTTCCTTGTCTCATCTCTCTTGGATCACCATCTTGTTTTTATTTTTATACTAATGTAAGACCTGTCTTTCCGAAACAGTATTGTTTACATGTGTTACTCTTTTCGTGATCATAAACATCTACATCCAGTAAGACCCTGGTCCTTCCTCAGTCATAGCAACCCTTTCACATCTGTCTACTCTGCATGTATTTTTATGGACGCCTCAAAATGGTCCAGGTGTGGGTTGTCACCTAAGCGATAGAAAAGGACCAGGACACCGGAAAGAAAGTGAAGGATAGCTTTAATACCCACTAAACCTTAACCACTCACACAGGACATCATTTTGTTCTGGCATGTCTTACCTTCATCATTATCCATAACGGCCTCCAAATGGAACATCACTTGCCAAATAACTATATGGGACTAATTATACCAAATGTTTGCTTACATCGATATTAAAGGGGAAGTGAAACTAGCTTAAAACATTTTATAACATTCTTTACAGAGGTCGTCCTTGATCACCAGTAGGAGTACCCTTCTGGTAATTCTAGGGCCCAAGTGTTATTTTAATGTCCTGTCAATTACCCTAAATCTTCAGGTAGGATGTTATATTAACTTATCCCTAACACACCATCCTAAAAGTCCACTTTGTGCAGCCAAACATTAGTTAACAACGTCTCACACCCACTGACGCCATTTGCTTTTCGATCAGATTTTTCCTCTCATGCTCCCCCCATGGCTTTCACCCATCTGTCGTCTGCCTTGTCATCGTATTCCAGTTCCTAGCTTCCGTTGCACGGCTGCATCCGGCAATATGTCTGCCTATTAGCAGTCCCTGCCGGCTATGTATTTGACCATCTTTCTATTGTTATGGTGGCCAAACCAGCGTCTCTGTGGGGATTAACTAATTGTGATGTGTTTTTTATTGGTAGCGCAACCCCCCCTACCTCCGGGTCCGTTCAAGAATGTACTAAGCCTCAATTCACAGCCAGTGGCTTCCATTCTACAAAAGATTATTTAAACGTTGTTTCCTTCAACACCGTAAAAGCAATGGATATACGTCACACTACCACACAGAGGTGCCTGCATTTGAAATTGATACCCGAAGCTACTACTGCTCCCACACCCAACGTTAAAGTGCACATTTCACGCAAATACTGGCGCGCATACTCATTTGTATATTGTTGCTTTTTGCTAGCATTAAGCTGCCACAAGAACTGTGCATATTCTAAATATTACTACTTCACAATTCAGCAGTTCTATTTTTTTTAATCTAGATCAGTGGAATGAAAAACGAATTGGCCACAACATATCTTCAGTAGGAACATTGATTCACTGAGTTGTCTTACTGGCTAGATTTCCTCAGTGGGTTTACGTTTCCACTGTAGACATATTTATGTGCTTTAATAGTCCTAAAATATTCACAAGGTTGGTGTGTTTTCAACTCAGGATTACAAGTTCGAATGATGGTGATATAACCCACTCTATTTTTACGAGTCTGCTGCAAAGACATGCATGTAACATGCAGGACATGCGCTTGAATCCATACTTGGCTAATTTAAATGGTTAAATGGTTCAGAGGGTGGGAAAGTCTCATTGAGTTCAACGTCGGCAACAATTCACACCCATCCAGTGGGAAGAACCTGTTCATTTTTTTTTTTTTATATAAATTGTAGTATTTGGCAGCAGATCTCTCAAAATAGGCTCAGCCAACTTCTCCTTCTAATTGCATGTTCTTCAACCACATTATCCTATAACACTGTGCACCATTATGGGGGATAAATACTTAAATTCCTCTGTTGGCTCCACCACACCTCCAGCCCACATTTTATCAATTTCGCTTTTCAGTTGCTCTCTTACTATCTCACTGACCAGAACATGCCTGACCGTATGAACTATAGGTACTTGATCTCACACACACAAGTTTGTAATAAAAACAATGTAACTTTCTCCGCCTATTGGTGAATTCCCAGGTTGCAGCAGCCCGCAAATCCAGTCTCTGGCCCATGCCCACAGTACTATTTTGTCCATAACTCCTGGTTCCCATTCCATCTTCAAACATATTATCAACCTACTCCAGAATAGATCTCCCATTCCTGGCAGTGCACCCGCCCCTCTTTGATACATCTAGTCTTAAATCGAATCTGTACGAAAAAATATCCCAGCATCTCAGTTTTTTGTTTCCCTCTACCCCCGAGGTCTCTTCTGTTTATCTCCTGTACTCAGATCTACAGGACTCTTGTTATACACATTTCCTATACTCCAGAATGAATACAGCACCACTTCCCAGAGTGCACTGGTACTATAGTTTTGAATACTTGTCCCTTTGCATCTTTCACAGTGTGCTAGTCTATGGCCACATCATCATTATTCAGCACCTTACTAACCAGCATCTCAGCACACTCCTCCATAGTACAACTTGTGTTGTTCTGTTGGTACAGTTGCACATCCATTTGTAGGGACCACTTCTTTACACTGGTGTCATTCAAACTAATTCTGTTGCAACCACTGTCAATGGGAACACAGATGCCGCATGATTTACTGTTATTATTTAGTACCTAGAAAAAGTATCAGGGCCCTCGTCAGGGGTCTCAGTAGCTTGCACCACCCATTGCCCCTTCCAGCGCTGCAAATGACAGTATCAACACAACTAGTAACCATCACACTCCTACAAGTGTGACAGTTCAGACTATTTAACATAGTTGGGTGTTAAGCGCATTATTGTTTTTCCAGCACTAATTGTGGCATTTGAATCATTTGGATTTTTTGAGCAAGAGAGTCAGTTTGACAAAGTCTACATTTAATAGTCTGCATTTTTTGATGGATACTTTGGCTCCTCTGCTGTTATACAACACAGCATATGACCGTATTTCAGAAACATGCTGTCAGTGCAGTTTTGCTTTGATATTTGCACTGACCACATGCAACAGTACAAGATCTGCTGGATTTGTCAAAGTTTGTTTAAATCTTTTTACTAATGACAATAGATCTGAGTAGGTGAGGCCTATTGCCTTTGCCAATGCTTGTTTACTTTGTCAGGGAGCTGGTGTGTAGTTAGTTTAGCTTAGCAGACAACTGTTAGCTGTCTCTAAGTCAAAGCCTTTTTATGGACTATGGCAAACATTTACAGTGAGCGTGGAGCCCACCCATTGTTTTTCATTGGTTGGCTTTGTCACTCTAATTTGCTCCGGAGCGCCGTAGTTCATGACGAGCTGAGCTCGTCATGAGCATAGAAGAGGTTAAGTGCTCCAACAAAGTGCCTTTGTTTACCAACTCTCTCTCGCGTGTGCTTCTCCCCACCGTCAAATAGCGGCCCTGTGCTCTTTGTTACTCTCTCCCTTGTATGCTCCTTTCCCATCCTTTATCCCTTCTCCTCCCCCCTGTGTTTTTTTGGCTTTTTGGATGCACTTTACCTTTTCATTTGGCCCGATGCAGCACAGCATCAGCAAAAAACATGTTCCAAAGCCAATAATCCCAAAGGCAAGACCAGTTGGCTTTGCCAATGCTCTTAGTGTCCTTTGAGCTATTTGTAACGGAAGTGGGGTTTCTTGACATATAAGCACAGGTTTGTCTTTTATTCTAATTATCTAAGCATGTATGCTACCAAAGGTTTCCCCCCTACAGTTTAAATTTCTTTTCTTTACTCATTCTTACTTTGTTTAATACTTATCCTGCGGTGGAGATGAGAAGCAGACGTCTCTTGAAGTAGACGAGGCTTCAGGAATATGAAGACACATTTTGAAAGAGTGAATTAGAAGTGTTTTACCAGCTTCGTAATATCAATTAGTGGCACCCAAATACTGAATCTGCAATTACATAGATGAAAAAAATGTCAAGATCCTTGTTGTTTGTATCTGGCCTGCCATTTCCGTTTCTAAACTTAGATTCTACTATAAAATCAGCAAGGCCGCACGCATTCTGTAAACGGATCACATTGAAGCTTTCTAAAATAATTCTCATTTCTTTGTCTCTTCATATAGAGAAACTAATTTAGACCCCTCTGTAGAATATCATCCTAGGGAGTCCCTAAGTGTCTGCACATACCAACCTGCAGATTGAGTGTCAAAGCATTGATGCCACCTGATGTAGTTGACCTTGAAGTGGTTGAGTGTTGTCCCGGTGCCACTTATCTCACAGTTTACAAATCTACGGATAAGTATTTGGAAGTCTTATGGTAGCAAGCAAGGCATCCTTTAGTTCCTGCAGGAATAAATGTCAGCCATACATGAGGTAAATATTTGCAGACTAGTACTCTCAACCTACATCTATCTATGTATTTATACATTAATGGTGATAGAACGTTTACTTAGCTGAGCAGCAACGGAGGGCGGTACATTCTAGGGAATGTTGGCAGAAAGTACTGGATCATATACTGAAAGCGGAAATTTACATTTCTGCATCCTACAGTTACATGCCACTTTTTACATTAAAGGCACGTGGAGATCTAGCGATTTGGTCAGCATTTGAACCCACGTCCACAGGATCAAACATATGCAGCTTCCCACTAGACAATGTTTCTTTATGGTCCACATTTCCTACCCAAAAATCCACATGGGGCCATAAACTTTGTGAAAGATTCAGCCAAACTTGGGGACACGACATAGCCCACCCGTTAAGGACATGATCAGGTTCTGTGATCCATGCTTGCTATGTCTGTTCTTTTTTTCCTGCCTCGTTTAGCTTGATGTGTTACATGAGGCTCACGGTGGAGCTTCGTGAAGAAACTTAGCAAGGACTGTCCATAAAACATTTCTGGATCCGGGAATTCTCCTGACTAATGTATATATCACAAGCTCCAACATCAGAGGGGCATTTGATTTCCTAGATGGGTTGTTTAAGCTGCACATTATATTGGTGAAAGGACAGTTAACCTCAACGGAAAATATAACTTAAGCACACAGTTGCCAGTGGTATGTAGTCACTTAATCCTTATATTCTCACATTAGTTTATCAAGGCTGCAAATGTCTTATTCATATGTTTCCTGACAAAGTGACTCAGTGATACAGCAGGTGGCTCATTTGCTCTGAATAAATTTCAGAAACTCCTGGAGCTGCATACCGTCAAACTGATCCCAGTAAAAACAAAGATTCTAGTCCTGTTACTTCAATGTGGAATAAACTGCTGTCTCCGTACTCGCTGAAGCAGTTCTTGGTTTGGCCTCACCCCTTTCCTCTCTTCTTCCTCCGAGGAAGGCAGTCTGTGCTTTTCATGATCCACATTACTTAGTCATATTTGTTTACTCTTTCAATAATGGTAGCAATGCCTTCCAGGTAAACTTTTGGAAATCTTTAGCACTCACTGGATAATTTCATGTTTTTTTCAAATTTATTTTTTAACGCTCCATCTTAAAGCACTCCATGCTGGAGGACATCCATTCAGTGTCGCTGAGTGAATATATACCACTGCTAATGTCACTCGCCTTGTACAAATTTGTAAGGTCAATCTCCAGACTTGATGCAAATTCATATGACGTCTCACTTCAGCAACAAGTGACCTACAGCGTTACCGCTGGGACACAACAGGAGAGAGGTTTTCCAGAACTAATGCCTATGTAGGACAGGCAGTAAATATGTGCAGAAATTTGCTCTGGACTTTAGTGTCTTTGTCGTTCTGCCTTTGTCCTGCTTTGCTGCACCTAATCTTTAAAGGGTGCAGTGCAGTTCATCTTCCCACCATTGCCGTTGTTACATTTATGACACCTGGGTTCTGCTGAACAGCCATCCCTCCTTTACTGGTATCGCATGAATAAAGCCTGGTTGAAAGATAGTTCATATCCTGCCTCGCTATTTACAGTATTTTATTAAGATGCTTCCCAGGCTTAGGAGGACTTGGGTCTATATAGGCTGGTGTTCTTGGACCCAGGAGGATTTGGGTTTAAGCTACGTTTCTTTCTAGCTCTGAAGGTCACTTTCCAAGTTGCATTGGCCAATTCAACCTGTCTGACGCTGGCACAAGCCCAATTGACCAGGTACCAATATTTATCATGTTATGCGAGAACGCCTTCAGTAACAATGAAAAAAGATATCTGCTGTACTATGTTAAGACCATAAGGTTTATGTGTTATTTTTTGCTGCTGTTTCCACACCGCTTGCTACTTTGAGCATGTGCTTGCCTTCCCTGTAGCTTTGGAAGGCAGGTAATTGCTTTTGTTGTTCTTGAGTCTTGGGTAAAGGCAGGCTACCTCCACATCTGCATGTGATGAATATGATGACTACCCACTGAACTTCACCTCACCTGGAGGGGGAAATCACCTTTGGGTGTTTCAGCCTTTAGCTGCATTGTAATATCCTCATAACATTAGTTTGTTACTACTCTATTTAGAGGGCATCTTCTTGACATGAAATGTTATTTTGATCAATGGAATGATTTTTTCAAATGTTTTGTTGGTAAGAGTATCTGTTATGTGTTCTGGTTGCAGTTTGCGAATGCATAAATAAAAGAGATTTGTAGGCCTGAGTTTTCTGGCTAATTTACTCTGTGTTGAGAGATGATGGAGCGCCAAGTTGTATCTATGTGCACTCCACTCCACAGTGTTCACCAAGTTACAGAATCTACTGTACAAAAGTTTAAGGGATGTCTCCATTGAGGCCCGTCTCCAATTTTCAAGCACCTTCATATCCAGGCAAATCATTACATCTGTTCACTGTATTCCAGTATTTCCATATGTAGCAAAGCCTGCAGATGAAGCCATTCTAGATGGTGCAAATGAGGCTGTAGACCAGTTTGAGAAATTTGTTGTACAAAAAAGCTAGCGTGGGATACACTCTTGTATGCATGTTGTTTAGCTTGTGAATTAGAAGTTGCAGCCAAACCTAGTCGAAGAACAGTCGCATTGTGTTGGGCACTCCATTTTTCATTGATTTATCAGTTTGCTTAGACCTCTCCTAATCCCAGAGTACAGGAGTAATTGGCTGATGAGAAAGATTTTGGAGAAATTGAAAGGTGAACATGTTGCTCTAAACTGGAGTGATTGATTACCTGTGATATTCAGACTTCTGTAAACCAGTTAAAAGGCAGCAGTGTTGTCCACAGTTTAAATTGGTTAATTGGCCTTTTAAATACAAATAAACATTGCTCCTTCACTCAAATAGCAACTGTTTCATAAAGGAACTAACTGTCTCCGATCCCCCTTTAACTGTTTGCTTGTTTCCGACAGCCCAAGCCCACCAAGGGGAGGATGCGCATCCACTGCCTGGAGAACGTGGACAAAGCCCTGCAGTTCCTGAAGGAGCAGCGGGTGCATTTGGAGAACATGGGGTCGCATGACATAGTGGATGGGAACCACAGGCTGATTCTGGGTCTGATCTGGACCATCATTCTCCGGTTCCAGGTAAGTCTGCTCTTCGATGCAGCGTACTTCCATGAGGAGTAGTCTCATTAGAATGTGATTGATGATACCTATGGTGTTCGTTGGATTTTTTGTATGGATTGTTCATTCTCAATGGCGAGAGCATCGTGTAAATGTAATGTTTTTGCTCAGAAGTGCTTTGCATCTCTCAGTGCACTTGGCAGCTCCCCTCCAATTCCTTCACAAGTACTGCTCTTGCTCTTACTACATACAGCCCTTTATGTACCAAATTCCAGAATGGATGTTTATTTTCTGAGTTGCAGTATTGTTTTCCAAATCTGCCATCCATGATGCTTACAATCATGAGGACTTTTGTATTTTTTCCTTAAATTTTATTGTTTACGTATTTGTTTTTTTAATTTTGTGTTTTGATGATCGTTGTGTTCTGAGCATGTTGCTATCTTTCTATGTCTGTTTCTTTATTCTCACATCCATATTCTAATTAAATTCTTGTTCTCTCTGCCTTCTTCAGCTGGTTTTCCTAATTTCCTTTCTTTTGAAGTGTTTTTCCTTATGGTTGCAGTGTGCACGCACTGTTGTGTTAATATGACATTTTTGGTAAGTTGCTTGTGGTGAAGGCATCTTTTGTTGTTTTCAATGAAATGGACACGAGTAGAATGGTCTTCTGTAACTTTGTGCGCGATCTTCCTTATTTGGTTCATATGCACCCTGAAATGGAATCCTTTGTAGATGCACTTGTTTTTCATTTGTTCAGGCAGAGCTAGGATCTTCAACCCTTCTGGACAGTCAAATTCAGTAACGTTTTCATATCTTCAATGAAAATGTACGAGAAAGACCTGCATATATTTAGCTTCGATGTAGTTGTACATGTTCTTGACTCCTCTGGCTCCTGACTGTGTTTTACGATTGGTTCGTTGACAAGTCACGTCCTCTTTCAATCTGTTTCTGCAGAAAAGTAAAAGGAATCCATGACTGGAGATGCTGGCACCAGCTTATCCTAGGTCAAGGCCATAGCATCTTGTTGTTCAAAGCCTGAAAGCGGGCTTTGCGGGTGGTTTGAGGCAGCAGAGAGAAGTATTCTGTGCTGGGGTTAGCTGCACCTGTATGAACGAGTGTTTTCCTAAATGTGTCAGAAATGTAATCTCGTTTTCTGATAAACTCATCAAACCTTCCAAAAGTGCAGGTTTTTACCATTTTCAACAGAACAGGGTTGGGGTAATTTAAAGCTGGCTACTGAGAAGTTCTGTCACCTTGCTAAAAATGTTCTTGCTCTTTTATAATGCTTCATGGAAGTAGCCTGATGTTTATTCATCCAAATGATGATAGTCTAAGGTCCGAGAAGTGCTGTCTGTGCTCAGCCACGTACTGGTGACCATCCCTATCACTCTTCTTGGTGGAGCCCTCGCCGACTTGCACATGGAAGTGGGTAGGCGTGAAACACCTTTCGCTGAAACCACGCTCTTCTTCCTAGATCCAAGACATCAGCGTAGAAACGGAGGACAACAAGGAAAAGAAATCTGCCAAGGATGCCTTGCTGCTGTGGTGCCAGATGAAGACAGCTGGGTGAGTGTGGATTAAAGGATTACAGAGAAAGCTCTTCTTACAGAGTTTAAAGATTTCATTGCAGTGATTTTGGGATATGCAAACATGTCTCTTACCTGAATTGAAAAATGTAATAACTATTATGTATAGAATAGGCTTTCTTACCAACAACTAGCATATCCGCTTTTTACTGTGACTCTTCAAAAAACAAAAATTTAAACACCGAATGTAGATTTCTTTATGGTGTGCATGTTTGTTTATGGTGTGGTAAGAGGCTCTACCCAGATTATAGGTATGCTGCGAACACTAATCTATTGCTACTGTAGCAGTTAAGTCTTTTATGGGTGCCTTTACACACAACATGTTTTTCATGCTTTTTATCTTACAGGTTCTGTTAGTTTGTCACTATTGTTCTAGACAGCACCCAGAGTAGTAAATTAGCCAGCAACTCTATTACCTGGTTTGGAAAAAAAATAATCAAAGGCCACTAATTACAAACAAACATGCAATTAGCATGAGCGAGGATTATATTATAACCAGACAATGATGGTTTTGTTTCCTTGCTTGGGGCTCGACTTAAAAAAAAAAAGAGCATTGGCAAAGCCAGTAGTTCTTGCCTTTGGTATCTTTTAGCGTTGCCAGTGCCTTTTGGACATGTTGTAAAGCATCGGCAAGACACTGTGCTTCATAGTGAAAAGCTTTACTTAAAATAATGAATAGATAAAAAGACACAATGATATGGCTGCGCCATTTTGTAGATACCCATGCGTGCCTACATAATGATGCGGTGCCATCTTTTATTTATCCTTGCATGTTCTGTAAATATAAACTAAAAGAAAAAGAAGCACTAATTTGCTTTTAAAGCAGAAGCACCAGGAAGCAGGTTGCTACCTGGTCCTCTGCAAAATGAAATAACGTAATTACTTTAAAAAAAAACACAGGTTGGGGTAAGGGGCAGGAACAGTGGGTTGCAGGATGGTAGAGGGCAGCCACTTGGGAGTGGGGGGAAGCAACGGGTAGCAGGTGGGGATGGTAAAAGCCGCATTCAAGGGATATACACACGAGTGAGAAAGCAATGCTGTGGAGAAGCACACAAGGGCAAGCACACAACTGGGGAGGAGGGAGCAGGGGGAAAAGCCCACAGATGCAAAAGAGAACCATGGAGTGTGTTGGAGGGGGGCAAAAGAAGTACACGAGGGAGACAGCTGGAGTGCTTAACCAAAATGAAAAATGTTGTTCCTGAAAAGTAAGCAGTGGTAGGACACAAGTAAAAAGGCTACACTCCAGGGGAGGGACAAACACGAAATTAAAGGCAAGCCCACACAGGCAATGAATCAAAAAGAAGCTAATGTGACAGTAAAGTCAACTCAGTGGTAAACAATTAAGCAGTGGGTGGGCTCTAAGCCCACTGTATGTTCAAAGTTGTCTTGCAAAACCAGACAGCTTTCGATGTCTGATTGACTCAAACTAAATATCCCCATCACCCACTGCATTTAATGTTATTGGAGTAACTTCACTCCCACAGGTATTGTTTTGTTTCTATGCCTCGTCCAAAGATAGTTTCACTTACTGTCACAGTATAATTACAGAAACAAAAAAACAATTGTGGTTACAAAATGATGCAGTAGAATCACGTTGGTTAGTTTCTAACTTTGTTGGCACATTCATTGTCAAACTGTTATCCCATTCAACGGTAATTTAGTTTTTCATTTTATTATATATAATGTTTTTTTCCAGACTGAGAGTTCTAGTCTTTGACTTGGTTGGGTAATGTATAAAGATATACAATCTTGGAAGGATGAGAAATGTCAGCTGTAATACTGCAGATAAATGATGGAGGGATTTAAAGCTGTCTTATGGATTCATCTTCATATGTTTGTTGTACTTAATAATTTGAGGATGTGAGGATCTCACCCCTGTACAAGAAAAAAACCTTGGGTATGGCAAACTCAAAGCGGGCGGTGTCTGTATTTTTTGCATCTGCCTTTACAAACCACACAAGGTGGCAGTGGACAGTTGTTCTTCACTGGAAGTTGTATGATGAATCTTGTTCTGACTTGTATTTTTAATTTTTTTGTTTGCTGATAACAGTTATCCCAACGTGAACATCCACAACTTCACCACTAGCTGGAGGGATGGAATGGCTTTCAACGCACTGATACACAAACACAGGTAGGTATGTGCCTTGTGCACTATCCACCGGCCATTTAAAGAGTGTAGGACCTGTGATATTTTGAACTTTCCTTACTCTGGTCTTTCTCCGTGTGCAGTTTTTCCATTGTTCGTCTCATGGCACAGCTTGAAGTGTTGGAATGATTAAAAACCATGTGTTGCAGCACTTGGTACTGTGACAGCTTAATGTTTCCCTTTTTATGTTCAACATATTATTTTAATACAACCACAGAGGAGGCAACATTAATTCCCTTCCAATGCAAGCAAGAGTTTAATTTGCGGGGAATGAAGAGATGTGTTTAAAATGGATATGATTCTGCAGAAATGGATGAACTCAATGTGATCTGCCTCTAATCTGTAATATATTTCGCCTCTTAACTCCATGTAGGTTTTTTTTCAGATATACTGAAAATGCTAGACCACGTTGTGGGCAAGATCTATTTAAACCAAATGAATGTCTAAACCTAGTGAAGTACCCAAATGTATGGTTGGACTGCTAATAGCATATCCAAAAAGGCTTTTAACACAGTTGACCTCCTAACCATGCTTGCTGCATGTACTGTCCAAGATGTCATGGGTGTAATATATAAATTGTTCTCTTCCTATTTCTCCCACTGCTCAGTGTAGCCCAACTGGTGTTCTTCATTTTCAGTGTACACACTACTGCCATGCCTCAGGGTTCAATTGTGGGACCTTTTGTATTTCCCCTCTACGCCACCTCCCTTGGTGATATCGTCCACCTGCCATCTGTATGGAAGTAGTATACACATCCTTTTTCTCCATCTTTTCCTTCACTCAAGGCTTCCCCTAAAACCTAAAATGTCTGATGGTCTCACAGTCCTTATACAGTGACTGGTTCGTCTCTACTATGCTCAATTCTAGAAAGTCCGAACTCAACTATGTCCATGTCTCAGGTCCCCACTAGCCTCCCTTCCATTTTGCCTTTCCCTGAATGTCTTATTTGGTTCCAGCTTGAGACGTAAACCAGCCTGTGCCACCTCTTTCATGCAGCTGAGCCCTTGGCCAATAAACTGGTTAAGAATAAGCCATAGAACAGTTTGACCGAGCCACCCCAATTTGCTTTTTGTCCATTTGATAAAATCATTATCATAGCCAGGATGCCACTATATTACTTGTTCGGACAAAGAATTATCGTTCTTCACAGACACCGGGTTGGATGGCTGCCTACCAGATTCAGGGTACCCAAGAAGCAACTGGGTGTTCAAAACCATTCACAGCAAGGCACCACCTTTCCTTTCTCAGCTGGCTACATGCCGTAGCCTGCCCACCCCTTTCACTCTCTTGCTCCTAGGTATACCTCCTATCGCCCCCCTCAAGGTTCATTACTCCTACCTGTACAGGCCTCTTAAGGCTAAAGTCACCTCCACTCTCCTACAGTACAGTTGATCACTAAAAATCTTCCTGCTGTCACGGGAAAGCCCCAAAACACAACTATTTATACCCTTAACTCGCTACTCCTCCTACCCTCGCCCCCACCACAGGTCTAACCCTGCACTGTGTACCCTGTTGGCCTTTCACTGACATATGCACATGTAAAGCTCTGTAAATATGAGACAAATGTACTGTGTGCCCATGCCTTGCCACCCAAACATCATTTGCAATAAACTCGCTAACCAGCACATCTGTTCATCTTCATATGAACGGTCCCAAGGGTATTTATGGCTCTTCGAGTATTTAGAATTCAATAAATTCATTAAGATGCCACTATCATCATACAAATTATATTCTGGAATAGAAGCATCATTTTGTCGACAACAGCCTACTTTTGAACGTGTTAAATCAAAATAAGCAATCAAATTATTGGCATCTGGCAGGTGAAGTGCTCAGCCATCCTTGCTAGGTCTTGAACCCGTGACCAAGGGCTTTGCGTTCCTGACACATAAACGGTGTATTGTTCCTTGAATTCATTGAATTGATGTTAGACCCTTTTGAGCTATTTTGAAATCTTATGCTTAGTCTGTTTTTTATGTCTTCTTATTGATCACAGGCCAGATTTAATTGATTTTGATAAATTGAAAAAATCTAACGCGCACTACAATCTGCAAAATGCCTTCAACCTTGCGGAGCAACACCTTGGCCTGACCAAGCTTCTGGACCCTGAAGGTAAGAACTGCAATGAATGGCATCGTTACCGAAGGTTTTTATTTTTAGTTACAAATCGTTATTTTTACATAAAAGCTGTCCAGTTTGAGCTGCAAGATCTGAAAGGAGAAATTTAATGTGCATCGCTGAGTATGTCATGCGGACTTTTCGGAGCCCTTTTTTTTCTGCTTGACCTGACTGGTCCCATGGCCAGATAATTGTTGTTAATGACCGAGTCCGCCACGAGTGGGCAGAAAGGAAAATGCTGCCGAAGCACTTTCCCCCCCAACAGAGGCAATGTTCCATGTTGTGAACTGAAAACACCAGCCTGGTGTTCGAGTTTCGCAAAAAACGCATGTCCGGAGCTTAATTGTGTACAAAGCTCTGCTCTGAAGATCGCAGCCGCTGCAATTAAATGCAGGCGGCCCGAATACCACAGCCGCGAACCTGGAATCCACCTTATCCTGTGGTCGACATGCCCATATTATGAAAAAGCGTTCCCCTGCTTTTGTGAAAAGACAACCGTCCCAGGACTTTTAATGCCTAGAGTTCAAATGCTTCAATTGAAGTGTAAGTAAGGCTTGGAGTCTCCTGTGCTGTGAAACCAAAGGAAGGACTGACAGCTAAACAACCCTTGCCGAGGTGCCTGCTTGCCTGGAAGAAATGCAGATGCGCACAACTTTTTAATCTGCAGATGTCAAGGGTGCTTGGAAGCCGGTATTGACTTTAATTGTTTGAAGCACTTGAAGCTTCCTGATGATACACATTTATTCTTTTGAGTGGTGTTGTTGCAAGTTACCAGCTGAGTTGTGAAGTGTGTGCCTTTAAAGTACAGGTATGAAACACATTGCACTATGTACAGTGTGGGTATAACTAAAATCTATATTTTGGTAGCACTTTTTTTTTATCTCAAACATGTTTGCACATTTTGTAGCGGCTTATCTTATACTATACTAGCAGCCCGTCCCGACGTTGTCCGGGTATGAAATAGAATGTGTGTAATGTGTGTATTTGGCTCGGGCAATTTATTTTAAAATCTCGCGGTAGACAACATTTTTTGTTTCATTAGAATAGGGACGGAGAAGGCCCAGCTGCAGCCCTGGTTGATGTTAGCAGTCGCATGTGATTGGTGTAGTGATCCACCGCCTGAGCCCGGCTACAGCCCTGGTTGATGTTAGCAGGCGCGTGTAATGTCGTTGAATGAGAGAGTTATCAGCCGCGGGTAAATCCGTTTAATGAGAGAGTTGAGTGACAGCGAGTAGGAGAGGCTGCAGTAATTGTCCCCGCAGACACGCTCATTTGCATGTTCCCCCGCTTGAGGCCCAGATGCAGGCCTGTTTGATGTTAGCAGGCGCGTGTTCCCCCGCTTGAGGCCCAGCTGCAGCCTTGGTTGATGTTATCAGGCGCGTGTAATTAGTGTACTGATCCGCCGCCTGAGCCCGGCTAGAGCCCTGGTTGATGGTAGCAGGCGCGTGTAATTTCGTTGAATGAGAGAGTTCAGTAAGAGCGCACAGGAGAGGCTGCAGTAACGTTACTTACCAGGCCTCCAGGTGAACGCGTTTGTCACGCCCCCAGCACACGGCCACAGCAGACGATCTTCTGATTAATGTACGACTCACATGTCATGAAGGGCGGACACACGCCCCCAGCGTTTGTCACGCCCCAGCACATGCCCACAGCCCACGATGTGATGGCTGTACCACACGCCCCCAGCGTAAGTCACGCCCCCAGCCCACGCCCACAGCACAACGCAGACACGCCCACAAGGGACTACTTTGCTGGCACGGTTCTTTTACCTTTTAAATGTATAGAGGAGTTGGCCTAACGGCTATATACTTATTTTTATTATTGTGTCTATTTATTATGGTGTAGGTTAACCCACGAATCATATTTATGTATCTGCAATAAAAGGCAGTCTTTAAAATAAATTTACTCATGAAAAATAAATTTTGATATAAAACGAATAAATCTGTCTTTGTGGTGTAATTTGCCTGGGCTTAGGTGTTTCTATATCAATACATTGGACCTCTCCTAGGCCTTTCTGTCCAAATCCATAGGGCAGGTACCCGTTCCGCATTTGATGTTTCTTTCCCCGTCTACCTGCCTTAGATTGATGTGGGGTCCCCCTCTGTACTGAAGCAGGGACACCTGTGGGGCAAATACCCCTTTCCATTCTTGGCCATTTTCAGATGCACTCATTTTAAATGCCACGTAGAAAAGATGATTTTTAGCTTCATTATAGGCAATCGTGGGTCACAAGCAAATCTACTAGACTTGTTTTGTAAAAGGCTCTTGTATCCTCTTCTAAGTTCCTTTCAGTTTGGTGCAGTTGGTGACTAATGGATAGGTGTGAAGAGAAAACAATATTCTGCATTCAGTGCTTCGTTGAGCAGGCTATTCTCTGGAACTGCGAGTGTCAGCTCATAAACTGCAGACTAAGCTGCTTTCCGCTGCCTTTTAAATCCAGCAGCTCACCCGGTGCATGGGAATAGTGCATTAACCCTGTAATGGAATTAACCCTTTGCTGGGTTATTTTACGGGGGAGACAGCCTTTACAACACTGTCTTTAGAACAGGATGCCTTTAACCATGCATCCTGCAGCACAAATATACCTTCACCAAAAATATGTCTTTATAATGAAGGGTAATTATATATTACTCTCTCTCTGGTTTAAGGGGTGGGTAAGGGCTTAGGGTGGTAAGGGTGTTTTTATAGTTTAGGGGTGGGTAGGAGTTCAATTTAAGTTTGTTAGGGTTTAAGGGGTTGAGTAATGGTATGGTGTAGTAAGGGTATTTTTAGAGGTTATGGGTGGATATTGGGTGGTAAAGCGTGTTTTCTGTAAATCTAGGGGTGGGTGGGTAAAAAGTGGCAAGGTATTTTTAAGGTTTTTGGGGGTAAGTATATTGAATGGTAAGGGTGATTATGGGGGGTAGGGGTAAAAGGTCGTAACAGTACTTTTTTTAGGGATTAGGGGTAGGTAGGGGTATAGGGTGGTACAGGTGTTTTAGGGTTTTGGTGCAAATAAGGGTATAGAATATTAACAGTGTTTTTATTGTTATGGGGTGGGTAAGTGTATAGATTGGTAAATATATTTTTATGGTTATGAGGTGGGTAAGGGAATAGGGTGGTAAGAGTACAAAAAAGGGGGGATGGGGAGTTTCCACCTCAAAAAGAAAAAAATATTTGTATAATCATTTTAAAAATGGGGGCGTTTGGAGGTCTACGTGCAATAATAAACAAAAATGTTGCTTGGGGAGTCTCACACACACACACACGTAGGGTTTTTACTTACATTATATATACTTATCTTGCATTGTAAATGCATGCCTGGTAAAGGTATATGAGTGGTAAAGGCATTGTGTTGCAAAGAATGCGTGGTAAAGGCATGCATTGTAAACATATTCATTGTAATGTCATACAGTCTTTTATAGACCTCTGTAAAGGGAAATGCTTGCTTCAAGATGGTTCCTGGCCCTTTGTGCTGCTACAGGTAACACTGTATTTGCAGCTGCCTGGGCTTGGAGGATTATTATTAATCGCCAAGGCCTCTGTGGGCTACAAATACCCAGAATACCAACATTTCATTGTATTGACTGCATAGGGAGTTTAAAGCATCCGTTCTGCGATGGCACCTATGTGAAATCCTGCATTATTTCCTGTGTCTACTACGGTTGGTTCATAGTGACTTCTGAATCTGGTTATTAGACCATCCCATGATCATTTTAGAAGGATGTTTCACTAACCATGAAGCCAGTACCATCTTCACTCCAACCAAATAGCTATTGAAGGCACACAGGATGGAGCAAGCAGCGGCCTGGATATCTGCCTTTGAACACATGACATCTTACCGTAGGGCCTCGACTGTAAGGCTTCGTTACTTAATTGGATTATCAAGTGTTGAATATAAATTGGCTTCTTTGGAGCACAAGCACCGTCATTCAGTATTACCCACTAAGCCCTCAGAGGCTGATGCCAATAATTAATGTACTGCTATAAAGGCAATGACTGTAATTAAATATATACCAATTTATGAGCATTTTTATGTTTCATATTCACCAATCAACAGTGGTTATATATTGATTAAAACAAATTAGCTTTGCTCACAAATCTATTGTGTCAAACACCTAGATTTTAGTTGATCACATTTTAATGGGCAGTATAAATGAGTTGGCAGCACTTTATGCATTAGAATCTGGCCACTTTCAATTTTTCACTGTATAGCTACGTGGGAATCACAAATACTTTATTCCAAAAACTAGCATCTCCATTTCAAGTGAAAGCAAAACACGTCTCCACTTAGTTTGTGAAGTTCTAATGCTTCCCTGGCATCATTATGTGGCACTTTATATGAGAACTATGGATGTTTCTTTTGACCATTGTTGAAGTTTTCCAGCTGCCAGTGCAGCGTTCTCCAACGTGGTATCTTTCATAGATTCACGTGCATTCATCATTAGTCAGTCAGGCTGTGAATCCCCAGTACATTTTTTCACAGCTGCTGTATAAAATTGCTGTCATTTAATAGAGCAGTATAAGTAGCCTGCACTCAGTCAAAGTGAATGTGGTCAAAGCTTCTCTCTCCAGAGGCAACCATTCTTCAGATTGAACATATACGCTCAGAAAAGAACTTCTAAAGAATGATGTTTCTTTGCAGGCAGTATTTTTGTTTCGTTCCTTTAAGAGTTGGTGTAACTCCTGCTGTGGGACTCTTTGGCGTCTCTTGGTGGGCCTTTCATAGCTGAAGGCAGAGCACAGAAACTCGTCAGTTCCGGTGACCTTCGCTATGGCGATATAATGTGCGGTTATGGACTACATCCTCTTGTTTTGTCGTCTACATAAGAGACATTTCGAGCAACAGCAAGAGAGACAGTGACGACAGGTTGAGGGACACAGGAGTGACAAAGTGCAGTTCGTTCAACCACTATCCCGGTTGAGTGCCTCTGGTAACATGCCGATTGGACTCTTCTTCTAGAGGCCAGGTCTGCTCTTTGTGCTGATTCTTCCTTAGGTACTTTAGAGCAAAGCTCCCAGGCTCATCGGCCCAGTGTCACTGGCCAAGGCAGGAAACGCTCCTGTCCATCATTGTTCTGTAGCTGCATGCTTTCAGTTTAGAACTCTGACTTTACCACCTCTGAAGCAAGATGCAGCAATCGAGTTTAGGACAGACATTATGACCTCCATGTTTTACAGCAGAAATCAATGGAGCATGAACTCCTAGCTGCTCTCGACAGAGGTCCAGTGCCTGTGGTGTTGGGCACTTATACAGCAGGTTTTAGTAGAAATTGCATGACTGCAGTACTACACCAAAATGGCAGCATATTGCAAACAGGGACTTCTCCAGGCTTTTCAAGTTTGTTGTGCAGTAGCTGCATTTCTTATCTCAGTAGGGTGCTTTCAGACCTCATTTGGGTCGCCACTGGCACCTTACCTGTGTGAGTGCACCAGATCTGGTTATCACCCTTGCAGTGAGGATAAAGTTTGGGCTGAACATAAGCTGCCCCCACTACTTCAAAGATACCAGTCTTTTGATGTCTGAGTGAGCACATCAGAAAGCCAATATTAGTGAGTCCACACACAGTGGTAAAAAAGGCAAAAACAAACCATTGTGCTGCATCATTGGTTTGCCAAAACTTAGAACTACAGGCATATTTTTGCTTCCACAGAATTTTCATATGTAAACTGGAGTATCGAGCAGCTCATTAAACCCAAAGAGGAATGTACCATCACCATTTCACGAAAGACATTAAACAGGTAATAAGAACTTTGAAGAATTGCTGACAGCATATCGGGCAGATATTCAGAATAAGCAAGATTATCATCATTTATTTGATTTACTTTTGTTGGTCAGTGTGCTCATATAGTTTCATTGGATGATTGTCCCTTACAAGTCAATAGAATTAGCCAAATATGCTTCTGATGGATACTTTTAGATGCAGATTCCACACCTTGTTAATATTCCTCAAGATGTCAGACTGGATCCGAAAAATCAAACTCAGACCTCCTGCTCATGGACAGGTGGCGTTGTGCGGCTCAACACTTACCACGCTTCTCTCCGAAAGTGACGATCTGGCTCATATAACTGTCACCCAGGCACACTGACATCCGGCCCTTTCTTTCCACGCCTTTATTGTGAATATAGAAAAACTAAAGGGGATGATGGACGGAGCGTTGACAATACAAACACTCACCCCCAGTCAACTGATCTGGGTTTAATCACCGTTCTTTATTGTGAATATGGCTCTCCACACCGTTGGAGTAAGGACTTGCTCACAAAAATGTTTCTTTTTTCAAGTGTACAATGAAAATATGTAACCTCCCAAACAACCAAGTTCATTCAAACATTGTAGGGGCTATCACAAGCAAACATTTATGGCGTATCCCCACGAAGTATGCCTGGGTCAGAGCACGACTGCGTCCAAAAGAACCCAGAGTCCTCATGTTTTCGAGCCAGAGTTCCCAACAAGGCACTCTCTTGGAGACATACTTCGCCAAGAGCGGACCTAAGGACTCCTATATGCCTTACCTCCTCTAACCTTTCTGGCTTGAGTTCTGATGAAGATTGGGCTAGGAAGGTGTGGTGCCAAGAACCTCTGAGTATGAACATCTATCCTCCGATCAAGCTGCCGCTTCAGGAGGATTTACTGTCACAGCAATGGGGCAGGGTCCTGTCCCCGGGCCACCACAATCTGCACCTCCATGCGTGGAGATAAAGCGGTGGCAGCTAGTTTCCTTCATTTTTCCTCCCGCGATCATTGATGTTATTTTGGTAGCCAGATGTCCATCTACCAAATTGGTGTACGTTTGGCACTGGGACAAGTTGGTGGCTTGGTGTGACACTCTCCAGATAGACCCGCTGCAAGCTAAGCTGTCTGAAGTGTTGTTTGTCATTGGCCTAGCAAGAACTTGCATCAAAGTTGGAGGATCAGCCTACCTTGTTTTAATGAGATTTCTTAAAGTTTTAAAACCTATGATTATGACTGAGCTGTTTGTGAAGTCACAATGGGACTTGAGTTTGGTTCTCACTTTTATTAATGGGCACTCGATTTGAGTGAGTCGACTGTTCACTACTTCAGGTTGTGTGACTGGGCTGCAAATGCTCTTAAGTCCAGCTGCCTTGCGCAACATTTTTTCCAGACAGACTAGTAATGAGAACTCAAGTTGCATTTCTGCCAAAAGAAGGAACACCTTTCCACGTAGGACTGCGGATCACCCTGGTGACATTTTTTTGCCGACCTCGTACCTCCAAAGACAAGGAGAAGCTTCATTGTTTGGACCTCCAGAGAGGCCTTTGTTTCTACATTTATCAGACTGGTGACCATTAAGTGGATGATTAACTCTTTATGGGTTTTTCAGCAGCAACGAATGCCAAGACAGTGCTGAAAAGAGCCACCTCTAGGAAGATAATCCTCTGTATTAAAATCTGCTACACGCTAACTAAGAGGTACCCACCTGAAGGATTGAGGCCTCATTCCACTCGAGCCAAGGGTGCTACTACTGTGCTGGCCCACAGAGTGCCTGTCCTGGATATGTCTCAGGCTGCTACGTGGGCATCAGTGCACACATTCATGAAGCACTATTGCTTTGGCAGTCAGGTCCATCTGGATGGGCATTTTGCCCTTTCGATTCTGCTGGACTTTTTAGTCTGAGACATTCCACAGACCTACCACCATGGGAGGTACTACTTTGGTATCCATTCACAAGGTGAGGATTCTGTGGGTCTTTCTGGTGGATACTCTATCTAACCGCAGATTCTACGCCCCTCTCCCACCTCTCCTATCTATGGAACACTCCTTTACATCTAAAAAGGTCCAAAGTAGAGATCTACACACTGGTGAACCCAATTTGCAGATAGGCTCTGGGTCTGAGTGCACTGACCAGCCTACGAATGCAACTAACATCAGTACACCTGGGTGGTGCCTCTATGCAGCCCGCTTGTCAATTCTGGGGCAGAGCAACATCTGTGTGGAGCCACAGGGTGCTACCGGTCGGTGTTCAGGAATACTGCTTTTGAGTTTTGGGATCCAGACTGATGCCCGGGGGAATGTTCACAAGGTGAGGAATCTGTGGTTAGATAGAGAATCCACTAGGAGGAGCATTACTAAAGGTAAGTAACTGATTTGTTCTTACCCTAAGCCATTGGTTCTTAACCTGTGGTCCCATGGTAGTCTGTGACATCTACTCAGTGGTTTTCGGCTGCATAGAAAATTAAATAATATTATCAGACTGCTTAAGTGTACATTAATAAAGACGCAAAATGTAAATCTGAACATTTTTAAATGTTCTTTAAAAATTATGGAATTTGAAATTAGGGGCTAAAACTGAAGTTTGTATTCTCAGATGATTCGTGGGAGCAGTGCAAGTGTATTGAACAGAATATAGTTTTGACGATGGATGATTTTTGTGTATTGTCATCAAATTACTTCTACCCGGTGCCTAGATTCAAATATTCTCTTAGTGGGGGTCCCGGATCCAAATGATTCAGTGGGGACTCCCGGACTCCAGTAATGATTAAGTGGGGGGTCCTCAGATCTCTTAAGGTTAATAACCACTATCCTAAGAGATGTTTACTTGGTTTAAGATTAAGGCTTATTCAGTGTTCTGACTACTCTTACACAGGTTGCAGAAGTAAAAAGTGCCTTGCATAAGAGATGTCATGGCCTCACAAAGCTACATGGAAGAGTATTTCTGCACAGAGACACACCGTTTTGCAGCTTACTTGTGAAATCCAAGTTTGCCATACGTTTTGTAATAGTGGGTGTTATTAAAGACATTTTGATAAAAGCGGCAGTCATATTAATGAGTGCAGAGCTGAATCTTCATGCTGGTGCTTTGTAGTTTAAAGAATATAATTTGTAACCCGCTGACAGTGCCATGACTGTAAAATGTGGATTGTTGTGCTTGAAAGGAGACTTTTTAAATAAGTGCTTTTCATTCTGATGGGACTCTTAGAATACATAGTGCATTCCCATCAGATAATTTGAGAGCAACTAAGCTATGATAGTTGGGGGAATGCAATAGACCAAGTTTCTCCTTCAGTACTATGTTTTTCTATGTACATAAATATAAATTTCCAGAATTGGCAGCACAAAAAAGGGTACATAAGAACCTTTTTAAAATTGAGCCTTTTGGTAGCACTATTGCTCGCTCTGAGCATATTTTAGTAATGCTCTTCGTTCTCTTCCAGATATCAGCGTTGACCATCCCGATGAGAAATCCATCATTACCTATGTGGTGACATATTACCACTACTTCTCCAAGATGAAGGCCTTAGCTGTGGAAGGTAAACGAATTGGAAAGGTAAGTAAGAACATCATTTTGTTCATGTGACTTAAATTCACTAATTATTTAGTACTGTGGCCCTAATCTACCATAAGCCGCATTTCATGGCATGTGGTGCAGACACTTGGAGAAGATTTGCTAAGATCTAGTGTATATCTGCAGGAGTGAGGAATGTAGGCATGTGATATGTGAAATGAATACATTTCGGTACACTATTTTAGCTCTCCTGATCCTTGATGCATTGATCGTTTTAGAGATGTTGTTCAGTTCCTGCTTAATTTGCATAAAAGGTCTTGAGTGTGTGTGTTTTTAAAAGTATAACATGAGTGAATTTGGTTGTGTTAAGTAATGAGTTGATAAGTTTGAGTGTACTCAACCTTTTGTTACTTTGCTTTGATCCTAAAAATTAATAATGTGCTCAATGAATGGTTGAGTCTATGCATGTGTGAATCTCTCTATACAGTATTAAGGAGCATGGATCTATGTATATGTACACATTTACATTACTTTTTACAAATTTACATGTACACATTTCTGATATATATATATATATATATATATATATATATATATATATATATATATATATATATATATTTGGAGTTTACAGAGGAATAACTTTAGTCCAGAGAACATAACAGTACTAAACTCCTGTTTTTTTAGTCATCTTCCTCAACTCATAATACACATGCATACTCAGCTCTGCAGCGACAGATGAAGCTTGTTTGCTAGATTCTGCAGTGAAACACCCATTGTTGAAAGAAAAAAAGTAAAAAACATTCCATTGAAACCACCAGAAAGGTGATGCTTGTTTTGGGTAGGGACCCCAAGGCGATGAAAAACCTTCCTCTGCAGCCTATATGTTTAAGTCCCTGATAACAAATTGCCTAATGTTTCCTTGAAACATACACTTTTCAGATGCACTTGTAGCTACCTCCCCTCTCCCTATAGAGATCACAAAGGGGCATCCCTCAAACTTTCCCCATGCTCTTCAGATCTTAATTTAGGAGAATTAGAAGATCTTTTCATTTTGTCTTGTTCTTCTTGCCTATCGAAAACATGACCTATCACGTATAAGAATACTATGTTCCATATACTACTATACTTGCCAGTTATACCCATTTGTAGAATTTTGATGAGAGATGGGGAAGGTTCATATTGAAGATGCTTGACAAGAAATATTGGGATTGCAGTGAGATGATTTAGAGTGAGTGGTGATAATTGCACGATTCAAGGAGTTGAGTACTTATCTCTGGAAAAGGACATACTCACAGGTTTTGTACTTGACCACGTGGAAGATCTCTGATACAAGTGGCCGAGCATATTTTTTGCCGATGTATTGGCATTACTTGTACTGCTTGCCAACTTCGCCGCCTTGTTCATGAGCACAGGTCTAATGGACGTTTTAGAATAATTGAGAATTAGGTAGGAAGGAGAGCGAGAAGTGGAGGCTGTGGGTGTTATTTGCTACAGATCTGCAGGCTTTCACAACAATAACATATAGACTTCTAAGTTACATGGCATACAGTTGTTAGAATAATCTGACTAGCCTGCAAATCTTACATTTTAATTTATTTTATTTCATTGATACATTTAGAGTACTAAGCCCTGTAATACTTTCTGAAGTATTTTCCCCTTCATACACTAACACTGTGTT
Organism: Lissotriton helveticus; assembly: GCF_964261635.1. NCBI lineage: Eukaryota > Metazoa > Chordata > Amphibia > Caudata > Salamandridae > Lissotriton > Lissotriton helveticus. Next base: position 1,640,047,315 of record NC_136067.1, read on the forward strand.
TTGTCCTTGATGTGATTGGAACAGCTTGGATTTGTTTGGTAGAGTTGGATCTCTTGCTCAACTGTTGCATCTACTGCTTGTTCCAGGTCCTCGACAATGCCATTGAAACTGAAAAAATGATTGAAAAGTATGAATCGCTGGCTTCTGACCTCCTAGAGTGGATTGAACAAACCATCATCATTTTGAATAATCGCAAATTTGCCAACTCGTTGGTTGGTGTGCAGCAGCAGCTTCAGGCATTCAACACTTACCGCACTGTGGAGAAACCTCCTAAGTATGTTTGTACACCCAACATATAAGTTATGAATCGAACTTCTCCTGTCTGTATGTGAACAAAGTGTGCCAAGTGTGAAATAATCAAATATTTATTTTGTTTATGAGAACAACAAATTACAGTTATTCATCATACCGTGACAGCACCATATCAGTTTTCTTTGTAGGCACATAAAAACTTAATAGCATGAAGCCCAGGTTGTCCTGAGCATTGCGGTATGTTGTATTGAAAATAACAAATACAAATAATTGGCTTTATTTGTTATCCATATTGATTTCTATGGTTCTTAGGGGATTGTTGTGGTCGTTTTAAAGAAAGCTTAGAAAATGTCAGGAGAGCCTGTGTCTCAGTTCTTAGAGGGCATCTTTCAAGGTTCCAGAAGAACTCTTATAGGATAAAGGGTACTTGACAATAAATCAGCATTAGAACATTGGAATGTTGAGTGCTCCTTTGAAGACAATGAAGTGCTATACAGGCTTCTAATGGCTGGTAGCAGCCCAAACCATCAACATTCCAATCCCTTGGGCTACGTGAGGCCTTTGTTTTACTAATTAGAACATTCTGCCCTCTAGGGGAGGAATGTTCTAATGGCCTTAGAGCCCTCCATAGCGGGTTCTACCAACCATTAAAGGCCCTCTTAAAGGTCCTCAGCTTCGGCTTGGGCCTTTAACGGCAGCAGGCCTTTAATGGCCGGTAAAGGTGCCACGCCAAGCTCTACGGCTATAGTAAAGCATGATTGCAACCAGTAGCACATGCTGGACTACGAAACTGTTTAGACTAGTGTTTGAAACTAGCATTAAAGATTTCAGCTATTTTTCCTACACATATACTTTCGGATTTTCGTTTTCCCCTTAGAAACCATAAGAGGATATCACATAGACTGATTTTTATAAAGCAGAATTGACTATAGTTTGTTATTCCAACTGTCAGGGGAAATCATCTATAACATATTAACCTAAATTTATCATAATAAATACACAATGCTACCACAAGGTTGATATAGCAGAAACTGTAAAATTTGAAAAACATGGGATACAGGTAATTGAAAGTAAGCCCACATTTAAAGACCAAGGTAAATGGGCAAATTACATTCTCCTCACTGCTTTCACATTCTGTTTATCAATAATATTCACGCATGTACACAATTTAGCTATATTTGCATGGAGAAAATATATGGGCCATTGAACATGTTATATGAGCCAACACTTGGGAAGTTTGCAGTTGGACTGTTTTTCCAATACTTATTTTTTGCAGCTTAAATCTCTTCTTGATTCACATGCCATGCATTATTCCTCCATCTAGTAGTGGAGTCCAAAAGTGTTAATTTACAAGGTTTTCCCACTGGGTGTCGACCTAACCATAATCAGTACGACTTACTGTGATGTTGATCCATATTGCCCCCTATGATGACCTCCATTTTTATTATATTTGTTAAGTTTTGCCACTAACTCCTCCTCCTTTACTGAGTAAATAGGAGGGTGGATTGTGACTCCAGAAAAGTTTCAAGTTGTAAAACCTGTGTTACAGGTATGTAACTGATTTAGTTTGCAGCATAAATCTCTTCTAGCTTCGCATATTAAGTATTGACTGTTCAGATATGTCTTTCCTCTTGTGGAGGAGAGCCTGAAGAAGGAAGTACTGCTGAATAATTGTTTACATACTGCTTGGCATGAAAGGAACAACTTTGTTTCAGCATTGATGTCAATTAGAATTGGTCATTCATTTCAAACGGGCAACTGAGACTCCAAAAGCAACTAAATGTCACAGACCTAGCTGACCTGGTTTAGTTGAGAGTTTGAAAGATCCAAATCTTCTACTACAGAGAACTCAGCCAGAAAAACTGAAAATGTTTGACAGTCCTAGATGATAGCATTGCAGGTTGCAAGAAGTGTCCCCAGAAGAGCATTATTATAGGGAAAACCTCCACGCCACAAACCACTTTACTATACTTACACAAACCAGGGAATGTCCGTGGACTCCTCATACCAGCAGATCCAATCATTACCATTATAGCTATTACATAGTATTTTTTTCCAGAGGGAAACGTTCATTTTACTTTGATCTGCTCATGTTCCTACAGGCTACAGAGCAATAAGTACTTTTCCAGGCTGCTTTTTTGACCAATGTCTTCCACTGTGGCCTAGACTGAGAGAGAAGAATGCCTAAATAACATTGGTAATTTTGTGATGTTGTTCACTTGGCATTATTAAGCCGGTGGTCTTTATTTGCAGCCTGGTGCACAGATCCGCCCACAATACTTATGAAACAAATCACAGTAATATCTTTTCTCTCTTTTTGTTCTTTCAAATTACAGACCAGTTTCTAATTTGCCAATTTTATCTAAAGCTTCCTCCAAGTTACTAAATATTGTGATGCTAGACACCCAACAATCCTAGTAATAATGTTATGGTACTAGCATCACTGTCTGGTGTCAAAGTTGACTTTCTGAATATCTTAGGTCCAGGATCCAACAATGACCTGGGATCCACAAATGTTTGCTTGACACAAAGCAACTACCTTGTGTTTGAAGCCTGCATTTTATGTTGGACGTCCAGTGAATGTTTATTTAGAGAAACAATGCAATGTTAATACATCTTTCTACCATCGTTATGCCATTAAATTTCACAGCATCTAACAGGAGGTACTATTATCAGATTTATTGGCACACGGTTTATCAACCTGGCCAGGCCGATAAACTGTGCCAACCATTTTGGGATTGTAATTCGCCACCTTTGTGTTACATTGAGATGTCAGCTGAGTCACAGAGCCACTTACTCTTTTCATAGATGTGTCTTTGATGCTAACTCAATTGACAGCCCAAAAACAGCTATCATAAATACCGCATTTTATACAAACTCCATTACATGTAAGCCTATTGAATGGCTTAGAAGGACCAGTCTGAACCATATTAAGGAAGTGCATTGTCCTGCAGATTGGTGGCCAGATGCAGTGTCTTGAATGGAAAGCCCCAGTGATCAACAACCAAAGACACATCCTAACAACTCAGCTGTCTTTGTCTCACTGCTCATTCCCTGTCCCTAAAGCCAGCATAACAGAGTAGGTCAGGTTTTATTTGTTGAAGGATCTCCAATCTGAACTTGTATCTAGGCATGTTTACAAAAAGAGACCAGTCACACTTCTAGGCTCTAGAAACATCTTGGATTAAATTACATGTTCATTGTTAGGCACCCTGTTCTGCTCTGTTCTTTTTAGTTTTTATCTCACCTTTCACTGTGTCCCAAGCCATTCCCCGGGATGGTCTAATCTAGTAAAAATGACTTTAATTACTGGTAGGCTTTATTTGACACTATATAAAAAAAGTACATTCATAAACCTGTTTAACAATGTGTGATTTGGAGGAAGCTGGTAAAGAGGGGTTAATTTGCTAACAAGTGAAATATTTGTTGCTATAGTTCCTTTTACAGGGGAGAACATGCTGAGAGTTGAGGGTGGGGTAGCTGATGCTGCAGTAGTTTTAGGAATAATAAATATAAGTAAATCAGTGTGTAGAAATCATGAACTGTTCTAAATGCTGGGGCATATCATATACATCTAATGCTCCTAGACTGCTGAAAGAAGGGCGTCTTTAATTCAGTATTCTAAATAAATTCTTGCTGAAATGTCCCACGGATGTATATGTTCTACCTATTTTATATATATATTGTGTAATAATACTATAACATATTATATGGGAGAGTGGCTTGTTTGTCCTCATGAACCTATTCCCGACTATTAGAGGAATCTTGCTGTTTTCTCGTTATGTTGTCTGACTTGAGCCAGAGTCTTGTGGACAGTGGCACTCAGTTGTATGTGGTACATATAAAGACCAATTGTCAAAGTGTTTTTTCCCCAAAATTTTGTTGGCTGTGAACCAGTTAGAGAGTTGTTTCACTCATCCACTCGTAGACCATGTTTCTGCTTTTAAAGATGTATTGCCTCACATTGTAAAATGTATTCTAATTTACGCTACTGATTTTACTTTCGCAGATTTACAGAAAAAGGAAACTTAGAGGTGCTGCTTTTCACAATTCAAAGTAAAATGAGGGCAAATAATCAAAAGGTGTACATGCCGCGGGAGGGTAAACTCATCTCAGACATAAACAAGGTGAGTCTGTAAGTTGTTCCTTGCAGTTGCTCATATTGTTGTAAATTGTTTGTTCTGGGCTGTCTGTATTTGGAAGCACTTGATTCACTCTTTCTTGAAATATGTCTGCTAGCTATTCAATCCCTACTCCTGTAAACTTGGCTTCTGGACAACTAGTCACACTTTTTTTTCATCCCTTGTTTCAAAGCATTTACAAACATATATTTGTTTACCTTGTTTGTTTGCACTTCATGTCTTTGGTTTCTTCCACAAACTGTGTACTGGTTTGGTACCAACAAAATTGCACACAGTGATTTCTGTATTGCCCTCTTCCATAACTTTGATGTTAGGCAGTCCTCTTTTGAAATTCATCCATATGCATCTCATTCGATACTACACATGACATCGGATTACTAGAAATATATGAAATACTTAAAATGTTAAAGGATCGCATTTTGAATATACCCATATAACAACTATAGATGTTAACGCATTACTTTACAAACCAGTTTGAGCTGTATAGTAAAATCGAGATTCTCAGTCTTTTGTTACTAAGTTAGCAAACGTGGTCGAAAAGCATCGCTGTACGAGACCACTGGACTAAATTAGTCCACTCCGCCTTAATTTAATCCTCTTCTCCAACTCCCACCCCTGATAAGCTAGTGGTTGGAATAAGCGCAGGATTGTGGACGATTATAGACATTTATGAACTTGCTCAGCAAAGTTTATGCATGTTTATTAGCTAGAATGTAGTTTACAGATGGCAGAAAACTGTCATTCTACTAGTTTGTATTAACACGTACAAGTAATGGTTTAGGTAAGTTTTAAAGGTCTGAGAATAAAGAACTGCCTTTTTCAAAACGAGGGTATGATAGACATATTGAGAACTTCAAATTATTCCATTTGAGCATCAGATAAAGTCTCTTGTGGTACTTTTTTTTGACAAAGTTAAATGTTGGTTTAACCATGCAGCTGAGCTTTCCGTGTTTATAGGTTGTAACTGTTGTTAATGTAGCAGTCTGACGGTGAAGTTATTCCTTTTACTTCCACTTTCGATGACCAGGATGTCGGAGAGAACTACGTCATATTTACTTCATTCACAGTGAGAGAGGGATTGCTCAATGAGCCAAACTGTACGCTATCTTTTCCTGAACGTAGTACCATGGGATGTGACCTAATCCCCCATTTTAGCACCTGGGTCAGAGTAATGGCGGTATCAACAGCAAAAACCTAACTTTAGCCTCATCAGTGTTCGAAGTCAAATCTAACATTATCAAATTGTATTTGAATTAATTGTGACTGTTGTGTGCCCAAATATTTTTCTGTAGCCTAGATATGTAGTTCAAACGGTGCAGAGATGGGTGAAAACAAAATATTTTCTCCTCCTCAGGCCTGGGAAAGACTGGAAAAAGCAGAACACGAACGTGAACTGGCACTGCGAAATGAGCTCATAAGGCAAGAGAAACTGGAACAGCTGGCCCGCCGGTTCGATCGCAAGGCAGCTATGAGGGAAACGTGGCTTAGTGAAAATCAGCGACTAGTTTCTCAGGTTGTTGTTTCAGACTTTTACCATCACATGTAGAAACAATTCATTATACAATTACACAGCTTTTGGGGTAGTAATGTCACTAGTTTCATATTTGTGTGGGATTGTATATATGTGCTCATTGTTCTCTGACACAGTTGTCAGTCAGAACACCCATCACTCGTGAGCAAGGGGAACTTTATAGAGGTTCAAATTGCAGTTGCATTGTAATACATTCATTTTTTTTGTTTTGCACAAGAAAATATATGTGATGGGTTTCTTAAATGCTATTGCAGGACAATTTTGGTTTTGACCTACCAGCAGTAGAAGCTGCTACCAAAAAACATGAAGCAATTGAAACCGATATTGCAGCGTACGAGGAGCGCGTACAAGCAGTGGTTGCTGTTGCCAGAGAACTGGAAGCAGAGAACTATCATGACATCAAGCGCATCACTGCAAGAAAAGACAACGTCATCCGCCTCTGGGAATACCTTCTAGAGCTACTCAGGGCACGAAGACAGCGACTGGAGATGAACCTTGGCTTGCAGAAAGTTTTCCAGGAAATGCTCTATATTATGGATTGGATGGACGAAATGAAGGTGAGTACTGTGAAGATAAAATGTGTAGATTGGTTGGCAAATATGGGACCAGCCTCACCCCTCCATTCAGCCTTTTCCTGCATGTTTTGTTATTAGATCTTCCTTTAGGAAATATAAGATGTATCATCATGTGTTATATATTCTGTATGAGATAATGTTTTGATTGTTGAAAGCTTTACTTTTCTTTCCCTCACAATTGATCATGCAAAACAAATGTTGCTGTCTGTCAACATACCTTACTTTACTCGTTTCCACTGAACAGTGCTGATCGTCTGCACTGGATTTGATCCAGTGCCAGAGCTCCTGAAACGAAAATGACAAAAGCTTCAGCAAAGAATGCTGTCTAAACTCTAGGTGTCTCCAGCACCGACTTTATTACCATTATCGTCTTGCAACAGCATTCTGGAGTGTGTAGCTTGTTGGTTGCCTTGTAAAAGGGTCCCAGCTGTGAGCCAAATGGCCTGTGCTTTTCGTCTAGCTGCAAAGCCACATCCTCTCTGCATTAGATGTTGCTACATTGATTTGTGCTCCATTGTCTGCTGCCAGCAAGCAGACCCAGTAGGAAACAGGCACAGTAGTGTATTTTCCTTTGGGGGGGAGAGGGGTGTTAAGTGAGTAAGCAGTAAGTGGAATAAATAGAAGCGGTCAAAAGAATAATTATATTTCATATTCATCCGCACACACAAATTGCCCATATTGCAGCCGTCCAGAATGCATTTTTATTGTGTGGGTGCCCTCTGTCTTTTAGTGCATATGCTGTCTTTCTGATAAGAGGTGCACACAATGTATATGGTAGGTTCTGTTTTAGTTGTAAATGTGCAGGTAACATATACGTTACACTTTCAGTAAATGTAATGGCTAGTGGCTACTAGGCTGAACCTGTAGGTAGTGACTGGTATGACTGTTGATAATTCAATCTTTGTTTACAGTAGTTCCGCTGTGGCATTAGGGCATTGATCTACATAGCAACTCCACAGTTAATGGGGTAAGTCCTGTTGTAAATATCGTTCAGTGTGGTATATGAAAGCCATGAGTCTGCAGACTCCATGGTGAACATTTTCTTACCAGCCGCCTGCTTTAAACTGAATCCTCTTCTCAAGGTGATAGGGTTTGCAAATAGAATATGCATAAGGAAATGCCAGCAACAGACCTATGCAAGTGATGCGTGTGCAGTTGATTGGAAACAAGCACATACTAAATTTAGTTTGGATTTAAAGATTGTATGTTTTGAAGCGATTTCTTAAGTGAAGCTGAATCCTGGGCATTTGCTGGTGTTTGGTGGAAACAATGTGGCTCTCCTCTTGTTTAATGTGTGTTTCGTTCATTTTCAGGTGCTGCTGTTGTCTCAAGATTATGGAAAGCATCTCTTGGGAGTGGAAGACCTGCTGCAGAAACATGCATTGGTTGAGGCAGACATTGCAATTCAGTCAGAACGCGTGCGAGGTGTCAATGCTTCTGCCCAGAAGTTTGCTATGGAAGGAGAAGGTAAAGTGTGATTGTGCACACAGATTCGCCTTGTTTTGTCGACTTACAATAGAAGATAATGGGTCGCTTAAGTGTATTGGGAAGTATTTGTGAGTATTCAGAGCAAAAGAAGTACAGGTCTCATTAACTGTTCAAATGCAAAATGTATTTCCACTACATTAGCACACACATGGAGTATTTATTTAGTATTAATAAAAAAAATATATACATACAGGTTTTCTGTGAGGTAGGAGAAAAGTTAGGCATCCTAGTGATGTAATAGTTGCTAACACTCGTGCCCCGGTAGGTTAAAAGAAGCAGTCACACCTTTTGGCCTAGACAGCCGTCCAGTAGCAATGATAGTTTCCTACCCCCGTTGCAGGTCCAGGGATAATCACTCTGAGAGAGGACTCCTTAGTCCGTATTTAGAGAAGATCAGCCATCTTGATGATCGTCACCATGACTGTCATTATTTGCAGTCAGGACCACCTCAACAACACTTTGAGGTTGTGCAGTACTCAACAGAGCACTTAGGGAGAAACCTCCTTCCAGGATCTAGGGGCTTCATTTAATATTTCTTGGGGGAGGGACTGCACTAAATATGCTGTTGGGGTCTCACACATCCTAATTTGTTCACTTTTTCTCTGTCCTCAGCTAAGATAATTTGGGAAATGGTGGCAGGGGTACCCCACTCCCCTGGTATCCCCAGGACAAGTAGAATCAACTCTTCAGTGCAGTACAATGTAGATAAAAACAAATATTAACTGAATTTGTTAGTTAAGTGTGACTTCAAGTAGTGCCTCCACTTCACCTAGATACCTCTAAGCAGTATGAGGGAAAGCTATTGATTTATAAACGGAACATAATTTTTTTTTAAATATATACATACATGCAGACATACATTATAGGGCCTAGAACCATTTATGACAATATAGCATTTAGAAACCATGTATGCATGAAAGTGCTTGTGGTAAGGAGTAAGTGAAAGTTGGGTATGTAGTTGCAATCTCACAACCCTTTTCTTCAGTGAACAGAAATTAATTTTATACAGGCTCATGAATGTTTAAATTGCAATATTTGGAAATGCTCGTCCTTTTTGAGGAATTTTGAATTCCCCATTGTCATAATTTCTCTCATGTTTGAAGGCAAGAGCGTTCCTGATCGTGGAATGCCAACAAGCTGTGACCATTTTTTTGTTGCTATAAATTAACATTTTAATTAGCAATTTAGAATCTATTTTGGAGCAATGTTTCCTTCGTCAGTTGGTAAAAATGTTTAACAATTATTTGCAAATTATATTTGTGTCCTGTTTTCCACTCAAACATATTTATGTTTATCTTGATAGGTTACAAACCTTGTGACCCTCAAGTTATACGTGATCGTGTGGCTCACATGGAGTTCTGTTATCAAGAGTTATGTCAGCTGGCAGCGGAACGACGTGCTCGTTTGGAGGAGTCGAGGCGCCTTTGGAAGTTCTTCTGGGAAATGGCAGAGGAAGAGGGCTGGATACGTGAGAAAGAACAGATCCTGTCATCGGATGATTATGGCAGGGACTTGACAAGTGTGGTCCGTCTTCTCAGCAAGCACAATGCATTTGAAGATGAAATGAGTGGGCGCAGTGGTAATTTTAGGCAGACTATTCGAGAGGGTGAAGAAATGATCAAAGAGGATCATTTTGGATCTGAGAAAATTAGAGAGAGAATTAATGACATCGAGGAACAGTGGGCCAACCTTGAACAGCTCTCTGCCATCAGGAAGAAACATCTAAAGGAGGCCTCCAGCCTTCATCAGTTCCAAGCTGATGCAGATGATATTGATGCTTGGATGTTGGACATCCTCAAAATTGTATCCAGTAATGATGTTGGCCATGATGAATATTCCACTCAGTCCCTGGTCAAAAAACACAAAGATGTTGCAGAAGAAATTGCAAGCTATCGAGCAATCATTGACTCACTACATGAACAAGCTCAGGCTCTCCCAGCAGAGCATGTTGATTCACCAGAGGTGCAAGGCAGATTGTCTGGCATTGAGGAGAGGTTCAAGGAGGTTGCTGAACTGACACGACTTCGTAAGCAAGCTTTGCAGGATGCTCTTGCTTTGTACAAGATGTTCAGTGAAGCAGATGCTTGTGAACTTTGGATTGACGAGAAGGAGCAGTGGCTAAATAATATGCAAATTCCAGAAAAACTGGAAGACCTCGAAGTTATACAGCACAGGTAAACAAGCAACATGTTTCAGTAACTAGGTCCCATTTATAGCTGAAGGTTTTACCAGTTGTTTAACATTACTTTTCCCACTAATTGCAGATTTGAAAGCTTAGAGCCTGAAATGAACAACCAGGCATCCCGTGTGGCTGTCGTAAACCAAATTTCTCGCCAGTTGATACACAGTGGACATCCAAGTGAGAAAGAAATCAAAGCACAGCAAGATAAGTTGAATACAAGGTATTGCAGAAGGAAAGAACGTAAAAATGCATTTCCTATCAGTCTTTGCTTGGAATGTTTAAAATACATTGGGACTCCTTTTCTATTATAGTCTGCAAAGTTACAAAGCTAATGAACTGTTAAACACTATGTAATTCAATGTTCCAGTGCCCTGACAATTGACTTCTTTGTAATTAAGTATACCAACTTTTCATCTAAACTCTTGATCACATGTGTAGTAAGCCAAGAAGTTGAAAAGTTGGAGAAATGATTTAATTGTCGATGCGCTGCGCCTCTGTTGACAGTTTTTCAGCAATAGTTGGTTACTAGAACAGTTTTATCCATCTTTTCACCACCTTCAGCCCCCATCAGCAAGGAAGTAAACTAAAAGTCAGGACCGAGATATGCGTTTAGTAATTAGTAGAAAGGTAATTCCTACATATGTCCCTAAGTGTTCAATAATGCACTTCTTCTTGTGCTTATAATGAGCTTAATAGTTAACGAAGGGAATAGAATATTATCTGGTGTTGGTAACTTATGACCCAGATTGTTCGCATGAATTACAAAACTCGTCACTTAATTGTATCCAATGATGTGTGAGTAGTGATACAGTTTTGTAGGTAATACTGCTGGACAAATGACACTGTAAGCAAAAACTACATGTGTAAAATGTTAGTGCCAATGTATGACTTGTTATAATCCTCAATCTGGTTAGGGCATTTGAAAGAGGAGATTCAAAGTTTCCATTGATTCAGGAACCTGTCCGCCAGTTGTCTTATGTAGTGCATACGTCATAAGGATGGATTTGGGGAAATGAGCTTGCCTACCTAGACATGTTCCTATGTCAATTATTTTAGTAACCTGTCTTTGACAGGGGTTCAGAACAGTGGAGAAAGATGCAAAAAAAATGTTTTATGCGGCATGCAATGCACAAAAATATGCATGCTGCGTTTGACATGAGCATCAGCGGTGGGCATATTTTGGAAAATGTATGCCTAGATTTTAAGATTTGTCCGTGATACCCGCTTTGAGTGATTGTCTTACGATGTTTGGAAATCTTGGCTTTAGAATGGGTGGAATACATAGTAAGCAGTCACAAAATTGACTGTTGTGCTCCATTGGTGCAGACATCCAACCCTCCAGACCTGTTCCATGTATATGTTTCGAAAGTGTTGCGAGAGTGTAGAGAAAATAGAAATTGGATTCTTAGTAAGCTTTTGCACATGTCTGCTACTTGAGAGGGACAGATTACACTTGAGGTAATGTATGCACCGTGATTCTAAGCTCTTGTCAATGCGTGCGCCATGCAATAGGGCAGTGGACTCTTACTGCATTTGGTCAATGTCCCACTCGGGTTGCATCAATAAGAAGCAGGTAAGGGGACTGTAGATCTGGGGTAAGAGTACCAAGTAAGTGATACTTTTGAGTCTCTCAGCTCTTTCAAGCTGCCTCTTATTGATTACCGTACTATGATAACCACACTCTGCACTGAACCTGTTATACATAATAATTGTCTCTCTAATGTTTGCATTATTTTTGTAACTCTTCTCGGCATACATTTTTCCAAAGAAGAATCATTTATTATTAACTATTTCTATTATGGACATTATGTTTCTGACTTTCATTTCTGTCCCTGCTTGTGCTTCTTAGATGGGGTCAATTCAGAGAACTAGTGGACAAAACCAAAGATGCTCTCAGCTCCGCCCTAAGTATCCAGAACTACCATCTTGAATGTAATGAAACAAAGTCATGGATTAGAGAGAAGACCAAAGTGATTGAATCAACGCAAGAACTGGGGAATGACCTTGCTGGAGTAATGGCCCTGCAGAGGAAGCTGACTGGTATGGAGCGGGACTTGGCAGCCATTGAGGCAAAGTTAAGTGATCTGCAAAAAGAATCAGAGAAACTGCAAGCAGAACATCCTGATCAGGCCCAGGCGATTAGTGAGCGACTTGGTGAAATTGGTGATGTATGGGAAGAAATGAAAACCACCCTTAAGAATCGTGAAGAATCTCTGGGGGAGGCCAGCAAACTTCAACAGTTCTTACGTGACTTGGATGACTTCCAATCCTGGCTTTCTAGAACGCAAACAGCAATTGCTTCGGAAGATATGCCAAACACATTGGCGGAGGCCGAAAAGCTTCTTACTCAGCATGAGAACATAAAGAATGAAATTCACAACTATGAGGAGGACTATCAAAAGATGAGGGACATGGGTGAATTAGTGACCCAGGGTCAGACTGATGCACAGTACATGTTTCTGCGGCAGCGTCTTCAGGCATTGGACACCGGATGGAATGAGCTTCACAAAATGTGGGAGAACAGGCAGAATCTCCTGTCTCAATCTCACGCCTACCAGCTGTTTCTTAGAGACACTAAGCAGGCTGAAGCATTTCTCAACAACCAGGTAAACTATTGCATTTTTTAAACTGTAATATATATTTAGTTACTGCGAATTATGTTTTCGCCGTGGACCCACACTGATAATTTTTTCCCAGTGGTATAACTTAGGGATGCCTGGGAAATGTATAAGAAAGTGATAAAGGATATGCCCATCTCTTCTGTAATACAGAGCCTTCCGTAAATCTGCACAGTTCTGCCACACTTTTATTTCTTTGTGTTGTTAGTGAATGAGAATCTTATAACCCTGTCTACATTGTTGTCAAAGCTTGGGATTCCAATTGGTTCTCACTGTAATTAGTATTTCATGAAACAAGTCCTGGGCACATATATATGATATACAGTTGGTACAATACTGAAATTTTCTGGAGGTCGACACCGGTAGTTGCATGAAAGTTGTTTTATGTAAGCAGTATTCGTAAAAGCCGACACATGTTTTGTCAACAGTTAACTACCTGTGACTCTTCAGGGCTGGTAAATGCACTATGCGTTCATCGATGAACCGGTGATACTTCCGACACGGTCTACGCGTACAATTAGGAGCCGCGGATGGGGCAGTTAAAGTATGCGAAAGAAACACGGGCGGGTGCATCCGTGTATTGGCAGGGCCTGAAAGTGCAGGGGCCAGCCTGTGCTCGTCTCACCGTGGAGAATAGTATTTCATGACATACTCCAAATTTGTTGCATTGCCTTAGACAAAGCTTTTGTGGCGTTCAGCACTGCAATATTACCTCATATCTATCACCTATGTAGCAAGCTTAATGGATTATTAAATGGCTGCTGCAGTGTTATTGGCACTCCCCAAAAATGATGGCAATTTACAAGGTAGTGGGTGTTTGTGATCGGTGTAATCCTGAGGCATGTAAGGCTATTTAAACTTTCAACCCTAACAGCAGAATTTTCTACTTAAAAAGCACACCCTGGCTGGCTCTGACAGTGCAAGCAGCTCGTTGGTTCCTGTTGGCTTCCCCCCTCTTCAACAGTTTCTTCTGCTGTCATTGAATGTGTTACTTATGGTGGAGGAGCAGACATCACAGACCCTGCATCACCCTTTATCCCCAGGTAGCCATGAATGTTGGATGTTTGACAGATTTTTGGGGTATCTATATTAGATGGATTTGCACAAAACTGGGCTTAATAAAAGCAGTTTACTTAGAGGTTATTCTAAATATTCAGCATGAATTTTGGCTGTGCCCCTCTGGGATATGAAGAACTAGTAGTTGAGGACTTTGGGTGGACTGGGGCTGCTGAGGCAAATCTCTCCCACACCTCTGGCAGTCACTGAATGACAGTGAGCAAAGACAGGAAGCATTCTTTCCACAACTACTCGCACTCCATGCAATATTCCAAGGATTCTAAGGAAGGGAAGAAGTTGTAGTTTAGGGCAATGAATTGGACAAAACAACAGACTTGTGAAGTGCTCCTCCATTTTCATTGCAGCATTGAGCATTCCAGTGTTATTTTTGTGCATTTTTTCTCTTATTCTAGATGATACTGTTCTGCCCCGTTTGTGAAGAGCCCCAAATTCATTGGCCTCAAATGACTCCTAAGAAATTAAATCTTGTGTGCTAGGGAATGTTGTCTCCTCCCTTAAAACTGCAGGTTTCAAACCATGTTATGACTGCAGAACACAAATGCCGGTCATGGACCTGCAAAAGGTGGCTCTCTACTGTATGGACTCAGGACATGACTCACTCAAAGATGTGCGATAAGTGTGCCCTTATGCACGTGAAGGTGATCTGGGACCAAGAAGCAAAGCTGTATGTGTTCGTACATAAGAGATTGTCAAAGCCTTCCCGTAACTTTCTCATTCCCGCTCCAGGGAGAGGACGTAGACTCATTCTTACTTCTCTGGGCCGTTCCTGTGAGATGTCAACTACGTGATCAAATTCTTCCAGTAATTCCAAATCGAAGCCCAAGCAGAAGCATAAAAAAGTGAAGTGGGACTCGATTCCATCCCACCACTCTGTATCCCAGGAAGGACGTCAATATATCAGTTGGTCTCCATCAGGATCCCTAGCCGCAGAGCCTATTCTCCAACTGATCATTCACAGTTTCCAGGCCATCTGCACCACCTCAGCAGATTGAGGCCTTTAAAGATGCCTTGCTGCAGATTTTTTGCACATTTCCGGTTTCCTTTGGCAAGCCTTCAGACCCCAAGGAACCACAAGGGGCTCTAGCCCGTCATGAGCACCATCCGAACTGTTATGACATGTTTGGGGTCCTGTACAGACTCCATTACATAATCTACTCCAGTTCCAGGACCGGCACTTACCGTTCCTCTTTGACTGGTGTTAAAGCCACTGGTGCTGGAAGAGGATCCAGCGCTGATTACGATGTCTGACCCCAAACTAACTTCAGCCCGATCGTACTTGAAGTTGTGCTACTAAATTACTAAAGCACAACTGGTCAACATACAGCCTGACTCTAACAATACCTCTACTAGAGCGGTTGCACCAGCAAAGGTTCTGTTATCTTTTTGCTGTGGTTCTGATTAAGGTGCACCCCAAGAGGGCGATTATGATGGGGAAGGAGGGATATGATGATCTACCTCCTTATTATGACAATGACAGTTTTACATGGACTTAGAGGTCAGTGTGCTTGATACTTCCCCTAATAGTGGGTTGGACTAGCCAATTAGAGCACCAACCAAATAGTGTGCATTATTTGCAGCTATGGTTCTATGGGCAGCTGGGATCCTGTAATTTCAAATCTTCAACCGAGACCAATACTAAGTGGCTTACGGAAATTTTGCAGCATGGGGCAGCCATGTCTTTCCCTCTTGCTGTCCTTTAACGAGGCCCTCAATCATACCTTGATGGGCACTTGGTCACAACCCTGTTCTTGCTCCTGTGTGAATAGGCAGATGGCTAGGCATCACAGACCAGTGCCTGACGATTCTGATTTTTTCACTTAACACTCCAGAGAACCTGGTGGTTCTGGGTTCAACCTGCAGCGTGAATCCCAATTGATTCCACACAACTCTGCTGTATAGAAAGTCGATGAGGGGTCAATGCAGTCTGTTTGTTGGGCCTGCTGTCTCCAGAATGAGCTTCCAGCCGCTCACTGCACCCTCATTAAAGAGACCCTCCATAGTGTATATCCCAAGTGTATGGAGTGCATGTCGAGCCCCTCCCTCCTTGCCCATCTGGAAACACAGGCACAATTAGGACAGACATAAAGTGGGGCAGAGGGTGCCACCTTCTAGAAAAGACAACTTGCACGAATAAAGAGACCGAGACAAAGGACCTCTCCCACAAACCTCCTTTCTGCAGTGACTCCTGCAACTTCCTCACTACCTTGAAAAATATGGTGGTGATGTCACAAAATCCTTGAAAATATGGACTATGAATATGAACTTAACGACTAACTGTATGTCGAAAAAAGATACTGACCACTCTAAAGTCTAGAACACCGGATATAGCGTTGATCCAAGAAACCCACATATCACAATCATATACTGATAAACTGAAATAGGCTCAAGTACAGTTGGTATAACAGCACCATCAGATTCCGGACTCCTAATATTTGATCTGACCATATTGTTAGGCTCAATCTATGCCCCAAATACAACAAAAACATCTTTTTTAATCAATTGCATGGAAATCTGACTGTATTTTCACTGTACAGCAGTGATAATTGGGAGAGACTGGAACGTCTCCATCGATCATGTTCGAGAAAGATCTCAGGCCAGACCTGATAAACAAGAAGGAGAGTGCTCCTGAAAGACTAAGGTCCTGACTACGAGTTTGGCGGATGGGATACTCCATCACAAACGTGATGGATATCCCTTCCTCTGTATTACAAAGTTCCATAGGATATAATGGGATTGTAATTTGGTGGATGGGGTATGCGTCATGTTTGTGACGGAGTAGCCTGTCTGCCAAACTTGTAATCAGGACCTTAATGCCTTACCACGCCTTGGTGGACCCATGGAGACTTCACCATCCCAAGGCCAGGAAGTATACGTTCCTGTAGTGTCTGCATGTCACTGAAACAAGAATTGAAGATTACCTAAACCACACTGTATGATTATTTAAGATCCTGGACTGTGGAACTGGGCAGCTAGATTTCAGATCATGCCCCAGTTACTTAAATCTAGCTCTAAAACTGTTGTGATCAATTGCCAGAACATGGAGGATGGATATACTACGATATAAGATGCAGGATGAAAAAGAAATTGAAAGAATGATTCAAAGACTATAAGGAACTAAAAAAGACTCACTAAGCTTTTTGCAAACATGGGCAGCAGGAAAATCCTATATTCGATATCTAAGATAAAAAATCAACTATGGTAAATTAAGGCAAGCCTACCCAAAAAGATATCAAGAACCTTGAACAAGGAATAGCTGATATCTATGAAAAATACAAATGATGCCCTTCGGAGTCCAACTTGAAAAGCCTCATCTTAAAGAAATCCGAACAGAATAATAGCTTCTCGGAACATGCTGAGAAGGCCTTGCAAAGACTCAAGAGTACCCATTGCAAACATGGCAAAAAAGCCTGTAGACCTTTAGCTCTTCAACTGAAACAGAGAAAGGCTAGATCGATTACAACGATCACTTTATGGTCATAAAGGATGTCTATTAACAAAACCATGAAAAATAAATACATATTTTGCTTCCTTCACTGCACTGTACACTAGAGAGACAACATAGAAGACATCAGTTGAACAACAGTTCATGTACCATCTACCATTACCAATCTTGTAGCTTACTCCGGAGCTACAAGAAGAACTAGACTGTGAAACAACAAAAGAGGAAATTGTTGACACAATCAAAAACAGGCCAACACATAAAACCCCGGTAGAGGATGGCTTATCGATCTCATTTCACAAAATTGATGCAGAGCATTCAATTAGTCTATTGAAAAACATGTTAACGGAAACTACTAAAGTGAGTAACTTGAAAGCAGACTTCAACAAAACCTCTGTCACTCTGATTCCCAAAACGGAGAAAGATCCTCTGCATTGGGGCAACTATCAGCAGATATACCTGATAGTTACATAAAATGTAGCCAAAATTCTGGCAAACAGTCTGAAAAAAGTCAAACATACAATGAAATTAAGTTGCATATGTTCCTGGACGTACATCCTAGAATTACATGCATACCATATTACACCTACTGTGGTGAACCTGAACTGAAAATGACGCACAAGTGGTTTTCTCACTCGAGGCGGAAGAGCTTTTGATCAAGTGGAGTGGGGCTACTTATTCCTAACCATGGCCAGAATGGGGATAGGTTGGCGATTCTTATCCATGATGAAATGGCTGTCCACTGATCTCACAGCAGTCATTAATTGTAACTCAAGTAAACTCTGCATTAGAAAAGGAACGAGGCAGGGCTGTCGCTGTTGCTCTTCCTATGGTCCCTAGAGATATTAGCAACCGCTTTTCGATGCACTAACCACAAAAAGGTGATATGGCTTCTAGCCCATTAAAACTCATGCTGTATGCAGACAATATGCTACTAACTATAGCCTCCCCTGAAACGTCACTTTTAAAGCACAGACACACTATCAACCTTTTCAATCCTTCTCTGGATAAAAGATAAATTGGCCGAAAAGCGAGGCCGATAACAAAACATATTGCAAATGTCTCTTGTCAATTTCCATTTTTAGTGTAAACTGCACAAAGTGCAGTATCTCAGCATGAAGATCAGCCATCAATTTCAAACAATAATCAAAGATGATCTTTCGATCCTCATTGATTAAATGCAATGCGATATCTCATAATTGAGTGCTACACCTATCTCTATGAGGCAAACAGGAAAAATGTAAATGACCTCCAGTTTCAGCTGTTTTTGGCTTGCTGCAGATGGCTAACCTGTGTCTCCAACTCCAGCAAATAGATGAGCAGATCAAAAATTATATTTGGCAAAATGAAATGCCCCAGTCAGCTATCCCACAACTACCGGTGGTTTATATCTCTCTAATATACATATATACTACAATACGTACCATTTGTCCCAGCTAGCATATTATCCTAGCAAAGAGCTTGAAGCCAGACATTGGGTGACAATCAAAACCCACATCCAGAGAGGATCAACAGGCCCACACTAGACATACCTACTTAACACCCCTAATGGAGCAAAGTAGAATCCTGTCCTCTCTAACTCACTTCAGGTCTGGGCAAATGCACATGGACTCTTCAACCAAGAGTCTCCAAGCACCTCTCTGGAACAACGATGAGATCGTCATTAGAGGCCAGATGATAAGCAGAACCTGTTAGAAACCGAAAGCAATACTCACCTTAGATCAATTCACCTGGGAAGGAACTGTGAAATCTGGGCTTAAGTGAAGAATTCCACTTGAATAGTACATCCAATCTACAATACCCCCAGCTCAGAGGCTGCCTAATAGACCGCCTTAAACTAAAGAAGATGGCTTTAAAGGACTCCATGCTACATACATACATACATACTTGGATAGGCCAGCTATAAAATACTAAGATCTGTTATCTCTGAAATGCTGGTAGATGAAAAGTTATCCAAATCTACTTTAAATGTTATCTAACTTAACTGGCCAAGAATGGTTAAACTTATTATTGACCCAGGATCATGGCCATCAAGCGGCGAGATTAAAATTCAACTACTTCAAGGTAATCCATCATTGCCACTGGTCGCCATATAAGGGTGAAAATGTCTACTGATAGAGATGTCTCTGAAATTAGGGTGATACATATTTTATCCACTTCTGGAGTAATGCAAGTGTTCTGGTCTTCGATATGGACTGACGTGAAAACCTTAAGTGACTTTATCTGCGCAGGCATTTATAGAACTTGCTCACCTTCATTATACTCCAGACATACGCGGAGTCACTTACGTAAGAAAAGATGGCCGAATTCTGCTTTAGCGATGTCAAAAATCAGTATAGTAAGTATTTGGAAGAAAACTACATCTTCATCTTTGAAATGCTAGACCGAGGCAATGGCAACAATGGCCTCGCATGAAAGACTGTAATAAAGTTTATGTGATCAGCTACATATTTCTTAGGTGGTTTGGGAATTGTATGTCACATACTACTCGAATAGGTTTACTGACTCTACTGTTTACAAACAGATGGTTCACTTTTTCCCTGCATCAACATCACCATATACACATCATCTCTCTATGCCTAAAATGTTGAATAAATCAATTGAATTTGTATAATGCCCTCGCCCTATGTGCACAATCTTGTAGATTGTCTCGCATTCCACACCCCATCCCAGGTAATGTACAGCGCTCCGTTGCTTCCTAGCTAGGTTTGCGCCGTATTAATACCAATACATACACATTTTCCTCTCTGCCCTCCCACCTCCCCTTTCTGTAAAGTTTATTTATTTATTTATTTATGCATTTTTATATAGCGCGGACTTTACCCGAAGGCGTCAGAGCGCTTCACATTAGGAACAGAAATGAAACATAATGAGAAACATTACAAAATAACAGATTGCAAAAACATACGTTACTTACATAAGGTAATAGTGACAATTGTGAGCAAACAAAATACATGAGGTGGTAAAAACTGTGAGCAACCAAAAATACATGAGGTAGTAAAGGTAATAGTGACAATCGTGAGCAAACAAAATACTTGAGTAAAAATTGTGAGCAACCAAAAATACATGAGGTAGTCAAAAGTGCACAAGAGGAAAGTGCCAAGTGTGCAGTTATAAGAGAAAACAGTATAATTTGAGGTATAAAGTGACCTTTTTAGCATCTAAAAAGGTCTCAAGTTAGACATCTGCATACTGGTATAAATTATTCAAACTCTGCGTCTGAGGGCGTGGGCAGAGATATATAAGAATCTGAGGTCAGTGTGCAGGGATGGCTCTTAAAGGTGGCTCCATTCTCACTTCTGGGGCAGTATGAAGACAGCATGAAGGCACATAGCGCCACCTAGCAGTGCTCCGTGGTGTTGCTGGAATAATGTTCTAGATCCATTTGGGTGCCTGGGACGGATAATCTAAGGTGGGGAATCTTCTGTTTGATAGAATATCCACTAGAAACAGCTTTCAGGAGTAGGACCTTCTCCTTCTGTGATTTATACTGTCTAGACGAGCCAGGTTTCGTGGTTTTTCACAGGCAGTCTCCTGTTAATGTCATATCCGTTTATTTCCCTTTATGAAAATCCAAGCTTTTTTGAAGGCTTTGAGTTAAAAGCCGGCGCTTCAGAAAGAAGTCATTGACTTGCTGCTCGATGAGGGAGAATTTGTTGTCCCGCACAATGGAGAAAGTGCGGTCCTGGCCATGTTCAGTACTTAGAGTTGCATTAAATTAGTACCAGCCAAGCCCATTCCTCCTTTCACTAAAGCAATGGCTTTTCAACCCTTCAAACAACTGGATTCGTCTGCCACAGTACTCCTGCCAGTGCCTTCATTTTCTTAACCTTGCAGTCCATAGGAAATGCTCTTTGGGGAAAACCAAGCTTGCTTGACTCTGGCAAGTCTGCCGATTTGCAGGAGCTTCTGATATCCAAGCAAGACCTCCTTGATACTTTTGCATGATGCATAAACACCTGCCTCGTCATGAGGTACCATGACTGAACTTTTCAGACTTGAGCAGAAATTTCAGAACTCGTATTGATGCAATATGTGACAAAGGATCTGTTTGCTGGAGGTGTTGAGTGAATAGGACTGCCTTTCATCACCTCATTATTTCTTAAATATTGCTTTGGAATATAGCAACAACTTTAAAAATTAAGAGAGCCAGGAATTAGTAGGAGGATATAGTTATCTTTGTAGTTATATTTACCCAATGTCCTCCCGCCTTTTCCTTTCCAATTGGTCAGAGCCATGATGATGCGAGGCTCCTTTCCTAAGGTGGAAACTGGTGAAGTTGTGCACCTGCTTTAGTAAGTTACCAAGGCCATAGAAGTAATTGGCTGTATAGCTTATAACACTTTCTCGTCACTCCTCTAAGTGGCAGGGAATAGAACAAGCGGATGGACAAGTATTATTTATTTATTTATTTATTTATTCAAAGTTTTATATAGCGCGAACAAGATCTTTACAGATATCAGAGCGCTTCACAGGGGGGGGAGTGGGCAACAGGAGGGTGAATAAACATAATATTTGGGTACAATATAGTAAACGATAGCATACTAGGATAGCAGTCATGTGCTGATAAGATAACAGTAAGCACTCAGATAGGCAATAATATAAGGCGGTGCAGAGTCTTTGATCCAGCTACAATATAGATCAGTAGATACCAATACACACTCAAAATAGACAATAATATAAGACGCTGCAGAGTCTTTGATCCAGCTGCAGAAGGAATCAGGAGGGCTCAGGTTATAAGGATATCTATATCACTTACTTAGAGATCCAGAGAACAAGGGGTAGGGGCATCAAGGGGGGAGATTCAACAAACTGATGTGCACCGTATAGTAATGGGTAGTAGGTGAGTAGCATAATAGGATCACAATCATGCATGAATATGAAGTTATTGGACTATCAACTAACCAATGTTACAAAAGAGTCAGTTGCATTTTCTGTATTAATGTATTAAGAGTCAGTTGCATTTTCTCATACCTTGAAATCTGCGTGACCTCTCTTCCTCTCGGTGACGCTCCAATATGGGCATGCAAGAGCAACACGTGCACTCTAGGGTGTGGTTTGAAGTCCTTTCGTGGGCCATATGCCTTCCCCCAATGTTGAAAGATGTCCCAAGTTTATTGACATCGGGCTGGCGTAGAGTTGATGTATTAAGTGCCCAGAAAAACCCAGAACATTTAACATGTACTGAAATGTTCTTAAATGAGTAGTCCTAGGGATCCAGCAACCAAAAGAAATGTTTAAACCCATTGGTGGAAAAAAGAATCTAAAGTAGCATTTGAGTATATTGGCATTGTGCGCTTACAGTCTGTATCGTAGTGAGACGTCATGACTCTGCCTATGGTCAAAATCCACAGTAAAAACATTTATATTTTAGAGAATACCTCTGGACCCAACAGCTAGCTGGCAGAATAAGGCACAGGATATGATTGTTAAAGCATCTCAAGCTTCAAAACTATTTTTTTATAGGTAAACAGCTAGTTTCTTCTGACCTTTTACAACCTTTCTATGACTAAATGATCGGCAATTAATTAAGAGCTCTTAACATAAGCCTTTGATGTCTTATTTGTTCCTAACTATCTCATGAACTGTTAAGCATGTCCACTTTTTTACTAATCAAAAATGAAACAGTTCGAGGAGTGAGGCACCTGGAATTGTCACAGTAGTTGCAGCATGCTAGAGAAACGTTTCAGGATTCACAGTTAACGTTTACACATCTGTGTTACGCAAAGCGGACCCTATGTACTTCTTCCACAAGTACCCTTTGCTGTTACCTGTGATTCACCTTGGACAGAAAGTGATGTTTGCCAGACTCCAAAGGTGATATTAGGACCTATAAACTACTAGCCTATCCTATCCTAAATTCAGTAGGTACAAGCTAAAGGGCCCAACCTCTGCATGTGATCTAATTTACCCATTGAACTAGTGCACTATATATGTTATTTTTTTATAAGTAAGGCTCCATATGGAATTGACGCCACTGTGCATGCTTTTACTGCATGCACCTTCCATATTTTCTGACATGTAAGAAACCAAAAGATGAGGGGTTCCTCACATTCAGTTCTGTTGCAATAGAGCAACATCCTAATTCTTGTAAATAAGGGACGATGAATGATTTATCACTTTCCATCCAACCCCACTAGTTGTTACCTCTGTTTGCATTACACTATTTTGTTTTCCAAGTGTTGCTTAGACCTGGCCCATGCCTATTGGAACCCCTCTTTGCTCAGAGTTGCAGGGTTCTTACTAGAGGTGATTGAAATATTCTGTTCCCCCAGCAGAATTGGCGGAATTGCGTTCTGTCCAAATTCCACCGATTGCGGTGTGGCATACTTTTTTTCTCGTGCGTGGCTCCAGAATGGTAAGTTGGCAACCACACATGAGATTTGGCATCCCCTAGTGCGATTTCCGATTGCTAGGAGGACATCCAGTGAGATCTTTCTAACCCAGGCGGTCACAACTGATTGCGGTTAGAAGGCTGGAGCTGGAGTATAAAGTCTACTTGCTGGGCCTCAAAATCATCTCAAACTGCACCCTCTGGCGTGCCGCGTGATTTTTCAGTGCAGGTGCTAAATCATAGCACGAGCAGTGTGACGGGCCTATTCCTGCTTGTTGGTAGAACTCCACAGAGTCTCGCGGATTTTCTATGCAACTCAGCTGAACTTCACAGAGTCAGTTTCTGCGTGTTCTGCCCACACCGCTTACCTCTTACTAGAATCAAGTAATTTAAAGAAAGGTTTTCTGACCAGAGCATTAGAACCAGATGAACCATTGGTGTGTAATGTCAGGCACGCTTGGGAGTTCTCAGGTGAACCAAAGGCTTTTACCCTACACCTTTTTTCCCAAATTAAAGTGAGCGAGAGATAAGCCGAGAGAGCTAAAAATCACCTGGAGACAGAAAGATAAAGGGACCAATGGAGACATGAAATAATAACAATGCTGAGACAGACATAAGGATAAAATGGAGTTAGAGACCAGTGGTGGTGGTGGTAGGAGGGGTGATGGTGAAATAGAGAGCGTACTCAAGAGACAGGGATGAGTCTGAGTAAGAGAAAGACTTGGATGAAAGTGAAAAAGACGGAGGAATAAAAAGAAGAGCTAAACAAATTAATAAAAGCAGAAAGCAAGCAATAAATTAGCTGAATGGAGAGAAGCAAATAGGGTTAAAACAGCGACTTTATATATATGTGAGACCCAACAATTACAGTGCCAAACTATTTTCTGTGGATTTGAAACCAACCCTTGTATTGCTTATTCAATGATAAACATCTGAATCCTTCTGTGTTTTTTGTATTTTATGTGCTCCTGTCCAGCCGGTGTAGTAGCATGTTATATTTATCTGCAGTCCCTATTGATGGGACATTAAAGCTATGCACCCTACCTTGAACAATCTAAACTATTTCGAATACTGTCTAGTCTGCATATCAAAGAAAACATGTTGGGCAAAAAACACATTTTTTCATTACTGTAATACTGAATGCATCCATTAGTTGTCTGAACATACAGCATGCCTTTCTAATGATATTTTTTCCCAAAGGAATACGTTTTGGCCCACACTGAACTGCCCACTACATTGGAAGCAGCTGAAGCTGCTATTAAAAAGCAGGAGGACTTCATGACCACAATGGATGCAAGTGAAGAAAAAATAAATGCTGTCATTGAGACGGGTAGAAGGCTGGTCAGCGATGGCAACATTAATGCAGACAAGATCCAGGAGAAAGTGGACTCAATTGACAGCAGGTAACATTTTTGATGGCACAATAGTCAGTGATGTTAACAGAAGTAAATCCAAAAGTGAGCACTTCTAATCAGAGTTCAGTCCAAGAGGGAAAGGAGGTCTTGTTAGGCTGTAATATCAAAGTTAAAATTTCAGCAGGAACAACGCAATATAAATAGAGAAATTGTCTGTGTCTGTTCTTCAAGTACATAGGAAAGGATATATTTGGGATTGTTGCCTTTTTTGAACATTGTCCCTCTGTGTAGCAAAGTGGTAGCTTCCTAGCACTCTTGCTGTGTGTTCTATAGCACAACACGCTTGAGGCTTTTCAGATCTCCTCCCCTGTGAAGCAGGCCATCTGGTCATAGCCTTAATCCTGTGGGTGTGGTGGCTTCCTCTGCTCATGCTAAGTGCCTTTCACTTTAGTATTGAAGTCAGAAATATCCATATGTGTGTTCTCAAACTACGAAAACCCTAGAGCTCCAGGTCGTTTTATGAAGAAAAGTATGTAATCAAAGTTGAGTTTTTTTGTTTTTTTTAGTATTCTGCCATCTGCTTTGGGGGTACAACATTGCACAAATGTTGGATGAGTTCAGGTATATGCTTGGTTTCTTTTATTTTCATTATTTGAAAAGGTAATGAAGGCAGTGAGTGGTAAGATGAGTATGTTTGTTGGTGGTCCTTAAAGTTTTTAGTGTGTCTTTATAAAGACAAACGTACACTTCTCAGAAGGTCAAATTGCAATTATGGCAAATTCAAACCGAAACACTAACACTTGGAAATACTGATTTGAGAAAAAGATATACAAACACAGTTACATGCCCATGCAATGTTTTAGTGTGTTCATGTCGTCTCATGGATGGATTACTCACCGGTAATCTTCATTACATCACTCTAGGTGTTCCTTATCCTATATTTTACTCTGAGGGTGAGCATCTCCTATGCATAGATGTAACTTCTTTGCTACCCCAACAAATCTTTTTTGCTCTGCCCAGTGGCTAGAAAAGTGACTTCTTACCTCTACAACTTCCTAAATAATACCAAACAAAAAAAGTACGGAGGAGGACAACCAGACCTGGACTCTCAGAGTAAGGAAGATACTGGTAAATTGAGCCATTACCTCCTTGCCAACTAACTTGTCCTAGTCCTAATCTGTGAGGATATCCAGAGGGCAGGAAACAGAGAAGGCAATCACTGCTACCCTGATAATAGGCCTGATACCCTGAACAGAAGCAGGTAAACACCATGGCAGACTAACCTGATGTGGAACCATGTCACCAAAAGGGTACTAAGCAAACTATAATACCCATCGGGAAAGGCTGAAACAGTGACAATTGAAGACAGTCTTAAGGCAACATCTACAGGAACAAATAATATCATGAATACCAAGGTACTGATCCTGACCTAAACCAAATGTGAGCGTTTTCTTAAACAGAATTCACCAGGACCAGTATATCAAAAAGACCATCACCAGGATTCTCACTGCGAGGACACCACTCTGAGCACCGAATACGAAGAAGCAGTTGGATGGCAACTCTCAGCTGAACAGCAGACTGTCCATAGTAATTAAAAGGGAAGCCACCAGAGCCTGCTTAATGTTAGACATTAAAATACAGCCCCAATCGGTCAAACCGGCGCATAGCAGCATCCCAGAAATTAAGTTGCGCACAGGTAACCCCGCACTTCGAAGGCACGAGTAGGAGAGGGTTACATATAAATAGACAACCACTACAGTCTCACAGATTGTTAGACCTAGGTGTTTCTAGACTACATAGGGTAGCCTGGCACAGAGCAGCATCAGCTAAACCCCCTCGAGGCTTTGTGTAGTGCTTACAATCTCACCCACAGTAACCCAGTGAATGACCAACCAAAATAATGACACCACACCAGTTTAGAAAAATACCGGTTCCTTTTATAAAATTCTTTGATGTATCTTTCTTTTCTTTAGAGCCGGGTTTCAGTTTCAGATCATTTAACCTTATCACATTCAATTATTGGTTCATCGCAAAATTCATTTGGCAATTTCAGTATTTCTCTACCCCCAAGTATGAAGGTCACGTTGAGAAATCCCTACAACTTAGAGTTGCAATCTCTTACATTCCCCATCTATTCGGGTTGATAATTAAACAGGCTTCTTTACAATAAATCATATCTGGTACATTACATTTCGCCAGGTGCAGCTCCCCCCGCACAGCTTCATACAATCACGATTAGGCTCTGGTGCGAGTAGTTGAATTACTGGAGAAGACAAGCAAGATATTACATCCCTGAAGAACAGCTCTCAACATCCTACGAACTTATTAAACCACTGAGCCCATCAGAGTAAACACAGGTGCTGCCAGCCTTTCGGATATCGTGTTCACCATCAATCACCTTTTGTTCCCCCAGAACTCTCTGGTGATCCCCACTTGGTTCGCTACCTCCCGTTTCCCTGAAGCCCCTCGGCTTCCAGCTTACTCTCCCTCACAAGTTCCGTTATGGGCAGGTAGTTTCTCACATGGATCACCCCCTCACTGAGAGGATTGTCTCGGGTTTGCTATATCTCCTAAATGAGTGTCACACAGGTAATTTGCTGTCTCCTTACGTGTCCCCGGTTGTTCAGCTACTTGGGGTAAGTTCCGGCAGGGACTCGTTTGCTCCTCCCCGCCCGACCACTCTCCCACGCTTACTTGTGGTGTCTTGGCTTCTCTGCCCACTTGTGCTGCGTTATACGAGTGTCGGCGGCCACTGTCTCTCCCTTGAACCGCTGCTCCGTTACCGCTGCCTCAGTCCGCCGCTTCGAGCCGCTTCCTGATCCTCGCAGACGCTCTCCTCAGGCACGAAGGCTCCGCCCCCGTCCGGCCTCCTCCTGCAGTTTCCCCGCCTCTTCCGACGCTACCTCAGGTTCCTCCGGATGGCAACACGGTTCAGCTGGGCTCTTCCTCCTCTTCCGATCCCACGACAGGGATCCCACACGGCAGTGGCGCTTCCTTCGGGTAAGGTCAACAGCCGGTTCCGCCGCTTCTCTTCACAATGTGGACTCTGGGCTCATGTGCTGCAGTCGCGGCAGTTTTAACTCCTTGACCCCGGATTCCTTTACCATTCAGAGTGTCACTGTGTCCAGGTTCGCTTCCACTGCACACGTGCCTTCAGGGCAGGACTTCACAGGTCACTTGAGAGCCACGCTGCGAGAGTCACTGATGGTTATAAAACTTGCCACGGAGTCTTCTGTTTCTTAATATGGTTGCTGTGGCAGTGGGGTTTGGTCAGCCTATGAGGGGTCACTTCCCAGTAGAGCAACAGCTGGCCCCAAAGGTCGATCTTGTCACTACTAGTGTGATATCCTCCTCCTCAAGTCGCCTCTCTCCGCACTGGTCAATTCCAATATTGTCCCAAAATGGCTCCCTGGTCACTGGCCTTTTATAGGCTGGCCTCAGACCCCTGGAAGCTGCTAGTTGGTTCTGGAACCTTCCTCATGCTAGCCTATGGGTCTGCCACCCTTAGGTGACCGTTATGGCAGTTAGTAGCCACCATTTTAGGAATCATGTTCTAACAGTTGCTTTCTGTGAGGAAAACTAGGCCTTGGTAAAACAATAGGCCCAAGAAACACCTAGCCCCCACGAGAACACTGGAAAAATTCTGGTGGACATTAAAAAAAGAAAATACATAACTGGATTCACTGGAATGCCAAAGGGGACAAAATAAAAAATAATTGTGAGGGAACTCACAGGGGCAGACAGGTCTAACACGCGTCCCCCCCAGCTGAAAGTGGGGAGAGCTACCCAACCCCTTGGGAGTTCTCATCACTAAGGCGGAAATACCTAGAGAGACCGTCTGCATTGGCGTGGTCCACTCCAGGCCGATGTTCCACCCGGAAGTCCATTCCCTGTAGGGAGATGGACCATCTCAACAACTTGGGATTCTCCCCCTTCATCTGCATCAGCCAACGAAGGGGTCGGTGGTCGGTCTGAACCAGGAAGTGCGAGCCAAACAGGTATGGACGCAACTTCTTCAGAGCCCAAACCACCGCAAAGGCTTCCTGCTCTATAGTACTCCACCTCTGTTCCCTGGGGAGTAGTCTCCTGGATAGGAAGACCACGGGTTGATCCAAGCCCTCATCATTTAGTTGCGATAACACTGCCCCAATGCCATGTTCTGATGCATCTGTTTGGACAATGAACTCTCTGGAAAAATCAGGAGCCCTAAGTATTGGAGCAGTACACAATGCTTGTTTTAAAGTCACGAAGGCTCGCTGACAAGCCTCCGTCCAGACTACCCGTCGAGGTTGTTTCTTGGAGGTAAGTTCAGTGAGGGGTGCCACAATGGTGCCATACCCCTTCACGAAACGACGGTAGTAACCAGTGAGGCCCAGGAAGGCTCGGACCTCAGTTTGGGTCTTGGGGGGCTCCCAGGCCATGATAGCCTCGATCTTCGCCTGGAGGGGCTGCACCGTCCCTCTGCCCACCAAGTGGCCTAGGTACACCACCGACCCCTGACCGATCTGACACTTGCTGGCCTTGATTGTCAAGCCAGCCTGTTGCGGGGCCTGGAGAACAGCTTGCAAGTGTTGCAAATGATCCTCCCAGCTACTACTGAAGACAGCAATGTCATCCAGATAAGCAGCAGAAAAAGCTTCCATACCAGAAAGGACCTTGTTCACCAGCCGCTGAAAAGTGGCAGGGGCGTTCTTGAGCCCAAAGGGCATCACGCAGAACTGGTAGTGACCCTGAGGCGTGGAGAAGGCTGACCTTTCCTTTGCTCCATCAGTAAGGGAAATCTGCCAGTACCCGGAAGTAAGGTCAAAGGTACTTAAGTATTGGGCAGCTCCCAGCCGGTCAATAAGTTCATCCGCCCTGGGGATCGGATGAGCATCAGTCTTTGTTACTGAATTTAGTCCTCGGTAATCCACACAGAATCTTAATTCAGGTGTGGCGCCCGGTGGGGCAGCTTTTGGTACCAAAACGACCGGACTGGACCAAGGGCTATTGGAAGATTCAATCACTCCTAGCTTCAACATCTTGGCTGCTTCACCATGGATGCTGGCCTTCACCTTGTCTGACAGCCGGTAGATCTTAGACTTCACAGGTGGGCTGTCTCCTGTGTCCACATCATGGGTACACAGGTGGGTCCTTCCCGGGACAAGGGAGAACAGTGAGGAAAATTGCTCCAGGATCTGGCGGCAATCTCTCTGCTGTTCAGGAGTCAGGGATGGTGAGAGAATCACTCCCTCCACCGACCCATCCTTTTCCTGAGACGAGAAAAGATCAGGGAGAGGCTCGCTTTCCTCTTCCTCTGCTCCATCGGTCACCATCATCAAGACGACCTCGGGCCTCTCATGGTGTGGCTTGAGGCGATTGGCATGAAGCACCCGGTGGGGCTGTCTCGGGGTCTTAAGGTCCACCAAGTAAGTGGCCTTACCCTTTTTCTCCAATACCTCAAAGGGGCCTGTCCAACGATCCTGGAGGGCATTTAGCTCTCCAGGTTCCATAACCCACACTTTTTGTCCAGGCTCCAGTTCCACTGGGTGAGCATTGTGGTCATAGCACTCCTTCCTTACTGCTTGGCTGGCTTCCAAGTTGTCAGAAGCTTGCTTCCACAACTTGGCCATTTGGCTCCGGAAGGCCAGCATGTAGCTCACCACTTCCTGGGGAAGCTTCCAGGGAGTCTTTTCCCATCCGTCCTTCACCAGGCTGAGAGGACCCCGTACTGGGTGCCCATACAGAAGTTCGAAGGGGCTGAAGCCCACTCCCTTCTGTGGCACTTCCCTGTAGGATAACAAGAGACATGGTAGGAGGACGTCCCATTTCCTCCGCAGGCTGTCAGGCAGACTTCTTATCATGCCTTTCAAGGTCTTATTAAACCTTTCCACAAGACCATTGGTCTGTGGGTGATAAGGAGTGGTAAACCGGTAGGTAACACCACACTCCTTCCACATAGCCCGCATATAAGCTGATAGGAAGTTGGTCCCCCTGTCGGACACAACCTCCTTGGGGAAACCCACTCGGGTGAAGATCCCCATCAGAGCCCTTGCCACTGCAGGTGCAGTAATGGTCCTCAGAGGAATTGCCTCTGGGTACCTTGTGGCATGATCCACTAGAACCAGGATGAACCTGTGACCAGCTGAAGTCGGTGGATCTAATGGCCCTACAATGTCGATGCCCACCCTTTCAAAGGGGGTGCTAACGACTGGAAGTGGTTCCAGGGGAGCTTTTAGCTTCACCCCTGTTTTCCCACTGGCTTGGCAAGACACACACGTCCGACAGTAGGTATCAGACGCCACTCTCATCCGAGGCCAGTAAAAGTGGGGGACAAGCCGGGCAAAGGTCTTGTCCTGACCCAAGAGACCTGCCAAGGGTATCTCGTGAGCCAGTTCTAGAAGAAAGGCTCTAAAACATTGAGGGACCACCAAGGCCCTGGATGAACCATGTCCGGGTGCCTTGGGCTCACTGTAGAGGAGTCCATCCTCCCAGTAAATCTGGTAGTTCCCTACAACGTTCCCTGCTGCCTGGGCTTTGGCCTGTTGCCGCAGCCCCTCAAGAGTAGGACACTTCTTCTGAGCTTTGCAGAATTCCTCCCTGGAAGGACCTCCCTCCACATGCCATTCAGCAGGGATGGGTAGGTTCTTCAAGGAAGTAACATTCTCCTCCGTGGACTTGAGATCCACCTTCGCAGGTGGCCTATCTATCTCACGAGGTAGAGATGTGGAGGCAGGTTCCTCCTGCCTACTGTCCTTCTCTTCTCTGGCAGCTGGCTGGGCCATTGTTCCAGGCTCCAGCGTAAGCGAACTCCCCCTCCGGGTAGTCGCGGACCTTGTGCTGACACAGGCCCAGTCAGGTGTACCCAGCATCTCAGAATGAGTCCGGTATTCCACCTCCCTCCAAGCATTGTGCTCCATGTCATTCCCCAGCAGACAATCAACTGGCACGGCAGGGCTTACGGCAACTCGAAGTGAACCTGCAACCCCTTCCCACTCAAAGGGAACCTCGGCCACGGGGTAGTGGCCCATTCTGCCGTCAGCCATCGCGGCGGGGTGGAGTACATTGGGAATCACCTGCTCTGGAGACACCAGTTGACTTCTCACCATAGTCATACTGGCTCCTGTATCTCTCAGAGCTTCCCCTCTCTGGCCATTGATGGTGATCCACTGCCCATACTTGGTAGTATTTGGGGGAACCTGAATCTTAGGAACCATCTCCCGTTCTCCCAGGGACACTAAGGTGACACCCGCCCACTCACCCCCCTTATCTAAGGGCAACTCCTCCCCGAGCGCTACACTGGCTACTCCTGGGGCTTTACCTCCGGTGGGAGGGGGTGGTCTCTTTGGGCATCTGACATCTCCCTTATAATGTCCAACACCACCACACTCAAAGCAGTGGACAACCCTTGGCTGCTGGCTTTGGCCAGGATGAGGGTTTCTGGGCGGGTTAGCCTTAGGGGTGAAACCTGTTCCCTTTACCTGGAAACTGTTTTGGCGACCTTTAGAGAACTCCCGCTTTTTATCTCCCCCCTCTTTCTTCTGGGGTTGCCCTGTCCGGCCCTTTGGGAATCCCCTCCAGTCCCCTTCGAGGACACCCGGGTACTAGCCCAGATGTCCGCCTCCTCAGCAAGCTTCCTGGGGCTGGTCAGCTTGCTGTCCACCAGGTGTTGTCGCAGCTCGGGAAAGCATTTCTCGAGTAGGTGTTCCTTGAGTATGAGGTCATATAAACCTTCATAGTCCCCTACCTCGCTGCCTTTCACCCAACCCTCCAATGCCTTTCTTGCATAGTCCAGGAAATCCACCCAGTTCTGGGTGCTTAACTTGTGGCTCCCCCTGAACGTTTGGCGATACTTCTCCGGGGTTAGCCCAAACTTTTTGATTAACGCCATCTTCATGGTGGGGTAGTGGGTCTGCTTCTCTTGTTCTAGTGCCAATAATGTATCCCGACCAGTGGGAGGCATATACTTATATAATCCACCCCCCAGTGTTTCTCCTGAATCCCATGGGCACTTAAGGAGACCTCATAGGCAGCCAGCCACTTGGCTATGTCATCCCCTTGGCTGTAGCTGGCAACTATGTCTTTAGGTAGGTAGGGTCTGGATTCCCTGGTTAATTCTTTGATTTCGCTGCCACCATTTGGAGTGTTGTTAGGGGCCTGGAATTCGAGTTCTCGTAGCTTGAACTCATGTTCCAACCTCCTCCCCTCCCTCCTTTCTTCCAACTCCATTTTTGCTATTTCCCACCTTAACAGTCTTTCCTCTCTCCTGTCAGCTAACTCGGTTTCTGACAACCCTCTCGATGACACACTGCTGCCCTCTCTTGAGGTTGCCTTGGGGCTGATTGACATCTCACCCACCCCCGGGGGACATTCCGCAGTCCTATCAATGACAGTACCTCTGTCCGATTCCTCCTCCTCTACAGTTCCCTCCGTGTGCGCTTCCACCCAGGCTCGCAGACTAGTACGGAGCTCTTCTCTTTTGGCCCCTCGCCTAACGAACACTCCCCTTTCCTGACAGAAATCCTTGAGCTGTGCCACAGTTTAGGTCTCCAGCTCTGACATTTCGAATTCCATCTTGTCAGTGAAAAGTGTGGACAACCACCCCGAAGTAAGTTACAAGGATAGGAAACTCTGAGGGTCACCTCCACCCACCACCAGGAGTAAATTTGGAAAAAACAAAAGTAGTAATTAGGAAGTCCGCCAGGAGAAAACTCCAGGTGTAGGCCTGTGGTAAGCTCTGTGTTACTAATAAGTGGTTGTAAGCACAAACCCGTTATCCCACCGCTGAAGCTCCAATTATGTTAGACCTAGGTTTTTCTAGACTACATAGGGTAGCCTGGCACAGAGCAGCATCAGCTAAACCCCCTCGAGGCTTTGTGTAGTGCTTACAATCTCACCCACAGTAACCCAGTGAATGACCAACCAAAATAATGACACCACACCAGTTTAGAAAAATACCGGTTCCTTTTATAAAATTCTTTGATGTATCTTTCTTTTCTTGATAGCCGGGTTTCAGTTTCAGATCATTTAACCTTATCACATTCAATTATTGGTTCATCGCAAAATTCATTTGGCATTTTCAGTATTTCTCTACCCCCAAGTATGAAGGTCACGTTGAGAAATCCCTACAACTTAGAGTTGCAATCTCTTACATTCCCCATCTATTCGGGTTGATAATTACACAGGCTTCTTTACAATAAATCATATCTGGTACATTACATTTCGCCAGGTGCAGCTCCCCCCGCACAGCTTCATACAATCACGATTAGGCTCTGGTGCGAGTAGTTGAATTACTGGAGAAGACAAGCAAGATATTACATCCCTGAAGAACAGCTCTCAACACCCTACGAACTTATTAAACCACTGAGCCCATCAGAGTAAACACGGGTGCTGCCAGCCTTTCGGATATCGTGTCCTCCACCCTCCAGGATGTTCACCACCAATCACCTTTTGTTCCCCCAGAACTCTCTGGTGATCCCCACTTGGTTCGCTACCTCCCGTTTCCCTGAAGCCCCTCGGCTTCCAGCTTACTCTCCCTCACAAGTTCCGTTATGGGCAGGTAGTTTCTCACATGGATCACCCCCTCACTAAGAGGATTGTCTCGGGTTTGCTATATCTCCTAAATGAGTGTCACACAGGTAATTTGCTGTCTCCTTACGTGTCCCCGGTTGTTCAGCTACTTGGGGTAAGTTCCAGCAGGGACTCGTTTGCTCCTCCCCGCCCGACCACTCTCCCACGCTTACTTGTGGTGTCTTGGCTTCTCTGCCCACTTGTGCTGCGTTATACGAGTGTCGGCGGCCACTGTCTCTCCCTTGAACCGCTGCTCCGTTACCGCTGCCTCAGTCCGCCGCTTCCTGATCCTCGCAGACGCTCTCCTCAGGCACGAAGGCTCCGCCCCCGTCCGGCCTCCTCCTGCAGTCTCCCCGCCTCTTCCGACTCTACCTCAGGTTCCTCCGGATGGCAACACGGTTCAGCTGGGCTCTTCCTCCTCTTCCGATCCCACGACAGGGATCCCACACGGCAGTGGCGCTTCCTTCGGGTAAGGTCAACAGCCGGTTCCGCCGCTTCTCTTCACAATGTGGACTCCGGGCTCATGTGCTGCAGTCGCGGCAGTTTTAACTCCTTGACCCCTGATTCCTTTACCATTCAGAGTGTCACTGTGTCCAGGTTCGCTTCCACTGCACACGTGCCTTCAGGGCAGGACTTCACAGGTCACTTGAGAGCCACGCTGCGAGAGTCACTGATGGTTTTAAAACTTGCCACGGAGTCTTCTGTTTGTGGTATATAAATAAATAATACCGGATCTAGGTTTTACTGGACATAGCAATAACAGATAGCTCAATAAATAAGAGTCAAGATTCGAGGTAGTAGGAGTTTGCAGGTTTAATACAGCATAAAGGACAGGAACAGGACAACCTGCACGGGAACAGGATGGCAGGGCCTGACAGGGGGGCCCCGACAGCTGTCGGGCAGGATCTGGAATGAGCGCGCTAACTTTAATAACAATACACAAGCATATATACTAAAACAGTTGCAATTGCAATACATACAATAGGCGGAGCAGTGGGTGTGGTCAATAGCAGTCGCGAAAGATAAGGGTGAAAGTAGGTGTAACAGGAGGCGTATACATAGACATGTGATGTAAACGTAACAGAATATGTCATAAATGGGGCGGAAACATGGAGGGGGCTACCTAAGGAGCCGGGACCTCTAACCTAATGGTGCGCGCAAACTGACAATGACGTGTTACTAGGAGAAGCTGGGGGCTATGAACTCTGCGCTAGGAGTAGAGACTGAAGTCTGGAGAGTCAGGGCGACATGTACCTAAACCCTATCTAGTATCTAATGTTTAGAGGACATGTTGATATAAACTAAGAGTCAGGAGGGGAGAGGCTAACAGACTCTAAGACTGGAGCATGCATTATTCTACATGTAGTGCGTGATGAAGAATATTAAATGACCATAAATACAGTATTTCTCCTACATGGAGACGTAAAGGCTAGACAATGACGGAAACTATTGATGCGATTCAGTAGCTTAGGAATGCAGAGAAGGAGGGCTGGACTGATAACTAGAATCATAACATACTCTTGGCAGACTCAGAGGCAGAGCCAGGCTGAGCCGGGCACTGTGAGGCAGGAAGTAAGTGAAGGGTCGAGGATACAGGTGGGGGCTGTATCGCTCCTCAGTGAGGGTTCAGGAGACAGGAGCTGAATCTGGTGTCCGGGCCCTTTTGAGGCCTAGAAACGGGGACTTTACAATGAAATAACGTGCACACTGAGAAACGTGGCAACGTAACTTTACATAGGCCTGATACTCGTAGTTTTCACGAGAACTGGGAACTGGCATACTAGAGATGGACACAGCTGTAATTGCGTCTTTAATCAAACATGGGGAATACATATGCATATTAATCATGCACACATAACATAAGATGGGGAACACGTAGGGACACAGAACATGGCAAAATTTACTTTTCCACATTCCCTCCTTGTCACTACGTTTCCATCAGGAAACATCAATATTCATGATACCATCTATCATTTCATACAGTATCATTTGCTCGTCTCGAATTGTCTTGGAACGGGATTTAGAACGGGACTTGGGACTAGGAATACAAGAGGTAGCACAAATGCCACAAATCGCAGGGCCACATTGTATACAGAGGCAGCAACTGAATATGATCGCTACTGCAATACCTAGAAATGACAATACTTTCCATCCCCAGGCGGAAATTATATTCCAGAACCAACCGGACCATGTCCAGGTGCCTGGATCTTGGTGTAACATATGGGCAATATTATGGAGTCTGGTAATAGCTGAATAAACAGACGGCGCGTTATTTGGAATGAAAATGCAGCAACTAGATCCGATGACTCTACAAGCCCCGCCCCTATCGGCCAGTATGACGTCAAGGACGAGACGATTCTGGAGCACGACAATTCTCATAAAGGATTGTTCTTCGGTTAAATTACTTAGAGCAGAAGTAGTCTCAGTCACTACTGCTTCAAGGGTTCTCGTTAATCTACGTATCAGTTTACTATTTACAACAGTACCTAAATAGGGGAAGACACCTTTATTGATATCTATGTATTGTTCTAGAGCAGTTTCAGTATAATCGACAATCGGGAGGTCTCTCTTGTGTCTAGTATGTACTAGGTGGGAATTCCTATGGTAGTCAGGTGGGGCTAGAAAAACTGGTGGCAGTAGGAAGGCAATGTAACAGGTACCCTCCCAATCGAGGGGCAGACGAACATATGCGGTCTGACCACAAACAAAATAAGAATGACGTGAAGCTTTAAAAATAGATTTCCTACTGTCACTATACTTGACAATAGTAGTACAATCACTATGTCCTACATGTACGGAACCATTCTTTCGGACACATAATTCACCTTTGACTGGTAATACTGATATAGCAGGTAAGTCTGGAGTAGTATCAGACTGAACATTCAGGACCATGAAATTCGAAGAATAATTACCCAAATTATAAACTTCATTTTCTAGATCAACCCTGTTCTGTGGGGAAGACCTTGCTTGTCTGGAAAACATGTACTGTTAAGAAAAGACATATCTGTTGAGGATGACGTTAACGTGGACCATGCTCCACACGAACCATTATGTGAAAATGGATAAGGAAAGAGTGGCAGAACTCCCTTCGGTGTCTGGAAAGGGGGGAGTCGACCACACACCCAACAATTAGTGGCATTGCTGGTCTGGTGTGAATAATGTAACATGCGGATAAAGGAATTATTACGCATAGCGAGACGATATGAGAGTTCATGAGGAGGCAGATCACTAAACGTGTGCTCTACTGTAGCAATAGCAGACTTATTTACATGAGAAACTGGAAAACACAAATAAAAAGCATAACTGGTGCAGGTAGTCATAAGGCCGAAAAACAATATGAAACTTAGAAAAACGATACATCGGATTGAGTTTTGACTAACTCTCTCACTATGGGGGTCTATTATATACATGTCAGAAACCGGTCTAACCGTTTCACCTAGGGGAGGACTTAGACAATCAAACTGGCTGACTTATTTTACTAGACCTTAATTTGAGCTTATACTCCTGTTGCGGAGTTTTCTCTAACAGGGAGGGTTCAGTATCATTGTCTTTTGCGGGACAGTCCTTAAGAATAGTACTTTGGCAG
This sequence comes from Lissotriton helveticus, assembly GCF_964261635.1. Lineage (NCBI taxonomy): Eukaryota > Metazoa > Chordata > Amphibia > Caudata > Salamandridae > Lissotriton > Lissotriton helveticus. The sequence goes on from NC_136067.1 coordinate 1,640,085,443, forward strand.
TCTTTAAGATCCTCGGAAATGTTCTTAGAAACAGGCTTTAGTCCAAAAAATCTTTTCACATGTGACAGGTGGACCCAGCCCTTCCTGCCTTCCAGCTTGACGGCAGTACGGGTGGCCAGGAGGACCTGTTTGGGCTCCTTCCAGCGGGGCTCCAGCGGACTTGAACGATCAAAGTTCCTCACGAGAACCATGCATCCGGGAACGATTTCATGCGGTGCCACCTCGGTATTGTCTGGAAATGCGGCAGCAACCTGTGAACGACAAGAGTGTAGGGCAGACATCAAGGAAGCTAGGTAATCTGTCAGCATATTACTTGAAACATCTGTAATACTTCGAGGTCTAGGTGTACCCCACATGTTAGGGGGGCGGCCGAATACGACCTCATACGGGGACAGACCTGATCTGGAGTGTGCGACCATGCGCATATAAAATAAAGCGACTGGCAGAGCTACTATCCAGTCTACACCTTTCTCTTTACATATTTTAGCAATACGGATTTTCAGGGTCTGATTATGTCTCTCTACTAGACCAGCTGCTTCAGGATGGCGTACACAATGGAACTTCCACTGGTACCCTAACAACAGGGAAATGTGTTTCATAAGCTCGGATGAGAATGGCTGGCCGTTATCAGAATATACGACTCTAGGGAGTCCATAACGGGGGAAGAATTCACGAACCAACTGCTTGGCAGTGGTCGCGGCTGTGTAATCTGGGACCGGATATGCTTCTGTCCACCTGGACAAAGCGCATACAACTACAAGGACATACTTGAAACCTCGACATCGCTCCATCTGAATATAATCCATTTGGAGGACTTCAAAAGGGTGGTCAGGGGGCTGGAAACCACCTTGTTCCACCGGGACACTTTTACCTGGATTAAACTGGCAACATATCATACAGGTACGGACTTTCTGCTTGGCTGCAGCTCGTAAATGCTTGTTGAACCAAATGTTCTGGATACTGTCTAACATAGCTTTTTCTCCTAAATGTGCTGGACTATGTGCGGTATTGATAATGACTTGAACCATTGAGTCGGGGAGAAACCATGTGGCTTTACCCTTCGTTACCCATCCCTGATCTGTCTGGACCCCTCCTTGTTCGGACCATTTCTTGATTTCATCGGGAGTAGCATGTGACTGGATATCTATGACATCTTGAGTAGGGTCCTTAACTGTCATACATGTAGTCGGATCTGGAATATGTGTCGGGTTAACTGAAATGTCTGGAGTCTGTGCTGTAAGCTTGGCTGTGCGATCTGCTAGATCATTACCTTGGGAAATAGTGTCAGTAACTTTCGTATGTGCTTTGCATTTCATGATAGCAATAGATGTCGGTAAATGTATGGCATCTAACAGAGCTTGAATAAGGAGACCATGCTGAATCTTGGTTCCATGAGAAGTCATGAAACCTCTCTCCTGCCAGAGCACTCCAAAGTCGTGTACGACTCCAAATGCGTAACGTGAATCTGTGTAAACATTAACTTTCAGGTTCTTGGCGTGTATGCAGGCTTGAGTCAGAGCAACTAGCTCTGCTGCTTGAGCAGACAGGATGTCAATACGGTGTGTTTCTATAACTTCAGTGTCAGTAGTCACTGCATACGCGGCTACTAGTTCTCCTGTACTTGTTCTCATACATGAACCATCCACATAAAGTGTCAGGTCGGGATCTGGTAATGGAATATCTGTCAGATCTTGTCTTGGCTTAGTCATAATATTAACTACTTCCACACAGTCGTGTGTGGCAGGATTCGAATTAACTGACGGTAACAGTGTAGCAGGATTTAGAACGTTGCAGCGTCTGATTTCTATGTGTGGCTGGAACAGTGTCAGTTCATAACCTGTTAAACGTGCAATTGTCAAGTGCTGAGTCTGTGTTCGGTTTAAAAGAACTTCCACGGAGTGTGGAACTTGTACTGTCAAAGAGTGTCCTAATACTATGGAATCACTTTGTCTGATAGCTAGTGCTGTGGCTGCAACTGACTTGAGGCACGCAGGCAGAGCCTGGGCTACAGGATCTAGTGTGCTCGAAAAATAAGCACAGGGCTTGTACTGTCCTGCTTGATCTTGTGTGAGAACAGATAATGCTGTACCTTCGCGTTCTGTGACGAAAAGTGTAAAAGGCTTACTGTAGTTCGGTGTAGCTAGAACTGGAGCTTGGCATAAAGCTTTCTTTAACTCATTGAAACTAAGTGTATGTTCAGATGTCCAAGGGAGGACAGTCGATAGGGCTGCCTCCTGTGTCGTTAACTGTATCAGTGGCTTAGCTAGAAATGCATACTGAGGAATCCATTGTCTGCAGTAAGAAGTAAGGCCGATAAAAGCACGTACCTCCTTCTGTGTCTTGGGCTGTGGAAGACTCGCTATTAACTGGATACGGTCTGGTGTCAACTGCCTACCCCACTTGGACAGTAAGTGGCCTAAGTAGATCACTTGCTGTACACAGAATTGAAGCTTCGAAGGGGACACCTTGTGCCCCATCTCGGCAAGGAAATACAAGACTGTAAGTGATGCTCGCTCGCAAGCACGTTCAGAACGGGCTGTGATCAGTAGATCATCGACATACTGGAGCAGGGCAGTGTCAGTTGGCATGTGAATGTTGTCTAGTTGTCTCTTAAGTGCTTGACTGTAAATACTAGGGCTTTCTGTGAAACCTTGAGGAGCTCGTGTGAACATATAGCTTCTTCCATTTAAACAAAATCCGAAAAGAAACTGGCTGTCTGGATGAATGGGGACACTGAAAAACGCGTTCTTGAGGTCTATGACTGAAAAAAATGAGGCTTCGGAATCAATGGCTGTCAATAGGGAAGAGATATCTGGGACAACTGGGTACTGGGGAATAATACATTTATTGAGTTCTCGAAGGTCAATCACTAATCGATATACTGGGGGTGCATTTGGATCAGTACGTTTCATGACTGGAATGATCGGAGAATTACATACATTGGAGTCAGTTTCTACAACTACTCCTTGAGCGATGAGCTCGTCAATAATTTTGGATAAGGCTGTTACAGCCTCAGGTGGCAGTCTGTACTGTCTGATTCGTGGTAACACTACACCTGGCTTGAGAGTCACACGATGGGGTGTGATTTGCATATAACCTACATCAGTTGGACCTTGCGCCCATAGATGCTGCGGAACATTAGACAATCTCGGATCAAAATCTCGTAATACATAGTGACCCTTGAAGTCACGTAGAAACAATCGTATTCCCTCTGGGGAGCAGCAAATAACTGCACCTAATTCTTTCAGTGTTTTAATACCTAACAGATTTTCTGGACATGACTTCGTAAGTAACAGATCAGTAGTGCGGGACAATGGACCTACTTCTAGAGTAACTGGCTTAGATATCTCGTTTACAATAGGCTTTCCTGAAAATCCAAGGGAAACATTTCTAGAGCCTGAGAGCGGAGCCCCTGGAACTTCGGCGTGACTGATGGTCGTCCTACTTGCCCCTGTATCAATCAGAAACTTTCTGTCTTTCCCTAGTACTTGACTATGAACATAGGGACCCTCTTGATCTACAGGAATCTCGATGAGAGGCAAGCCTACCTCCCTCTCTAGGCTGTTTCATGAGTACTGTTGGTACTCTGGATACTCAGACTGTGCATACTGGTACATCTGCTGTGTAACATGCTGTGTTGCAGCAATAGGCTGCGGTGCTGAACCTGTCTGTTGTGCATTCTGTGGCTGAGAAGTCTGTGAAACTTGTTCTTGTCTAGGCGGACGTGGTCTTTCTTTAGTCTTACCAGTAGCTATATTGTGTTTCAGAACTGCACACTCGTTTATAAAATGACCTGGCTGTTTACAATAATTGCATGTCCCTTTAACGGGAACTGCAGGATGACTGGCTTGATTCGTACCCCTCTTCTGACTGTCTTGTGGAACAGATTGTGCAACTAGTACTTTCATTTTCGTGTCTTTCATACGTTTTCTCTCATGATCTTGCTCTTCTCTGATTCTATTCTGGTGATACTGAAGCATCTGTAACATTTGGGACGGGGTATTAGCTTGCCACGTACTTTCGACTTTCAAAACTCGATTCTTAACTTGTGGACTTGAATTCTCTACTAGTTTAGTAACAAAAAGATGAGGGTATGACTCGCTACTTGTCTTGAGGCCACTGTTAATACTAAAGCATTTCTCAAATCTAGAATAAAAATCACTAGTGTCTTCGTCTTGTTTCTGTTTACAGGCTGAGATTGCATCCCAGTCTTCCTTTTTAGTGGCTAATAATCTGGGCAAAACTTGTATCAATAATTCAGGTAATTCTTTACATTTCTCTCCAAGACCGGTACCTGGTACTCGTATCTTATCTTCAGCTTCTAGAACTGCCCAATCGATCTTTTTCTCTCCCACCTCCCATTCTTTTTCCTTGAGTTTCTCGTATACCCCTGCGGGCAACAGGACCTTTAACATTTTAATAATATCTGGATACGTGTATTCTCCCATACGGAGCATGTCTTTTAATTCTCGGTGGAACCCTGCTGGATCTTTGTCATGACAGGGAATTAATTTCTTCATCTCTAAGAGTTCCATCTTTGTAATCGGGGTGTAAACAAATACTCTTTGCATTTCACCATCTGTTGTCCTGACTGGGTGTACTTCTCGTAACGGATTCTGTCTGTCTATGTAAAAGGGTTTTACTTTCTGGGGGTGAGACATGAACAAAATGCGGGTTCAGGAACGTTCTATATTTGTGGCGCTGTTCTAGGATGACGCTAATTAAATCGGTACCTAGACCTTTCCATCTATACTGGAGTAACTCGTTCAGGACATCATGTAACGGACCTGGATCAGAATGTTGACCCTCATACAGAGTAATGAGGTGCTGGATCATATACATACCCACCAGTCGCTGCTCGGCTGGGGGCAGTTTCAGAAACATGTGTGCCACTATTTCATCTGGAAAAGTGGTAGAATCAGTAATCCATCGGACTGCTGATCGGACTAGTTCTTGTTCATGCATAGTACTTAGCTCACTATAACCAATTCGTGATTTCAGAATATGATCGGTAGCTTGAAATACTTGTTCTAGAGAACCTTGCTCTGGTGCTGGATGAGGAACAGTTTTCTTGTAGTCTAGACGTGAATGTCGGTCTGGAAATCTAGATTTTCCTACATACGCTATTCTGGCGGGATTCTCGTCCTCTACCTCTTCTGTAGAAGAGTCATTTTCTTTCTCGCTTACTTGTGCTGCTTTACGTTGTTCGTGTAACTTTATTATTTCTTTACGGATTTTCTTGTACATACTCTCTATACTACTGATGGTTCTGTGCTTACCCTCGGCTATATTATCACTCCACCTTGTCAGGATTCTCATTTCGGCCGGATCTTTGGTCGGATAATCTTGTTCTCTTATTAAACAATTAATCAGAAACTTTAATAACATGAGCTGGATCTCAGCTTTCCTTTGAGACATGGCTTCGCCAATACTTTCTGGATCATCCCCCTGTACGGATGAAACGATATATTCTGTCTAGATCTTCTTTCATATTCGGTAGGGTATCCAAATACCCGGTCACCCGTCTTACACGGATGGAATATATAACCGTACTATCATCACCTGCAACTGGATCATAGCGGCATTCAGTAAGGGCTCGTCGGATTTCTGCAACGGACTTGTATTTGGGCGTACGCTGTAACGCACATTCATGTAACTCGACCAACGTTACACGTTGGTGTGGCGGCGGGGTACCAGGAGGACCTCCTCCTGCGGCCCCTAAACTGGAATCGTCGACTGATACTCTTCGTGTTGGCGCGGCGGGAAATTGTAATGTGGGCTGGACCGGGGGTACCGTAGCAGGTACTCCGGTGACTGGAGGAGCAGGATTTACATTATTTACAGGAGCTGGCGGAACAGGATTTGCATATTCTGGGACTGTGTCGTCCAAATAGGACGAAATAAAAATATCAGCTGCGGTCGGTTTGTGACGTAGCTTGGTCGGAACTAAGGGTGGCGGAAAATTACTGGATGCCTCCGGGGTTGCTTTTGGCAAGCCCTCGGCAAGGAGAGGATACATACCCTTAATAAGGGCATGCCTCTGTCTGTCTGACTGTTCGGTTTTGACTCGTTCACCTATCTCGATTAGTTCCCTTTCTTGGGCTCGTTCTAAGGATTCTCTACTTAATTCTGACTTTCTGATTTCTTTTTCGGTTCTTTTATGAGATTCTTTGCGCCATAACTCGATGGCATCTTTCTGTGACTGTCTGGCTTTCTTTTTCCATAATGCTTCTTCTACTCGCATGATGCACTCGGCATCCCATGTGCCTGATACAGGCCATCTATACTTTTCTTCTAACTCTTTGGTATACTCTACCCATAAATCTAGATACAATATGGCACTTATGCCATGCTTCTGATACATAAAATGACCTGGACTGTCCCTAGGCGGGACAGGAACTGCTGCTTCTAGCAGACCTTTTCTGGTTTTTAACTGACGTAGCTTAGAAAATAAGGGCATGACTGAACTGTAACCTAGACACAATACGTAATTACAATACACAATAAACACGATAATTACTCCACATTCATACCACGACATTAAAATACATGAAGAACATTTAAAATAACAGTTCGAACAGAATACTACCTGGAATACGGAAAACAGAATACATGAATTTTCTCGAGAACAGAACTGACTAGAACAGAAACTAGATGCACTGCTAAAACAGTACGAAACTTACCGGTCTCATAAAGAGACACGTCAGGACCCGCATCCACCGAAGTGGACACTTCGTTTTGGGATCTGTGTACCACCAAACCCCACGGACCAGAGACAATTAGATTGACCCTGTCTAGATACTACCCCAGCAACGGTACTCACCGGGCAGCAAGAACGGAAGGCCTCGGACTGGACTGGACTGCTTCGACGCCGGACGGACGAACTTCGGACTTCTGTTACGGGTGGGCCTCCGGATACCTCGGACCTTGGACTCTCGGCTTGGGCTCTGGTCGGGACTCGCCGCGTTCCTCCACCGCCTCGTCTGGATGCTGGACCGCCACCTCCGTCTCCTCCGTGGGCCTGAGGGATACTTGAAGCAGAAATATCTGCACGTGCACGGTATGGTTCCGTCACGGCTGCAGAGGGTCAGGGGGCCGGCGTGGCTTCACCGGCGCGTGGGGAAAGGGCAAGTCCCTATTCGGGCGCCATTATGTGGTATATAAATAAATAATACCGGATCTAGGTTTTACTGGACATAACAATAACAGATAGCTCAATAAATAAGAGTCAAGATTCGAGGTAGTAGGAGTTTGCAGGTTTAATACAGCATAAAGGACAGGAACAGGACAACCTGCACGGGAACAGGATGGCAGGGCCTGACAGGGGGGCCCCGACAGCTGTCGGGCAGGATCTGGAATGAGCGCGCTAACTTTAATAACAATACACAAGCATATATACTAAAACAGTTGCAATTGCAATACATACAATAGGCGGAGCAGTGGGTGTGGTCAATAGCAGTCGCGAAAGATAAGGGTGAAAGTAGGTGTAACAGGAGGCGTATACATAGACATGTGATGTAAACGTAACAGAATATGTCATAAATGGGGCGGAAACATGGAGGGGGCTACCTAAGGAGCCGGGACCTCTAACCTAATGGTGCGCGCAAACTGACAATGACGTGTTACTAGGAGAAGCTGGGGGCTATGAACTCTGCGCTAGGAGTAGAGACTGAAGTCTGGAGAGTCAGGGCGACATGTACCTAAACCCTATCTAGTATCTAATGTTTAGAGGACATGTTGATATAAACTAAGAGTCAGGAGGGGAGAGGCTAACAGACTCTAAGACTGGAGCATGCATTATTCTACATGTAGTGCGTGATGAAGAATATTAAATGACCATAAATACAGTATTTCTCCTACATGGAGACGTAAAGGCTAGACAATGACGGAAACTATTGATGCGATTCAGTAGCTTAGGAATGCAGAGAAGGAGGGCTGGACTGATAACTAGAATCATAACATACTCTTGGCAGACTCAGAGGCAGAGCCAGGCTGAGCCGGGCACTGTGAGGCAGGAAGTAAGTGAAGGGTCGAGGATACAGGTGGGGGCTGTATCGCTCCTCAGTGAGGGTTCAGGAGACAGGAGCTGAATCTGGTGTCCGGGCCCTTTTGAGGCCTAGAAACGGGGACTTTACAATGAAATAACGTGCACACTGAGAAACGTGGCAACGTAACTTTACATAGGCCTGATACTCGTAGTTTTCACGAGAACTGGGAACTGGCATACTAGAGATGGACACAGCTGTAATTGCGTCTTTAATCAAACATGGGGAATACATATGCATATTAATCATGCACACATAACATAAGATGGGGAACACGTAGGGACACAGAACATGGCAAAATTTACTTTTCCACATGTTTCTTAATATGGTTGCTGTGGCAGTGGGGTTTGGTCAGCCTATGAGGGGTCACTTCCCAGTAGAGCAACAGCCGGCCCCAAAGGTCGATCTTGTCACTACTAGTGTGATATCCTCCTCCTCAAGTCGCCTCTCTCCGCACTGGTCAATTCCAATATTGTCCCAAAATGGCTCCCTGGTCACTGGACTTTTATAGGCTGGCCTCAGACCCCTGGAAGCTATTAGTTGGTTCTGGAACCTTCCTCATGCTAGCCTATGGGTCTGCCACCCTTAGGTGACCGTTATGGCAGTTAGTAGCCACCATTTTAGGAATCATGTTTTAACAGTTGCTTTCTGTGAGGAAAACTAGGCCTTGGTAAAACAATAGGCCCAAGAAACACCTAGCCCCCACGAGAACACTGGAAAAATTCTGGTGGACATTAAAAAAAGAAAATACATAACTGGATTCACTGGAATGCCAAAGGGGACAAAATAAATAATAATTGTGAGGGAACTCACAGGGGCAGACAGGTCTAACACAGATGGAGCCCAATGGCCAGAGCAAACAGCAACCAAATGAGAATAGATACAGGCCACCAGCCCCAAACAACCTACCAAGTGCTTGAATGGGCACCACAGAGATCCAAGTGGCAGGACACTGACTCGTGCAGTCAAAAAGCAACAATAGCAAAATGTGCAGACCAACTGGGATTAACAACCCCAGGACCTCAGAGGCAGCTAGGGACGACGACGATAATGCCTCAAGTCCATAAGAGGCCTTGACAGAGGAGGGATTTCCGGCAACGGCAAAGTAAGAAGACAATTCTATCAGAAACTAACATCATAGCCCATAGAAAGAATCCCCAAGGAACCAGGAATTCATTCTCGAAATAGAAAAAAAGACAGAAGTGGTAGAGATAGGAGGTTACTTTGTATGACAAACAAAATAGAGGTAGCAAATAAGTTGCCTATCTCCAGGGTGAGAGTCACCCTTATAGATTAAGGATTGGGATGAAGAAGACTAATGAGGAGGTAATAAGCAGTGTAGTTAGGTTGCGTTTGCTTACATTTTTATTCTCATGCTAGTCCCATGCCCATGTAACTTTGACTTAGTTCCTCTAACGCTGGCAATGGAGGATAGTCTTTGGTCCCCACACTTATGCTGCTTCAGCAGGGTCCTCTTTTATGTGAGAATGGAGAATTCATAGATGTGTAATGGACGAATTGATGGGTTGTAAGGGAGGTCACATGAGACAGTGTCACAACTGTTGTGCTGAGGTGTGCTGCCTGTGGGCAAAGGGTTACATTACGCGCCAGGAATACATTACAGACGCTTCTTTCATAACCAAATGCATGACACTGTGCTATTTATTTTTTGTATAATCCTAATGTGTTTTAGGTGTTTGTAAATATTGGACATTCTTAAAGCAGAGTCTCAACCTTCCTTAATAGTGAAAGTTGTGGCACTGCTAGATTTAAGGGTCCATTGAGTACCTGATAAGGGTGTTCCTGCGAAATCTTGAGATTGTAGCTCTGAATGTGCAGTGCTATGCTTTTTTTCTGGATATAGCGGGGGAGTGGTATTGAAGAACTGTGCTGATGGGGCCTCATCCCGTGGTATCAATTGTGCTCCCATACTCACAATAAATTATGAAGTGCTAGAAAGCATTGCATTTGGTATCTTAAAGTATCCCTCCTGGAATTCAGTACAATCGGGCACTATTTTGAAGGGGAAAAATATACTGAGCTGTCTAGGCTGATCATTGTATTGCCTGATTCTGATTCCTGTGTTTAATAATTTAATGCTTGTGCTCGCTTGTGTCTTTTATCTTAAACCAGGCACAGAAAGAATCGTAAGGCAGCCAGCGAGCTTCTGACGAGGCTTAAAGACAACCGAGAAATGCAGAAATTTCTTCAGGATTGCCAAGAGGTATTGATTACTATTTGCCGATAAGAGCATTAGAATGCTCAGTATACATGTGAAAAGTGTATTTTATATATATATATATATATATATATATATATATATATATATATATATATATATATACATGCATACATACATACATGCACACACACATGCCATATGGTCACATGCTTACTGTACAGAAACGCATAGAGGTACTTATGTGATTAATTATTAATGCATCGGGACGGAAGATGTAGGGCATTTTAAACCTTGACGTTCTGCTGACCAGAATACACTCTGATTAATGGCTCATGTGAAGGCAAATGGTAAATGCTAATGCACAGTTTTCATTGACTTAACTGCATTTTCTCTTAGTGGTGCAAGTTTGTAAATTGCAGAGCACCAGCCCAACTGTTTTCTTTATTAAGGGGGATATGACTTGATTGATGTATTGCCATGACGTCACCTTGTGACACCATCACAGCCTTCTGCTGATTCAGCTAAGGGCCTGCCGCATAGATTTGTGAAAGCTACCGGCAAGCATTTCTAGCTCAGGATTGGGGTACGTGTGGGGAAGAGGACTTGGATTTAACCCAGCTGGGCTAGGGGGGACTTGTGAAGCCAGGTGTAGCAGTAAGGCTGGATTGGGAGTTTTTGCACTGTCCTTAGCTGTAGGTTTTACTACATAACTAAATTATATTTTTCCTGCACTCTGCCTGTGGGAGGTGTTTGTGTTGGAAAGCACACAATTTCATTAGCTGTTTCTCTATAGAGCTGGGTAGGTGGGAGAGCATGGTAAAGTAGAATTATGCCTTTAGCTTGTGTTATTTTGAAGGAGCTAAGAAAATCTCATGTACACCGAAGATTGACAGATGGTGGGTATGAACGCACCGGTTGCAGGAAGCACACACCCGTCTTCCAGAGTGTAGGCATGATTGTCCCACTTATTGAAGAGGGACCTAGAAAGGACACATTGTTGTAAGACCATCCCCTTTATAATACATGCATGCTTTACAAGCACATGCCTAACAATGCCTAGCTATGTCTCAAATATCAGACTTACTTGTCCTACTGTCGATAATGCAGAAAACTCTGAACTATTAGAATATCTCTCCTTGTTTATTGCTAGGCTAATCACAGTTAAGACCAGCATTGACAAAGCCAGTCATGCCTTTTGTGAAGTGATTGTTTTCCTGAGTCTTGAGTACGGCACAGAACAGGTAGAAGAACATCAGCAGCAGTGCATGATTCTCTTACAGAAAAGATTCCACACAGGTGACGTGGATTGCACTCTTCTGTCACAAACAGAAGTAGTATTAAACCAGACACCCAAAGTGTAATGGGAAGAACACTGACCAATAGCCTAAACCACTGGTAGTCGCTCTGGGTAGCTTTCCAACCCATCGATTTTCACCCAGACATAGGTCCCCCTATGGAACTCAGTTCTGGCCCTGCTCACGAACAGTCCATCTAGAAATGTCCAGCAAGCTCCCCCCTCCAGAAGGGAACATACGCATTTCCAGACCCGTTTCCCTTTTATTAGGTCTAGTCAGTGAGCTATTACTTGGATCTTGTGGCACGGAGAGCTAGGGATCTACGTCTGGGCATGCATGCGGCCACTAAAGGTGTTAAGACGGCAGTACTGATTTGCATAAGGCGGGGTTCTCTCTGGACTAGCATAGTAGGTGAAGCTTGATGGATTTAAATGCTACTCAGTGCGATTGCTAGTGTTTTATATTATTTTCAAGATTCCAAACTGCATCTTTTGTGAGTTTAGCTTACAGAAGTAGGATAACAGTAATGCAAGATTCACGAACACAGACAGGCATGCTGTCCCTCCAAACTCCAACTAGAGCATTGTAAAACTATGACATGGGTAACAGGGAAGAGCCCTAACTACTTGAAATTTGGCACTGTTACCATTGCAAACATGCCTCATGATGCATCATTTTATGTGTTGTGTCCATATCTGGAGGCTATCTTGGATCACTCGCAATCGGAGTTGGAAGCTGGGATTTGGATGCCTCTCCTTTCAGTCCTGTCCAGAGCAGATCATGTTCATTAAGCTTTAACACAAGTGTTTGTGTAAGAAGAAAAAATCACACTTTGCTTTAGGCTAGTTTAAAGTACTGCTCCCTGTAGAGCAAACCTAAATGACATGACCCTCCGTTACCTGTTGAGCGATGGTGAAGGCATTGACTGTGCACTATATCTGTTGGTTAACTGGCGCATACAGTTAGCAGTGTGCAGTCACTTTCTTGCCAGATTTTTGAAAAGGTGCTAATACTTTAAAGTATGTCTATATTTGTTTATTTGTTTACCGTTGAAGTCAAGTTTATTTCAGTTTAGAACGGAAAATGCTTCTATTGCAGGCGTAGCTTTATGCAATAGTTGCACATAGAACATGTACAGCACAGTGTGGGCAATTGTTTTGCACACAATACAGGTACAGCAGAGGCAGGAAGAGTTTGAGCTGATGAATGGTATAATTAATACCCAAATATCGCTGTTTACGTACAGCTTGCTCCATAGGGAATGCCGACAGGGCGGGAGATTCTCATTCATACTTGGAGGCTAGTGGTAGGGTACCTTGAAGTGAAGCAGGGCCAAGTGTGGGTCTGTGAGGTGATGGTCTTGTTGTCTGCGTAGCAGAGCAGCCGCAGACACCCAAAAGCAACACATTGGTGTAGGGAGATATGTTCTTTGGGTGGTAGAATTCCCACAGACTCCCCCCCTAGCGTGGATGCAAGAATTGAGTCCTGGGATGACTGGAGCATGTGTGTGGATCCTTCAGAAGAAACTGCTCTTTCAGAGAGAGAGGAAGAGAGCAGATGATCTATTTTCGTATACAGTGCCTAATTTGTAGAAGAATAGGTGCTGGGCCTAAAGTTTTGCTTACAAGCCATCAGCTTATGCTACTGAATGTCAGGGTGCCAAACACTAACGCTACACAGGCTTGATTCCACCTCGTACCTTTATATTCCACCGCCAGACAATTCCTACCACTTTTTCACTCCAGTTTGTTCTTTTTACCCCTGCTTTGTTTATCCTTTCGTCAATGGTTTTCATTTATTGTTTTCATTTCTTTTTTCTTCCTTCTCCTTCCCGCCTTTTGGGTTTTTACCTCTCTTGCTCTGGGTCAAAGTCTGATGAGGAAAAATAATTGACAATTCCCAAAAGTGAGTTCTGGTGGGCGCCACCAGCAACCACACCTCATATGATTTCAGTGGTAGCAGTATATGGGGAGAGGATCTTCCAGCAGGTGAGTGAATAGATTTAGACTGAAGCTGCTCACGCATGACAGTGTGCCAATCATTTTTCACATCCATGTAGCACGTTTCACAGGTGGAACAGTTTCTCTGTCTTGATTCTGAGACGGTGAAAATCTGAAGAAAATTAAAATCCATTGTAATTGAGGAAACGCTGCTCATTTAGAATCATGCAGTTCCATTATCTAACTCTTAAAATAAACAGTATGAAAACATACATGCACAAATAACATATTCTTGTTCTACATCAACAGTGATTTGCTCTAAGTAAGAATTTTAAATTGCTCTTATTTCATAAATCTTGTCCATTTTTCAAAACCTCCGGTGCAGGTAATTTGTCTAACCTGCTCGAGCCCTCTGCGACAAAGATAGCACGCTTTCCTTTTCATGCTGTAAAAGCATTGATGCAGCGTTAAATCTGGAACACTGAATTTCCTGACATGACACACTAATGCTCTTTACATTAGCCCTATGGATTGACGTTGTAGACCTGCTGACTTCCAGGGATTAAAGCGGCAGCCGGGGATCCTCAAAGGATATCCAGGGATTCCGAGAGCCAGTAATCCCTAGACCACAGCTTTCCTTTCTCGAGCAGTTTTCCTTCCGAAACACTCAACACCCTTGTTTACTGTGAGATTGTTGTACAGACCACAATCAGCAATCTATTTTCCTGTTAGATTATGCCAGTTAGCCGCCGGGCAGTATTTGGTGGAATCATTGTGTGTGTCCGTGCACACATATGCCTTTGCAAAAAATATAATTTGAGCAAAGCATTTTATGCCAGTTTGATTCCAGTGACAAAATAGAATTGGCGTGATTAAAAAATGTGGTCTGACAAGGTGTCTGAACCACTTAAAACTAATGATTGCATAATGGTAACCATTTCAGCTTGTTTACCTCCCTAAACATTGGTTTATAAGAGGATAGGGTACATAGGTGGGTATTTTTGTTTGTGGAACAGATGTCATTTTCCACATCCAAACTATGTAAGAAGATGCATGAAATATTACAATATTTTTTTGTCAAGGAGGAGTTTAAATAATCTCAACTCAATGTAAAATGTTCACTTAGTTTGCCAGAAACATTCGTACCACCCACCCATACAGTGTATGCCTCAAGTAATCTGCTCTGACACAGGTTATCCTACTTATTTCTTGTCTTTGCTGTGGCTCAAATCATGTCGCTTGTGCAGGACATACACACCTTCTGGATGCAGGACTGCTGCACAAGAGAAATCTGTACCGGATTTCCAGGATAACCACTGACTTGTTAACAAATATTTTATCCCAAAAGCCTGAATATTTGGCATGGATATGGCCCTCCTTGATTTACTTTTGTAATACCTGAGCTAAGCATTACAGCTGTTCAAAGTAGCAAAATCCCATCTAGTTCATCAAAAACATGTATGTTTATTTAAATCCTGCTTAAAAATCATTCTCTACTTTCAGCCCAGTAATTACATTTTACATAGTATGTACTTTTTGTGTGGAAGAATTAACATTTTAGAAATCCATATTTGATGTGCATATTGGTTATCTCTTTCAGTGCACTTTAAATCCACCTTGTGGCATAAATAAGATTAAAGTTATAAAAAGATGCATACACACGCACATATGCTAGATTGCCTGTTCTGGAGTTGGTGTATGGTTTCTTTTTCAGTTACATTTGAGCAACTAGGTTAACCCCTAGGGTTGGTATTTTGTGGTCAAGTCACTCAATACTGGAAAAGTTGCGATAGGAAGGGTATATGCAAATAAGAGGAGTGAAAAGAATTGGAAGTTAAAATTCTTGTAGGACATAGCTTCAAAAATATGGAAGCACATCGTTAGAGTTGAGGCGGTTTGTGAAGAGTACCTCTGTGGTTAGCTTGTCTGCAATTTAGGATGATTGCTCAGCTGACTTGGCCTAGATATCGTGCTAATTGGGAATTGTGCGTTCCCAGGGTGGCAGTATTCATTGTCGCTGCAGGTGTGTGACATTTGATGCCCGGAGGTTTGAAGGGCCATTGCACCCAAATTACTGAAGGATTTACCTTATTGGTGGCAGATGGGTTATTATCTTTACTTATGTCCAGGTTCCTCTCTTTGGTGTCTGAGGTTTAGTCTAGCTATTGTGTTTCTTACGACATGGAGCTTCCAAACACTAGGATCTGATATTCCAACAAAGATGGAGTAAAAGTAATTATTCTTGAAACAATTTTGCTACCTTCCTATGTATTCTGCATTCTAAGTTGAGTACCCAAATTTGCACTCCATGTTAATATGCAACTGTTTATTATAGGTTAACATAGTTTTCTTTGTAAGCGCCCACATCATTTTGGGAGTTGCAGCTTACTTCAGCTGTGTGATGTATATGCTGAAAACAATTTCCGCTGTGCAGTGGGCTGTGCTTAATTGTTTAAAGTACCTTAATATTCTCTGAAATGAATTCCCAAAGCATTTCTGTCTAATGACGCATTTCCTTGTTTCCCAGCTCTCCCTCTGGATCAATGAAAAGATGCTCACAGCTCAAGACATGTCCTACGATGAAGCCCGAAATCTGCACAGTAAATGGCTGAAGCATCAAGCCTTTATGGCAGAACTTGCATCGAATAAGGAGTGGCTGGACAAAATTGAAAAGGTAATATGAAAGAATTTTAGTGCTTTGATTGTCAAATGTATTTTGTTCTTCTTGTGCTGCCTAATGCATACAAATTGTTGCAATCTTGTTTTCTTCCGTGTTTGTGCCAGTGACAGTCAGTGGGTTTGCACTTCGTTTTATTTATTTTTAAAGTTTTATATAGCGCGAACAAGATCTTTGCAGATATCAGAGCGCTTTACAGAAACAGTAGGTAGGATAAACAAGATTCTTAAATCAATATGAGATTCCGTAGACCGTGAGATGCAAAAATAGGGTATCAATCATACAAGAGTATACAGAGTAATAACAATCAAGAAACAATAATATGGAAGCAGTACAATGTCTAAACGGATAAGATTATAGCACCCAGAGGGTGAGTAAACACAATGTTGAAAGCAAAGAAGTAGTCAGTAGTGGGTGCGTTGCAGGTTATTGAGGCACTCAAGTCCTAGTGTACAACCCAATAAACAAGTTGGAAATCAATAGTATAGCATCCGTGCAATGAATTAGATCCAGAAGCAGACAAAAAATGGACTGACATAGATAAGTATTCAGACAGCCGATAATGTGGGAGCCAAATACTGTCATTGTTCCAGTATCAATAGTGTTCAGGTGTATTTAGCCATAAGGATGGCCTTCACCTCTTTCTTGAAGAGTATAGTGGACGGGATAAGCCTGGTTTCTGGTGGGAGTGCATTCCAGATCCTAGGTGCCATTCCAGAGAAGGAGCGTTTGTATGTTTTTTCCTTCCGGAATCTCCGTGGTTTCAGGAGGAGAGTGTTTGTGCTTCTGTTGGATCTTGAGCCTCCTGATATGGTCAGCTTATGAGAGAGGTAGTTGGGTGCCTTGTGGTGTACGGCCGAGTGTGTCATACAGGCAATTTTCAACTGAATTCTGGCTTCAATAGGCAGCCAGTTCAGGGTTTTTAAGTCAGGGGATATATGCGAGTGTTTTCTTGAGCCAGTGATGAGTCTCGCGGCCGCGTTCAGGGAGGCTCTTAGGGGAGCCGTTGTTGTCAGGGGGAGCCCGCTGAGAGCCACAATTCCGTAGTCTATGCGAGGAATGACTAAGGCTTGTACCACAGTTTGGAAGTCCTTGGGTGGTAGGAAGGGTTTGAGTTTTCTCAGCGTGTTGATTTGGAAGTTGGCTCCTTTAGTTGCTATGCTAATATGCTGCTGCATGTCGAGATTGCAGTCCAGTGTGATGCCAAGGGATTTCGCTGAGTCCACGATGGTGGGTTGGACATTGAGTGCGGTTAGATGATTGAGCCAGGTTTGGGTGATGGCCTTTTTCGCAGGAGGAGAGATCAGAAGGAACTCAGTTTTCAGAGCATTTAGTTTGAGGTGATTGTCGGCCAGCCAAGCTTGGGTGTTTCTTAGTGTGGCATTCAACAGTTTGATGTCTTCAGGGGATTGAAGCTTGAGGTAGAGCTGAGTGTCATCGGCGTACATATGGAAATGTACCTTAGAAGATTGAAGCAAGGTGGTGAGTGGTTCCATGACGAGGTTGAACAATGTGGGGGATAGGGAGGAACCTTGCGGGACGCCCAGTGTTACTGGTACAGGCGAGGACAGTGCGTTGTTGATCTTGAACCTCTGAGAACGGTTGTGCAGAAAGGACGTGAACCATTTGAGAACCGTCCCGGATATGCCCATTCTGGTATTTAGGAGCTCCAGTAGATTCTCGTGTTTGACCGTATCAAATGTTGAAGAGAGGTCAAGAAGGATGAGGAGGCAAGACTCATTGTGATCAAGGATTTGGAGGGCATCGTCTATTATGTGTGTCATGGCCGTTTCCGTGCTATGCTTTGCTCTGAATCCGGATTGGTGAGAGTTGAGGAGGTCAAACTGCTCAATGGGTTTTGTCAGTTGGAGTTGTACGCATTTTTCTAACAGTTTTGCAGCACTATAGTGATCTGAAAATAGTCGAATGAAGTGAAGTAAGTTGCGTAAGCAGGCAAACCAGCCTTAAACCACACAAGTCAAATGGTTGTATTGTTTAGCAAGTACTACATAATATGTTTCTGCTTTAAAGTGCTGGTACTTGTAACATCTGTTTATGTTGAATATTGTATTTTGTTACCTATTTCCTGTTCAAAGAAGCTTTATTTAACACAGTAAATGCATGCCTTGCATTGTAGACATCTATTCAGAAGTGGAATGAATGACCCAATTTCCAGCGCAGATTCAGGGTTCTAGGTGGAATTTTATATGTAAAAGAAATCCAGTGCTGGTAGGAATCCATAGGAATCCATACTCTAGTGTAACATATTTCAAAAGCCTTTGTCCACAGTTCACAAATTTTAATGGTGTAAGTAGGGAAATCATGGCAGTTAATTATGACATAATGCACTTAGCAAGGTGAGAGGAGTAGAGGTGCATGAAGAAGTAAACTGACAGGGTGTTCTAGTTCTACTCTTAAATTGGGTTAGCATTTGGCATCTGGTGGAGAGTACTGGATTTAGAAACAAGAAGGGACAAGATTGTTCCTGGGCAGCCACTTGATGGACAGCAGCCATGAGCACAGCATTTTAACTGTTAAATCTAAAGCGTTGTGCAATTCCTTTTATAGACCCAATACTTTAAATTGGTAAATTTAGTAGACAGCCCTATGTTGGATACTCCAACATGTCAGTTTCCTCCTTTCTGCCAAATAAAAAGGATCTCTTTATTTACTTTTCTGTGCAGTGTTAATTTTCTGTGTTGATAAGTGGTACTGTTAAGCATGACTTTGTCAATGTCAACATTCTGTGTTTGCTGATGAGCACCTCATTAGATGCATAGTTGCATGATCTTGTAAACATGGCATGATACGAGTCTCCAGATGGTGCTTCAATTTCCATGCTCACTGATTTCGAACAAAGAGGCATAGACTGTCATTCCACAGTTTCTGGGCTTCCAGTGACCTATTGGTGTTAATGTTGGAGCACCACTGGTTTGACAAAGTAATTGCCTGGTTTCTTTTGTACTTTTTTCTCTGATCAGTTTCCATAGTACTCCTAAGGAAATGGCCTAGCATACTCTGACACCGTACCGGTTCCATTCTGCCAACATCCCCCAATATCATTATAGTGATTGACTCTCATAGGCCGTGTTAAGTTAAGCAGCTAAGGAGCTTTAGTTGTGAGCATAAGATGTAGATTGTCTTGAGTGATTTAAATGTTTTTTTTAATTTTATTTTTTAAATAAAGCTAAGTTTTATCGATACCAGTTATTTGCCTAGATTCCCCTTTCTTTTGAGGAAAAGCAGGTTGCACAATTACGGATATATTGCTAGTTTCTGTTTTCTTTCTTGTGAAGGAAGCCAGATCTCACACACACTTTCTCATCTTCCAGGAAATCTGCCTACAAAAAGAAGAGTGTTTTCATTATACACTATGTGGCACATTTTAGCCTACTCTCACCATATCTCCTGAACTGCTGATGCAACCACTTCTCTAGAAGGAAAGTGTTGTGCCAAAACTAGTTAGATCTTGCTATTCCCTACAAATGTTTTGAAGTGAGGAAGGTTTTGATTACAGTAATGCCACATCCCTTGTACCATTCCCTACTAAAATAGCTGCCATTCCTGAAAAACCGCACCAAGCGAATTATGGTAAGAGACTGACATTTTGGTGTGGATTAAACGGTTGTTTTTCAAGATTGCGTCACTAATGCATGGGCAAAGGTCTATCCATATACTTTAAGTAGGGGTTTCAGATGGGTGGAGCAATGCAGCATGTCTTACCACCTACAATACCAGTGCTGAAGAATTGCATAAGGGTGCCAAGTACTGTCTTCAAAGTATGCATTGCTGAATGACCCTAAATGTGAATTAACTGATCTCCTTTTTACGAATAATCATTTTCAGGAAATCATGGTATCCACTGATGATGTCCTTAACATGGTCAGTGTGACTAGTGTGGCAGCTCCCATATTGTGCACTTTCTAATGTATGGATGTAGATCAAAAGCACTCCTGTGGTGCTTTTGCAGTCACCTTCTGACTGAGAACAGAAGCACTGTGCTTTCAAATGAAAGACTGAAGTTAAAGGTATAAATCATCTTCCCTGTGCAAAGCAGGTGTCTCCACATGTGTAGTATCTGCTAGTTTATTAAGAGAAGGCAGTCTTTGCCCATTGTGCTAAATTAATATCTTGAAAAGCTGAAATGTGGACATATGTTCCTATCTGTGTAGTTTGTGTTGATTAGCCATGTTTAGTTATAGGCGATTGGGCAGTGCAGCACTTGTACTGCTTACCCCCATATGCATGTGTATTGGACATTTCTCTTTTCATTTTATGTTCATGCAGTTGTGGCTGTGACTAGTATTAGAGATTGGTTAGAACAAAGGTCTGCAGAGGAACGTAGGTCTTGGTTCATTGCTGCTGCACTGCTCACATACTCACGAAGCAAAGCATCGAAGTGCATTTCAGGATGATTCAGTGCCTTATCATGGAAGGTTTTCCCTCCCTGTTTGACAATGTGGTGAAGTTACTGTCAGCGGCTGAGAAATGCACAGAAAAAAGATAACTCGGATTCATCTCCTTGAATTCCTCCATTCCCAGATGATCAGTACGTCTTTACTCAAGTGTGTTGGCTATGTGCATGTAGCTCACTGCACCAGTGAGTGTGGTGTTTGAATGGTGTTCGCAGGCATGTGATTGCTTGCGGTTGGGTACAAGAAAATTACTGATAATTGTGCTTCAATGCTTATACTTCAGCAGAAATACATTCTTCTCCCGTATTTTTGTGAGTGGACTTAAATCTTTAGTTGCCACCACATATTTGTTTATGTTGAATATCTCACAAATTGGCTGCTGTCTATAACCTGAAGAGCACCATCCCCTCAAAGGCAGGAAGTGCCAGCAGGGTCAAAGCCCCCATTGCGTACTACCTTCCGTAAGCTGGTCTCGCCTTCCTAGTGCCCAAGAGCCTTCTTGGTGAATCAGAGCTCAGTAAAACTTCTGTAACAAAACAACTAGAGAGCAGACGGTGCCAACCCCTTCCTGGAATCCATCTTTAGGTCCTAAGGGATAAATCTCCAGAGTAAGTAAGAGAGGATGAGCCTCATGGTTAGAGCGGTAGACCTCGAAGCTGGAGAACCTGGTTCGAGACTCTGCAACGACGCTTAACATCCTGTGATTCTGGGCAAATCACT
Source organism: Lissotriton helveticus (assembly GCF_964261635.1). Classification (NCBI taxonomy): domain Eukaryota; kingdom Metazoa; phylum Chordata; class Amphibia; order Caudata; family Salamandridae; genus Lissotriton; species Lissotriton helveticus. Next base: position 1,640,106,717 of record NC_136067.1, read on the forward strand.
TAATCTCCCCATGCCTAACAAAAATGAATGTGTCATGTAACGAAACTGGTGCTCATGTAAAGCGCTCTGATACCCGATTTCTCGGGTCTAGTTTGGGATATTTAAAACATTTATATAAAAAAAGATGCCCAGAGAATAGATACATTTTTTTATGCTTCCATCCTCCCCTAAAAGAGATCCCTGTGAGTGAAGTTTTGACGTGCATCTAGCAGAAATTCAGCAAGAAAAAGCAGTCTCACATTAAAACCATATGAAAGGAAATGGTGTGCTTAGTTTGATACTGAAAATGTGCGATTTTATAAACAGCAATAGAAGTTGCATAAATCCTTTTTAAAGCAAAATCTTCTTACCTCTGTAATGCCTTTTTAGGTTCATCTAATGTCACTAAGGATCTTTTTTATTAAGATCTACTCTGGCATTGGGAACTCACTCTCCTCTCTCAATGATATTTTTACCTCTGGCTGAGTCTAGTTTCCACTCGGCCATCTGGTTAATTTTCACACTCCACAACCTGGATTAAGTGGAAACTGTTCCTTGGGCAGTTAAAGTCAGTCTCTCAGGTAACCTTTGCCCGGTCTCCTCTCTACAAGTTTGATCTTTGTTTGCACTACCTGCCAAACAAATGTAATACATCACTCTCAGCTGGGTTTGTTCCGGCAGCATGGAAGAGTGGCATTAAAAAGCCTTTGTTAAAGAAAGTCAACTTAGATCCTAGCCTGATTAAAAATTATTAGACCCATTACTCATTTGCCGACATTGAGCAAAATCTTGTAACAGGTGGTTGTCAAGCAATTGGCTAGTTACCTGGGAGAACCAAACCAAATGTATTCTTTGGAGCTGGTCTTAAGGCAAGATAGACGCAATGAGGAGGCCCTTGCATGTGTGCTGGAAGGACGAACACTAAGTTCAGGGATATTCTGCAGGACTCCTAATAGTGGCAAACCCAATGCCTTTGATACTGTGAACCATGACATCCTACTGAAACTCTTTAGGAATGAACGTCTTTCAGGCTCACCCTTATGCTTATCTGCCTCTTTTCTAGCTGACTGTACACATGTAGTGGTGCTCCCTCCATTTTGTTCAACTTCCCAGTCGTTTTTTTTTTTATTTTGCGTTGTCACTTAGGGTTCTTCATTATCTCCTATGTTGTTTAAGATCTACATTCAGCCTTTGTTAGTGCTTAATAAATGTCATGACTGCTTAGTCATCTCATTTGTAGATGGTAGTCAGTTGATTGTCCCTTTGGACCATCTAACAACTAGAATTGCTGGAGATTTGAAGAATTGTCTTAATGCTGTTCAGAACTGAATAATTGTCTCCAACTAAATGCTATGAAAACAGAATCTTACTTCTAGGCAATTGCATTGAGAGATGGCAATACTCTTTGTGGCCTAGCTCCTTGTGTGATGTTCACTTCCTTCTTTTGAAGTTAAATCTCTAGAAATTGTTCTGGACTTATTTATTTTTTGTAGCCCAGATTAAGGCAGTAATCGTCTCAGCCTTCCTCAGAAACTTAAGGGCCATCACTCCTAACGTTTTACATATTTTGTAGCTTTAAAATTCCTTTTCTGCCCCTCCCGTATCATGCCCAGGTTGTCTCAGCTGCATACTTTCTGGAATAGTTTATTACTGCATCATTTAACTTGGTCTTCCTTACTTGTCTCTGACTCAGTTACATAGAATTAAGATTCTGCTGTTCAAGTGGCCAGTGGAAAGAAGAGATTTGAGCATGTTACCGAAGCCAGAATCTTGTATTTTACCTTCCAGATAAACAAAGACTGGTCTTTAAGGCTTTGTGAAAATTCTCCATACTTTGACTTACTTTGGCCCCTGCACTCAGTTACTCTTTGTCGCGCCTTGAGTCAACAAAGCCAGAGCAGTTTGCCAGTCTCCTTCTTTCCTTTGTCCAAAGCTCTAGAATGATCTTCCTATTGGGATTAAAACTATTACTTGTTAGCATCCTTCTAGAAAGCCCGTAAGGCACTTTTATTCTGTTAGCTTAGCATATAAACGTATTTTTTCCCAAATAGTGTTGGTTCAGTGCTGTGATGCCTTGTTGCTCAACATGCGCTTTACAGGTTTTATTTTCTATTTCAGTGTTTCATCAGTGAGAGAATGACAAGTCACTCTTTTGCTAGTTTGAGGTGAACGTTAAGAGTGTTGCATTCTAGATATAAGCGAGAGAGTTTACCCTCAACCTCCTGACATTGTCCAGCCTACCATGGCTGCTCTCTTCAAACACAGACCAATGCATCCTCCTTCACTTTTGGGTCATGACTTGCTTTCTACAGAAGCATAATACACAGATTCCATTAGCATGAACTTCTGATAACATTCTGGCATGAAAAAGAAAAACAGTACCCATTGTCCATTTCTGCACCTGGGAGAGGCGAACCCATTCATAAGAGAAGGAAATCTCTGACAAAGCACTGCTTGATTTGTCAGGGACACAGGTGCATTAGATCATGAGAGGCTTTATTACAGACCAATGAAGGTTATGTGTATCTCAATATGTCAACTGAACCCTCTTAAAGTATATTCCTCTTGGTTCACTATGCCTCAAATGAACCTTAAACTATGAACAGTCCTCATCTCAAGGTCCAGGGAGTTCTTTTCCTTGTGAGTGCCCCTTCTTAGCTTGCAAATGCTCCCCGTCTCTGCTGTATTATTCACTCCAGTGGTCAGAATCATAGTTGAATCCTCAGCCTGGTTCTTGCCAGGAAGGCTAAAGGCAAACAATCGGATGCAAGGTCTTGCCGTTTTCCATAGGACTCAGCTAAGGGTGAAGTTTTATGCAGCATGTGCAGTGCGCTTTGGTTGAGAATCGGCCATCTCATGGAAGTTGAAAGCTCTTTTTCGAAATTAAACAGCAACCACCACATTCATGCACAATGATTATAAAGATGGTATTAGAAAACCATAATCAAACCATATTTTATTCATCTTGCCACTTACTTTTGCTTGTAGCAGCGTCATTGTCAACACCTTTTCTGTGTGAGCTGGGTTGAAACGTAGAAGCTCATTTGATATGTCCACTTATCATATGTTGTGATTACTTTGCAAACTTTTTTGGTAATTTCTTTGTGTTATGCACTCCTCACAAATTGTTTTCGTTAATAAACATGGGCCATATTTTTCAATCTAGCTGCACACCTAATGGAGACTTAGATGTGCAAAAAAATCAATTTGCAAGGTAGGGTGCATCATTGGTGGGTTGCGTTTGGACAGTGTATGCAATAGAAAAAACAAAACAATTAAATTGTAAAAAAATTGTATGGACAAATTAGTTAATTGAAACAGCAACTAGGTTACTTGAACAGTCCTTTCCTTTTTCTTAGGTTTGTTTAATATTTTTCTTCTAACTTTTAGGAAGGGAATTTGCTTGTTGCGGAGAAACCAGAAACCGAGGCGATTGTAAAAGAAAAGTTGACATCCCTCCATCAAATGTGGGAAGTACTTGAGTCCACCACCCAGACCAAGGCCCAGCGTCTTTTTGATGCCAATAAAGCTGAGCTACTCACCCAAAGCTGCGCTGACCTAGACAAATGGCTGCATGGCCTGGAGAGCCAGATTCAGTCAGATGACTATGGAAAGGATTTGACCAGTGTAAACATCCTCCTCAAGAAACAGCAGGTAGATAAACCCTTCTTTTAACGAGTGCTAGAATTTACTAACCATGTTTTGTGCTTTCCATGTTCTTGTTTAATGTAAATCTGATTGTTTTGAATCAGAAACCTCACTGTAGTAATTTGTTAAATCTGCTCTTTTTGTACTATTACGTAAAAGTTTGTGCCCTTCTGAAAGGCATCGGCACATAGACCTGCAAAGATACAAGATCATTTTCCTTTAGAAAGGTAATCATCTAAGAAAATGTACCGTTACCTTATTGATTTTCACCATTAATGAGATTCCCAATATTGTTTTAGATCAACTGTTATGTTTTAAATGTACCATAATTTTGATGAACATATGTGATTACATTTGATATAATTACAAAAATGTCATATGGTATACACATATTACATTTTGGTTAAAAGAAACCACATTTGCTAAGGGTTAGTTGGTTAGTTTATAAATTAAGCCATTTTGTCATAATTTGGCATACTACATATTTGTATATACACACACAGATACAAATACATGTATCATCAATATACAAAAGTATTGACTCAATTTTCAGCTCTGAGCATTTTAAGTAGAAATACAAAATGTAGGCGTACTTATTTATTAAATACAGTGCACAAGGCATGAGAAGCAGGACCGCCCTCGTGGAAGAAGTTCCCTTTTGAGCTTGTTTGCTCTGATAGCTAAATTTTCATAGCAGTTATGTGGATGTGCTTGCGAATACATCCGTAAGCTTTTGGATGCAAATAAAGAGGAGGCCTAGACAATTTAAGGAATTGAGCAAATGGAAAGTAAAATGTGAACAGAAATTAAAATGTAAACAAAAATAAACGCTATCAAAATTGTAATTCAGGTAGATTTGCACTACATGCCCAGAAGCAGGAGAGCTTTTCTACATTTGAAAACCACCTGCTGGTGCAGCAAAGCTTGTGTGCGTCTTGGGCAGTGCCACCAGCTCAGTAATTTACCAATGAATACTATTTGTGGAGCATGCCAAACTGCCTGTTCACGGACAGGGCGCTTGAGCTTTAATATAAACACATTGACCTGTTCCAAGTCGTAATTTCATCAGAACGAGTTATCTTTAAACAATTGTTGGTTTCTGGGACAACAATCTTTTTGTAATCCATGGTACCAATTGACTCTAAGGCTAATTTTGCTAGGTAAGTCTATGCCTCTTCCACTGACTCAGTCATATGTGAGACTTCATTAGTGCATTGACTTTTCAGATAATTTCAATTTGGCAGATGCATCTCTTGCGTGATATGTCACATGATGATCACATATTTATAGTTGAGGGAAGCGTTCTTTTTGGGTTGTAGGGTTCAGACTGCTTTCCTATAAAAAAACAATTGATGTGGATTCCCGGATAATATCCATACTTGTATAAAAAGATCAGTTGTACTAGAGCAAACCTTTGGTGTATACACCTGTATGTCATGTTACACATTACCTTTTAACAGATTGATGCAAAGATTGGTGGCTGATGTTTTTAGGTCGAGCCTATGGCATTGCTTTAGCAATGCTTGTTTGGTGAGATTATAGTAAGGCTTTCAAAAGTCTACGCAAACTGCGGATCGGGTACAGTGCATGTGACCACAAACACGCGCTTGTGAACGCGCGCCGCGCTCCGCCTCTGCTGCCACTTCAGCTAACCAGGCTGCACACCCCCTCACTCTCCATATGCTCACTCGCGAGCATTTCCTTTGATCTTACAGGCTCCGCTCCCCCGCCCCCGCATCAGACTTGAAAGGAATGTGCTCCCCCGCCACAGCAATGCCGAGTGCTTGTTATTTATTTTTTCTATTTATTGCACTCCACTGCAAATGTCCTTGCTGGCAAACTCATTGGTGATTCTCTATTGGTTTAAGCAAAAACGTTGCTTCCTCTGGATTTGGCTAATAAAAACACATGGTGACCTTACCCATGAGACTGACTTCCTGCCAGCCTTCCCTTAGCTCCCCCCCCCCACCCCCCCGCCCCAGCCTAGCCCACTGAGTCCGCCAAGACCACCAGTTCGTTCTGAAGACAGCCACGCCGCTTTGCAGCTCCTTCTTGAACAAAACACCTCTTTCAACTGTCCGTATAGCTGTTCAGATAATCTGCCTCTCTGGGATAAGAATACGACCCCCAGTCCCCCTTTATCTAAACCGCACAGAAATGGGAAGTAATTTACGTGACGTATTTGTCACGTGATGATGCGTTTTTGAAAGAGGGGCGTTTCTCTTATGGAAACTCGTGCACCGTTCTTCGACTGTTGTGCTGGTTTCTTCTGTCATTTCTTTCCTGTTCAGCTAGAGCACTCTCTGATGCTCTCCAGCTGTTGTTCCAAGTCCAAACACCTGTACTTGTTGGGCATATTTTTCTACGGTTGTTTCACCAGCATATCTTTTGATATATTCATGCACGCCCAGTGGTTTTGCATTTCTTTTTATTTTCGTACTTTGCAGTTCTATTTCCCCGTCCTGTAAAACGTTCCTTTCCCCTTGGGGTCTTTTGTGCTGTACAATACCGAATTTCTTAATTTCTTTAATTGGTGCGCCGGTGAGCTCCGAGTGCTGCATAGGGTCCCTGCTGGCGAGGCTTTCCAAACATTAAATCTTATAGCTCGTCTTTAGCGTTCCCTTAACTCGGTCCAAAGTAACCCCTCCCCCTGCCAACTTTATCTCATAATTACACAGTGGTGCTAGATGGAAGAAAGCAAACAAGTGCCCACTGAGCCCACCCCCTCCCAGGTACCTTGTGGGTGGGTGGGGGTGTGGTTAATTGTGATGTATACGCAGGCTTCTAACCAATGGGTTTGCGGACTGCGGCCACATACTGCAGCTTGTATTCTTCTGGCCCAACAGGGCTCGAGCTCTGGAAATATCAGAGAAAAGTGCACAGCACCCATGCAATGAGGGGGTGATCATTTTTTGCCCCAATGTTAATGGAATTAAATATTTTTTAGTACAACTTGTCTATCTTACACGCACTGCGCCCTCACACACTGCGCCCTCACATTACTTTAGGCCACACACACTGCGCACTCACACACTGTGCCCTCAAACTACTTTAGGCCACACACACTGCACACACACACACTGCGCACTCACACACTGCACACTACTTTAGGCCACACACACTGCGCACTCACACACTGTGCCCTCACACTACTTTCAGGCCACACACACTGCACACTCACGCACTGCGCACTCACACTACTTTAGGCCAGACACACTGAACCCACATACTACTTTAGGCCACACACACTGCACCCTCACACTACTTTAGGCCACACACACTGCGCCCTCCCACTACTTTAAGCCACGCACACTGCGCCCTCACACTACTTTAGGCCACACACACTGCACCCTCACACCTCACCCTCACACACTCTGCACCCTCACACTCTCTGCACCCTCACACTCTCTGCACCCTCACACTCTCTGCACCCTCACTCTCTGCACCCTCACACTCTCTGCGCCCTCACTGCACCCTCACACACTCTGCACCCTCACACACTCTGCACCCTCACACACTGCACCCTCACACACACTGCACCCTCACACACACTGCACCTTCACACACTCGGTGCCACATAATTATATGCTACATAATTCCACTGCACTCAATGCAACATATACTCCAAACAATACCACTCAGTGCCACATAATTACATGCCACACAATTAGACTCTACTGAATACAACATACACTCCACACAATATCACTCAGTGCCACATAATTATATGCTACATAATTACCACTGCGCTCAACGCAACATACACTCCAAATACCACTCAGTGCCACATAATTACACGCCACATAATTACACTGCACTCAACGCAACATACACTCCAAATACCACTCAGGGCCACATAATTACACTCCACATAATTACACTATCTATCTATCGCCCTCACTCTGTCTATCGCCCTCCCTCTAGCTATCTATCGCCCTCCCTCTACTACCGCCCTCCCTCTACTATCGCCCTCACTCTATCTATCGCATCACCACAGCATCACTCAGGGGCACCACAACATCACTATGCGCTACCACAGCATCACTGAACGCTACAGCATCACTTGTCGCCACCACAACATCACTCAGCACCACCACGTCATCAATCTGTGCAACCATTCAACAACAACTGGTCGAAATATGTTCTCTCAATGTTTCAAGCTTTATTACAAATGTCACAAAAAGATGTTAATATTTCACTTCGGTTCTTGGAATTTTAATTTTTTATTTTTTTTATAAAGACCTTTATTGTACACTTTCATTTTAATACAGTTTTTGGCCTACAACCCCTTGGGCCGGCTGCACTAGTGAAACAGTCAAAATACCGTTATCTGGTTAACACAGCCGTTTAGCCGACATCCCTGGGGTCCGGCGGCGAAGTTAGACATAGTGTACATAATTCAAACTAATCACTTGTCTGATATGTCTTAGGTCCGCAATTTTTTGTTTTTATATTGTAAAAAAGAACTTGTTTTTCCTTTTTCCTTTATAACATTAAATTTATCCTAAGTACTTCGAACCTGGAAGGCGACAAAAACATACGTTCATACTTGCAGTATTTTTAACATTTGCAGTGCACTCACAGTCCCGTCCACAACATTATGTCGTCTGTAAAGCAGTAGAGCAAGTTAAAATACAGAAAGAAATATATCCACTGACATATAGATACTCAAGCCGGACACTCAGTCCGAAAGAGCTTCATCCGAGTCAATCCGTGGCGGTTCACAGATGAATTTATTCCAAGCCCCCCAGATTTGTCCCCATTTCCCAGGGCATCCCCGATGGATAAACACCGCCTTCTCGGCCACCATTGCTGCATCCATGTCTCTGCACCAGTCTCTCAAGGTAGGCAGTACATCCGAGCCCCACAGTCTAGCAACATTGCGTTTCGCCAACATCATCCCCAGCATGGCCCAGTCCTGCTGACGCTGGGTTAAGTCTGCCGTACCCCATATGTTTAGCAGACAGCAACGGGGGTCAGGTGTCAGGGAAACAGCTGTGGTTTGGGAAATGGTTCGCATCACCGCTGCCCAGTACATGGCCACCCGACCACAATCCCAGATGGTGTTATAGAACGTTCCCTTCTCTCCGCATCCGCGGAGACAATACTCGTGGGAGGCTCTCCCTATCTTGTAAAGGACTGTTCTAGTGTAATATGTGCGTTGCAATATTTTCAACTGAACCAGTTTAAGTCTGGAGGGGATCGCTGTTTCTCGCGGTGAGGAGATGGCCTCCTGCCATTCTGAATCATCAAGGTCGCCAATATCTTCCACCCAGCTCAAACGCAACTTAGATAGCATGTCAGGGAGGTTGTTAACCAATTTCCGATACGTGAAGGATGTTGCTTTGCGGGGCATATGTTCTGTGAGCAGCCTGTCCTCTAGAGGAGTGGATTCCTGTAGTTTCGTCCCCGTCGGGATGACTGTCTGCAGTGCATGTCGTATTTGTATGTACCTGTAGTGTTCGGACTGCGCCATATTGTATTTGGTTTGTAGGAATGTGAAGTCTACTATTTTGCGCTTTTTAGGTCTCGTCCTTTACCATTCCGAAGGAATGGGAAATGGCCGAGAATTCAAGTGCTCGAACTGATTGTCAAACCACCGCTTTTTTTCGTGGCGCTTTCTTCGAGTGCACATACAGGCACGCGCTTTTGGCCCATACACTTTCATGGCCATCTGTTCCTGTTCCTCAATGTCCCTCCCACCCTTCGTTTGATCTTGCCGCGAGTTCAGGCTAATGGCCCTCCCCCCTCCCCCAGCACAGAGCGCGCATCGCGGCCGCACAGCACATCAAAGGGCTTCTCCCAGCGTGTGCTGTGCAGCTTCTCCTCCCCTAATTATGTGGCCGGCCGTACTTGTGTTTCCTGGCCGCTTCCCGGCCGCTCTTGTATTTAATTAGCAGCAGCCGCATTTCTCCTGCGCCAGGCCACATCAAAGGCTCTGTGCCACTTTCACCCACACAGCAACACTTACAGACACGCAACGCCACTCACACCCACGCAAGCCCACTATCATCCACGCAACACCACACTCACCCACGCAACGCCACTCACCCAAGCAACACCACTCACACACGCAACCCCACTCATCCACGCAACCCCACTCATCCACGCAACCCCACTCATCCACGCAACACCACTCATCCACGCAACCCCACTCATCCACGCAACGCCACTCATCCACGCAACGCCACTCATCCACGCAACGCCACTCATCCACGCAACGCCACTCATCCACGCAACGCCACTCATCCACGCAACGCCACTCACCCACGCAACGCCACTCACCCACGCAACGCCACTCACCCATGCAACGCCACTCACCCACGCAACACCACTCACCCACGCAACACCACTCACCCACGCAACCCCACTCACCCACGCAACCCCACTCATCCACGCAACCCCACTCATCCACGCAACCCCACTCATCCACGCAACGCCACTCATCCACGCAACGCCACTCATCCGCGCAACGCCACTCATCCGCGCAACGCCACTCACCCGCGCAACGCCACTCATCCGCGCAACGCCACTCATCCGCGCAACGCCACTCACCCGCGCAACGCCACTCACCCGCGCAACGCCACTCACCCGCGCAACGCCACTCACCCGCGCAACGCCACTCACCCGCGCAACGCCACTCACCCGCGCAACGCCACTGACACGCGCAACGCCACTGACACGCGCAACGCCACTGACACGCGCAACGCCACTGACACGCGCAACGCCACTGACACGCGCAACGCCACTGACACGCGCAACGCCACTGACACGCGCAACGCCACTGACACGCGCAACGCCACTGACACGCGCAACGCCACTGACACGCGCAACGCCACTGGCACGCGCAACGCCACTGGCACGCGCAACGCCACTGGCACAGGCAACGCCACTCGCACAGGCAACGCCACTCGCACAGGCAACGCCACTCGCACAGGCAACGCCACTCACACATTGTGGGTGCAGATTGTGGGTGCAGATTGTGGGTGCAGATTCAGAGAAAACTCAGCAGCACCACCACCATTGCAATGCAATAGGTCTCGTTTTAACGCAAATTTAAGCTATAGGCCTTGTAAATGGCAAAGCCTTTTATTTATGTTCCAAAAACCAGAACGCAAAAATAAAGGGCATAATCATTTACAATGCTAATAGTTCAGACTCGCGTTATTGCGAGACCTATTGCATTTTCAATGCTTGTTCCAAAGGTCACCCACTACCGAAATGCCTATGTTGTCCCAAGCCTGGAACCCCTTACTGTTTCGCATGAATCCTATTCTATGTGAGTCCCACAGGGGTGTCATTTGTGTAATAACATTAGCACACTGAAGGCGTCTATGTGCCTTATACCAGAGTTGAACCGTGTGACGAGTCGGACCCAACAGATCGGACGGCACACTACGACTATAGAGGTTTCTCAACAATCCCCTGGACTCAAAACATTGCCTGTCTGCCAAATAGGCAGGCTCAGTCTGCGGGGCATGCAGCCAGTAATTGATTTGCTTGAGATGGGCTGCCCAGTAGTATAGTTCCATATTAGGCAGTGCTATACCCCCATCATACCAGTCCTTCACCAGTTTACATTGCACAATTCGCGCTGGTTTCCCATCCCACAGCAAGGTAGAAACCGCAGCCGAGAGTGCCGTAAAATAGGAGGAGGGGACCGGGAACGGTGTGTTCTCGAGGAGGTACAGGAAGCGTTGAAGTGTCATCATTTTAAACAATGCGGCTTTGCCCAGGAGAGTGAGAGGGAGGGAGCGCCACACCTTTACATCCCGTTTAAACCGGTCCAGCGGGGGTTTCAGATTTAGGGAATAGAATTCGTCCGGGCTTGATGAGACATAGACATCTGTTTCGTGTCAATAAAATACACTGAACATAATCTTCACAAAAGTTATTTACAAAAGTTTGTTATTGCCATTATAAATTACAATAACTTTTATTTAAGTATTAATTATTAAAAAAATAAAAGCCATTGTTATTTGTAATATCAATAAATCTAAGTCACGTAAATACAACAAATATTGCATTACAAATGCTATAGGTGTCATATTTACGAAAGTTAAAACTATTGGCATTGTAAATGACAAAGCTATTAATTTCGTTATTTTCAAAACCAACACATAAATAAAAAATGTGCCCTTTACAATACCAATAGCTCAAACTTTTCTAATGCGAGACCTATTGCATTGCAAATGCTTGTTTATGCATGAGCCTTCGTCACTGACCACCATAAAATGCCTATGCCCACATCAGCAAGTACATTGCAATAAAAAAAAAATATCCTTAAGTGCCCATGTTTTGCTAAATGGTATCATTCTTGCTAGAGAGGCTCAATATTTTCTCTGAGAACATGTTGCTCATATGCCCTACATATTAATACCCAGCAAATAATGAAATGCCTTGTACCTGACAAGAGTGTATCTCTCCTGAATCACTGTCTAGCTTGTAATAATTTGTTTGTCTTAATCCTTGAATGTATTGGTTCTTGTTTGCGTTTAGATGCTGGAAAATCAGATGGACGTGCGAAAGAAGGAAATAGAAGAGTTGGAAAGCCAGGCACAAGCTCTGAGTCAGGAGGGGAAGAGCACTGATGAGGTGGATGGGCAGCGGGTTATTGTGGAGAAGAGGTTTGTACAATTACTGGCCCCTCTGAATGATAGGAAGAGTTATCTGCTGGCCTCCAAAGAAATCCATCAATTCAACAGGGACGTGGAAGACGAGATTGTAAGTATAGTGCTCATTGATCATCCATAGAAGTCATTTGGACATTTCTTTTTATCATGTGATTAATTTTAGTTAAATTCTATTTAACATTTCATCGGCCTATTTAAATTTCCAGTAAGAATCTAAAACTCACCTGAAAACGTTATAGAAATGTAGATATATTTTAAAGCTCGTCTTAAATAGGTTCATTGTGAATGTGGATACTCTTAATTCTACGTTCAAATCCCTAGAGCGTTTTTGCTAAAGCTTTGTTGTAGAAAGTGTATTGTAAATGTGAGAAAAGTTAAATTTTGTCGATCTTGGCAAATATGGAACCTGAGTGATCTATTTTTTGATCACACTCTTTTTTTTTTACTGAATTCTAATGCTTAGGCTTTGACTCTGTTTTATTCCCTTCTCAGCTGTGGGTTGAAGAACGAATGCCTATTGCAACATCTACAGATCATGGTCATAACCTTCAAACCGTGCAACTACTAATCAAGAAAAATCAGGTAAACCATTATTAATATTACACCTAATGCAGTGTTGTTCTAAATAAAGAATATATAGCTTAAAGGGAACTTAAATACTGGTACAGGACTTAGTTCACCATGGCAGCCTCTGTTAGCACGTGGAGCCTACAACTATGTTGAGCTGATTGCTTTTGCTATTCTTTGTACAAAGACGTATAATTTCAAATTTTTGAAACCGAACTGGTGTGCATACAAGATCTCAAAACTAATCACTGCTGGAAGGCAGCACCTTAAATGGCATCATATCTGTCCCCGTGGCACCCAAACAGGCGTAGGACATCCACCAAGTGCTAGATTGAAACTACCAACCCCATTTCATATATTTACACAGACTCTCATCAGTGGAAGCTGGGATCATGAAGGTGGGCCCTGTTGCTATTTGATCTGTGTTCAGAGTGGCAGTCTCATGGGCCTTAGTAGTCCTCCTTTTTTTAACCCCCAAAAAGTAGGCTTTATGCTTGTATATTCTTGTAATTATTCGTATCAGAGCTAGAGCTTCTGCACTCCAACTATACAGGTTTGCTTCAAACATTTAAAGCATATTTATTTGCGGAATCTAGCATAAGCTGTTCCATTTTTTCCAACTACTCCAAAAAGTGTATTAGTGATCACTGTTGTAGAAAGAATGTTAATCATCTCTACACTCATGAGTATATGCAAATAGTTCTCCTTAACTACTGAACATAAAAGGGCAAATTGTGATCATCATTGCAAATTTTGGCTCTCAATATCTTCAGATGCCTCTAGGGTGCACATCCCAATGCCAGCATATGGTGATGTTGACTGGAATTCTGATCGAGCATGTGCATGTAAACTGTAGCAGGCAAGGGCTGGTGTTGGTTCGGTCTAAGCCATGGGACTTTATGTTCAGCGGAATCTTGTATTTTAGTCACAGACTCCAGTGATAATGTAAAAAACAATTTTAGGTAGTTATAGGCAGGTATTTCACAAGGAGAGCTTTTCATCTTATGTAATGCTTGGTTTTGTTGTACATTGTATACTCAATTTTGGATCTAAATTTCTGCAGAGAGGCTTTAGAATCTATTGGTGGTGTTTATACCATTCGTAAAGCTGTGAAGGAAGCATTGCAACTACTATTGCGCCTTTTTTCTGAATTTGAATACTCATTCACAAAAAGGTCACCTCCTATTATCGTCGTCAACTTTAGTGGATTGCACAAGCTACATTGTATTGAAAATGGTCACAGTTTACAAATTTGGAAAGTCTTTCTCACAGAATTAAATTGTGTGTTGCTTTTGTTTAATGCTAGGACTTGATTACAGCTCACCTTTGCTAAATATTTTCCTGTGGCCCAACCTTGCAGCACAGTGGTTTTTGGCATTAACAGAATGCCATATTTGACCAAATACATTATCAGTTAAAACAAATAGTTACAATTACCTTTACATGTAGACATTTGAGGCCTTCCTAGACATTACACATTTTGTTTATTAAGGAGAACTTCTATACAAACGTTTCACAATTAAAAGAATTGTAATTTCAGTAAATATTCATTCTTGAAGGTGTAAAAGGATGAAAACAAAAAAGGAAGTGGATGCAAAGAGAAAACTCTGGGGTCTTGCCTCACATTGGATCAAATATGGTGTTTCCTACTATGCTTTCCTTAGCTTGCCTTTAAACAGACTAAAAAGTCCAAAACGCTACTGGGTGCAGATTTTAAAATGATGGGGTCATAAAATGATGTCGAAGACGAATGTTCTTGGAATGGGAATAGAAATGGGATGTGTGATGTTGTTTTGAAAGGTCTCATCAAATATTAATACCAATTTAAAACTAGACTATGCCCCAATGAACAACAGAGTCTGTGAAGCAGCAGGATCCATGCAATTATTGCTGAAACAATGTACAATTAAACAGCATGTTTCCACTAATTTTCAAGTAGCCTTTTCCCTATGAATTGCTTAACACCCCACAGCCCTTGTTTCAGCAACATGGGGTCCAGCAGTGCCTTACTTTGGTCATTAATACAAGGTGATTGCACTCTAGATCTTGAAGGTGAAGATTCTGTTGAACACCTTAGACCAGCTGACAAACGGCTTTTCTGAGAAGTAATGAAAAGAAATGTGTGAATTTACAGAATTATTCTTGTTGGACATCCACCGATAAATTACATGAGAAAATCATGCCTGAGAACATTTTGTTCTCAGATACTTTGCATCAAATCATCAAGGGTGCAGTATATTTGGTTTGGTGAATTTACCTTTAAATTCGGCACAATTCATAATTTCAATGTAATACAACAGGTTATTGTATCACATTTTTTGTGTTCTTTCTCTCAGCAATAGTCATCCAGTCTATTCTAATTCAGTAGAAAATCCTTGATGCACCAGGGCAAAATGGGCAGCCATTAAATAGTGGCACTCAATGTTTTTTAAAGTAGCCCTAGTATTATGCAAGGAGCTGGTTGGTGGCTATAAAGTATTTATTATCTTTTTGGATGCAGGCCGATTTGGGGGTTGTTACATCTCTCAACTACCCCTCAAACCCCCACCTTCATCTTCTGTCAATAATTATTTGGGTGCGCCCTCCCGCTTGTATAATTTGTCCTAATTATAAGTGCCACTCCTTTGGCTTCAGCTGACCTATCAATATAATATTATGTAAACCATTATTTAAGTCTAATGTATGTCCCCACTTTTATGCTGACCTGTACTTGAATCACAATCTGTTTTAGATGGGATCACACTTGCCTGCAGCCATGGGAAGAAAAATACCTTCTGTTTGCTTGTAGGCATATTTATGTCGTGCTGTTAATAGATGTGGGTAGCTGTATGAATACATTAAAGTAGATTGCTGCACTCTCCACCCTCTTCAGACCCTTTTAACTTCCAGTTGTCTTTTCCATTCAGACTCTTCAGAAGGAGATCCAGGGCCACCAGCACCGAAATGATGATATTTTCGAGAGGAGCCAAAATATTCTCAAAGATAGCAGCCTTAATGCAGAAGCCATTAACCAAAGGCTTGCTGATCTCCAGAGGCTGTGGAATCTCCTGATTGAGGAAACGGAGAAACGCCATAGGAGGCTGGAGGAATCCCACAAGGCTCAGCAATATTACTTTGATGCTGCTGAGGCTGAAGCGTGGATGAGTGAACAGGAATTGTACATGATGTCAGAGGAGAAAGCAAAGGTGAAGGTTTTGATGGCTTAACATCAGTAAATGTGCAAATAATTGAATGCCTGAGCTGCAGAGTCCCCCATAAGTTGTTTGTATAAGGTTTGCTCATACAGCTGAATATTGCTAGGGTTTCGCCCTAGTGATGGCTGTCTGTAACTCACTTTCCATGCCTAGCCTGTTTATCTGGCTGGCAGCATATTTTGCATTTTTTTCTCAAATTCATATGCTGGAATTGGACTAAATTAGGAGATTTAAATTTAAAAATGTCATTGTCTTCAATTCTTTCAGGATGAACAGAGTGCAGTCTCTATGTTGAAGAAGCATCAGATTTTGGAACAGGCAGTCGAAGATTATGCAGAGACAGTACATCAGCTCTCGAAGACAAGTAGAGCGTTGGTGGCAGATAGCCATCCAGAGAGGTTCATATTTTCCAATTGTGTTGTCAAGCTATTGTTTTTTGTTCACAGATTAATAACTTAAGGGCTTTACGGTTTGTTTTAGAAATCGTAGGCAGTGCTGGTAGCAGGTGTATCACTCAACCTAGTGGCGAAGAAGCAAGAATCCTGCTCTTTTTTCCTAACACATACTAAAACAGCCCTACATCTCCTTCTCCTCTGCAAGCATCTAACAGGAACAGTAGCTTCCACACGCGAGCTAGAAAGGTTGGAGATGAAACTCCTTTATGGGATCGGGAGGGCGAGGTGTGGGCACTTTCATCTGACTGCAGCTTAAAAAAAATCTGCTTAGCATGATCCTCTGAAGGGAAGTCATGGGTTTGATAGCACAGCTGCTTGCTGTGCCCTTGACAAAATGTGAGGTTTGGTCCTTGAATAGCAGTTACGGCTGATAAGAGGATGCAAGATCAGCAGGTTTTAGTGCAAGGAAGTAGAGAAAAGAGAAGGCAGTGGCACCACTTCTCTAGGAATCAATTTGTTTTTAAAGACATTATGATATTTATACTTTCTTGTTATGAATAGAAAGGTAATAAAAAAAAGGTAATATGTACCATATCTCTTAACACTACAAAGTACCATTAAAACGCACCATCTGTCAAACAGTTCATTCTGTTGGAAGTCATTATTTTCTAGTCTCTTAAATTTTTTAAAATGTTTCATTCGTACTGTGGACCACAGTGTATACATGGCATAAATGAAGGCAGCTACAGCCATGCGACTGATCTAAATTTGATGTTCATGTGAAAGTGAGCAAGCATTGCATATGTTGATCAGAGGTGTGACCTTTATCTGGAGTTAGTGGATATCATCGGCTGGGATAAGTGCGTAGAAAGTGAACTACTAGGCAGACACATCACATTTGTATCACTTCAGATTGTTTGCCTCCCTTATAACAAGACATACTGCATTTAACTAGGTCCTGCTCTAGTTATCTGATTCTAGAATAGAGATTTAAGGTGTTTCTCCCCCTTAGCAGTTAATTAAAATGAAGACAAAGATCAGGATATACACTAATAAGGAACTGAGACACTCTGGACGTTCACTAGGTTTGCTTTGATAAATCCTTGTTTATTTAACGTACTTTAACAGCTTTGGGTTTGTTTTTCGTAACCTATATTTTACATTTTGTTTCATTTGGACGATCTGTATATTTGGAGCCAGAAGGGCATTATCTGAAAATCTGTTTTTTAAATGTTGGCATGATGATTGAGCTTTACCAGACCTAGTAAATCTTAACATTTATTTATAATTTGAACATAAAGTTCAGTGTCTTGTCTTGAAATCCAATGACAGGCACTTCTTGGCTTTTCATATGATGCCCTTATTTTTTTTAATGTTTTGTTTAACTTTGTTTAAATGTTTAGTTACAACATTTTAGCTTTGAGTAGCTGTTATCCAGTATTAGGGTATCTTTCATAGATTCACATGCCTGAATCATTCCCCGTCGTCGAGGCGGGAGTCCCACGGTAAATTATATACAATAGCAGTGCCTAAAAATTTCTTGTAGTAGGCTGGAAAAGCCCAAAGGCCTAAATAGGCCTCAAAACTTAGCAGCCTATCTACATCATTATGTAAAAAGACCTGAAATAGTAGCCTTAGCCAATCAGCTGTCCTCACCCTCTAGAACCTTCCCAGCTCAGGCAGTTCTCCTCAGATTTTCACCGCACTTCGTGTGTAAGGGAGTCTCCCTGAGTGCCTACTCAGTTTTTTGATCTTTATTCCTTAAAATGTCTGAAAAGAAGGCTCTTTTCAAAGCTTGTGGGACCTGCTAAAAGAAGAGTCCATGTGGATGACCAGCACTCTGACTGTATTTATTGCCTGCACCCTTCACATATTGTGAAGGACTGTAGAATTTGCCGTACCTTCCCTCAGAAAACTATCAGGGATAGGGAGGCAAGGGTTCTTTTGTGGTTGAAGTCTTCTTCCACTGATGATGAGGACAAAGCCTCTACCTCCAGCAAGAGAGCTAGATCCAAAGAAAGTGCTTCTCCTGAGAGAAAGAAAAAACTTAAAACCTCTCAGAAAGCTTCAGAACCCTCTAAGAGTGCATCGGCTTCTTCAACTGTGAGTACAACCCAGGGTAAGACTGTTTCTCTGGTGTCTGTACCTACTACTACTTTGACTTCTGCCTCCTCATCTACTTCTACGGTTACCACTTCAGCTATTACCTCACCGTTGATGTCTGTTAAACCATTGCTGACTAAAACCAAGTTGCCATCGTCGATGTCTGTCGACGACGGCTCCGTCGACTAAATCTTCTGCTCCGTCGACGGCAACGAAGCCGACTTCATCGTCGACGAAGACATCGTCGACAAAGGACTCGTCGTCGTCGAAGTCACCATCGACGGCCTCGCCGACTAAAGACTCGTCGACGAAGACATCATCGACGGTCTCGTCGACTAAAGACTCGTCGACGAAGACATCATCGACGGTCTCGTCGATGAAGAACTCGTCGACGAAGACACCATCGACGGTCTCGTCGATGAAGAACTCGTCGACGAAGACACCATCGACGGTCCCGACGACGAAGGGCTCGTCGACGAAGACACCATCGACGGTCCCGACGACGAGGGACTCGTCGACGAAGACACCATCGACGGTCCCGACGACGAGGGACTCGTCGACGAAGACACCATCGACGGTCCCGACGACGAGGGACTCGTCGACGAAGATGCTATCGACAGTCCCGACGACGAAAGGTTCGTCGACGAAGATACCATTGACGACCTCGTCGACGGCAAGATCTTTCTCATTGACAGGACCGTCGACGGAGATCCCGGTAACAGTGGCTTCTGCACTGACATCTGCTCATCTGTTGCACGGTTCACCTCCAGCAAAGATACAATACACTCATTTTCAGATGAAAACGTATCAAAGGCAGGATTATTCACATATTTCTCCACTCTTGCCATCGCACATCTTGGAGACATACATGGAAGAGGAGTCAGATGAAGGGGAAGAGGATGATGGTCCTTTTGGGATTGCCCGTCACCCTTCTCAATTAAATATTAAATATCAGGAGGATGATGAGGAGGAAGTCCATGATCATTATACACATGACATTTATTCCACGCCATATCAGTCACCTCATACTATACCTTCTCGGTCTGAGGACACTACACATTTACCAACTTCCTTAATACAGGATTTGCAGGCTATGTTGGCGGATTATCGCCAGAGATTTCCATCAAATCAGGTTGCACCCGCTGGGTCACCTGTTCCAGTTGACGTGCCAAGACCTCCGTCACCAAGGGCTTCATTGTCGCCACAGCAAAATACTGCTCCAGTTCCTCAAAATGATACGGACACTTCTTCCAATGATGTTGAAGTAAGCAGGGAAGAGGGAGAGTTGCCGGATAAAACACCTGTGGATCCTTGGGAGGATTATGTCATTCCTATGCCTTCTCCACCTGCGCCCCGTCCTTCAGATTCTCCACCTGAAGATATTGGCGGTTTCCACAATATTATGCAGAGAGCTGCTAATAGATTTGAGTTGGCTGTCACAGTTGAGCAGTCGGACTGCTTTTTACATGACTTTAAAGAGGGATATCGCAGAGTGATCAGGGCTATTCCTATTATTGATTATATATGGAAGGAAGGCCTCAACATAATGAAAACTCCCGCTTCCATTCCTGCAGTCCTTCCAAGGATAGAGAAAAAGTATCGAGCACCATCTGATACTCTAGCTTGTTTAATAGGTCACCCTCGACCCGATTCTGTCATATCCCAGGCTGCGCAGCAAAAATCCAAAAATCCTTCTGCTCCCATTTCAACGCCACCTGACAAGGAGGGCAGAAGGCTTGATGCAATTGGAAAGAAGTTTTCAGCAAATGCAGCAGCCTCCATTAAAGCTGCTAATTCATTAGCTATCCTGGCTCGTTATGATAGATAAATGTGGTCCGAGCTCACGGAATATCTTGAGTTGATCCCTGAGGATCATCAGATGGAGGTGCGCAGAATTGTACAAGAGGGTGAAAGGGCGGCCTCAGAAATTATTGATTGCGCCCTGGACATTTCAAACACCAATTTTAGACAATTGGCTGGAGCAGCTGTGCTTCGGCGTCAAGGTTGGCTCAGGGCTACCACCTTCAGGCCTGAGGTCCAAACCAAAATCTTGGACATGGCATTCGATGGCGAATCATTGTTTGGGAAGCACATTGATGACGCTTTACTGGCTATTAAAACTGATACTGATACAGCTAAATCTCTTGGTACCCTGCAATACAAGAGGGGATCCTTTAGGGGAGCAAGAGGCCGTGGTTACTCCTCCAGAGGCAATTATTTCAACCAACAAAATCGTCAGTATCAATCTACCTACAACAAGCCTTACTACCAATCTTCTTACGGGCAGCCTGCCTCTGGTTCTTTCTCTCGGCAAGGAGGGAAACGACGCTCAGGCAATCGAGGGCGAGATTCCAACAAGCGCCAATGAGCTTTGCCGGATGTCAGCCACTCACCTTTCCCTTCCCGTGGGCGCCAAAATCTCCGCCTTTTACCACCAATGGCGGAAGATAACTTCAGATCAGTGGGTCCTGGATTTGGTCAGCAAGGGACACACTCTGGAGTTTTTGCAGAAGCCTCCAACAACGCCGCCCAGGGGTCCCCCTCCCCCTCGTCTTCACTTACACTTCAAAGAAGCCTTAAAGAATGCGATAGAACGAGTACACTCCTTCTCAAAAAGGGAGGGGGTTTTATTCTCGCTTCTTCCTCGTGGAGAAAAATTCGGAAGAGTGGCGTCCAATATTGGATTTGCGCAAACTCAACAAATATCTAAAGAAACAGAGTTTCCGCATGGTAACGTTGAAGGACATTCTGAATTGTCTCAACGAAGGGGACTTTATGGCTTCTCTGGATCTACAAGACGCCTACTTCCACATCCCTATTCACCCGAACCACCGCAAATTCCTAAGGTTTCAAGTGGCCGGCGTCCATTTCCAGTTCAAAGTGCTTCCATTCGGCCTAAAATCGCCCCCCAGAATCTTTACCAAATGCCTGGCTCCAGTGGCAGCAATGTTGAGGTCCCAGGGAATGCAAGTTTTCCCATACCTCGACGACTGGCTGTTAAAAGGTCCAACCAGAAACTCAACAATGGAAGCGGTCAGGAGTACGCTTTCTCTCTTCTCGAATCTAGGACTGACCCTCAATTCGAGGAAATCTCAGCTCCAACCTCGTCAACAATTGACATTTCTGGGTGCAATGTTGAACACATGCCAGTGCAAAGCATACCTGACACAAGAGCAACAAAACAAACTCGTAAAACTATCAAGACAGATATTCGCAAGAAGGTCACTTTCAGTTCGGATATACGCTTCCCTACTAGGGATGTGTTCATCTGTGATCAGCCTCATTCCTATGGCGAGACTCAGAATGAGACCGTTGCAAGAAGAGTTACATCGTCAGTGGAAGCAAGTCGAGGGATCATTCGACGACCGCATCAAAGTCACTGCCAAAATGAAACACGCTCTTCTTTGGTGGTCAAAGGCACACAACTTGTCGCCGGGCCTCACCTTTCTCCAAGAAATTCCGGAATTCACCCTGACTACGGACGCATCCATGGAAGGTTGGGGAGGTCACCTTCAGGACCTTCAGATCCAGGGAAGATGGTCTCGTCAGTACCAACAGAAGCACATCAACAGCTTGGAACGAAGGGCCATTTTTCTCTCCCTACAAGCCTTCCTGCCAAGGGTTGTGAATTCGTCCGTGCTGGTGCGTACGGACAATACCACCAGCATGTTCTACATAAACAAACAGGGAGGAACAAAATCTCTCACCCTGTCACTGGAAGCTCAGGAGATGTGGGAATGGGCCCTGCGTCACGGCATATCCCTCAGAGCCAGAGCATGTACAAGGAGTTCGGAACTCTCTAGCAGACAGTCTCAGCAGAACGTTCACAGGCTGTCACGAATGGGAACTCGAACAACATCAAGTAGAGATGATCTTTCGGCTCTGGGGGAAGCCGACGCTGGATTTGTTTGCCACGCAACAAAACAGCAAATGCCTGTTTTATGCCAGCAGGTTCCCAGAACGGGGTTCAAGAGGAAATGCCCTCCTGATGAGATGGACCGGAATGTTTGCGTACGCCTATCCTCCGATTCCGCTCATTCCGAAGGTGCTGCAAAAGATGAAGAGGGAACACTGCACTCTCATCCTCATTGCTCCACGTTGGCCAAGGCAATTTTGGTTTCAGGAGCTCCTTCTGCTCTCTCAACAACCTCCGTTTCGTCTCAAACCGACAGTGTCGATGTTGACAAGGGAGGGAGGTAAAATCCATCATCCGGATCCTCAATCGCTGCACTTGCACGCTTGGCTCCTGACTTCCTAGAGTTCAAGGACCTAAACATCTCCTCGGACTGCAGGGCGATATTGTCGCAAGCACGTGCGCAGAGTACCATCAAAACATATCATTTCAAGTGGAAGAGATTCTGCTCATGGTGTGGAGACAATGAGGTTCATCCACTTCAGGCTCCTCCTGAAGCCATCCTTCCATACCTACTGTCGTTGGCTAAGGCCGGTCTAGCTTTTTCTTCTATTAAAGTGCATCTGGCAGCAATATCCAGATTCAGGAAGAGTTCCAACAAACCATCCTTATGTTCATCCTCTTTGATCAAACAATTCCTTAAGGGGCTATTCCGAGCTTTTCCGCCAGTTCGCCCTCCTCCTCCTGAGTGGGATCTTAATATTGTTCTTTCTCAGCTTCTAAAAAGGCCTTTTGAACCGATTCATAAAACAGAACTAAAGTTTCTGACTTGGAAAGTGGCAATCTTGTTGGCTCTTACTTCCGCTCGCAGAGTTAGTGAAATACAGGCCTTCACTATTACTCACCCTTTTCTGCAATTCTCTAAAGACTTTGTTACGCTTAGAACCAATCCAAAATTCATTCCTAAAGTACCAACTCAGTTCCACATTAATCAACCGGTCAAACTCAGAACCTTTTTCCCGGATCCGAAAACTCCTGCGGAGAAGGTCTTACATTCTCTGGATGTGAAAAGGTGCCTGAAGTTTTATCTTCAGAAGACAAAGGACATCCGCAAATCTAAACAACTTTTTGTTGCTTATGGCATAGCCACCTTGGGTCAAGCTGTCACAAAAGCAACTATTGCCAGGTGGTTGTCTTCTACAATTACTTTCTGTCATGACAAGGCCAACAGACCTTTATCAAGGAAGGTCAAAGCGCATTCCACAAGAACGATGTCGGCGTCTACGGCCCTTTTCGCTGGAGTGACGCTGGAGAACATTTGCCGAGCTGCTACTTGGAAAAGTGTACACACTTTTACCGAACATTACTGTCTGCAGTCGGCGGTTCATGATGACACAGCTGTTGGTGATGCGGTGCTGCAGCATCTTCTTCACTAAGGTTGGATAGCTTATGGTCTTTTTTATTCTTCTTTTAAAGTTTAAGTATTTATAATGCTGTCCTATCAGTGATGTTTTATGAAGGTTTTGATGCATGTGTTGTGTTAACAAGTTTGTACTCTATTACCTTCCTGGTTGAGTGGGGATAGATATATGTTTTTCTTTGTCTCCCACCTTCCTCTATCGACAGACATGATGTTACTGCTTGCTATTCTGATTCAGGCATGTGAATCTATGAAAGATACCCTAATACTGGATAAGAAAACGAGTTACTTACCTGTAACTACGGTTATCCAGTATTGGTATCTTTCATAGATTCACATGCACCCACCGTCCTCCCCGGTAGGGCAGTTCTTTCTATGGATACTCATTCTCACTTGTGCTGGGAAAATCTGAGGAGAACTGCCTGAGCTGGGAAGGTTCTAGAGGGTGAGGACAGCTGATTGGCTAAGGCTACTATTTCAGTTCTTTTTACATAATGATGTAGATAGGCTGCTATGTTTTGAGGCCTAGTTAGGCCTTTGGGCTTTTCCAGCCTACTACAAGAAATTTTTAGGCACTGCTATTGTATATAATTTACCGTGGGACTCCCGCCTCGACGACGGGGAATGATTCAGGCATGTGAATCTATGAAAGATACCAATACTGGATAACCGTAGTTACAGGTAAGTAACTCGTTTTCTTATAGTCTTTGGCTACATCATTTATTAAATGATGTGCCTGTGCATTAACGTTTTACACAGACCCTTAACAGTTATTGCTTATTTTAAACTAATAGGGATCCATTTCCTTTAGCAACAAAACAATGGGTTCCGTTTTTTTTATGCTAACCCTTTCACTAGGAAAAGTGTTCCAAAGCCTTTATTGTGGTAATTCTTGCTAGGAAAACTTTTACTTTATTTTTTTCAACTTTTCGGGTCATGAAAGAATCTTACTGGTCCCATTTCTATTTACTTTTTAGTGAGCGCATTAGCATGCGACAGTCCCAGGTTGATAAGCTCTATGCTGGTCTGAAGGATTTGTCAGAGGAGCGAAGAGGCAAACTGGATGAGCGGCAGCGACTCTTCCAGCTGAACCGGGAGGTGGATGACCTGGAGCAGTGGATAGCCGAGAGGGAGGTGGTGGCTGGATCGCATGAGCTGGGACAGGACTATGAACATGTGACGGTGAGTGGTTTTGCCATGCTATCAAAAGTGCATACTACATTGGCTTCCTTTAACATGTGTATGGTAAGTTCCACAATCTGCTCTTAGACGTTTGTTGAGCTACAGGAAGCTTGTCTTTCATCACCATCCTCTTTTACTCTGTGATGCTGAAATAGCTGCACTTATTGAGACGTTACAGCAGGTGCCCCCAATCAATTAATCGCGAGCTATCGGTATTTCACAGACACCTTCAGAGTAGCTCACAGCCTTGAGTTCATTTTTCAATCCGCACAGGGTCACATTTTTCTTTTAAAGTTCAGGGAAGACTGTGTTTATTTTCCATTATTATCTTCGGGTTGCAGATAGCAAAGTTTGATAATGAGCAGTGCTGCAGTCAGATTTATGACCTAGAACACAGGTGTGAAGAACTGAGGTATTTAATTCTTAAATAAAAGTCTTTGTTAACTAAATATTGGAGCATGAGAACAAAATATTTTTCTGAATACTTTTAAATGGGTGAAAATTAAAATGAAGAGTTAACTTAATAATGAAGTTAACTCTTCATTTTAATTGTATCCCTTTTCAAAGTGTTGAATTACAAACAACAGGCCTCTTGCCCCCAGTGGTCAGTAGACACATTTTATAACTGAAATTTACTGTCATTTTTTTTCAAATGGGTGAAATTTAAAGTGAAGAAAAATATTTCTATGAAGCATTGAGTCAATGTTTTTCTCC
Source organism: Lissotriton helveticus (assembly GCF_964261635.1). Taxonomy (NCBI): domain Eukaryota; kingdom Metazoa; phylum Chordata; class Amphibia; order Caudata; family Salamandridae; genus Lissotriton; species Lissotriton helveticus. The sequence continues at coordinate 1,640,132,405 of NC_136067.1, forward strand.
CCTTTAAATTAAGGCAATTACAACTTAATATTTTATGAAGCATGTTTCTTACCTCTAAATTCCTCCTATTTAAACAAATCGCTGTATTTTTCTGTTGTAAATATAGCAGCATGTCTTATGGGCATTTACACACAGCATGCATCTGGCTCCCAGTGGCTAGTAGACATACCCCCAGATTCATCATTGTCCCGTTTTGCGAGTCCTTAATAGCGATTATTAAGGAATCGCTATTAAAGACTCGCAAAACGGGATTCGTGTAGAAATCGCAATTTTATTTGCGATTTCTACAGCTTCCTTATTTGCGATTAGCAATTTGCTAATCACAAATAAGGATGCGATTTCAAGGGTGCCAGGGGTGTCAAAAGGACACCCTGTAGCACCCCTGAAATGTAAATGTAGACTGATGTTGCGCACATGTGTGTGTGTAACATCCAACTTAGAAAAATGCACTAAAGTGCATTTTTCTAAGTTTTCGCTATTTACCACGAAGTCAGACTTCGCGGTAAATAGCGGCCAAAAATTGCGAATTCGCAATTTTTAAAAGGTTCATGAATAGCATTTAAGGAATCTCTAATTGAGATTCCTTAAATGCGATCACAATTTGATAAATCGCAATTATTTGCGATTTTTCAAATTGCGAGTTCATGAACCATTGATGAATCTCAAATGCCATTTTTGCGGGTGCAAACGGCCGAATTATGCGATTCGCACCGTTTGCTCTTGCAAAAATGCTTGATGAATCTACCTGATAGTGTCCTATTTATAACTTTAATTTTTGAGAAATTTAAAGTGCAGAAAAATGTTCCATATTATGAAAAGTTTTTCAGAAAAGTTTTCTGCACTTCAAATTTCTCCCATAAAAAAATAGTTGTATGTTTGTGTTATAGCTTTAACAGTGCCACATATGGTGAAACATATGTCCTGTGCCACAAGTACATATTACATACTCATCCACCCATACACGTATATATCATTCATATGCACACATGTTCATAAATCCCCAAAGCCCACACTCTCACTGACACACATGGCAGCCCTGTCAGAGTTCCCTTAGTCAAAGTATTTTATTCAAACCATGGTCTTTTTTTCTATGGGCATTAGGCTTAATCAATGAAACTGGGCATGGTGGTGTCTGGTAACATTGCACGAGTGGCTTAACCTTTAGTAGCTCACAATGATTTTCCGAAGTAGCTCTCACTACAGAAAAGGTTGGAAACCCCTATGTGACAGTGTAGCATCTCAGGAAAAAGGCACTCCACAGATTACAGACAAAGGGACCTATTCCAATGTCGGACGGACCTAGGTCCGTCCGACATCAGTCAGGAGCAGTAACCCACCGACCTGTTGTCGTGGGTTACGTCCCTGCTAATACGATGCGACCGAACAGGGTTCGGTCGCATTCGTATACTTCACAATGCAGGCATGCATTCCGAGTGGAATGCATGCCTGCATTGAGAAAAGCGGGGGTGCAGTTCATCCTTGCACCCTGTGGCCGGCACCCCAAGGTGCCGGCCTCCGGGTGCAGGGATCCACAGAGGGGCACCATAGGTGCCCCCAGGCTGCCATTCGGCAGCCTTGCACCCATGGGGGCTCTGCTGGGGCCCCCAAAGACAGTTTGTGACTGCCTTTTCGTGCCGGACAGACCGGCACGAAAAGGCACTGAAAAACTGCCATCGTACTCCTTCGGTCATAAAGAGGCGACCGGGCGAGTACTGGAGGATTTCCGGATTGCAGACAGGCTCGCCGAGCCCGTTGTAGGCCATCCGGAAATCCGAGTCGGATTCCATTCCGACCGAGCCCATCGGAATGGCTCGGTCGGAATGGAATCCGTCCGGCACTGACCGATTCGGTCGGAAGGGCTCCGAACATGGTTCGGAGCCCTTCCGATCCGAATCGGCCCCAAAATGTCAAATTCCTTTGTTGTTTTTAAAGTGAACCCAACATTTTACAAGCACAATTAAAAAATAATCTATAATAGTCTCAGTAGACATTGCACTTTATAAATACAAAATTTGTCTTATGGTGATATTAATGTATTCAGAAGTGGTAGTGTGGAAGTAAGTGAATGGAGGCAGTGCAAATGCCGGCGCCGCCGTGCATATTATGAATTGCCCTTTCGCTAGCCATGAAAAATCTAGCGGAAAGGCAAAGAGCAAAGAGCTCTCCCCAAACAGGGTCCCCGTGCATTGTAGCCTATCGTGAAACTGCACTGTCATGTGTGCATTGTGTGCCATGCGTGACATAGTGCATGCCAACAGTGCAGGCGCTGCTCTGCGGCTGTATTGGCTTCAGGCTTACCCAGTGAGCCGAAGCATGCAGACTCCGCAAAACAGCAGCCTGCACAACGCTGGCCTAGCGGTAATCTCATTATTTGCTGCATGGCTAATGAAACTACATGCGATGTAGAAAACAATCAAGTGTGGCTGCAACTTACAGTTTTATAAAGATAATGGTGACCTGTAAAATACTTAACTAAATAGACAGTGTATGGAGGTAATCTTTGCTTAGAGCACTTCAAAGTAAAAAAGACATTAGTGTTGACTTATTCAGGAAGTGTACACTGCTCAAAATAAATGGTTGTGAACATACAAGTAGAAGAGCAGAGAACTACAACTGTTGTCATTATTATTTGTTTAGGGTACAGCAGCCACTATTGTGGGCTATTAGTGTCATTGTCATGCCAGAGCTCACATGTATGAATGGAAGATTCTTGGGCATGGTGTGGCCTATATGGAAAGAGTTAGATTTCATTGTGTTTGTCACAGTTTTCTTATGGATTATTGACAGCATGCTTGGCTGTGCAGCTAGACGTTCTCATTTCACAAAATATAGAGGTTGAATTGTCATACATATCTGTGTAAGCTCTTTGAGGTTGAATTACTTTTATGGAAGCTGAGAATTCAGTTCAGGTTAGTAACTAATCTTGAGGAGATGCAGTTACGGTATGTTTTGGTCATAAGTTTATCCATTTATATTTGCGTCCACACTGATAAGGTTTGTGTGTAGTAACCACTACTGGGTAAATAATTTAGGCCAAATTAGATAAGGGGAATAGAGATTTAGCAAAAAATGTAAAGGTAGGAAACATAGCCAAAGAGAAATAAGTTAAAAGGTCCATTAAATAAAATATTGCCTTTTTTCGTGTAGCGTATACTGATGCCCCTTTATGTGAAGGCTTGTTTTATTTTAATAGTAAAAAAGATGCTTTACTTAAAGGTCGTACTGTTGTAAAAACGGATGCAAGTGTTTTCTAAAGGTCATATTTTGGTTTTATTTCAGATGTTACAGGAGAGATTCCGTGAATTTGCCCGTGACACTGGAAACATTGGTCAGGAGCGGGTGGATACAGTCAACCACATGGCAGATGAACTAATCAATTCTGGACATTCTGATGCAGCCACGATTGCTGAATGGAAGGACGGTCTGAATGAAGCCTGGGCAGACCTCCTTGAGCTGATTGATACAAGAACACAAATTCTCGCTGCCTCCTATGAACTTCACAAATTTTACCATGATGCAAAGGAAATCTATGGACGCATTCAGGATAAACACAAGAAACTTCCAGAAGAGCTTGGCAGAGACCAAAATACAGTCGAAACACTACAACGGATGCACACAACATTTGAGCATGACATCCAGGCATTAGGCACGCAGGTGAGTGCACATCAGCAGGTTTGAATTATTTAAGATTTTTCTGTTGTGCTACAGGTCTTCTTTCAGTCCCTTCTGAGCTTGCAGGTGCAGTAAAGGAGTGATGCAAGGATGGAAGCTCAGATGTAGATGGACCCTCTGAAGAGTTATTAAATGGTCTCCAGATCTTGATGTGGAAATTAAATTGTATGACCTATCTAAGGTCAACAGCCGGCGCGCTGATTTTATGGAGCCAAACTACTGCTTGAGTTTCAGATCCAATGATTGGGAGCATCCCGAGTCCCTTTTGCCAGCCTAGTGTATAAAGAGATCAAATCCCTTACAATGTAAATTGGTACAAAGGTCAGTAAGAGGGCTAGAAGTATCACCCTAATAGAATGCTTATCCGAAGGCAAACTTTGGATTGTTGTTGTGGTCTTAGACTGGCTGAAAACAATTATCACAGAGAAGAGCTTATTGGATCAATATGGGCTCTGTCGTCTCACCTTAGGCTGTTCGTTTAAGGAAGAAATACTTGGTTTTAAGGGATTGGTTGCCTAGAACCAGTTTTTGAAGCCAATGTGGTATTTTCCCTTAGTGAATATGAAGATCATGCTGGTCCTTCTAATGCAACATGTAGGTAAACAGTGACAGAGTTTGTTTACCCCCTTTATGGGTCATGGTGAGAGGAATGCAGTAATTTGTTTTGGATTGTAGATAACTGGCTTCTGAGCACTGGCCTGGCCTTCAGCACTGGTCAGTAGGTTGAGACATTAATGGTCTCTTTATCTGATTTTCCAGCCAGCTCTAATGGTGCGGTTTGAGAAAGGTCATCTAAATTTACATGAGGCCTCTTAGATGGTTGTCCCATTGATGAGCCCATGTCTCGGGTGATTTGCAGTGCTGGTATTGCCTTTTCATCATCGGTCTAATGGACTTTGAACATCTTTTACTAGATTCCCTACCCCTGGTGAATATTATAATTCACAACTGTGTTATTAGAGGTCTTCACCGTTAACTCTCATTAAAGCACCTTCCAGAAGTTTATACACTTTCCTTTTGTCCCTGGCATAAATAATACCCCAACAGTGCCATTGAACGCTTTTGTATTTTTCCACAAATAGAGAACATTTATTTGAACAAGAGAGAGCGTAGAACCAGTCAGTCCTTAATGGTCTTCTGGACAGTTGGGATATTTGGCCTACCAGGCATGCAATGACAACTGAGATAATGGACATGCATGTTCTGCCTTCTGCTACCAGTAGTTAATCAACATTTCCTAGTTCAGCATCTTAGGTCTAGAAAATTAAAAACAATAGACCCCGATCACCTCCCGTCTTAACTTGCATGCTGGCGGGTAGACTTCATGCCCATCCCTGGCCCACACAGTCTTGCACAACCGTACCTTTCAAGCTGAAGTGTTTCTAGGGTGTTTTTTTCCAAAGCTATACATACAGTGAAGAAGGTTTTACAGATCTTCCTTGAAGGTACTGTTCCATTGTAACAGAGTTGAAGCCACAAAATATACAGTTTTTTGAGAGACATCATTTCAGGAAAGTAACCTCCACTCCATTGGAATTTCTGGTAATGCATGAGGTATCTTGCATGCAGTTTAATCTTACATTGAAGCTTACCTACTCTTGAGATTTCTCGATGGATGGGTCACAGGTGGGTGAAAGATAAAGGAACCCAAAATGTGGTCAATAATGTTTTTTGTTGCATACATCAAAAGAAGGCAAGTTAGTAATGTAAAAATAGTGCGACCTCACAAGTAATGTGCATTCCCCCACCGTATATTAACAGCCCTGATATGTGATACCCAACTATTTATAATGTATCCTGTCATCTCAAGATAAATGGCTATTTTTCCACCTAAAGTGGAGTTGTGAATCCCAAGGATTGATTCTTCTTTTTGACTACCATCAGCTGACATCAACAGCCCTGCATCTTCACAGTCATGTTCATGGAGAGGAGGTTGTTATATTGGAGACTTGCAGCTGATTCATCAAGCTGATTTGCGGTCGCAAAGGGCCAGATTCTGAGAATCTGGCCCTTTGCTAGTGCGATTTTTGCATTTGGGATTCATCATCCCAAATGCAAAAATCTCTATTACCGAAATCGCATATTTGTGAGGAATTGGATTTAAGGAATCTCTAATAGAGATTCCTTAAATGCAATTCATCAACCAATTAGAAATTGCGAAATCGCAATATTTGGTCGCAATTTACCACCAAGTCTGACTTGGTGGTAAATTGCGAAAATAGTGTAAAAAGCACTTTAGTGCATTTTATTCTTTTGCATGTTACACACACACATGTCCTTTGGACATGTGTGTGCGCAACACCTATTCAAATGTGCATTTAAGGGGTGCTACAGGGTGTCCTTTGGACACCCCTGGCACCCTTTAAATCGCTATCTTATTTGCGAGTAGCAAATTGCTAATCGCAAATAAGGAATACTCCCCATTCATTCATATGGGCCTTTTGGCCCATAGGAATGAATGGGGAGTTATTCCTTATTTGCGATTAGCAATTTGCTACTCGCAAATAAGGAATGTGTAGGAATCGCTATTTATTTAACAATTCCTACATGAATACCGTTTTGCTAGTCCTTAATAGCGATTCGCTATGAATCGCTATTAGGGGCTCGCAAAACGGGTGAATGATGAATCAGGCTGTATGTTTCAAGGATGATGCTCTCTTTAGGAGTGATAACCACAATTCATGATAGTTTAGCGCCACCATAATTGTACCACTGACGGCGGAAGCCAATGTCTTGTATGCCCTGGAGGGCAGTCGGAATGCCCTTTTCACCACTGAGGGGTCCATGTATTCTGTGAGTATCAAATGCCCCTTGGGGCCTAATCTCTGCTGTTAAATACAGAAAATCCACAATGGAGAAAATACCAATACCCAGTTTGCTACTTTTCTAGAGTTTCCACCATTACAACTTCATTCTTAATATCAGCAACATATGGCGTAAGATGGAGGATCCCACATGAGTAAGACAGTGTCGCTCTTACAGTTTGTGCTGCGCCTGTCATTCCTCAGCATACACAGGAAGGAACTTCCACCTCCTCTAGCACTCCTACTGTGGGGCCTTTGCTTACATTTAAAAGCTGTCTCACCATGTGGAACACTAATGCACGTACTATCTTTTGTCTGGGGGAAAAGTAGGGGCCTAGCAGCATGCCACCCAGCTCTGTCGCCTCCCTGCAACTCAGATTAAACATCACTAATGTCCATGAAGGTTAACCCATTAATAAAGAACCAACATAACTCACTAGGATGTTTGCTATCAGGAATATCTTCTCTTTTCAATTGTAATTCAGGTTCCTGGGCTCACCCAAACACCCGGTAGTAAGAAATTGTGTTTCAGAATGTCCACAATGGGACATTGAATGAACTGGCATATACTGCACGTAAGCAAACATGGCAGTGGAAATATTTGGCATCTGAGTGAGCTGATTTATATGTATTACAATCCTCTATGAACTAATTTTCTTCAGTGCACTACAAGCATGATGGAGTAGGTACATGATAATTTCAGGAAATGTGAGGTTTCACTGTTTCTGCAGGGATGTTGGTTTGCCTCGTGAAAAAGTTTTTAAGGACTACATTTTACTGCCATGGTTCAGATGCTGTCTACCTCTTTTCACAGTGTGCTCAGAGGATTTGGAGTATATGTTTTTTCAAGGAGTGCAGGGAACATCATAAAAGGAAAGTTGTATATTTTTGCAAAAGTTGTTTTTGGCTCATCCCATGAACAATGACTTTGAGGTTGATGTGGAAATTATTAAATTACTTTCAAGTCCAGAAGATGAAGCTCCAGGACTTCTTTCTGGCTTTCAGTCTCTTGCTGGTTATTGCAACACGTCAGAGAGAGGCTATTTTTGGTGTTTTGGCAGGGCAGTAGTAATGCAAATTTTAATACTTGGGTTTGGAGGTAAAAGTAGTTGCTGCTACTAACTTATATCCTTCTAGTGGATGTAATGATGGATGCGCTAGAGAAGGCAGATATAGTTATGGTTTGTGCAGACTGTGAATCTGATTTGACAGTGAATAATTTGAATTAAGGTTAATTGTAGGTTTTTGACCTTGGTGCGGAGGGTTAGAGTTCCAGACAGCAGGCGTGTAAGGCTTTTCTGAACTGTTGAATTATTTTGCACTGTTTCAGGAAGCTTATTGTCAGCGTAAGTCTGTCACAGGCAGATAGTTCTAGTATGGGGTATTTCTTTTACTCTGATGGCTACTACTAACCATATATTCGTCACCTTTCAAATATTCCCCAGGTCCATACTGGATCTGGAAGTTTTCATAGCAGTGCTTCAGCGGACCGCTAGATGGCACTGTGTAATTCCGCATCTGCTTCGTTCCACCTGAGCGTGCTGACATCAGTTCCTTTCTTTCCACACCTTTGAAAGTGGATTCAGAGCTCCTTTCCCTTTTTCATCAGGTTGCCTCCAGTTGGGCAGATCCGTCCTCTGCGCTATCTGAACCCCTGGGCCCTAGCTCTGGTTCTGCAATGACTCCAGTGCCGAGTTCTGTCTGGCTCCAAGACCTGCACTTCATCGATACTGGTTCAGATGTCGCTGGCACCAGAGGGGAGATACTCTGCTGATTTCAGCGCCTGACTCTGAGCTGAAACTGTCTTGACCCTGAATGAGATGGTACTGCAACTTCAGTCTTGCACACCCAATTCCCATGCACTCAGATTCAGATAAATCACTCTTTGCCATTGAGCTGTTCTCAGTTGCTCCTCCAGCTTTTCAGTTCTGACTCTGACCAGAACTTGTCTCCACTAGGAGATGATGGGGATGATTTATCCCCACATTATAATGATGACAGTATATGTATGGATTTACAAGAGGCCAGTGTCCTTGTATACTTCCCCCTGATGCAAGGTTGATTTCACCCCTTGGGCTGCCAAAGGAAGAGAGTGCTTCTTTTTATGTAGTCATCATTGGTGCTGCTGAGATCCTGGATCTACAGCTTCCTTCTGTTGAGGTTAAAACAAATGTTCCTCCTGAAGTTCTAAAGTCACAACCCCATATTCTTCTGAGCCCTTATTTATGTTCAACGAAGCCCTAACTGATATTCTTATGGTACTTGATCTAAACCATGCTCTTGCCCACTGGTGAACAATTAAGTGGCCAGATGCCTGGCCACTCTGATTTTCTCATACCTCCTGAAAGTTTGGTGGTCCAAGTTTCCACCAGCAAGATGAATCCGAATTCATTTTCCACAACCTTCCCTAACAGGTAGTCTAAAAGTATTGCGGCATTCCGGAAACGTTTGTTCTCTTTGGCCAGCCTGGCCTGAATGTCGAACATTGAAAGATGCCTACTAAGATGTTATACGCACACTCTCTGGGACATGGCATGTGAGATTTTGCCAGTGATCCCAGAAGAGTTTAGGACCTTCTTGGCTCAGACCATTCAAGATGATCAGGACACAGCCAAATACTTGATTGAGGCTGGTTTGGATCCTACTTATTGTTTGGGGCTAGAAGTCAGCATTAGTGTGGTTCCCTGTTGCTACATATGGATTCTATTGACAGGCATTAGTGGGGATGTGCAAACATCCGTTATGGATATACCTTTTGATGGATCCTGCCTTTTTGGTGAGACAAGCGTGATTCTGTCCTAGGGTTCTTTAAGGAAAGCCAGGTCATGGCATGCTCCTTGGGTCTTTTGACCCCTGCCAGACAGTTGCCCTATACATTTTGGTTGTTCTGAGGTGACTCCAGAGATTTAGCACATAGGCAATGCCAGACCCCTTCACCCCCACGCACACAGCAGTCACCTCAGGCAGGGAAGGTGCAGGTCACCAGTGGCACAGATCTTCTGAGTCCCCCTCTCCTGCAACATCTTCTTTCAAGCGGTTTTAGTTTGCCCTCGGCAGCTCACAGCCACCTTGTGGGAGGCAGGATCCAACATTCCATCCCAGGGTGGCAGTCATTCACATCCGAGAAATGGTCTTCCAGATTGCCCAGGAGGGCTATGCTCTTCCATTTCTTTATGACCCACCCCATCTTCCTCCCACTTAAGAGTGGCTTTCAGAGATGCACCTATCCATCATAATACAAGATGTGCAAGCTCTACTGTCCTTAGGTGTTGTCAAGAGTGTGCCGGCCCCCAAAATATATACTGTTTGTTACTCGCACTATTTCCTCATGCCGAAGGATGGAGACCTTTTGTCCTATTTTAGATCTTTGAACTCTGAATGTCTTCCTGTCGAAAAACACATTCAAAATGCTCCCACCGGCCTTTTCTGCCCTGAGTCTAGGTGACAGGATGGTGGCCTTGGACCTGTAGGACGTGTACTTGCATATGCCTGTCCTGCAGTTCCATAGACGTTACCGGTGAATAAAAGTCAGCCAAGAGCTTTTTCAGTTTCCCTTGCTCCCCTTCGGCTTTACCTGCGCTCCTCAGGTGTTCATGAAAGTGCTAGCGAAGGTTGAGCCAACTTCAGAAGTAGGTGGGTCGCTGTTCAGGACATGGCAAAGCTCGGGCTTTTTCTCTGTCTCAATGAGTCCAGGACATTCTTGCTATGACCCCGATGTTTCATTCTTGGTCCTGGATCTCGGTGAGAGGATCTCTGAGACTTCTTGGCCAGTTGGTCTCAAGCATTCTGCTTGTACAGTTCACCAGGTTGCATATGTAGGCTCTGCAAGTAGGATCTGAAGTCTCAGTGGGCCCAGCACCAAGGAAACCTGTTTTATGTCATCCAGGTTTCGGGGTAGACTGTACAAGATCTGCAGTGGTGGCTGGTCAGCGACAACACGTCTTCCCTACTAAACCAGAGCCGACGGTGGTGTCTGATGCTTCACTGCTCGATTGTGGAAGTCTTCAGGGAGAGCTAGATATCGGAGGATTCTGATCTCCAGCAGAACACTGCATCCATATCAATCTGTTGGAGCTGCGGGACAATCACTGGGCACTGAATGCCTTGTTAACTGTCCATCAAGAGGAGGTTGGTACAGTTTCTCATGGACAACCCCACCATCAAATGCTGGGCGGAGTGTGGTTCTGGGTCCTTTGCTAGGTGGCTCTGCGTCTGTGGATGTGGTTGGAACTTCAGGGCATCTCCTTGATTGTGAACCACTTGATGGGATCTTCAAATACCAGGGGGAAGACCTTACCAGTGCTATATGGCAGATCCTGAATGGCAGCTACATCCTGAGATGGTACAGGTCCTCTGACAATGGCAAAATCCTGGCTAGATCTTTTTGGTGCCGCTGAGAACACGTAGTGTCCAAACTATTGAGCTTTGGAGTGATGTACGCCTTCCCGCCTCTACCTCTCCTCACCAGAGTTCTGAATAAGATCAGATACGACCGGGCCCAAGTCATCCTAGTGACACTGGATTCGGCCTGGAACTCCTGGGCATGTGCGTCTCACCACTTCAGGAGGATGCTCTGTCGTAGAAGCAGGGCAGGGTGCTCCTCCTGAGCCTGCGCACTCTACACTTCTGTGTGTGTAGACTGAATGGGGACCATTGACGACATTTGACATGCCACTCAAAGTTGTTGATGTAATCTCGGCTGTCAGGCTTCCTTCCGTGAAGTCTATTTACGCCAGGTGCAGAGACCAATATGTTGACTGGCGTGGCTCTCAAAGGACAGACTCACTGCAAGCCAAGCTTTCGGATATTTTGTTGATTGTTTTGTCTTTGGCCCAGCGAGGCAACAAGGTGGGCAGCATTTAAGGTTAATTGTTGGTCCTTTTGGCTTTTCTTCATTTCAGTTTCTTAACGGTTTAACATACGTTCCCTCCTAAATTGTTTGTGGTGCCACAGTGGGACCTTAATTAGGTCCTGACTTTTCGCATGTTTGCTCTCTTCAAACCGATGCACAGCTGCTTGTTGTGTCTTTTCACACTTGTAGGAGGCTAGTGTGGCTGTGGGCCTGCTAATCAGACCCACCGCCCAGCTGTTCTCTCTCCTAAAATTGATACCATGTACTTTAGATACATACCAGATTGGGTATTGGGTCACCTTTGTGAGCACCTGTATAGTGTACCATAGATACCAAGGGCATAGGTGCATCCAAGGCCTACCAGGGGCTGCAGCATGTATTATGCCACCCCTGGCTGGCCCTCCAAACTGACACCACAGGCTGATCACTCAGCTTGGGTAAGGTGGACATTATCAATTTGTGGTAATGCCCTTTGGTCTGAAAAATGCACCTGCCACATTCCTCTCAGGTCTGGATGGCTACTGTGCAGCTTATCTAGATGATATTGCTGTCATTAGCTCCACTTGGGACGATCACCTGATCCACCTGAAGAATGTTTTGGAGGCCCTGCAAAAGGCAGGCCTAACTATCAAGGCTACCAAGTGCCAGATAGGGCAGAGCACGGTTGTATATCTGGGCCACCTTGTAGGTGGAGGTCAGGTTCAACCATTGGAGAGCAAGATCCAGACCATAAAGGACTGGACTGCTCCCACCTCTCAGACACAGGTCAGAGCTTTCTCGGGCCTGACTGGGTACTACAGGAAATTTCTCAAGGGGTATGGTTCCATAGTGACACCCCTTCGTGACTTAAACTTCTAAGAAAATGCCAAAGAAAGTTCAGTGGACAGTAAGCTGTCAAAAGGCATTTGATGACCTGAAGCAGGTCATGTGCACTGCTCCTATTCTGCAAAGTCCAGACTACTCCAAAGAATTCATTGTTCAAACATGAGTTGGGTGTAGGTGCTGTTCTTTCACAACTGAATAAAGATGGTCAAGACCAGCCAGTAGCTTTTATTAGCAGAAGGCTGACCCCTAGAGAGAAACGTTGGTCAGCTATTGAGAGGGAGGCCTTTGCTGTGGTTTGGGCACTGAAGAAGCTGAGGCCATACTTGTTTGGTACTCACTTCAGGATTCAAACAGACCATAAGCCCCTCTTGTGGCTAAATCAGATGAAGGGTGAAAATCCCAAACTGCTTAGGTGGTCCATATCCCTACAGGGGATGGACTTTACAGTGAAACATAGACCTGGGACTGACCATGCCAATACAGATGGATTCTCCAGATATTTCCACTTAGAACATGAAGACTCAACTGGTCATGGTTAGTTCAATGTCCCTGCGTTTGGGGGGGGGGGGGTGTAGGAGAGTAGGGTCTGCTTCCTATGGTCAACCCCACTTTTTGCTGTGATTCTCTGGTTTTTCGACTTTAGTGTGGCTGTGGGCCTGCTAATCAGACCCACAGCCCAGCTGTTCTCTCTCTAAATGGATAACATGTACTTTAGGTACATACCAGATTGGTTATTGGGTCACCTTTGTAAGCCCCTGTATAGTGTACTGTGAGAAGTTGGCCTGATGTGCAGTGTTCACTATTCTAGTGATCACTATATATCAGTCCAAACAACCCTTATTGATGATTGGTTGTAAGTCAACCTTATAGACCAGCTATCCTAGTAGCATGGATACGAGCAGTCTAAGGCTAAGACTCTAGAGGGCGTGTTAAGCCAGCTGTTTTACCATCACATTACCCCTTGAACACCCAGTGAAAGGACACCACACAAGTTGTTATGAAAATAAACAGTGTATTTATTTATAACAAGACTACCCTGGCTCTTTATGAGACAGGGAGCTAAGCACACAACAAAACTCTTACGAAAATACTTAAGTTAGCACGTTATACACAAATGCCCGAGGGGCACGAAAAACCATATACTCTAAAAGTGGAATGCGAATTACTAGCAGGTAAGTAACAGTTCTAATAGGCTTTGGAATCGCTAGGACTGGACTAGGGAATCGTTAGATTACTACTAGGAGGCCCAGGGGACTCGGGTGCAGAGTGTGCACTCTCACGCGGGATGCGGGACAAAGTCTATGGAAGCTAGAATTCACAAAGTTAGTGTTCACGGGCGAACCCGACCTGGTAGGGAGAAAACGACAGTGGATCCTGACCCTTGGATAGTGAGGCTATGCTGGGACACCGAAGTGCCGAAGTTACCTAGCCCAGGGGCTGCAGCTGCATAGGTCTGAAAAGACGTCGGGGATCTCGTTGCCGGACCAGGAGCCTGGAAGGAAGAAGTTGCTGGCAGGCGACCAGTGAAGAAAAGTTCGATGGATCCAAGCCTGGATCAAGGAAGAAGAAAACCTGAAAGCAGAGGGGACCAAGTTCTTGAATCACTAGCCAGTGATTAAGTGGGCACCAGGATGGCACCGGGCGAAGTCACCGCAGTCAGGTGAGTGGGCGCTGCTGGGCTCTGCAGTCTCTCGGACCAGGAGGCGTTGTCGGCGACCAGGATGGAGGTGCGAGCTGTCCCACGAAGGTTCTTGCTGTCGACGTCGCTGGACCCAGGATTGGGCAACAAGTCTTGGCAAATGCAAGGCCCACGCGGTGGACCTAAAATGGCGTCTTGGGTGGACCAGGAGGGTCCAGGGTACTTCTCCGATGGAGGGAAGCAAGGGCCAGTCTGGAGCAACCAGACCAGCAGCAGAAATGTCGTCGGGCGTCGTCAGGAAGGCCACAAGCCAGCGGGCTAGTAGCCAAACAACGCGGTGAGCAGCAAAAAGCAGAAGGGCCCCACGCAGATCGTGGAGATGCTGGGGGGCTGCACTTCGGTGCTGGAGCTGCTCAGGGTGGGGGCTTCTCGGACCCCAAAGCACTCACCAGGAATTCACTCGGCGGGCTTGCTGGAAAGAAGTCGTGCAGTCTTGAAGATGGCCGGTCCCTCGAGGTCTCGTCACACCCACGAATCTCAGCGTGACTGATGATGCAGGTAGAGGTCAGAGGTGCCAGGGAAGCCGGTTCTCGTCGAGCTGGGCAGTCTTGATCCGGAGGAGAGACTTGCAGCAGACCGCAGTGTTCTTAAGATGGTGCCTGCGGATGCAGGGTGACTACTCCTTAGTCACAAGGGAGAAATCTTAGGAAGAAGTCTTGAGTTCCTTTCGTGGAAAGTAGTTTCAGGATTCAAAGATGATCTGATTTGGAAGGGGGCCAGTCTCTACCTTTATCCTGTAAAAAGGGGCTGGCACGCGACTAAGTCCTGCCCTATGGGTGGGACTAGGAGGGGGGTGGTTACACCCACTTCCTTGGCGGGCTTTTCCCCGGCCCAGGGTCTGGAGTGACCCTGGAACTGGTTCAAGCCGGCCTATGCACAGTGAGCACCGGGGTGCTACTTGCAGTCACCTTCCTCTAAAGCCCTGCCTACCTACAATACACAAAACCCTGTCTGGGACGGTGCTGGCACCGCCCCTGGCAGGAAACCCTTTGTCCTTGTCTCCTGCTCTGGGAGGACTCCCAGCAGCAGGAGGGCAGACTTGTGTCTCGGTGGCAGCATCCATTTTGTGGATGCTAAGGCTCTGTCTGACTTTTAACCGGGTTATAGGTTACAGGCATGTCGTGTCCCTCTAGAAGGGTGGAATGCTAACCCCGTCGCCAGAATTGGCGAGGGGTTAGTATTCCAATTCGTATGACACCTTACTCGACATGTTTTGATAAAGCGATACCAGAGTTGGCACATAACCGCGAGGATTATAATGCACTTAAGAGTATATGGTATGCGATATCATGGAAACGGCTAAGGGATGGATCCCGAAAGCCGCAGACAGGCTCAGCTCGTGCCAGAGCACCATCTCACACGATTCCAAGCACTCTGCCTTCAGGATTGTTAAGGCCTGCCATAGGAGTGACTGATAGGAGATCTGTGTGTCCATTTTAGGGTTAGATATAGGTATACTATATCTAAAGCAAAGGGTGAGTACACCACCTTGCCCCAGCTGTCGTGCAGCCAGTTGTGTCAGTTTTAGTTAGTCAATCCAGGGGTGGCATAATACATGCTTCAGCCCCTGGGAGACTTCTGGGTACACCTCAGCCCTGGGTACAGGGACTTGGAGAGGGCCCAGTGCCAATTCAGTACCTGAGTACAATTTGGATAGAGAGAACAGCTAGGCTGTGGGTCTGATTAGCAGGCCCACAGCCAGGGAAAGTCGTAAACCAGTGCAGCAAAAAGCAAAAATCTGGGTGATCATAGGATTGCAGACCCTACTCTCCTACATGACCCCCCCCCAAACTTTGGGACAATAAACTAACCTTGACCAGGTGAGTCTTCTTGCTCTAAGTGGAAATACCTGGAGAGCCCATCAGCATTGCTGTGATCAGTCCCAGGTCTATGCTCCACTGTAAAATCCATCCCCTGTAGGGAAATGGACCACCTAAGCAGTTTGGGGTTTTCACCCTTCATCTGATTTAGCCACAAGAGGGGCTTATGGTCTGTCTGAATGGTGAAGTGAGTGCCAAACAAGTAGGCCCTCAGCTTCTTCAGGGCCCAGACCACAGCAAAGGCCTCCCTCTCAATAGCTGACCAATTTTTCTCTCTGGGTGTCAACCTCCTGCTAATGAAAGCAATAGGCTGATCATTACCATCAAAATTCAGTTGAGACAGAACAGCTCCCACACCCAACTCAGAAGCATCTGTTTGGACAATGAATGGCTTGGAGTAATCTGGACTCTTGAGGATAGGTGCTGTGCACATGGCCTGCTTTAGGTCATTGAATGCTTTCTGACAGCTTGCTGTCCACTGAACTTTCTTTGGCATCTTCTTGCTTGTCAGGTCATTAAGGGGGGTCACTATGGACCCATAATTTCTGACAAACTTCCTATAGTACCCAGTCAGGCCCAAGAAAGCTCGAACCTGAGTCTGGGTGATTGGAGGAGTCCAGTCCTTGATGGCCTGTATCTTACTCTCCAGTGGCTGAACCTGGCCTCCACCTACAAGGTGGCCCAGGTATACAACCTGTGACTGCCCTATCTGGCACTTTGTGGCCTTGATAGTGAGGCCTGCCTTTTGCAGGGCCTCCAACACTTTCCTCAGGTGGACCAGGTGATCCTCCCAGGTGGAGCTAAAGACAGCAATATCGTCAAGATAAGCTGCACAGAAGTCATCCAGCCCAGTGAGGACTTGATTCACCAACCTTTGGAAGGTGGCAGGTGCATTTTTCAGTCCAAAGGGCATTACCACAAATTGATAATGCCCTCCAGGGGTAGAAAATGCTGTCTTAGGTTTGGCTTCCTCAGCTAACCTGATTTGCCAATACCCAGCTGTCAAATCAAATGTGCTTAAGAAGTTGGCAGAAGCCAATCTATCTATAAGCTCATCTGCTCTTGGTATTGGGTGGGCATCAGTCTTAGTGACTGCATTGAGGCCTCTGTAGTCTACGCAAAACCTCATCTCTCTCTTACCACCCTGGGTGTGAGGCTTTGGCACTAGAACTACTGGGCTAGCCCAAGGGCTATCTGAGGGCTCAATGACTCCCAGTTCCAACATTTTCTGCACTTCAGTTTTGATGCAGTCTCTAACATGATCAGGCTGCCTGTAGATTTTACTCTTGACAGGCAGACTGTCTCCAGTGTCAACATCATGGGTACACCAATCAGTTTGGCTGGGTGTCAGAGAGAACATATGTCGAAAGGATTGCAGAACTTGCCTGCAATCCTGTTGCTGATGTTCAGTGAGGCTGCCACAAAAGACAACACCATCAACTGACCCATCATCAGGATTCTGAGTGAGCAGGTCTGGGAGAGGGTCACTCTCTTCCTCCTGTCCCTCATCTGTGGCCATGAGCAAGCTCATGTCCTTCCTGTCAACATATGCCTTGAGCCTGTTAACATGGAGCACTCTGAGAGGGCTCCTGGGAGTTCCAAGGTCCACCAAGTAGGTAACCTCTCCCTTTTGCTCAATGATGGTGTGGGGCCCAGACCATTTGTCTTTCAGAGCTGCTGGGGCCACTGGCTCCAGCACCCACACCTTCTGTCCTGGCTGGTACACAGTCAGTACAGCCTTTTGGTCATGCCAAGCTTTTTGAAGTTCCTGGCTGGCCTCAAGGTTTTTAGATGCCTTTTCCATATACTCAGCCATCCTGGAGCGGAGACCAAGTACATAGTCCACTATGTTGGTTGCAGGCTTTTTGAGAGGTCTCTCCCATCCTTCCTTCACCAAACACAGGGGTCCCCTTACA
Organism: Lissotriton helveticus; assembly: GCF_964261635.1. Taxonomy (NCBI): domain Eukaryota; kingdom Metazoa; phylum Chordata; class Amphibia; order Caudata; family Salamandridae; genus Lissotriton; species Lissotriton helveticus. The sequence goes on from NC_136067.1 coordinate 1,640,149,993, forward strand.
GGATGCCCATACAGAAGCTCAAAAGGGCTGTAGCCAACCCCCTTCTGTGGGACCTCTCTGTAAGCAAACAAGAGGCAGGGGATCAGGACATCCCATCTTCTCCTAAGAGGTTCAGGTAGTCCATGAATCATCCCTTTCAGGGTCCTGTTGAATCTCTCAACAAGCCCATTGCATTGTGGATGATAGGGTGTGGTGAACTTGTAGTTCACACCACACTCTTTCCACATGGCAGTCAGATATCCTGACATGAAGTTTGTACCTCTGTCAGAAACGACCTCCTTAGGGAAACCCACTCTGGAGAACACTCCAACTAGGGCTCTTGCCACTACAGGGGCTGTAGTGGTCCTAAGGGGAATAGCCTCAGGATACCTGGTGGCATGGTCCACCACCACCAGTATAAACTTGTGTCCTGATGCTGTCTGGGGTTCCATTGGACCAACAATGTCAATCCCCACTCTTTCAAAGGGAACCCCCACCACAGGTAGTGGTATAAGGGGGGCCTTTGTTGTGCCACCTGACTTACCACTGGCTTGGCAAGTGACACATGAGCGACAAAACTCCTTGGTATTCTCATTCATATGGGGCCAGTGAAAGTGTGAGACAAGCCTGTCCCAAGTCTTTGTCTGACCTAAATGACCTGCAAGGGGAATCTCATGGGCCAAGGTGAGAAGGAAACCTCTCAGAGACAAGGGGATGACCAGCCTCCTGGTTGCACCAGGCTTGGGGTCTCTTGACTCAGAGTACAGGAGTCCATCTTCCCAGTATACCCTGTGGGCACCTGTGGCATTCCCTGCAGCCTCAGCAGCAGCCTGCTGTCTGAGGGGTTCAAGGGAAGGGCAGCTCAACTGTTCCTTCCCCAGGTCTGCTCTGGAGGGTCCCCCTGAGCCCAGAAACTCAACTTGATCAAGTTCAAGCTCTTTAGGCTCAGTTTCCCTTAGCTCTGCTAGATCAGCCTCCTCAGAGACTTGATCCTCAACCTGGGGCAAGGGGGAAGGCAAAGCCTTACCCTTACTGCTCTTCTTCTTGGGAGGTGTCTGGTCCATAATTTCAGGATCCAGCACCTGTTCAGTGGGGCATCTTCTGGCCTGTGACCTAGTCACAGCAAGCACATGTGCTGGCAAGCCTAACATCTCCATGTGAGTCCTCTGCTCCACTTCTGACCATTGTGATGACTCCAAATCATTGCCCAACAAACAATCAACTGGGAGGTCTGAACTGACTACAACTTTCTTTTGTCCCTTCACTCCACCCCAGGAGAAAGCTACAATTGCCACACTATGACTAGTAGTGACATTGCTGGCATTGGTCACCAGGAAATCAGTACCTGGCATGATCTGTCCAGGGTCCACAAAGTTAGGTGTCACCATGGTGACACTGGCACAAGTGTCCCTATAGGCCTGAGCCATTTTGCCATTAATCAAAGGTGTCTGCCTGTATTTGCCCAAAGTATTGGGACTTATTTCAGGGGACATATCCATATCCCCTGTACAGACAAGGACAGCCTGAGTGAGTGTGCCAACTAAGTTGTCAGACCCCTCAGTACCCAAGGTTAACCCAACTAATGCCTTGGGAGTGACACTACCACTACTGACTGTACTAGGGGGTGCAGTTGCTTTAGGAGCTGTAGTGGTAGGAGTTTGTCCTCCTCCTCTTTTGGTGCACTCACTAAACCAGTGAGATTTACTTTTGCAGTACTGGCACCACCTTTTTGACTGGCCTTCTTGAGTCTTCTTCTTCTGGGAAGCCTGACCCCCACCCTCTTTGGTTTGTTGGGGACCTGGTGAAGACTTCTGGTCATTTTGCTCATTCTTAACATTACCCTTCTGGTCTGCTTTCTTCTGACCACCCTGGTTCTGGTTCTGGTTCTGCTTGATCCTTGTCCTGACCCATTTGTCTGCCTTCTTTCCCAATTCTTGGGGAGAGGTCAGATCTGAATCAACAAGGTGCTGGTGCAGCAACTGGTTCTGACAATTGTTTAAAATTTGTTCTCTCATCATTAGATTATACAATCCTGTGTAATCTGTAACCTTGCTACCCAGCAACCAGCCCTCCAAAGCCTTAGTGGCACAATCCACAAAATCAGACCAGTCCTGAGACTGAGTTTTCTGGGTGTCTCTGAACAGCAACCTGTACTGCTCAGTGGTTAAACCAAACCCATCAACCAGTGTATTCTTCAGGACCTGGTAATTGTTAGCATCCTCCACTCTTGTAGTGAGGAGCTTATCTCTACCTTTACCATCAAAGGAGAGCCACAGTATAGCTGCCCACTGACTCTGGGGAATGTTCTGCACAGTGCAGGCCCTCTCCAGAGCAGCCATCCATTTCTGGATGTCATCCCCTTGCTTAAAGGGGGGCACTATTTTAGTCAGGTGTTTAGTATCTAAACCCTTCTCTCTATCTCTTGGGAGATTGCTGCCACCAGTGGGAGCTAGCCCACTCATCTGCTGCTCTCTTGCCAGGGCAAGCTTCTCTTTGGCCAGGGCAATTTCTTCCCTTTCAATCCTCAGTTCAGCTTGTCTCATCCTAGCTTCATGCTCCTTTCTCTGAGGGGAAGTAAATCTCCTCTGTGGAGGATTCCTTCTCCCCTGAGAAGAGGCATTAGAGTGCAGAGATCTATTGGAGTCCCTAGAAAGAGATCTATCTCTCCTAACTCCAAGGTTAGGCCCACTTCGGGTTAGTACTGGGGGGCCCCCAGATCCTAGCCCAAGTAAGTCTAAGTTGGTCCTAGTTAGCCTTCTGACTACCTCAAGACCCTTGTCTACCTCATCCCCAGAGAGTACCTCCTCATCCTCCTCCTCAACTGCTGAATCAGTGTTGGGGAGGTCTGGATCCCCAGAGGTTCCCTCTAAGGCTGGCATGCTCTCATGTAACTGAGAGAGCTTTCTGGCATCATATGTCTCTAAGAGACCTATCAGAAAGGGAAGGGTGGGGTTAGACCCCTGCTTCAGTTTCCTGGAGACACAGAGTTGTCTCATCTCCTGAAAATTGAGAGCTGCATATCTTGAAGTGACCTGTGGAGGGTCAACACTGACCAGGGGAGTCTCAGTAGAGTCCCCCTGAGTCGACATGCTTTTCTAGTGAGGTGTAAGTGGTGCACTTACCTACACTATATGTTTGCCTACTGATCCCTTGCTAGAGTTGTAGTTTAGGGTGTGCTAGGCCCTAGGAGCTACAACAGCTGGTTCAGTAGAACTCAGAGTATTCTAAGCTAAGTTATATGTACCTTTAGTACTTATGTGATCTTTCACAAGATATTCTTAGGGCATGTGTGGTAAAACAACAGCAAGCTCAAATCCCACCGCTGCCACCAATGTGAGAAGTTGGCCTGATGTGCAGTGTTCACTATTCTAGTGATCACTATATATCAGTCCAAACAACCCTTATTGATGATTGGTTGTAAGTCAACCTTATAGACCAGCTATCCTAGTAGCATGGATACGAGCAGTCTAAGGCTAAGACTCTAGAGGGCGTGTTAAGCCAGCTGTTTTACCATCACATTACCCCTTGAACACCCAGTGAAAGGACACCACACAAGTTGTTATGAAAATAAACAGTGTATTTATTTATAACAAGACTACCCTGGCTCTTTATGAGACAGGGAGCTAAGCACACAACAAAACTCTTACGAAAATACTTAAGTTAGCACGTTATACACAAATGCCCGAGGGGCACGAAAAACCATATACTCTAAAAGTGGAATGCGAATTACTAGCAGGTAAGTAACAGTTCTAATAGGCTTTGGAATCGCTAGGACTGGACTAGGGAATCGTTAGATTACTACTAGGAGGCCCAGGGGACTCGGGTGCAGAGTGTGCACTCTCACGCGGGATGCGGGACAAAGTCTATGGAAGCTAGAATTCACAAAGTTAGTGTTCACGGGCGAACCCGACCTGGTAGGGAGAAAACGACAGTGGATCCTGACCCTTGGATAGTGAGGCTATGCTGGGACACCGAAGTGCCGAAGTTACCTAGCCCAGGGGCTGCAGCTGCATAGGTCTGAAAAGACGTCGGGGATCTCGTTGCCGGACCAGGAGCCTGGAAGGAAGAAGTTGCTGGCAGGCGACCAGTGAAGAAAAGTTCGATGGATCCAAGCCTGGATCAAGGAAGAAGAAAACCTGAAAGCAGAGGGGACCAAGTTCTTGAATCACTAGCCAGTGATTAAGTGGGCACCAGGATGGCACCGGGCGAAGTCACCGCAGTCAGGTGAGTGGGCGCTGCTGGGCTCTGCAGTCTCTCGGACCAGGAGGCGTTGTCGGCGACCAGGATGGAGGTGCGAGCTGTCCCACGAAGGTTCTTGCTGTCGACGTCGCTGGACCCAGGATTGGGCAACAAGTCTTGGCAAATGCAAGGCCCACGCGGTGGACCTAAAATGGCGTCTTGGGTGGACCAGGAGGGTCCAGGGTACTTCTCCGATGGAGGGAAGCAAGGGCCAGTCTGGAGCAACCAGACCAGCAGCAGAAATGTCGTCGGGCGTCGTCAGGAAGGCCACAAGCCAGCGGGCTAGTAGCCAAACAACGCGGTGAGCAGCAAAAAGCAGAAGGGCCCCACGCAGATCGTGGAGATGCTGGGGGGCTGCACTTCGGTGCTGGAGCTGCTCAGGGTGGGGGCTTCTCGGACCCCAAAGCACTCACCAGGAATTCACTCGGCGGGCTTGCTGGAAAGAAGTCGTGCAGTCTTGAAGATGGCCGGTCCCTCGAGGTCTCGTCACACCCACGAATCTCAGCGTGACTGATGATGCAGGTAGAGGTCAGAGGTGCCAGGGAAGCCGGTTCTCGTCGAGCTGGGCAGTCTTGATCCGGAGGAGAGACTTGCAGCAGACCGCAGTGTTCTTAAGATGGTGCCTGCGGATGCAGGGTGACTACTCCTTAGTCACAAGGGAGAAATCTTAGGAAGAAGTCTTGAGTTCCTTTCGTGGAAAGTAGTTTCAGGATTCAAAGATGATCTGATTTGGAAGGGGGCCAGTCTCTACCTTTATCCTGTAAAAAGGGGCTGGCACGCGACTAAGTCCTGCCCTATGGGTGGGACTAGGAGGGGGGTGGTTACACCCACTTCCTTGGCGGGCTTTTCCCCGGCCCAGGGTCTGGAGTGACCCTGGAACTGGTTCAAGCCGGCCTATGCACAGTGAGCACCGGGGTGCTACTTGCAGTCACCTTCCTCTAAAGCCCTGCCTACCTACAATACACAAAACCCTGTCTGGGACGGTGCTGGCACCGCCCCTGGCAGGAAACCCTTTGTCCTTGTCTCCTGCTCTGGGAGGACTCCCAGCAGCAGGAGGGCAGACTTGTGTCTCGGTGGCAGCATCCATTTTGTGGATGCTAAGGCTCTGTCTGACTTTTAACCGGGTTATAGGTTACAGGCATGTCGTGTCCCTCTAGAAGGGTGGAATGCTAACCCCGTCGCCAGAATTGGCGAGGGGTTAGTATTCCAATTCGTATGACACCTTACTCGACATGTTTTGATAAAGCGATACCAGAGTTGGCACATAACCGCGAGGATTATAATGCACTTAAGAGTATATGGTATGCGATATCATGGAAACGGCTAAGGGATGGATCCCGAAAGCCGCAGACAGGCTCAGCTCGTGCCAGAGCACCATCTCACACGATTCCAAGCACTCTGCCTTCAGGATTGTTAAGGCCTGCCATAGGAGTGACTGATAGGAGATCTGTGTGTCCATTTTAGGGTTAGATATAGGTATACTATATCTAAAGCAAAGGGTGAGTACACCACCTTGCCCCAGCTGTCGTGCAGCCAGTTGTGTCAGTTTTAGTTAGTCAATCCAGGGGTGGCATAATACATGCTTCAGCCCCTGGGAGACTTCTGGGTACACCTCAGCCCTGGGTACAGGGACTTGGAGAGGGCCCAGTGCCAATTCAGTACCTGAGTACAATTTGGATAGAGAGAACAGCTAGGCTGTGGGTCTGATTAGCAGGCCCACAGCCAGGGAAAGTCGTAAACCAGTGCAGCAAAAAGCAAAAATCTGGGTGATCATAGGATTGCAGACCCTACTCTCCTACATGTACCATAAGTACCCAGGGCATAGGTGCATCCAAGGCCTACCAGGGGCTGCAGCATGTATTATGCCACCCCTGGCTGGCCCGCCAAACTGCCACCATTGGCTGATCACGTAGCTTGGGTAAGGTGGTGTAAGCACCCCTTACTTAGATATAGCATACCTATATCTACCTTAACATATAGACACATATACACCTATAAACCACTCCTATGGTAGGCCTCGACAATCCTGGAGGCAGAGTGCTTGGCTTTATGTGAGAGGGTGCCCTAGCATGAGCTGAGCCCCTCTGCAGCTTTCGGAACCATTTCCTTATAGCTGTTCTATGATCTAGCCATACCATATACTCTTAAGTGCATTATGCCTCGGGTTGGTTTGGCTTTATCAAAACATGTCGTGTAAGGTGTCAAACACTTTGGAATACTACCCCCCCCCCCCCCCCCACCCCCAATCCTGGCGGTAGGGGTAGCATTCCACCCTTCTAGAGGGAAAAGACTTGTATGTTACTGCTTTATCCGGTTAGTTAAACAGAGCCTCAGCATCACAAAATGGATGCTGCTGCCACAGACACAACTCTGACCACCTGGTGCTGGGGGAAACTCCAGCAAGGGCGGCCTGGACAATAGGTTTGCTGTCCAGGGAGGTGCCAGCACCTCCTCGGACAGGGGTTATGTGTATTGGGGCAGGGAGGGCTGCATTCATTGAATGTATCTAGACATTGCCTGGGGCAAACAAGGTGCTCAATGTATAGCCCGGTTCAAACCAGTTGCTGGGGCACTCCAGCCACAGATCTGGCGCGAAACTGGACCAAGGGAAAGGGGTGTAACCACCCCCTTCTCATGTCCACCCATAGGAAGGACCTAGCCAGGTAATCCAGCCCCTTAGCTTAGTATAAGTATAGGAGCTGTGTCCCCAGGACTTTAGATTATCCTGGAAAGAAACTTTGATACAGAACTCTGGGACCTTCGACATTCTATTCTGACTAGAAGACGGAAGACATCTTCCTTGTGGTCAAGGAGTGACCACCCTTTGCAAACAGGCACCACCAGTAACTTGCAGGTCTGCTTTGTCGATGCTCCCACAGGAACCCGAACACTCAACGACACAGGAACTGGACTCTCAGACTTCTCTGACTCCGACCCACATCCACAGCAAAGCTTAGACCCGTGGCGGACACGAGAGACGTGGAACCGGACACCCTGGACATCCTGCATTGTGCTAACTGCTCGACTACCGAGGAACCCTCACAGATGTGCATTGGGGTACGGGAAGCCCCAGACCCGAGCGCCTTTTGCACTGAAGCTCAGCCCTCCACACTCCACGAGTGCCGCCTGAGGCCCGCTCTTGCATTTCAGCTCGACGGGGCTTCCGCGTTCCTTGCCCGTTGGCTAGTGAGCCCCCTGAAGACTTTCCTTTTGAACTAAATTGCTTACCTGGTTGCTCCAGGCTTGCTCCAGCTTCCCTTCAATGGAGATGCGCCACAGACCTTGCTGGTCTGCAACAGAGCTAATCTCGACATCCTGCTTGGGTTGCGGTTGCCAAGGCTTGTTGGGTCCAATCCGGATACCGACACCACAGTCAACTAAATCCGTCGTGGGACAGCTCGAATCCAGCGCCTGGTCATCGTCGATGCCTCCTGGACCTCGTGGCTAAAGAGACAAGCTCACCTTCTTCCCCTTCAAGCACGCGACATCGCCTGGTTCCTTCCTGGTCACTGGCTAGTGTCCCCTCTGCTTTCAGGTTCTTCACATCACCGATCCACCCTTGGATCCATCTGGACACTTTTCCTCTGGTCGCCTGCAGCACTTCTTTGCAGATCTCCATAGAAAACGTCGACGAAACCCGACACGAAAAGAAACCTATGCACCCAGCTTCCCTGGGTGAGGTAACACGAGTATTCCGGTGCTCCCCTGGGTCTTGACTCTCGAAGTGTCCTAGTTTAAAGGGGTTTTATCGTAGTCCATCCGGAAGTGTCCTTTAACAGTAACTCTGCAACTTCTTCGTTACCCATTATAAGTCAATGGTAACTCGCGACTGTGTTTAGACACTGCACGCGTCTCCCGTGTGCCACCTACTTCCTGACCTTTGGTTGTTTAGTGTAGCCCCAGTGATTCTACAGGCCCTAGACCTGCTGTCTAATTCTCACGTGGTTCTTTTACTACTTCTTTAGTATATGGTTTGTGAGGCCCCTAAGGCATAACTGTATTTGTGCAACTTATCGTATGCTAAATGAGTAACTTGTGATGTACTTTTACCTCTGACCTCATAAAGCGTGCAGAGCGGTTGTGTTTAGAATAAATACATATATATTTGATATATACCTTGTGTGGTGTCCTTTCATTTGGTATTCAAGGGGTCCATGCTACCACTAGGATAGCTTGTCTATAAGGTTTACTTTACAACCACCATCAATAAGGGTTGATTAGACTGGTGCAAGGTGCCCACTAGAATAGTGGACATCATATGCCAGGCTAACTTCTCACAACAATGAAGACTGTTTTTTCATTGCGCTCACTTCAGCTTGTTGCGTAAACAAGCTCCAGGCTTTCGGGTGCAACAGCCATACCCCCACTCTTTTTCCAGACAGACTGATGGTGAGGACTAGGGTGGCCCTCTTGCCAAGAATCATGACTCCTTTTCACGTTGGGCAATCCATCAACCTTCCAATATTATTTGCCCCTCACCCCTCAAAAGGATTTTGTCCTTCCCTACTGCTGCGATAGGAGATCCTCCCGAAGGGGCAGCCTTATCTGAGGATGGATGCTGATGCCCCAGGGTTTGGAATACCATAGTCCCTTAGCCCAATTCCGAGCCACTAGGATGACTTGGGCTCAGTTGGTCTTGATCTTCTTCAGAACCCAGTGCAGGAGAGGTATCGGCGATAAGACATTCAGAAGCCCCAAGATCCACTCAACGCAGAACACGTCTCAGAGCGAGAGACACCGTAGAAACTCCAATGTGCGAAAGTGCTTACATTGTGCTTTCTCAGCGGTGGCAAAGCGATCGAGTCAGGGTGCTCGACATTTGTTGTAGAAATCCTTAATCACCTGTGTATGCAACTGCTATTCAAGGCATTGGCGGCTTAGTTCATCTTCTCTGGTGATCAAGAAACCCATCAGATTGTGAGTACCCAGAAAAATTATTTTGCGGTCTAGCCACGTCAAGAGAACCAATAAGCACAAGAACCTCACAATCCTACCCCGCCCTCCTTGTTGAAGTACCACACAGTGGTGGTGTTTTCTTTGAGCACGTGTACTAGTTTCCCTTTGATGGAGGACAGGAAAGCTTTCAAAGCCAAGCGGTTGGCTCTCACTCCAGAAGGCTGATATCGAGTTGGGCCTCTGCTGGAAACAAGATGCTTCTGATCTTCACCTGTGCCAGATCGCCACCCCAACCCAGAAGTAATGCATTGGTCACCAGTCTGAGCTATGGGTGCGGTAAGGAGAGGTGTTTGATGCTGACCCATTCGTGGTTCTGCAGCCACCACTGCAGATCTTTTGCAGTCTACTTTGAAATCTGGACCAGATCTGAAAGATTCCCTGGTGCTGTGCCCACTGAGACTTCAGATCCCACTGCAGAGCCTTCAGAGGCCATCAGTCCCACCAGCCTGTGTCCTCTCTGAGATCCAGTACAGAGGTTCTGATATCCAGATTATAACCGGAAAGTACAGGACTCTCTGCTCCCGGGGTGTAGGTGAGAAACTACACTGTGTCCAAAATGGCTCAGATAAATGTAAGTGTTTGTGAACGAGTCAAGTGTGAGTAGTGAACCCCAAGGATGTCAGGAGGTTCGCCATAGTCTAGACGTGGGTGATGACTGCCTGAGGCGAGGTTGCCTTCTACTGCCAGTCATCAAGGTAGGGAAAAATTGGGACCCCTGACCTCCAAAGATGTGCTGTAAGCACTGCCATTATTTTGGTGAACACCCAGGGCTGTAGAATGGAGCAGGCTGAAAATGCACGCGGCCTACTGTGAACCGCATGTAATTTGGCCGTACAGGATCAGAATGTGAAAATAAGCGTCCTACAGGCCCAGCATTACCATCCAGTTTCCAGGGTCTAGGTCAGGCAAGACCTGGGTCAGGGTGGGCATCTTGAACTTGTCTCTTCGCAGAAAGGCATTGAGAGGTCGAAGATCTAATAATGGGCAAGAATTCTATACTTTTTTCATCACCAGGAAGTAGCGGGAACAACAACCATGACTGTCGTCTGGCTCCAGGACACTCTATGGCTCATGTGGCCGAAAGAACCTGCACATTCTGATGTAAAAGAGACAGATGGTCCTCTGTCAGTCGTTCTGAGGATAGTGGAAAGTGTGGTGTGGTTCGAGAAATGGTAAGGTGTAACCCTGGGGAAAGATTTGCAGGACCCACTTGCCTGAAGTTATCACCCGCCGCCCTTGCTGAAAACGTAGGATCCTGCCTCCAACAGGGTGTCCATGTGCCAGCAAGGACATGCTAAAGAGGTTTGAGGGTGCAGCAGCTAGAGAGGTGGAAGGCTGGGCTGTGCACTGTCCTTGTTATCCTCTCCTGTGGGCACCATGGCTATGACCAGGAAAGGGGTAGGGTGATTGATGCATCAATTGAGCCAGTTGGCAGTACTGGAAATCCCCAACGTAGCCACAGAGGGGGCAAAATTGTTGCTGCGGCTGGCGGGTGGGAGCAAAGAGGCCCAGCGAGTGCCTTGTGGCCCTGCTATCTTTGAAGCACTTTAAGGGCTGAGTTTTCTTTGGCCCTGTAAAGGCGTGAGCCATGAAAATGGCATGTCCTTTAGGCTAGTCTGGACACCTCCAAAAAACCTGGTGGACCACGCTGCACCCACGTAGAGCCACACTAGCTCTTCCCAGCGAATAAGTGGTATTGAGCCCACCACAGATTGTGAAATTAGCCACATAACTGCCTGCCTTAGAAAGGATTGCACCCGCTTCTTTTGGAAATATGGGTTCTGTAGTAGGGGATCTCTGTGTATAGTCCTAATCTGTGAATAGTTCCGCCCATGTGCGTGGACCCCGGAGCAATCAAAATAGTCTCTTACGTCGTCTTCTTCAGCAGTCCTGCATAGACACTTAAGAGAAAATGAAAGACAAATAATGCAGCCTTACATTAACAAGGCTACATTGGCCAGTACTTCATCCTGAAGTGAAAAAGGATAGCCAAATAATATAGTAATTTACACATTTTACAGAGTTTCACACATAGAGAAACTCCCCTTCACAAAAATCCTTTATCATGATAGAGAGGAAGGGTTGGACAGACAAGCTCCATAGGCTGCCATTATGTGTCTGGAAAAGGGACACCGTGCCTTTAAGGAACCCTCCAGAGACCCTTGGTATCCCATGATGCACAGCCAAAGGCAAGTTACTTTCAGTTCTTTTTTCCGGCTCCTGCTAGCAGGACTCTGGAGCATTGAGCTCTACCTTTATTGGTGTTACTTCAAATGTTGGAGCTTTTTTGATCTAATTAGTGTTTCAATCGACGTCTGGGGCCTTTATCTTCCGTTTGCTGCTTCTTTTGAGCTGCAAGTCCACCTCTTTCCTGTCGAAATGCCAGCTTTATTCGACAAGTGCCCTGAGTGTGTTCGGAAGAAGGCCAAGTCAGACCCACACAGAGTATGCATACTCTGTCTTCCATCAACACATGTTCCTGATTCCTGTGATATTTGTCAATCTTTCTCCAGGAGGACCCTGCGTGACAGGGAGAAGATCCGTCTTCAAGGCCTGGAGCAGAGAAGACATCAGGATGCAGGTGGGACCTCTGGGCATGGAGGAACTCTATTTTCTTCCACTGTCCGTGCATTGGCCTCTGGGGGGGCTCACCAGTGAAGAAAAGGCCCAGAAACTGCACCGGTCCCGGTCGGCGTCCAGAGGTATGACTACTATATGCTCGCCGTCGACCCAGGGCTCTGGGTCGAAGTGACGTTGATGCTCGGCGTGAGAGTAGCGGCCCAGAAGGCAGCTGGCATTTACAGAGTGGAGGGCCAAGTTGTCAAGGAAAACATTCTTTTTACAAAGGTTTCCATCCTCTTTGATTTGCTGTCAGGAGGAGTAGTGGGAAATGAGTTTGGGTTAACCGTACTGGACAAATCATGAACTACAAGGTTCTCGGCATAGGGTGCTGAGTAAGAAAAATCTGGAGCAGGACAGTAGCACTTGGCAAACTGTTAATTAATAGGTAGGCCTGAGGAGGGTTTGGCCCAGCTCCCCATAAGTTTGGTTAGAGCCTCATTGAACAGAAGAAGAGGCTCAGGACTTGTTTCACCAGGCTGAAGTACCTCATTTAAGACGTTGGTTTTGACTTCCTGAATAGGAAGCTTAAGGTTGTGGACCTCCACCGGCCTTTGTATAGCATTGGATGCTCTCCTGTGTAGCAGGGCATGTAAGAGAAACTAGTGCAGTGTCCGGGAAGGTGTCCAGTCTGCAGGCGCCCTGAAGGGCTTTGTACCAGTTATCTTCTTGATTGGCTGGGCAATCTCATCTCCAGCATCATAGCCCTCATTATCATTGAGTCTGTGCCGCATAATTCATGGAGACGTGAGGCCATCCGGAAGGCACAGTTTCTGGTAGAGATTCTATTTAACCGCTTATTCCTCACCGCCCCTCCCGCCCCCATGTTCCCTGAGCTGGGCTCATTCATTTAATAAGTTTCCAACTTCGAGATCTGCACACTGGTCATGGTTAATTTGATTTTGGCTCCGCGTCTGCAAGTGCAGATGGGTCCGAAAGAAACTCATGTCCGCTCTCACGATTGGCGCCCATAAATGCCTGCACTCATGATCAACGCCGAATGACCTTGATGTGGAACCAGCGGCATCTCCTGCTGATGTGCAGGGGTGCTGCTAAAAATCTTCCACAACCAGTCTGGTGCCTGAGGAATACTCAAAAAGTGAAGATTCTTCAATTAGATCAAGTCTCTACCAGAAAGAGCATTACTGAAGGTAAATATCTTGTCCTTCAGGAGTTAAAAGCGGTTAGGCAGACATCAGAGTGTTTCCTTGATGGTGGTTTTGGCGATCAGTATTGGAGAATTCCTATTTTGTTTTTAAATTGTATGTCTAGGACTGGAATACACCAAGTGATTTCGAATTTTAGGTTAGTCTCCAAAGGTACTGACAGTATCTTGTGGGCAAGACCTCCCTAAGCGAGCTTAAGATGCAACTTCTGTTGGCTTATCAAAAGCTGAAAGATGTGTCTTCTCCCACACATATTCCAAATGTTGGTATCTTGAGATAATAAAGCTTGGGTTTGCCAAGCTGCAGCATAGATGAAGTAGATTGGTGCCACCTTACATCTCTCTTAAGCATTAATGGCCATTTAGAGCTAGCTCTTACCATGCTATGTATTCTCATTGTATCTATTTGAGGGACCATCAGTCTTTGGTTTAAAGATAGGCTGGCAGGTCACAGTCTTCAGATCAGAAGCAGTAGGACCTGAGGTGAGGTTCTACCATGCTGTAGACAATTGAAATAGTCTGAGGATGTAAAGAATAAATACTGTTTATACGCTTATTTAAGTTCTTTAGAATTAGGATGGAGTATACATCCAAATGTCACATTTAACTTCTGGAATACTTGTGAGGGTATCTTATGAGTTGTGTACATTTCATTTGAGAATCAATCAAAATAAATGGATGTGGAAAGGACGTGAACTAAACGAGTGTGAATACTACACATGGTCTGGAATGAGCTTTCAGAAAATGAGTTAATTATTATACAACTGCATGTTTTTCATCACATAAACCTTGATTGTGAGCAAAGCACTTAATGTACAAGTGCCTTTCATTGGATGTTGGAGAACACTCAAATCCAGGTGGATAGAAAATTATTAGAATAAGCCCACATATTTCCTCATGCTTCTTTTGTTTTCTCCCCTTAGGTGAGGCAGCTGCAAGAGGATGCTGCACGGCTTCAGGCTGCCTATGCTGGAGATAAGGCTGATGACATTCAGAGGAGGGAGAACGAGGTTTTGGAGGCCTGGAAAGCATTATTGGATGCTTGTGAGGGGCGCAGAGCTACATTGGTAGATACAGGGGACAAATTCCGTTTCTTTAGTATGGTGCGTGATCTCATGCTTTGGATGGAGGATGTTATTCGTCAGATAGAGGCCCAAGAAAAGCCAAGGTAACCAGTTTAGGGCATGTGTTAAGTTGCTTAACCTTGTGATCTCAAGGAGCTGCCATGAATTGTATCAATTTCCAGCATTTATTGCTCAATTAGCTTGGCTTCAAAGTAGAACGGCCTCCTAGGATATCTTCTTTTTTCAGTCGTTCATTTTCCAGTCCTTCCTGCTTTTCTGAGGGTAACCTTTGAAATCAGAATCTCACTAGTTATTTTAACTTTTTAACGTTGCCAGTTCATAAATTTGAAAGGTCCAGAGCTGGTCTAACCCACATATGCAACTGCGAGCTTCCAGACGTAAGCAGCTATTTTATTGTATTAGTGAAGCATAAAGCACATTATGGATAGTCAAGAAGAGGTTACTCAATTTGCTTTGTGTGTTTGTCATTTTATATGTAGGGATAATTTTTGCATCATGCAAGAGATTTGTGGATATGTCATGACCTTGTTGCAGCAAGCTGGTAGCGGTGACAACCATGTCCTGGAGCACAAAGCCATGTGTCGGGTTAGAACAGCATGCACATATCTACCATAATTACCTTATCAAGTTTGCATCTTCTGACAACAGAACATGTTGATTCAAGACACAGGGCTATCTCCAATGCATCTGTGTACCCCAAGGATGGTCATAAAACACCATTGTAGTGCTTCTAAGGGGCCCACCCAGAAGTAATGCTGGCGCAACCCAAGGTTAATCGGAAACATCGCAGTAGATATTAAATAGTTGCAGCTCAATAATTAAACCAGAAGCAGACATGGCACATACCAAGAATAATAAGAGACACAAAAGTAGTGGGTCTAAGGAGCCAACACAGAAGTAGAGGTGGCACAACACAGGAATGACTACAGAAACCACAGTGTGTGTTTAGGTGGTCATGTTTCTCTTGGTGGAGGTGACTTTCAATAAGTACCACAGTCACCCAAGGTAATGGTACTAGGGGATGAGACGATAAACAGTAGGACTGTGGAAGTAATTGGTAATGATATGCTTGTTGCATGTGTGGTTGTAAATACATGTGCTTAGCATACTCCTGCCGTCTGGTTGGACATTACAGGTAGTTTTTCTTCGATGAAGCTTCAAGTCACAAGATATGGAGTGATTCTTTCTTTAGCCTACAATGTGCATGAGCATTGATTCCACCCTTAAACTGGTTGAACGCAATAAGCTATGGTTTTACACTGACTCGTTTGCTTACAGTGACTTGAGGCCCTACTTCAGTTTGTTAGGCAAAAGAAAACAATGATGTTTGCTATCTACACCTAGAATCCACGTGATTGGTTCAATGACCAGAGACACCATACCGGGTCCGATCTACTTTAAGATACTGAGGACTTGGCCTTGGAGAATGTCTGCAGATGGAGCAAACTCCCTTTAGACTCTTCTCACTCTGTAACGCAAAATACACTTGGGCTGATCATGATGAGGTTTGTAACATATGTCTCTCTCCTGAGCACGAGCAGTAGACGTGCAATTTCTGTCTTCCTTTCAGAGCAAGAAAATGCTGTGGTACTAGAGGGAAAGACACTGGGCACACTTGAAAATGCAGGTGCATCTCTCCGGGGAACAGAATCCCTTTGATGTTGACAAAGGGATGGTATGCCTCTCTGGCACACCGCTCACTAAGCCAAGCCCAGTTTCGATACAGTTTACAGAAACATGTGAGGAAGATGGAGTACACCCTTTGGAGTCGATGCCAGTAGGACCACACACAGAGAACCCCGAAGTCTGTGAGTACCTATCTCAGCCCTGGGGTTAAGATGTAATCTCAGAAACTGCCCTACTCCGAGGCAGAGCACCATTCCAGAGGAAGTCTGACATCGAGCCTGAACTGGCTGAAATTAAAAGTCCCCAGGCCACTGCTGCTGTTGGGCTCCGATCAGACCTGATTAAATGCGTCAGAGTATAGTCACCATCCACACCATACCTTGGCACCTTCTTGGCTGAAGGGCAACAAGCCTGCAGAGCCAAAAATACTGCATGCAGGTTCGGAGCCAATCTCAAAGCCAAAACCCACCCCACCCCACCCCAGCTCCAACCTCCAAAACCTCAGAGGCACCCATCCTCAGGAGATTGGCAGAAGAGATTAATTAACATCACACAGAAGCATCGCTTTATTCATTCAGAGGCCGAATTTTTCAAGGCCTGATTCCTTGCAGCCTCCCATCCCAAAGAAGAAGAGGCTGACATTCACAGAGGTACTATAGAAGGAAGCACCTCAGTACCCAGTCCTAAAAAGCACAAGGATCAAGTAACTCCCCTACCTTCTCCACCTAAATCTCACCCAAGCATGAACCATCCACTTCACCTTTGCCCTCACCATGGTCACTCACTAGGGACTAGACAGAGGTGTCCCCTGCCCCCCGCCCCCCTCCTATTTGCTCATTACATGGATTCTCTGGCAAACGTGATTAGAACAAACAAAGAAATTAAAGGGGTGGCCATTGTCAGAGAAGAACACAAAAGCTACCTATAACACAGACAATGTCTTAATAACATTAATCGATCCAGTCTATTCGCTCCCACCCATCCTGGATGAGTTGTCTAAATTCGGCCAGGCTGCATGATTCAAAATCAATCTTCAGAAGTCTATCCTTTTGAAGATAACCCTCTCATCTGAGCCAGCAGAAAATATAAGAGCACGATATCCTCTGGGTTGGGCCAAGAAATATAACTCATACCTGAGAATTAATATGTATCCTTCTCTGGAAGACACAGCCCATGTAAACTATTTAGACCTGAAGGCTCTGTGAATTGAGTTACAAAAATGGTATAATGGGGGCCTCTCATAGCTCTTCCATATCACCGCACTGAAAATGTCAGCCCTCCCAGATTCCTATACTTGGCTCAGTCCATCCCCGTGCGGTCATCGAATGGGAGCCTAAAAGAAATTCAAAGCACAGTAAATAACTTTCTATGGGGAGACAAGGAAGCTAGACTTCCCAAGAGAACGATGTATGCCTCCCACATCCGTAGGTTGCCTGGAGTTACCACACATAAACTATTATCAAGCAGCCCAACACCTATTCATGGTAGAATAGAGGCAGGTAGCCACGGATCAAGCCTGGTGATCAAACCATTGTGGGCGAACTCATTTAGAAGATCCTCATGGGATCTATATTCCGCCTTTGTTAAACGTACTACATTACTCTCTGGAGATACGATCATGACTAGAAGGGCTCGGCTTATTCTTTCCCCCCTCCCTCCTATCATAGGAAACCCTGACTTCGCCCCTGGCATGAACTTCAGCCAGTTTTTAGAATGGCAGAAGGAATTGTAAGAGTTGGCGATTTATATGACCTTCACGGCATGCCTACGAGTCAGGCGGGAATATGGCTGCCCTGATGACGGGTGACTGTTATGTCCAAGTGAGACACTGGGCAACCCAGAGGAATGTGAAACCTGGGGCTTCCAGACACATGCCCACTTTTGAGAAGTGGGTCTTCCTCAAGACTGATAAGAGAAGGCTAATCGTTTTACTTTACAAAGCCCTTAACAGTGAACCCATTAAAATGCTGATAGCGGGCCAGATAAGGTAGGAGGCCAAAATTGGTTGGACGATCACTCACAAAGAGTGCACAGAAATATCACTTCTATAGGGTAGGCACTTAAAAAATAAAACTCACGACCTCTTGGTATTACACACACACATCAGGGTACACAATGGGACGTGGCAAATGTGACCTTTTTTGTAGGAACTGTGGTAGTTATGGGTCACATCTTCATTTACTGTGACACTGTCCCAAACTCCATGGAAATTGGAGGGAAACCCTAGACAAGATTGATTGTATTCAAGGGATCAAATTCCCTCTATATTGGGGTGGCAGATTTTCTGATAGATACATCTGCCGTGTGGATTCCTCACCTTGTGAATACCCCTTGCGTCTGCAACATTCGGAAATTCTTTTTTCGTAGCTTCGCGCCGACGTGGACTCCTGACGTCATAGAGACACGACCTCGCTCGCGACTCCGCTGACGTCACCGACGCCTATAACAGGCCCACGCCGGCGTGATGACATCCGTTCCCTTTTTTCCGCGTCGTCGACGCTAACGGTTTCGGGATACTCTGTAGCCATTAGTACATTGTTACTTCGTTTCTTCGATTCTCCGTTCTCAGATATTTCTGTTCTGTTGTCATGTCGACAAAGAAGACCGGGTTTAAGCCTTGCAGAGAATGCGGGAAGATGATGTCCGTTACGGACCCTCACCAAGACTGTATCTGGTGTTTAAGCTCGGATCATGACGTCGAGGATTGTTCATCTTGTCAAAAGATGAATCCGAAGGCTCTTCGTGAGAGGGAATCTAAACTTCTTGTTGCCAAACTTAAAGCAAGTAAGGTTAAAAAATCCTCAAAGCGTCCGAAGAAGTCGAGGTCGAGATCCAGGTCAAGGTCTCGAGAGGCGTCGGCCTCGAAGTCATCATCCGGTCATGCTTCCGGTTCCCACAAGAAGCATAAGAAGAGGAGACACGGATCACGTCATCATTCCAGATCAAAGTCTCCCAAAAGGATGAAGTCGAAGGTTATTCCTCCTCATGAGCCGGTAGGTGAGCCTTCACCTTCGGAGTCGGTGGTCCATTCTCCGACTCCTGTTCCAGATCCGACTCCGACTCCGTCTCCGGCTGAGTCTCCGGCTCCGGAAGACGCCGATGGAGTTCCTGTTGAGGAAGGGGCTTCGAATCCTGTTGAGGAAGCAGATTCTAATGTGCCTCGTGGTCAGCCTGAGCATCCACCATTCCCGACTCCAGGTCAGGACCCTTCTGCGTTTTTAAACGCGATGTATGGTGTTTTCTCGAGGTCGTGGTACCCCTCTGGAGCACCTTCGGGTCCCATGGGTCCAATGGCTTTCAATTTGGGTGTTCCACACTCGTATGCTCCGGCACACTTCATGCCGTATATGCCGGCTCCGACTCCGTTATGGCAGTACCAAGCTCCACCGAGGTCGACGCCGGTGTCGACGCCGGCTCGGCCGAAGTCGACGACTCCGGTCCCGGCGTCACCAACTCCCTTGGATTCTATGGGGCAGCCTTCCAAGCCCTCGGATTCGTTTCCGAAGTCGGCTCCGGCGCCGTCGAATTCGGCGTTGGATTCGACTGCACTTCGAGTCAAAATGAGGTCTCGTAGAGAGGCTCAACGGCTTCTGGAGGAGCATAGAGTTACTGATTCATCTTCTGAGGTGGAAGAAGGTGAATTGGAAGGGGATTGTTTCGAAGACCTGGCAGATGCTAGTGGTCTTGAGTTTTCACCGGAGTGGTCTTTGCCTTCTGGACCTGATGCTCCCTCCAGAGATGTCCAACCTTATCATGTTGTCATGAAGAAGGCAGCAGGACTTTTAGGTCTGACTTTGCCCTCTGTCGAGTTTAAATCGAATTTGTTGACAGAGGTTCTCCATTCTCCTAGTTCATCAGTGGAACCTTTGCTCCCATTTAACGATGCCTTAAAGGATCCTATAATGGAGGTTTGGAAAAAGCCTTTTTCTGCTCCTGCAGTTGCAAAGAGTGTGGCTAGGAGGTATAGAGTGGCTCCTGAGGATCCTGCTTTCTTATCTTCGCATCCTTCACCTGAAAGTTTGGTGATTCAGGCCGCTTGCTCTAAGAAGTCTGTTGGGGCTTTTCCGCAGGTGCCTGGCGACAAAGAGGCAAAGAAACAAGATCAGGTCGCGAAGAAGATTTTTTCTTCGTCCAGCATGGCTTTCAAGTCTTCTAACGCCACTTGCCTCATGGGAAGGTACATCCATGCTCTTATGGACTCTATAAGATCTTTGGTCCCTAAGGTTCCTGAAGCTAGTAGAAAGGACTTTGAAGAGGCTTTATCTGACACTCAGGCAGCGGCTCGTCAGGTCATCCAAAGTGGACTTGATACAACAGATTCTGTGGCAAGAATTATGGGCACGGCAGTTGCCACGAGGCGTTCAGCCTGGTTGAAGTCCTCTGACTTCTCAGCGGATGTGCAGTCTGCATTATTGGATTTGCCTTTCGATGGCGAGGGGCTTTTTGGAAAGAAGGCAGACGCGGCCTTGGAGAGATTCAAGGACAGCAGGGCAACTGCTAGATCTCTGGGCCTTCAGGTCAGGGGTTCTACGACCAGGAAGTTTAGAGGGTTTGGTCGCTCTTCCTTTCGGTCGTATAGACCCGCTCAGCAGCAGCAGCAACAACAGCAGCAGCAGAATACCTTGTATAGGTCTTACAGAGGGAAACAGAGATCACGTCCTCGAGGTCGTCAGGTCTCTTCCTCCTCCACCTCCTCCAACCCCCCAGCCACAGAAAAGCAGCCCTAGATCCGCCATTCAGGATCATGTGGGTCCAGTGGGGGGCCGGCTTACCTACTTTCTACGAGATTGGGAATCAGTTACATCAGATCTTTGGGTTCTCAATCTCGTAGAGAATGGGTATGCCCTTCCCTTTCGGGAATTCCCTCCCAATTACCCTCCTTGCCAGGGATATTGCTCAGAGGAACATCTGTTACTCCTACAGGAGGAAGTCCAAACACTTTTGAGAAAAGGTGCGATAGAGGTGGTTCCAGAGCAGGAAAGGGGTCAGGGATGCTACTCCCGGTATTTCCTGATTCCCAAAAAGGATGGCAGGCTTCGTCCGATCCTGGATCTCAGGATCTTGAATTTTTATCTGAAGCAGGAGAAATTCAAGATGCTCACCCTTGCTCAGGTTCTTCAGGCTCTGCTGGAAGAAGACTGGAGGGTGTCACTCGACTTGCAGGATGCGTACTTTCACATCCCAATCCTGAAGTCGCACAGGAGGTATCTCCGTTTTACGGTTGGGTCACAACACTACCAGTTTGCGGTCCTTCCGTTTGGACTTACTACTGCACCTCGGGTCTTCACCAAGGTGATGGCAGTGGTGGCGGCGCATCTCAGAAGATCGGGGATTCCGGTATTCCCGTATCTGGACGATTGGCTGATCAAAGCAGAGTCGTCAGAGGTTGTGCTTCATCATCTGCAGGAGACAACCCAGTTGTTGTACAGGTTGGGTTTTTCAATAAATGTACCCAAGTCTCACCTGGTGCCCTCCCAGCGCAACCTGTTCATAGGTGCAGTACTGGACACAACCGTATGTCGTGCATTCCCTCCCCCTCAAAGGATTCGCGACATACGGGAGATGATTCCTTTATTTTACAATGGAGCGGTTGTTCCAGTCCTGAAGGTCCTTCGCCTGCTCGGTATGATGGCTTCATGCATACTGTTGGTCAACCATGCACGCTGGCACATGAGGGCGCTCCAGTGGTGCCTCCGCAAGCAGTGGTATCAGCACAGCGGAGATCTCAGGGAGTCAGTGAGGATCTCCAGAGAAGCTGCAGCGGATCTGTCTTGGTGGGGCGTGGAAGGCAATCTGTCCCAAGGAAAGCCTTTTCAACTTCCCCCATCGGTGGCCACGGTGATATCGGATGCATCCACTCTCGGGTGGGGTGCTCATCCGGGGGATCTGGAGGTCAAGGGCCTTTGGTCTCCAGAGGAAAGGTTGCTTCACATCAACCTTCTAGAATTGCGGGCGAAACGTTTGGCGCTCAAGGCCTTCCTCCCTTCCCTTCGCGGTCAGTCTGTTCAGGTCCTAACTGACAACACGACCGCGATGTGGTATATCAACAAGCAGGGAGGAGTGGGGTCGCAGTGTCTCTGCAGAGAGGCTCTGCGTCTCTGGTCCTGGGCTCAGGACCATCAGATTTGTCTAATGGCGAATCATTTGGCCGGAGTGTTGAACGTTCGTGCAGACAGTCTGTCGGCAGTTCTCTGCCGACCACGAGTGGAGGCTTCACCCGGAGGTGGTTCACGACATCTTTCGGATGTGGGGGACTCCTCGGGTGGACCTGTTCGCCACTCACGAGAATGCGCACTGTCTGTCTTTCTGCAGTCTCCAGTATCCGATGCAAGGAGCCTTGGGGGATGCGTTTCAGTTGAGTTGGAAAGGTCAACTCCTTTACGCGTTTCCCCCATACCCTTGATTCCTCGGGTTCTGAGGAAGATTCGCCTAGACCGGGCCCAAGTCATATTGGTCGCCCCGGATTGGCCAAGAAGGGTGTGGTATACAGATCTTCTCCACCTCTCCTCTCACCCGCCGCTCCGTCTCCCTCACAGGGCAGACCTCCTCTCTCAGATGGAGGGGCAGGTTCTACACCCCCACCTCCAGACATTGCACCTTCATGCCTGGAGATTGAGCGGGGCAACCTGATTTCCTTTTCCCTCCCGCCTGACGTTGTGGATGTCATCTTGTCAGCCAGGCGTGACTCCACTAAGTCCGTCTATTCTTATAGATGGGCGAAATTTGTCTCGTGGTGTGGGGAAAGGTCTATTGATCCTTTGAAGGCCCGTTTATCTCATGTTCTTCAGTTTGCCCTTTCTCTGGCGCAACAGGGTCTTGCCGTTGCTACAGTGAAGGGCTATCTTTCTGCGCTGTCAGCTTTTCTCTGTTTGCCTGACCAGCCTTCTCTTTTTAAGTCACCTGTGGTTTTAAGGTTCTTAAAGGGCCTTATTAATAAGTTTCCTCCTGTCCCTTTTATTGTGCCTCAGTGGGACTTGAATCTGGTCTTGACCTTCTTGATGGGTGCTCCTTTCGAGCCTCTCCACAAATGTCCCTTGAGGCTTCTTACCCTTAAAACGGTTTTCCTCGTGGCAATAACCTCGGCAAGGAGGGTAAGCGAGCTTCAAGCTCTTTGTCACAAGCCCCCTTTCTTGTCCATACATGCTGATCGAATGGTTCTCAGGACCAGGGCTGCTTTTCTGCCTAAGATGGTAACTCCCTTCCACCTAGGACAATCCATTACTTTACCTTCCTTCTATCCTCCCCCTCACCCTTCTAAGGAGGAAGAGAGACTGCACCGTCTGGACCCTAAGAGGGCGGTGTCCTTTTACTTGGACAGATCCAAGGACTTTCGTTTGGAGGACCAGCTCTTCGTTGGATTTGCTGGCTGCAAGAAAGGGAGAGCGGTCCATAAAAGAACTTTATCGAGATGGATCGTCCTCTGCATAAAGATCTGCTACTCTTTGGCCGGTAAGGAACCACCAGAGGGTATAAGGGCTCATTCAACTAGAGCTAAATCTTCGACCTCTGCATTGGCTAGAGGTGTGCCTGTTGAGGATATTTGTAGGGCCGCAACTTGGTCTTCCCTCCACACTTTCGCGAAGCATTACTGCTTAGACTCCGAAGTGAGGAGGGACGGTCACTTTGCGCGCTCTGTCCTTCAGGATTTCCTGGTCTAGAAGAGTGGACGCCCTCCTCCGGGAGTGGGGACTGCTGTGGGACTCTATTCACAAGGTGAGGAATCCACACGGCAGATGTATCTATCAGAAGAACAAGTTACTTACCTTCGGTAACGCTTTTTCTGGTAGATACTATATCTGCCTGTGGATTCCTCACTGACCCACCCGCCTCCCCGTTGTCCACTCTTCTTTGCCAGAGTTACTGTATTGTAATGTATATATATATTTTGTTGTCAAGGAAATGTTCCAATTTCTTTCCTGCTTTTGCTTAACACTGTGTGTTTTGCCTTGATTATTGTGTACTATGTATACTTGTATATTTCTACTGTCATTGGTCCGTCCGTGTGCCTCGATGGCACGGAAAAAAGGGCGGAACTGATGTCATCACGCCGGCGTGGGCCTGTTATAGGCGTCGGTGACGTCAGCGGAGTCGCGAGCGAGGTCGTGTCTCTATGACGTCAGGAGTCCACGTCGGCGCGAGGCTACGAAAAAAGAATTTCCGAATGTTGCTGACGCAAGGGGTATTCACAAGGTGAGGAATCCACAGGCAGATATAGTATCTACCAGAAAAAGCGTTACCGAAGGTAAGTAAATTGTTCATCTCTCCTATCCTCTGAAATCTGACAGAGGCTGTCAGACTTCCTTCCTCCTGATCACAGTTAAACACGCTACACAGGGCATTTGTGGTAAGGGGAATGCGCCTACCTACAGAACCTGGATCTTCTGAGTCTGGGACTTTTTGAGGATGGAGATGATCGCTTTAGGGCTGGCAATTAGAGGTGACCGCTTAAAATTGCTCTGGAAAGCTTACTTAAGCAACAAGTCTTAAATATTACCCCAGCATCACATATAAACACTGGTTTTCAGGAGTAGAGTAGGCCCATATTTCATTTTAGCCATGGGGCTTTCACTGGTTTCACTATATTCAACTGCACCTGTTTTTGGGGGGGATCTCCCCAGGATGGTGTGTGGGGCGGGGCATTGATTTAGTTCCTTTATCAATACCTTACTGCCCTTATCAAAGATTGAGCGATGTAATGGGAATGCCTTTCTACGCTTATTACTGTTTATGGCATTGCTCTTTGTCTTTCGAAAGGGCCCCTCAGCCTTGGGCTGTAGGCGGGTGTATGTGTATCAAAAATTTGGAATAAACAAAGTATTCCTAAATTGATATTGTAAGGAAGGGCGCCCACAAACTGTATAACAAGAAGTAGAGTCCCATGATGGCAATGAATTTTGACTTGTCACTGATATTTTGAGACACATCAGGGAGCACATAATGTCATGCCTTGCTAGTCAAAAGTTTCTTCCTTCCTGATGAAGAAGGCATTAAATGGAAGACTACTGAAACTATGTGCCCATAGTTGATGCCGCAGGAAAATGTCTAGAAAAGAGGAATGAAAAAGTAGACCAGGTTGAGTTGTAAACCTAAATGGTTATATTTAGGCATTCCCTTTACCAAGGACAATTATAAATGTGTATGAATTATAGGATATTTTGACTGTGTTTCAAAATAGAATGTGTGTGTTAGGATTTGTTAATTTGATTATTTGTAATGTGGGATACTGACGATTTCAAAGAAAGTTATATAAACAAATTTTGTGATCGAGTACAGGCTGGTTCTCTTACGTAAGATTGAGCGTAGTTCACTACTATAATATGTACCCTGTAAGCTGGTAAGTACTGTTCACGTTCTTTAATACTCAACATACTTTATTTAGCTAACTACAATGCATACTTCTCTTCCTTTTCACCCAGTGTGCAAAGAACAACCTATCGGTGGAGTTCATGCTCATGCTTTGTGGACTAAGGAATGAGTCAGTCCACAACCCGTGACTTCAAGCTTCTTCGAAGAACAAGCACTGGCAAAGCCAATAGGTCTTGCCTATGCGAAATATATTGTCTTGGTCTGTTTTTTAGGTCTCGCTGAGGCAGCGCATGCGATGCTGTGCGATAAATTTAGTGTGTGGGTTTTCAAAGTGCTGCCACAGGCTTTTGGTGGCCTAGCGCTTGTGTTCACGTGAGCAGCCGCCATGTGGGTTTCTGTCAAGGCTCATTAAGCCTTGCATACCTCAATGAGCTTTCACGTTCATGCTTGTCGAACCCAAATGCGTGTTTGGGTCAGTCATTTCACTAATAATACTGTTATGTAGCGCTTTGTACCACACTTGGCCATTTACCGTTTTGACGGTAAATAACAAGCGTTACAATTATCCCGTTGAATTGTACTCAAGTTGCCGACCTCGGAAAGATGGACGGCTGAGACGAGCGCCTAATTTTCGCCACCAGATTTCAGTCGATGACATCAAGCGATCAATCCTTGGGCTATTATCCTATGGCAATTTCAAGTTTGTCTCATTCCTGACCCCAGGTGTCCTTCCGTCGTGCTGTTGAGTGTTGCGTCATCTGATTCTCTATGCCTAGGAGCGGTGCTTCACTGCGTTTTATTGTCCTGAAGGCTTTTGTCCGTGTGCAGTGTTGAATGTAGTGCCAGTGCATGGCTGAGTTGTACCCGGGCTCCTCATGGGTTCCACATGAAAAATGGTTTATTATTAAAGGTGGCCGGAGTTCGCGAAGTAGCGCTACGCGTAGCTACGCAAAGTGCACTTCGAGCAAGCGCAGCACTACGCGAACTGCGTAGTAGCATGATCGCACTGTGCAAGATGACGTTTTCAATGATCGCACAGTGTGGACAAGCATCCGGCACTGTGCAATCATTGAAAACGGCATCTTGCACAGTGCGAGCTGTACTTTTCTGCTGCTCGAGTAGATTTTTACTCGAGCTGCAGCTTTCTCAACACGTACTCGTAGTTTCTCATCGCGGGCGGTCGCGACCACTCGCAATGAGAAACCTGACCTCCCCGCGTTGAGAATCTCGCCGGGAGGTTTATTTTCCATGCTCTCCATCGGCAGCTTGATGTTGCTGATCGCGAACAAGGAAAAAGTCCTTGTAGTTGTAGGATGTAGTTTTGCTTGCTCGCGGTCGCCAACTTGACGTTGACCGCCAGCAAGCAGAAAATGACCGCTACACTACGCTACGCATGTTTGCACTGTGCTACGTGCAGTTCGCGTAGTGCGAAGTTGCACAAACTTCGCAAACTACGCAAGCGTAGCGCTTTGCCCAGGGTTATTAATTATTGTCATGTAAAAATGCCGTGAATTTATGTGAGGTACTTCCTGCAAAGTGGTGCCAAGACAAAATTATTTGCACAATAAAACATCTAAATGACCTTGCCAGTGGCTCAGTAGATCTAAAAATTATGCTCAGTACCGTTGCATCCATAGGAGGAATCTGCGTTTGACATTATTGTCACAAGTTCAGATCTTGCGGGTCCCCTCGTCCGTTCCTCCTTCCGAGGTCGATAAAATGAGTATCATTGAGTTGATTAGCAATTAACATATGTTATGCAGCGCCCAGGTACCCTTGTGGGTGAAAGGGTGCTTTACTAAAGCATGTTGTGTGTGTGTGTTTTTCTGATGTTTAACCAAACATCTTGCAAATGAGGCAGAAATGGCATGCTTTGGTATGTAAGTCTCTATATCCATATGACATACAAGGACTGCACACCTAAGTCATGCACTGTCAGTAGCCCTGAGAGCCCCAAGGGCCGAACTGGAATCTCAAAGCTACCCTGGGAAATATTCAGGGTCATATTGCACCAACGATGAGGTCGATCCTCTTCAAGGGGGCAAATCCGGAACATTTGGACTTTTTAACGGGGTTAATTGGCTCAATTAACAGCACGGATGTCCGAATATTTTGATTAAAATTGCTAGCTGTCAGAAGTTGTTCTGAATACCCCCTCAGAAGAAACTCCTTAACTATTTTTGTCACCTGTACGTAAAATAGGCTGTTCTGCACATTGGGGCAGTGCAGTTCCCCTAATCTCCCTCTTCCATATTACCCCCTCCTTCGTCTGCCCTTGTGCTCTTTAATATTACCCAGGGGCCTTTTATTGAATTTTTTTCTGCAGTGAAAAGAAATATTGCAGGAATGTGGCACTGGTTAGTGGTAAAGATACAGGGTTTATCATATCCACTCGTGTGTCCTACTTTTCATTTGTATTCTCGGCGGCGGATGTGGTTTCACACTGTGGACACAAACACCCCTCCTGCCGCATGATCTGGTGGACCAGCGGAGGAGGCTGCCTCCCACTGGAGTGACATGAGAGGCTAACTAGTTTGGGCAGGTTGTATGAAATGATGAAAATCCATTTTCAGTCAGCCAGTGCAAAATTGGTTTCTTTTTTGTTTTTTAAACATTTTTATTAGAAACAAGTAGCAGCGTTATCAACAATATATAGACATCTCAGCAGGAGGCACAAACCCCTGGCATTATTATGTTAGTCTGCCGTCCACCCGAGGCCCACCCTATCAAACCGTGCAAGAATCTTAAACTTGTAATGAGGGTCACCAACTTCCCATTCGGGTTAGGGAACACCCTCTGCCCCCACAGTTTAGGCAGATCGGATATTACATTACCATATCATCCCCCGCTTCCTCCAACCTTGCTTGCCTCTCCCTGCTAAGTTCTATTGTGGGTTAGATGCAAATTTCACCCCTGTATTTATTCCAATGTCCCCACTTGTGATCCCATTTACGTGGGCAGCCTCTCTTTATATACAGTTTTTTCCGCTACCATTGCATGGTCCATGTCTTTCGCCCAGTCGTGCTGTTGTGGTACCGTGTCCGCCCCCCACTTTTGGGCAATATTTCGTTTTTCTATGCTCCACCCATAGTGGCCCATGATTGTTCCGCTTGGGTGAGGTCCATTCCCTCCCAGACGTTGAGACACAGTTTGGGAGATGGCTGTATGGGTTTGCCACACGTCATTACCAACTGTCGGGTGAAGTTAGTCCAATACTGTTGTATATGAGGGCATTCCCATAGGATGTGTATGAATAAGCCAACTGATTGAAGTGTCGAAGGCAGAGCGTGTCTGGTCTCCTACCCAGTTTAAATAACAATTTGGCATCAAAGTACACCCGATGGAGGATCTTTAGCTGAATCAGCCGAAGACGCATCGGGATAGCCACCTCTCGGGGGATGCCAGGGCCTCCAGCCAGTCCTCGTCGGCTATTGGCCCCAAGTCAACTTCCCAACTTATTTGTAGCTTCTGCATTGGGTCTGTCCGGTTATTGATCAGTTTCTTTACAAAACACCAAACAGGGGTATCAGGCCAAACGCTCTGCACATTTATCCTATACAGTGTGGTATAATAAGTTTGTTGTGGGTGCTATTAACCTGAAGTCATATACCCCTAGACTCCCAAAAATTCAAAGCAACACAATGGTACAGCACCCCACACAGTATATCTTTTACAATAACATTAAGTGCATTCTTTGAAGAAACATTTCAGTAGGACCGGAGATTCTTTTTTTCTTTGCTTTTATTAACAATTTTCCAATTTTAAAAAGAAGAAACGTAGCCAACGCGTTTCGTCCGTAGGACTTCTTCAGGGCGGAAAGTTTTTTTCGGATTTCAATGTTGTCACACAAATCTTTTTATAGGGAAATTGCCATCACGGTTTACGTTTTGTCAGTAATGATCTTTTCATATGTGGCTATTTTGAAAAGGAATATTTGTCTTTACTTATTGTTTTCTAGTATGTTCAGCATCAAAGTATACAAGGCATAAGTGGCCTCGCAGAGAAGGATGACAGTCAGATCCTTCCGTGTGCACTGAACTCTGGTCATGTGGAACGTGTCTATTTAATGTCCACACCCCATCATTTTTCAATGGTCCGATGTGTCTGCCGTCTCGCTCGATACCAGGGTTCATTGATCAGTTTCTTGTATGTGAGGGAGATGGCTTTATGGTCCATGGGGTCGAGCATTAATCTATCTTCAAGAGGAGAGGAATCCGGGAGGGGGTGTCTTTAGGGAGGGCACAGTCCATGGCGTGACTGATTTGGAGATATCGGAAGTGTTCTGATGGCGCTAATTGAAATTTGGTTTGAAGCTCCGCAAAAGACGCCCTTTTTACCTATAATTCACATATCTCCCACCGTAGATATTCCAATCATGTCTCACTTGGCAAACCGTGTGCAAGCGCTCAATCGGCCCAGAACGTCAGGCTCCCACAGGGGGGTAGCCTTCGTTAGGCGTCCTCGCCACCCCATCCGTTCTTGAACTCCATGCCACACTTCTATAGTACGGGCCGTAGGGCCAGTCAGACATAGCTTCCTATGATTAGTATATAATGGTCTGTTGTAACCTCCCTTTCCCATTAACCAGAGATCGGTGCGGAAACTCGGGTTGGTATGCGACCCGAACACCCATTTATTAATAGCAATTAATTTTGAAGCCTGATAATAAAGATGCATGTCTGGCAGCCCGAGACCCACGTCGTACCATCCCATGGTGAGTTTGTTTATGGCTATCCGGGGCGACCGGTTGTCCCAAAGCAGGTCTCTGATATTTGCTTCTATCTGCCGAAAATAGGATTTAGGGACCGGGATGGGAGTATTCTGAAGGGCATATAGGAAGTGCGGTAGGGCGAGCATCTTGAATAGAGAAGCCCGTCACTGAAGAGTAAGGGGGAGTGTCCTCCAGTGGATGACATCCGATTTACACCTCTGCAATGGTCCCAATAGATTCTTTTAATAAAATAATGCTGCGTCAATGGTTATGAAGATGCCCAGATATTTGAATCCTTGGGCCACTACGGGAATGCTATATCCTCGAGGACTTTGTGGAGGGTCTCCCCAGAGGGAATACATCTGAGATTTGGACCAGTTTATCTGGTAGTCGGAATGGGCCCCAAATTTGTGGAAAATATGGAGCACATGGCGGAGTGAACGTACTGGCGAGGCTAGATAGAGCAGAATATCGTCTGCATTCAGAGATATACGGTCTTCATGTTTGTCCGTCCATTTAATGCATCTGATACCTTGGTCACCCCTAATGGACTGCTAAAGGTTCAAGAACCAGGGCAAAAAGGAGTGGCAACAGTGGGCAGCCCTGCCTCGTACTGCGACTGAGGGGGGAAAGATTCGGAGCGATGATTGTTTACTGAGACGTGGGGAATAGGAAGCGTATACAAAAGTTTGATCCACCCAAGTCGTTTGGGCCCCGGCCCTATTGGAGTCAGGGCCGCAAACATGTAATCCCATGCTACGGTGTAGAACGCCATTTTTGCGTCCAGCGCAAGCAATATCGCTTCTTCCTCTAATGTCTCTACCCGTCCCAGTGCACCATGGATACGACGTAGATTACGGTCAGTGTTTCGACCCGGCATGAATCCCAACTGATCAGGGTGGATCAGGTCAGCGAGATAAGGGAGCAGACGGTTAGATAACAATTTGACCAGAATTTTGGCCTCCACGGTTATCAGCGAGACGGGTCTATACGATGAGCAGTCCTCCACCGGTTTACCGGGTTTGTGGATGACCACGACAGTGGCCGCGCCGATATCAGCCGGGAGGAGGCCAGTCTCGAAACATTCATTGTATAGATTTAACAAGTGGGGGAGCAAGTTTCGTAGCCATAGGTTTTAACAGCTCGATCGGAAGCCCATTAGGGACCATAGCCTTACCCGAATTGATGTCTCGGATAGCTTTCTGAATCTCTTCAAAAGAGATATCAGCATCTAGGGTCTCCCTGTCCTGTTTAGAGATACATGCTACCTCGATCGTAGCAAGGAGATCCGCCCCTAGTGGCGCCTGTGAATGCTGTGGGAGACCGTATATTTGCTCATAATGTTTCGCGAACGCCTCCGCAATGCACCGGGGGTCGGCAATCAGTATATGGTCAGGCCCCTTTATTGCCCGCACCCATCTTTACGCTCCAGCCATGCCAATAACTTCCCTGTTTGTTCGCCCTGTTCATATATTCTATGGCGGGTGGCGAGAGCACGCCTGTTGGCGTCCTCTAAAAGCAGTTGCTTATAATCCTGCCTCTTAATACGAAGGGTATGTTGAGTATCCTGATCAGGGTCTTGCGCAGTAGCGCGTTCAAGGCTCAAGATCTCCGTCTCCAGTTCGTTCACTCTCCGGTTGCGCTCTGCCCTGTGGCCCATCATCATGGATTACGCCCTCCCCTTTATCACCGCCCTGTATGCTCCCTAAAGTGTAATACCTGAATCCACGGATCCTATATTCTCCTCAAAATAATAATCAGTATCTTTTCTTAAGTTTTCTCGGATGTGTGGTATCTTTAGTGCCCAAGGCAGGATCATGATGGGGCCTGGTTGTGACCTTCGTTGTGCACCGAAAACTGCCAAGTCCGGGGAATGGTCCGACACTCCTCACGCGAGGCAAGCAGAATCGGTGAAGTCCTGGGCGTTGGCAAAGTCAAGTAATTGTGAACCATGTGTTGTCTCGTCTGGGCGGGGATTGGTCTACTTGGTCATACATTGTCAGGTTAAAGTCACCCCCCCATCACCAATGTACCCACAGGCAAGTGCAGTAACATCGCTCCTACTTCAGTTAATGTCATGCGTTGAAGCCCCGGTAGGGCATACACCGAGAAAACATTGAGGACTCTGCCCTCCCAAATACCCGTACAGGCGGCGTATCTACCCTGCGGATCAGTCCACGAGTTTCGTATTATAAAAGGGCAGCGTTTACGGAGGAGGATCCCCACCCCTCGTGACCCCGTCGTGAAGCTGGAGTGTGTCACCATGCGATATCCTTTCCTGGTAAGAGCCATACAGGAGTTGCCTATTAAGTGGGTTTCTTGGAACAACACCATGTCAAGCCCCTGACAGTGGATGTATTGTAACACTATACTTCGCTTAATTATGTCTCCCAACCCGTTGACATTCCATGTCATGAGTCTAAGGCCTTTCCCACCAGCCATTGGTCTCTACCATAGGTATAATATCTGCATAGTGTTCATGACAAGTGGAACCCTCAACTGCGTCCCTCCGAGTGGCCCCATGAGTGAGACAGCACCATACCGCGTTTTGTAGCATGCAATCAGCGTTTTGGATGTTAAAACCTGCAGAGATGTACCCATACAAGATGCCATTCTGTCCAGCTGCAATTAAATAATAACAAAGACCCCCCGAACAATATACCAGCAGTCGTTCTGTCTTGCTGCAGTAACCTCATTAGAACGACCCCACCCCCAACAAATAAAACCCAACATTACCCATTCCATTAGGAACACCCACCCCTCCCCCCTGCCTCCCTGCTTGACGGGACTAGAACCCAAAATTGGTTTCTTAACTCTGAACCAGGTAAACTGGTTCCTACCTAACCGAGGGCCGCCTGGCGGAAGTGGTTCCTCCGCGGACCTCTTTTCTAAGCAGGAGAGTGCTTCCGGCTACCCGATAAACACTCTTATGACGTCTGTCGTCGCTTTCCTTTGAAGGTTGTTTGAGTAGCAAGGGTCATTGGGTCACCTCGGAGAATGTCCCTACCACCAGAACAATGTGCGTGTTGCTTTGCCTCACAATTATTGCTTTGGGGCACTGTACCCATTACTTTTAATTCATAATTAAGGCCCACAGTTTTCCGATTTTAATGATTTGTATAGATCAGTACAAACAGAAAACAATCGATTTTCTATCGTATTTATTATTAAATATGGAAAAATACAGGAAAATACAGGAAATAGGTTGTTCAGCTGGATGATTATCACTGCTGTCAATCATGTGTGCTAGGTCAAGAGCTGGGCAGAATGACAGGCAGGGCAGTTAAACAAGCATTGGCATAGCCAATAGGTCTCGCTTTTGGGACCTTATAAGTTTTTAGCCGTGCAACAGTTGATGTTATTGCACCAAGGATATTGTGCTGCATAACTAAATACTTATAAGGTCCCAAAAGCAAGACCTATTGGCCATGCCAATGCTTGTTTATTTTACCCAGGTGTACAGTATAGTGGTTGTTGTGCAGCGTGGCCGAAATTAAAAAAAGAAATTAAAAAAAAACATTATGACGCAGTCAACACTGGCTGCGTCATAGCCCTTATTTTTTTCACGTTTTTTCTTTTCACCTTTTTTTCTTTTTTAACTTTCAACCATGCTGCCCAGCAGCCATGACTCTGTACAACATAGCTGACCAAAATTAACAGTGTCAATCGATTTTGCATAGGCAAGACCTATTGGCTTTGACAGTTTTTGATTAATATGTATTCCTAATGGTAATCATTCGTAGTCATCAATACAGGCGCCATTCGTGTATTTGAAACGCTTGTAAAATTGTGAAAATGTTTTGAGCATGTGATGTCTGTTTTTATAGAATGTTTGCAGCGCCACCTTTTGAACTGTTTTTTATTTTTTGTTTTGTTTCGGAATAGTATCGAACCTGGGTTTTGCAGTATTATTGCTGACTGCAATTATCTGTTCTTTATGCATTTTTAATGAGCATGCGTAGTCAGGAGACTAATTTACTGAACTCATACTGGCTTTTAAAACACTGCCCCTCGACATGCAGACCACGTCAATAGGATACAGAAGCAGGAGGTTTGTCGAACATACCCGCCAAGCAGCAAGAAAGAAAGGGTGTATCTGTTGATGACTATCCTGTTTACAAACAAACATTGGCAAAAACCAAATCGCTCTCAGGTATGCAAGCAGTGGCGGCTCCTCCACTAAGGAGGAGGAGCCTCGCCCCATTTCTGTGTAGCAGTAAAATAAAGGAAAAATAAAATGATAATTCGAGATTATTATGATTTTATTTTGTCAAGCTGAGGTAGCTTTGCAGGGCGGTGCAGGCTGCTCTGATGACAGAAGCAGGGCGAGTGGTGAGCACACTTTGTAAGTGTGTATGAATGTTTGGCCGGCAGTCCCCACTTAGGCTGCATTACAGCCTGGGTGGAGAACATGCCCAGACTCCCATTCCCTGGCGTTGCGCCGAACTACGGTGTTCAGACCAATCAAAATGCTGCATTACCTGGATATGCTTCCTGTTCTGTTCCGGCAGTGCGGAGGGACAAGGCTG
Organism: Lissotriton helveticus; assembly: GCF_964261635.1. Taxonomy (NCBI): domain Eukaryota; kingdom Metazoa; phylum Chordata; class Amphibia; order Caudata; family Salamandridae; genus Lissotriton; species Lissotriton helveticus. Next base: position 1,640,184,208 of record NC_136067.1, read on the forward strand.
TAAGGTACGTTTTTGTCGTATTTTGTTTCTTATTTTAAGTCCCCTGAAAGGCCCTCACCATCCCCCCCCACCCCACCCCGACATTGAGCGTTGATACAACTTTGACATTGTTTTGAGACAACACGATGCAGTGGGCGTCCAAACCAAAATTGCTCAACACACATCACCAAGTGTAGCTGTGCACCATCGGCAGTGTGTGCTGCACATCTACAAAGCACCACAACATGGAGGGCATGCAGCACATCATTATGTCTAGGTCCACAATGTAGTATGCCACCCACACGCATTGCTCGGTTCTCAGACATGGAGGCATAGCACACAACTTGCATACATTGTGACGTGTCGCTTTGGCATAACCCCAGATGCACAAACAGCCCAGGGTGACTTGCATGTGGATGCCAGTGCTTGCCATCACAAACACAGGGACATGGGGTGAGGCAAAAAAAAAAAGTAAGCAAATGCCATTGGAAGTCATGGTCTGACATTTGATCACTGTCTTCGGATGCCCTGCAAATGTGACGAGATAAGAACAAGATTTACAGGCCTGTTTAATACAGAAAACAAGTTTGTAGAAGAATACTGCAAACACAACTTTCTCATGGGGAGGGACGAACTGGAGCAGGGGAGCGTAAGCCAGCAAATTGAAAGCCTGAAAACGGGAGTCACAAATCACAAAGCCAATGGCACGCGGCAGGGAGAATGCATTCCCTCCTCAACTTTCTGAAACTCCCCAAGATGTCTTTCTCATAGCACACAGCTGCGCTGTCTGGTAGGCTGCAGCCTGAAAATCTGTAATATCTGTGCCCAACATTAGCTGTCAGCGCTATAAAAAGCATGTGAACCTACAGCACTAAACGCTGCAAACAGATGCTTACAGGGTAAGTAGTATTTTACCTTAAGGTGATTTTGGGGAAGCAGGTGTGATGAGGATGAAAAGGCAGGGTTTCTGACAAAAGTTAATTTCTGGTCCCAAACAGGGAAATCACCACTGAAATTCGACTTTAACGTCTGTCCTTTACCTCAGTGCACTGTGAGGAGAAGTTAAGTTGCAATTGGAGGTCAGTCATGCGATCAGGCAAGCACCAATCGGGTCCGAGCAGTGTTGTCTTTTTTAAATATGAACTGAGTGGGGTAGGAAGGGGGGGAACAAATAAGAAAAAAAGCACAGGCAATGAAACGCAGACAAACAGTAGACTGTATTAGAAATCCACCATTACCACCTCATCAATCTTCCTAGTCACAGACCTTCCCAAATGAGGTGAGTCCTCGTCCAGACCACATGCATTCACCTTGTTGTCTTAGAAAAATAAATATATTTTATGAAAGAGTGATACCCATCTGTATACTGTGCACAGTCATTTTGGTTTGCATTTTCTTTATTTCTATTATTAATGTCTGGAAGCTTCCTTGCATTCGTACCTACTAGGCGTATGACGGGCAGTCTTTACAGTGGGATATTACCACTCTGCTGGTAACTTTCTCTGTGTTTTGGAAGGCAAATTACCACAGACATACCCACAAGGCAAATTAACAGTGTGCATATCTTAGACACTAGTTGGTCGGATACTGGCTACTTAGGCCGATCTGCACTAAAACAGCAGACCAGTGCTTATCCTACTGTAAACCCTACGGTAATAAATAGCAAAGAGGCAGGAATGTCCAGCCAGTGTTAGTTTGAAAAAAGGCTAAACTGACTTATAATATTTTTGTTCGCTAAGGACCCTCTGCAGATGTACACACGTCACTGTTAGCAAAAAGGATCGGTATGCATGCACACGTGCTTAAAACGGTCTTTATTTTTCCTTGTTTTGGGTCCTTGTTGATATAAGAAGTGTTTTATGGTTTTATGAATGAAGACTATGATGACAGGCAGAATTGCCATTACTGGTAAGTAACTTTAATTTGGAGAATTGCCTCTGCTGTGCCTCTCAGTAGTTAATGTTTGTTAGTATATTTTACTGCTAATCCGTGTATATTATTGAGTTAAACAAATTCCTGATCCAAATTCTATTATACTCTATGTAATGCGGAACCATGTTTCTAAGTGATCCATTTGTTAATTTAGGGATGTTTCATCGGTTGAATTACTGATGAACAATCATCAGGGCATAAAAGCAGAAATTGATGCCCGTAATGACAGTTTTACTACCTGCATTGAACTTGGCAAGTCTCTACTGGCAAGAAAACACTACGCATCAGAGGAGGTAATATAAACCTTGGCCGCAGGTCACCTTCACTATGTTGATTACATCATGTGTTAACCAGTTCTCATTTTTTGTTTGGGCATGTCATTTACAACTATCTAGATGTGTGAGCATTTACATATTATGGCAGGTTATTGCTGGTTTAATTTAAAGTTCTGTTGAGGTTAAGCTTAAATCTAATAGAAAACATTAATTTAACTAGCATGGGCGACCTGTCACATCTGCTCAGGATGTCTGGTATCTACCCTCCAATATACTTTTCCACAAATATTGTAGGACTGAGCCAGGTGGTTGTTTGCTTTTCAATGTCTGCTTAGTGGACTCAAGTATTCTCCGTTTGAGTTATTTTTTGTGGTGCAGCCATTACATTTAATCAGGGCATTTTGTGTCTTTTAATTTATGAAGTTCAACTCCAGGTTCTATGTATAGTATCTTCTTAATTATACTTTTAGATCAGTATAAAAAATTCAATTGGAACCATGTGTACCAATTTCTTGACAGTGTCATTCCCGCCAACATCCGTTTCCTGGTGGCTTGACATAAGTGTTTTTGGTGGTTTTTGTGGCAAGCGTGATGCTGTAATGTACCTTATTCGGGAGATAATGTCCTCATATAAAAGACATGTGCCCAGGATATAGTAAAAGGGAGCTGTACTTGATCAAACAAGAAGGTTGGAAAACTGAAATATTGAAGGTGATTGTAGCGAAATAATGTACAAAATAAAAGCAAATGTTAATTACTCCACTAAATAAATCTACCCATAGAACAAAGGAGTCCATAAATACCAGGCAAAAGTTGTCCAAATCTATATTCCTGATGTCATTTCTCTGTACATTTTTTACATTGCCTTTTTGATAAGGAACATTCTCAGTCTACATGTTTGGCTCAGAAATTAAGGGGTTTTAGGTTATTTCTGCTTTGATATCAGAATACTGATCCGTGCAAAAGAGAGACCATAAAAAAAGTAAATAGCCTGTTCTTGAAATGGGACATATTTAATAGCTGCTTATCTGTTTGGTGATTTCTACATCCGTCACGTGTACGTATGTATTTTATAGCATGCTTGCTACATTCACTAATTCTGTGCCCTGAGTTGCAGCAATGTGCGCATGTGGTGAGACAGGGCGACCAATGAACTCTAAACACATGCATATTATGTTGTTAGAACCATGTAACCTGGTATCCCAGTGCCCTAAATTAAACCTGGAAACATAGAAAGAGAAATATTGGTCCACGGAGCCGAGAGCTTCTACCGGTAATTTTTCGTTCTCCACAACACCATTGTCTTGATGGAACACTATTATTCCCATACTCTGTAGTTTGTGAAGTGATACATGATTTACTGGGTAGATTATGAGCACATAGAGAGGAGTTTACAGAGAGATAATGTGGAATGCATGTCAGAATGGAAAGTGCCCATTATAGCTTAGGTAATGTAGAAAAGAAAGAGAGAACTTGGTATTCTTCAGTTTGGGAAAACTGTGGATTGCATGCTTTCTCCAACAAATAGATTTCCTTAATTGGTCCTAATCTTAATTTTTTTTTTTTTTTTTTTAGCATTAAATAACTATTCCGACCCTGCTCTTCTTGGTTTCATTCCTTTCTAAACTGGTTTGATTTTCCCCCTAAAACACAGATCAAGGAGAAGTTATTGCAGCTGACTGAGAAGAGAAAAGAAATGATTGACAAATGGGAAGATCGATGGGAGTGGCTTAGACTGAGTAAGGACAGTTCATTATTTTCCTCTGCAGCCAATGCATGTTATGAGCTGATAACAATTTAAAACAGTTGAAGCCTCCAATCCCGCTATAAAAGCATCTCACTGTTTGTCTTTCTAATGTGTGCGTCCTCATTACTCACCTGTCGTGAAATATTGCATCACTATTCTGTAGTAATTTATTGCAATGATGTCACTCTGGCCGCAAAAGCTGATAGTGTTAAAAGTACCTTCGCTGAGCAGAGCATCAAGTGCCACTTGATTAAAAAGAAAAGCAACTCTTGCTATATCTTTAACTAAAGCGTCATTGTGTGAGCAAGACACATTTATGATCAGTTTGTTATACATCACACTGCTCGGTTACTACATGACGGCAGATAATACATGTTGCTTCACATTATAAAACAAAAGTGTTTGGATGGTGGTTTGTCTCACAGTCCTTAAAATTTCTTCTCAGGAAATAACAAGATGCACATTGGTGGCTTTTTTTTTGCAGTACATACTCCATATTTGTTCTCAATATTTGAAATCAGAAGAACTATCATTGGAACGAAAAAGAGACTAAAAATGTAATAAAGTTTTGCTTAGAGTGTGAAGGGGTGAACATGTATTATATGGAATAAAAATCCCACCTTATCCAGTATTGGGGTATCTTTTATAGATTTGCATGCCTGAATCATTCCCCGTCGCCGAGGCGGGAGTCCCACTGTATATAAAAAAGCAGTGCCAAAGGTAAATTAGAGTAGTAGGCCTAAGAGAAAGGCCTGAGGCCTAAACTCGAGTAGCCTACCTACCTCATTATGCCAAAAGGTCCAAAGACTTTGTCCCAATCAATCAGCTTACAGCACCCTCTAGAACACTCTCTGCAGAGCCAGTTCTCCTTAGATTTTCACCGCATGTCGTGTGTAAGGGAGTCTCCCTGAGTTCCTACTCAGTTTTGTTTCCTTCAGGATGTCTGACAAGAAGGCCTTGTTTAGACCTTGCAGAACATGCGACAAAAAGAGAGTCCATGTTGATGATCAACATAAGGACTGTATTTATTGCCTCTACCCAAAGCATGAGGCAAAAAATTGTAAGATTTGCCGTCCCTTCTAAAACCTTAAGGGATAGGGAGGCCAGAGTCCTTTTATGGCTCAAATCTTCTTCTGATAAAGATGATGACAGAGCTTCGACCTCCAGCAAGAGAGGAAGATCCCAGGATAGTTCGTCAAGTGAGGGGAGAAAACATCTCAAAACCTCCCACTCTACCTCTGGTCCTTCTCAGAGATCTCCTTCATCTTCCTCAGAAGCTTCAGCTCTCAAGGACTCTAAGAAGCATAAAGCAGTGAGTTAAAGCTGCTCTGTCTCTTCAGCTTTACCTATGACGACCATCTCTGTCACGTCTTCAGCTCCTTCGTCCACGGCGTCAATTTCGACTTAATCTATCACATCACCTCTCCTATCCTGTCAACTAGGATTTCCATTGTGACGAAGAAAACCATTGTTGACGATCCATCGACAACCGCCTCATCGTCGAAGTCAAAACACTCGTCAACGAAGGTACAGTCGACGAAGCCTCCGTCGTCGACGAAGACATCTACGGTGCCGTCGACGAAGTCAAGCCCGTCGACGATGGTTCCATCGGCGACGAGTTCGTCGACGGCGAGTTCGACAACGATGCCAGCAACGGCGACTACAATCACATCCCCTCTCTCTCAGCCCCCTCTTCTTTCACCACCCTGCCACCTCTCGCATCGAGACCATCCTCCCCTCCCACCTCACTGCCACCCCTCACATCTAGCCCCCCACCTTCTATCACCTCCCCTTACATTTAATCCATCCTCCTCCGGCTACTTTTCCACCCCGCCCCCTCCCACATCGAGCCATCCCTCCTCATCTCCCACCACCACCCCGCCCCCTCCCCGATCTAGCACCCCCTCCTCCTTCTCCACCCCTCCTCTGTGCACACCTAATCCCCCTCCTCCCTCACCACCCCCCCACCTCCCACTCCAAGTCCCCCCTCCTCTCGCATCATCACCACCCTTCCCCCCGACACCTAGTCCCCCTCCCATTCCACCACCCCCTCCTCTCGCACCTAATCCACCCCTTCCCCTCCACCCCCCTCCTCTCACACCTAATCCACCCCCTCCCCTCACATCTCCACCCTCCTCCTCTCACACCTAATCCCCCCTCCTCTCACATCTTCACTCCCCCCCTCACACCTAGTCCCCCTTTCCCCTCTCTCATCACCACCCCCCTTCCTCTCACACCTGACCACCTCCTCATTTCAATCCTCCCGCCCCTCACTTCGACTCCCCCCTCCTCCCACACCACTTCCTGCACCCCTCCTCCCTTACCACCTCTAGTCTAACCTCCCCCTATATCAACCCCACCCGGTCACACCCTCTCATTGCTATCACACAAATGCCCTCCACTGAAACCCCTACCTCACCTCCTCTCCCTCCACTGCCCTCCCTTACCCCCTCTACACCCACCCCAAACACATACCCAACACTTTATCCACCTCCGCCCCATACTCTTTCCACGCCTTTATCAGTCCTCACACCGAACCGAGTCAAATCTCCTCAACATATACCTCGCTCTACCATCCCCACCACTACCGTCCCCAACTCCACTCTGGACATAATTATAACCACCCTTTTCCAAATTAAAGATGAGCCACAAACCTTCAAAGAATTATTTACTAATCAACCTAGACATTTCTCTCCACCTGATACCTTTTTATACCGCGAACCCTCCACCCCACCCACACACTCACCCAAACACAGCCCCCGTCACTGGACCTCTATCCCTGCCCACAACTCATCCACCTGAACCCATCCGATGCATCAATCCACTGACACGCTATGACATACGTGCCCTGCTACACTCCTATGATACCGCCCCGTTGGCCCACACAGCCACCACACACCTCCCCATCACTACTATCCATTCCAACCCTCACAGGCCCCACACACAAAATAATAGAGGCACCATCTCTAACAATCTTACTAAAATCACCCTCACTTTGGACCCCTCCGCCTCCCTCATGACCCCAAGGCTCAAATGCACATTACTTAACTGCAGATCTGCCCCCAGACACGCATCTGACATAGCCGACCTCATTATCGCACGGGACCTTGACCTTCTCATGCTCACCAAAACCTGGCTAACAGAATCCTCCTCCCCACTCATGGACATTCTAGTTCCCCCTAACTATCACATCATCAGATTAGACAGGGCCGGCAGGACAGGAGGTGGAATAGCATGTATCCACCGAAGTAACCTTTCAGTAACCAGAGCTATCTCCCCTACATTCTCCTCTTGTGAACACATCTGCCTCAACGTCAACAGTGAGGGCAATCCAGTATGTTCTCTACACACTATTTACCACCCTCCAGGAGACAACCTCACCTTTACTGAACACCTCATGGACATGATCACGACGAACTAGGGTCGACAAAATACACAAATATTCCTTGGCGATTTCAACCTCCACTGGAATGATCACAACGACGCGGTGGTCAACAGTCTCAAAAACTTCCTCAACACCTTAGACCTCACCCAAATCTGCAACAGCCCTACTCACCACAAAGGCTCTATCCTTGACCTCATCATTTCCAAAGGTGACGCCACCCAACTAGACTCAATCCAACCCTGTGATTGGTCTGACCACCACATTATCACATTCTTCATCAACGAACATGTGAAATTTTGCCCAGCTCAATCCACCAAACCCAAGACCTGGAAAAGAGACCTGAAGAAACGTAACCCCATCTCTTCACCCTCTCCCAGTTACAACCTTCTCCTTTATTGTCACCTCAGAGGCCTACAACCAAGGCAGCAGCTTCTCTGCAGGTTTCCTGTCAGACTGCCACTACAGTGACTTCTACTGTGACCTATTCCTCACCAAAACCCTCTTTGGTGGTGTCCTCAGTGTCCTCACCTACTTATGTGCATGTTCAAATTCGTCCCATCTCGTCGACGAAGAAAGTTTCACCTACCGTCGACGAGCCTCCGTCGACGAAGCCCTCCTCAGCGTCGAAAAAGCCCTTCCCGTCGACGACGACACTACCGTCGACGAAGAAAGCCTTGCCGTCGACGGCTTCACCGTCGATGAAGCACCCGTCGACGGACTCATCGTCGACGAGGAAGACTCCGTCGACGATCCTACCGTCGACGAAAAAGACACCGTCGACGGCCCCGTCGACGAAGTCGTCGACGACGGCCTCGTCGGCGAAGAAGATAACGCCGTCGACGGCCCCGTCGACGGCCCCGTCGACGAAGAAAAATGTTCCGTCGACGACGAAAGGTGTTCCGTCGACGACGACGTCGTCGACATCGAAAAACGGATCGTCGACGAGACCTCTCCAGCCACAGTCGTCGACGACGGCGAGTTCGTCCCTCACAGCAAAGTCAATGCCACAGGACTTCCCGGTGGCCCAAGGGAATCCAATGACACCGAAACTGTCAACTTGCACAGATCTTCAAGTATGGTCTGCAAAGACCAACCCCATATCGTTGCCTTCTCCAGCCACCACTGCGGCGCTTCTACAACGCCCATCACAGTCTGCATGTATGTCGCCACTCACGATGCCAGACAGGCTCTTGGATTCAGACGAGGACTCTGGTGCAGAATTATTTCCGGCAGCTACGAGTCCATCTGACTTGCTCATACACGTTAAGGAACAGGAGGAAGAGGAGCAGGTGACGCAACAGACAGTGTTGGATCCTGCACCACCATCAGGGACACAAATGCCCATGGAATTATTTAGAAATTTAATGTCCATGCTGGATGATTACTATCAACGTTTTCCGCCCTCGGAATCGGGCGAATCACACATCACTTCCCCCCCACCTAGAGGAACTCCGCATTCAGTCCCTCCTACCATGGAAGAATCGGTACATGCCCCATCCATGCCGGTACCATCTAATCACCCGGTGGATGAAAATTCTGAAGAGGAGGCTCAGGAAGAAGGAGAATTGGATGACTCGGATTCGTCGGAGTATGAGGATTATCAGGCTGACTCCCCTGCTCCAGATGAACAGCCGAAGGCTGAATCACCACCGGTGGATATTGCAAATTTCCATAGGATTATGGATAACGCTACCAAACGATTTCTCATTACCATGGAGACAAAACAGGATGATTGTTTCCTGTATGATTTCAAAAATCTGTCCCAAAGACAGAGTTGGTCGATACCGATCATAGAGTTTATTTGGAAAGAAGGTCTAAAGATCATGGCCACTCCAAACTCTTTACCTCCAGTTTTGCCACGAGTGGATAAAAAGTACAGAGCGCCTGCTTCTTCACCGGCTTGCCTGATTGGACAGGCCAAGACAGACTCGGTCATTGCACAAGCAGCTCAAAAAAGGGCGAAAAACCCATCATCTCAAATCTCCACGCCTACAGACAGAGACGGAAGACGACTCGATACCATTGGCAAAAAAGTTTCCACAATTGCAGCAACCACAGTAAGGGTTGCTAATTCTATGGCGAATCTTGGCCGATACGATAGGCAAATGTGGTCTGACATTTCGCCTTATATTAAGAAACTGTCTGAACCGGACCGGTCTGAGGCTATCAAAATTCTACAAGAAGGGGAGTGTGCGTCGTCAGAGATCATTGACGCTGCAGTGGATGTAGCAGCTACAGGCTTCAGACAATTGGCAGGAGCCGCGGTCCTTCGGAGAGAAGGATGGTTGAAATCTACATCCTTTAGACATGAAGTACAGTCCAAGGTCCTAAATATGGCTTATGATGGCGAGTTCCTATTCGGCTCGCACGTGGATGAGGCTTTGCAGGCCATAAAGAAGGATACTGAAACTGCACGATCTTTGGGCACTCTGCAGTTTCGAAAATCTTCCTTTCGTGGCGCAAGAGGAAGGGGAAACTTCTCCAATAGGGGAGGATATTACCAACAGCGCAACTACACCACTTCTCAAAACACACAGAGGTACCAGCCATATAAGCAACAGCCTTATGGCCAAAGACGAAACTCTTACGCACAGCCCCGAGGAAAAGCAACATATCGGGGAAGAGATAACACCAACAAGAAGTGAGGTTCACTTCCTGCCGCCAAAGTGTCCCCGCCAAAAACGAATTGGAGGAAGAATATCCCTACATTACTCAAAATGGTCCAAGATTACTACAGACAAATGGGTGCTGGATGTGGTATCCAAGGGACACATTTTAGAATTTGTAAAAACCCCTCCAAATTCTCCTCCAAAAGGGCCGCCCCCAGCACACCTCAAGGAGCTCTTCATCCAAATCAATTCCATGATTCGAAAAGGGGCAATCGAGAGAGTACCTCGACACCAGAGAGGGACAGGTTTTTACTCTCGTTTTTTCTTGATACGCAAAAAATCTGGGGAATGGCGCCCAATCCTCGATTTGCGTGCCCTGAACAAATTCATCAAAAAATTAACGTTCAGAATGTTAACACTCCAAGAGATCCTACAGTTTTTGGCAGAAGGGGACCACTTGGCAACACTCGACCTTCAGGATGCCTACTTCCACGTCCCTATCTTCCCCAGACACAGGAAGTTCCTAAGGTTCAGAGTGGCTGGCAGGGATTTCCAATTCAAGGTGCTTCCCTTTGGACTACGTTCAGCCCCGAGGGTATTCACGAAAATGCTAGCACCCGTAGCGGCGCACCTACGATTGCAGGGAATTCAAATATACCCTTATCTGGACGATTGCCTTATCAAGGCCAATTCCTACGCCACAGCAAACGACCATGTCCAAAAATGCCTTTGCCTGTTTCAAAGCCTGGGGTTTTCAGTGAACTTCGAGAAATCAGATCTGATTCCATCTCAAAGAAAGTCCTTCTTAGGAGCAACGCTGGATTCCAAGCTCGCCCAGGTCTTCATTTCAAACGAAAGGCAGAAAAAGATCAGAACGATGGCAACCACACTCCTCAGAAAAGAGTACGTTTCTGTTCGGAGATTCAAATCTTTCCTAGGGATGATCTCTTCGTGCATCCCTCTCACTCCAAACTGTCGTCTGAGGATGAGACCATTACAAGAGGAACTCAGTCACCAATGGGTGCAGATATCGGGGTCCTTCGAGGATATCATTACACTGACGCCTCGAATGAAGGACACAATCCTGTGGTGGAGTCAGACACGCCACCTACAAATCGGCTGTGCCTTCCTCGCAGAAATCCCAAGATTCATATTAACCACGGATGCCTCCCTAGAAGGTTGGGGCGCTCACCTTCAAGGGATGACGATCAGCGGCAAATGGGACGCTCAACAGAAGAAATGGCACATCAATCTGCTGGAATTACGAGCCATTTTCCTCGCCCTAAAATCCTTTCTGGCAATCCTACAAGGCTCCACAGTGTTGATTCGAACAGACAACACAACGAGCATGCATTACCTGAACAAGCAGGGGGGCACAAGATCAGCCCGGTTGTCTCAACAGGCTCAAGAGATCTGGACTTGGGCTCTGGATCACGACATCAACTTGTCAGCAGTGCATGTTCCGGGAGTAGCCAATGTACTGGCAGATTCGCTGAGCAGATCCAAGAACAGCACTCACGAATGGGAACTGCATCAGCCAGCGCTGGATCGGATCTTCCAGAGGTGGGGTCTCCCCGATCTGGACCTGTTTGCAACTTATCAGAACAAGAAATGTACTCAATTTGCGAGCTGGATTCCCCACAGGGACTCTTGCGGGGACGCTCTATCACTCAATTGGGAACGGATCTTTGCCTACGCCTTCCCGCCAATTCCGTTAATACCCAAAGTCATCAAGAAAATGAGAAAGCAACCGTGTCGAATTATCCTGATTGCTCCACGGTGGCCACGACAATATTGGTTCACGCAGCTTCTCCTTCTATCAGAGTGCGAGCCAATCCAACTGCCCCGAATTCCACACCTTCTAACAATTCAGGAAGGCAAGGTGTTTCATCCAGACCCTCAATCTCTGAAATTATCGGCTTGGCTCCTCAACACCATGAGTTTGCGCACTTGAACATTCCACAAGACTGTCAGGAAGTCCTGGCCAATGCTAGGGCGCCTTCCACAAACAAAACTTACAAACTAAAGTGGAAACGTTTCTGTGTTTGGTGCCAAACTATGAATTTGCATCCAATGACTGCGAAGCCAGAAGCGATATTGCCCTTCTTTTTGCAGCTCGCTAAATCAGGTTTGGCGCACTCAACACTTAAAGTGTTCTTAGCCGCCATATCACGATACCGTCAGGACGGTAAGACTTCTCTATACTCCTCAAGGATAATACAACAATTCTTTAAAGGTTTATTTCGTATGTTTCCACCTGTACGCCGGCCACCTCCATCTTGGCATTTGAATATAGTCCTAGCACAGCTTCTTCGCCATCCCTTTGAGCCTATCCATAAGGTCGATCTCAAGTTCATCACTTGGAAGGTTGCATTACTGCTGGCACTAACATCAGCCAGACGAGTGAGTGACATGCAAGCATTCACCATTAAGCCACCATTCTTGCAATTCACACCTGACTCTGTGATACTACGCACCAACCCGAAGTACATGCCTAAAGTGCCATCGGATTTTCATCTCAATGAGCCAGTGATACTTAAGACATTTTTTCCCAATCCGCAGTCACCAGCTGAGCGGACTTTACACACATTAGACATTAAGAGATGCCTTAAATTTGATCTTTCAAGAACAGCTGCCATCAGGAAGACGGATCAGCTATTTGTGGCATATGGCAGACCAAGACAAGGCTGTGCTGTTACTAAACAGACTATCGCCAGGTGGGTCTCATCCACGATAGGGCTCTGCCATCAACAAGCAGGTAAACCCTTACAGACCTTACCTAGAGCCCATTCTACAAGAGCAGTCTCCTCTTCAACTGCGTTGTTTGCTGGTGTGCCTCTCCCGCATATTTGCAGAGCAGCAACATGGTCCAGCAGACACACATTCACGAGGCATTACTGTCTGGATTCTTCAAACGACACCGATGCCTCGGTGGGGAGAGCAGTCCTGCGAAATCTGTTTCAGTAAGGTGAGCCTCTGGTGATCTCTCCCACCTCCTTTGCACTCTTTACGCTTTCTTATGATGTTGCATTGCTTTCTTTCTATGCATGATAACTATGTTTTTGGCGTATAAGAGCGAGATATTGTATTACTGCTAACTACTCGGATTCAGGCATGTGAATCTATGAAAGACACCCCAAATACTGGAGAAGAACAATAGTTACTTACCTGTAATCTGTGGTTCTCCAGTATTGGTGTCTTTCATAGATTCACATGCACCCACCCACCTCCCCTCAGAGTCTCACCCAGACTGTTATGATATAGCTGTATATACTCTGGTACACTCCAGTGCTACAAAAATCTGACAGCCTGGGTCTCTGGGGAGAATACCTAGGTGGGAGCTGTGGCCTGATTGGCTGCAGTTTGGTCTAACATAATGACTTGGATAGTCACTAATGTGGAAGTTTTTTCATTGGTAGCTGAGGCTACTTCACTTCCTGGTTTATTATAACTGTTATTTGCTATGTACAAATGGCTTATTACTGCTTTTTTATATACCGTGGGACTCCTACTCCGACGACGGGGAATGATTCAGGCATGTGAATCTATGAAAGACACCAATACTGGAGAACCACAGATTACAGGTAAGTAACTATTGTTCTTCAGGAGAATCAAAAGATCGAAAGCTGACTTCTTTAGCCATCAACTAGACCAAGCAAAAAACCGACCAAAGTAATTCTTTGAACTAATCAAATCTCAATCCAAGGACGAACCACGACGACTATCTAACATGTCCAGCACTCTACCATCATGTGAAGAATTCTCTACCTTCTTCAATATAAAAACAGTCAACATCAAGAACGATCTCCTCACGGATCTAAACCTTTACTCCAGCCCCCACAACAAAACACCCAGCTAACTAGAAAACGATGCTACTTGGTCATCCTTTGATACCTACACAGAATACTCCATAGGCAAGATCCTTAGTACCCTGAAGCCCTCCAACCACCTATCTGACCCTCTACCTGCAAACGCTGTAAAGGATCTCTGCCCTTGGCTTCTCCCACTCTGGACCAAAATCATTAATAGCTCCCTTCAACAAGGCTGCATCCTTTGAGGGAGCAACAAGGCCTGCTCCCTCAAAGTGGGACAAGTATCGCCCATACTAAAGAAACCTACAGCTGACTCTAGCTTAATAACTATCGCCCTATCTCCAACATCCCTACTTTAGCCAAATTGCTAGAAAATGTGTTCAACTCCAACTGACTAAACACATCGATCACTTTGACCTCCTCAACCGATATCAATCCGGCTTCCGTGCAGGCCACAGCACTGAATCAGCCATGTCACACATTATAGATGACGTGCTTCAAATTCTTGAACAAAATGGTACCTGCCTCCTCATACTACTCGACCTTTCATCAGCGTTCGACACGGTCAAACACGAGAACTTACTTGATCTGTTGAACACCAGAATGGGTATTTCAGGGACTGTACTCAAATGGTTCACCTCCTTCCTTCATAACCGTACTCAGAAATTCAAAATGAACAACACTATGTCCAGCCCCGTTCCAGTAACATTAGGAGTCCCGCAAGGATCATCCTTATCCCCAACCCTGTTCAATCTAGTCATGGAGCCACTCACCGCAATGCTTCATGCCTCTAATGAACAATTCTACATGTAAATGTACATGTACGCGGACGATACCCAACTCTACCTCAAACTTCAATCCCCGGAAGACATCAAACTTCTCAACGCAACGCTGAAGAACACACAAGCATAGCTGGCAGAGAACCATCTCAAACTTAATGCTCTAAAGACTGAATTCCTACTAATAGCCCCCCCACCCCCCCTCCAAAATCCCCATCGCTCAAGACTGGCTTAAACACCTCAATGCATTTAACGTCCAACCTACCATTGTAGACTCTGCAAAATCCTTAGGTATAACCCTCGACTCCAATCTCAATATGCAACGACATATCAGCAATGCAACGAAGGGAGCTAATTTCCAAATCAACACCTTGAGGAAACTGAAACCCTTCCTCCCAACCAACGACCTGCGATCTGCAGTCCAAGAGCTAGTTATCCCTCGGATTGATTATGGAAGTACCGCCCTCTGCGGCCTCCCCCTATCTACAAATGCACCATTAAGAGCCTCCATCAATGCGGCAGCAAGGCTCATCACTGGATCTAAAAAGCGCTCACACATCTCCTCCAACTTAAAATCTCTGAACTGGCTATCATACGAAGCCCGAATACACCTGAAAATCGCGTGCATCACACACAAGGCCTTACACCACAACTCCCCCAGTTACATTGCTCAGAAATTGACAATCTCAGGAGGCTCAAGAGCAACAAGAAACGCACAAACTCTCCTCCTAAAACCACAAAGATTCCACAAGAAAAAAACTTACAAACGCTCCTTCTCAGGGATGGCTCCCAGGATCTGGAATGCCCTCCCTCCAGAAACTAGACTTATCTCATCCACTGCATCCTTCAAAAAGGAAGTCAAATCGATCCTTATAGCTAAATGCACTTGAACAAAAACTTTGTAAATATTGTTTGACTGCCTATCTTTCCACTGTACTACACTGTCTGCCATGCCCTATTTGTCTTTTTGTAAAGCTCTCTGATATCTGTAAGGATCTGGTTCACGCCATATAAAACTTTGAAAATAAATAAAAAAATAAAGAGGCCTTTGACAGCAACTCTGTCTCCACTGCCTCAGTTGTCTACCATAACATCTACGACTATAGATATTGCTTCTACAAAGCCTTTAGTAGCAATACAAAAAATTTCTCCGCCTGTCTCCTCGAAGGTTTTTCAACTAAGATCTTTCCAAAGACAAGAATGTTCTTACATCTCACCACTTACGCCATCTCACCTCCTCGACACTTATGCTCATGAAGAGGGGGATGACTATGATGATGATGACTACGAAGGAGCTTTTGGAATAGCTCACCATCCTTCGGAATTAAACATTAAGTGTCAAGATGATGAGGAGGATGAAGATTACACTGAACATTACTATCAGGAGGACATTGTTGTTTCTCATCGTTCAGAATACCAAAGGCAGTCTCGGGCTTCAGAGTCCAGCCATCTGCCCCCGAACTTCATACAGGCCATGTTGGCAGATTATAGTCCACATTTTCCACCACAGCAGGTCATTTCACCACCTCTGCCTGCGGCAGTTCCAGACCCTATTCCTCAACCTGAGATTCCAGCACCTATATCTCCGGTCACGGAACCTCAACAGCCTGTTTTGCCTACTCAAATTCGGGGTACATCTGATGAGGAAGTAGAAGAAGGCGAATTACCAGAAAATCCTCCTTTGGGTCCGTGGGATTCTTATGTTATCCCCATGCCGTCGGCACCAACTCCACAACCATCTGACTCACCACCAGAACACATAGGTGGGTTTCATAACCTTATGCAGCGAGCTGCGGATAGGTTTCAACTGCCAGTAACAGTGGAACAATCAAAGTGTTTTCTACACAATGTCAAAGAGGACACTAGAAAGGTTTCCAGAGCCATTCCAATAATAGACTACATATGGAAGGAGGGCATCAAAATAATGAAAAATCCTGCTTCTGTGCCTGCCGTGCTTCCACGGATTGATAAAAAAATATCGTGCTCCGATCAATAGCCGCTCCTGCCTTATTGGTCACCCGCGGCCAGATTCGTTCATTTCACAGGCTGCACAACAAAGATTTAAAAAAACAGCCACTCCCATCACTACGCCACCAGATAAAGAAGGACGTCGTCTGGACCTTATTGGTAAGAAATTCTCTACCATGGCTGCCGCCTCCATCAGGGTAGCAAATTCTTTGGCGATCATAGGACGTTATGATCGCCAAATGTGGTCAGACATGGCTGGTCTGATTGACCTAATCCCAGAGGATAAACGTCAAGAGGCTCGGAAGATCTTGATGGAGGGAGAGAGCGCAGCTGCAGAAACTATCGACTGCGCCTTGGATATTGTGAACACAAATTTTAGGCAATTAGCTGGGGCTGCAGTTCTCGGGCGTCAGGGCTGGTTGAAGGCTACCACCTTCCGGCCTGAGGTTCAACTAAATATTCAGGATATGGCCTACGATGGCGAGTCTATGTTTGGAAAACATATAGACAAAGCCTTCCAGGCAATCAAGACGGACACTGATACCGCAAGGTCTTTGGGTTCCCTGCAGTACAAGAGAGGGTCTTTTAGAGGTGCTAGAGGGCGTGGCTACTCCTCTAGAGGAAGTTACCATCAGCAAAACAAACAATATTAGCCTCAATACCGGCAAAATTACCAATCTTCATACCGCCAATCTAATACGGCTGGTTTCTCTCGCCAAGGAGGCCGAAAACGCTCCAACAATCCAGGGCGAGATACTCACAGAAAGCAGTGAGATCAGCCGGGGGCCATCCATATTTCCTCCCCTCCCTGTGGGCGCTAAAATATCTTGTTTCCTACAACAGTGGCAACAGATTACCTCCGACCAATGGGTGCTAGACCTCGTTCAACATGGACACACCCTAGAGTTTGTCACCAAACCACCAACTACTCCGCCCAAGGGACCCCCTCCCCCTCCTCTTCACTTATTGTTCAAGGAGGTTTATTCAATGTTCCTCAAGAATGCTATAGAAAAAGTCCCAATTCATCGGAGGCGGACAGGCTTCTATTCTGTTTTTTTCCTTCATAAAGAAGAAATCAGGGGAATGGCGACAGATTCTGGACCGGCGCAACCTCAACAGGTATCTCAAGAAACGGGGTTTTCACATGGTCACCGTTTCAGAGATTCTAAGCTGCCTGAACGAGGGAGATTTTATGGCTTCCTTGGACACGGAAGACGCATACTTCACATCCCAATCCATCCAAAACATCGAAAGTACCTCCGATTCACTGTGGCTGGCGCCCACTATCAGTTCAAAGTGCTCGCATTTGGCCTCAAATCGGCTCCAAGGATTTTCACGAAGGGCCTGGCTCCGCTAGCAGCGACGTTACGTTCTTGGGGAAGCCAGGTCTTCCCGTACTTGGACGATTGGCTAATCAAAGGTCCTTCAAAGAACAGTGTACAGAATGACATGACAACGCGACGCAATCTCTTTGCATCCCTGGGTCTCACTGTGAACACAAGCAAATCCCAATTACTTCAGAAAAGGATCCTGCCTTTCTTAGGTGCTCGTCTAGACACAATGCAGTGCAAAGCATTCTTGTCTCAAGAAAGACCACTCCGCCTACAGAAATGAGCAATTCAAGTGTCAAAAAGAAAGTCACTTTCTGTTTGCCTGTTCGCTTCACTCCTGGGAATGTGTTCCTCAGCCATAAATCTCATCCCACTGGCGCGTCTGAAAATGCGGCCTTTACAGGAAGAACTACATCTTCAATGGGAACAAGTGACAGGCTCCTTTGACGACATCATCAAAGTCACCCCACGCATGGTGGATGCTCTTCAATGGTGGTCGCAACTGCACAATCTGAAGCAAGGGCTCACGTTCATGCAGATTCCTCCGGACTTCATTCTGACAACGGATGCGTCCATGGAAGGATGGAGAGGTCAGCTCCAAGATTTACAAGTACAAGGCCAATGGTCTCAGAAATACAGACAATGTCACATCAACAGTCTGGAATTGAGAGCCATCTTTCTATCCTTGCAGGCGTTCCTTCCCAGAATCGCAGGATCTTCAGTTCTGGTCCGCACAGACAATACCACCAGCACGCTTTATGTGAACAAGCAAGGAGGAACAAGATCAGCTGCGCTATCAAAGGAAGCTCAGGAGTTATGGGAATGGCTTACACTTCACAACATAACTCTCAAAGCAGAACATGTCAAGGGCCTCCACAATACTCTAGCGGACAATCTCAGCAGATCTATACCAGACTGCCACGAGTGGGAATTAGACAACATTCAATTAAACAGAGTGTTCCAGGCTTGGGGCAAACCAACATTGGACTTGTTTGCAACACAGCAGAACAAAAAAATGCCGGTATTACGCCAGCAGATACCCTCAACAGGGATCAAGAGGGAATGCCCTGTCCATGCGATGGTCAGGGATTTGTGCTTACGCTTTTCCTCCGATCCCGTTGATTCCAAGGGTGTTGCGCAAGATCAAGTTGGAGAGCTGCTGTCTCATCCTGATTGCCCCCAGGTGGGCCAGTATTGGTTCCAGGAGCTCATGTTACTATCCCAGGAGCCTCCAATCCGTCTTCTTCCGACTCCAACACTGCTATCGCGCAACGAGGGACAGATACTTCACCTAGATCCTCAATCTCTGAAATTACACGCATGGCTCCTGACTTCTTAGAGTTTCAAGAACTTCATATTCCTCAGGATTGCCATGACATTTTAAGAAAGGCGCGTGCCCAAAGCACATTGAAGACTTATAGTCTTAAATGGAAGCGATTTTGCTCTTGGTGTATCTCAAACACTTAACACCCGATTAAAGCTCCTGCAGAAAAAAATCTTACTTATCTATTACATTTGGCTCGCTCTGGTCTTTCCTTTTCATCAATAAAGGTCCATCTAGCGCCTCTATCCAGGTTCAGGAAGCTGGCTAACATTCCCTCACTGTGTTCTTCATCTTTAATAAAACAGTTCATGAGAGGTCTTTTCCGAGCTTATCCTCCGGTTAGGCCTTCCCCACCGGAATGGGAACGGTTCTCTCACAACTGATGAAACACCCATTCTAACCTATTCACAAAGCCAACCTCAAGTATCTCACATGGAAGGTCGCCTTACTTCTAGCCCTAACATCTGCCAGAAGAGTAAGTGAAATTCAAGCATTCACTATAAAAGAACCCTTCCTGCATTCTCACAGGATTATGTCACTCTCCGAACTAATCCAACATTTATACCCAAGGTACCATCACAGTTCCATTTACATAAACCAGTGAAGTTAAGAGCTTTCTTTCCAAATCCTACTACACCGGTGGAAAGAACACTGCATTCTTTGGACGTCAAGCGATGTTTGAAGTTTTAACTACAAAGGACAAAAACCTTCAGAAAATCAGATCAGTTGATCGTGGCTTATGGTCAAACTACGCTGGGGAAAGCGGTCACTAAAGCCACAATTTCCAGGTGGATAGCCTCAGCAATCCATTTCTGCCATATCAAATCTAACAGACCACTACGGAGAAATATCAGGTCTCATTCTACAAGAGCTGTAGCAGCGTCTACAGCGTTATTTGCAAGAGTGACGTTGGAAAATATTTGCCTTGCTGCGACATGGAAGAATGTCCACACATTTACAAGACATAACTGCCTACAATCGACAAGTCAAGAAGATGCAGCAGTTGGTCAAGCGGTCTTACGTCATCTATTTCCATAGGATCAACGTCAGGTTCCTTCATTTTGTGGTTAAAATCTACTTTTTAATATATATATATATATATATATATATATATATATATATATTTATATATATATATATATAGGTGCAAACGTATTTATAGATGGACTGTGTATTATGTGTATATAGACATATTTCAATTTGCCTACTTATTAGGTGTGATGTTACTCTTCCTGGATGATACTCTGACTACTCCTTTTGAATCTAGTCATGTTTTAACTTTGACAATGTACTTACTTCACACTTGTTAGTTGTTAAATATGGTGTATCTGGGAGAGTATCAGTATACGTCTCCCACCATCCGAAGCCGACTCTTACCTGGCATACTACTTGGTACTCTAATTCAGGCATGTGAATCTATGAAAGATACCCCAATACTGGATAAGAAAACAAGTTACTTACCTGTAACTTCAGTTATCCAGTATTGGTATCTTTTATAGATTCACATGCACCCACCCTCCTCCCCGGAGAGTCAGTTCTCTATTTTTGGGATACTCGTTTCCCACTTGTGCTAACGAAAATCTGAGTAGAACTGGCTCTGCAGAGAGTGTTCTAGAGGGCGCTGTAAGCTGATTGGTTGGGACAAAGTCTTTGGACCTTTTGGCATAATGAGGTAGATAGGCTACTAGTGTTTAGGCCTCAGGCCTTTCTCTTAGGCCTACTACTGTAATTTACCTTTGGCACTGCTTTTTTATATACCGTGGGACTCCAGCCTCGGCGACGGGGAATGATTCAGGCATGTGAATCTATGAAAGATACCAATACTGGATAACTGAAGTTACAGGTAAGTAACCTGTTTTCTTCCATACCATCAAATGATATTGGCACATCACCTCAATGTATTGTGGCCATATAAAGGAACTTGAACTTTGGCCTCATTGTTATATACGAACACAATTTTCCTCCGTCACCTCACACCCTCAGTTGTTGACGGGTGACTGAGGGTACTTTAACCTTCTAGATTGATTTAAAGACCATATCCTCATGTATTCAGTTCTGCCTATTGCCTATACCCAAAATGCAGATGACAGTACTTTGGATAGCAGTATAGGGATCATTTATGAGGATTCTCTCTAAGGAAGAATTTCACACTTTCCCAAAATGCTTTAAGTGCCTTCCTTATAAACTTTCAAGTGACTTCCTCCAGAATGTTTACAAAAATGTTAGTTGGGGTGCCTGCTTTTCATCTTAAAATGTCTGCTGGTGTGTGCATCTGTTTTATGTACTTTGTGACATCCTTTTAGAGGTGGTGCTTCCTCTTCTCTTCCGAGATGCATTCAATGCCCATCCACAATGCAGTCGATGTGATCACATTGACTCCTCCTACTCTTTTCATTAAGTTGTTATTGAGAAAGAGGTATTGCATCAGCATTATGGTAAATGGGTAGGTTTTACTCCCATGCAAAGGCTGCATTTCCTCAACTTCTGTCTGTCTCATGCTTGCCTCTCAAATAGGTTTCATTGATCCTTTTCTTGCTACCATCACTAACTCCATTATTTCTAAGCAAGACTTTTTCGTTCTGCCGCCAGACCGATTTCAGGAGATACGCTAACCGGGTGTCTGAAAGTTACACTAGCTATTGCTACCTGCCTGTGTTTGTATCAACTTCAGAATTGCTTCTGTTACTTTTAAATCAGACACTCAACTCCTCCATGTTAGCAGGCTGACACATGTTTTTTTCTGGTGGTTGCCACAAGCTAAGATGTATTTCTGTTAGTACAGCCTGAGACCTCCAAGTTTGCGGAAAGCTCATACAGAATAATATTCGGAACTATGTGCAACCATGTACCTGTTGGTTTACAGAAGTTGCTTTCCTCCTTTTTTAAATTGTTTCAAGGTTATGGCTCTTTATGAAATTATAAAGTACAAGTTTTTTTAGAATAATCATACAAAAATATGCATATTCAAATAAATGTATGTATGTTGGAAATGGGATCCGCCAAAGTCCAACAATGTATATATGTGTGTGTATATGAATATAAATATATGCATACACACACACTGTTTACCATAGGCTCTGTATTTATTTATTTAGAAAATTGCTGATTTACTGATTGTCTGTTATATGTACTTGTATTGTTACGTGTACAGTCCTCTTAGGTACTTGTGGTGAGTTTACGTAAAGTTTAAAAAAATAGTTCAGTTTGTGCTTGATCTAGTTAGTGATCTTAATGGCACATAGATATTTTACTAAGAGTTGAAACACATTTTAGATCCTGAGTATGCCCTGAATGGAACAGAACAGTCTGGGGTACATATTCAACTTGTACTCTTTCCAGTCTGCCACTGGTGACTCTTCTGCTAGGCATCCCCTAATTTGGAAAGTGCCCATTTGCCTCTCCCTATGTACAATAGTTATAACTTTTATTTGCACTGGTACCTTGGCAGGGGTCATGCATAAAGGGTGATGGTCATGAAGGTTGCACTTGACCTATCAGTTAACAAATCAGTAGTGTGGATTATAATGAAATTCAGAATATTCAATGTTTTAGTGTATGGTATTCAAGAATAGAAATAAAATGGGCTTAGGTTTAAAAAGTTTTAGAATGTCTCTGATCAAATTGAAGTGCACACCAATCTATCTCTTACCCTACATGAGCTCCAAAGGGATCCACCCCTTATTTTTTAATGTGACTTGTTGGTTTTATTATGACTGTGTGTACAACATGCATTGTTCTGTATTGAATCATTTTTCATCACTTTATCAGTTCTGGAGGTGCACCAGTTTTCGAGAGATGCCAGTGTAGCAGAGGCGTGGCTGCTGGGACAAGAGCCGTACCTGTCAAGTCGTGAAATTGGTCAAAGTGTGGACGAAGTAGAAAAATTAATCAAGAGGCATGAAGCTTTTGAGAAATCTGTAGCAACATGGGATGAGAGATTTTCAGCGCTGGAAAGGTTGACTACAGTGCGTACAATTGTATTACTTTTTTGGTTCATATTGTAAATATGTTGCCAGGTTTTTCTTTATTCGTAATTATAGCGTAAACATTCTTTTTTTTTTGTTGCTTTTTGTTTATTCAGAGAGGCAGTAAATGGAAAATCATTTACAGACCATTTCATTTTTATTTTTTTTATCTCGACAGCATAACACCTGCTTAATAGTAAACATTAACATATCCTATCAAACATTCCCCACATGATTACACTTCGAGCCTAGTTCGTAAAAAAGGTAAGTTAAATTGTTGTCATCTAATATATTTCTATGTCCTTTCCCAGTTGCTCCAAATTTGGTTTAATCGACCTATGGACCCCACTCTTTTAGCACACAAAACTTCCAGGATCTGAATTTTTTTGCATCTTTGAAATCCATTGAGAAACTGAGGGAATCAAATCAGACTTCCACTTGAACAAAACTAATAATATAGCCACTAGTATTGAAATAAATATCATTTGACAATGTCCTATCGTCTAAACAATGCACCATACACACCCGAAGTAATGACACAATCCACTCAATGGCTAACCTCAGTAAAGATGCCCTGCCAAACATTTTTGAGGCACCTACATGTGAACATCATTTGCAGCTAATCCCCTTTGGCGTGTTTGCACCCAAAGTAGCTGGATTCCACCCCAGAGTATATTTTGGGGCTTTTTGAAGGTGTATAGTACAACATACATTTACTAAAGAAAGCCATCCTTCTCAAGTTAGCTACAAGCATACCCTTATAACTTAATCAATTATAGAACTGCCATGGGGCTATCTAGTCAGCACCCCATATTGCGTACATTCTCAGTATTACATTTGTTTTTTTTTACATTTTCACTATCAACTTCCAGAACTTAACTACCATTAACTGAAAATTGAGCGCTTTGGGTTGCAAGATTAATTCCCAACGCCTTTGCTCGCAAACTGAGTTTGTGCCCACTTTGGATTTGCTTTTTTTCTGATACTTAGTATTGCTGGTCTCCTTTTCACTGCCTATACAGGTCCCGTTTGTCTTCTCTAGGAACCAAGTTCACTGTGTAACGGTGCTGAATGGAGGTTTTCAAACTCGTGCTCTAGTATTTCCCTTATCTGGAGCTTTGATGAACTGGCGGAACACTTTGCAGTTGTCCTACTGGAGAGGAGGCTGTTTGCACAAATAACCGGTTTCTAACGGATTCCTATCTGAAATGTTTTATCTGAGTCTCTTGCCTTATGATCTATCCAGCTTTATTGCATTGTTTCAATGTACATTGCTAACAGGTCAGTTATGCACCTGTCTACCAGATTCACAAGGGATTATTCACCAATTATGACCCTTAGTATGTGGTCATGAAAATACAGCCCCCAACCTGATGCATACCGAATGAGTTTCCACTTCTCCTAATCTTCCATGAAAATCAAGCCTGAGCGATTGTTGGGAAAGAAAATTATGAAGGAAAATTCACAGCACGCAGATGAGCAGTGTAGCCAGAAGCTTGCTAAAACCACAACTTATATGTTCTTCAGACCGCAAGAGCCAGGAATTCATGTACTCTAAACCCTTGCAAGACAGTTGGAGCAACACAGATGAGCAACGTGACTGCGCTGTCACATACCACTTTTACAGATAGGTTAGAAACAATCTGCTACTGATAGCAGCAATCTTGATAGTCGAGATTGAGATGTGGTATATTCATCATAGTTGGCTTCTACATAGCAGCAAATGCACTACACACTACACTACCTGCTTCTGATGCCTTCTTCTCCTACTACAAAGAGAACTTTCACTCTAGAGGTCAGGGGGTAAGCAAGACTAGCCAACATCTTTCCCACCATTGAGTCATTCCAAACATTCACTTAGCCACTCCTCCACAACATGTGCAAACCAGTACACACTCATGGGCGACTCTGTTTGAAGTTGACAAGCTGGATCTCCATTTTCTATTTTTTGGCTTCATATTCACTAAACAGAATCGGATACCAAATCCAGGATTCTCCCTTTCTGCTTTTTGTGAGTACACAAGGTGACTTGGTCCTCTCTCGATTCACGGTGCCAATCCTTAAGTTTATCCAAATGGCTTATGAGAATACAGAGCTAATGTGAATGGGTAATAGACCAGCTCTTGGTTAAGGAATACTTTTCAATCATGTATATGTTTTTACCAAGAACTGACATCACACTCTCGCCTAATTAAATCCTGTCTGTCCATGGTATTCTAATGGGGTGATTTAATACGTTCTTCAGAATGATCAGTCTTGGTTTTTAGAGCTGAACCTGTATGCTTGTACTGAAACCAGTTGCTCGCAGGATCGTCAGTGTTGAAACTGAATCTTCCTGGAATTTGTTCTGCTGTCCCTCGGAGACCAGGCAAACTTAGGCCAAATTTCTTAAATAATAAGCTTCATCCGCTATTTACCTTACTTTGTATTTGAAACAGAAAAATTAAGCAATTGGCAACGTGAATGTTAAATGATTTTCGAGTGAGCAGACACAGGAGCAGAGCAGCACAAACAGAGGGAAAGGGGTGGGAGATTGGAAGATGGAAATGACTAAGATACTCCACAACAAATCATGCCACTTTACCGTTAAAAACATCTCACAACACGACATAACATCATAAAAATATATTGCATCATAAATAATATGGGCCTGCGTCACAAATAAAATAGTAAATTTGCTCCTTGGTACCGGTGAGATCTGCTACTGTCAAGAATTACTAAACGTTCCCAGTAGTATGTCTGGAAAGCTGAGCTAGGTGCAGCTTTCTAGGCAGACTCCTGGAAATGTGATGTGACATCGCCCATAAGTTCCTATTACCCTGGGTAGAAAAATACATAGCATTGAGTTGGGTCACAAGAAACATCTATGATTTAATTGCAAGATTCCCCTCTGGGTCAGCGTGCTCTTTACAAATACACATTTTATTGTATGTCATTAACGCCTGCCAGGGATACTTTTTTGTGGCATGTGTAAAAACAAAAAGGTACTTTTGCCTTGAAGGAACATTTGCTGCCGAAAGTACCTCTGTGAATCCGGTCCCCAGTCCCTCCTGGTATGAATCAAATTCTTTAAAATGTTTAGTGTCCCCTATAAACTTTCCTCATCTTATTATGTTTTACTGTCCTCTATAAACACTGATGTATTTATTGTTGTTCATTGTAAAGCGCTCTATTACCACTTAATGCAGTGGTGCTATAGAAAACTGGTAAATACATTTTGACTTCTGGCATAATCCTGTTTTTTAGATTGCTTAATTATTTTAACACATGTCTATTAGTTTGTTAATGAGGAGCTGAGATTCATGTCTAGCATATGCTGTGTAGAAAGACCTAGAAGTATTAATTGCCTGCTTCTATAAATGAGTGTTATTGCGATTTCTAGTTGGAGTTATTGGAAGTGCGTAGACTGCAAGAGGAAGAAGAGAGGAAGAGGCAGCCACCATCTCCAGAACCTAGTCCGAAGGCTTCAGAGGAGTCAGAATCTCCACAACAGTGGTAAGGGTTTTGGTGAAAATTGGCAAGAGGGAAATGTAAACCTAGAAAGAGTGTGTAGATTAATGGTGCAGGTATCATGGAATAGCAAGGGGATTAGCAGGATCCCCGTGATTTAGGTTTATTAAATCCTCATTTATGAAAATGTATGTCTTATTTCAACCAACTTAAAACAGTTAATTATTTGGCAGGTGTTCAACATCGCATTGAATGAACAATGTCAGTCAGTTTTTAGGCAAACTGTTGTTATAATATTTAGATAATACCAAAATGAAATGCAATTTCTGAACCCCAGGTTTAGTTGTGGTATATTTACAGTCACCGATTTTTAGAAATGCATTAGCATTCTGTTACTTGAGTGGCATGTGCCTATGTGATTACATAGGTGGGCAGTGGTACGTTTTATGTTTTTGTTCCTTTTATTGCTCTTGAAGGCCAATGCAATTAAAGCCATGTTCTTTAAATGCAGAGCCCAATAGCTCTGCCTTGCCACTCAGTAGGGCGACAGAAGCTAAATGGGTATAATTTGTCCTTTTGTATAGAGGGCTTGAAAACAAAGGATGTACAGTGGGACTAAGAATGAAATAATTGATTAGTGAAATGGATAAGAGTGTGATTTGGAAATAGACTGAATACAGACTCCTTTTTTGGTCAGCTAAAAAAGTTTTTGGGCAGTAGTATAATTGGGTTATTACACAAAGTGCCTGATAATATGATGAGTTCATAGTGATTTTGTCTTCATAGGATGTTTATATAATTGCTTGTTCTGTACAGAGCGAGCCATGATTAAATGAACTAAACATGAAAATAAACAATGCAGATCCACTATTTTGATATTTTTTGGATTGTCTTTGACAGGGATGGAGTAAAAGAAGGGGAACATATCTCGCAAAATGGGTTGCCATCGGACCAGGATTCTCCACGGGTTAGTTATCGCTCCCAAGCCTACCAAAGCTACAAAAGATTTAATAACCGACGAGCAGCCAATGACCGATCACGGTCTGGACTGTAAAACACAGACCTTTTCCATGGCATACTTCTTTTTTTCCTTTTTCGTTTTTGTTCGACACGTAAAACTCCCTTTTTTTTCGTTTCATCCTACCCAGTTTATTCATTGTTTTGTTTTAGAGACCGGTGTCAGAGCACGCTATCCTAACTCTTTTGCATTTTTACTAGTTAACGTCTGCGTTCTTGGCAGGATGGTAGGTGGGTGCCAAGTTGCTGTATATTGGACATATTTATTTCCCTCTATTTATTGAGTTTAATTACGTTCAATAATTGTAAACAAAAAAAAAAGTCACTTCGTCAACTTCCTGGGTAATGGGTGTATTACAAACAAATGCATTTGTATGTACATTAAGACACACCTGGAATATGTTTCGAGGAAACCAGTCCAGCTACAGATAATAATTTAGCTTCACAATCAAAGCCATAGGGTTGGTACTTAGAAATTGGCATTGGCCTTGTAACTGTTGGACTCAGGTTATTGTGTGCAAGTACTTATTGAATGTGAAATAGAGTGCCTTGTGTACATTACCAACATCAACAATTGCAAACAAAAATAATGCATTTTTCATTTGCTAGTGCTGAACAACTGGAATGTTTTAAGCTTCTGGCTGAAAATATTTTTACAAGTTACAAGGCCAGTCTATATACCTCTGGTTTTTACAGATCACCTAAGTTCATTGTTGTACGAATTGCTCTATTACATTTCTTGAAGACCTCCATGAATTAAAGCCAGATGAGATTATATAATATATATATATATATATATATATATATATATATATATATATAATCAGGAATGCCGCTTTCGAATTGCGCTGCAACGAGTCTCGCCAGCCAACAAAAGAAACACGGACCAAATGGGCTCCTGCTTTTCCTTTTATTGCAGAGGTACTGTCAAAGACGTTGCGGCTCAACGGAGCCTTGTTCACATGACTATATATATATATATATATATATATATATATATATATATATGCCTCCAGTTCTTAGCTGTCCCAAAGTTATAATTTTCATAGATTTCAAAATCTCTTTACAGTTGTAGTACCACTACCCCATTTATAATATTAATGACAACACAGTGAAATTTATTATTAGAATAGGCAGTAAAACACTTCCAAGATTAAATTAAATTCTACGTGTCATTAGAGAAAAGCCTTTGGTTATACGTGCAGTCATGTCAATAACTACAAAAAGTTTGCGTTTCAATACTAAGCACTTTCTACTAAGGTACCAGACTGAGAAGCATCAGTTGTAACACCCCAAACCCTTTTTATAGTAGGGAATTTTTCATACGAAATAACCAAGATTTTCTTTCTCGTTTACATAATATGTTGCCTTGCTTTCCATGTCTTTCATGATTGTATGGTCTTAACCTTTACTTTTACTATTTTTATATTCATCAAAATGTGCATGTTTATTTTATACACGTCTTTTTCAAAGGTAATTAATCTTACTGCAATATACATACAAACATATTTAAAAGCGAAGTTGCTAATGGAACAGATATCTAGCTAGGAAAATCTGAGAAAGTCCATGTTGTA
The DNA here is from genome assembly GCF_964261635.1 of Lissotriton helveticus. NCBI lineage: Eukaryota > Metazoa > Chordata > Amphibia > Caudata > Salamandridae > Lissotriton > Lissotriton helveticus. Next base: position 1,640,213,355 of record NC_136067.1, read on the forward strand.
GATAGTACAACTTCCCAGAGACTGCGGAATGCCTTCTGTCACATTTCCTTTCCTTGGGTCAAAATCCTGAATTAGAACAATGTCCTAAAAAGTTGTACCCTTGAAGTTATTTGCTTTTCATAATGCCTGTTCTTTATTCTTTCAATAGGATTATGATACATATGTTTACATTAACATATACACCCCTACATCTGTATGTCTGTATAGATATATATGTACATTCAGACACAAAAATCCTCTTTATATGAACATTTGTTTTAGTTTGAAAACAGCAGCCTCGGGTCTCTTTACCAAGTTGAGTAGTACTCCGGATAGAGTGTTTTGCAGCCTCCAGCACTGACCAAAGCCTCCCAATTCAATACAGTATGTTAAAATCAACTATTCTATTTAACAATCATGCACTTTATCTGGCTAGTGTCTTGAACATCTACTACAAGCATTGTTCATGCCTAAAAGGCTATGTAAATTGGGTGGAGCCCCTTAGCTTTTATTAGATTCATAGAAGAGAAAACAGCACATGCAGATAATAAAAACTTGAATTTTGACCTTTTACCGTCAGCTTTTTCGCTGATTTAATAAACTCCTTAAGTTTCTTATAAACCATGTTAAGTCTAAAAGATATTTACGGTCCAAAGCTCCTTGGTAGTTTCTATTGTGGTACAGAGACTCAGGTTTTTGCTGAAATTAAATGTTGCTATGTGCACCTTGATAGCCAGATTTTTCTCAGTCATGCGAACTCCCCCACTTCTCATGTTGCATGTTCACCATCTTGATTTTAATACCTCGAGGAGAGCTAGTCACTGCAGCACTTGCAACTAACCAATTCAGTGTCCTCATAAAGAGACTGTATTAACTTGTGTTGTTCCTGTTTAGTTGTTCCTGTAGTTTCTGATGTTTGTCATTTGATGTGTTACTGTATGTCAGTTTTGCATGTGTAAAGCATGTTTTCATTAAAGTTAATTTTGATCCTTTGTTTTTTGTTCCCCTGAACTTTGTTCATTTGTGTTTATTTATGTATCAAATGTCCATGTTGCGTTTTTATGTTTCATATTTCCATTTCATTTCCTCAGTTGCCGTTTTTCCGCCAATTAATAACCTACGCAAGTGACCTTTATGTAGTGGAAATATTTATTGCTATCAATTAGATATAAAATAGCACATTAATTACACACAACGCTGGTTCACTGAAAGACTTAATGTTAGGTCCATAGTTCTTTTGGAAACCATTGAGGTCCATACTGTAATACTGTTCTTGAGGTCTTTGTGCATCATATGGGTTATATCTGCAGGACTAGATGCGATCATGCTTGAAGATGCCTTAGTATCGTTTACACAGATGTGTTCACTAGGTCTACGCATTGTGCTACAGATAAGTAAGATTATAACCAATAATAGTGGTTCACCTCCCTTGAGGACTGGCCCTTTTACTTCGGTTGTAACACGGTACGTCTTTGTTTAGTCTAGTCTGTAAGCACTATTTTCATTAATGAGTTTCTCCTACTGTAGGCACGACGTGCTTTCCTGCAACATTCAGTGCACCATGCGTGCTTTCACTTTCTAACAGCTGGCACAATGTCGGCTGCTTCTTTGGAATAGGTCTCGCATTTACAAGAGTTTGAGCTATTGGCATTGTAAATGACAATGCCTTTAATTTATGTGTTAATTAGTAAAACAGATAAATAGAAGGCATTGTCATGACCTATTGCATTGCAAATTCTTGTTAAATTTAGGAGTTGTTGCTAGTTCTGAAAACCCCTATGAAGTAAATAATTCAATCCATTGCTATCATCTGATTGTACTTTTAGTGGAATTAAACAATGAGAGAAGTACTCTTCTGAGGGCAGCAATACCCAGAGAATGACTGTGGCTATTCTCAAACTAATAGGCAAAGAAGAAAATAGCTGATAAAGTAGCACAGGGATTCATAGAGTGGGAGCCTTTAGTAAACCTGTAGCCAGACTGTAGTGTAGTACAGTATAAACTTGAATGTTCTAGTTGCAGCGTTAGTGACATGACAATAGACCAAATCAGACTCAGGGCAGCAGAAACTCACAGAAGTGTTGCCTCGTCATTAGGTTTAACACTCTTCACAATCCACCTACATCAAACTTTACAAACCAAACGGCTTAGAGATCAGATCACTGGCAGGTGATATTTCTTGCATGAGTATGCCTTAACCATCTGCAGTTGGAACAGGGTAATAACGCTGAGTTAGGTAGTCCAACTTTACCTTTCTTCTAGTGCATCTTAATTTCTGTGTACACTTTTTTCTCTATTTTCCACATGATCAAGCATAATCAAGGTCACCTATTAAACCAGCCATACTCTTCTCTTTTAGAGGAACCTGAAGAATGTCCTCTCCCTCCATAACTGTCTCCTATTCCACAAGACAGAACCTGTCCCCTTAGGGCCCCCTGCCTTGATAAATGTTACACACTTCAGTGTAGTATGTTTATTTCAGTGTAATCTGGCAGCACTATGGTTGCACGTCCTTAAGGCTATTAGATTCATAATGAAACTATGTGCAGACAAAGCATGCCCATAAACGTGAACAGACAATATGCTGTTTCTTTTGAGAACTGCTGGTCATATCACTGATGGGACATGATGAAGCGTATTGAAACACAAAATGGCTGCTGGTGAGTGGGTCTTGAAGCAGCCTTGTGCAGCCAATCTGGAGATAAAAGGCATTTTTGTGCACTTCAGTTGTGAAATTTTTATGTTTTAATAACGGGGGGATCTGAAGGCATGCAAGAAAATAACCTGTCTACACAGTTTTGGGAATCAAAATAGCAAGATAGTTTGAGGTGACACGCTAGAAAGCAGCAAATAACTTCTAGCATTATTAGTTGACTTAGAGATTCCTAAAACTGGGAAAACTCTACTTTCTGATTTACGAAATGAAAACATTTACTGTATATCTGCTCCAATAAAACTTGGACATGACAGTTTTACTCTGGTTGTCATAGTAGACTTTCAATTTTATCTGACTACCAAATGTCTCGAAAATGTGATACTCCATACCCCGGCAAGGGTTCAGCAGAAATTAAGTGCCAATACTATAGACCAAGTTCCTTTTCACCCAGCCTGGATTGTGCCAACTTAACTTTGGCACAAGTCCATGTCCTGATTGGATTTCTGAAAGGGGCGCACCTTTTTGAGATACAGCTCCATTGCAGTCAGTGGATTTAGGCAGCAACTAATTCCAAATGGGCAGCCTTCAACACGGTATAGCATCTGATTCCACAAATAATTTAAAGCGGGATAACAAAACTTAAGTGCCGTAGTGTTTAACCTTTTGAGTTCTGTAGACCCCCACTTAATCATTACTGGAACTTGGGGACACCCACTGAATCATTATTGGAATCCAGGGTCCCTGACCTAAATAGTTTTGATGATTTGAACTTCAAAACAATACATACAAAACACAGAAACAGGTATTAATTAAACATATACACACATTATAAAGTATTATATTTAATTCACAAAATACTAAAATAATAAACTTTTATTTGTAATGGGTTGGTTGGAGCTTTCCTGAATTCAATTAAGAACAATCATCATCCATACTATATTCAGTTTGCTGCAATTCTCCCACTAATCAGTCTGAGGATACAAGCTTAATTTTTAGCCTCCAGTTTCAAATTCCTTCACATTTACAGAAAGTTTTACAATTTTCAGCTTTGCATTTTACTTCTTTTATATACACTTAATTAATCTGTTCATATTATTTGGTTTTCTTAGCAGTCGCATACCCCCAGAGGTCCCTGGACCACAGTTTAAGAACCACTGTTCTATTTCGCCCTGTGGATTACTCTTCACTAAATATAACACTCCAAACCCTTATTTTTCTCCTCGCCATTGATTAGTAATTCATGGCAGCCTTTGAAAGAGGCCTTTACTCAAAAAGATTTTAAATCCATGCATCCTTTTTCTTTGCATGATGCCAAAGGCTACGCCGGTTTGTTTTTTCTCCATTTGGTCAGTGTGAAATGTTTCACTCTGGTTTTAAAACTGATTTTGGCATAATTTTAAAAGGTTCCCAGAGAAACTTCTTGAATGCCTTAATTAATGCAGGTGCAGCACTTCATCAGCCTCTTGTTGCCGTGCCTGCACACTTTCTACACTTCAGAAGACAATTAGAGCAGAGCACCAAGAACTTTCTTCCATTTGTTTTTGTTCCTGGTCCTGTGGGCCCTAACTGCAGCTAAACCTTAATCATGCTTCTCCTGCCATTGAGATGGTCATACGCCCCAGGTGATTTGTGTAACCCAAATTATTTTTCATTCATGCATCTTGGTGGCCTTTTTGCTCCAGGAGGGTTTAGAGTGTGGGAGGAAAGAAGGATCTGTGTATTTGTGAGCTGTCCTCAAAATCATGGACTGCATGGTATGAATTGATATTGAAGAACTGAGTCCCGTCTAGGCATGTTAAAGACATGTAGCTGCCTTTTGCTTTGGCTTGAGATCATAGACCTTTAAATGGAATTTAAGGGTGTCCTAAAATATTGAGGCAGCAGGCTAATACTCCATAATCGGGTAGCATCTGCCATGTTTTGTTACCAAGTGAAGCCAATATTTATTGAAATGGGGACAATGTGCAAAATTAATGCAGTTTTAATTTTTGTCCTAAGAAATTTTTTATTTTATATGACATATATTGTTTATGAAAGAGTTTGTCATGAATGACATGGCTTTTGCCTCATTGTGTTAAGCACTTGCCATGACATACTGATAGAGGCCGCTTTGGGGAAAGTGCAATTTTGTGCAATAAAAGACTCCATTGACTACAACCTGATCATCGTTGACCTGTCAAGGGAGTTATAAAAATGGAGTTTACAGTTTTAATTCTACCACCTTTTGGACAGTGTCATCCATATCAGTTTGGTTATAGAAGGCATTGATGAATAAGGCAAGTCAGAAGTTCTTTTTTCAGTGCAATAGGTAATCTATAGTTTATAGAGGAATTAAATTACTGTAAAATCCTTTACTTTGCCATTGACAAACTCCTGCTTATCCACATACAAATGGTGCAATATGTCTGTAACCTACTAAAGCGTTAAGCACTGTTGAGCTTTAGTAACTTTCTAATCCCACACACTAGTTTTGTAACCAATTGGCTGCAACACATAACACTGAGTTCTCAGTAGTGGTGCAGTGAATAAGGACTGGTTTCGAGTTTCCTTTCACAAGCTAAAGCCATTGGGATTCCAATTTTAATGATTTTTGGATTCATGGCTCCGAAGACGTCTTCAGCTTGACCAGTCAGAGCTGCTGGAAACCCGGCTGCTCGCTAAGCACTCTCGAGCACACATCAAGCAACACGATCCACAAAGCAAGTGATGGGCAAGGCCATGGTTTGTCTTTGGGGGTAAACTGTGTGGTGTTGCGTGACTGTGGTGGCTTTCCAATTCCTTTAACATAAATCAAATCCATTTAATAATGAAGCCTGAGACTGACTTTTGCAAATTTTGTTGTTTTCTCTGGTTTTCCTGTCTCTCCCTTTCCAAGATCCAAACTTCTAACTGGGAGTGGTGGAAGTGAAATGCATGATGTAATCTAGCTAATTTCTGCATGTTTTGATAATGTGGTGTCTGTGGGGGCAAAAAAAAACATTTACAGAAAAAAATGTGGAAAACATTTTTTTTTTAACGGTTGTACTGTTACTACTCGTGTACAGTTCTAATAGTGATCTATGGATCTGTTACACTCATGATGTCATTTGTTTTGTTTCCAATAGTGACATCCTGTAAATGTGTAAATGTTAAATGCAAAATGGCTGAGGTATAACAACCAGTACTTACTGCACTGTTGCAGAATTGTACAGTTGTATTAGGGAACACCCTTGCCAAACAAATTAATTGAACAACCACTACTCGATCTCTTGGATAGCAGTTCTTTCACTGACTAATGCCAAGGGGAGGAAAAGGGTATTGGGCAGTCTGTAGCAAGCAGAACCACCAAGTGGCCTTGCTCCCCCTAACTCGGTCCCCTGGCTTAGTGGAAAGCCACATAGAAGACCACCAGTAATAAAAGAACTACTCCCAGGTAGATCAAGTACGTGGAGAAAGGGTTTGTTTGGCAAAGGTGTCCACCCCTTTTTAAAAGATAAGCAATCAAAATCATACCCGTATTGAGTGAAGTACAGTAAAGCATACCTTGCTGGTTTTCTTCGGTATCCCTTATTCCTTTTCCTTGGGTACTAATCGAGCCCTTTCTTCTAATTACTTTTCCAAAACTCGGCTGGTTTACATGAGCTTTTACAGTACTTCGAGCTTCAATTATAAAACGTTACTACCCAGCCTGTTTGGTAAAACTAGTAATTAAAAAATCATTGACTTTTCTTTTTGGTGTTGTTAACGTCTGTACTTTACCATTTGTAGGTGTCCGAAAACATGGACGGTAACGAAATGGTCAATGGAGCATCAGAACAAAGATCCAGTTCAAAAGAATCAAGCCCAGTTCCTTCACCAACTTCAGATCGCAAATCCAAGACAATCATGCACGGTCAGTCTGCTGCAACCCTTCCAGCCAAAACCCAAGACTCCTCTCCTTCTCAAATGGAGGGCTTCCTTAATCGTAAACATGAGTGGGAAACACACAACAAGAAAGCATCAAACAGGTATAAAATCAGCGTCCTAAGCAAAACCAGTGTGTTGTTTTCAGGGAATAACTTTGTTATGCTAAGGCAGAAAGTTATTGCTTATTCATTAGTGCCATAAAACTTTGCATAAACCTTTCAGCACAGCTCAGACCTGCCAATTTTTCCAGAAACATTATTTATGGGGGTGTAGATGAAAATTCACAAAATAACCTTAGAAAAGAACTGTCAATATATTGGCTTCTGGATGCACATAGGTTACCCCAGATATGTCGACCACAAATGATAACGTAGGTCCATGATGGACTTTGATGTCATGAGCCACAAGCCGCAGCATAAGTTCCGGATTACCGACTACAGATTTATAGTTGAATGAAAGATGTTGTATATGTATCCTTGTTTATATATGTTCCATATCCTTGTTTATATATGTTCCAATTAATTTTCTGTTTCTGTACCCGAGCACAGTTAGTATGATATCTAATTGTGTCCAGGGTGATGTATACATAGGGAAGTTAAACGACATATGGCTTTCAGTCGATGATTGTGTTTAAGTATCAATCAAAAGTGCTCTCCCTCAATAAGAGTTTGTTTGCATGCTTCCGCATATTCATGTGGATGTCATCCCTTGGTGATCATGAATAGAAAAGCTTGGTCAATGCATGCTTTGTAGGTCTGCAAATGGGATTTCCGTTTTTGTGCACCTGGTTACCGTTATTTTTTGCCACCCTAGTAAGTCTGTGTCTATCCTGCTGTGGACTTGTTTGGCAGTGCAAGTGTAATGTGCTAAGTTGTCTGGATTGTGATGATTGCTTTCACATCACCCATTTCTTTACCTGTGACATTGTTGATCGCTCTGTGATGGGATAGGCCATTAGGACAGTATTCTCCAAGCTTGAGGGGGGGAGGAGGGGTACACCATGGAATGAGGAAGATACAGTATTGTGTTTAAAGCTCGAAGTGGGATGGTGCATGCAAGAATAGGGGTGTGAGTGTGGATTTGAGCACGGCAGCTACCCATACATCCACTTTCAAAATAACATCTTTGGAAATCCTACCATCGATCATATATTTGCACGAGTAAGCTAGTAAGCTGTGTTCTGATGGATACATCTGCCAGTGGATTTCTCACCTTGTGAATTTCCCCTGTGCCAGCAGCATTCGGAAATTCTTTTATGCTCTCCACGCCGACGAGGACAACGTCACAGAAGCCCGGCTTCGCTCGCGATTCCGCTGACGTCACTGGAGCGATAAGAGAGCCTCGTCGGCTTGATGACGTCAGTTCCCTTTTTTCCACGCCGTCGACGCTAGCGGTTTTTCTAGGACTCTCCGTTGTTACGCTTGTTACTTTGTGTTTCTGGCTGTGTTTCTGTACTACTTCTTGTTTCCTTTTAAGGAGGAAGTCCGGGTTCAAACCTTGCAGGGAGTGCAGAGGACATATGTCCATTACTGACCCACACGAGGACTGTGTTTGGTGTTTATCGTCCTATCACGACGTCGAGGGATGTGCTTGCTGCAGGAAAATTAATCCGAAGGCACTGAAAGAGAGGGAAGTGAAGCTCTTCATGGCGAAGATGAGAAAGGAAAAAAGAGGTAGGAGAAGGTCGAGGTTGGGCTCCAGGTCGAGGTCGGGCTCAAAGTCGACGTAGGGGCATGCTTCGAAGGCTAAGAAGCATAAGAAGAAGAAGAGGCGTTCATCAAGACGCCATTCTGATAATGAAGCCACCCCGAGGTCGACCTCTCCATCTCGACGCCGCCGTAAGGACTTCGTGTCCCCTTCTCCCTCGAATCCAACTTCTCCTGAAAAATCGGCTTCACCTGCAGCTTCTCCACCCTGATCTCCGACGCCGGTTCCCTCACCGACTTCGGTTCATTCTCCGGTTCCAGAAGAAGGGATTCCTGTGCCGGATGAGCAGGCGATTCCATTGGTTCCGCTGTCGGCGCTGGCTGGCCAGAACACGATAACGCCTGCCTCAGATTCAGTCCCGGGGACCTATCCTCCTTTTCCAGGTCCGGGTCAAGATCCGTCGCATTATCTCAATGCTATGTACGGAGTTTTCAACAGGGCTATGTACCCCTCTTGTGCACCTTCGGGTCCCATGGGTCATTAGCTTTTAATTTGGGGGTTCCTCAGGCCTATGCCCAGGCCCCTTCCATGCCTTTTCTTCCAGCAGCGCCGCCTTGGCATTTCCTGGCGCCGAGGACATAGACGCCACTTCCATCTTCTCCGGCGCATTGTATTCGACCTCGTTCGACGCAGGCGGCACCTTCTGATCCGTGCACGATGCCGGCTCCGAATCCGACGGAGTCGGTCTTGGCTCCATCGACGCCTGCACCTAGAATAAGATCCAGGAGAGAAGCCCAGAGGGTTATAAAAGAAAAGAGGTATCAGTTGGAGGAGATGGAGGAAGGTGAGGTTCAGATGAATATTTTGCTGAGTTAAGTGAAGCAGTGGCCTTGATATCTCTCCAGAGTGGGAACCTTCGCCTGCCTCTGATACTCCTTCCAAGGATGGGGTTCCATATCACACAGTGATCAAAAAGGCAGCAGAATTTTTGGATCTTCAGCTTCCCGCTACTGAGTTTAAGTCGAACATTTTAACAGAAGTTCTTCATTCACCTTCTTCTGTAATTGAACCTCTACTGCCATTCAATGAGGCAATCACTGACCCTGTGATGGAAGTTTGGCACAAGCCTTTTTCAGCTCCTGCAGTTTCCAAAACCATTGCACGGAGATACAGGGTGGCTCCAGGGGATCCTGACTTTTTATCTTCCCATCCTTCTCCTGAGAGCCTTGTTGTTCAGGGTGCCTGTTCGAAAAGATCTTCAGGTGCATTTCCACAAGTTCTGTCGGACAGGGAGTCGAAGAAACTTGACCAATCTGCCAAGAAAGTATTCTCTTTAGCAAGCATGTCACTAAAGTCAACTAATGCCACCTGTCTTATGGGCAGATATATCCATGCTTTAATGGATTTGGCTAAACAACTCGCACCTAAGTTGTCTGAGGAGGATAGAAAGAATTTTGAGGAAGTGTTACATGACACTCTGGCGGCTGCACGTTAGGTGATACAAAGTGGATTAGACACTGCTGACTCTGTCACCAGAATCATGGGATCTTCTGTGACTACAAGAAGGAGTGCATGGCTGAAGTCCTCGGAGTTCTCGGCTGATGTTCAAGCTATGCTTTTAGACCTACCGTTTGATGTTTCAGGACTTTTTGGGAAAAAGGCGGATGCTGCTTTAGAGAGATTTAAAAACAGCATGGCAACAGCCAAATCTCTTGGTCTTCAAGCTCAAACTAGAGGCTCGTCCTTCAGGAGATAGAGGATTTGGGAGGTCGTCTTTTCGAACGTATAGACATACCTCAACAGCAGCAACAAAACACCTTGTACAAATCCTACAGGAGCAAAAACAGAGGTCGCTCACGAGGCCGTCAGCCCTCCTCCTCCTCCTCCTCTTCCTCTACCTCCCCCCCTCTTACCACAGTGAAGCAGCCCTAGATCCACCATTCTGGATCATGTTGGTCCTGTGGGGGGTCGGCTTACTCACTTTCGGCAAGATTGGGAATTGGTCACTACAGACCTTTGGGTTCTCAATCTTGTGGAGAATGGGTATGCCCTTCCCTGTCGGGAATTCCCTCCAAATTACCCTCCTTGCCAAGGGGTTTGCTCGGAGGACCACCTTCTTCTCCTGCAGGAGGAAGTCTTAACATTATTGAAAAAAGGTGCGATAGAAGTGGTTCCAGAGCGGGAGAGGGGTCAGGGATGCTACTTCCGGTATTTCTTGATACCCAAGAAGGATGGCAGGTTACGTCCAATCCTGGATCTCAGGATCTTGAACCTTTTTCTGAAGCAAGAAAAGCTCAAGATGCTCACCCTTGCGCAGGTTCTTCAGGCGCTGCAGCAAGAGGACTGGATGGTGTCGATCGACTTGCAGGATGCGTATTTTAATATCCCGATCCGGAGGTCACACAGGAAGTATCTCCTTTTCACTGTGGGGTCGCAACATTATCAGTTTGCGGTTCTCCTGTTTGGACTTACCTCTGCACCTCGAGTCTTCACCAAGGTGATGGAAGTGATGGCAGCCCATCTCAGAAGATCGGGGATTCCAGTTTTCCCCATCTGGACGACTGGCTGCTCAAAGCAGAGTCGCCAGAGAAGGTGCTTCATCATCTGCAGGTGACAACTTAGCTGTTGTACAAATTGGGTTTTTCGATAAACGTGCCCAAGTCGCACCTGGTGCCCTCTCAGTGCAACCTGTTCATAGGGGCGGTACTGTACACTACTGTCTGTCGAGCATTCCCTCCTCCACAAAGGATTCTCGACATTCAGGAAATTATTCTCTTGTTTTACAATTGAGCGGTCGTTCCAGTCCTGAAGGTCCTTCGCCTGCTTGGTCTGTTCGCTTCCTGCATTCTGTTGGTCAACCATGCACGCTGGCACATGAGGGCGCTCCAGTGGTGCCTCCGCAGGCAGTGGTATCAACACAACGGAGATCTCAAGGAATCGATCAGGATCTCCAGAGAAGCTGCTGCGGATCTGTCTTGGAGGAGCGTGGACGGCAATCTGTTTCAAGGAAAGCCCTTCCATCTTCCTCCATCGGTGGCCAGAGTAATAATGGATGCATCCACTTTAGGGTGGGGTGCTCATCTGGGGGACTTGGAGATCAAAGGCCTTTGGTCTCCAGAGGAAAGGTTGCTTCACATCAACCTTCTAGAGTTGCGGGCAATACGTTTGGTGCTCAAGGCCTTCCTCCCTTCCCTTCGCGGTCAGTCGGTTCAAGTCCTGACGGACAACACTACAGCGATGTGGTATGTCAACAAGCAGGGAGGAGTGGGGTTGCATTGTCTCTGCAGAGAGGTTCTGCGTCTCTGGTCCTGTGTTCAGGACCATCAGATTTGTCTGTTGGCAAATCATTTGGCCAGAGTTCTGAACGTGCGTGCGGACAGTCTCAGTCGGCAATTCTCTGCTGACCACGAGTGGAGGCTTCATTTGGAGGTGGTTCGTCACGTCTTTCGGACGTGGGGAACTTCTCAGGTGGACCTGTTTGCCACTCACGAGAATGCTCACTGCCCGTTATTCTGCAGTCTCCAGTATCCGATGCGGGGAGCTTTGGGGACGCGTTTCAGTTGAGTTGGGCTCACAACTCCTTTATACGCTTCCTCCTATACCCTTGATTCCTCGGGTTCTGAGGAAGATTCGCCAAGACCGGGCCCAAGTCATATTGATCGCCCCAGATTGGCCAAGAAGGGTGTGGTACACAGTTCTCTTCCAGGGGATACTCATTAATAGTCATAAGCACTGAATAGTCATAAGCACTGAATTATCTCCGCCCATGAGCGGGAACCCGGAACACATAAACAAAATACATATATATGTGTAAATATATCAAAAAGTACATAGTACTAAACTAATTATACACATATACATGTATAATAACCATAATATGCAGCCTAACACATATACATAGGCTAATAAAGCCAAACTTACACACGTTCTGTAGCATGAAAATATGCTATATATAAATGCAATAAACAGGCATGAGCCTAAAATGCATTTCATAACCATGAAAACCTTTTATTTTCATCAAAGAACCTGTTGTAAACAGTTATTAGCCTAAAAGGCTGCATATGAAAAAATGTCTGTGTACAGAAAATCAGACTGGCACCCTGCCTTTAAGGCCCCAGAGAATCTGCACACTTTGCCTTTAAGGCCTCCCGGAGAACTCTGCTCCCATCATGCCCCACAGGTGACAGTTAGGTCAGTTCTTTTTTCCGGCTTGTTCTGTGAGGAACCTGGAACTTGAGCTCAGCTAATTTTTGGCAGTTTTTCTGTCAGAAGTTGGTATTTTCTTGTCTTTTTTGACAATTTACTACTCTAGTGGTGGTTTAATACCTTTTTCTGACTAAACTGTTGGTGTTTTTTAGTCAGAATGCCACCTTTATTTTACAAATGTCCTTCCTGTGGGAAGAAGATGTCAAAAACGGACCCACACTCTTTGTGTGGTTTGTCTTCCAGCTTCTCATAAGGTGGAAGAGTGTTCTCACTGCCTCAACCTTTCTAATAGGACTTTAAGAGAAAGGGAGAAAATGAGGTTGCTGGGCCTTCTGGAGAGAGAAAGCCGTGGTGAGAAGGGCTCCAAGAGCTTGTTGTCATCTGCTAAGCCATATTCTCAACCCAAACGTCGAAGAACAGCTTCTCCTGAAGGTAGAACTAAGAAACATCGACTCCAGGGAGCGTCGCCGTCAAAAAAGGTGCGCTCAGCGTCGAGATCCAGATCGCCGTCAGCCTTGTCGGCGTCGAAGAAGGCTCCATCGACGTCGAGGACGTCGCCGGTGAGGCAAGGTTCAGCGTCTCGACAGTCGCCGTCGAAATCTCTTTCGACGTCGAGACATCTGGTGTCGATTGCAGTAAGGACGACGTTGGGGGTGCAAGGTTCGACGTCGAAGGATCGTAAGGGATCGACGTCGAGGGAAGAGAGGCGCCCGACTTCGAAGGATCGAGTGTCGATGTCGAAGGATCCAGTGTCGACGTCGAGAGAGAGTCATCGGTCGACGTCGAAGGGGAGACGACGGTCGAGGGAGAGACGTACGTCGTCGTCAAGAAAAAGGTCGACGTCGAGAGGCGAAAGAAGATCGACGTCGAAGAATTCGACGTCGAGACCTAAAAAGAACAGAAGGTCGAGGTCTCCATCGCGACGTAGGTCGACGTCGAAACATGCTTCGGGCTCGAAGCATGGAGTGTCAAAGTCTAGGTCTCCCCCACCTGATGAAAGGTCGGTTTCGAGACTATGAAGACCAGCCTCTCGGACCTCACTTAGGTCTTTGTCGAGGTCAGAAATAAGTCCACAACCTTTAGTGGCGTCTTCACCGCAGGGTCAGCAAAAAGACAGGTCTGCGGCGGGTCAAGAGACAGCGCACCAGGACTCTTCTGTGGTGGCGCATTCTGGCTCAACCTCAGGGCAGGTGTCGGATGACAGACAATTGGTGCCCAGACGACGGACTCCATCTGGCTCATCGAAATCTGAGCAGAGTGTAGTCTCCAGAGCCTCCAAGTGTTCAGCAGGGCTGCATATTGTGCAGGTTTCACCTGAGGCTTCACCTGAGCGTGCAGAGCGGCCTCTTAACATGTCATCGAGGTGGCTGGAAAGCCTGAGACATTGGAAGATGCGTCCAGATGCAGGACTGATGGGGATGAGGGCTCCGGTCCCTCAGACGGAGCTGCATAGAAGATCATGCTCGAAATCCCGAGTGAGAGAGCGTAGGAGGCAGTGATCGGCAACTCCTCAGAGACGGCGTAGAACCCATTCACCATCTTCTACGTCATCTGCGTCCTCTTCAAGGTCTTCATATAGAGACTATTCTCCCACTATATCATCTACTCCACCTTCCAGAGTGTCTCCCGTAGATGATTTGAGCACATTTAATGATGTACTATGTCGTGGGTGCGAATAAGTTCAACATCAAGATGGCAGTTCCCCAAGTGACATCGTCAGTCATCTTTGAAACCCTACATCACAAGACGTCTGGCAGACCTCTTCTGCCGTTAGTGCCCGGTTTGATAGAACCAGCAATGAGAACATTCTGGACTCCGGCCACGGTGGGTTCAGGTCCTTCTAGGATTGCAAAAAAGTACAAGGCTCCAGAAGAAGATCCACTATTTTTGCGCTCTGACCCACCTCCAGACTCACTTATTGTGGCGGCAGTCAGAAAAGCGCATTCTGCAGCATCTACCTCTTCTGCTCCACCTGAAAAGGATAGCAAGAGTATGGATTCCTTGGGGCGAAGAATGGCTAACACCTCGGGGTCGGTCATGAGAGTGGCCAGTGCTGCAGCCTTACTGGGCCGCTATGATCGTCTACTATGGGACTCGGTGGCTCGTTTTGCGGATAAACTCCCTAAGGAAGATCAAAAGGATTTCCTGGAGGTTGTGGAAGAAGGCGGACTGGTGGCTAACCAGAGCATTAGCGCGGCTGCTGATTCGGCGGATCTGGCAGCGCATGGCTATGCGCACGGTATTTGTGCTAGGCGTTCAGCTTGGCTGCGCCTTACTGGGCTAAAGCCTGAGACCGAGAGGAAAATAGTGAATTTACCGTTCAATGGTTCGACTCCGTTTGGATCTTATGCTGACGATGAGATGTCCAAGATGAAAGTGGAGTTGGACACTCTTAAGGCCATAGGTCTTAAAAAAAGAAAGAATTTAAACGTCGGGGTAATTTTCGTCCCTTTTGACAAGAGATCTTTCCAGCAGAGGAGCCAACAGACGAATTGGTCCTCGTAAAACCAAGGCCAGAATCAACAGAGGTCGCAATTCCAACAGCGGCGAGCTGGGCGAGGCAGAGGAAATGGAAATAGGCAGCAGTCATCCGCTACCAAACAGCCTCAAAAACAATGAATGGAGGCTTCCTCCACAACTGTGTGCCACTCCGGTTGGAGGAAGTATTGTGTGGTTTCTGGACGAGTGGAAACAGATCACAAAGGACAGATGGGTGATGGGTATCATTCAGAATGGGTACCTTTTGAGATTCAAGAAGCCACCTCCTGTCATGCGTCCTCTAAAGATGTTACAGTGGAATGTAAAACGTTTACAACAGGAAGCGAACATCCTTCTGAAGAAGAAGGCCATAGAACTAGTTCCATCTCAGCAGAGATATCAAGGCCTGTACTCTCGATTTTTTTCTCGTAAAGAAAAAAGGTCCAGTTACGGAGTTCAGACCCATTCTGGATTTGAGACTGTTGAACAGATTCATTCTAAAGGAGAGGTTTCGAATGCTAGCTCTTCACCAGATTTTCCCCCAGTTACATCAGGGGGATTGGATGTGCTCCATCGATCTGAAGGATGCTTATTTTCATATTCCGGTATCCAGAAAACATCGCAAGTTTCTCAGATTTCAAGTAGCTGCTCATCACTATCAGTAGGCAGTACTCCCATTCGGCCTGAGATCAGCTCCCAGAACATTTTCCAAATGTATGGCGGTAGTTGCGGCTTGTCTTCGAAAGAGACGGATTTTCATATATCCGTACTTAGACGACTGGCTTCTGAAGAGTTCATCCCCATCTCTACTGGAAGAACATCTATCGATATGCCTCTACCTCATGTGCAAGTTGGGTCTTCAAGTCAATTACAAGAAGTCCATAATGAACCCCACCCAGAAGATCCACTACCTGGGTGCTCAACTGGACACGGAAATAGAAAACGTGTGTCCTTCAGAGGAGAGGCGGTTATCCATCAAGGCGAAGTGTATTCTTCTCCTTCAGTCTGCACAAACCCGACAGTTCGGCAAGTGTCCTCTCTCCTAGGGTCCATGGCATCGTGCATCTTCATCTTTCCGAACGCACGTTTGCATATGCGTCCTCTACAACGGTGTCTGGAAGATCAGTGGAAGCAGAGGACGGGATGCTGGGAGGATCAAATTCATCTCCAACAGTCTGCAAGAGATTCCATCCGGTGGTGGATGAAGAAGACACACTTGATGAAGGGAGTTCCTTTTCATCAGGACCCACCAACGCAGACTCTGATCACAGACGCCTCTCTCCAAGGTTGGGGGGCGCATATGGGCCCTCTGCAGGTACAAGGGCTATGGTCAGACTTCGAGAAAGGATATCACATCAATCTACTCGAACTCAGAGCGGTCCATCTTGCTCTCAAGTCTCTGGCTCCATCTCTACAGACTCGGTCCCTCCTGGTGCAAACAGACAATACAACCACAATGTATTACTTAAACAAGCAGGGGGGTACCAGGTCCAGGACTCTGTCCATAGAAGCCCAGACCATCTGGCATTGGTTGCTAGCACGAGACCTGTCCATAACAGCGGTTCATCTGCCAGGGATTCTCAACTCACAGGCGGACGACCTCAGCAGAGACTTCGTCGAGGCACACGACTGGGTTCTCAACGAGGACGTCGCGCACAGCATTTTCCAAGCTTGGGGAACACCAGACATTGATCTGTTCGCAGACGCGGCAAACACAAAATGCCCCGTCTTCGCGTACAGGTTCTCCCAGAGAGGGTCTCAAGGGAATGCCCTTTTGATAGACTGGTGTCACAACATGCTGTACGTCTTTCCACCGACACCGTTGATACCGGCAGTGATCAACCAGATGTACAAGACCGACTCCAGAATGATACTGATTTGCCCAGAGTGGCCACGCCAGTGGTGGTTCCCAGATCTCCTCCAGTTGTCAGAAGTGCCACACAGGAGATTGCCTTGTCGCCCGGATCTTCTGTCCAAACAGGAGGGGCGAGTGTTTCATCCCAATCTGCCCTCCCTGCGCTTGGCAGCATGGCTCCTGAAGTCATCCAGTACGGGCACTTGCAGCTGAATCCGGAGTGTATGAACATCCTTAAGGAGGCAAAGCGGCCTTCTACAAGACAATCCTATGGATTTAAGTGGAAACGCTTTTACCTTTGGTGTCAGAGTAAGGGTCTTGACCCTATTCATGGTCAAGAACAGGTGATCTTACCTTATCTGATTTACCTTGCTGAATCTGGTTTGCAGTTTAATTCCATCAAAGTCCATCTTGCTGCAATAACTGCTTATAGAAAATCGCCAACACAGATATCTTTCTTTCGGATGCCTGTGGTGAAGGATTTTTTTGGAAGGTTTAAGATAGGTGTATCCTCCAGTCAGGTCTCCTTCTCCAACTTGGGAGCTTAATGTGGTGTTGACCAAGTTAATGGGTCCTCCCTTTGAACCCATACATAAAGCGTCTTTAAAACACTTATCTTGGAAAGTAGCGTTCCTGGTGGCCATCACTTCTGCTCGTAGGGTGAGCGAAATTCAGGCTCTGTGTTGCAAGGAACCGTACACTATTTTTCATGGAAACAGAGTGGTGCTCAGAACTCATCCTGCTTTCCTGCCTAAGGTGGTGTCGGATTTTCATATTAATCAAACCATAACATTGCCTACTTTCTTCCCAAACCCTTCGAGCCCGGCTGAACGGGCTCTACATTCGTTAGATCTGAAAAGGGTCTAGAAATTTTACTTAAACAGAACAAAGTCTTTGAGGCACACGGACCGTCTGTTTGTGAACTATGGTCCTACAAATACTGGTTTGGCAGCGTCCAAGAGGTCCATTTCTAGATGGATAGTGTCATGTATCCTACTGGCTTATCAGCTAGCCCACAAGTCTTTATCAGGTAGACCTAGGGCGCATTCTACGAGGGGGAAAGCTTCCACCACAGCTCTCCTTAGGAATGTGGCTATGCAGAGATATGTAAAGCAGCTACTTGGCGTTCAGTGCATACGTTTACACGCCATTACTGTCTAGATTCTGATGCGCAGGTTGATGCACAAGTGGGACAAGTATCCCTCAGAAATTTGTTTGCTAATTCTAGCTGAACACTATGGTTTAAAAGTGTGGCTATGCACTTATCTGTTTGCCCGCTTATGGTGGGTATGAGCTTGCTACTCTATTCAGTGCTTATGACTATTAATGAGTATCCCCTGGAAGAGAAGGATTAGTTACTTACCTGTAATCCTAGTTCTCTTCCAGGGGTATACTCATTAAAGTCATAAGCACCCTCCCGCCTCCCCGGGCGAGCAGTAGCATTGAGGTTTTTCAATATGTATTATGAAGTTTTTAAGTGCAGATTCCTGCTAAAGTTTACTGTACCGTACAAAATAACTGACCTAACTGTCACCTGTGGGGCATGATGGGAGCAGAGTTCTCCTGGAGGCCTTAAAGGCAAAGTGCTGATTCTCTGGGGCCTTAAAGGCAAGGGTGCCAGTCTGATTTTCTGTACACAGACATTTTTTCATATGCAGCCTTTTAGGCTAATAACTGTTTATAACAGGTTCTTTGATGAAAATAAAAGGTTTTCATGGTTATGAAATGCATTTTAGGCTCATGCCTGTTTATTGCATTTATATATAGCATATTTTCATGCTACAGAACGTGTGTAAGTTTGGCTTTATTAGCCTATGTATATATGTTAGGCTGCATATTATGGTTATTATACATGTATATGTGTATAATTAGTTTAGTACTATGTACTTTTTGATATATTTACACATATATATGTATTTTGTTTGTGTTCCGGGTTCCCGCTCATGGGCGGAGATAATTCAGTGCTTATGACTATACAGTGCTTATGACTTTAATGAGTATACCCCTGGAAGAGAACTAGGATTACAGGTAAGTAACTAATCCATCTTCTCCACCTCTCCCCGTGCCCTCCGCTCCGTCTCCCTCTCAGGGCAGACCTCCTCTCGCAGTCGCAGGGGCAGGTTCTACACCCCCACCTCCTGAGCTTACACCTTCATGCCTGGAGATTGAACGAGGCAATCTGAATTCTTTCTGTCTCCCGCCTGACGTGGTGGATGTGATTCTTTCGGCCAGACGACACTCCACCAACTCTATTAATTCCTATAGGTGGTCCAAATTTG
This sequence comes from Lissotriton helveticus, assembly GCF_964261635.1. NCBI lineage: Eukaryota > Metazoa > Chordata > Amphibia > Caudata > Salamandridae > Lissotriton > Lissotriton helveticus. The sequence continues at coordinate 1,640,232,340 of NC_136067.1, forward strand.
TCTCCTGGTGTCGAGAGAAGTCCATTGACCCCTTAAGGGCTCGTTTATCCAACATCCTTCAGTTTGCTCTTTCTTTAGCCCGTCTGGATTTTGCCGTGCCTACTGTGAAGGGCTATTTATCGTCTTTGTCGGCGTTCCTTTGCTTTTCGGATGAGCCGTCCTTGTTTAAATCGGCTATTGTGTAATGATTCGTTAACCTCATGGCTGCTTGAGATATTCCTCTCCTGTGCTGGACAATAATAGGAATGGGTGTGGTCATGACGAGCTCGGCTCGTCAGGAGCACACGAGCACCGTGCATCATGACAAGCTGAGCTCATCATGAGCACGGAAGGGGTTTAGGGCCTTACCAACAAATATCCGCCCACTCCATTTATTGTGCCTCAATGGGACTTAAATCTTGTCTTAACCTACTTGATGGGTTCTCCTTTTGAGCCTTTACACAAGTGTCCCTTGAGACTATTGTCTTTAAAAACTGTATTTCTTGTTGCCTTTACCTCGGCAAGGAGGGTATGTGAGCTCTGAGCTCAAAACCCCCATTCATGACTATTCATGCTCATAGAATGGTTCTTAGGACCAGGGCTGATTTTCTGCCTAAGGTGGTAACTCCCCTCTATCTGGTACAGTCCATTACCCTTCCTTCCTTCCATCTATCCTCCCCTCACCCTTCCAAGGAGGAGGAGCTGCTTCACCGCCTGGACCCTAAGAGGGCGGTGAGTTTTTACCTCGATAGGACTAAAGACTATCGTGTGGATAACCAGCTCTTTGTGGGTTTTGCTGGCTGCAGGAAAGGGAGAGCGGTGCACAGGCGCACCCTTTCAAGATGGATTATCTTGTGCATCAAGATCTGTTACTCTTTGGCCGGTTAGGAACCTCCAGAGGGTATTAGAGCTCACTCTACTAGAGCAAAGTCTTCAACATCTGCTTTGTCTAGAGGTGTTCCTGTAGAGGACATTTGTAAAGTGGCAACTTGGGCCTCCCTCCACACCTTCGCGAAGCATTACTGCTTAGATTCCGAGGTGAGGAGGGATGGTCACTTTGTCCTACAGGACTTTTTGGTATAGAAAGGTGGACACCCTCCTCCGGGAGTGGGGACTGCTGTGGGACTCTATTCACTAGGTGAGGAATCCACTGGCAGATGTATTCTTCATAAGAAGAAGTTACTTACCTTCGGTAAGGCTTTTTCTGGTGGATACAGTATCTGCCTGTGGATTCCTCACTGACCCACCCGCCTCCCCATTGTCCATCCTTGTATACCTACAATGTTGATATTGTTTAATTGTACTTTCAATGGAAGTGTTTTTCTGAATTGTTTTTACACTGTGTGTATTGTTTCAAATCCTGTGTACTATGTATACTGTACATATTGGTGTTGGTCCGTCCGTGTGCCTCGAAGGCACGGGAAAAAAGGGCGGAACTGATGTCATCACGCCAACGAGGCTCTCTTATGGCTCTAGTGACGTCAGCAGAGTCGCGAGCGAAGCTGGGCTTCTGTGACGTCGGCGTGGAGAGCTACAAAAAATTTCCGAATGCTGCTGGCGCAGTGAATATTCACAAGGTGAGGAATCCACAGGCAGATACTGTATTCACCAGAAAAAGCGTTACCGAAGGTAAGTAACTTGTTCTTTAGTAGGTGTTCCCCAAGAACGATACCTAGGTGAAGTATTAACAGTTACGTTATAAACACTTTAAGAAATGTTATATTTGTTGTAAGTAAAATCTTTTTTTACTCTTAAAGGTCTTGGCACAATGTGTATTGTGTGATTAACAATCAAGAAATGGGCTTCTACAAAGATTCCAAAAACGCTGCCTCAGGTATTCCCTACCACAATGAGATCCCGGTCAGCCTGAAAGACGGTGTCTGTGAAATTGCAATTGACTACAAAAAGAGGAAACACGTATTTAAGCTCAAGTAAGATCCTTACTTCTTTGAAAAATCTATTAATTTAGCAGCACTAAAGTTATGTTACTATTGTAAAATTAATTTTTGCGTAATGCTTTTCAGATATATTTTAATTAATATATATGTATGTTCGAGGCATGTGGGCTGCTGAATTGATATCTGTGCATAGATCGCCGCCTAGTGTTTGGTCCGGATGATTGCACATTGTTGTCCTGGAAGAGTCTTCGAAGTATCACGAGATAGGTGGCTCCTCCCTTGGACTACAGTGCGCATGGGCATCCTCTCCATCCCCAGATTTTTTCCGCCATTGGGTTCGGATGTACCTTCCAGCACTCCAAGTTCGGAATCAAGAAAACTTTCATAAAAGGCCAAAAGGCCTTCGCTTGCGTCTGTATTGTTTGCGATCGGTGCCGAAAGACTTTCAACAACTTTGTTGCACTCCGGTCGTCGAATCGGGCCTTAAGGCCTTCTCGACGACACGTGGACCGGCGGTCGATGGAACGAAGTCCATTCAAATACTGCCCGCAGTGGAACTTCAAGTTCCCGCACACAGATAAGCATCCAGTGTGCAACAAATGTTTATCTCCAGACCATAACGAAGATAACTGTATAGCCTGTGCCCAGTTCCGATCCAAAAAGACAATACGGAATCGGCGGGCGGCGAGGCAAGAAATGCAGAGGTCGGCACCGGAGCCCGAGAATATCTTCGACGATGAGGAAGAAGTAGGCTTCGCCGAAGACTCGGATCAAGACGAACAATACTCCGACAACGACTCTGAATACTATATCGACGAAGAAGAACAAATCGTCGATATCGAAGACTATGATCAAGACATCGTAGCTGTCGAGGACGACTCCGATGACAACGAGGGGCGAACCGTGATTAAGTCGCAGCTTACTCCAGTGTGAATCATTTTGTTAAAGACTTTTTTATAGGACTTGTTAACAACTTTGGGCGAGGCAACATTTGAAAGTGAACTTTTCATCTGCATTATCCTGGATAGGAGCTTATACAGAAACTGGAAACTGATGACTATCTCAATCTTCCTTGGTTTCAAAATAACATTCTAGAACCACTTTTAGTTGTCAGCACAGGGTACTTGCACATCTAAAGGCACAGCAAATATCTGGCCAGAATGTTGGAATTGGGCTGGGCGGCCACACAATCTGCATGAGGCTTAGATATTGTTGGCAAGGTCTTCTATCAGCAGACAGAACCCCAGAGTTTTGAAGATTAGAAAGTAAATTGTTGAGGTGACGATTAGATTCAGCTGCTCAAATATTTAAGTTATCAAGCAAAAAATTATTTTTTCTTGATTAGTGATAGAGGAAGCAGCTTTGAATGTTCCTCTATTTCATATTCAGTTATTCTATACTGCAAAAAGTAGTAAATAAATACTGGCTTAAAAATCCATTTCAATTGGAACCTTCTGAATGGAGGTGGCAGCTGACCTAAAATCCCAAATTAACCATAACAGTACTTCGATTTCCACAGAGAGCCATCACTGCTCAAGTGGATTGACATGACTGTTGCACCTCTAGGTTAAACCCTCTTTTCCTAACTTATCCATAAAGTGTTATGACAGATGTCAACATTTGGTATTGGATAAGCATCTTGCTCTGACTGCAAAACTTTTCACTAACTCCTGCAATGCATCCCGGTTCCGTGGAGAGCAAGTAAAGCGCCACATTGGGTAAACAGGTGAGGTGCTGAATTTATAGACTGCGTAATGTTACAAGGGGATAATATGCAAATTATGGCAACCTAAAACTATTTACGGTGCAGCATTAAGTGTGATGCATGATAATTTCACTATTTTTCTATTCTTCTATGGTATGCATTCATGAGCACATTCTTGTGAAAAGGGTATTTTTGTTCTGACTATTAAGTGTTCTTTGTTTTTATTGCAGATTATTGGATGGCAACGAGTACCTTTTCCAAGCCAAAGACGAAGTAAGTATTCCACAAATGTATTTACTGTTCATTTCCTATGCTATATTACTAGCCTCTCTCATACAGTAAACCACTCTAGATCTACCTGTGATCTTGAGCACCGGTGCTTGGTAACTTGATTTATGCATCATATTGCCAGATGAGACAACAGCCAGCATGACTTCACAATTGAGGAGGTATGTGGCATTGTTACATGCTCCAGCTTGGTTTTACTAGATCGATCATTAACTCATCGTGGACCTACTCTGCGTCTGGTGTGTCTTCAGAAGTTTTTGTAGGGATACTGTTTTATTGTCTTGACATTTTTCATGATCTCATAGAGAAACAGGAGTTTAGATTAGAAATCTAATTGAAATTACACAGATCCCACCTGTGGATTATTTTTTTTTTTACTCCCTGCAACAATTGTCCTCATGTCCAAAGGGGTGGGACTCCACTTGTGTCATTATAACCCTGATCTTCCAAGTGATCTTTGGAGATATTCTAAGCACACTAGCTATGATTGGGCACAACACAGAACTTGTTTTCTTGTGTTAGACTGTAATCATGTTTTCAGTTGGGAGTGCATATAGCCTGAAGCAATCCTGCAGTAAGGGTTGATTCATATGTGTTCTGCCAAACAGAAGCAGGCAGTTAATAGAATATGTTTATTTTTAGTCTCAACAGACTAAATTTCTGGATTGTGTTTAGTTGCAAAACATATGTTCATAGCGTATGTTGCTGTGGATACACGTGCTCTGCATGCAATCCTCCTGCCATCTAGTATTGGCTTGTATGTTGGCAGGTTGTCTTTGTAAAGAAGTGTTGTGGTTCATGAGGTATAGTGTGACTCCTCGTTTAGTTGGCATTGTGCATGGGAACCAATTGCTTTTTTCCACCATCAGGTTAGGACATGTACCACAGGGCTCTAAGTTCGATATCGAGGAGATAGGAAAGGCCGGCCCCTGGGGCATTCTGCCCCACCAGCCGTCGCTCAACCCAGAGTCAGCCTTTTCCTCCTACTCCGATCCAGAAAAGGTCCGAGTGACCTCCCTCGCCTCCATGCCTTCTGGTCCCCGGATGAAGACCTCTGCACCGACGGTCAGTATGGCCAGCAGTGAGAAACATACCAATCCTTCCAATAGGCCCACATTTGAGGCGGAGTACCGCCTATGAAGGGGTCAGGCATCGAGCAATCTAATTAAGGCACAACCTTCCAGCCCTCCACCACCTTCGGGCTTGGGTCGGCTCTGGACAAAGGCTTTATAGCTGTCATTGAGCTTGAGGGTCCTATACAAGTTTACAGCCCCTTTGAAGCTGAATACAATGTTGACACCAGCACTGAAACGACCCTTCAATCTGCCATTGGTGCTGAAAATGCCATTGGTGTCAACACTGCCTTCGGGTCTTAGGACCCAATCAACGAAGCCTCCTTTGATGGCAGGCTTCGATAACTGAGCATCCCATCCTTCAGCGGCTAAAGGAGTTTAACATGAGGCAAAAGAGACTCTTTATACATCTCCAAAGAGGGAAACATCTCTTCAAAGCTCCCTCCAAAATAGCCTATGGAGACTTTGCATTAACCTTCCATGAAGAGCTGGCTTTTGAGCACTTCGCAACTCTCAATCACAAAAGGTGCAAGAACAGAGGAACCAGCCCCCTCCATCCCTTCTTCCTCCTCTTCTTTACCCACCACTATCTTATAATTCACCACCTCCACATTTACCAGTGGGTTCCCCAAACCTCTTATGGCGAAAGCAGCCCTTTCCATCCCACTGGCCTTTATGATGCACCATTTAATCTAATGCTCATCAGTGAACCGTGGGTCAACTATGATGGTGGTCCCCTGGGGGATCCAGATCTGGATCGCTTTCTTGTAAGGGCATCACCCTAGATACCACCACTGATTACCATGAGGTGATTCAAAGGGCTGCCACTTTTCACATGTTGAATATGCATGTCCTCCAGGAGGAAGATGACTTCCTAGTGGAGACGCTATCTAAATCCGAGAGTACAGTTCAGTTCCTCCCCATGCTGAAGGACATGATAAAATCTGCCACGGACACTTTCAAGAAACCCACCAAGACGAGGGTTGCAATGCCACAGGTTGAGGAAGACTGCAAGCTCCCCCCCACAATTGCCCACCCTTTATCAGAGGTCATGTCCCTCCTGAGTCCCTGGTAGTCCATATTGCATGCAAATGGTCAATAGATAGAAGGTTATATGCTCGCGCTCTATTGTCAATAGTACAGGATAGAACTTATCAGGGCTGCTACTAGGGATAATAATGACGTCTATCTACCGTCATAAATAATGTAGTAAAACCACATCAACAAAATTGCATACGATTTATCCCGAGCAAAATCAAACAGTGTACAAAGCAACTATTAAATAAAGCATCTCATTTCAAGTACGCCGTACTCGTGCTGCCACCGTTATTAAGAACAAGACATTTATACTGATTTTACAACTGGACTTTGCCCTGACGTGGGTTACGTCTTTTCCATAAATTGAGGTGCTACTTCTTCGCTGAATCGACCTATAAACTCCGAATTCACTAGCACTGCGCCACTTGGAACGAAGAATCAGTGGTACAGACAGTCTCGTAAATATACATGCTGCCCTGATGAAGTCTAAATGCATAGACTGCTATAATTAGACGAAACACGTGTTGGCTAGCAATCAAAAGAGAATGAACATTAAAGAAGAAGATTGACACCAGATTTGGAATGAGATGCTTTATTTAATAGTTGCTTTGTACACTGTTTGATTTTGCTCGGGATAAATCGTATGCAATTTTGCATGCAAATGGTCTTCTGCTCAGGCTACAGGCGACGCTCCCTCAGCCGACAAGGAGAACAAGAAGCTAGATGCTGCTGAGAAGAGGGTAGTTAAATATCCACCATTCACTGGAGGTTAGCAAACTCAGATGACCTCCTCTCTCATTATGATAGGGGCCGGTGGAATGAGGTACATGAACTGGTTAAGCATCTTCCAGAGGAGTTCAAAAAGAGGCAGAAGGAAAAACCATCTCCACTGCCATTATTTGCTGTGCCATGGACGCCACTAACATGGCATTTTGAGGGGTCAACACCAGCGTCCATATCAGACACCACATATGGCTCCGTATATACGGTTTTGAACCCAAAGTCCAACAACATCTGCTCAACCTGCCTTTCGATTGCAAACATCTCTTTGGCCCACTAGTTGTTAGAAATAATCAAGAAAGATACAAATATTGTCAATGCCATTGACACCCTCCAGTCTTCATCCTCTAGAGGCTCCTTTTGGAGGCACCACATTGGGGGACTTCTAAAGCCACCTCCCCGGACCCTTCCACCTCCTACTAGAGTCAACTACAATCGTACCACCAGCTTTCACCAAGGGGGTACACCAAGGGTGCCTACAGGGGCAACAACGTCCGGGTCAACGGGGCCTCCAGCTCAAAACAGTGACTCTCCTCTCTGCCCCGATCACAGAACACCTGTTGGGGGAGGACTTCCTTTGCTGGCAGGAAATCACATCAGGCAAGTGAGTATGAGCAGTGGTTTGCTACATCTACTGCTAACAACGTATCACACCCCCTCCCAGCATCCCGCCCCTCAATGAACATCTCAAACTCCTGGACGAAATGATCGAAACTCTCCTTCAAAAAGGGGCCATAGAACCTGTGCCTCCCCACCAGCAGGGCAAGGAGGTTTTCTCTCTCTCAGATTCCTCATCCCCAACAAGGATGCTTCCCTCAGGCCCATCCTGGGCCTCAGGCCCCTCAGCTGGTATATCCCATTTCCATATGGTAATGCCACAGTATGTCACCCCTCTCCTTCATCAAGTAGTCCACATGGCGGTGTTAGGCCTCAAGGATGGCTACTTTCACATCCCCATTTATCCTGCTCTACTGTACCTACTCTTCATAGTACGCAAAGCCAGCACCATCGGTTTGAAGTGCTTCCATTTGGCATCACCTCTGCCCCAAGGGTCTTCACCAAGTGTCAAGCAGTGGTGGTTCTCCACTTAAAGAGGTGAGTCTTCAGTGTCTTATTTTATCATTAAGATGTGTGCCACTAAAACAAGTAGGTTTCTATGTGATGCAAGCCTCAATAAGACTTTGTTGGCTTACTGTGCCAGCTCTGAGATTAAGGATTCGGATGACAGAGATAATTTAGACAGGTAGATGTTTTTTCCCTTCTTGATTTTGAGAAGGCTAGCAAGAATTTTCATTTAAATTTAGTCTTAAATGCCTGAAACGTTCAGTTTACTCATTGACAAGTTCACACTTTTTATTCCATTTATATTTGGCAGGTGATTTGTGCAATTTAACACACAAAGTAACAGTAATTGTGTTGGTATGGATAGCAGTAATGTTGAACATTTACTGTTCCACGTCCCTCTTGGTGATTCTGAACAGGAGCAAGCAGCTTCAACTCCCTGGCCAGCAAACCTTGTCTGAGGTTTCTGGGACCTTATATGGTGTGCTAGTGGTTGGCCCATGTGTACACTAATTGGTGGTTGTATCTGGTTTTCTATTGGGTTAGGGTTAATGTCCTCATTGGTTGGGTATTTGCGGGTTCTGATTGGTTTGTCGGTCTGTGATTCAATCATTGCAGGGTTGGGACTAGGGCTACGGTTAGGATTTCTATTGGAAGTAGGGACTAGGGCTTCCTATGTTATTGGTTGTTGGGAGTAGGGTGGGACTAGGGCTAGGGTTAGACCTTTAAGTGAAAGTAGCTATTTAGGGCTTCTGGTGTGATTGGTTGTTGGACCAGTTGTGGGACTAAGAGTAGGGTTAGGCTTTCTATTGGAAGTAGGGACTAGGGCTACCTGTACCATTGGCTGCTTGGACTTGGGACTAGTGGTAGGGCTAAGGCCTTTATTGGACGTAGAGATCAGGGTTTTTGAACTGATTGGGTGCTTGGACTAGGGTTAAGATTGGCTGCAAGGTCCACTGCGTGGAAACCCGATGCTACCCTGCTTAAGTGCCAGAGGAGACTCCCTAATGCTCCGCGGGAAGAGACTACAGACATTCGCTGATTTATATCCTGACGGCACTTTTGTGGAGCTGGGCGCGAGAGATGACGGCCAGCCTGAATCTTTTGCGGACGCGCTGCTATATCACTCCCTTAGGGAATCTTGCAAAAAGATTGAGGCCCAATTCCCGGAGGAGCCGCGAGCCCTGGATGCTCTTCAGAACCTGCTTTCCAGACCCTCCCCTAAAAAACTAGTGTCGAGACTATACAACAGTATGCAAGAGCAGGCCCCAATAACTGTAGCCACTGCCAAGCTGGTTTGGGCTGTAGACCTGGAAGTCCCTTTGTCGGATGAGATATGGGAGTACTGCTGTACACAGCTGACGGCACTGTCTCCAAGCTATCGCCTGCAGCTAATCCATTTCAAATTTTTACACCGGTATTATCGCACACCTATGCTGCTCCACCGCATGGGCATCCGCGAGGATGCCTCCTGCTGGAAATGTGGAAGGGAGGATGCGTCCTTCATACATGTGGCATGGAGCTGCCCTACACTGTGTGGGTACTGGACGGACGTCTTCACAGCTATCAACCAAATCTTGCATAGGAATGATACGCCATCACCACTTCTAGGCTTGCTGGGTTATGTCAAAGAAACGGAACCCTGCGACAGAAAACTACATGCATTACTCCTCCTCTATGCAAAACGGCAAATCTCAATACACTGGGGCAGGAAGGCTCTTCCACTATTCACAGGGTGGATTAGTGATGTAACTTACGGGCATGCGCAACTGACTCACTATTGGGAGACGATGCCCACCGCCTCTAGACCAAAGGACATTTGGGAACCATTCCTACAATGGACCAGAGAGTGTGCAGGATCGGACACCCCTGGGGGGTCGCCTGAGGTGGGTGTTTCAGATGATATGGGTTGAATAATTTGGAATCGGAATTATGTTGATGTAACTCTGATGTTCTGCCATGACACTGGCTTGCCATGGCGGTGGTGTGCCCTAAACCTGCTGCCCCCTTGCCTTTGCGCGTTCGGCGCGTCCTGTCCCATATGTCCTCGAGGCCCGTTGGATTGCCCTGTTTCGACATCCTCCTCCCCCCCCCCTGCTCTCTCCCCCCCCCCTCCCTCTTTACGGAGGAAGCTTGATGGCTGCCGCGCTTCCACCCCCGCTGCTGCTCGCCTTCATTGATAGTTGTCCAACGCAGGAACGCACAGCCCCATGAATGCGTGGGATATTGTGTAGTTGATTTACACACTTGCACCGATGTTAAGTTGTTTCTGGTTCTTTCTTGTGTTGGGGAAGGTTGGGTGAAAAATGTGCTGTTAGACGCACCCTTTACATCTGCTGTTCCAACAGGTTGAGGTCTGCTGCTTGCCCGAGACGGCCTTGTTACCTCCTACTACACTTATGTGTCTACAGCATTGATAAAAGTAGGACCACTTAACGTGCTAAGGTTGCATTGCTCACGTACGAATTATTCCTGTGTTGCGTATGTCTCAGGGAGTTCAAAGGTCCGCTGGGTTATGTTTACCCCTAATGCTTTATGATATTTTATGGTGTGTATAATTCATAGCGGCCTGCCTCCGGGTTGTTGGCGTGACGCAGTGATATCTTATGTCTATTTTTGCATAATAAATGTCTTACACCAAAAAAAAAAAAGATTGGCTGCAAGGTCCTGGTCTCCTATTAGTTCTAGATGTTAGGGCTAGTGTTGTGATTGGATAGTGTTAGGGCTAGGGTTCCCATTGGCTGAAGGGTCACCTGATTACTAGGGCTACAAAAAAGGCCAGGCTTAGGGCGTCTCAGCCCGGGCGTCGAGGCGAAGGTCGGAGAGGACAAGGGTAGTTGCCTGTTTGAGTCTGTCAAGGACGTAGAGGACCAGGGTAGTTGCCTGTTTGAGCCTGTTCGAGACTGGTCGGTACTAGGGCCAGAAATGCTGCCCTTTTTCTCATTTAACAATACCCAGCCCACACCATCCACAACCACAAACAGAGCAACACACTCACACCAAATATACACCACGCACAACACTATGCACAGATTAATGTACCAGCATGCACCACCAACCCAACCAAACCACATCTACACACCCTACTATCCCAACTACCACTCATATCCACCATAACCCACAAACAGTACACAACTCTATCCTATACCACTAACCAATACACTCATTACTAACACAACGCCAATCAACACCATACATAACTACATCCCTCTCAGACACACTCTCCCTGCTGTAATTACACCTAACAGTCCACCTTTTATCATTAACAAATATATATTGATCCTTCCATCAGTTGTCCAACAAACACCCTCCTCTCCCTTCTACCATAATACACCGATCCCCTAAAACAAACATTTCTAAACTCTCCCCTCTGACTCCTTCCCTCCAAAACTCCTTTTTACTCATCCAAAAGCCTCTTCCTACTGCTAAGACATAAAAAAATCCTTCACTCTTTTATCCCCGCACTATCCTTTTTCAATCAAAATTAACAGACTAACATGTTCACTTCTCAAATTCCATATTCCATATTCAACTATACTAATATACTGCCCAAATAACTGAATAACATATCTACTGCTCAAATTACTTCATATTTATACTATACTCATTTTCAACACTAATCCTTTATGGGTTCCGGAGTGGCGTGCTACTCGCCAGAAAAGCGCTTCAACACCCATCAGGGGTAACAAGTGCTATATGAATGCAAATCTTTCTTCCCCTTTTATCCATCCACTATCCTTCTCACTCCAAGTAACAGACTAATATCCACCACTGAAATTACCTCATATTTCACCATATTAATTCACCACTAATCCTTTATAGGCTCCATGAATAGCATGCGTCAACAAGCGAGCGATAAATAAATAAAAACCATTGTCCTACTCTATCCTTCTGCTATCATTCCAAATCCAAATAACTGACTAACCTATCCACCACTTAAAATGTACTTGCATGTTTCACTATACTAATTCAACACTAATCCTCTATGGGTCCCGTAGTAGCGTGCTACCCGCCGAAAAAGCGCTTCGACGCCTCGTCAGGGGTAGTAAGCGCTATATAAATGCAATTACAATACAATTACAATACAATACCTTGACGATTGGCTGATCAAGAGTGCAGGCAAGCACCAGTACCTAGTACATACGCAGGATACCATCTTACCTCAGATTCCCTGCAAATTTCACCAAGTATCACCTAAACCTTTCCAAATCCATGCCTTTTTAGGGGTGATACTCCATTCCATCACAGACCAAGCCTACCCCAGCCCGCACAGGGTCATGATACTCCAGCAACTCTTTTTTATTCAAATCGTCATCTCACATTTAGAAACTTTATGTGCCTTCTAGGCATGATGGCGTAATGCATCGCCTTAGTACCCCAAATTCAGCTGCATGTGATCCTGTTGCAGCAGTGCCTTTCAGCCCAATTGTCACATGGAGGATGTAGTGTTGGTAAAGGCCAGTACACATCGCTCTCTGCAGTGGTGGAACAACACCTATTGCAGGGCATGCCTTTCCTGAAACCTATTTCGCAAGTTTCCATTACCATGGACGCCTCTCAAGCTGCAGTGAGTGTGGATCCCTCATCACCAGGGGCACTACATCAAGTATTTTGAGTTCCTCGCCATACATATCACCCTCAAACTTTCCTTCCACTCATTCACGGCAAAGTAATCCTCATCAGAATGGACTACATCAGTGGTTCCCAAACTTTTGACTCCTGAGGACCCCCATTGAGTCACCACTGGAAGCCGGGGACCCCCAAGCAATTTGTATGAGTTAAATTTCAAATATTAAAACAGAAATTCGAAAAAAATACACACGTGTGCACACAAAACAAATACTCAAAGTACTTAGGGGCAGATTTAGAATAAGTGACGCATCCATGCATATCAGCAGGGATGCGCCACTTATTGTGCGCCATGACTCCGCCACCATTGATGCGCCGCATTTACAATGCTGCGCCTCATAGAGGGAAAAAGCACAGATGCATGACGCATCTGTGCCGTAAAGGTGGCGCATTGCTGGAGTTGCGTCGCAAGTGCGACACAGCTCCAGCAATGCTCTGGGGGGCCGAATCTGGTTAATGCTGCGTCAATCCTTACGCCTGCTTCAAGCAGGCACAGGGTTTTGACGCAGCCTGGGGCCCCAAAGTGACTGAGTGAAATCTTGTAGATTTCACTCAGCCACTTTTAGGAGGCGTTACTGCGCCGGAACGCCTCCTTTTGGCGCAGGGCTTTACAACGTGGCGCATCTCCCAGATGCGTCACGTTGTAAATACCCTGCACCATGGCGCATCTTTTGCGCCACCGCTGCATCACGAAAGGGACGCAACGGCAGCGTAAAAGAGGCGCAAGGGGCTTGTAAATCTGCTCCTAAGGATTTTGGGGCCAGATGTATGACCATTTAATTTAGCGCCTCGCAATTGGCGACACATTGCGAGTGACAAATTGCGAGACGCTAAACGAAATGTACAAGTGTGTTTAACACTGTTTCGGGTTCCCAATGGGGTCGCAAATTGCGAGGTTCATTAACATTAATGAGCCTCTCGCAATGTGCGAGCCTATTGGGAATGCCAGCCCTCCTAGGTATGGTGTCTGCTGGGCTCTGCAGGCCACCATGTCTGGGACTGCTTTTAAATAAAGCAGTTTAAAAAAAAATGCAGCCCATTTACCATGCATTCTAAGGGCAGACAGAGGTCCCTGGGACCAAAGCCTGCCGTTAAAAAATAATTTTGCATGCATTTGCGAATGCATTACCAGCTACTTAAAGTAAATGGTAATTGCGAGTGTTTTGCGACCGCAAAACATTTGTACATGGTTTTAAGACTCGCTATTTGGAAGGGAATGCCCCTTCCAAATTGCAAGTTGCAAAACCTATTTAGCGAGTCGCAAACAAATTGCGACTCGCGAAATAGGCAATGTACATGGCCCAATACGTTTTTGCATGTGAAAGCGGGTTCACGAACCCGTTCGCGCATATAAAAATGGATCGTAAATCTGGCCCTTAGTAGTTTATATTGAAGTAATAGCCCTTCTGTCACATGTATTTCATTTGTTTTATAGCATCTCTCATACCATTGTAGGATGTCAGAGGACTTTACATCACACACATATAGAGACATTGAATTGTACATGTAAATCAGTGTGTATATAAAATGTTTAAAGAGTGCTTGGTCTGGAAAAGCACAAACTCAGGATTCAGAACATAACACAGTGGCTAGCAGTGACTTTAACATTAAAAATGTATTTCCACCCAAATAAATCTTTTTAGCAGCATCAGGATAATGAATAACTGGTTAAAAACAAAAGTTACTAACTGGTACCATGCAGTTTGCAAGCTGCTCTTTGATGACAGTTTATAGGTCCCTCTGCTACATTACGATTGTCACTTATGAAGTGCACAGTAACAAAAAAATCTCTGTGACAAAAGCAGTAACCACGAACCTATGCACATAAAATGCTGCTTTTTAAAATGCATGTTACACGTTCTTTGCAGTAGGCACATTAACCCTCTCTGCTACATTAGTTAAGACAAAGCTGCCACTAAACAAAACTCTCCTCGCTCTCCAGCAGGTACATTAATCACTGGCTTTATCTTGACACTTTTATTGTTGCGGGAAAGCTGCTAATTACACAAGAAACTTTTCTGTGCTTTTAAAACTGTTGCCTTCGGACCCCCTGGGAATGTGTCACGGACCCCTGGGGGTCCGCGGACCGCAGTTTGGGAAACACTGGACTACATGACTGCCATGTACTACCTACAGTCACAGGACGGCACCCCTCTCCCTGATGGGACAGAACACCTCGTGTTGGGCACCTCCACATCCTACTGATGGTGGAGTACTTTCTGGGGGTAGGCAAGTACCTCACAGAACTGCACAGAAAGTATAAACAAGTCCACGAGTGGGAACTCTACTCATAAGTCCTCAGCCAGTTCCTTCTGAGGGAAATCAAAAATCCCATCTCAGGGGTTTGCACTAACACCTGATCCTTTAAAGCAGCATGAAAAAATTGGCACAGAATCTGTAATCAAGAGAAACATATTTATTAAATTACAACAAGTGAGGCCATGTCACACAGAAGCCGCAGCACTCTGTATGAGATGGTCTGAGGACTGAAGGCCACAGTATCTCTTATATACCCTCACAGGGGCTAAAAAAGGGCAGTACAAGTGCACATAAGAAGAGTTACACACATAGATGGTCATACAGAAAATGCACAGTCGACAAGTAGGAGGAGCTAACAGTTTTGCCAATGCTAGCAAGCACATCCTGACAGTTACAGAATATTAGCAGCTGCAAGCACAACTGAGCATGTGCAAAGTAGAAGGAAGAGGCTAAATATACCGAGCAGAGAACAGCAAGATAGGACTGAGTACATGGTGAGCACATGGCCATCTAAAATGGCTGCCAAATACAAAATGGATTCCATAGAAAGACAAGATAGTCTCTAAATACAGGATGTCTTCTGCTAATGCTTAATCTAATCGCTGCTAAATTACGACAGACGACCCTTTCAGCATTAGGTGAAGACATTCCCATGATCCAGTAAGAACATAGAAAATATTTGTACATTCATTTTCACAATTTATCAATATCCTAATTCATTGCTAGGGGAGCATTTTCCAGTCTAAACATTTCACTAAGGGTATCAGCAGGAATCCAAGAAAAACGGGCATTGGATCATAATAAACATACAGACAGTAGGAGAAAGCAATGGCCACTATTATAAACAGAATTATCATTTTTCTTGGCCTAAGCTAAAGCAAATCCTAAAATCATCTAGTAGACATTTTCAGGGCTCCTATGCATTTCAGTGACTATTCATTTTAAATTTCAGAATAGCTAACAGCTCATATCTAATAAAAACATTTTCCAATTGACTGTTACATTTTCCTTTTATGGCGGCTAGAACATCAAGCATATCTGGGACCAGGAGGACCACACAGGGCCATAGGAATTAGGACCAAGAGCTGCAAAGGACTGCTCTTTAAAAATGGGACAACTAAAGGGATACATTATTAACAAAAAGAGGAAGTCCTTGGGGAAATTGAATCTGCTGTACAACCAACCAGAGGGGGAGTCTTCTCCCTGTGTCCGTTTGAGCCTCACAGGCAGGCTCTTGTTGTTTCCACGGTGGAGCTGCACAACTCGCAACTCAAGAATCACAGTCCAGTTTCAAGGAAAAAAGTCTCTTCTTTCAGGATAGGGCAGTCACCCAACAGGCAAATGCTCTTTGCGATCCTGTCCAGTGTCTCAAACAGTGCACCACTTCTCTTCACTTCAATCTAACAGGCACCAGAGACACAGCACTTGAACCCTAATCTCAAGTCCTTCCCTGTCTCCTATATTGCTCTGCTGGCGCACTGCTCATTCGTTGGGGCTACACATTTCCATCCAGTGTACCCAGGTATCTCTTAACCAACAAACAAAGGTGCAAACTTGTATTCACTTTAGGACCAGAAATCAGAGGCCTTATTCTAGGATCTCTGAAGCAACCCTTATTTCAGAAGGGGTCACCTCAAGCAAAAGCCTCCTTGCCATTCTGGTCGGTCTGTGACTCTCAGCTGGGCATGATCCACGATTTCTCCTTTCTGATTTGTGACCCCGTCTTTCGCTCAAAACAGTGGCAGGGGTACACACTTAATCACAGGGCTTCCGCCTTCACTGAGGTCCTAGTTGCCAGCAATGCTTGTGCTGGTTACCTTCACTTTGGCTTCAAGCTGCACTGGTGATGACACTGACTCCCCAGGCTGAATCTGATGTCCGGGCCCCTCTGGTAGTGGTTTATACAGCAGCAAATATCTATTGGTGGACAGAACAAATTGTCTTTAGACAAGGCACAGAAACAGTCTATCAACAGAGTGTTAGAAAATACTTCCTAGTCTTGGGATGCCCCATATATTAGCAAGGCACCCAAGAACCACTTCCATCTATCTATGTGAGAGTAAAGAAAAACACAGGCTGGACCTATTGGCAAGTATACAAAAAACAATTCATTGCAGGGGATTTGCAAGCAGGTGGCCTGCAATCTTCAAAGGAGTGGCCATACACCATGGGACTATAGTGATCTAAAACAAAATACTGTCATTGTCATAGAGTACAAAGACAAAAGGTAGTAGGTAAAACAGCACCTCTAGCCTCTTCAATTGTGTTTCCATGTGAGAGCATACCCTCTACCATCTAAAGGTAGACAGCTACATAGAAAATTCTGTTTGAGTGGATGTTTTTACACATAGTGACATTGTCTAAGGGGGTAAAGACACTGTCCTCAATTATTAAGTGTAGGTGTTCCTAAATTCCTTATCTAGAACACCTCAAAAAGAGAAATCACATAATACAGATTATCAGGGACATGTAGACTAATTGTGCGTCAGGTGGACTATACAATACAAAAGCTAATAGCAATGTAGAAACAACAGACAAGAACTAGAGGTCTGGTATTTCCATCATTAGGACACATCTGATCCCACCAAAAATTAAAGCAGCAGGGGAAAAGAACTAAAAACCAAATTAGAATAGGCATTTGAATTTGTCATACTAAATACTCGTGAAAGTATCTCCTATTGAGGTGGACAACTGATCTTACTATAATCTATCACTACCCTAACAGTCAGACTAGAAAACATCAGAGTAGGCCTGAAGAAATTTTGAAAACCAGTTTGGTCATACAAAAGGGAATTACACATATTATAGAGGAACCTGATACATCACTGTAGTCTGGAAATGTAAACCTCTAAATGGTGAAAGAAAAACGAAAAAGAAAATAGGACTAGAACACAGCTAAAATCCCCAAAAACTAGGCACAATGTGACATCAATCAGGGGAGAAGCAGCAAAAGAAAAATCTATAGGAAGGACAAAAAGTACTTGGGTGATAGTCAAGTTTGTGACATAATGCCAAGAGCATGGGTGATACAAAAAAGTCAAAAATAGTACACATATTATAACTCTACCGCTGGCCACTACACCATCTACGGTAATCTCAGCTAGTGATCCCATTCCTTCCTTTCTCGGGGAAAATGAAACCTGGTTTCCTTTTAAGACAGAACATCATTTAACTAATACTATATAGAAATTAGGTCACCTTGGATAAGAGTCACAGATCTATAATTGCTTCCTTAGGTCCAATCAAGGAAATATAAATGTGAGGCTGCCTTTTCCTTAAGGGAAAAGAGCAGTAACGTGAGTAAAGGTGACACACTTTGCTGTATATATTATAACCACATAGGCATGCACTTGGTGAAATGCTGTCTGTTCTTGCTCACAATATAACAATATCATATATCATAATTTAGTATCAGCAAGTTTTACCACTTAACAAGTTTTAACCACTGTTGCTCAAAGGATATACATCGTCATGTCATCCCTTCACAACACAGCAAAACTTACAAAAGCACCAACATGGATCACAAACATACATAATATAGGACATGTCATGCCAAGCCATCAGATATACTTTGCTGTATACCTAAGCACAGAAAAAACACAATAGCATGCAACACCATTTCATGCACTTTCTGCACAATAAACACTCCAATAACATTAAAAAAAAACATTCGGGCCCATTTTAATTTTGTCAGACTTATACCTAAATAACACCTTCTTTTAATCCATCCTCACCCCTTTGACAGCAGATCAAGCAGTCAGGGAAGATCAGCTGTCAAATATAACTTACTGTGTCGCGTCAGACACACAGGAAAAGCAGGGAA
Source organism: Lissotriton helveticus (assembly GCF_964261635.1). Lineage (NCBI taxonomy): Eukaryota > Metazoa > Chordata > Amphibia > Caudata > Salamandridae > Lissotriton > Lissotriton helveticus. The sequence goes on from NC_136067.1 coordinate 1,640,250,874, forward strand.
AATTCATGGAAGAAATGCAAAAAACATGAAAATGCACAAATAATTCATTTCAAAGAAGTCATAAAAACACATCTTTGTTTCATCATACAGCCAATACTTCACATAACACGCAAAATCTCAAGTGGAACCACCCAGCTTTTGTAAATGTACAAAATATCTTAAGCAAAAACTCTTTCACAGCCTCTGCGTGTCCCTTACACCAACCCCCCAGTTTAGGCCCTGCTGTTTATAAAAAGCCGTGTCAGGAATGCACTCTTCAAATGTCGACGGGAATGGCTCCTTTGCGTGACGCTTTTCCAAGCAATCATTTCACCATTTGTTGTCACATACTCCTAAGCCCCCACCACACTGACGTAAAGGTCAAAATCTGGCTGGAGCACCAAGCTTTCTTGTAACCCCCCTGTGAAACTGACAAAGACAATAAGTCTCTGCAAGTCTGTGCAATAATCAACCCTATTTAAAAAAAAGACATTTTAAATATATTACTTCTTTTAGAGAACTACAATTTATTTATTCTCAGAGCCTGTGAATAATTTATGGAACATAACAACACACCATACCAGCTTCATAATAAATGTGTGTCACTATCCCATGCAATATTGTATCAACCTTAAATAAATAAATGGCTCAGTAGGCCCCGCTGAAGTCAAAAACTTTCAACCCTGATATTAAACATAAGCCTCTGCGCTGGGCACATTAACTCACTAAGCTATGAAAAAGCAAACGTGCACATTTGTATTATACTTGAATGTATGCATTCACTGAAGCCTAAGGCATTATAAAACTAGTTTAAATGGCAAGAAAGCCTTTTAAAATGGTCTATTTAACTCAATATCGTTTTTGCAATTTGAGGTACTTAAAAATAAATAACCTATACCTGTGTTACATATTAATCATCCTCAGATTGTTCTTTACAGATTGCAGAAATCAGACTTAGACATATCTCATATAGATCTTTAAAAAAAATGACTTCTTACGCCTGCGCCAAGTGAAGGTCCCATACATAAATGTCCTCATTATGCAGTACTGCACAACTTAAATTAAATTATAATGCTAGGAGGTCACAGTATGAGTATTAAGCTTTATGAATATCAAAAAACGATTTTAAAAAGCACTTATTTTTTTTCAAAATATTTTTTTAATGTCATAATTAAAAAATTACTCTCCATATTTCGTTTTTGTAATAATCCTATATTTAAAACCAAGCTGCATCCCTATTCTAAATCTGCCCCTTGCTTATGTTTTTAGAGCACCTATTCACAAGCCTAAGTATATAAGCTCAATTTTAAATATACGACAACTTCGCGCCACTTTTGTTTGAAAAGGACAATGATTTTAGCAACAGAGCCAGACATGTGCTGACGAGAAAAATGCTAAAAGAGAAGGAAAACCGAAATTGAAATGTCTGTCTGTGATACAAATAATTAACCTTATTTTTGTAAACCTTGCTTCCAAAATAACACTCTGAGATGCAAAGTTGCACGTTTAACTAAGGAAGAAGTCCTGGCTAAATAAACGAGGCCTGCGAAAATAACAGCTGTGCCCTTGACGGCAGGCCCTACCCAGTGTTAAATTTCCTGGAGGCAGCCTTACTAAAAACAGACATTCCAAGCTTTGAAATGCGTGTTTAAGAATACACATTTTAAGTTCAGAAAAACTCACTCCAGCTAAACTGTTTTGCCTGTTAACATCTAATGCGATGTATAGGAGTAAACATGTTATGAGAGTGTCGTCTACAAAAACACACCATTTCATTTTTCTGCTGTAGGCCTTTAATATTCCTAGTGAATAAGAATTTTAAGTTTATCCCTTAAACATTTAACAATTGTACATGTGCGCTAGTCCTTACCCTATAACTTTGAGGAGAAACATATAGTTATGTTTAGCACATCACATAGGTCATTCCTGAATTTCTATCGAATTTTTCCCTAATATTAAGTAATCTAACATTATGTTTAACAGACTGAAAACATCAAAAATACCCACAAAAATGCATTTGAGCTCAGTACAGACATAAACAGAAAAGGGTAAAACACAAAAGACACACAATACAGCGCGCTTTAGCCATGTTTCGTAAATAGCGACGACGCAATGTACAAGCAAAAGTTACATGAATGGAAAAAAACCACAAACCAGCTAGACATTTAAACACACCTTTTAAACCATGGGTCAACACTAAAGCCAGAAACAAAAGACAGCCCGCAGACTGCATCCAAACCACCTATGTATATTCCAGTTGTAAGTCATATTTACAAGGAGAAACCCTATTCTCAACAGTATTCTAAAAACTGAAGTAGAAATACTCTCAATTCACTAATTCAGGCTGGCAGAACACCAAAAACCGCTCTGCATATCTTCATACATAAAATTGCACAGAACAAAGGATCCTCATGTGTATTATGGGCATATTTAAATTCTCTGGGGAAAAATTTCACCAAGGAAGAAATATGTTTTCATACCTAAAACCTATTTTAAGTTTTCCCTCTAGGGGAAGCCGGCTAATTCAATTCATATCTCACTATGGTACCTCTCATAAAACTACACATTTTACATGTGAGTTTGGAACAGGCATGCAAACAAACAGAATGCAAAATATGCATTATCATAATCTAAAATGGCACTTAATCATTGCGCCGCTCATAACCATAAATGGAGAAACATCTCCACATTACCTGCCTACATGTGTTGCAACGCATATATCACATAATCCATATCATAAATATGATCGATCATCCATACATATCCATATCCATATCCATAAGCCACAGCAAGCGTATCCTAAAACTGCCTTGCGAGTCACTGGCTACCATAAGCTCACAGTAATTACCATACAATGGTTCTTACCAAGCACGAGCGTCCAGGTTCTATCTGCCAAGTTTTGAATGACCTAACAGTCTTTTCTTTTAAAATATTCACGCCAGAAATGTTCTCAGTCAGGGGTGCCATCATGTGGAGGATTAAAAATCAGTAAGATCAGAAGTAGACTGGGCTACAGAGACTAAGAACCCCCAGAATTGGTACCTCCTTTAGTAGAATCCTGCCTTGTCTTCCTCAGTAAACTTCTGTCTCCTGACCGCTCCTTCAGATAGTCACCGCTCTGATGAGCCCCAAGTTGGCGCGCCAAATGAGGGAAATCAAAAATCCCATCTCAGGGGTTTGCACTAACACCTGATCCTTTAAAGCAGCATGAAAAAATTGGCACAGAATCTGTAATCAAGAGAAACATATTTATTAAATTACAACAAGTGAGGCCATGTCACACAGAAGCCGCAGCACTCTGTATGAGATGGTCTGAGGACTGAAGGCCACAGTATCTCTTATATACCCTCACAGGGGCTAAAAAAGGGCAGTACAAGTGCACATAAGAAGAGTTACACACATAGATGGTCATACAGAAAATGCACAGTCGACAAGTAGGAGGAGCTAACAGTTTTGCCAATGCTAGCAAGCACATCCTGACAGTTACAGAATATTAGCAGCTGCAAGCACAACTGAGCATGTGCAAAGTAGAAGGAAGAGGCTAAATATACCGAGCAGAGAACAGCAAGATAGGACTGAGTACATGGTGAGCACATGGCCATCTAAAATGGCTGCCAAATACAAAATGGATTCCATAGAAAGACAAGATAGTCTCTAAATACAGGATGTCTTCTGCTAATGCTTAATCTAATCGCTGCTAAATTACGACACTTCGGCGTTGGTGGACTCCCCAAATTGACATATTTCCCGCCCATGAAAATGCAAAATGCCCAAGCTTCACCCCCAGGTACCCACAGCCCATGGGCAATGCACTATGGTTCAGTGGGTCAGGGATCTTTGCTTATACTTTTCCACCTCTCCCACTCCTTCAGTTTGTGGTGCAAAAGAACAAGACAGACATCTCAGACTCTCCTCCTTGTACACCTCACTTGGGCCACAGCACTATTCTAGATATCAATCGACCCATTTAGAAGCTCCCCAACAGATCGAATCTTTTCACCAGGAACCAGGTCAGATCAGACACCCAGACTCCAAACAGCTCATTCTAGCAGTCGAGTTGGTCTACCTGCTTCTCCCATTGAAAATCAAGGACAACCTAAAGGAGTCTTGGAGACCCACCACACTAGACCGCTATCTAGCAATATGAAAGGTATTTGTTCACCACTACACCCTCTAAAACCTTCAGTCTGAGGTATCGTCTGTTAAGTGCTGCATCTCAAAGTCATGTCTCCATTTAGGAGCCATGGCAGCCTATTTGCAAAACAGGGAACATTCCTCCCTTTCCTGCATACTATTTGTTAAAGCCTTCATGAAAGGCCATAAGAGAGTCATTCCTCTGAGTTCCCTCGCTCCAGGGTGGAATCTTTTTTGAAAGAAGTGATTTTATGTATTGATTTTCATAGTATAACAACCATAAAAATATATCGCTGTTGGCATAGGTTTACAGAATACAGAACGTTACTTGGATACATCGTAGCAGAGTTTGGCAGTAATAGCAAAACAAAGTTAATGGCATTGACATACAGTATGCAGAATGTCAACATATGGAACGTTCTTGGTCCTCTCTTCTAGTCATCATATACTCAGTGAATAGACTCCAAATGTCACGTGGCCTAGATGTGCTTGGCAGTTCTTCAGCATAACATGTAAGTTGGTTGCGACAGTATGCTACATCTTTTAACCAATGCTCATGTTTGGGCCCGGTCTGCCACCCCAATGAATTGAGACGCTACGCTTTGCTAGAAGCAAAGCTAGGGTCACCAGGCGTCAAGGAACAACTTTAAGCTTGTTCACAGTACCCAATAAACATACTTTCAGAGTACATTCTATCTTACTCCTATAATTTCTGTCAACGCACATGTGACCTTTCCCCAGTATTCATGTATCTTTGGACAACTCCACGCCAAATGTTGGAAGTCGGCGTTTTCCACACCACACCTTATACAGCAATGTGAGTCTCTCAGACCATACTTATAGAGTTGTGCAGGTGTATAATACATTTGGTGTATGTATTTGTAATGAATGAGTCGGAGATTCCCATTTGCGGTCAGTTGGCCTGTTAGTTTGCAACACGCTATCCGTTCATCTTCCTCTAAGGGCTGAGGCAAAATATTATTCCATTTCTCCATTGGGCCCAGTCCAACATCTAGAACATCCGATTGTGAAATTCTATATAAACGAGTAACAAGTTTGGCCCGTGTCTGCGTCGTGTATATTAATTGTAGTGCCCCTAAAGTTGGTGGTTCCTCAGGGAAGCACGGGTATATTACTCGCAACGCCGCTCGTAACAGGGTGGAAAGTGGTAGTTTTTGTGCCATAACAACTCTTAACATGCAAGCCCTCCCCGTACCTTAGTCGAAGAAAAACAACCTGCAAACGTCCGACCTCAACACTAGATGGCATGAATGTGTGGATCTATAGCACTACAAGCTATGAACAGATGCCTACAGGAGTAACTAACATTTTCCCTCCTGTTTGTGCTTAGCAGACCCCATTATGGGCAGTAGTCTTGTTGCTTGGGGAATGGTACCGGGAGAGGATTTAAGCAGGCCTGACACATGTGGGCACACAAACCTCACAGAGGGCAAGCGTGGCTGCACCTGGACTGCAGCAATGAACTAGAAATGCTTCTCTGCCTAGATGGAGTGGCTGGGACTGGGAGCCTCATTTATCCTGCATGGGAGCTGTTCAATGTGTATATTAATAAAGAAATAGAAGACTTTTCAACAAAGCAGAAACTAGCTACGCCTACTAATGCCATTTAAGAACTATGCAATAAATCAAGCTCAGTTGATTATTAGAGGGAGGAAAGAGCACAGCATTCATGATCGAAAAGAGGTGAGGCTGAAATAAACAAAAAAGGGTTCTCTGGTTTACTCATCAATGCTCTCTCGGTTTGTGGCGACAAAAGCTCATAATATCCATGATTCAATTTGAGGAACCTGGATATGGCCATTTTGACAAAAACATGGGTGAGTGTCAGATGATGTTAAATGAATTAGTATGGCTAGACCACCGAATGATTTGTGCAGAATGGATGGCCCAGTTGGGGTGATTTAGCGATATTTATAAAGCTGCAAATAAAATGTGAAAAAATAACTGAAGACGTTCATACCAGTTTAGAAATTCTTCATACCAAGGTGAATGACCCTGGTAAACCTATCCGAAAAATGTTACTGTGTCACAGACCACCGAAAAGCTAGTAGAAAAAATTTAAATAAACTCAAGCAAAAAAAGCTACTTACATTTATTAGAAGTAACACCTGTACACAAGGATGGTCATACATTAGGCATAATTTGCAGCAATAAGTGCTTTTACTGTGCCCTGAACAGATAGTTCTACTTTTTTGTTAGAAATAAATAAATCGGATATATAAATCAAACATATATAAATCAAATCTGGGGAAAGAGCCAAAAGAGGGTAGTTCAAAATTAGTGCCAAAGTGATATTAACCCCTTCTCTGCGGGGGTAATTCCCCCGCTGTGCTGAGGGGCGGGGGCGCGCACAGCGCCCCGGTGCTGATGACGAGCTCAGCTCGTCATCAGCCATGGTGCTTGTGTGCTGATTACGAGCTCAGCTCGTTATCAGCCACGGTGCTCGTGTGCGGATGACGAGCTAAGCTCGTCACGGCCACACCCGTTCCTTAGAACGCTCAGCATAGCAGGGGAATTATCCCCGCGTGTGAGCGTTCTAACGGCCATGACAAGCTCAGCTCGTCATCAGCACACGAGCACCGTGGCTGATGACGAGCTGAGCTCGTCATCAGCATGGGAGGGGTTAATAGGTTAGCACTGAGAACCCGATTAAAAAGTCCCCCAAATGTTACTAAAGCAGTGCAATCAACAAATGAAACTAATGGTAATGAACTAAGTCCCTGACTAAAAGTCAAAGGGAGGTCACGAGAGGACACAATAAGTGGTATATTCAAGAACTAGTGAAACAAGAACGTAAACTGTGTAAATAAGATGACCGCTGGTGAAAAGACCAGGCTATCTCTACAAAAATGTATGGATTTTTTTAAATAAAGATTAAAATAACCTGATTAGAGAGACTAAAGCAAACTATTATGCTAATAAGATTTTAAACTTGCTAAACAATTTTTGCAACAATGAATTGAAACAAACTTCAGGTCAAGGGGTGGAAACCGAGTCAGAGCCCATTTGCAATAAGTTCATTGACTAGTAAATAGTAAAATTTAAATCTCAGGAAAGAGCCGACGTCACCTCGCGCCAAGAAACTGACAGGATTATAGAATATAGCCCTGAGATTAAAGAAATTCTGTTCCAGTTCACACTGTTAACGTCTGAAGATTTTGCATCCATGATAAAAAGTAATAAACTATCATGGTCTGATACTGATATCTTGTTTGCTAGCTTTATATAGAATTGCTTCTATTGTCTCACCTTATAACTAGAAAATCATTAATCAATCTCTAAATAAAAAAGGGGTATGCCTGATCCAAAAGGGCACATAGTCCACTCTTATTTTAAAAAGCAACCCTGGATCCTGACTGTGGACAATCGTAGGCTAGTATCCCAAATCCCATTTATGGGCAAGTTTTTAAACAAGCCGTTTTAATGAGATATCTTGCTTTCTGACATCTCAAAATCTGCATTATTTACAGGCTGGATTTCGGGCAGGATACAGCACTGAGATGGTAGTTACGGCAGTGTTTGATCTCTGAGATGATATGATCAGGGATCCTGATCATACTCAATCTGTCAGCGGCGTTTGACATTGTTGATCATCAGGCGCTACTTGATTGTCTTAATGGTTTTGGGTTAGATACATAGTTCAAGTATAAGTGAAGAGTTTTTTGTCTACGCGAATGACATGAGATTGGGAGTGCCCCAAGGCTCAGTGCTTCCACCTGTACTATTAAACCTGTACATTGTCCCCCGGCATATCTGATACAGTCAGTCAGTCAGTCAAATTACTTTATTCGATAATTCAATATCATAAAAAGACAGTGATGATCAATATAAATAAATTAGTTACATTATTAAAAAGTTCACAAATTTCATAAATATTAAAAATATTAGAAAAAAGGTCAGTACATATACAAAGTAGGTACTATCCCATCCATATTTAAAAAACACACTATATACATAAAGTGCTTGAATTATAAAAATACGTTCAAGTGTGGAGTTTCATTATCTTTTTTCTCTCCCTGGCAGCCCCCACCAAAAAACTAGCAACATGAGAGATGACCCTGGGACTGCTTAATAGTTGCAAATATAGGAGAGCAGGCCTCGCCTGAATAAATCCTGCTTCCTTGAGGTTGGGGACAAGAAACTTCCTCCTTGCAGCCATATAATGGCCACAGAACATTAAAAAATGCATTGTATCCTGTTTTGAAAAATTATCACAGGAGCACGGAGGCGCTTGATCAGGGGTACACCATGCTGTTAGTTGACCTAAATTCAGATAAATCAAATTTAAACGGAAACGCGTTAAAAGAAATCTATGATAAGGTCTGTTGACTAAAACCAGGTAGGGCTCAGGACCTGGGGGATTTGAAACCATAAAACTGGATCTAATGGTTGTTTTTCTGAGCTCCTTCTCTTCTCTGCACAAAGACAACCTCTGTAGCATTGCCACCTTTGTTAAAGCTACATCCTTTGCGGTTATATTTTCTGGCACAAGGAAGAGCTCTGGTCTTCCGATATTCTGAAAACCTTGTTTAACGTAAGATAACCACTTAATTTTGTTTGCGTTGTCTAAGTGGAGCATATCTGATACAATTATTTGGTCTTAATGCCTTGATGAATTGAGATGAAGTATACGGAAAAAGTTTTTGTATGCCTTTGATTTATGCAGTTGACATCCATAGCCTTTCTTTGATGGGGGACCTGCCACCAACACACAAAACCTGTATAGGTGCATCGCCAGAATACAGTAGTTGGTGACTACTAGTCGGCTGATGCTGAATGGTGAAATATACAAGACTAGCGACCTTTTAGGAGATAAGAGTTTTGAAATATGGGTTTTGCCTCTATCCTTAGGAGAAACACCCAGTACAGTTCAAGTTGTGAATAATCTAGAGGTAAAGTTTGATGTAGCAATCACTATGGAAGAACAAGTGAACACAGTAACCAAGTCCTGTCTATACCATATCCGCTTTCTGAAACTGATAATAAATCTGTTCTCCCAAGAGCGAATAATACACATCTTGTAAGCATTTATATCATCGAGTCTGTATTACTGTAATACTATGTATCTTGATCTCCCATTAAAAACAATCAAAAAGCTCCCATTGATAAAGAATGCAGCAGCTTGGCTTATCTTTAACATCAAAAAGCATGACAACAGATCACATGCTCAAATGACAAAAGAAAATCACATATCCACAAAATGTAGAGTGTACAAGCCAGGTCGAAGTTTAAGATCAAATAATTTTGCTCTTTTTAACAGCGGATATATTATAGGACTACATGCCTGGAAACTCTAGAAAATAAATATTTTTAGCTTTTAGAAAGCTGACAAAGATATGGCTTAATATACAAGTGTAGCATGTTTTAGTCACTTAACCTCTTCAGTGCTGCGCGAATTTCGCTGCACTGCTGAAGGGTCATAAATCATATTGGCTCATGACGGAAATGTTCCGTCATCAGCACCGGAGCACCGACGCTGATGACGGAACCGTTCCGTCATGCGCATGGAAGGGGTTAAATATTGCTGTCTTTTTACTTCCTGTTTAAATAGTATTTATAGGTTAGGACCACAAAACCCAATTAGGGTGATAGTCCGTGCTTTAAGATATCAATACAAAATACAAACACAATCACTGCCTTTATCGACTTTTTCTAAAATAACATACAGCACCCTGTAAATGCTTGTAGTTCACTTTCATTTTAATAAAGTGTTCCCTCTACAATTTACTTTGAACAGGAGGAAATGAATTCCTGGATTCAGGCGATCACGACTGCAATCACCACTGACAAAACAGAATTGTCCACAAGCACACAAAGCACTCCAGCCACGAGCCGGGCACAGACAATGCCAGCCAGCGTCACCGTAACCACCGAGTCCAGCCCTGGCAAACGGGAGAAAGACAAGGAAAAAGACAAGGAAAAGAGGTTCAGCCTTTTTGGCAAAAAGAAGTGATCTTCATCTCGAAACACACTGCACTTCTCTTACCTTTTTTCAGTAAAATTCCAGCATGCCAGCTCAGAACCAATACATTACTCTCTGTGCCTAATGTTCCTCAATGTGATTTAAGCCTTTTATTTATGGAGTGTTTCCAAGAAAGAATTCTGCAGATAGAAAGGTGTGAGGTGCATTGGGCAGCTTCTGTGTGAGAGGGAGGAGGACCAGATTTTTTTTTTATTAAAAAGATGAAGTTTAATGTAGATTAGAACTTAATATTTAAACTTTTCCTCAATTTTGTGAGGCTGTCTTGGAAGCAACCCACACATAGCGTGCATTTGGTATGCAAGGCAGCGAGTTACTGTGCACATTAAAGACAAATGTATAAAGTTTCTGAATTGTTCACCGTCATCTACTTTACGGTTGTTATGCTAAACCTCGACTAGTAGACTTTGCCGCCACTGACTTAACCTTTTATTAAAATGATAGTGTTTATCTTTCCTGTAACAGAGTGCACCGCCATGTTAATTTTACAGGCCACTCATCTGTACACTGGCGCCATTACTAACACACACCCTGGACCTTTGTATGCACCGTGTGTGACTGTTTCACACCGTGGTGCACAAAAAGGATTTGCGTATGGATAACAATTTTAAATTTGTAATTTTAAACCTTTTTTTGCTGAAAAACATATTGTACGTACGTTTCAGATACTTCTAGTACAAGCTATAATACATCTAGATGTATAATAAACAGTTTGAAATCATTGATGTTAAATGTAAAAGTGGGAACGAAGCATTTACTGGAAAAAAAGTAATGTTACTCAAATGGTTACTTGCTTGTCAGCTACAGCACTGTGTGTTATAATTTTGCTACATTACCTTGCTTATTTGATACATAGTGTGCATTTCTGTCACTGTAACGATTGTAATGACGATTTTCATTTTACTGCACAATCAAAAATTACATTTATTAGGAATGAAATCCTTACAAAAACTGGGCCTGTAGTCAGAGTAGTACTGGCAATGGCTGCAGTTGTATGAACTGTACCTCTAGACTTCTACCCTGTCTGTTAAATATATGCTATGTCATTAAATGCTTTTAAAACTATATGTATTGGAAACCTTTCTTTGTGGTTTCAAATGGTAACATATAATGTGCAATAGGTCAAAATAAAGAACAAACTTTCTCTGTAGTGTTTCTAAATTGATATTGAAAGAAATTCCACAAAAGTGTTAACAATAATGTGTGCCATGCTGTGTTATGTTGGTTTTTTGTCTAGCACGTTATTTCACAATACGTGGCTTCAAAGCACTGAGGGAACATGGAAAAGAGAGACCATAAAAGAGAAAAGGGGAGCTCCCGATCGTGAGAATATGGATGCAGCCTTGTTGATGAAGTGATCTTCAAAACTGTGGGATCTCACTGGACTGAACAGTGTTTCTGCCCATAGAGTTCAGGTCAAAGAATAATGTGAAAGAAACTAAGGCACGGGTGAGGTTGGGAACAGGAGAAGGGAGGAGGTGAAAGTGAAAGAAATCTAAACTGACAGGTTTAGAGATAGTGTCACATTGTTAGCTAGCGGGGCAGGACTAAAAGAGCCACTGGGAGAAAGTCTGTTCATCATCTTCCCCTCCACAAATTCTATAGTAAATACCCTCTTATCCGTTTACTTTAGTAGGGACATTTATCTGTAGCCCAAAGCTAAAGATGCAGTGGAAAACTGAGGACCAATATTTCCTGGGTTCTGAGCTTGTGGTAGGCTAATGACCTCAAGATTTGCGAAAGAGTCTGCCACAACTGGGTGGTGAGGTTTTAACCTAGCCCTCTACTAGCCTGGTGTTCCTCAGTTGGACTTTAGCGGATGTTCACCATTAAGTTCTCATAAAAGGCTAATTTACTAGTTCCTGTGAGGCCTGATTTTTTACCCCCAACAAGATTGTAACCCCACAATGGCAGAAGGATGAACTTTGAACCCTATAGAAGCTGCAAAATATAGTCCATTTGACAGTTTGTAAGATGTTGACTTTGTGACTCAGAGCCTGCTGGAATAACCGCGTGAAAGCGTAATTTTGAAATACAGCCTATCACAATGCAAAAAACTTTATTGGCAATGCTTTTGTAAAATAGCACCTGGGTTCCCTAACGTGTTTCATAAATGCTATTTTTGTAAGTTGTCTTGAAAAGTAGTTGCTGTGAATTGGTGCTATTGTGGGTCATGCTTTTGATAGAGACTTCTAACTGCAGATTTTTCACCTTTTGAATACGTCCCCAGGCATCAGAGTGGATCTGCGAACTTGTTATACTAATGCACACCACCAGGTGGTGCCATGCAGATCTGTAAGAGAGACGTTAGTGATAGATTCCTTACCTTAGAATATCCCCAGGCGTCAGACTGGATCCGGAAAATTTTGCGTAGCAATACCCCTGCGCGCCGGCAGGCGTCGTCCGCGGCTCCGCGTCCGTCGTTAGCGCCGGAATGGAATAGAGTACTTAGACGCTGCCCTCGCGCGCGGACGTCAGTTCTTTTTTTCGCGCCAGTTAGCGCAGATCCGGAGAAGCTCTACCCCGTAGTCATTTTTTGACTAAACTTTTTGGTCTTTTTGATAATTTCTCTACTCGAGTCTTCGACTCCTACGGTGCCGGTAGGGATGCCCGGGTTCAAACCTTGTTCGAAGTGCAGCCGACAGATGTCGGTTACTGACCCCCATCGCCCGTGTCTTCAGTGTCTAGGCCTCGACCACGACGACCGCACCTGCTCCAACTGCCGGGCCCTGACGTCTAAGGCTAGGCGGGAGCGGTCCCGCAAGCGACTGGAGCAGTTGGCCCGGGCCGCTCCAGGTACCGGTCCCACAGGAGGTCGAGGGACCGGTCGCGGGATCGGAGCCCTCGTAGCTCCGAGAGTCTGCATCGGTCTTCAGGATCCAGGTCCTCAAGTAAGAGGCATGAGAGGTCGGACAGACGTCATCGATCTTCCGACCCACCCCGACGCTCGCGCGACGCGGCCGGGGGTTCGGGTGACACCACCCACGCGGCTCCGGCGGAGTGGCGGACGGCGCCACCTGCCCCACACCTTCCGGTCCCTGGGCACGGTGCAACACCAGAGGAGGTCGAGCGGGACCTCATGGCCATGAGGTCCCTCCCTCCTCCGCCGGGTTCCGTGGCACCTCCGGGCCCAACGGTCCCGGCTGGAGGGCCTAGCGGGTCGGGTGCTTCGGCTCCGACGCCGTCGGGTGCTCCGGCCCCGGCGCCGCCGGCGACTTCGGTCCCGGCGCCGCCGCCCCTCGCTAGATCCGGATCCGGGTCGTTGCTGGTCGACCTCACCGGCGCCGGCCCTGCAGGTGTCGCCCCCGGCGGCGCCTACGGGCGCCGCCCCCGATCCTGCCCTCGATTCGGGTCCGGCGCTGCTCTCGATGTCGTATGGAGATTTCTATTTCCACCAACCGGCCCCATCTGTTGAACCTGAACTACAGGAGATGGGTGATGAGGGTGATTGGGAGAGGTCTGTGGACCCTCTGGCACAGGAGTGCCAGTCTCAACAGGACTGGACATATGAGCTTGGGGAGGCCAGTGGAATTGACACTTCGCCAGACACTGGATTTGTCTCCCCTCCCACCGTGGCTACGGAGGAGGGGGCTGCCTACAGTGTAGTGTTGACGCGGGCGGCCAAGGCCTTGGGCCTGGCGCTCCCCGTCGCGGCCTTGAAGACTAACCTCCTCACTGAGGTCCTTAAACTGCAGGCATGCTCCACTGAGCCTCTGCTGCCGTTTAATGAGGCCTTGTGTGACGTTCTTGTGGGCACTTGGTCCAAGCCCGCTACAGGTCAGCCTGTAGATAGGAGTGTGGCCAGACACTACCGCCCGGCCCCGGGCGACCCTTGCTTTTTGTCCACCCATCCCACACCCGAGAGCCGGGTCATCCAGGCCTCCACTTCCCAGACCACATTCCCGACGGCTCCGCCCGATCAGGAATCCAAGAGGTACAAGCAATTCGGAAAGAAAGTGTTCTCGTCCCTGGGTTTGTGACTGTGGTCAGTCAATACCGCATGCCTCTTGGGCCGCTACACCCACACCCTGTGTGACACGGTCTCGGACGTGCTGCCACAATGTCCGGAGGAGGCCCGGGCTAAACTCGCCCAAGCCCTTGCGGAGGGTCGAGATGCAGCGCGCTATTCCATCCGGTGTGGGCTGGATACCACGGACTCACTGGGCAGAGCGATGGCATCGACGTTGGTGGTTCGACGCCACGCCTGGTTGAGGTCTGCCAACTTTTCGGCCGATTTCCAGGCCACACTTCTGGACATGCCGTTTGATGTCCGTCGCCTCTTTGGCGACAAGGCAGACCATGCGCTTGAGCGTTTTAAGGACTCCCGGGCTACAGCCAAGTCCTTGGACCTCTCGGCCCCACGCCAGCTAACGGGTGCCTTTCGCTCCTTTCGTGGCCAAGGGAGGGGCGCTCCCACACGTGCTGCCAGCCCGCACTTCAAAATGCTACACAGCGCGGTGGCGGCCGTGGAAACCGCCGTGGCGGCGGTCGGGGACAACGGCGAGGCCAGTCCACACCTTCCCCTGCAGCACCTGCCTCAAAACCCTCCTAGTCCGTGCTTTCTGGCCCATGTGACGCCAGTGGGGGGCAGGGTTCGCCATCACCTCTTCCACTGGCGCACTGTCACGTCGGACAGGTGGGTGCTGCAAATCATCCGAAGGGGCTACTCCCTCCCCTTCGAGGCGACTCCTCCAGCCATGCCACCGCAATTCCACCGCGTGTCGGGGGATCACTTGCAACTTCTGCAAGAGGAAGTCACGGCCCTCTTGGCCATGGGGGCCATTGAGCGCGTTCCTGGGCCGGAAGCAGGGTGTGGTTGTTACTCCCACTACTTTCTGGTACCCAAGAAGGGCAAAGGGGGCCTACGCCCTATCTTGGACCTACGGAACGTCAACGGCTTCCTCCGAAAGGAGAAGTTCAAGATGCTGACTTTGGCTCAGGTCTTAGCTGCCCTGGACCCAGGAGACTGGATGGTAGCGTTGGACTTGCAGGACGCTTATTTTCACATCCCCGTCCTGCCGGCGTTACCTACGGTTCACGGTAGGCCACGAGCACTTTCAGTTTACCGTGCTCCCCTTCGGCCTTACCAGCACCCCAAGGGTGTTCCCGAAAGTGATGGCGGTGGTCGCAGCTCATCTGCGCAGGTTAGGGGTCTCAGTCTTCCCCTACCTCGACGACTGGTTGTTGAAGGCAGGCTCGCCCCAGACAGTCGTCAGCCACCTCCAGACTACGGCCGATCTCCTGCATCTCCCGATCTTCTCCATCAATGTGCCGAAGTCACACCTGTGTCCCTCTCAGAAGCTCCTCTTCATTGGAGGGGTTCTAGACTCGGCGCAGTTTCGGGTTTATCCTCCCGAACAGCGGGTTCGGGATATTCAGGCTCTGATTCCGATCTTTCAGCCTTTATCCCGAGTCTCGGTCAGGTTGACACTGCGGCTTCTGGGGCTGATGGCCTCCTGCATCCTTCTGGTGCATCACGCCCGGTGGCGGATGCGGGCTCTGCAGTGGGACCTGAAGTTTCAGTGGGCCCAGCATCAGGGCAACTTGTCTGACCATGTCTTGATCTCGGAGGGCACTGCAAGACAGTTGCAGTTGTGGCTCACGGACCGCGATTTGGTCAGTGGCAGATCCCTCTCCCTACCCCAACCGGAGCACGTAGTTGTGACGGACGCGTCCCTCCAGGGCTGGGGGGGCCACATGGCAGAGGCGGAGATCAGCGGCCTCTGGTCTCCGGCGGAGTTCCAGCTCCACATCAACCTTCTGGAGCTGCGGGCGATCCAACTTGCACTGAAGGCATTCCTCCCCTCTGTCAGGGGGAGTGTAGTGCAGGTGTTCACGGACAACACCACCGTCATGTGGGACTGCAACAAACAGGGCGGGGTGGGGTCGTGGACCCTATGCCAGGAGGCTCTGCGTCTCTGGCAGTGGCTGGAACATCAGGGCGTGACCCCGGTGGTTCAACACCTAGCAGGTTCTCTGAACGCCAGGGCGGACGAACTCAGCCGTCGGTGCATGATGGATCACGAATGGCGTCTGAACTCGGACGTGGCGCAAGGTCTCTTTCAGCAGTGGGGAGAGCCTTGGTTAGATCTATTCGCCACAGAAGAGAACGCGCAATGTCATCAGTTCTGCGCGTTGGAATTTCCAAGGCGGCACTCGCTCGGAGACGCTTTTCGTCGCGAGTGGAGTTGAGGTCTATTGTACGTCTTTCCGCCTATACCACTTCTGCCCAGAGTGGTGAAGAAGATCAGGCGCGACCTGGCCCAGGTTATCCTTGTGGCTCCGGACTGGGCACAAAGATATTGGTATCCAGAGCTACTCAGCATGTCTGTCGATCCCCGATTCGTCTGCCTCTTCAGGAGGACCTTCTGTCGCAGCAGCAGGGAATGGTCCTCCACCCAAACCTGTCCAGTCTCCACCTACAAGCTTGGAGATTGAGCGGCGACAGTTGAGGCCATTTGACTTGCCTCCTGAAATCTGTAATGTCATTCTGGCAGCCAGGCGTCCCTCCACAAAGTCTGTATACGCCTGCAGGTGGAACAGATTTGTGGCATGGTGCACTGCAAAGGCTGTGGATCCACTCTCTGCCCCCCCTTTCTGAGGTTCTCCTCTTCCTTCTCTCTCTTTCCCAGCAGGGCTCTGCTCTGGGCACTATCAAGGGCTACCTTGCTGCCCTTTCCGCCTTCTTAAGGCTACCTGATCAGCCATCCTTGTTCAAGTCCCCAATTGTAAATAGGTTTTTGAAGGGCATCACACACATGTTTCCTCCTGTTCCTTTTGTGATGCCCCAGTGGGACTTGAACCTTGTACTTACTTATCTAATGTGTGCTCCCTTTGAGCCGCTCCATAACTGTCCTCTCCGTCTTCTTACTTTGAAGACTGCTTTCCTGGTTGCCATCACCTCTGCCAGGAGAATGAGTGAGCTCCAGGCTCTTTCTTCCACACCTCTTTTCCTCTCTGTCCATCCGGACAAGGTTGTATTGCGGACGAGACCCTCTTTCCTGCCCAAGGTTGTCACGGCCTTTCACATCGGGCAGTTCATCACCTTGCCCACCTTCTTTCCGCCTCCGCATCCCTCGAAAGAGGAAGAGAGGCTCCACCGTCTGGACCCAAAACGTGCGCTCTCCTACTATCTGATTGCACACGCCAGTTCCGGGTGGATGACCAACTCTTTGTTGGTTACATGGGCGCTAAGAAGGGACGGGCGGTGCACAAGCGGACCATCTCTTGGTGGATCATCTTGTGCATCCAGGCGTGTTACTCCTTGGCCAAGAAGGAACCTCCTGTTGGGCTGGGAGCTCATTCCACTCGGGCCACGGTGACTACGACTGCCCTAGGCCGAGGAGTTCCCTTGCAGGACAATTGTCAGGCAGCTACGTGGGCTTCGCTGCACACGTTTGCAAGACACTACTGCCTGGACAGCCAAGTCTGGAGGGATGGCTTCTTTGGCCGTTCAGTCCTCCAGGACTTTCTGGTGTGATTATTGGTTCGCAGACCCACCACCGGGGTTGGAATTGCTGGGGTATCTATTCTAAGGTAAGGAATCTATCACTAACGTGTCTCTTCCAGATGCACAAGTTACTACTTGTGTAACAATATATCTGTAAGAGACATTAGTTAGTGATAGATTCCTTACCGACCGACCCATCCTCCCCGTTCTGCGAACCGATGTCTAGGGTTAAGGTCATCCCCTTTCAGGGCCCTAGTTTCATGGCACCAGTGTTGGTTCTATCATGGCTCTGCGTATCTGGCGCGGAAAAGCTGTGTATCAGAACTGACGTCAGCGCGCGAGGGCGGCGTCTAAGTACTCCGACAACGTCATTCCGGCGCTAATGACGCCGACGACGGACGCGCAGCCACGGACGACGCCTGCCGGCGCGCAGGGGTATTGCTACGCAAAATTTTCCGGATCCAGTCAGACGCCTGGGGATATTCTAAGGTAAGGAATCTATCACTAACTAATGTCTCTTACAGATATATCGTTACACAAGTAGTAACTTGTGCCTCTGCACTGAGGCTCTTCTGCTCCGGAAATGATGTTTGGAAGCGATATAGTCGCCACTCCAGCGCGCTGACATCAGCCTTTCTTTTTGCCCCACTAGACATGGATCCAGAGCCACCTCTCGTCTCTCTTGAGACCCGTTTACCTTAAAATTCTAAATGTAGTGTGCAATGGAAATATCACGTCCCAAGACAACATGGTTAAAACCTTGTAAGGATTGACACAAGCAAATGTCTGTGACACATCCCCAACATGTTTACATGTGGTGCCTGCAGTTGGCTCACTGCTCTAATTCCTGCAGTGACTGCATATCGATGAATCTAAAGGCCATTTAAGCCACGAGATGAGGCTCTACATCAACATGCATTAGAAGATCCTGCTTTGGGAATGGTCCTAGTCCATTTTCGGTCCAGAAGTTGGGGTCGATCGTGGACTCACTCAAAATCCTTGGTTAAGTTGACACAAAAACAAGCCCTCGGAACCGAGAAGAGACTCATCAAGGGTCCTCAAAGGTCGATCGTGGACTCACTCCAAATCCTTGGTTAAGTTGACACAAAAACAAGCCCTCGGAACAGAGGAGAGACTCATCAAGGGTCCTCAAAACTAGACAGCTCTCGAGTCGGAAAGCACATGTCAACACTAAACCTTTGAGGCCGAAGCCATTGTTGATGCCGAAACCACAGTCTGTTCCAAAGCCATTGGCAACTGACTCTTACAAAAGGCATATCCTCAAAAGACTAACAGAAGCTGGATTAGAGACAGCGGTGTATCATCATCCATTCATGCAAAGGCAAGTTCTCTGCCTCGGACAAGACTGCCTAAGAAACGCAGATGTTCCACCTGCAGACACGTTTGTGCCTCCACCTTCCTCAAAAGGCCTAGGGACAAGGCTGTTGCCCCTACTCCTCCACCTTTTCCACCACCACCTCTACTTTCTCCTCCACCACCACCTCCTCGCTCTCCTCCTATGATTTCTGTTCAGGGGTCACCGGAGTCATCCGCCAATACAGGCAGCCCTAGTTTCTACTCTCCAGCTGATGACTTTGCCCCGGTTCACCCACATCCCACTGATTATCATTGAGAGGAATATGATGTAGATACTCAGTGGAACCCAGATCTAGACCACGTTCCCGTCAGGGCCTCCTCACCAGATAACTATAAGGTGTATAACAGCATTGTTCAACGCATGTCTGCCTATCATATGGTGGAAGTGTTTGTCACCCCCGAGGATGAGTATTTGTTTGGTCGAGACACTTTACAAAACAAAGCGTTGTCTCCAATAACTCCCTATACTCAATGGGATGATAAAATCTGCTCCTGAAATCTTCAATAATCCGGTCAAATCCTGGTGGTAACACCCCGGATTGAAATAAAATACAAGCTGGCACCCTCCGACCCACTATCCAGCAGAGTCAAATCCCACCGGACTCCCTGGTTGCCACCACCGACAGGAAAAAAGCAGCAGCCCAGGTCACGGGTGACACTCTGCCTCCTGACAAGGAGATCGTGGATCGATGCTGCAGGTATGAGTAGCAGTGGGTGCACTCATGCATCACCAATTCGGTGGGCCTCCTCTCCTGGTATGATACAGAGCTCACTGAGAAGAGATAAAGTGACTCCTCCAACATCTGTCTGACTGATACCGCAAGAAAGCAAAATAATTAGTTGAGGATGTAAAAGCCATATCCCACATTACCATCAGGTGCGCATTGGATTCAGCGGACATGGCAGCCAGAGGGGTGAACACCTCAGTAATCCTCTGTAACCACTCTTAACTTTGTGTGTCAGGCTTCAAGCCGGAGGTACAGCAGGATCTCGTCAACCTGCCTTTCTATGGGGAGCACCTTTTCACACCGCAATTTGATAATATGCTTTAAAAAATGAAAAAAGGACACCACAAATTCAATGAGTCCCCTCCAGGTTCCTTCCTGCGGGGGCTCCTTTTGGAAGAAGCAGTCAAGAAGTGGGTCCAAAGCCTCTTCCCCAGAACCAACCCGCCCTACCACAGGCAGCAACAGGGTAGCAGAGGTTATGCATGGGGCTTCTTTTTAGGTCGAGCCTGGGCAGTGCATGCGCTGCTCTGCTGCATGTTGATTGGAGAATGGAATAGAAGCCCTGCCCACTCTCCGCCTATATTTGTCATTGGCTTGTGTCATTGCCCTTCGTAAATGCTGGGTTATGATTTGTTAATAGACTTCTTAGTCCCTCGTTAGTACCACCTTGTCTTCATTTGTAACCTCCCATGAGGACTGGCCATTTTACTTTGGTTGTTACACAGTGCATATGTTTTTTGACTGTAAGCACTATTTTATTTAATGAGTTTCTCCTACTGCAGGCACGACATGCTTTCCTGCAACATTCAGCACTCCATGTGTAATTTCACTTTCCAAGCAGCCCGGGACAAAGGCGACCACTTCTTTGAATAGGTCTTGCATTTACAAGATTTGAGCTATTGGCATTGTAAATGACAATGCCTTTTATGTATGTGTTAATTAGCAATT
Organism: Lissotriton helveticus; assembly: GCF_964261635.1. Lineage (NCBI taxonomy): Eukaryota > Metazoa > Chordata > Amphibia > Caudata > Salamandridae > Lissotriton > Lissotriton helveticus. The sequence goes on from NC_136067.1 coordinate 1,640,271,491, forward strand.
CAGATCAATAAAAGGCATTGTCATTTGCATTGCCAATAGCTTAAGCTCTCGCAAATGTGAGCCCTATTGCAGTGCAAATGCTTGTTAGAGAACAGGGCCAGGGGAGAGGTACTCCCAGTAACGGAGCCTCTACTTCCAAAAACAGACTTGCAGCATGTCTTCCCCGATCACACTACACCTGTCTGGGGGAGACTTCAAGGGTTTCTTCGCCATTGGTAAGAAATCACCACAGATCAGTGGGTTCTATCCATCATCAAACATGGATACTGCCTGTACCTTCTTTCAAACCCACCAAACATCCCACCAAACTCCGACACCCTTATCCCAGTACATCTCACCTTACTACAAGAGGAGGTTCAAGTGCTTTTAATCTAGTGAGTCATAGAGCCAGTGCCCCTTCAGCATCAGGGGAAAGGGGTCTACTCCTTATACTTCCTCATCCCCAAAACACAGCTCTCTCAAACCAGTCCTCGTCCTCCTGCCTCTCAACAGATACATCACCTTGGAACATTTTCACATGGTCACCCTACAAGATGTCATCCCTCTGCTGCAGCTAGGCAACTTTATGGCCACACTCTACCTTAAGGATGCCTATTTTCACATTCAATTCAGCCAGCACATCAATGCTACCTGCGCGGTAAGCGGTCAAAACTACAGTTCAAAGCTCTACCCTTTGGCATGACCACAGCCCAAAGGGTGTTCACACTGTACGTAGCAGTGACAGCTGCTCACATCAGGAGGGGAGGAACTCGCGTCTTCCCCGACCTAGACGACTGGCTGATCAAGAATGCTCGCCAACACCCAGACTGCAATTTCCCTCCTATATGGCCTGGTGTTCATAGTGAACACCCCCAAACCACACTTGGAGCTGCTCTAAGTCCAACCTTTCCTGGTTCAGTCCTAAACACAGTCGTGTCAAAGCTTATCCCAGAGATCATAGGATAAAGGCATTCCAACAGTGTCTGCCTCTTTTGCTGCCACTCCGACATCTTCCAGTGTGCACAGTAATGCCCCTTCAAGTAATGATGGCCTCATGCATTGCCATAGTACCCCATGCCAGGCTCCATATGCGCCCACTTCAGAAGTAATTGTCAGGCCAGTAGTCACAAGTAGAGGGTCCGTTGGAAGATCTAGTGTTGATGGGGGCTGTGATGGAACAGCAACAATCTGTTGCAAGGCATGCCCTTCACAGACCCTGTTCCCAAGGTGACCATCACCATGGACTCATCGTTAGCTAGCTGGGGTGCACATGTTTACGGAGCCCAGCACCAAACTGCAAAAGGCATTGACGGCAACCACCGTGACGGTGGTTCCTGCCAGCGCTTTAGAAATGACGGCCAGTTGGAGGACATTTCTGAATTAGGTGGGCGGCATCCCTGCCAGGGTGATTGAGTAATTTACTCCATCATCCTGGCGGTGAAATGTGCCACCCCCAAGAAAATATATTGCCCTAAGTTATTTTGCAAGACACAACAGCTGTTTGTACCCTGCTCACAGCCGCATAAAGGTCACGCCATTTCTAAGGCAGGGATCTCTAGGTGGATTATTAAATACATCCAAATCTGCTACATTAAAGTGAAGAGAACCCTACCTACCCACCACAGGTCTCCCTCCACCTGCAAACAGGGTGTCACAATGGCTTTTCATGGTAACATACCCATGGCAACATTCGTAAAGCTGCCACTTGGTCCACTCCACACATTCACAACGCATAATTGTGTGGACAGTGAGTCTTGCAAGCTAGAGTTGGTGAAACAGTCCTCGGGGCTTTGTTTCTGACCTCTGCATCAGTCCGTGGCTAGCCACCGCTTTGGGGAGTACTGCTTTACAGTCGATGCAGAGCATGTGTATCTACAGTCACACATGCTACAAAGAGGCGGTTACCGTGTTCGCATCTGTTGATTGTATGTAGTCCTGTAGATTCACATATGCGCTACTTCCTCCCCAGAAGCCAGTGTTTGCTACAGGCATCTTTCACCTTTCACATTCTTCCATTTTTACTGACTACTATATACCTACTCACACCCGCTGGGTGAACAACATTCAAACAATGGTGTCAGTGCCCATGCACATTCACGACCAGAGGAGGAGTCACTGAGACCTAGTGACTTAAAAGACTTCTTTAAAGAAAAACAAGTTGGAAATGTCCAAGCCCAAAACTATATGGCAGAACAGATGCTTACAGGGTAGGTACCATTCTCCATTCTCCCAGTAGGGCTCCCTTAGTAGGGTGAGCACTGAAGGCTTACTATAGAAGGTGATGGGGCTCAGGTACAATATGACACCGTAAATAACACTCAATAACTTCAGTGTCCAAGTACTGCTTTGTCTTTATAAAGAAAAATCACTTTTACCAGATAGTAGGTTAAATAGAACAGTTACATCTAGGCTCACCACAAAAAGCCAGAGGGCTAGATTGTTATGGGACAGAAATGCAATCTCAAACATTTTATATGTCATATACTAGGCACAGCATTTTCTATTACATTGACCTTATGGGCTGATGGCCCATGCTATCCTATGGTGCAGCTCTTAACCTTCTCTGGGGTCTTCATAACTCATCAGATGTCCTGTTTCTTGTAAGGACATTTCCATGAACGGAATTTGGATTTGCACAAGTGATACAGATGATGGGAACAGAAGTGCTATTGGATCCAAACCGATTAAGGTTTGCAAAGGTTGCATAAACTCTGTGGGCCTCTATCACAGATGCTCCCCATTGCAGTCATGAGGTTTACTTGGATAGACAGACCCAGGACCAGAAGCATCCACTGACCCCAACGGCTTCACCAGTGTTCTACCGGAGAACTGGACTTGGGGTTAGGATCATAACATCAATTTAAACGGTTCATATCTCTTTAATCAAATGTGCTAAATGATAGTTCAAATTGATCTAGAATCAAAATGATCCCCTCTGCCAGAATGAGACCCAAGTTCTGGGGTGGGAAAAGAACTACCTTCTGGTTCTTCTGTGACTAAGGGAAATATCTCTCGGTATGGAGTCGGTTGTGGATTTTTAAGGGATACCAGCCTTTCATATCCTGGCAATGTTGAGGCTCCATGGTGTAGTGTTCGGATCTTCTCCTTGACTGTTGTGCTGCTGGATCTCCTAGGTCTTGGGTTACTTTGCCCTGATGAGACATCCTCCGCACACAATCAGCTGAACTTCATGCAAATCGTCCTGGGATTAGACCATCTCCCCCTGGAATGTGAAAGCTAGCAGCTTCAGAAAGCTGGTCAATTTAATGCATGCAATTTTAGGTTGGAGGATATTTTTGTTTAATAATTTTGCTACATGTTATTGCCTTTCTGTTATGATCAATACTCCAAAGTTTTTATTCAGTACCGTTCAATATATAGATAACTCTGGGTAGGGTGGAGTGTTCAATTGAATTTGAACCCTAGCATCCTCACTCACCTGCCCTTCTAGGGCATGTAACTTGAATATGTTGAGGACGATAAGATGGGTGAGTAAATCTGGGATTCACGCTACCTTTGTAGTTACCCAGTGTAGGGATGGCACATACCTCACAAATGGCTACACCCAAAAGCCATTGGAAAAGAGATGATGTGAGTTGTGGTTGGAGGTCTGTGCCCCTTAATCCTGATATCATTAACGGAATAATAATTTCCAAGAGTTATGTATTGTAGTTCTCATCAGGCAGAGGTTGCCATTTTTTTATTGTTTCTTTTCGACATTGATATCACACGAAAAAGGCAACAACAGCTGACGTCTTTCGCCCAGTGGCCTTTCAAGTCAAGGTTTCAGAAAAGTGATCCTATGGATTCAATCAGTAGTCTAAACTAAACGACATGGTCTCTGCGGTCCCAGGAACAAAGCCACAACTCGCATTAACTTGAATATGTGTATGTCCCAGCCCAGTACATCCCAAAAATTTTAGACCCACAACCCAATGTTTAGAACAACAAATTTTCGCAGGTTACCTAGCTTTAATTGACATGAGGCAGGGTGATTTTTTTGTGTAAAAACATCAATTGTAAACGTCACAAACTTGATAATTTCCTTCAGTACCAATCAATCAAAATACATTTGTACAGCCCACAGCTGTTTTGTCAGAAGCGTCCCAGCGCTCAAGTGAAAGGCTGATGGCTAATGAGTACAGTGCGTAGGGGTGTGGTGGGGCTAACCTTTGTCATAGAGAAAGGTTTCAGTTCTTTCTTGAAAGTCGGAACAGAGGCAGCCCTATGCAGTCTCGCAGAGAGTGCATTCCACAAGTTGGCTGTTGGGACCGTGAAGGATCTCATTTCTTGTCTAGCCTTGGCAAATTTGGGAACCTGCAGCAATAAGACATTATTCAACATAAGCGATCTGCATTGCGTATATAGACGAAGTCTTTCAAATAAAAAGGGCCCTCTCCAGAAAAGACCCTACACGCCAGAGTGTAAGAGCTTTGAATTTAATCAGATTTATGACTGTCAGCCAATGAAGTTGCTTCAGATGAGGGGTATAGACTCCTTATAGGGGACTCTTCGGATCAGTCTTGCTACTGCATTTTGGACCAACTGAAGTCTGCGTATTAGAAAGGCACGAAGGCCCAAAATAAAGACTTCGCAACGGGAGGTTACCAATGTGTGAACCACCGTCTTACGATTGGACAGTTGCCAAGATGTTGTTCTGCCCATAAAAGTGGCAGATGGTGGAGTCTGGAGCTGACAAACTTTTCAAAGTGGGGTGCTGCCCTGTGGTATCCGTTCACAAAAATCGTAAGGCTTCTGAAAAATCTTGTAGTTGATACCAGTGATTTTAGCAAATTTGAGAAACCCCTTCTGCACCAGAGTATATCCATTTTTGTGTGAAAACGAGGCCCAGTGGGACATTTTGGACTTAATTATGTATCGTGAACGAGGCCCAAGGTCATCGGAGCACTTTACATGAGCACCATATTACATTACACAGTGTCAGATTAATTTTATTATTAGTACTAGAGATGAAATAATTTGCCCAGAATCAAAGAATGTTGAGCCTACGCAGTACTCTCCTAAGCTGTGGCTTGCCAGTAGATGGTGCAGACATTGTTCCGCACCTTTGTACCGGTGCATAAACAGGACTAATCATTTTAAATATTCTTTGCATATAGACCATGACTGTTGCGACCACCCAACATTGGCTTGCGACCCATCAGTGGATCCCGACACCCAGCGTTGGAGAAACACTGTTGTAGCCCCCTGAAAAGGAGACGTCACATATCTGTTGCATGGAGCATGTCTGTTCTTGTGGTGTGCCGAAATCGACTGTGTTTTGACTGTGTTTCTCTCAACAGATGCGTGATGACCTGGCCCATCTTAACACACATGTATATTCACTCAGTATGAGAGTACAATAGGATACTGAGCCGGTGTGGTAGTTTCCATTTAAAGGGGTGTTTCATGGTCATGGCTGAATGATTGTTGCAGATCAGGGTGCCTTGCTTAGACCTGATAAGATGGTTCTGGTTGATGAAGAGGCGGTTCAGCAGGGTGGCCTAAGTGTGAATGGTTATGGCAGATTCCTAAATACCTCCACAATGATGACCAGTTTGGTGAAGGCTCTCATTCACTCAGTTGATATTACAGAAAAGCACTGCATGTTGATCAATATGCAGATGGAGATCCGGCAGGACATGATGAGGCCTTAAATGTCTGCAGAGCTGAAAGGGCGAGAATGAGACATGCGCAGTCCTATATGGGAATCGAATTGAGAGATTATAGGGCCATTGGGTGACTGCAGGAAGTGCCATTCCATGTTGTGTTAACAAATGTTCTCTCTTGCGTTGTTGGATCAGAATGGACCTGGAAATAAACAATAGCACAAACCAGAAGTTGGAAGGAAACTTAGAAGAGGATGACACTGCTGGCCGACAACAGCAGAGGGAGGGCATGTGTCCATCCGAGATAGTGGGTGGTCCAATCCCATTTGATAAAGTAGAACGTCTTTGCTCTTTGGTGAATACATGTCCTGTAAGTGGCTTAGAAGAGCTGTGCCTTGATGCTCTATTCCTTGTCTAGACTGCCCATGAGTGATTGGCAGAGTGATTCTAGTTCAGAGTCAGGAGCATCTTTACCTGCTCCACTGTAGGGAGATTGCCTACTCATTTACCCCATGAAAGAGCAATCCAGTCACCCATGAATTGTACTTTTCCTAACATGGGGGCAAGTGCAGGCATCATGTATTCCATATCTTTTGTCTGCAGGTTTTCACAGTAACACAAGTGAATGGTGCTGGGCGTCCGCTGGGTGATTCTGGGCATGGGTGCACAAGGCGTTCTCCCTGTGGGTGTTCAATGTGAGCAAGATAAGCCTGTGAGATTCTGAGCACTGCCCCTTCTCTGACAAACCACTGTCACTTATTGAGTGGATGTAGTCTTCTGTCTTTTTCCTTTTTTCGGAGTAGGGTCCCCCCTGGTCTGCGGAAACTCAAGTATTGTATCTGCGAATCAACACTACCATATACGAATTTAAAATGGATCCGTAACTTTTATTTAGAATCGAAAACCAAGTTAGTTTGGTCAGTTGAAATTATTTGATCATCGCAATTATAATACAATACATTTATTTTCTTTGTTTCACAGTCCTTATAGTGCATTTTTTCCGAATGGATTCTGCATTTTTATCTTCAAAAATACTTTCAAGTGCCTTATTCATCCTTTTTTTAATCAATGTAGCTCTAAAAACAAACAGCAGAAAAAAACTTCCTTTCACCTTCCATCGCAACATTCAAAAAGGAAGCAAAATTGTTTTATATGAAGAAATTTCTTCCCTAATACCTTGCAGCTGAACTATATATATGTCATGCTCCCCTGCTGTTCGTATGCTCACACAAGCCCCGCACTGTTAATTACTGGACCTGTATAGTCATGTTTTGTCTTATTACGTTAATTACGGGACCTGTATATTCATGTTTTGTCTTATTATGTTGTATAGTGCTAGAGGCGTTATGGTAGTCCATCTGTTGAACACTACATAGATGATTATGCCTTTCGTAATTGTAATATCACTATCGAGTAATGGATCGGAATAGGTATGGGTCGGGATGTTTTAAGGCCCCTGTAAAGTGCTCTGATGTTTGTAGTACTAGAGGCTCTATGGTAGTCTATCTGTTAAACACTATACATTTGACTATGCCTTTCATAGTTGTAAATGTTTCAAACCAATAATGGCTCGGAATATGTATGGGTCGGGTTGTTTTAAGGCCCTGTAAAGCGCTCTGATACCCTGTACAGGGTGATGTTCGCGCTATAGAAAACACCAAAAATAAAAATAAAAATTTTAATTTAAAAAACGCGCACAGCCACGTATTATACAATAATGGTTAGAACCTATAGCTATAAAATCTGCAGGCCTTGGAGTTTATGGTTGCATTGTATCATGATGCCATTAACTCATAAAATCTGTGAACGATAAACAGACTGCAAAGATATTCTTGTAATACTAATTCTTTTTGGATTTTTGAAACTTATTTCTTTATGTGCATTTTGTGTATCAGTTGTTGAGCCTCCTGAGATGGCTTCATTATTACAGTTTTTTAATAACAATTCAAGAGTTTCTGTAAGCTGATACTGAAACCCAACTTAATTTAAGATGGTGCCATTTGTTTAAACAGGTTAACAGATATATGTTGCTTGGATTAAACTCTTGCATTTTTGTAGTTTATCTGAGGCTTTATTCCACAGTTTAAAAGTGTATTCTATATATGCGGAATCATCTAAAATTGATAACTTCTCAAAGCAAGCTCCATTCCTTATTGTGCTTGTGAGCTAGCGTTTGGGAGGTTATGTTTACATGTGATATTTCTACAGCGCAAACCAAGTCAAGAAGCAATGAATGCTGTACAGGGTCGAAGAAAAGCATAAAGTCAATGAGTGATGGGAGAGGTAGGTGCTTTGTGGACGGTGGACTTTTAATGCATTGTGATGTGGTGTTCTTTAAAGAGGTGAGCGTTCAACTCTTTCTGAAATTAGAGTAGAGTCTGGGCATTTCTGATAGATGTGGGGATGTTGTTCCAGCTCCTTGGTGAATAGATGAAAAAGTTCTGATGCCTTTTTTTATTTTTATACATTTCTTAGTCTGAAGGTGTCCCGACTGCAGGTGTGCTGAGAACGACCAGAAGTGCTGAGTTTGTCTTCAAGATAAGCAGGGGTGCTGGTTGTGATGGCTTTGTAAATGATGCAGCTGGTTTTGAAGATTGTGAGGCCTGGCAAGGGTAGCCAATAGATTTCCACCAGGATAGGGGTGATTCATTGTTCTTAATGCAGTGGATAAGACATGCTGCAGTATGTAGGACACTGTAACATTTGTGGTTTAACACAATCAAGTTTTGTCTCATTGAGCCAGAGTTGTATTATTTCATGTCTTGGAAAATAAGAGGAATTATGTCTTGGATGGCTTGAGCTTCAGCTAGGCGCTCAACATCCAGGTCCGGAAGATTTGCAGACAGCTTTTAAGGCATTGTGTTTCTGAGTCGGGGGGGGGGACTTTTAGATAGAACTGTATATCATCTGTGAATCTTGATGCTGTTGTCTATGAGTACCATATGAAACAATGATTCCTTGTGGAAAAATTAAATCACATACTCAATGAGTATATAATAATCATAAGCCCTGGCTTGAATTGGTTAACAATAATTAGCAAATATAGAGAACTCAATGATCAAGTCAATTTCTGAATATACATGGCTCATCTGCGAGTGCGTTTGCCTGGATTTATCCCCAGACATCAGACCTGGACGGTTGTGGTGGAGCTTTCTAAATCCCTTGTGACACCCGCTGTTAAGGACTACATTAAGATTTCTCTGAACACGTCGGCCCTTAAGCCAATATTTTGATTTGTCAACTGTGATTAAACTTCACATTATGGATCGGCCATCTACCTGACTAGCATCATGCCCATAGGATCTTTTTGACTTCTGGCTCCTCCTACTGCTTTAGCTCAAACATTCTCATTCCTGATGCTAGCCCCAAATTATCCACAGTCAAAACGCCATAGAGGCTGCAGTAGTTTGACTTGTAATTTATTCATCTCACCTATGTTTGTGATACAGAATTTCTGTACAAACTGAGGCAATATTGCCTCAATTGCTTGCTTTAAGGTTGTGTTAAGCATTTGTATATGTTATATTTGTCCTTTACACTGTGTGGCCACTGGAGCACTGGGTACATTGCCTGTAAAGCATTATGGTAAGTATACATTGTTTGGCTATGTGATTTACTTTTTCCACATGGAACCATTGTTTCATATACTGCAGGTTGCGCCAGGTTTCTATTTTATGTAATAAATTCTCTGAGTAGATCACCAAGCTGCTCCATGTAGAGACTAAAGATGAAAGGGGACAGTACGGAATCCTGGGGGACTCCGCAGGTGAATGAATGAATATAGCATTTATAGAGCGCCTGGTTACTCAGAACGGAGCATCATGTCCAGGTCAGGAAAATGTCAGGGCCAGATGGGCTCTAGCTCTGCCTAAAGAGTCACGTCTTCAGATTTCTGTGGAAGCTTGCTTCCGACTGTTCAAGTCTTAGTTTGAGTGCTACCGAGTTCCTCAGCTGGGCGGCGAGAAGACCAAAGGAGCAGCCCCACAGTCGTGCCCGGCGTACTCTGGGGATCACTGCCAGGGCTGCATCTCCCGATCAAAGTGCTCTAGCGGGAGTGTATGCCTGGATCAGGGGAAAGAGGTAGTTGGGATCCCTCCAGTGAGAAAAACACAGGGCTTTGAACGATATTCTATATCTGACTGGAAGCCAATGAAGTTGAGCCAAACCTGACCTAATGGAGGTCCATTTTGGTATTCCTAATAGGTGAAAGGGATCTTTTGAAAACTGGAGGTGCTCATGTGAACAAACTGGTGTAGGTTGGAAAGGTGGGAGGAGAACCTATGAAGGACCTCGCCAGTGAATCCCTTTTGAAACTCAATGGTGCTTATGAATATGGGATGGTTGACTGTCGAAGCAAGCACAGAGGTTCAGCAATATCAGGAGGCAGGGGCCATCTTCACCAGTGGTCAGGAGGGCATAGTCTACAATGGCATGGTAGTGGTTGCTATGCTGCAGCGTGATCTGAAGTCAGACTGGTAGTCATATAGGAAATGGGTAGCATTCATAACATCTTTGAGTTGAACACAGATTTTATTTTAATGTTCTTTTCAATGAATAGTAGGGGAGTCATAGGCTGGTAGTTAGCAAGATCATCAGGGTCTAGTGTATGGGAGGATCAGGAATGGGAGGATCAGGCAAGCCTCAGGAACTTCTGGGAATATGCCTTGAGTGAGGGATCCATTGACAATGTTGAGGAGCGGTGAGAGAGTGTCCACAGAGAGAGCTTTGATGAAGGACAAACATAAGACAAGGTTGACTAGAAAGTGTATACATTTACAAAACAGAGCATCCATCCAACCCACCAGACCGCTGCAATAAAAAATGAAGTGCGTAACTTTAGCTTGCAAAATGACCTCCATTGTTGGAGATAAAAGTTCCAGTATGTTTATTACATTACTAATATTAAAGCGGACACTTTTGATTTGTGCTTCTTCATCAAACCTTTTGACAGACCCTTCCTTCTAATAAAGACAATAAACAGTTGTAAGACATAACTGTGTATACATTAATGGGACCCAGACACCACCTGTATGAAACACTCCTTTTCCCAAATACCAAGATTTCAGTTTTTGATACATTGTCCATGAATCTGTTGCCCCTAAAGAAGGCCCACAGTGCTCTCAATTAATGTTGCAGGCATGCCGTAGAGTGATCCATAATTACTATATACCTTCCTACTGTAAAGAAATGAAGAGACTTTCCTACAATGTTGGGAGAATTGATCTTTTATTGCAAATTCCTGGGGGAAACCCTTCAGCCCCGTCCTGGTTGATTGCTATTTTTCAGCAATGGTGGCTCTCTGCTTGACTACATCTTAGGGCAGTTTACCCATGACCTGTTTAAAGTGATCTTATATTAGAGTATGCTCTCGAAAACCGAAAGGATGAAGAGGAAAATTAAGTTTCCGGCACTGGCAGAAGTGCTCGACTTTTTAAAAAACAGCTTTTTGGCTTAGGTCAGGCTTTCTGCCTGGGCCCTCCAAGTGTCCATGTGAGTTGTGTATTGTTTAGGCATCATCAGGAACTGAACCCCTGCTGTGTTATGGTTCTACTCAGGTTGGGAGCAAAGCCTGGACTCTTGAAAGAAGCCTTACTGCCATTACCTGATGAGAGCAGCTCAACTGCGCCACTGACAACCACGCTTGGCTATGGCCCACTGTTTTTTCAGGTGTGGTCCAGAGTTCCCTCATGGACATGCCGTTTGACGGGGACCTGCCTCTTTGGGGACAAGGCGGACTCCGCTCTAAAGCGATTCAAAGAGATCATGGCCCTGGTTTGTCTGAAACGTGTCGACGCCCAACTTTTTTGTTAAATTTGGAGAACTCAGAGGTCAGTTAGAGACTGGGAATCAAGACTTATGCCCTCTGCTGTTTATAATGTATCCAAAATAATGTCTATATGACAAAGTAGATTGTCTGTTTTCATTCTCCTTTAGAGATATTGTAATCATTGAGAATTGTGTCTTTGATGTATGTGTGTTTTTTAAAGTGTTTTAATATACTGTCATGATATAAATTGTACATATAGACATGTTTTTACTGATTAAAAATTTATATATTTTGTATAATTTGGTGTTATATAAGTGCTTTGATACATTCGGAGTGAGGAGTGATGCTTGTTGGTGGGTATGAGTATCTTTGAGGCGTGAATGGTGCGAAATAGACCTTGATCAAAGGGCATCCTTTTTCTAACTTTATGGTTATTGGTAGCTCCATCTCTTTGGCTTACAGAAACCCCTCTCCTTGATTTCAAGGTGAGTCACATCTGAGCCTAACTATAACGTCCCTGTAACCTTTGTTTTTTCAGTAAATTTCTAAGGTTTATAACGTCTCTGTAACCTTTGTTTTTTTCAGTGCATTTCTGTGTTTTTTAAACCTTTTACTCCTAACTTTAACCTGTCACCTTTGAGAGTGGGTGTGTGAGTGACTGTTAGCACATGAGTGGGTCTGTGGGTGCCTGTGTGTGTGTCTGAGAGTCTGGGAGTGGGTGTATGAGTACCTGTGTGAGTGGGTGTGTGAATGCCGGTGTGTGTCTGTGAGTGGGTTTGTGAGTGCTGCTGTGCATTTTGGGCATTTGCATACTTTGGGTATTTAAAAGGGAGAATCATGAACTCTGCTCTCACCAGGAGATGACAAGAAAGAAACCACTCGTCACAGTCACTACACATCATATTGTGCTCCTATAGATCAATTCTGAATTCACCTCCATTAAGGATTTCATATCATTTTTCAATGTGGAATACAATAGGAAACACACTTGCTTTGCCTTTGCCAAGATCAAAAAGTTAGGATTGTTTCTACTTTACTGAAGTGGAGATTCAATTGGGAAACCTGCTTTGTTTATATTTGGAAGTGCTTACCTTTGAGGTTTAAGTTCTGTGAATTTAGCCCCGGGGCCAGAATCTAACCTAATTTTTTCCAAGAAGAGTCCGCAGTTGTGCCTCAAATGTCTACCCAACTAGAGTACTTTCTTTTGGGTAATTAGTAAGTGCTACCTTGTTGGGTAAAAGTCTTGTGCATATTCTACACTAAAGCTGAGAAAAAGACAACAAGGTGTTCATGTAATTTCAGCAATGTGATTGTTCTAGAGTGTTTTCATCCACAAATCTGTGATAACATGCATCCTCGTCAAGAGAAGATGACGAGACTACAAAGAAGTTAATCACCACCAAACAGGGGTACTTCCCTTAAACTAAATGATGTAAGTGATTCTTTGTTTGGTGGAGATGTCCTTGTATTCCTCTGCACAATAACGTGTCACCAAAATCGGCTGCAAACGGGCTCGGGCCTGTTGTTAAGCTGTCCATCAATGTGAGACAAGGCGGGAAGACCTTTGCATACTGCTAAGGAAAAACGGGGCATGGCCAAAGACCTTACAGATGATGTTGGGCATTTGCGTTCTCAGGTTAATTAAAAGGGAGAATCATGAACTTTGCTCTCACCAGGAAACGATGAGAAAAGAAACAATTGTCAGTCACCCCAGATCAAATTGCGCTCCAAAAGATCAACGATGCAGCCACCCCCATTGAGGATTTCAGATTTCAACATGGAATACAAGAAGAAACACATTTGCTGTGCCTTCCCCAAGCTCAGGAAGTCTGCATCCTTCTGTTTTAAACAAGTGGAGGGGGGCTGCGAGAGCTAGCTTTCTGCCAAATTTGGTGTAATTCTGTCCAGGGGTTCGGGCTGTAGTCGTGTTCGTAATCTCTATGGGAATTAACATTGAAACTGCACTTTTTTGGACCACTCTTTTTCCATGCTCCCTCTTTAAGGATTGCCCCGAAACTTTCTATGCACAGCAAGACCCAATTTGACACTTTTTTGGAAACTTTTCCGAAGATTTGTTCGTCAAACGAAGTCAAAGACATAATTAAGTCAAGAAACGCTTTTTCTACGGAAACTATGTCCTAACTATAACTACCTACTGGTGGCCGGTAGTAGGTAATGCATATGCATATACACACATTTGTATGTAGACATATGTTGAAAGGCATATTTAAACATGTTAAGCTAACATGTAGGTAGGTGTGTGTGTTGCCACAAGCAATCGATGCTTTGCAGTGAAACGTGCGTGGCGAGGTGCAGTGTCTGTTTTTTTCTTTTTTACTCTGTTACCACTCAGACTAAGGCTGCCTTCAATAGCTGTAACACGGGGTCAGTTGGGGGTGAGGGCAGAAGGAGCTGGGGCACAGGTCCTATCGTGCCCCTCTCTAGAGCTGGCAGTGAGTAAGGTAACACAAGAGTTGTTTTTTAGGTTGAGCCTGGGCAACGCATGCGCTGCTCTGCGAGCCATGCTGTATTGGAGTATGGACTTGAAGCCCTGCCCACTCTCCGCCCATATTTGTCATTGGCTTGTATCATTGTCCTTTCCAAATGCTGGCTTCTGATTCGTTAATAGGCTTTTTAGTCCCTCCTTAGTACTGCCTTGTCTTCACTTATAACCTCCCCAGAGAACTGGCCCTTGTACTTCAGTTGTTACAAAGTACGTCTTATTACGACTTTCTTTATTATTTTGTTATTTAATAATAGTGCCTACTCTGGAAGCAGTATTTAATAGTTTCTCCCGCTGCATGCACTACATGCTTTCCTGCAACATTCAGCGCTTTCACAGGGCGGTTTTACAAAAAAAAATGCATGTTTGTCAACTTGACAAACACGTGCTTTTTAGGTCGAGCGACCTATCTCAATGCGCATGCGCATTGAGCGGGAGCGAGATATATAGGGGCTTATCGAGAGTTTACCTAACTGGCGATTCCACTGGCGATTTCTTGCAGTGCATGTGCTTTTTAGGTCATTGCGCAAGCGCAAGCCCTAAAAAGCGCGTGCACAATGCCACCAGCCGCCTGCCTCGCATTACCACATCAAAGGCGGCCGCGTCTCAGGCCCCTGCTGCTTCACACCCTCATGCTGCTCTCCCCGCTCCGCCCCCTCCCCTGCCCGCCGTGTCGCATTTCTCCTCGTACTTTCACTTTGACGGCCACAGGCCGTCTCTCGTGTTTCTCCTCCCCCTCCCAGTGTTTTTTTTTTTTTAAACTTTTTGTCCTGTTGCTGCAGTCAAGCACCAGCTTCTGCACACTGTGGCTCTGCAGTGCTTTGTCTGACTCACAACTGTCAGCATGTGATCCTCCTGTCTGACACACTCGGCGCAGGTCTTCTCTCACTCCGCACTATTTACAAGTCAATGAGGGCTGATCTCGATGCACTTATTTCGATGGCAGTCCGTATTCCACGCGTTGTATCAGGCGCCCTGCCACATTTTACTCTGTTTATCGTACCGTCTCTCCCGAGCAAGCAGCGCAATTGCTGCGTGCCTTCAGTTGATCACAATGGGTCTAGTTTTTTCTTCTCGAAGCACCTGGTCCATTAGCAGTTGCCCGTGTTTTTCTCAAGATTGATGGGATAGATACCTCAATGCTTTAAACGCTCGAGATTGCACTATGCCGTGGTCTGCGGGTAACGAAATGTTGATCCCAATTAGACAGCTCAGCTTTTCTTTCTTTTTTGGTCAGTGTACCAAGTAGCCACCCAAGGCCATAGTAACCCCTCCAAATAACGGAGCAAGTGGCTTTTGAAGATAATCCGTTATATTCAAACCGCTGCACCCTGCCGGCGCTTCGGTCTTCTTCCGTGTCTTGCGCGGTGCCAGTCTCTTCTGCTTATCTTGCGTTCTTATTGTGTGTCTCACCTGACGTTTACACCCTGTACGGTCTCAATCTTCGCTGTGCGCCTGCTTTCACGATCATCAACACACTTACCTCCTCTGCAATCTCTCTGTATTTTTATTGTGCATTTCTAAATTTCCAGCTTTACTACGGCCCAAGGTCCCATCACAGTTTATTCAACAACTCTTAAATGCAGTCTCCGTCCTCCTTCCAAGTAATTTTCACTTCTGTTGGCAATGGACAGCGTCACCCCTTGTTGGAAGCTTGCCCTTAAAATAGTTAGTATGGCCCTGGGACCTCAAACTGTTTGCATATGCAAGGTTCCCTAACGCACGTGCAAAATTAACCTCAGAGCGCCCTCGCCATTTTTCAGAAAACAAAAGGCACATTTATAGCAATTGCCTGCCTCTGGGGTCAGAAAAGAGGGCATCTTCTTTAACACAGTGCATGCAAATAAAAAACTTCTCTGCGACTTACAAAGTTGCCCAATTCATTTCAAGTGGCAGTCATTGACCGACCCTGACATTGAACTAAACGCTGCCCTCTTGCAGTGAGAAGGCATCCAGCTCCAGTGAACGGGTGCATAAATATCTTGAGTTTCCATGAGCTACTCTGCAAACCACATTTGGCTAACACACTGCACTCAGTGGCTCTAGAACTGAAAGGCAAGTTCCCCTTCTTGCCACGGAAGGAATGCTATACATGAAAATTAGGGATATTCCTTGTAGAGATGTACACTTGTCAAAGAAATTAGTTAAAAGTAGTGGGCCAGATCAAAAAACATTTTTGGCTTGCACGTTTGCATGTCGATGGTGAGTAATAAGGCTTGTGACTAGTGCAAACACCTTTTACCACCTTATTCCTCAATCAGATTTTCTTAAGGATTTAATGTGTGACAAGAATATGTATGTATATTTAAGAAGACCAGCTATAGTTGCAATACTTCGATAACACAAACCCATATTACAACACCCTTGAATAACCACACTTTGGTGTAAATAACAAAACAATGCAGCATTGAAACACCGACAAATATTCAATGCAATACAACAATACAGTCGAATGCACCAACAAAATGGAATAACATAAATCAATCACAACAAAAAAACAAGCATTGGCATAGCCAATAGGTCTCGCCTTTGGGACCTTATAAGTGTTCAACCATGCAACAGTTAATGTTGTTGCACCAAGGATATTGCGCTGCATAACTAAATACTTATAAGGTCCCAAATGCGAGACCTATTGGCTATGCCAATGCTTGTTTGGTAAAAGCGCCCCAGACCGCGCTTTCACTTTAATAGCGGCCGCCGAGGATCATCTAAAGAAAGGGGCGTGGTCTCTATTAACGTGAAAGCCAGCATGGGGCGCTTGTAAACAACAAGCATTTGCAATGCAATGGGTCTCGCATTTTAGAAACTTTGACCTATTGGTATTGTAAATGACAAGGCCTTTTATTATTGCATTTATTTTTAAACCCAAATAAAAGGCATTGCCATTTACAATACCAATAGCTCAAAATCTCGCAATTGCGAGACCTATTGCATGGCAAATGCGTGTTTCCTAAGCCTACCTAGAAAACTCTCGATACATGTTTTTCATATGTTTTCCTTTTGTGGCGCTACTTTGTGTTCTGAACTTTTCTCATGTTTGACCTCACTTATGGTCGCTGAATGATGGTGTCGCTCAAAACAGCACGATTCTGGTGACAGTATTTAATGAGCCTGTAAGTGTTTGAGGAGAGCCTTGTGGTTAAATTAATTGAAAGCTGGATCGAGTTCAAAAATTGGCAATTGCTCCCTTCCAAAACTGACTTGCGCTTAAAGTGATTTTTTGTGGGTTAGGTAAGAGAGTGCCTCAGTAAAGACCGCCCCAAGATCATCGGTATTGTTTTTGCTTGAATCTGTTAGATTCTGTGGCACTATACCGCCACCTCGTGGGTATATTTTAAATTGTCATCGAAACTCAGGAAAAAAAAGAAAGCACGCAGCATTGTCGGCGTTAGCATGACGGTATTTCTGCAATAACAAACTGCCAATTTATGTTACCCTTTCTATTTTTGCGGTTTTATGTAGCGCAAACTTTGTATCAGAGCGCTTTAGAAGAAAGTAAGAAGTCCGGATAACAATCCTCAATAAAGATTCATTTGGCACTCCCCTGTCCAAATATGGTTCTGCAGACAAAGGACTCTAACTGTACTGAATGTGTCTGTCCACTCAGAAAGTTCCTTAACTAGCCACTTTCTCAAAAAAGTTCCTTCATAAACGTGGCAAGACTAGAGGTTGTGCGAAGACCTGGTGAGAGGGAGGCCCAAGTCATGGGCGTAGGAGACTCTAAATTTCTGGGGGGGACAGGGACAACCTTGTGGACTTTCCAGTGACCCTATACAAATCGCCCATTGTGCGAGACCGTACGCACGTTAAACGTATACAATCGCATAGTTATGAAGAGAAATATTGAGAAAGGCAGGCAAGTAGTCACAGTGTAGGGTGTTGCAGTGATGAACAGCCTACAATAACACCAGTGTCTGTGGGGGGCTGCTTGCATTCTTGGGTCTGTGCTGAGCACCCCCAGCTGCTCAGAGGCCCCAGCTGACGTGGTGTTATGTACTGGAGTCTGTCACCAGGCAATGTCGGGCCTAGACAGGCTGAAAGACATGAAACCTATTGAGTGCAGTGCATTGAAGGGTGAGTGATGTCTGTGTGAGTATAGGGTGAGCAGTGTGCCTGTGTGAGTCCTTGGTGAGTGATGTCTGTGTGAGCGCAGGGTCAGCAGTGTGCCTGTGTGAGTGATGTCTGTGACAGTGCAGGGTCGGTGATGTCTGTGTGAGCGCAGGGTGAGCAGTGTGCCTGTGTGAGTCCAGGGTGAGTGATGTCTGTGTGAGTGCAGGGTGAGCAGTGTGCCTGTGTGAGTCCAGGGTGAGTGATGTCTGTGTGAGTATAGGGTGAGCACTGAGCCTGTGTGAGTCCTGGGTGAGTGATGTCTGTGTGAGTATAGGGTGAGCAGTGTGCCTGTGTGAGTCCAGGGTGAGTGATGTCTGTGTGAGTGCATGGTGAGCAGTGTGCCTGTGTGAGTCCAGGGTGAGTGATGTCTGTGTGAGTATAGGGTGAGCACTGTGCCTGTGTGAGTCCAGGGTGAGTGATGTCTGTGTGAGTATAGGGTGAGCACTGTGCCTGTGTGAGTCCTGGGTGAGTGATGTCTGTGTGAGTATAGGGTGAGCAGTGTGCCTGTGTGAGTCCAGGGTGAGTGATGTCTGTGACAGTGCAGGGTTGGTGATGTCTGTGTAAGCGCAGGGTGAGCAGTGTGCCTGTGTGAGTCCAGGGTGAGTGATGTCCGTGTGAGTGCAGGGTGAGCAGTGTGCCTGTGTGAGTGCAGGGTGAGTGATGTCTGTGTGAGTATAGGGTGAGCAGTGTGCCAGTGTGAGTCCTGGGTGAGTGATGTCTGTGTGAGTGCATGTTGAGTAGTGTGCCTGTGTAAGTCCTGGGTTGGTGATGTCTGTGTGAGCGCAGGGTGAGCAGTGTGCCTGTGTGAGTCCAGGGTGAGTGATGTCTGTGTGAGTGCATGGTGAGCAGTGTGCCTGTGTGAGTCCAGGGTGAGTGATGTCTGTGTGAGTGCAGGTTGAGTAGTGTGCCTGTGTAAGTCCTGGGTTGGTGATGTCTGTGTGAGCGCAGGGTGAGCAGTGTGCCTGTGTGAGTCCAGGGTGAGTGATGTCTGTGTGAGTGCATGGTGAGCAGTGTGCCTGTGTGAGTCCTGGGTGAGTGATGTCTGTGTGAGTGCATGGTGAGCAGTGTGCCTGTGTGAGTCCAGGGCGAGTGATGTCTGTGTGAGCGCAGGGTGAGCAGTGTGCCTGTGTGAGTCCAGGGTGAGTGATGTCTGTGTGAGTGCATGGTGAGCAGTGTGCCTGTGTGAGTCCAGGGCGAGTGATGTCTGTGTGAGCGCAGGGTGAGCAGTGTGCCTGTGTGAGTCCAGGGTGAGTGATGTCTGTGTGAGTGCATGGTGAGCAGTGTGCCTGTGTGAGTCCAGGGTGAGTGATGTCTGTGTGAGTGCATGGTGAGCAGTGTGCCTGTGTGAGTCCAGGGCGGGTGATGTCTGTGTGAGTGCAGGTTGAGCAGTGTGCCTGTGTGAGTCCAGGGTGAGTGATGTGGATGGGTGAATGCTGGCTTAGTGATGTGTCAGGGAAGGGCGAGCAATGGGTCTATGAGTGCAGGGTGACTGTGCGAATGCAGGGAGAGAGATGTATCTGTGCAAGTGCAAAGAGACTTGTCTGGCTTCTCCCAGAGATGTATTGGCCAAGATACCTCTTTCTCAAATGTGCTTAAGAATGCACCATTTGCCCACTCTTTTTTCAAAATGTTCTCGTGGGAGAACCCCCGAATCCCCCATAGGTGGTTGGGCCTCGCTCGCTGCGCGCGCGCTCATCACAGTGCAGTATTTACGCCCACCACTTTCAAATGTCACCAGCCGCCCCTGCCTTTTAAATGAAAATTACAGTGTAGGCATAAGGTGATCACATATCATCTAACACACTGACAAATCTGAATACACAATGTAATACAGCAATGTCTAGCACCATCCCCTAAATGAATATTAAAAAAAAAAACTTTGACCTAATGTCAGATGTGTCAGTACGAATCTAGTTATACTGAAAACATTGACAGTCTTAAGTATCACAGTAGTTTAAGGAAGAAAGTCTTGAAAATTTCCAAAAGGCTTCCTCAGAGTTCTTAAAGAACACTACAGCACGTCAACACAGAGCATTATATAAGTGTCCAATCTGCGGCTGGGCTGCGCCGCGCCGGGCCCGAGAAGAGACCTGCACCTGGTGTGCCCAGAGAACCAAAGGTGTGTGCGGAGCTGCGGCTGTGTGGGGTGACCTGGGGCTGCGATGTATACACTCACTGCACTGACTGCATGCCAAGAACAGCGGTGCAGGACGCTGCTCACAAATGGACAGTGACAAGAATGACAGAACAGAAGGTAGCGCTAGCAACCCTAGCCTATGCGTTAAAAACACACGAATGTCCATTTTCGCACAACAATCTCCAAAATCTTTTCCCATCTTCCTACCTCGCAGATATTTCATTCGCCCCTTGAAAGCCTTGTAAGCGGCCGTCTGATTAATTCCCAGTCCTTATGAGGTTAGATTTCTCACGTCCGCGCTCATAAAACTAAATCTACTTTGTAAGCCTCATTCAGATAATTAGAAAAGTATCACATTTAAGCAAGAATATTGAGCCACAATGCCCGTGAATAGCTGAATTTAGAGACAGGCCTGCAAACACTAGTCCGCGGTGACATTTACACAATTCCAATCTATAATTACAGAAACACGGCATGAAAGGGCCCTTTGTTATTGGGAGTTATTCAAAGTGCGGAATTAAGACAGAACATACGTGGGCACAATTTAAACAAAATGCGACGAGGAGAGGGCTTTCACGCACTATAAATAAAAAAAATTAAAAAGCAGCACTGGCAGCAGAGGTGAGGGGGCGAGGCTGCTGAGCCGAGGCTCAGGCTGCACTCCAGACTCCACTCAGTCACAACTTGTAAACCCCACACCCCCACCACTTTCAAATGTCACCAGGCGCTCCTGGCAATGCAGTGTAACAGCTCTTGCCCCTACTTACAAGTTAACCGAGCGTCAGAGGGTGCTGCTGCCTGCAGCCCTTCTGTCTTCAAGCCGGCAACAGAGAAGTCCGACGACGAGGTCAGGTCAGCCAGCAAATCAGCAAGAGCACTGGCTACAGGCAGCTGAGGTGAGAACTAAATAATTCCCTGAGCCTCAGGGGTGCTGCGCCACACAGAGACTTCAAAAGAGCAGAGGCAGGGGGGCGAGTGGCCTATGACGTCACCTTATGCTGTGACTATCGGATCATTTGAGAGGCGCCAGGTCAAATGCAGGGCCATTAGGACACACATCACCTCTCGCACTTCGCACTTTTTTTCGCGCGCTAATGGCCTGCCAATCTCCCTCTCAGGAGGTAGAGGGGAAATTTGTTTGACCCCTCGTCACCCCCACCCTTGTCCCCTGTGTCCCCCCCCACTCCAAAATCTGGGGGGGATATGTCCCCCGCGTCCCCCACAGTTCCTACGCCCATGGCCCAAGTCCTTGTTGTGGTTCCAGAGAATGCCTGTTTCATAAAGTGTTTTTGTCTGTATGTCTGAGGTTCCAGCAGGAGAGCTTTCGTATTTCACAATTCCAGTTGAGAGCCAGAGATTTTCAGTTTTCCGACCAAGCAGGCACCAGGATGGGGTGGCGTTGTGCTATCTCCAAGGATGATGCAGGAAGTATAACACTGGGCTCTTGCTTCAATATGAAGCCATTGTAGAGTGAGAAGGATAGAAAAAATGCAATCACATTTTCTGTGATCAGTAACAAAGTGGGCAGCAACATGAATCTCTGCTCTCTGGATTGCTATATGTGCTTCGGGTTGACCGGAGAGAATTCCCATAGCTCATTTTAGAGAGTGCCGTTTCAAGCACACATTGATAATAAAGCATTTCAGAGTCACTCAGATTCTCTCCCAGGTGTTTGACATCTAGATTAAACAAGGTTGTGGATAGGATCGAACCCAGTAGAACGTGTTTTTTTGATTCAGTCCTGCTGGAAACTAAGCTTCCTATTTTAGCTATTTGTGACCATGTTGGCAAATATGACTTGAATCAATTTAGGACTGCACCACTGATTCCTATCTGTTCATCCAGCACAATAATCCCAACACCATGGATGACTGTATCAAAGGCAGCCAAGAGGTCCAAAAGCACAAGCAGACAGTAGATAACGAAGTCGAGGAATCGGAGACCATCATCCACAATTTGCAAGAGAGCCATTTCTGTGCTGCAGTTTTGTCTGAAGCCAGACTGAAAGGAATCAAGAAGTTGTTTGCCAATAAATGACCCTCTGTTATCTTTTTCACAATGGATGTTGAGCAGCTCTGAAGGCATCTGATTTTTGATGAACTTTGAGCTCTTGAACCTCCATGCATATTTCTAACACTCTGGCATGCCCCCCCTGAGGAAATTGGTCTTCTGCTAGAGGATGGGCTACCATGACAGTTATGGCTCCTTTGCACCATAGTAGTTGCAACCTTTTGCAGTGTTGTGCTGGTTTTAGCATGTTTGCCTGGACTGATTTTGGTTTCAAAGTCCGGCCCTGGGGGTCCCCAGCGTAGATCCAGTGGGCCAAATCCATGTCAGATTTTTACCACAGCCATTGGATATGCACACTATAAATTTAGACCAATAGCATTTAAATGTATTTTATCTAGATATCCTGAAACCTGACCAGACCTTTGTAAAAGTTGTCGAGAAAGGGGTGAGCCATAGTGGTCAACAACACATTCGGGGATATATTTACACAAAATGTAGTCAGTTAATGTTTTGTCCGTGCAAGCATTTTTTCAGCTTCTTAGGGATATTTATTGTTTTCTCCAGGTTGGTGAAACATGTCTGCGACTGTGTTCACACTGACCCACTTCAATATCGGAGATACTCAGTGTAAAGTAATACTGGTGCGAAGTTAATCGCATTTACAAGATGGTGTCATCTCTCTTCATACATTGTATATGAACACAGATGATTGATGTGTAGACATGCCAAGTAGTTCTTACAGCTGAATGTCATAGGATATGTATATAGACATGGATAGGTAGACATGCTCTGTTTGTATGTCTGATATGAAAAACCAATAAAAGTGTGTTATAAAAAAAAAACATGTCTGCAGGCAATGAAGGGTAATTCTGATTTGTTCTGTAAATGTCAATTTGGACACAAACGTTGTTTGCACTCAATTTGAGATTTTGAGTTCCCCCTGGATGAATTTGGGTGGGAAAAACATGTTAAAAAGGGAGAACATGGGGTTATAAATCACATTCCTATTCTAATTTGTAAAACAGAATCATCGGTATCAGTGTTTCTCCTGGGCGTTTTACAGAGTACTCTGCAATGTCCATTGTGAATGAGAAGTTCATTCACAACTAGCTCCTCGATGCGCAACGCTCAGTGCCTAAAAGTTACCAACTCCAGTGTGGAATGGAAAAATGCTGGCCTGAAGAGCCTTGCAGGAATCGGGAAAGACTTTGACAACCATCTCAGAAGTCAATGTCTGTCCCTAGTTCTCTAAACAACCAGTGTGTAGACACAAAAACCCAAATCAACACCTAAAGCAATCTCAGGGCTCCCCACATTTAAGCATTGAAGGACAATTCTAAGCAGAAATCTCAATCAAAGCTAGTAGGAGCAAGTTGCTTTTACACTGTTGATAATAGAAATCCCTGATGATTATCGTTTACACCCCATACAGAAAGGTACAGCAGGGGTACCCTGCAAAAATCTCTAAAAAAATAAATGAAAAATATACCTTCAAAAGTAAATTAGAAGACACAGTCAGCGATTTGCCAGAAGAATTTGCCTTTCTGGAAGAAGAGTGTGCGAAATTAGAACTGAACATGAAAAAGGGCCCTCACAGGTGCTTAAAGAAAGACAAACTTGCACTGCCTCGACCCCGCGGAACTCAGCAATGTGAGTCAGAATTTCCATAGGAAGACCATATTTTATTTTGCTAATAACTTTGACACCATTTGCCAAATCTTTATGAAACTTTCCATTAAAAAAAGTTCATCCACCTCGACTCCTTCCTGGAACGTTTCGGGGTGATCTGTCAAGCAGGGGATGTGATTGAAAGTTCTGGTGACATCTCAAATAATCAAATCATAAGTGGGTTGCATTGTCATCAGAACCCAGTCACACATGTTATGTGATATATATGTTGTTTTTAATTACATGTTTACTTTGGGAGTAGTTAGCATGAAAAAGTGGCCTTCCCTAATGTGCAGTTAACTATGTGCACTAACTGGAAATAGAATGTGTACCCCATGTTTACCTTTTGAACAGTTAGGCAATTTTGTGATTACAGCATTTACCACATTATTACTGATTTATCATATCTGACATAATATTAGTATAATTTGCAGAATTCACAAAAATATGGTTCCTGGTCCAAATAGATGAAAATATTTTTTTTTTCATAGTTCA
The DNA here is from genome assembly GCF_964261635.1 of Lissotriton helveticus. NCBI lineage: Eukaryota > Metazoa > Chordata > Amphibia > Caudata > Salamandridae > Lissotriton > Lissotriton helveticus. The sequence continues at coordinate 1,640,295,769 of NC_136067.1, forward strand.
GGTAATCTCTTACAATTGTAAAGCTCTTCAGTGATGATGATGGAACCCTTGAAATATTTTCCATACTTCACAGTTCTCTGTGAAATACAGGTTTTTATACCACTGCATTTTGTGTAGTAAAAGCAAACAAACCACATATATCCAAGAAGGGTGCCAGTGAAATTTGTATTAAGCAAATTGGTAATGGCATGGTGGACCCTATGCATTTTGGTTCTAACAAGAAACATTGTACACCTGTAGCTACTTGGAAACATCCTAATAAAAAGTGAAAACAGACTGTCTCATGATCCTTTAGTGATCCATCGTCATGGTCAGGCAAATCTCAACAGGAGGGCGACAATTACCAGAAATTAAAACTACTTTATAATCTTTTTTGCATATATTTAATATATTTTACACTGCCAGTAGCGACACAGGGGCAGATTTACGTTTCCTGACGCATCCCTGCAAATCAGCAGGGATGCGCCAGGAAAGATGCGTCACGCAAGTTTACCCTTGCGCCACCACAGATGAGCCGCATTTACAATGCGCTGCATCATGACGCAAGGATAAACAGATGCGTGTCTCATCTGCCGGCGTAAGGTTGGCTCAGTGCTGGAGTTGCGCAACGCAACTCCAGCACTGTTCCAACCCTGCCTAAGTCCAACATGGTGCGTCAAGCCTTACGCCTGCTTCAAGCAGGCGCAAGGTTTTGACGCAGCGGCGTCAGAAAAGTGACTGATTGAAATCTTGAAAATTTCAATCAGGCACTTTACAGAGGCGTTCCTGCGAAGGAACGCCCCCCCCCCCTGCGCCGGAACGCCCCCCCCCTGCGCCGGAACGCCCATATGAAACCTGACTCAGGTTTCATGTGGTGCAGGGCTTTACAACGTGAAGCATCTCCCTAGATGCGTCACGTTGTAAATAGGGTGCAACATGGCGCATGGTTTACGCTGCCACTGCGTCACAAAAGTTACGCAACGGCGGTATAAAAGTGACGCAACAGGCTTGTAAATGTGCCCCACAGTGTTTATGGTTAGGTCAGAGTTTCCATTCAAATGGCATTATTTTGTTTTCTTAATAACTGTGGTGCTGTTCAGAAAATCTGCACAAAACTATCCCAAAAAAGGTCACCCAGTTTAGTTCCTGCATGGAAAGTTTTGTGCCAATCTGTCCAGTAGTGGTGAAGAAATAGGGCAGGGTGTGTTTGTGGGGCAGGGATTGCGGGTCCCAAAATGTAGATTTTCCATTTTAATTCCCATAGGATGTTTTGCTCTCTGATATATATATATAAAAAGCACAAGCTGAACAGAATTACACTAAACTTGCCACAAAGTTGGAAATGTACTCAAAGATTGTGCTTTTGTTGTTTGAAGTAAATCTATTGAGCAAGGTTTGAGAAATTATCTTTAAAAGAGGGGTGTAGGTTGTGCATCAAGGAGTTCTAATTAACAAAATATATTTATATCTGGACCACTGAAGGTCTGCAGATATATTCGAATCACAACATTAAAAAAGACACAAAACCTATCGGCCAAGGGAGCCTTTTCTGCTATTGGCCATTCCGGATTGGCAGATCTCGAGAGAATCAGAAAGGAACTGATTGGCTTCCAAAACATTTAAATAAAATACTGTAGCAGCCATTATTGCTAATACTGCCTGCCTGGCACACCACCACTGGATGAAGTATTCATGGTATTAAAGGACCTGGCAGCAGTGGAAACCTGGTATCGAACACCCGTCTCTGAAATAGAGGATCACAATTCTCCCACCTTAACGGAGATACACATCTCAAACCTATAGTCTTCATGAATCTATTATTGCGAAACACTGAAAGTAAGCAGCTAAAAAGCAGAAACAAAGAAAACGAAAATACAGTGTATTAGTGACCTGCACTATAAATGTATAGTGCCTTGCAGTTCAGGAAACAGAGTTACTGATACCAGGAACCACGCAATTTAGGGTTAGGTAGAATAGGACCCTTAAAATGAAGCCATTTGGCAAACTGGAAGCCCTATTGGTTCCAAGCCATAGGCTTGCCGCTCACGGGTGGGGAAGCAGACCACAGTCTGACTTACAACAATGGGTGCACACCCATAGGCACCTGGGCTGGCTCTAGACTATGCAGATCTCTATCAATATAGCTAGCTGTCTAGCCTGCTGGGTGCTAAAACATTGCCAAAGCAGCAGGGTCAATGAAGAAGGAAGTAGTAAAATTTGTTGCAGAGAAGGAGAATGCTCACCCGGCACTCAGCTCACTTAACACTTGTAATATCAGTTTCTCTGTGTATCTTGCCTCTGCTCTCTGGTGATGAGTAGAGAGAAGTTCAAGGCATCTCTGGACACCTTAAGCTCTCCACGGGCTTCCAAATAGACAAAGTCAGTGAAGGAAGTAATTTGGATGAGCTTAAGAAGTGGCCTTCAGGCTTGTTCTTAGTCAGGAAGAAATGGGAGGTACTCAATTTCACTTTTTGGAAACATCAACAGCAGCAGGATCCACAGATGCCTGGTCCGAAGATGTGCTAAAGCAGTTATGAAGCGGCACTCCAGTGTATATGTCCAAGCCCAGGCAGTCGAGCCTGCGTATCGGAGTCAATGCACTTTCCACATTTGAAAAGTCCCGCCAATCAAACTTTGGTCCTCAAAAGGGTTTCTTCAAGACCCTCTTCCCAGAACCAAATGCAGTGACCTCTGCATAAGTCCATATAGTCAGGCAAAACCTCCTCTAGCTTGCTTTAGTGGCAATCACTATATATTTTCAAAGTATAGTCCTGGAAGCTTTCCTTGTTAGCCCCTGTGGGCAGGATCCTGTCAGGAGCTTCTTCCCAGTTTGCATTACTCATGGTCAGAGTAGGAGAGGCTCTGTCACAGGGGCCAATCAAGGCAGATGGAACTAGGCATGAAGTGCATGTATGAATTCCTATGTTTTGCCATTTAGCAAATTTATATATTGTAATTAATATAGAATACAGATTTAAATAATGTTCTATACGTCTAAGATGGAAGCCGAAATGTGGAGCGTTTGGTATTTATCTCAAACCATGATTGCATCCACATTCCAAACGAGAACAAATATGAACTAAAATGTGGAGACTGTCTTTGAGTTGTAGCACACCTTGCTCTCAATGGCCGTTTTTGTCTGCTCGCGTATTGCCCAGTTTGAAGACTGAATTATACTATGATAATCTCTGGAATGCATATCCTCTGTAGGTGGCATCAGCTACATTTCTACAGTGGAATTGATTGTTGTTAGAGTGACGCCTTCAAAAGTGGTATCATTTAATGACTGATTCTATTGAAAGAAAATTCCGCTGTTTTCTGTGGAATATCAATATCCCAAATCTTCCAAAGACTGTGATTCATGTATTTGATTTGGTTTTCTTAATGTATTCTAAGCCACATTCAATATTTTACAAGGTAGTTGAGGGATTAGGTACTGCATGCATATATCATCACACCACAGAAGAGGTAGACGTTAAACTAACATTTCATAATATGTGTTGCAAGTGAACCATGTATATGTACAAGCACCAGTGGCGGCTGGTGAAGTTTGAAATTGGTGAGGCTTAAAATGGAAGCATGACTTTGCCTGAGCGAGCGCCACTGTCCAGAGGGGTGTTTGGGAGTTTGGGTGGTTCAAGGATGGGTGCTAACTGAGGCAAGCAAAACGGGTCCCCACTCTGCTGGATGAATGGTAAAATGCCGAGTTAACAGTAATTCAGTGCGTCTCTGGGCCCATGTGCCACTACACTATTGCAGCTACGCTTCTGCTACTGAAGGATTAGGAGAGCACACTCAACACAGTCTGTGCATGTATGACATCTGTGCTTGAAGAGGGGGCCTGAATAAGGCCATAAGGAGGATGTGATGAAACAAGAATCTGGTGGGACACTGAATTGAGAGCTTGAAGGAAATTTGTTCCACGTTATCTGACGTACTGCAGGAACCTGCAGGTGGAGAAACGGTGCAGGAACCTGAAAAGATGGAAGTGTTGTAGGAACTTAGAGTGGACCCTTTAGCAGGCTGGATATAGGAGCACCTTGCAAGAACCTGGAGCAATGGAAGTACCATAGGAGCCTGGAAGGGGGAAATAGATGCAACAACAACGAAAAGTGGGGGACTACAGCAAGGAGGGAGCAGCACAGCAGGGGTCTGGAAGAAGAGAAGGGTTGCAATAACCAGGAAAGAGGCAAGGGCTGCAGTGACCTGAATGAGCAAAGAGCTGCAGGAACCTTGTTAGAGTGCAGCACTGGAGGATGCACGCAAAAAGAAAGCTGCTTCAGGAGCCAAGCGCAAGAGTAGTGCAGCATGGGCCTTCCAGGTTGGGAAAAGTTTCAGGAGCATGGAGAGAGGGCAGAGGAAGGCAAGTGCTTCCGGAGCCTGGGCAAGCATGTGCTGTGAGAAAATCCAAGAAAGAAAGGGCTGTTTGAACGAAGAGACAGAAAAATGAAAGGGGAGCCTGGAGGGATGAATAACTGTAGGGAACTGGAAGGATTGTAGCAATGCAGGAGCTTGAAAACAGAAATGCAGCAGATGCCTGGAACGAGGAGGGCACTACAAAACAGTACATACTTAACAAAGTCCTGCATATGAAAGGTGAAATGAGAGTGACATCCCCCAGGATTGAGGCATAAAGGAGTGTGGAGGACAGGAAAGGTGTGCTGCAGAGAGAAGTGATGAGAAAGGGTGTGTCCATAGCTCGAGAAAGGAACAAGTCGTGCAGGACCCTAGAGGCCAAAAGGAAGGAATGCTTCAGGTGTTTGTTGGGATGGAGCACTATTGGTAAACAAGAATGGGCTTATAGTGCTGGCAAGAATGAAGAAGAGAGATTTGGGACAGATACTGCACGATGGCAGATTCCCGCTCAAACCATTTCAAATGGGGCAATTGTACTACTTCCCCATACCTGCTGTCACTGGGGGAATTCCTCTTAATTGCATTTATGATTATATTGCTGGCAGCCTGTAATTTGTGAGGGATTTCCTCGGTGGCAGTGATTACCTATGCAATGCAGTGGCACAGAAGTTGTCAAACATACTTTAAATACGGAAATGTCGCACACGAGAAGACAGAAAACTTGGCAGTGCTGCTGTTCATTTGATGATTTGCTCACCTCAAGCAGCCTGCACTTCACAGTCACAAGACGGAGTGTGAAAGCTAAACTGCTCTCTTCAGCTCTGCAGCGCAATCTCTCGTGTAGAGTCTAACCAGCTAGATTCCTTCCTTGGCTGCGCATTTTGAACAGAAACATGGAAAGCTGTGAACTGGATTCTGCGGAATGGGTCATCAAAAATCGAGCTGATGAGGCTGGATAAGCATGCAGAAAGAATTGACATGGTGGAGAGACGGTTATTTGACATGGAAGATAAACAGGTTGAGAACGTGGGCGCACACAAACAGGTGGCGAAGATCATGGAGTCACTACAGGCGAAAGCTGAAGACCTTGAAGCACGCTCTAGGTGCAACAATCCGCGCATATTGGGAGTCATGGGACTCTATGTAGAGAATTTACTTACCACTCTTCCGGGGCTTGGCACCTTTTCCGTTATCTTTGTGGTGGAGCGGGCACACAGATTGTTTGTGCCCAGTCCCCCCCAGGGGCCCCTCCCCACCCCATCATAGCCCGAGTACTTAATTATCGGGACATGGATGCCACTCTACGGAGAGCGCACAAGCTTTGAACACTTAACTACAAGGGCTCTGTGTTGTCACTGTATCCAGACTTCATCCCGCAGGTTCACGAGGCACGTAGACATTTTGCACCAGTCAAGCTCAAGCTCACAGAGATGAACATTGGCTACGCCATACTCTTTCCAGCTCATCTGAAGATCACAGTTGGTGGAAAATTGAAAGTATATGCCGACCCGGGAAGTGCTCGGCAGGAACTAAAAGCCTACACTAATGTGCAGAACAATCCCCAGTCAACTGAGGGTGCAGAAGTGGACCAAAACTCCGGAAGTCCATTGGACCAGAATGATTGATATACGCACGTGTGAGCTAACTGCTGCAGTATTGGGGTCGTTCTTAGCAAGGGGATTCTATGTTAATTGAGGCTCCTTATTCTCCATTGTACTGTCATGCCCCGAGAATCATGCCCCGAGAAGTACATGTACTGTCCCTTTAAGACCAAGCCACTATAAATCAGAAATGAGCCCTGGGAGCGACGCTTTACGTTCTTGCGTCTAGCTCCGTGTTCCAGTTCCGTCCTGTTCCTTGTGCCTGACTTCCGGTTTTTGTCCTCTTCCGCTTGGTGTACTCAGAAGGAAGTGTTCTGTCCTTCGTGTTCTGGACGTGTTTACTAGGCTCCCACTTGCCACTCTGTTGGAGCTCACTAACTCGTCTCCCCTTTCTATGCTCCGCCCGACGGCCGGGCTTAGTCTCCGTCGTCCGGCCGGGCACTGTTGCTCTGCTCCCACTCCCGTTTGTTGCTCCGCCCGACGGCCGGGCTTGGTCTCCGCCGTCCGGCCGGGCTACGCATCCCTGCCCTCATTTACCTATTTGTTTGCTGCTTCGCCTGACGGCCGGGCTTGGTCTCCACTGTACGGCCGGGCTACGCATCCCTGCCCTCATTTACCTATTTGTTTGCTGCTTCACCTGACGGCCGGGCTTAGTCTCCGCTGTCTGGCCAAGCAAGTGCTTCTTGCCTTCGTTTGCCTCCTCGCTGCTACTCTGCCCGACGGCCGGGCTTGGTCTCCGCCGTCAGGCCGGGTGGCCTGGGGATTTCCCTCTATTTAGGTATTTAGGTTATTTTTGCACAGCGTACGCCTGTAGGCTGGGCTTGTCCTCTGCCATTAGGCAAGTCCACTTTTTTTGTCCCCTCCATTCCGTACTTGACTGCATTACAGCTGGCCCTTCATCATCTATCATCTGGGCCAGCTATCTTCTGTACTTGGGGCTACTTGCGTGGATTCAAATTGAGGTGCAAGATATCACATACTTGTCAAAGAATCACGGTAACAGCGCTGTGCGCTGCCTATTTGTTTATTCAAGACATTTGATGATTATTGGTTCTCATACATGTGTTTTGTTCTGTAGATTTCCATTGCCCTGTGCTGGTGTTGGCATTGAATGCTTGCCAAGTGTACTGTTGAGTACCACATACGTTGGACAGTCTTGTGCATCAAAACAAGTGAGAGTGTTTTGCTTAGGAACTTACAGTATATGTTCATTGTTGGAAGAGAGTTATCACTCAATCTTGTTCCATCACTCTAGTTTTAGCTCAAGACGAATTTCTACACATCCTGTACACCTGTCCTGAACATCAGACAAAACATTGGTGGTATGTCATATTGATATAGAGAAACATAAAGGCTTATGTATAGTAGAAGCTGTTGTTAGATAACATATATTTCTTTCAGCCCGACGTCCTCCTGAATTCCTCACAGCGGGTTGTCCAATCACGCAGAAGATTACAGTCAAGTCTTCTTTTGTTTCTTCCCAACCTTTCCTTGTTTTGTCTCCCTGTTTTCCCCTGGCGAGCCTCTCGATACTCTAGTGTTTGATAGAGTCGGAAGGCCGTAGGGGAAGGCTGTGGAATTGTCTTCGGATTCCTGACGCTCCTGCGGAACCTGCCTGGATACCATTACATGTACCATGCTCCTGGGATTACGATGTTCTATTCCACACCTCTTGTGGATGTTGTGCTTTGTTCTTGCACTTGACAGGCGAGTTGGGCAATGACGGGTGGGAAACACATGCCTGGGATTGTACACCATTTTATCAGTGGTAGTATGTACTGTACCTAGACCGTCCTACTGGCTTATAGTTAAATGGTGACTGCCACGGGAGCACTCAACTAGAAAGTAGTAAATGTAGCGGTGTTAGAGTTTACCACAACTGGTTGGGCACTCTCCGCCCCACAGTGTATTACACATAGTTCCATAGTGGGGTTTTTTGTTCTGAGGGAGGGGATTCCATCGTCATGTCAAATGTTGGGGGATGGGAAGTGGGTGGGAGGGAGGGAAATGTTTGCATTTTGGTGCAGCGGCTGTTTTGATGATGAGCAGTGTGTTTATTCAGATAGTTATGTATTTCATGTATCTGGCACTTTAGCATACAAACATGAGTGGGGTTAGTCACTGCACAGACACTCAAGGGGATCACATACTGAGCTTTCTAAACCTGGACCATCAAGGGATTAAACGACCAATGTAAGATCCGTAAGGGGGTTCTATACCTGCTTAGGCATCATATCAATGTTGCAGTGCTGCAAGAGACTCCTCTTGCACCCACTACCGGACTGTTGTCAGAGAGAAGGATATATGCGTGGCAGCCGTCTTTACTTCCCTTGCATGGGGGGGTCCTGATTTGGGTTAGACAGCTCAATACAAGCAGTGGCGTCGGACCCCGAAGGTTGCTACGTTATAGTGCATTATCGCAAGGGTAACTTAGACATTTGAGTGGTGGGAGCGTATGGCCCAAATTATGACTAGGCTTGGGCAGTAAATTCCGTTCCACTCACGGAATTTGGGTAATTTTGCGTTCCGCGGAGAACGCGGAATTGTCCGAAATTTCGCGATCCGCTGCTTCGTGGAATTTTTTGCTTGTTTGCACTTGCTAAGTGCGTGTTCACGTGATATTTCTCCCCGAGCACGCAAATAGCATTCACGAACAGAAAAAAAGCATCACGAACGGGCAGAACAAGCAATTCCACATGTTTGCTGAACTTTGGCGTGCTTGCGGAGATTTTTTACCATTTCGCGGAGCTTTGCGGAGCGCGACTACGCAAATTCCGCCCACCCCTAATTATGACAATCCTCATTCTATTGCACACGGCATACAAAACTCCTCAAATATTCTAGAATGCCCACTCTGTGGGGAGGCGACTTCAACTGCGTGCAATCCCCTGCGCTGGCCGCTCACGGGATCCTCAGCTCTTTCCCTCAGCTGCTGCTAAAGCAATTGCAACAATAGCGGGGTTTGACGATCTGGTCGACATAAGGAGGCACCGGACGCCAACGGGCAGAGAGTACACACACTACTCATCGATACACGATATACACACTCACATAGACTACTGGTTAGTATCCTGTGCTTTAATACCTTTCATAACACATTGTGCACACCGTCCACTTACATATTCAGACCATTCCCCAGTCAAATTACAATTGAAAATAGATGATATGCAGCCCAGGGACTGAATGTGGCATTTTCCCCAGTATTCCCTGTTCGATGAGGTATTCAGGATGGAAGTCTCTAAGGAGATTGATCTATTTTTCGCCACCGATTTGGACAGTGTTCCCAAGATGACCACTATATGGAAAACATTTAAAGTTTTTATTAGAGGTGTGGTCATCTCAAAACACGCTGGAGTGCTTCGCTCCATCAGGGGTTGACTACATAGACTTGAGATTGAATTGGCAGAATTGGAACGCCAAACGACCGTGGACTCATCGCCAGAGGTGCTATGGTAGATCAGGGATTGGATAAACAAATATAACGATGAAGCCCAAGCCGAGGTGGTACATCTGGGTAAATATGCATCAGCAAAAGTGTATGGGGAGGGGGGAGGCCAGGCCAGGCACAATGCTGGCTTCCCTGACTAGGCCGGCTGATGAGTCAAATGAAGTGCTGGAGTTTCAAGATGACCAAGGCACGACACTGTACAGAGCTGTATGAATAGCGGACAGATTCCGATCCTATTACACAGAACTTTACAGTTCGCGGTCATCTGACACTGATGAATCGGTTGAAGAATACTTAACATATATAGCCATGAAATGGCTCATGAACTCTCACAGGGAACATTTGATGGCACCACTACGCCCTACTGAAATTACTGCAGTACTGAAAACAATGGCCAATAACAAGGCCCCGGGGTTGGACGGGCTAACTGTAGCTTTTTACAAAGCGTATCTCAACCAACTGCTACCATACCTGGTGAATGTATTTGAGGAGATGGCTACCGATGGGATAATGCCCCCCCAGTTTGAGAGAAGCCACTCTGATCACTCTCTTAAAGAAAGATAGACCCTCGAACCAATGCTCCTCATACAGGCCGCTCTCGCTGCTTAATACTGACCCTAAGATATTTGTCAAAATTCTTGCCAACCGCCTCTCTCCCTTTTTCACTTTTGTGGTGGCACCAGAACAGTCAGGCTTTGTGCCAACCCATTCGCTAACAATTAATTTGCGTACTCTATTTGGCACGATGGCTAGTATTAACCCGGAGACACAAGCTGCAGCAGTCTTTCTCGATGCAGAGAAGGCCTTATACTCTATTGAATGGCGCTTCTTGAAGGCTGTGCTGAGAAGGGTTGGTGTAGGAGAGCTTTTTATCAAATTAGTAGAAGTTTTGTATGAGAAGCCCACAGCATAGGTAAGAGTTTACGGGTTACTTTCAGAACCAATACACATTACAAGGGGTACAAGACAGGGGTGCCCTCTGTCCCCTTTCCTGTATGCGCTTGCGGCGGGGCCCCTGGCGTGCGGATTGCGGCAGTACCACGGGCACCATGGCTTAAGGTTCCCCCAGTACACATTGGTATTCGCTGCCTATGCATACGACACACTTCTATATGTCAGAGAGCCCTCGCGGAATGTAATGCCTGTTCTGCAGGAAGTGGAAAGATTTGGTCAACATTCAGGTTTACTCATTAATTGGAATAAATCTATGGCGTTCTCTCTCACCCCATGCACGGCTCCGGTCGTAGTTGTTTACCCTATTGCGTGGTCAATGGAACCTACTCACTATTTGGGAATCCAAATCCACACTGACCCAGAGGTTGTGATTCGTGAGAACTACCGGAGAGCAATAAATAAACTATCGAATCCATTGAGAAATGGATACCCCTGCCACTGTCTTTGTTGGAGCATATATCACTCCTGAAAATGATAGTACTACCACGTTTTCTGTTCCCTTTTGCCAATGTTCCTATTTTAATGCTGAAATCCTTCTTCCACACACTGCTTTCCTTCCTGCTCCATCTGGTTGGGCTGGGAAGCAGCCATGGGTGTGGTGGGAGACACTTACCAAACCATATTCAGCAGGGGGGCTTAGAGCCCCAAACTTTGAATTGTATTACTGTGACGCACAACAGATGCATGCATTTTATTTGTTGCATGGGGCTTCGGATAGCCCACAGGTATACATTGAAAAAGCGGCTGTGGAACCCTATTCATTACCACAGTATCTTTCTGAGACACCGAAGAGGCGCTATCATGTTGTAGATCCAGTCGGGTGCACGAGGAGCCTACTCTGGAGGGTGGCAGAAATGCGGGGTCTTACCCTACTCTATTCTCCCAAACTGCCATTGGAAATGTGCGGGTTGTTGCCAATGAGAAAAGAGAAAGAATTTATCTCAGCCTTGCGTGAGTTGGGCATAATCACTATGGGTGACTGTTTTCTGGATGGGACAGCCAAGCAATGGGATGTGCTTTCCACAGAATCCCTGGAAGCCTCCCTGATAGCAAGATTTCATTTTTTCCGAGCAAGGCATGCTCTTCGAACAATACTGGGGGCGGACATGTTAGAACCACCTGAATTTACCCCTCTAACTTACTTGCTTAGTGCACGAGCCCCACAACACATGATTTCGATATTGTACATACTCGCTTACGTGGAGCCAGACCCTCCTGCCTCAAAATCGCTTCAGGAATGGCGCACAGAATTACAGATAGATATTACTGATGAACAATAAGTATATTGCTGCAGGGACACAAAGACTATATCTCAAAATGGCAGACATCGCTTAATACACTATAAGTTTCTGCAGAGAGTGTACTACAACCCAGTTAGTCTGCATAGGTACGGGCTCCGCGATGATGACAAATGCATGAGATGTGGGGCGGCAGAGGCAAACTTCACGCATATGGCATGGGGCTGCCCGGGGATTCAGAGGTTTTGGGAGACATTGCACATTGCATAGCAGGACATAGCGGGAGTAGGTATTAGATTGACTCCCTGGAGGTGTTGCTAGGCTACACTATGGAGTATCCCAAAGGCATACGCAAATTATTAGCACTGTGTATCCTAATAACAAAGCGCAGGATTGCTATGCGATAGATGAAGGACCCCACACCCACAATAGAGGAGTGGTGTGCCGACCTATCTCGCTGTAACACACACTCAGAAAACTTCAATGCACTTATGCCCACTCGCTGTAAACCTAAAAATATTTTGGGAGCCATTTCGGGCATACTTGTCCGATAAGTCCGCCAAAGAAGAAGCGAGGGAGGAACATGAGAGGACGGGGGTTGACTGAAATGGTGGGGACGCTGCAGGACTGCGGTGTGGTCCTGTTTGTGTTGCCACCTTTTGTGTTGGGCTGTATCACGCTGCTGACAGGGAGGGATTGGGATGTATCTCCTGATTGTAAAAGGCTGTTGTATGTGCATCAATGTATAATGATTCTGCCCCCCCAGTGTAAATGCAAAGTTGGAAGTACTCATTCTGGTGTAACTGTCGGAACGCCTCTGATTTGTTTCTTTTCTGCTGCCGCTGTATGTAATGCAATGATCAATAGACATATGTTTGAATATAAATCGAGCTGATACACTGCACAGAATCGAGTGCTCAGCATCCATCCTGCATCCTCTAGCCCCACCCTCCCCCAAGTTGTCACAGAACGGGTTGGGTCCGTGAGGCTCCGTGAACCCACCCCAACCTGTGAGTTAGGGAAAGGTGAAGTGGCATGGTTCCAAACCTTTTCTGACATGAAGCCCCTGACACTGCAGGGATTTAGCCTGAAGCACCCAGGGCTAACTTTAATAAAACTTCCTCAAGGGGCAAAACTAAGCCCAGGGGGCTAGTTCTATGACGGCCTGATGACCTCAGGGATGTGAGATCGGCAGCCCAGCAGTTTGTTGATGGCAGCCTGAGAAGAAAGGCTGCGCAAAGTAGGGGGGTAGAGGTGTTTGTGTGCATGTGCATGAGTACGTCTGTGCTTGTGTGTGTGTGCGTGATTGAGTGAGTGGCTGTGTGTGTGGTTTTGAGAGTTACTATGGCCACAACTGTGTGTGTCTTTTATCACCATTACGTTTTCTAATATTTAATTTAAGGCAGGAAAGGACAGCAAAATAAAGATGGGGTGGCGCTCTAACACCCACTACGGGGACCTGCCCATGACAAGCACACATAGCTGCAGAGTGTGGAGCAGTGAAACACCCTCTCCCTCCACCCCCATCAGTATCAAACATTGTCCCAGTTCAGGAAGGACCTCAAGACCTGGCTCTTCGGATGACCCCAGTACTCAATGGAGCCGCCCCCCTCTCCCCCAGCACCCTGAGACCCTCACGGGTGAGTAGTGGTGCTTTACTAACCCTGATTGATTGAGAGCTGCCCAAATCTAAAATGTATATCATACAAAGTATTTAGAAAGAGAGAAATAGTTCAGTTAAGAAGACTTTATAGTAAGGGTTGTTTGTTTATTCTCTTCAGGACGCAAACGCATAAGACAACTTCATACCAGGTTCATGAGAGGGTGCTACACAGTGACATGTGCCTTTCCAGATTCCCCTTTCCCACTGTGTTGTCGGGAGGGACTTCTTAGCCTCCTCAGAATACAAGGTGTGTGAGATGTACCAGCATCAAAGTCCAGACATCACTGCAATGGACCCAACCGTGAGTCTGACACATGCATCTTGCAACCACTAGTAATACAAATAAATACATTTTTGAAAATAGCGAAGGGTAACCTTCAAGATAGGTGCACTGATAAGTGTTTAGTATATGTTCATGGTGTTATGATCCCAATTAATATTGCAATGTCTGCATAATTTGTACAAGATGGAGGGAGCCCATTCTGCACCATGCCTCTTATCTCCATCAGGCAGGACCACCATGCCTCTTATCTCCACCAGGCAGGACCACCATGCTTCTTATCTCCACCAGCCAGGACCACCATGCCTCTTATCTCCACAAGGCAGGACCACCATGCCTCTTATCTCCACCAGGCAGGGCCACCATGCCTCTTATCTCTACCAGGCAGGACCACCATGCCTCTTATCTCCACCAGGCAGGACCACCATGCCTCTTATCTCCACCAGGCAGGACCACCATGCCTCTTATCTCCACCAGCCAGGACCACCATGCCTCTTATCTCCACCAGCCAGGACCACCATGCCTCTTATCTCCACCAGGCAGGACCACCATGCCTCTTATCTCCACCAGGCAGGACCACCATGCTTCTTAGCTCCACCAGCCAGGACCACCATGGCTCTTATCTCCACCAGGCAGGACCACCATGCCTCTTATCTCCACCAGGCAGGACCACCATGCCTCTTATCTCCACCAGCCAGGACCACCATGCCTCTTATCTCCACCAGGCAGGACGACCATGCTTCTTAGCTCCACCAGCCAGGACCACCATGGCTCTTATCTCCACCAGGCAGGACCACCATGCCTCTTATCTCCACCAGGCAGGACCACCATGCCTCTTATCTCCACCAGGCAGGACCACCATGCCTCTTATCTCCACCAGCCAGGACCACCATGCCTCTTATCTCTACCAGGCAGGACCACCATGCCTCTTATCTCCATCAGGTAGGACCACCATGCCTCTTATCTCTACCAGGCAGGACCACCATGCCTCTTATCTCCACCAGGTAGGACCACCATGCCTCTTATCTCTACCAGGCAGGACCACCATGCCTCTTATCTCCACCAGCCAGGACCACCATGCCTCTTATCTCCACCAGGCAGGACCACCATGCCTCTTATCTCCACCAGCCAGGACCACCATGCCTCTTATCTCCACCAGGCAGGACCACCATGCCTCTTATCTCCACCAGCCAGGACCACCATGCCTCTTATCTCCACCAGGTAGGACCACTATGCCTCTTATCTCTACCAGGCAGGACCACCATGCCTCTTATCTCCACCAGCCAGGACCACCATGCCTCTTATCTCCACCAGGCAGGACCACCATGCCTCTTATCTCCACCAGCCAGGACCACCATGCCTCTTATCTCCACCAGGTAGGACCACCATGCCTCTTATATCTACCAGGCAGAACCACCATGCCTCTTATCTCCACCAGCCAGGACCACCATGCCTCTTATCTCCACCAGCCAGGACCACCATGCCTCTTATCTCTACCAGGCAGGACCACCATGCCTCTTATCTCCACCAGCCAGGACCACCATGCCTCTTATCTCCACCAGCCAGGACCACCATGCCTCTTATCTCCATCAGGCAGGACCACCATGCCTCTTATCTCCACCAGCCAGGACCACCATGCCTCTTATCTCCACCAGCCAGGACCACCATGCCTCTTATCTCTACCAGGTAGGACCACCATGCCTCTTATCTCCACCAGCCAGGATCACCATGCCTCTTATTTCCACCAGCCAGGACCACCATGCCTCTTATCTCCACCAGGCAGGACCACCATGCCTCTTATCTCCACCAGGCAGGACCACCATGCCTCTTATCTCCACCGGCCAGGACCACCATGCCTCTTATCTCCACCAGGCAGGACCACCATGCTTCTTATCTCCACCAGCCAGGACCACCATGCCTCTTATCTCCACCAGGCAGGACTTGTGCAGAATGGTTCAAGGGGAGCTACCCATTTGAGTGTAGAGGGTAGGGAGACAGAGTGTCCCTAAAAAGCACCAATATGCAGTTTGAAGCATCCCCCAGGATTAGAGCTCCACAAACTGTTGCCAAAAGTTAACAAGCATTTACAATGCAATGGTTTCGCCTTTGGAAAAGTTAGAGCTTTTGGCATTGTAAATGACAAAATTTGTATTTATGTGTTGGTTTTGAAAAAAAAAAAAAAATGGCATTGTCATTTACATTGCCATTAGCTTAATCTCTCGCAAATGTGAGACCTATTGTACCCTACGGACGAGCTCAGCAGACAGCAATTACTACCACACACACACACCCAGAGCCACACACACCCAGAGACAGTCAGACACACACACCCAGAGCCACACACACACACCCAGAGCCAGCCACACACACACACACCCAGAGCCAGCCACACACACACCCAGAGCCACACACACACACACACACCCACCCAGAGCCACACACACACACACCCACCCAGAGCCACACTCACCCACACTCAGGAGAGCAAGCACAGCGAGGGGGCAGGGAAGCAAGCACAGCGAGGGGGCAGGGAAGCAAGCACAGCGAGGGGGCAGGGAAGCAAGCACAGCCAGGTGGCAGGGAAGCAAGCACAGCCAGGTGGCAGGGAAGCAAGCACAACCAGGTGGCAGGGAAGCAAGCACAACCAGGGGAAGGGGAACCAGGGGAAGGGGAACCAGGGGAATGGGAACCAGGGTAAGGGGAACCAGGGGGCGGGGGAGCAACCCACCGAGAGCCACACACACCCACCGAGAGCCACACACACCCACCCAGAGTCACACACACACACTCAGGAGAGCAAGCAGAGCCAGGGGGCGGGGAAGCAAGCACAGCCAGGGGGCGGGGCAGCAAGCACAGCCAGGGGGCGGGGCAGCAAGCACAGCCAGGGGGCAGGGGAGAAAGCACAGCCAGGGGGCAGGGAAGAAAGCACAGCCAGGGGGCAGGGAAGAAAGCACAGCCAGGGGGCAGGGAAGAAAGCACAGCCAGGGGGCAGGGAAGAAAGCACAGCCAGGGGGCAGGGAAGAAAGCACAGCCAGGGGGCAGGGAAGAAAGCACAGCCAGGGGGCAGGGAAGCAAGCACAGCCATGTTTCCAGTGCATGGCTATTCTGAACAAACCACACGTGAGGGTGTTACCATCATAAATTGATTACTGCAAATATTCCTCTCATAAATGTATAGCTGCTAGCGCCAGTAATGTGGATGCATATAAATGTTGATATCTTTTAAAAGGAAAAATGTATACAATTAATTTTTAACTGTTTTGAATTATTCCTTGATCAATTCGTACTGTGATAACTACTTGTACTTTTATGCATTTACGAAATGCGAATAAAGTTATTTGACTGATTGACTCAGTTCGTCATCCCACCTTTGTACCAGCGTCAGAGAAGGACTCGACATTACCTTTAATACGTAGCTCACACCTGTGACACACCTGGCACATTTCCTCCTTGCCTAGTTAAAATGCTCCCTAAAAGTCCATAATGCGCCACATGATGTCATGACGTGAAACTCAGGGCAACATGTTGCACACCCAAGTCTGTTCCATGCCAAACACAGCGATGTGAGCATCAGAACCATAACATTTGGTGACATTTTGTTCTAATGCCATGCTAGGTACCATGTACGCATTTTAATGCACACTGTTCCATGGAGCTGCCAACCACAATGACATGCTCAGCCCATTCCAACTCCTTAAGGATCCTCAGCAGAGGCCTGGTTTCCCTTATGCCAACTCCAAAAGTTCACTTCATCCTGTTTTGATGCCAAGTCACGCTAAACAAATGCCACGGTGTCATGATGCCAGCCCCAGAGTCACCTTCATCACATACCAGCCGGTCCTGTGGCTATTCCAAGTGACACAATCTTAACACCAACCGCAAAGACACCATCAGCACATGCCCCTTATGCCAGCCACGCAGACATTCAGCCCATGCCAGCCTACTCTCATGTCAAACCCAGAAAACACTCTTCGTATGCCATTCCTCGTTAATGCCAACCTCAGAGTAACACTCAGCATGTGGCTTCCTACCTTATGGCAACTGGAAAGACACATTCAGCACGTAATGCCTACCTCAGAGGAATACCCAGGACATGCCATGGTGCCCTCATTCACACCCATGCCTACTTTGGGCATGCCATCTTAACTTAATGACAACTCATGAAAGCACTTGGTACATTCCATCCTCTCCTTTAAACACCTCTGAACTCTGCCAGGTGGCCATGATGCCAAACCCAGGGTTACATTCTGCACATGATGCGAGCCTGTCTTAATGACAACCTCTGAGGGCACGATCACGACATGCCACTCTGCCCCCCTTACATCTTGCTCAAAGTCACCCACAACACATTGTACATCCCGGATGCCACTGGAGAGGCAGTTCAGAGTCGCCAAACAAGCACCTCCTGACAGTAGTGCCCCGGGCCGCCACCCGCCATCAGCTGCCCCCTTACCGGTCTGGGCGCGCAGCACAGGATCCCAAAGGTGAGCCAGAGCAGGGCACGCTGCGGCGGTGGGCGCCAGGGTGCCATGGTGGCGCACCCTCCCGCGCTGGACAGGACGCCGCCTGTCGGCCGGAACTATCCCTTGCTCTCCGGATTCCCCAACCAGGTTATGCTCCCTACGACAGCCCTGCAGCGGCGAGAAGCCCTCCTGACGTTATCTGATGCTGGGGTAGGGGACCCTCTTCCACACAAGGCACCTCAGACTCCAGCCATGCTGTCTCCGCTCTGCACCGCAGGGTTCAAATCCCTCCCGGACTCACACGCCCCGCACTGGCAGGCAGTCAGTCAGCGGCGCGCCACGCCACAGCAACTCCACGCTGTGCTCGTGGCCAGGGGCAGCGGAGTGCTCGAGGAAGCGCCGTGACTAAAGGCAGGCCCAGGCTGATCCTTACCTGATCGCTGCTGCCCTCCTCCTTGCTGCCGGTACGGATTTGCGGTGGGGGCGGGCACCACAATGTGCCCCGCGCCCCCTCCGCTCCACCCTCGTCAGGCTCCTCTCCGGTCTCCCTCCAGGCATGGGAGACCGGCAACACCGACAAAGGCTTCCCCCAGGCAGGGGGAAGCGGCAAACAGCAAGGCTTCCCTTTCCCTCCCCCGGGCTGCGGGTGCGGGACTTCCGGCCGGCCGCGAAGGGATTGGCCGGCCGGCCAGGTACTTCCGGGTCGCCGCGGGCAGCGCGGCGGCCCTCGCTAGGCAGGCAGGCGGGCAGAAATCGCGAGGTGGGCACTCGCTGGTGGCGTGAGAGGACACGGACGGCGGGAGGGGGCGGGAGAGGACACGAACGGCGGGAGGGGGGCGGGAGAGGACACGAACGGCGGGAGGGGGGCGGGAGAGGACACGGACGGCGGGAGGGGGCGGGAGAGGACACGGACGGCGGGAAACGTGCACAGGACAGCAAGGGCGGCGGAAAGGCACACGGAGGGGGCGGGAATGGACAGCGCATCTGAATTCACTTTCAGTGAAAGGGGAGGGAACGGGAAAATGTAACTCCGCCCTGGGAAAAAATCTCCGGAACGCCCCCGAATCTGGTCCAGCCTTGATGGACAGATCCGGCACTCAATGGCTAGCTTCCATTTATGGAGCTAACCAATGAGAGCCGGGGGACGTTCCAGGAGTCCTTATTGACGACATAGGATTTCACCTGCGCTGAAGAGCTGCGCAGAGCGCAGCCTTCGGCAGGCGAAACCCAAAAAGAGAGGGAAACTGACAGAGACGAAGGAATAATGACAGGATATATTAAGGGTGTTGGTGATGTTCGTCTTTACGAATATGTTGCTGGTCACGCATTCAGCCAGGGCTTTAAGTGGGCCGGGTCTCAAGGGGTCTGAGCACCGGCAGTTTTTTTAAGGGGGCCTCGAAACGGGTCTCTATCGGGCTCTGTTTTGAGCCCTGGCACAGGTGGTCCGTTTTTTTCCGGACTGCAGTGACAGCAGTTTGCTGTCACTGCTGTCCGGAAAAAAGTACCAGGGCGCAAAACAGCCGATAGAGACCCTTTTAGAGACAGCAGGCACATGGATGTGCGTGTGCTCAGACTGCTCACTTCTCACTAGTGGAGGTTACACCATGACGTCATGCCAGGTGAGAGTTACAGGGGAAGGGAAATCCTTTAAAGAGTCATTTTGTCTCTGCATTTCCCTTCTCTTTCTGAAACGCAAGAGCAGCAATATTGTGATAGGGTCACCAGGGCTTTAAGTGTAAGCTTTTTCAATATTATGTAACAAGCCATGGTTGCAGCTTATTTATCTTATGCAACTAATAACCATTGGCAAGGCCAATAGTCCTGACTTGTTGTAGGTATGATGTTACTTGTATCACATTTCTGTATGCAATGACAGAAACGGCAACATACAAGTGGGGCAGAACACTATGCTAAACACAGATTTTTAGCCTAAGTGTTTTAAAGTAACGCCCCTAATTACACTGGCCACGCCCCTTTGAGAGACCCCCACAGTTTTTTCATCCCACTTAAAGCCCTGCATTCAGCACAGGTGTGTGAATTGAACACATTCCACCCCCCCCCCCTCCCTCCACCCCCTCCTTTCAGGTATCATCCTTTCTGTTTCTTTCTTCACTACTGGAGGCAGCCGCAGGAGAAGGGTGTGTCAGGGACTTCTTTTTGCTCCTGGCTGCCAAACAAAACTTCCCACTCCAGTCACACCCCTATCTGCAGGCCCCACTCAGCTGTTCTTTTCACTGTGTAGCATGTGTCCTTAGCAATAGTGTACAAATGACAGCCACGGTATAGTCTTTTAGTCGAATAGCGCCATGAAACCGCTAGGTAGAAGTGCGCTGAACAAATGCTTTTAAATTCAAAAATTCAAAATTCTTTTATCAGGAAGTTTTATCCTAGATTAAAAACAAAACAAAAAAGACTGAATATGCGTATTATCAGTAGTAGAAACAGTGTATCTACAATTGTTTCTATTAACTCAGAAAATGTCAAATGAAATCACGTAATTGAATCCCGGGTGTAAAATTGAAGAATGGCCACTAGAGGTCGGGCTTGTCAAGTTTGTTATCTATTTCAATACGCAGGAGGGTTTAAGTAGAAAATGTTTACAGATAATGCACTTCTTACTTAAAGGAATACAGAAAAAAGTAAAACGGATTTCTAGTTCGATTTGTCACATGTTTGATCTCCAGTTAGGTCTGTTTTTTCCTATAGCAGAGTTTGATGCGCAAACGTTTTCATTTATCTGGGCAATAAAAGTGGAACCGATTACTTACAATCGCTGGCTATACATTTCCGGCTCCGGATATTGTCCGAGCCGTCCCTCTGATAACACATATTCCTGATGAACACATAATTAACAAATGTAAAATATCCGCTCCGTTAGTCTACCCCAAGCGGGACTGTAAAGCGAGTTGACAAGTTCGAAGGTCGCATCAGTTACTTGACGTCACAATATGATTACTTTGCTACAGCCTGAAGGGTACAGATTAGTTGAATACAGTAGCCAACAAGAGACAGATGCTGGTGTGAAGGGAGCCTAGATCTCATTAAACAATAACAAAAAATCAAGCAAAATGGGAATAAAGTAAATCAACCAACAGAGATCCTATGAACCTTAGTCAATCTAGGTGAAGTAGAGGAACGCGGTTATCACTGACCCCATTTGCCTAAAGAACTTCTTATTGTTACATAGAGCTTTAATTTGAACCGGTGCCGAATCATTTTAGGAGATGTAATATATATGTGTGTATATATATATATCATGTTTAATTTGTGCCGGTGCTTAGCACCGGCACTTAAATGTCAGGGCCGGGTCTACTGTGCGCACACCCAAAGGATGAATAGGTTTTGTAAAAATATATATATGGTATTGGTATATACCTTTTATTCTTTTTTTACTTGTACTATCTGCGGCCCCAGGCCCGGCCGGCGGCCGGCGGCCGCAGCGTGTTTTTTCATGTCATAGCAGTCAAAGTGTGTGAGAGTCTGTCATCATCACCGGCGTCACGTCAGGCCAGGGTGCAGTTTTTTCGGTTTTGCGAGGGCAACTCGAGTTAGTTGCTAGCGCGAGTCGAGTGGAGTGAGTGCCCCGAGCTCCCCCCCCCCCCTCCCCCTCCATCGCAACCTGTACTGGCCGCCTGCAACTCACATTTCATCTGCACGTGACGTGAGGTAGGTTAGGTAGTAGTAGCACTAGATGCCCCTGCCCAGGCTAAGGGAGTCGACGAATAATAGTATTATAATTTATTAGTAAGTACTGATATTGATATTAATATCAAATGTGCCAGGCAGCCGCAGCCAAGTAACCCAAGTTTTGTTTCATCATGGTGGACGCAACAGACTTGTTGACAGTTTCTTTGAGTTTGCCAGTGGGTGGGCGGGCCGCGGAAGTTCAGAACGCGCACAAATGTATTTGGCCGGGCTGAGGTTCTGTTGGGGGTAGGGGAAAGCATAGATTTTTTTTCACTTGGCAGGCTGCCACCAGTTGCCACGCCCCAGCATAAACTGCGCAGTTTAGTTAACTGCAGTATGAGCGCCGGCAGTGGCACCCGCATTCAATACAGTCCTTTTTGACGGGACGAAAACAAGCTGTCAGGCTGTCCCAGTTTTCTGCCACTCAGGTTGAGCTGTCCTGTGGCGTCCCTCAGGGCTCTTCATTATCCCCTCTCCTCTTTAATTTGTACTTGGCCCCGTTACTCCGTGCCCTCCGCGGGTTGAGCGTTACTGCGTTCAACTACGCGGACGATATCCAACTGATTTTTAATATTGACTCTTCCGAGGACTCCATCTCTACCTTCCAAAATACACTCTGTCTCATCAGTGACTGGATGAGCTCAAATCATCTGAAGCTCAACCCCGACAAGACTGAATTAATTCTTGTCGGGGGAGCCTCCAATCCATGGCAATCTTCCATCTGGCCTGCCAGTCTTGGAAGCCCTCCCTCTCCAGTCAACTCTGCCAAAAGCCTGGGGGTCATTATTAGTAATGACCTCTCAATGACTCCTCAGATCAGTGCAGTGGTGTCCGCCAGCCACTTTCAACTCAGGAAACTCCGGAAAATATCCCGCCTTCTCACCATCGAAGCGCTTACGTTAGCACTGTTGGCGCTAGTGATCAGTCGACTCGACTATGCTAACGCGCTATACGTCGGTATTCCTGAGTACCAACAGAGAAGACTTCAGCTGATACAGAATCAGGCTGCCCGCCTGATTTTCTACCAGCCTAAAGATCAACACGTCCGTCCACTCTTGAAAAGCCTTCACTGGCTGCCGGTCTCTGCCCGCTGCCAATTCAAACTAGGTTGCATTGTTTTCAAGTCTCTCTCTGGTTTTGGTCCCTCCTTTATCTCCTCTCTTCTCCACTCCTACACTCCGTCTCGTAATTTACGGTCATCTCAAATGGCCCTGCTATCCGTCCCCAGATTCAAGAGGAAAAAACATGGGGGCTTAAGGTTTTCTCTCTTGGCCCCATCCCTCTGGAACTCCCTTCCTCCTTCCCTCAGATTGGTACCTTCTTACTCTGGCTTCAGATCACTCCTCAAATCCTTCCTTTTCACTATCTCATATCCTTAGATCCTGTTTTTTCTTCCATCTATTTTCAACACGCCCCAGCACAGCGCCAAGAAACCTAATGGTGTTAGCCGCGCTTTATAAATTCTTTTCAAATCAAAGGTATGATTTTTTGTATATAGAATGGACTTGCTTGCTTCATAAAGTAACAAGAGCTGCCTGCTCGGGGCTCTCTATCTAGCCAGGCCCAACAGTCTGTTGCCAAATGCCAATGCCGTACACACACGGGACTGTTTCGTTTGTTGCACAAAACCTGGCTTAACACCTTCACTGCGGCGGCTATTCCGCCGCAGTGCTAACGGTTTTGAGCGGCCGCGCGGCGGCCGCATGCTCGTGACGGAGCCGCTCTGTCACGAGCGTCGGTTGAGCTGTGCTCGTGACGGAGCGGTTCCGTCACGGCCCGCCCCGCTCAATAGAACCTTCAGCGCAGGCGCGGAATTCGCGCCGCGCATGAGCGTTCTATCGAGCTGGGCGGGCCGTGACGGAACCGCTCCGTCATCAGCACAGCTCAACCGACGCTGATGACGGAGCGGTTAAGTTTCCCCAGACATTTGATTTTGAAGAACACTTTTATTCATGTGTTAATGCTGGATCATGTGTCCAAAAATCCCGTTTTTTTGTAAATGAATCCCACCTTCACATTGACCGGCGTGCCTGACTACCACCACTCACCCTTCTCGTTGGTATCTGTGTCCGACGTGGCTTGGAAACAACTCTATTTTAGCTAGAAGACGCAATTATTGCAGACTGTGTCTGTTGCCGCTCATTCTGCTTTCTGTATCTCAAATGGTATTGCACCCTTTCTGATGATTATTTCAAACACACCGTAAAGGGTCTTTTCTCCCTCGCTTTAGATTAATTACCTTGCATTTCTTGCTTGCTTCGATGCCAGGGTACCTGGTTTGATCGACTTTCTACTTGCACTTGTGACCAGTCGCAGCACCAGTCACTTTGCGTTCTTTGCACCCTTTATATTAATCCCTCAAGCGCCTCTTAGCCCCTTGTTTACCTGCCACTGTTAGGCGCTATCACTTTCTCCTACTTTTTATTTTTTTACAACATTTAGCAACCCCTGAAGTATGTTTTGCTATTTTTAAACTTCATTAGAGTTGCATTAAGTATTACAAAGTGGCATGGCTCTTCTGTTAAATTGTAAGTTTTCGTAATAAGAAGCACTGTGTTTTTAGAAAACTGTTTTAACTAACTGTAGTAATTTTATGTTTATCCGATTGTTTGTTATGTTAAAATCACTCAAGCCACTTGCTACGCTGAAATTTTGCATATTTTATTCTAATAAAGTGTGCCAGTTTGAAAGTTTTATAGGATTGTTTTATATTCGCAAGGCACTTATTTGATTTAGTTTTTTTTATCTTTGTATTTATGTTGATCATTTTATTTCTGCGTGCTTTTTAGGCATGCTTGCTATCCATGACTAACTTAGCTGAACACCAGAAACTGCATCTTTTTAAAATAAATGGTGGCAGATTTACAAGCCCCCTGCGCCACCAGTGCATCACTTTTTGTGACGTACTGGTGGCATATTTCGCTGCTGCATATTTACAAGGACAGGAAAAGCCAACCTGCGTGGCTTAATGCCACCCTACGTGGCTTTTCCTGTCCTTGTAAATAAGGCCCCTTTACATGCAGCACTTTGCGTGAAAGGGCTGTTCCATGGGTGTTGCTATGGGTGTTCCCACGCAACACCCATGGAACCAGACACATTTCCAGATGTACGAGGTATCGTAAATCTTGAAATGCGTCAATATGCTACGCCTCCCCAGAGGCATAGGGAGGCGCAACGAGGAGAAATGTTTTCATTTCTCCTCGTTCTTTTTCCTCTTTCAATGCGTGCTGCATTCTACAGCAGGCATTCAAAGAGGAAAATGCCTGTAGTGATTGTTTGTATGCAGGAAGGGAACCCTTCCTGCACAAAAACAATCTCCCCATGACGCAGGCTGTGTGAAATGTTCTTGTTGAGCCTAGCAAAGGTAGTGACAAATGGAATTCCATGTAACTCGATAATAGCTGCAGATGTTCAGGTACGGTAGGATATCAGTGATTGGGTCTGGTGTGGGGATGGTGTGTTTAACATCACAGGGGACAATATGAGTGGGGGATGTAAGCCACTTGCTACAGCGGGAATAATTCCATTCTGATATATTAGCAAGTATGTAAAAGTTGTATCTTTAAGCTCATTACACACAATTAGACTCTGCTGAAAAGTACAAAACTAAGCACTTTTTCACATACCCCAGTATTGACATGCACTTTTGATGTAATCTTTTTCAAAATTTTCGCAAGGTGGAGGAAACTCCTATCAAAACCTTATTTGAGGAAGGCTTGCTTGCTGAAATTCAGATTGTATATTACATCTGGCTTTCAGCCTGTCAGTTGAGGATGTGGGTGGAGCCAGTGGAGGAAGTGGGTGGAGACAGGAAAAGTGGGTGTGGCCTCCGACAAATGTTTGAGCACCTGTACTTCATATGTTACAAATTAAGCACTGCACAACAGCC
The DNA here is from genome assembly GCF_964261635.1 of Lissotriton helveticus. Lineage (NCBI taxonomy): Eukaryota > Metazoa > Chordata > Amphibia > Caudata > Salamandridae > Lissotriton > Lissotriton helveticus. Next base: position 1,640,321,327 of record NC_136067.1, read on the forward strand.
TCGGTATCACCAAGGAAGGACAACGCCATGTGGTGATATAGTTTGCTTTATTTGTCGGTTGTTTTGTCCCCCAACCTCTGAGCATGAATACCCTGTAGAGATACTATGTTGGTTTTACACTAATGTAGCTTATTAGTGCTGGTTATGGAGCCATTTGCATGCAGTCTTCTTTCCCGTGTTAGTGGCTTTACTGTAACAAGCAGCCCTTTAATTACAATGGTGTGTGTAGTAAGGTAAGTCCACACTTCGAACAAGTTTCACAATTGAGTTTATTAGTTCAACTCATAAGACGCACCCCCAGCAGCTGGCGCCAGGTTAAACTGAGTGAAGCACTGTCAACGTTCTAAGACAGCCTTCACCTAAACGTTCTAGGGAGAGACCAAGGGAAGAAGAGGACAGGGGGAGGGAAAAGGTGGAGTGCGACAAGGAAGGTTACAACACCTCTTCCTACCCATAGAAGAAGCAAAGGAAGAGAGCGCAAGGTGAAGCACAGCGAGAGGAGGAAACAGGGGGGGGGGGAGAGGAACAAACAGTAAGGTGAGGTGGAGATAGAAAGAGAGAAACTTTGGTGGAGGAAAGGAGGTAAACAAGAATGAAACCATGGTGAAATGCAGTGGTCTAACGCAGTAGACCACAAGTCAATAAATGGAGTAAACTGTAAACAACACCATTATTCTCTGTGATACTCCTTGTGCCACCAAGGGGTTTTGCGTGACCTGGTTCCCCTTCTCAAGGGAGGCACCCCCTCCTGCACATCTAGCGATTCAGAACTGCTGCCCCCACTTGGAACTGCTCTTGTGTTCTCTGTGGCCACTCTGTCCATACTCCACTTTCCTCCATTCTCCAAAGTGACCACATTTTCCTGCACATCCCTTATCCTTTCTGGGGCACAGTATTTGTCACCTTTTCTTCCCACTCCTTCCGGTTTCCTTATGTAAACCATCTGACCTTTTCTCAGAACCCTCTCTTTGGTACCCCACTTCTTATCAAACCAAGCTTTGTACCTCCCTTGACGTGACTCCACATCCCTCTGAAAATCATCTTTGTTCACTTTAATGGATTCTTTAGGAAACAACCAGTTGGGAGACAACTTGGTGCCAGCTTTCCTCCCCCTTAATAATTCAAGATTAGAATAACCTGTGCTGAGACTGGGTGTCGTATGATACGACCTTAACATGTCTCTGATGGCTAGCTCAACAAGTATACCTGACCTCCCTGCTAGTTGTAGGCCCTCTTTCAGCATTCTATTGGCTCTTTTGACCTTGCCATTAGCCTTGGGACAGTAAAGTGGTGTGCGTAGATGATTTACAGACATATCTCTTAGAAATTCTCTCTTCTCCTCCGACACCAGCTGCACTCCATTGTCGGTGACTAAAGTAGAAGGGATACCTTCTTTCGAGAAGATGTCACTTAAGAACACTATAATGGCTTTAGTGTTCATATTGTTTACAAATTTAGAAGAGATCCAATTAGAATAATAATCAACCAGTACTAGTAGATACCATTCCTGAGTACCCCTGACGTGTATGGGCCCCGTGATATCCAAACCAAGCTTATCCCATGGTATTTCTGGTATTTGTACCGGAATAAGGGGAGCCCGCCTAATGGTTCTGGATTTGTCACTTAGCCCACAAGCATAACACTCTTTCACCTTTTCTTCCATTAATTGATCAATTTTCGGGAACCAATACTCTGATCTTAATCTAGCCTTGTAGAGACTCCTGCCCAGATGTTCCTCGTGTGTGAGATCAACAATTTGGCTTTATGAACCTTCAGGAGGAACAATCTTTCCTGACTTGTACAAATTCTCTCCTACTATGGATAAATCATCTCTTACATTCCAAAAAGGTTGTATGTCACTGGGCAATTCTTTGCATTTACTGGGCCACCCATTGTTAACATATTTTTTTACATTTTTTATCACAGCATCATTCTCCATATTCACATTCCACAGATCTTTTGTGACAGCAGGAAATCTTACTTCCAATACCATGTAATTTTCCTTGGCTTCACCCAAGTCATTTTGAACAGGGGCCCTTGACAAAAAATCAGCCACCTTATTCTGTTGACCTGGAACATGTACTATCTTGAAATTATACCCCTGAAGACCAATAGACCACTTAGCAATCCGGGTGTCATGTTTTCTACCTCTTTTTTGCTGAACAAAGACAATAGAGGTTTATGGTCTGTATGTACTTCAAACGGCAGTCCCCACACGTAGAAGCTGAAGTGTCTCACTGCCCAAAACACCACCAGTGCTTCCTTTTCTACTGTGGAGTAATTTAACTCTGCCCCAGAGAGAGTTCTTGAAGCAAAAGCCACAACATTAATCTTGGAGTCCTGCCTTTGTGCTAGAGCTGCTCCTATGCCTTTTGCTCTCGCATCAGTAGTGATTATAGTATTCTTCTCCACATTGAACTTTCCTATGAAAGGAGCTGAAATAATTGCCTTCTTTATGTTTTCTAAGGCCTTCACTTGGTCTTGAGCCCATGTAAACTCCACATCCTTCTTAATAAGGTCTCTGAGTGGTTGAGAGATCATAGCAAAGTCTTTTATGTACTTTGACATATACTCTGCTTGCCCCAGAAACGCCAACATTTCATCTTTATTGGTCAGAACAGGAGCTCTCCTAACAGCTTCAACCAGATCGATCTTGGGTTTTATTCCTTCTTCCGATATGGTATGACCAAGATAGTCTACTGAAGACACTCCAATTTTGCACTTGCTCTTTTTCGTTGTGAATCCCACCTTTCTCAATTCTTCAAGAACAGTACGTGCATTGTGATCATGTTCTTTCTCATCTGAGCCATAAATCAGTACATCATCCTGAAAACAAAGGGTTTTAGGGCAATCTTTCAATACATGCTGAATTGCTCTTTGAAACGCAGAGGCTGCTGATGCCAGCCCAAAAGGCATCCTCAAAAATTTTAAGTTGCCAAATGGGGTGGTGAAAGCAGTTATGGGTTGGGATTCCGGATGTAACTTGATTTGATAATAGGCCGAGGATAAATCCAGGACACTGAAGAACTTAGCACCTTGTATTGTACTTAACATTTCATTTATCCTCGGCAAAGGATGTCTGTCAACCTGAATATTGGCATTTAGGGACCTCAAATCCACACAAAGTATTATGCTTCGACCCCCATCCTTAGTTGTAATGACGATGGGCGCCAACCAGGCCGAGCATTCAATTTCTTGAATAACCCCTTGTCTCTTCAACCTTTCAATCTCCATTTTTAAAGGTTCCCTCATCATCAAAGGAATTGAACGAGTTTTGTGTACCACTGGAACTGCCCCCTCCTTGAGAACAATTTTATGCATGTAATTTTTTAATATTCCCAGATTATCATTAAAGACATCTGGAAATTTCTCTACTAAATCTGTGCCTATTACTGGGGGCTCTATCAACAAAACGTGTTTGTGGTTGTTGGGATCCAGGGGATACCTTACTCCTTCTGGTGCTTCCACCCTAGCAAACTGGAACCCTGTTTCGTTATATTCACCTTTCCTACAGTGTGCCTGTTTTTAAATGAAATCCTTATTCTTGCCATGCCTTCTAATGGTATGGGTTCCTTATTGTAGCCTGCCGGACAAATGTCAGCCTTATCTATTTCTATGTCACTTCCCCCAAATTTCTCTTCGAAACTTTTTTCATCAATCAGTGTAAACGGAGAACAAGAATCGGCATACACAACAAATTTCTGACCGTCCAAATTAATTTCACAGGTGGGTGGGATACTGTGTTTTTTCCTCTTACTCTGACTCCTTTATCTGAAAAATATAACTCTTAGACTCCTCCTTCTCTACTTCTGGATTCGCAACCAGATGCACTTTGGGTCCAAAAACATTACAAACCTTCAAGAAATGCCCTCTTCTGTTACATTTCCTGCACATCATGTTCCTAGCAGGGGACTTCCAATTATTAGCTAAATGGTTAACGCTACCACACCTATAGCATTGTAAACCCTCACTTGTCTTCTTAACTTCCTCTTTGCCTTTAACCCCTACTTTACAAACAGCTTCTTCACTACTTGGAGTTTTCATTTCACTTTTTTCCTTAGAGATTTCCGAACCTCTCATTTCTCTCATACAATGAGCAGTGTGTTCTAACCCTTTTGCAATACTGATAGCCTCCTCCAGATCCGGATTACGTGTAAGTAACTCCTCTTGAACCTTCTGATCATTTGTACACCTGACTAGTTGATCTCTGATCAGGGAATCTGTTAACAGCCCAAATTCACAAGTAGCTGACATTCCTCTTAGTACAGCAATGTATGAAGACACTTTCTCTTCTTTGTTTTGACTTCTCTTGAAAAATTTGTGCCTTTCCAAGACCACATTCACTTTTACCCTAAAATGTGCCTCAAGTTTCCTTAACGTATACTCATACACATCCCCACCTACTTCTTCCTCCAAAGGTTCATCATCCACTAATCTTCCTGTGATGTCCTCAAAAACTTTCCTGCCATGAATTCCCAAATTGTGTAATAATATATGTTGTTTTCTTATGTTTGAATAGTTTCTTCCCCCCTATTGCAATTAGATATAATTTAAAAATACCTTCCCATCTTTTCCACGGTATGCCAGGCTCCCCCAACTCATTTAAGAAAGGAGGTGGTTGATTCATGCCTGAACAAGCCATGTTGACAGAGTACATTTGAAAACTGGGAGAAAACTACCACGAAAACTATGGGGAAATGCCTTGTACAGAATAGTTATACAAAATGCAAACACAATAGTTTTAAGTAGTGCCACTTGATAGTAACACTGCTAAGCAAGAAAATAATTTTGGCATCACACAAATTTTACAAATGACAATGTGAAGTTTCTTCCTTTGTTTTTACCATGTAAATCTCCACTTTATGTTTCATGTATTTTTTAACACCACTCAAACATGTGGAGATAAATGCACTCTGTAAGCTCGTGAACCAAGCACCAGTCCTCTTTCTGTTACTTTCCCCACAATGCTTTTGCAGTAGCACTCCGGAGAAAAGAGGCGGGAACTTCCTCTGTGAGGAGAGAACAACAAGGAAGTCCCTGCACGTCGCGTTACGGTTCTCCTCAGAAGACCCTGGAGCCCTTGGATCTTTATTGACTTCCTGAGCACCTAAAGTACATCAACAATGCTTTGAAAACATCCAGGGTTAGACAGGAATGAATTAACCCTCTGGAATCGCCGTAAGAACTGAAGTGCTCGCCGTGTCTGAAGTGCTCGCCGTGTCTGAAGTGCTCGCCGTGTGTACGCTGCCTAACGCACCGCTCTTCCTCCGTCTCCTCTCGCCAACCAGGGGCTATCCATGCTGCCAAGATCGTACTGAGCCACTCCACGACCCTCTGCCAATGTTGTCTGCGCAGTATCACCCACAATCTCCGTCCCCAATTCTTATACACGATACCAACTTCTGGCTAGCGCTACGGAGATGCCAACATACCGCCAGCGCTGCCGAGAAGACTCCGCAGGGACGAAAAAGGAAGACAACCAGAACGCCAATAAAATACTGCACAGACTACCCAAAGTTACTGATGACTAAACGGGTAATAAGTCAGTCTTAAAAGAGGTTCTGAGTTGGAGCTCGAGTGAACACTCGACACACTCCGCCACACCACCACCGTAGAAATTTATGAGGCGGAGCGCTCGTGATGACAGCTGCCGGTAACAGTCCCACAATCAAGATGAAGCAGACCGGGACCACTACGTTGAAAGTCACCACGCCACCCTTACCTTGGGTCCTGTGCCTCACCTGGACATGGGACGGAAGTGACCCTTCACAACCTCGAACCGCCAGCCAGACGAAAGACCACAGGGGAGGATGCGTCGCTGTCCCTGTCACAGCATCCCGTCCTCATCGCCACAAAGTGTAGTAAGGTAAGTCCACACTTCGAACAAGTTTCACAATTGAGTTTATAAGTTCAACTCATAAGGCGCACCCCCAGCAGCTGGCACCAGGTTAAACTGAGTGAAGCACTGTCAACGTTCTAAGAAAGCCTTCACCTGAACGTTCTAGGGAGAGACCAAGGGAAGAAGAGGACAGGGGGGGGGGGGGGGAAGGTGGAGTGCGACAAGGAAGGTTACAACAGTGTGTTTTTTCCTTCTCCTTTTTTTGTGTAGTGTGTTGTCTGGGCTGCTGGGAGCCGTTCCTATACATGCGCATATCCATGGACTTTTCGGTTGATTTAAAAAAAAAAAATCTTTTGCAGTTTTATATAGCGCAAACTCGACCAGACGGTATTGGAGCGCTTTAAATGCACTAGTTATATTATACAAGGACACATACATTTTTTTGTAAGCATGGGAAATTAAGTGATTTGCGCAGAATCACAGGATGTTGAGCCCAAGCCGAGACTCAAACCTGGTTCCTCAGTTCCAAAGTCAGCTACTCTGGTTGTTACACCACATCCTGGATTCTATTTGTGTAGGCATTGCTACAGTCTAAGGTGGTCTGTTGCCATTAACCCCACTTTCTTTGTGTGGACTAGTTCTTCCGATAGCTCTGCTTTCTACTTCCGCTCAGTATAGTTAGGGTAGGGTGACCAGATATTCCGAATGAAAAACCAGGACGGCCATAGATATAGAAATACGACTAGGTTTTGGCTGGGGCTGGATCATGGTCACAAAAGGACTACACTAAAAATACTTAGAAATATATATTTTTTTTTCAATGAAAAACAAATGTTACAGGAATGTTATAGTTGGGCTCAGATTTCACTTATACAAAATCAGTGAATATCAGCAGTTGTAGTTACCTGACCTAACTATAACTTAGGCTCCAGAATGCACTGCTTTTATCCTCACATATTACAATACTCATGACATGGTCAGTGACACTGATGACCTCTCAAATGACATCACTGATGAAATCACTAATGACATCAAGTGAGTGAGTTTTCTAAGAGTTAGAATTTTAAAAATACATACCAATCTACTACACAAGTTAGATTAGTATACTAGATGTACTAGTGATGAGTGATAGTGTTTCTAACATAAGTAATCTGAGTAGCTGTGTGACCATCTGTGTGATAGGGTGTCTGAGTCCCAGTATGGGTGTGTGAGTTGGTGTATGGGTGAGTGAGTGTGTTTCTGAGTAGGTGTGTGAATGGTTGTCTGAGTGGCTTTTCAAGTGGTTGTGTGTGTGGGTGTGTGTGTGGTTCTGTGGATGTGTGAGTAGTTGTGTAAGTGGGTGTGTGAGTTGATGTATGGGTTTTTAAGTTTGTGTGTAAGTGGTTTTATGGGTGTGTCAGTAATTGTATGGATGTGAGTGGGTGTGTGAGTTGTGGGTGGTGAGTGAGTGGGGGTGCGAGTGGTTGTGTGGGTGTATGAGTGGGTGTGTGAGTGGTTGTGTGGGTGTGTGCATGCATGTGTGTCAGTGTATGTGTAGGTGAGTGAGTAGCTGAGTTTCTGAGTGCCTATATGGATGAGTGAGTCGGTAAGTCAGTGTCTGTATGGGTGAGTGCTTGAGTGAGTGCCTGCATGGGTAAGTGACTGCATGTGTAAGTGCCTGTCTGGGTGTATGAGTGGCTGTATGAGTGACTGTATGGCTGAGTGAGTGAGTGGTTGTGTGTGTGTTAGTGGCTGTGTGGGTGAGTGGGTGCATCAGTTTCTGCATGGATGAGTGAGTGGTTGTGTGAGTAGCTGTATGGGGCTATGAATGGATATGAGAGTGCTTATGTGGACATCTGAGTGGGTGTATGAGAGACTGCATGGGGGTGTGAGTGGGTGTGTCGATAATATCATCAGTGATGTCATTTTAGATATTATCAGTGATGTCATCAGTGATGTCACTGACTATGTCATGAGTGATGTAATATGTGAGGTCATAAGCAGTGCACTGCGGGCGTAAGTTATAGTTAGATCAGGTAACTATAACTGCTGAATTTCACTGGTTTTGTACAAGTGAAATCTGAGCTTAACAATAATGTCCCTGTAACCTTTGATTTTTTCTGTGAATTTCTAAGGTTGTTTAAAAAACGCCTATTTCCTAACTATAACGTCCCTGTACCCTTTTTTTTTCCCAGTGAATTTCTACGTTTTAAAAAACTTTAAAATCCTAACTGTAACCTGTCACCTTTGAGAGTGGCTGTGTGGGTCTGTGAGCGCCTGTGGGTGTGTGAGTGTCTGGGTCTGTGAGTGGGAATGTTAATGCCTGTATGTGTGTGTGTGAGTGGGTATGGAAGTGTTTGTGTAGGACTGTGAGTGCCTGTGGAAGTGGTTGTATGAGTGCCTGTGTGGGTCTGTCAGGTGCGTGTGTGGGTCTGTTAGTTGGTTTGTGAGTGTCTATGTGGGTCTGTGAGTGCCTGTTTGTATGCCTGTGTGGGTCTGTAAGGGCCTGTTTGTGTGTCTGAGTGGGTGTGTGAGTGCCGGTGTAGCTCTGTGAGTGAGTCCATGAGTGCCCATGTGGGTCTGTGAGTGGGTGTGTGAGTGCCTGTATGGGTCTGTGAGTGGGTGTGTGAGTATCTGATTGGGCGTGTGAGTGCCTGTGTGGCTCTTAGAGTGGGTCTGTGAGTGCCTGTATGGCTCTGTGAGTTAGTGTATGAGTGCCTGAGTATGTGTGTGAGTGGGTGTGTGAGTGGTGCTATGCATTTTGGGCATTTGCATACTTAGGATATTTAAAAGGGAGAACCATGGACTCAGCTCTCACCAGGAGACAACAAGAAAGTAACAACTCATCAAAGTCACTACACATCAGATTGTGCTCCAATAGATTGATGATGAATTTACCTGCTTTAAGCATTTTATATCGTTTTTCAATGTGTAATACGAGAGGAAACACACTTGCTTTGCCTTGTCTAAGTCCAAGAAGTTAGGACTGTTTATGAGTGACTGAAGTGGAGCTTCAACTAGGGCATCTGCTATGTTTATATTTGTAAGAACTTACCTTTCAGGTTTAATTTCAGTGAAATCAGCAGCAGGGCCAGAATTGAACCTCATATTTTCCTAGAAGTTTTGCCAAAAACGTCTACCCAACTGGAGTACTTTCTTGTGGTTAATTAGTAAGTGCTACATCGTTGGGTAAACGTCTTGTGCATATTCTACACTACAGCTTGTTATGGATCACAAGGTGTGCATGTAATTTCAGCAGTGTGATTGTTCCTTGAGCGTCCTCATCCACAAATCTGTGATAACGTGAATTCTTGTCAAGAGAAGATGATGAGACAACAAAGAGGTGCATCTTCACCAAACAGGGGTACTTCCCCTTAACTAAAGAAGGTAAGTGCTTATTTGTATGGTGGAGGTGTCCTCGTATTCCTCTGTATCAATACCACATCACTAAAATTGGTGGGAACACGCTCTAGGGCCTTTTGTTGAGCTGTCCATCAATGTGGGAAAAGGTTACTAAGGAAAACGGGACTTGGCCAAACCGGCAGAGCTTGCAGATAATTATGAGCATTTGCATACTCAGGGTAAGTAAAAGGGAGAATCATGGACTCTGTTCTCACCAGGAGAGATGAGAAAGAACTCACTCGTCACTGTCACCCAAGATAAGATTGTGTTCCAATAGATCAACGATGCAGCCACCCCCATTAAAGATTTCAGATTGTTTTTCATTGTTGGATACAAGAGGAAACACACTTTCTTTCTTTCCCCAGGCCCAAGAAGTTATGATTTTTTTTTTTTTAAACCAAAGGGAGAGTGGTTGCATGCTCCCCACCTCAGGCTAATTTCGGCCCTGGGGACCCCATTTTCTGGGGCCTGGCCATAATTTAATGGGGTACAAAAGGGGATGATGGACAGAGCGTCTGAGCAAATCAAACACTCACCCACAGTCAACTGATCTGGGTTTAATCCATCACCATTCTTTAGCTCACTCAGCCACCCCAGTTCAGACATGGCCATATGCAAATCAGTCTGACCCTGTTCCTCATGGGAACAGTCCAGCCCGGACTGCCAAGCCATGTCTTCCCTGGGCCGGAAACAAGCATCCTGGGCCCGGTTTCGGATTCATAATCCTCATCAGTCAGGCTATCTTGAATCCAGTGGCCAAGTGAGCAAGGGACTCACGTCTGAGCATACCCTGCCACACTTAGGGCGAACAAAGCGATACAAAAGGGGATGATGGACGGGGCGTTTGAGCAAATCAAACACTCACCCCCAGTCAACTGATCTGGGTTTAATCCATCACCATTCTTTAGCTCACTCAGCCACCCCAGTTTAGACATGGCCATATGCAAATCAGTCTGACCCTGTTCCTCATGGGAACAGTCCAGCCCGAACTGCCAAGCCATGTCTTCCCTGGCCTGGAAACAAGCATCCTGGGATCGGTTTCGGATTCATAATCCTCATCAGCCAGGCTATCTTGAATCCAGTGGCCAAGTGAGCAAGGGACTCACGTCTGAGCATACCCTGCCACACTTAGGGCGAACAAAGCGATACAAAAGGGGATGATGGACGGAGCGTTTGAGCAAATCAAACACTCACCCCCAGTCAACTGATCTGTGTTTAATCCATCACCATTCTTTAGCTCACTCAGCCACCCCAGTTCAGACATGGCCATATGCAAATCAGTCTGACCCTGTTCCTCATGGGAACAGTCCAGCCCGAACTGCCAAGCCATGTCTTCCCTGGACTGGAAACAAGCATCCTGGGAACGGTTTCGGATTCATAATCCTCATCAGCCAGGCTATCTTGAATCCAGTGGCCAAGTGAGTAAGGGACTCACGTCTGAGCATACCCTGGCACACTTAGGGCGAACAAAGCGATACAAAAGGGGATGATGGACGGAGCGTTTGAGCAAATCAAACACTCACCCCCAGTCAACTGATCTGGGTTTAATACATCACCATTCTTTAGCTCACTCAGCCACCCCAGTTCAGACATGGCCATATGCAAATCAGTCTGACCCTGTTCCTCATGGGAACAGTCCAGCCCGAACTGCCAAGCCATGTCTTCCCTGGACCGGAAACAAGCATCCTGGGACCGGTTTCTGATTCATAATCCTCATCAGCCAGGCTATCTTGAATCCAGTGGCGCACGTGGTCCCCCTCCCTGGGCTGATTTCAGACCCAGGGACCCCATCCACTGGGGCCTGCCATAATTCACTGGGGGAGGGGCCGGGAACGACTCCCTGGTTGCCCTGGAGCACACCTAGGGCAACCAGTGTGGAGTGTGGTTTGATGGGGACTGTGGGGGGAGCCTCAAGGCCCCGTGGTCCCAGCCGGCTTCGTGCCTTCTACAGGAGCTGGACATTGCTCTCGCACTTCTTTATAATGCACAGGCCGTCCCCCAGGGAAGTGGTGGTCCCCAACGGCATATATGACCTCCCTCTCATTATTATATACATGGCCCCAGGGAAGTGGTGGTTACGGGGCCCAGGGGATTAATGGATGGGGGTCCACACTGCCCCTCTCCTTCTTACTTATAAAGCCCCGGGGAGGTGGTGGTGGTGCCCAGGGCTCGTAGAGCCAGAGGAGGGGGAAGGTTTATATACATATATTTGTTTCTTCCACCATGTGTGATTTGACCCAGGAGCAGGCTGCTAGTGATCCCAGTCTTGGGTGATAGGACACTGTTCACCTCTTACTAACTCTTGCTGTGCTGCATCACTGAAGCAAGGCAGCACAGCAGGTGACTCTTTCTTTAAACAGCTCAACTTCTGTCCCTGGTGTGAAGAGAGGGCCGGAGGAAACGCGAGCCTGCAGCAGACTGTGATTAATATGCACGCTCATCCGACTCTCTCCAAAACTGGAACATATCTTTGTCGCAGCAAAAAGTGTCAGAATGCTGGGACAGTCCATGAAAAACTGGGTCTGTCTGGGCAAATCCGGTATGCCTGGTCAGCCTAAGGTAGGGTGAGCAGACGTCCTGGATTTCGTGTAACAGTTCCAGTTTTCAGAGGACTTTCCAAACATCACAATGCTTTTCTTCACTTTAAATACATGTCCCAGTTTTTGGGATACGGGTCAAGTCATTCTGCAAAGCAGAATAGAAAGTATACTCTCTTTTCTCTGGTCCACTCTAATGCATGATATAATGTAGCTGTTTATTTCCTGCAGCGCAGGTCAGCTGCATGCTCCCAGCAGAGGGGAGACAGAGTGGGGAGGAGGGGAGGGTAGCTCAGGGTGCACGTCTGACTCTTACCCTAGCTAATGTTAGTAAACGTAGCCTTGTAAGTGTGTGTGTGTGTTTATATACACATGTATATAAACATATATGTATCTATATATGTACACATATGTGTATATATAAACATATATGTATATATACACATATGTACATATATACGCACATTATAAAGTAGTATCCAGTCGCGGCCGGCATGATTCACGGGTGGGTGGGGCGTGGGGTCGGGTGGGGGAAGGTTTGATTTAAAATAAAAAACTTACCTTCGCCGGTTCGGTCCCGCGTCTTCGGTCCTGCACCGTCCTCTGCAACAGTAAGCAGGCAGCTTCCCTCCCCTCCCTTAAGCGAATCAAAACGCCCCATAGACACACAGGCGTCCATGGGAAGGTATAGAGTGCGCATGACTGGTTTGGTCAGCCCCAGAGGGATGACCAAACAGTCAGGGCCCACAGCATTGGGCTAGCCACTCCTCCCCTGCCCTCGAGCAGGCCCGCCCGCCCCCAACTAAACCCTTCTGATTTCTCACAGTGTTCCTTGGATATAATTCATTATTTTTTATTCTTCCATAATCACATTTAGTTGTAATTCACTTCTGGAGTTTTCAGAATAAGCTTTAATCACAATTCGTAGCCAGTAACAATTTATTGGAGGGTGTGTATATGTTACAGTCAAAGTGTGAAATCCCGGTATTGTATAGAATGCCTAGGTAATGTATAGAATGCCTGATGGTTTTCGGCAAACTATGAAATATAAGTTTTTTGTGAAAATGTTACATATTTTTCCTAGGCATTCTATACGATTCCTAGGCATTATACAGAATGACCAGTACCATTTACGCAACGTGTTAAAAGGCCACAAGATGAGATTCCTAGGCATTCTGCAAAGTGTGAAATCCAGGTATTGTATAGAATGCCTAGGTAATGTATGGAATGCCTGATGGTTTAGAGGCAAACTAGAAAATATACGTTTTTTGTGAAAATGTTACATACTTTTCCTAGGCATTCTATACAATTCCTAGGCATTATACAGAATGACCAGTACCATTTACGCAAAGTGTTAAAAGGGCACAAGATGAGAAGAAGCCTTTATTAATTAATACGCATTTGAAACTGAAAGAACAAAACTACGAAATAAAGCACAGGATATTCTTACCGGAAAACAATGAAAGCAGAACTGAGATTGAAGTACTTGTTACACTAAGAAAGGCCAGAGTAACATGTGGAATTATACTCACTTTTATTCTTCACACAAAAACACCTTATATTTTGGCACTTTGATCTTGTACATACATTTCACGACTTAAAGAAGAATGCGAACAGAATATTGTTACCGGTAAAACACAAAGCAGAACTGGCATGACCTACAGAATGTGAACAGAATATTCTTACCGGTAAAACACAAAGCAGAACTGGCATGACCTACTTGTTGCAGCACAAAAACAACTTCTATTTTGGCACTTTGATCTTGTACATACATTTCACGACTTAAAGAAGAATGCGAACAGAATATTGTTACCGATAAAACACAAAGCAGAACTGGCATGACCTACTTGTTGCAACACAAAAACACCTTTCAATTTTAGCACTTTGATCGTGTACATACATTTTACGACTGAAAGAAGAATGCAAACAGAATATTGTTAGCGGTGAAACACAAAGCAGAACTGGCATGACCTACTTGTTGCAGCAGGGAAGGCTAGAGTGACATTTTGAATTGCACTTAATTTTCTTTTTCACACAAAGGCACTTCATATTTTGGCATTTCATCTTGCACATACACCTGTCGAATCCTTGGCCGCTTCCTGTGGACTGAGAAGTAGCTGCAGATCGGAGAGGTATTTCGTGGTCAGGAACGTCTTCAATTTTCATTAAGTTCTTTGGACATCCGGTGAATTGTGATCTGGCGTAGAGTTGCTTCAAGATTCCTTGTGCAGTTCCAAGTCGGTAAAAGCCATCTTCCGTCACGTTCATAACAACTGCCAAAAGATTGCGTGAGTCACCCCACCCTTTGTCGACGTCGGGAATCGGAACTCGCACAGTGGCACCCAAAGGCACAGGAGGAATTTTTTTGTCAGAATCCCTTTTCATTTTTTGGGCCTGAATCTCAAGGTTCGATTTCGATTCCATTTTACTTTGGATAGCTTTCTCAATATTGAAGCAAAGATTGCACAAAATGCTAACCCCATAACCTCCTACTTCGTCGCCGTCATCATCTTTAGGAGAATGTCCACAGATGGCATAAACGTTTCGGCCACACTTTCGACATGTATGAGCACAGCTGGTTTCTTTTGAGCAGACGCAACAGATAGCGGAAGAAGAAGGATTTTCGGTAACCACGGAAATGAAAGGCTCTTAGATAACCATGGCTTCATCACTGTTTTGGTTTCCTCCATCATGGATTGCATTCTCAGCTATGTCTTCTGCAGGGAGCTGTGCCTCTTGCATTGATTAATCTTGTTTTTCTTCCTGCTTTTGTGTTGTTTGTATGCTCTCTATTATTTTTTCGAGCTCTTCCTCAGTCTCTACGTCTTGTAAAACGTCATCAGGCAGGGACGACGTCTAGAGACCTACTCTAGCTTTGCAGCCGAACAGAGCTTCGTATGGTGACCTCTTAATCCCAGAATGAAAAGCTCTGTTCTTCATAAGTTGGAAGAACCGCAATCCCTCACTCCAGCAGCTAGTTTTTTCATCTTGCATCCAAGCACACAGCATATTTTCAATGTCCCGATTAGCTCTTTCGACGCTCCCCTGACTTTGTGAGTGACGCGGCTTACCATGGACGATCTTCAAGGTGGTGTGGAATTTTAGTTCGTGAGCTGAACATCATCTGCGCCATCTTGCCCATCCCTCAGACTCACGTATGAACTAACGTGACGGCCATTTTAGGTACCATGGTCTCCCTGTTTACGATCGCCCGTCAGTGCACTTCCCTGACCCTGCGAGCATCCCCCATGCACCCTGGCTGCCCCCGCTCTCACATGCACAAGTCATGAGCCCTCCCCTCACGCATGACTCTGTCTCTGAGAATCACACCCCGCGCCTGACCAACACCTCCTTTCCTTCCATGAATACCCCTCCTTTGATGACCCCGACCTCTGAGCCTGATTGTCTGCACGGACCGCTGGTCATCCCTCAGCCTGAGGATACAGTTTATTGCCCACTACTGTATGCACTCGCCCCTCTTCAACGGAGCTACTATTGATCATGACCTCCCCACCCCATGAGATTCGATCAGGCGCACACATTCCAAAGGAATCGGCAGAACACTCAGCTGCGTGATAGCCCCCTCCTATTGTATGAGGGGTAAGGGCCTCTACTGTTGTCATGTTGGAATGGGCCGGAACTGGGGGGGTGCCGGGGATGTCATCCTCATACTTCACAATGTCTCTGTTGTAAAAAAGAGTGTTCACATGTCTTAAACCAGTGTATAAAAGACGAAGCCTCAGAGAAACTTGTTAGAGCACCTCGAGACGATACCTTGTTGTCCGATCTGACGTGTTCTGCTCCGTCGGAATAAAACTTGTTTCCTGTCTTCCTGTCTCCAGCGCCTGCCTCTTTATTGGATAACTTTGTATGGTATTAGAGGCGTTTAACGCCGGGCAAATTTAACTTAGAAAACATCAACTAAATCGCCTGACCATTTTTGAATTGATCTTTATCAGTGGGCCAATACTCCTTTAGGCTGCTTACCACATTGTTTGCAAATTCCGTTATCGGACTGTAGAATCGTTGGAGCACCAAGCAACGTAAATATGTCGACCAGCTTGTAGGCTACTTCTTCCGCTCTCTTTGATTTCAGAGCTCTGAGAACAACAAACTTAGTGAGATGATCTTGGTACACCATTATAAACTTGTACTCTCTGTCAGGATGGGACTGAAAATCGATGAGATCGACCTGACAACGGGAGTTGAATTCAGAAAAAAACATTGGGTTGACCACAACACCTTTTTTAACACCTTTTTGCTTCTTCTGGCAAGGCTCACAAGGGTAAATGTACAGCTCAATATTATGACGGGTAATGTTCTTATACTTGGGTGAAAGTTCTTTCAACATCCTGTCCCGTCCTACATGACCAATAGCCAAATGGGCCTTATGGAGTACGTCAAATAACTTGGAGTCCGCGACTTAAAACTGAATAGCACTCGTACCTTCTTTAACAGGATAGATCAACTTAGTCATATTCTCAACCATCATTACGTCATAGTGTTTCACCAGCCAATAGTTCAGTGGTTCCTTCTTAATGGTCGTCTTAGCCTTTTTCACATTGTCCACTAACTTTTGGTAACTGGTTTCGGTTAGGAAAACACTGTTTTTAGCAGCATTGGCTCTTACTTGAGATAATTCATCGCAGAACCGTTGTTGCATGTCAGCATGGCGTGATTCCTGTCTTGGCAATACACTCCCTTCCGACATGGTGATACAAGAACCACGGGAAAGGATGACGGCAGAGCGTCTGTGGAACCTCAGCCGGATGCTATACACAACCTCTGACCCTGCTTGCAGGCAGGTCACTTCCCACACCACCGCACGGCTGCCACCTGCTCTTTGCCTGGTTACTTGTGCTGTCTCTGCCCCTCGCTTGCTGGCAACTTGTGCTGTCTCTGCCCCTCGCTTGCTGATAACCTGTGCTGTCTCTACCCCTCGCTTGCTTATAACTTGTGCTGTCTCTGGGATTAGGTGTATTATATACTTTGCTGGCAGACAATCCGGCAAAGTATACAATGCCTAGGCAATGTATAAAATATCAATCATTTCATACTTTGACGTTCGATTTACAGACATTCTATACATTACCTAGCCATTCTATAGAATGCCGGATTTCACACATTGCCGGGCGGGAATAAAATGGCGGGATTAGGCGTATTATATACTTTGCCGGCAGACAATCCGGCAAAGTATACAATGCCTAGGCGATGTATAAAATATCAATCATTTCATACTTTGACGTTCGATTTTCAGGCATTTTCAGGCATTCTATACATTTTCTAGGCATTCTATAGAATTCGGGATTTCACACTATGACTGTAACATATATACCAAATAAGCTACCTTCTATGTTCCTCATGTCATTTCTTCCCATTGCTTGGCCAATGATGTCTTGTACTGTGCACCAGTAATTTTGTAATGCTGGGCAGCTCTATAGCATATTCTGGAAATTTGCGAACTGCACACGACCTCAGGCAGCAGTCGAACATAGATACAGTAAATCACCAACTCATGCAGTGGTGTATACACTATAGACAAGTGGGACATGCGTTCAATGACAAGGAATGCTAAAGGGCTCTAGAATACCCACAAAAAGTTTTCCAAAGCACCCACATTAGGTACATCCAGTTCAAAATATTGCACAGGGTGAAGTTACCCCCTACAAGATTGGTTGGGTATACCCATAGACTCCCTCGGCTGCCCACGATGCAGAGATGAAACCTATTATATAGTAGAAACTGGGGGGGGGGTGTGGCTAAGAGCCGATCATGGCGGACGTGTAGTTGTTCAGCTCCGTCCGTAGCCCGCGATACCTGCTGTTAATCCTTCTCCCTGATCACGCTACCCATCCGGTCTCCACCCCGGGAACCCCCGCGGTAACTGGCGAGGCAGCGACGACCGGCAGCTGCCTTCCGACGCTGCTTGGGACTGAGTGAGGACGTGCTGACTACCTGGGCCTGCGCCAGCAAGTGGAGCCGCGGCCTCGATTTCCAACGCGCCCGGACTTGCAGCGGACGGCCAGCGAAACGCAGCGGGACTGCTGGAGGTACCTGACGGTACGGGAAGCGGCTGCACGCCTGACTCCCTGTCCCTACACCCACTATCTTGGGCCCCCCCCTGAACCACCTGGAGGGACTACCCCTGACCCA
Source organism: Lissotriton helveticus (assembly GCF_964261635.1). Lineage (NCBI taxonomy): Eukaryota > Metazoa > Chordata > Amphibia > Caudata > Salamandridae > Lissotriton > Lissotriton helveticus. The sequence continues at coordinate 1,640,339,237 of NC_136067.1, forward strand.
CCGGATCCAGCCCACTTGACGGCGGGCCCCGACCGGCACACCGACGCGACCCCACCGCAGCGAGGCCTGTGCACCTCTGGGGACCGACACTCTGCACGACGGATGCCCAGCGTTGGGACGTGCTGGGGTGTCCTGAGACCTGCTGCGTCGACCCGAGGGCGGACGGCGACTGCACGACAGGACCCTGCTCCGCATCTACATTGAGGGACGCCAGACCGCCACGCCATTAACGAGAGGGGTTACCAGGCGCGGCGCCCAGAGGTACGAGCTATGTACAGTGGCAGGAGGGGCACATCGAGGCACTCATAGAATCCATGAGCACGCACAGGAATTAGCGGACCCCGGAGCCACCCTGAGTCGAGTCACAGGGGAGAGGTCGCCGCGACCTGACACACCACTGCAGGGGCTACTGCGCAGTATTACCAAGGGCCCTTCCTACTGCCCTTAGGCGTGACGAACCAGCCTGCACCGACTCACGCTGCCCCAAATCGCGCCACTGTAGCGCAGTCGACACTCAGCGTAGCGCACCAGCACCGGCCTAGAGCGCTACACTTGTCATAGAACCGGCAAGCTCCTTAACTACTCACGAGCACCTGCGCCATTGGTATCCCATCTCCTCGCAGACCGACTGCTGCGAAGACAACCCGACCCTACGACATTGTCCAGTGCCACGTTGTGAGGACTGTGAGGGGTGTGAGTGCCAAGCGCAGCAGCGCCCTGCACACCAGATCTATGGGAAGACACAGGGGCAAAGCCCAGGACCAGGGCGCATCGATGGACATGCTGTCTACCGGCTCGGAAGACCCGCTGGCCTCCTCAAACGTGGACGTTATCCCGCCGACCGGGAAAGGATCGCAGGACGCCAAATTGGACCTTATCCTGAATGAAATTAGGGCTACGAGGGAAGCGCTTGAATCGCGCATGGACAACATGGCAACGGGCCTCTCCCTGATCCGAGCAGATCACAACAAACTTGCAGAGAGGGTGTCGGAACAGAAGATAGCGCTTAATGACCTGATACCGCAACAGACAGAACACTCAACGAAGATCGAGGGAATGGAAAAACAACTTAAACAACTTTGGGACAAGGTGGATGATGCGGAAGGGCGAGCCCGGCGCAACAACGTCCGCATTTTGGGCATTCCGGAGCACAGCGAGGGGAGGAACCCTACCCAATTTGTGGAAGACTGCCTCAAACAGATGGTAGGCCCGGAAGATCTGACTGCCCTATACAGTGTGGAACGAGCGCACAGGATGCCATCCAAACCGCCACAGCCAGGGGCACCACCGTGTCCATTGATCGCTCGCCTCCTCAACTACAAAGATCGGGACACAGTCCTTCGTGCAGCCCGGGAGAAAGCACCAATCCGTTATGAGGACAAGACTGTGTCGGTGTACCCGGACTTTACGCCGGCAGTACAACGAGCCAGATCCACCTTTCTGGGGGTAAAGCTCAAGCTCCGCGAGCGGGAGCTGAAATATGCCCTCCTGTTTCCCGCCCGTCTCAGGATTCTACATGGCAACAGATCACACTTTTTTGATTCACCGGAAGTAGCGGAGGAATGGATGGAAGTAACGCTCACACCAACAACATCGCAGGACCCATTTGCCGAGGGTGAGAACAGCGGTCACCGACACCGGCCGGACCGATGACGCTCTACTACTGTCACTGGCCAAGCCCCCTCAACTCGGAACCCCCCGACTAGACAGGAAACGGCGACCGGATTGGAGGGGCAACCGGAGGTGGTGAAACTCACGGAGGAAGCACTGGCTGCTCATGATGCGGGCACAGAGAGGGACGTCGCCAGCATATCGGGCACACGCACTGAGGTCTCGGGATCGGCGGACAGCCTGCAGCTCTTCCCCAAGATTACGGCGCAAATGGCTGCGGAATTCCGACACCGACGCCTTGAACACTAACTGGGTGGTAAAGTATGAACTGTATGCCTGGTATGATTGGCCACGAACAGGTGGGTGGCCTGAAGGGTTAAACCTGCTTAGGGCTTGCTGTGTCACCGCGGCATAGCACTGATCGGAATCAAATTGACTGCACCCCCCATCATATGAACATGGTTATGTTTGACTGTCACCCATGTTGGGTACCGAGGTTTGGACCCCCGGTCTGTTTATCTGGGGACCTCATTGTTCAGGGGTTAACTGTTTATCTGGCACTCTCCCATTACTGTAGGGTACACTTGGTATGCTCACCCACGAGCACAATATTGACACAATATGCGATCAGACATGGGGCTACTTAATGTTTACACCTTGTGCACCTGGAACGTGAGGGGCATGGGCTCGGTCTACAAAAGACACAGAATACTGGCACAACTCAACCGAAGAGGGATCGTGATAGCTTGCCTCCAAGAGACACATTTGAACACTGCTGAGGCCTCGAAACTGTCCAAGAAATGGAAGGGCCAACTCTTTGCCACGTCCTACTCTGCATTTTCGAGGGGGGCGGCTATCTGGCTTTGCAATTCTGTGCCCTTTCAACCTGTGGAGCAGAGAATTGACAGAGAGGGGAGATATGTATTTGTGAGGGGTATGCTGGATGGTGCCGCTGTTGTACTCGGATGTGTCTATGCATCTAATTCAGGACAATCAGACTTTTTAGCCAGTCTCAATGGTGTGTTAGTAGATTGGGCAGGTTATCACTGGATTGTTGGGGGGATTTTAATGCTGTGCTAGATGTTACATTGGACAGATCACACCCACCACTACACGCCACTGACAGCAGGAAACAGGCGGCTGCGCTGACGCAATGGGCAGAGGGTTGGGACCTGACAGATGCATGGCGCAATAAACACCTATCTGACAAGGAGTACACTTTCTTTTCTCCGCCACATCAACTACACACCAGAATAGACCGAGTGTTCTGCTCCCGCCCTCTCTTGGATGCGATCCTCACGGCACAACACATGGGGAAGACGCTTTCAGACCACAACCCTGTGGAACTGACGTTACAATGGGGCAGAGGGCAGACGCCAATCCCGACGTGGAGATTACCTGTAGAACTACTAGAAGACGCGGTCTTCAAATCATCAGTAGCGTCCGCCATAGAGACCTACTTTGATACGAATGCTGAGACTGCTAGCTCCAGACAAATAGAGTGGGACGCGTTTAAATCATACATAAGAGGGGAGGCGATGGCCACCCGAGTGGGTATGCAACGGGAGGTGATTGATGGCCTGAAGGACATAGAGGGCAAACTGGCCATGCTAGAGCGGGAGGCTGCGGGCACGAACCTACCCTTTACACCGCTACAGGAAGCACACATCAGACACGCTGAACTGCTTGAGGACTTACGCTTACTGGACTACCGAGAACACACTGCCAGACAACACACGCAGGCTGATAGGTCGGGACCACTATTAGCTCGCATCATACGGGACTCCCCGACGCACCGTCCTATATTGGAAATCGTGGACCAGGGAGGCACGTTGACCTCGACTCAATTGGGAGTCAACACTGCGTTCAAGGAATACTACACTACACTGTACGGCCGGCATCAGCCCGTATCACAAATAGCATTAGAGAACTTCCTGGAGGGGTTAGATCTCCCCCAGCTGACAGTTAGGCAGAGCGATGACCTGAAACGTCCTATCACCGCAGCGGAGATTAAACAGGCTATACGTGCCCTCCCGAGGAATAAAACCCCTGGGACGGACAGCTTGCCCGTGGAATTCTATGAGGCATTTGCCGACATACTTGCCCCACGGCTACTGATTATTTATCGAGAGGCGCTGCGGACTGCCACCCTAGACATCCCTACAGGCCTTGATAACTTCCCTCCTGAAACCGGGTAGCGACGGTATGCACATGGCTAATTACAGGCCCTTGCCCCTACTTAACACTGACTACAAAATACTGAGCAAGATATTGGCCACTAGGTTAGCGCAATATATCCCCCAGTTGATCCACCCCGACCAATGCGGGTTTGTGCCTGGTAGGAGTACAGCCATGAACCTCCGTAGACTGGCCCAATGGATGCCACGAGACCGAGATGACATGTGCACGGAGGGTTGTATCTCCCTAGACCTGAAACAAGCCTTCGACTCCCTCAGATGGGACTTCATGTTTGCGGCATTTGCAAAATTCGGGCTACCCCCGGAATATGTTGCATGGGTCCGACTACTGTACACCCAGCCCACAGCACGGGTGCGTACGTCTAGATGTATCTCTGAACCCTTGGCCATTTTCAAAGGCACCAGACAGGGGTGCCCGCTCTCACCACTCTTATTTGTCCTGGTGCTTGAGCCGCTCCTCTGCCGGCTACGGGGGGAAGCTTCTCACCGGGGCATTCAGAGAGGCGGGAAGACTCATGTGGTGTCCGCGTATGCGGATGATATCATCCTATACCTCCGTGATCTACGAGGTGACCTAGACCCCATACCCACGCTTTTCGAGGAATACCGACTACTGTCGGGCCTAACGATTAGCGGGCCCAAGTCGTATGGCTATTGCTTTCATGCTGCCGGTCCATCTACACCACTGCTTTTCCCGCCATACACTTTCCAAATGGCGGAAACCACTTTCCGCTATCTTGGAATTCAAATCTACATAGGTGAAGAGCAGATGATAGACGGCAACCTGGGCAGGGCAATACGGGCGCTGAAGTCGCAGGTACAGTTTTGGGCATCGCTGCCCCTATCGGTGATGGGTAGGGTAGCGATCTCTAAGATGTTGGTGCTCCCCAGACTCATTTACTTCTTCACTAACCTACCGTTCCTGATCCCAGCGCCAACTTTCAGGATGCTGGACACACTACTGACAGAGCTAATATGGGGGTCGGGGCGGAGACGCATAGGACTTGCCAAATTGCAGCTGACCACTGGGACAGGAGGACTGGGAGTACCGGACTTCCGGGCATATAATTTCGCCTGTCAACTACACTGGCTGGCATACTGGCTAGCAGGCCGAAACCTACATGAGATAGACATGACGGAAGAGGATCGCTCCAAAGGGACGATCCATGCCCTGCTCTTGCCCCATTCGGAACTCCCTAGGGACACCCCCCTCTCCTCCGACTCGCAGTACGATACTGGTGGAAGGCGGTTAAGTACACAGCCCCAGCGACTTCATACGTCCCCACGATCCCATTACTGGGTATTCCACTAGAGTCAGGAACGCTCTCGGTGCAAAGACTAACATCGTGGCACGACGCAGGGGTCATGCACGTTGGTGACCTCTTTGCAGATGGACACATGCTGTCCTTTGAGGACTTCCGGACTGCACATCATATACCAGGAGGTTCGTTCCTCTTACATGCTGGTTTACGTCATTTTGTGACACTGATGTGGACGCGAAATGGTGATGAGCCTCCCATTAACCCACTGCTGACGATGCAATACCTAATGGGGACGGGTAGCCACCTGACTAGATGGCTTACTACCGGCATCAGAGCGGGGAGGGCGACGTCTCTGTTGCATCTAAAGGCGAAATGGGAAGCTGACGTTGGACGGCCGATCGAAGATAAGGAATGGGAGCGTATCCTACAATACCCCAAGACAGTGGCTAGGAACCCGAAGTTCAAGTTTATTCAATTGATGATAATGCATAGGGCGTATCTCACACCTCACCGTATACACGCTATGTTCCCTGATGCTACAGACTCCTGCCCTCGGTGCACTGCGGATGATGCCTCTCTGCTACACATGCTCTGGGACTGCCCGAAGCTGGGCTACTTCTGGACCACTGTACAGGAAGAGCTCACTAAAGCGGGTGCGCCCATACTGCCACACACCCCGGAACGTGCGCTATTGGGGCTGGGTTCAGCGGTGCGCAAAAGGAATGTGTCGACACGCTTCACTGACTTGGCTATGCTGCTTGCGAAACGTGCTATAACCATGCGATGGAAATCGCCCAAACCACCTGACCCTGACATGTGGAGGTCTGAAGTTGTACGCTAGAGCAGGGCGGAGGGAGAGGTGCTACAACGTGAAGAACGCAGGGGTCATGGGAAGATATTGATATCACTGGACTGGTTCACATTGCTAGGGGCTTTCGAGGCAGAGAGAGGCGATGTATCTAATGTCTCATCCCCCACAGTTTGAATTAACAACTTGTCTGTGATGTATAGTCAATTATCACGGACGTCCATGGTGCACCACAACACAACTGAACCGGGGTACCCCGCCATAATATCGGTGATGCCTCTAGCTGATTGCAATGACTACTGTATCTATCAGCAGCTGCTTTTGGGAGTAGCCAAATACCAATGTACATATTCAATTCTACGTATGGAATGCCTAGGGAGGAGATGCCAGGGAAGGGGAGGGGGGGGGGGGTTGTGGGGTTCTTGTTTAATTACCTACAGATGCAACGTAACAGAAAATGTATACATCATATGCCTTCGAAATGCTGCATAGAACTTATTACTGAACTGTTACTTGTATGATGGAAACAACATGCTATGCTTTAACTACTATGCAAATAAACAAATTAAAAAAAAAAATATATATATATAGTAGAAACTGACCCCCTTAGAATATCCCTTTCATTCACCAGGGTCTGAAAGTCTATGAGGGTGCAGTCTTCGAATATGTGGCCAATAGTATCAGACCCTGCTATATCCTAATGATGTAGGTCATGGTGGGACAGGCGTCCTGTCATGGCTTGGAGGACCCTCAGGGGTATCACCGGAGAGTATGATCGTGCTGGTTTCGCATAGGCAAAGCCCTGTTTCACACATTCCAGAGCCGTTCTGACCAGCAATGGAAGGTCTCTTTTGGGCCTAGTTGGTGCAAGTAACAGTGCTTGGAGTGCTCCCTCTCTAGGGGTCTTTTTGTATATTCTGTTTTGGTTATGTGGTGTTCCACTAGCCACAGCGCGACCCACTGGAGCTCAGCTGCTGTGCAATACCCTCTGAAGTCTGGGGTCCGCATACCACCTCTATCTTTCGGTACCTTTAGCTTTGCCAAGGTTACTGTCTGCTTTCCAGTCCCCCAGATCAAGGTTCCCAGTAGGGTGTCTAGCTCTTTGAATATCCCAGCTGGGAGCGCATAGGGCATATGATCAAAGTAATATAGCAATTGCAGAAGCATAACCATTTTGTCAACCTCGATGTTCCCTCCCACGGAAAATGGGAAAGTGAGCCAATAGGCCACCTTTGATCTTTGGGATCATACCACCTTTTCTTGCCCTCTATCACACCAACTTACTTTTGGTGTCTAGAACCAAATAACGAAAGGAGCAGGCCTCCTAGTGCAGGACCCTCTCTCCCAGGGTGAAATGTTGCTGCAGCTGTAATTGCCTCAGTGGACATGCCTGCGTCTTATTGTAATTCATCATTACGCCCATTAGTTTCTGAAACTCCGACATGGTAGTGGCTATTTGTGTCACTTCCATTTTTACATCTCTCACATATAGCCGCTTATCATTGGCATATAGTGATATGGTATGTGTTATTTCTTGCAGTGGTATCCCCAAGCTGGACCTTGCAGCCTCATTTTGCTCGCTAGTGGTTCAATGGCCAGAGCAAGTACTATAGGGGATAATGGGCACCCATGTCTGGTCCTCCAGGGAACAGCATATGCATCCGATATACGACATCCCATTCTCACTCTGGCGGCTACGTACAGGAGCTTAATCCAAGAACTCATTTGTTCGCTAATTGTGAAATAGTTTAGGATTCTGTATATGTATTCCCATTTGATGGAATCAAACGCTTGTTCAACATCTATTGCCAGGCATGCTGAGCTAGGCCAGATCTTTCTGGCTGCTTCTTGGATGTGATGCAGGGAGGTACTTCTGTATGGGATGAACCCATTTTGATCTGGATGTATGAGACCAGGCATTAATGGGAGGAGCCTCCCAGAGAGGCTGTTGCTTGCGTTTTTGTTGTCCATGTTTAATATGGGCAATGGCCAATAGCAGACCATGTTGGATGGTTCACGGTCTGGTTTTAATGTAGACGTGACTATGCTTCCCAGGTTGTGGCTGGGTGGCATCTCCTATCTCTTGCTACTTCATGCAGCTTAAGTAGATTGGGCACTAACATCGATTCATAGGTGGTATGAATTCGATGGGTTGTTCGTCTGTCCCTGGAACGTTCCCTCTAGATTAAGAGCAGATCACCTGCCTTATCTGTTGTTCATTGATAGGTGATCTCAGCGCCTCTATTTGTTTGTGGGTTGCCTGAGGGGGTGTTATATCCATGAGGAATCTTTCTAGGGCATCATTATCTGTGGTGGTGTTATCAGTGTATGTTTCTGCCCCTGAAGGCTGTGTTAATCGCCTCTTGTGTACCTACTAATTCGTCAGTCGACTATGCATGGCTAGTATAGGTGTGTTTGAAGATGGTTACTTTATCAGCCACGCCACCAATAGGCTAGCCCTGTCTCCTTCAGTATATGCTGCTTCCTCATGGTGCACCCGAAATATGAAGCATATTTACAAGGAAAGTGACTCAGTGCATGCCACAAGCCATTTGGCTGCGCAGCACTGAGTCACTTTCAAAGCCCAGAGACATCTATGTGCTTCCCCCTGCACTGGCGCACAATTGGCTGCCATGCGTTTGCGCGGGCACCCTTGCACCATGGTGCAAGGATACCTGCGTCGTGGGGAGCTTGTTTATGTGCAGGAAGGGTTCGCTTCCTGCACATAAACAGGAAACTGGGGAACCGGGTTCGAGTCTCGGCAACGACGCTCAACATCCTATGATTCTGGGCAAATCGCTTCATCTCCCCGTGCCTAACAAAAATGAATATGTCCATCTGTAACGAAACTGGTGCTCATGTAAAGCGCTCTGATACCCGATGTCTCAGGTCTAGTTCGCGCTATATATAAATTCGAAAAATAAAAAAAAGCCAAAAAAATGCAAAATTCTAAGTAATGTGCAAGAAGCTATGCCCTTTTTTAGGTCTCGCCCTGGAATTCGCATCCAAAGGATGCGTCCAGGGTCGGAGACTTATAGCGAGCTGACACGGGGGAATGACGGACAAAAATCTGTCACGCGCTTCTCCCCGGCTGGATTCAGCTGCTTGCACGCGCACCAACATTCACGCATGCGCACATCACAGGCACACGCATACACAGCACTCACGCATGCGCACATACACACGCGCTGCTTACTTTCACTTTGCAACCCCCCCCACCAGTCATCGGATTTTTTTACACACGCACGCATGCATGCATACATACACACACACAGACACACGCGCACGCACAGGCACACACGCACACACAGGCACACAGACAGACACACATGCGCGCGCGCGCACATGTCCCCTCCCCCCCCTCACACCCCACTCACCGAGTTCTTTTAGTGTGTCCCTCTCTCCTTCCCTCTCTCCTTCGGCAGGCAGCGGCAGGCAGCGGGTCATCCTAGTAGCAGGCGGGGCTCTCCACGAGCACAGGAGCCCCGCTAGCTGACACGCAAATCTTCCGGCAATCTTCCGGCTCACGGGCACAGGAGCGCGGGGTAGGCTCCCGTCTGCTTCCTGTCTTTTTGCGGCCCCGCCCCCGTCCCAACACAGGTTGCCTGGCTTCCTGTTCGAGCCGGGCTGCGGCGGTGAGTTTTTGCATGTTCTACAACTTTAAATTGTATGTCTATATAGTCAATTAAAATGATAAATAAGTCCACAAAGCTAAGTAGTCACATATATAGGCTTCTAATGTATAAACGGTCTTGACTTGTTTATGCCATGATGCGATGCCCACTCATAGGTCGCCACCCAGCTGGATGAGACAGCGTAACCGCCATTGGCTGAAGAAAACTGTAAAACGCAAGGCGATTGGTTACTATGGTTCAGCTGATGTTTTGGAAGTTAGACTTAAAGCTCGTACAGCCCTTCCTTCTGCAGAGCGCTACTACTGGCTGGTGTGGCGCTAAGTAAAAGAAACTGCAGTAAAACACCTCGCAGCGCCGCGGTTAGACATGTAAGCGGTGGTGTGATATCCAAATCTTATTTGTTTGCCACTAGATGATCGTGAGGAAATCTCCTTCTCTTATTCTGCCTCCCTTTTCCTCCGGCCACAACCGGTGTCACGTGGATGCAGACTGAAACCTAGTACCCGTAGCATCATAAGTGTATGCTTAAGGCTTGGGAACCGGAAGGCAGATTGGGGTGGACTCCGGGGCCGGCCACCTCGGGGAGAGGATGGAGCCGCTGCAGAGGAATGGCTACCAGGGGCACGGCCGGTACGTGCTGGCAGTGGACGTGGGCAGCACCGTCCTCAAATGTCACGTCTACGACAAGGCGGCGGCGGTCAGGGGAGCCGGCAGCAAGAAGGTGACTGTGGGGAAAGAAAGGGGGTTGTGGGAGAGAAGGAGGGGTGTGTCGGCTGGGAGTGCATGAAAAGACCCGGGCTGTAATAAACAGACAGTGGGACAATGCAGGCTTGCAAGAAGAGGCAGAGAAGGGAATGCAAGAGCGGAGGTTATGCAGAGCTGTCAAGTTTCCTAAGTCTATGCTTCAGTGGGTCACCCGGCCCAAGTTTTTCCTTTGCTTTTTGGGACTTAGAATAGTTCTTTTTATGGAGGGGTAAACCGGACTGCAAGTAGTGGGTCACCCGGCCCAAGTTTTTCCTTTGCTTTTTGGGACTTAAAATAGTTCTTTTTATGGAGGGGTAAACCGGACTGCAAGTCCCAGCATGCAAAGGAAATCCTTGAATTGATGACTTACTCACGACCATGGGGAACTCAAGAACTCTGTCTGTGATACATTTCAACTCACCCTCATTTTGGGGGGTGTCCCACACACCTTAGACTCATCTTCACCTTCCAAACGAGCAATGCCTTCCTTGGACTTCAACAGGGTCACAGAGGAACCTCCTCGCCTTCCAAAAATGCTTCAATTGAGTTCAATAGGCTCCCCCTCAAAGGACCCCCAATTTACACACACTTAGGATACGCAAAAGCTTAGGGGTGCGGTGCTTTGCCTAAGAATGGTCTGAGACAGAAGCATGTGGGAACGGGCTGCATAAGAGAATGCTTTGTAATGCATTAAAGAGACGAGTGCAGTGCAGAATATCCACTGTAGCACTTGCTCAGTGTGCCATGCAGTGTCCTCGAGAGAGAGAAAACTAAATAAATACAAATATATATTATATATATATATATATATATAATCAAGTAGTCAGTGCTATGTAGGTTCTGCAGCTGTTGGAACATTGAGGCATAACGCATACTCCGTGCACTATGATTACTGATAACTGAAGTGTAAAAGTGCACTGGTCCTTTATCACGTAGCAGTGTGAAGTGCAATTGCTGAACTTGGCACACAGCTCAAAAGGTGGTAGATACATAATTAGGTTATGGAGACGTGGCATGCCTATGGTATTTTTTAAACGAGCAATCTTTCTCTATGCATTTTCTGGTTATGTGTCATGAATTATGTGGCAAGTGATACATTATGTGGCAAGCGATGAATTATGTGGCAAGTGATACATTATGTGGCAAGCGATGAATTATGTGGCAAGTGATAAATTATTTTGCTAGTGATAAATTATGTGGCAAGTGATAAATTATGTGTCATGAATTATGTGGCAAGTGATACATTATGTGGCAAGCGATGAATTATGTGGCAAGTGATACATTATGTGGCAAGTGATAAATTATGTGTCATGAATTATGTGGCAAGTGATAAATTATGTGGCAAGCGATGAATTATGTGGCAAGTGATACATTATTTGGCAAGTGATGAATTATGTGGAGGGGAGGGGCTATAATCATGCAGAAGACGCCATTTTGCTGCTGCATAAGTCATAGGTGGGCTGCATCATTATATGTCAATATGCAACATATTTTATATGTCCCTTTTTATAAAAACAAAACATAACTACTGCAAAAAAAAAATCTTTTATGCAAACAAATTTAAATACTGCATAAATAATTTTAACAACAAATACTTTATATGTAGCTTTTTATGTACATAAGAAAACTATAGCATAAAGCAAAAAACATTGCCATTTACAATAATAATAGCTCAAACTTAAATAATGCGAGACCTATTGCATTGCAAATGCTTGTCTAATAATGTCATCAACAGATTGTTGGCTGTGTAAAATACAACTTATCTGAAGTTTCTGAAATAGGTAGAAAGAAAAAGAAATATTTTTTCAACATTATTTCATAATATTTGAAAGCTGCAGTCAATAGTTGATATTTTGCTGATTCTATATACGAGCACATAGTGGTATAAAATAGGTGTGAAAGACAACGGTGTTCCCATAAAGCCGCACACTTCTAAAAACTAGACAAGATTCTGAATTTAGCAAGAGACTATTTGTATAGATTGGTTCCAAGTTTATCCAAACTAAATTATAATCGGATTTCAAAAAAGTGAATATAAATTGGAAAAGAGAGAAATTGCTGGCCAGAAGGCCAATATCTGACAGTTATATATCACGATTATTTCCCCAAGAATTGCCCCATTCACAGAGACATATAGCTTTCATAGTTTGTTAGAAAACACTTGATACTCATTTGATCCAAATGGATCCAGGGAAAGTCTTAATTTGAGGGATTTGTGTCTCCCATACATGTATAATACAAATAAAGCCATGTGATCATGAGGGAATTTGAGCAAAATTAGTTTTTTGCTCACTTGGAAATGATACAAATTTTATAAAAAAATCAAGTGTAGACAACCGATGTCTTACCACACACAACTCATTAGTAACGCTGTCCCATGTGTGTCGGTGTATATAGTGTGGGGGAAACAAACTGGTTTGCTGGGTGACAGTCGTGGCTGCTGCCTGGAAGCAGCAGGCAGGTGTGGGGTAAGGGGTGAGCGGGGGGTGGCGGATAATCACTATAAAAAAATCACTTACCTCCCAGTCGCCCACTAGGCCAGCCGCCACCATCGCCTCTCCTGCATCCTCTTCCTGTATTCTTGTCAGAAACAGAAAGCGGGAGCACCAGGACTCCCAATCTCCCTCAGCCAATCATAACGCTGTAATGGTCTGAGCCCCTGGCGCTCAGTCAGGGGCTGTAGGGGTGTGCATGTTCTCCATACAAACTGTAATGCAGCCTGAATGGAGAACAGGGAAAGTGTGCATGACTGGTTTCGGCGGCCAAACAGTCATTGCGCACTTAGGAGGGTTGCACCACTCCTCCCCTGCTCTTCAGACCCGCCCGCCCCCTCACGCAAGCTGTTGCAGCAGGAGATCAAAATAAAATGATAATAACATTAGTTATTATCATTTTATTTTTTCCTTTCTTTTCCTGACCCGAGGCAGTGGGGCGACGCTCCTCCACCTTAGCAGAGAAGCCGCCATTGTTAGGAGGATGTAGGTTTTGGCTGACACCCGTGATCTCTAGTGATTTTAGACATTTTTGCAAACTTTACAACCTGGAGAAGGCCAGGAGGTGTGACCAGCATGCTTAGCAGTGGCACCTCTTTTTTGACCATAATGCCTTCCAGATGACAAAGTGTAGCAGAAACACTATTTCGTCACATGTACCGAAATTTGCTCTGAACTGGACTTGTTCTACCACCCTGCCTTCCCACACTTCACCCAATAAATAGGGTGCCCCACATGTTTGAATGAATAGGGTACAGCGAATTGAATAGGTCCAAACTATAACCACCTCAAGTTAATTATTCAATTGCAAGCCTTGCAGACATGTTTGCTCTGGGGTGGCTGCAGTGTTTCCCAAGTACACGTGAGATACAATTAATCCAGATAATTGTGGGCACAAAGGAAGGTAAGGCATGGTTTGATGTCAGCAGGGCATCATTATAACTAAGGCTCCCAGTTTTGCATTTTTACAGCTCTTTACAGATAAATGCAGACAGATAACCGGTTTTCCCTGTCTGTATTTATCTTTACATATGGGTAAAATAAGTCTTTCTTGAATCATTCTCCTTAGATGACTCTGTTAAATCAGTAGGCATCACACTTGACTCCAAACTAGATCTGACCAAACACATCAAGATCTCGGCTAGGAGCGCCTTCTTTAATCTGATGCTACTAAGCAAAATAAAACCTTTCATTCCACCCAATGATCTCAAACAAGCCACCCAAGCATTGGTGTTATCAAGACTTGACTATGGGAATGCAATCCTCTCCGGAATACCCAAAATACATCTTGCTCCACTGAAAACAACCCTCAACGCGGCTGCCAGAATGGTCACTGGAATAAAGAAATTTGACCACAGCTCTCCGGCACTGAAAGAACTCAAATGGTTACCATAGAATTGCGGGCGAACTTTAGAACAGCCTGCCTCACCCACAAAGCCCTTCACACTGGCAAACCTGAATATCTGGCAGCCAAACTTAAAAAAAAGCGGGTCAGAACAGGAACCTCAGAAGCTCTAACACCCTACTCCTGATCCCACTAAAACTCGAAAACAAAAAACCAAGGACCGGTCCTTTGCCGGGAATGCACCCAAAATTTGGAACTCTATCCCCCCGACATCAGAACTATTCCTTCTTTCCCTAAATTCAAAAGTCAGCTCAAAATCCCGTTCCTTGATCGCTCCTTAACTATCAGATAGGATCACCCTGGAGTGTCCTAAGAGATTCTGCTCCCCGCCTGGACGGGGATGGCCAAAAACCATGTAATGGATTTCTCCCTCTTCCTCCTACTGTGACTCGCACCTTGAATGTCTCTTTGCACTGTATTGTACTTTGCTATGCTCTGTTTGCTTTCTTTTGCACCGCCTTGTAATTATGTGAAGCGCTCCGATACCTTGCGGTCTGGCTAGCGCTATACAAAACTTCCTTAATAAAAAAATAAAAATTAAAAAAGGAAAGAGGTTTACCAGTGGAGGGTAAACAGCTGAAGAGATGTGTGTGTATGTGCTACAGGACTCATGTTTTAATATGAGCATACTTATGTACAACACATGATTAGTTACATCATTAAGACTGGACTGTTTCCATGCGGAGCAGGGTCAAGACTGATTTATATATGGCTGGGTCCAAACTGGAATGGCATGGTGAGCAAAATAATGACGAATTGAGGCCCAGATCTCTGTACTGTGCTTGAAGATTTGACACTGTTCAGCATTCCGTCCATCAATTGTTCTTTTTGCATTTGTCACCCCAAGTGGGAAGGGTATGCCCAGATGTTGGTCCTGTGCTCACCATGTCACCGGAGTCAAGCTAGCTTGGCTGATGAGGGGTGATAATCCAAATTCGGCTCCAGCATGGCTTGCTTGTTTCTAGTCCAGGGAAAACCTGGCCTGGCAGTTTGGGCTGGACGATTTCCATGGGGAGCAGGATCAAGACTGAATTGCATATGGCTGGGTCCAAACTGGAATGGCATGGTGAGCAAAAACAAAACAACTATGGATTTCTGTACTGAGGGTGAACGTTTGACATTGTTCAGCATTCCATCCGTCAGTTCTTTTTGCATTTGTCACCCAGGTTGGGACCGGTAAGCCCAGATATGGGCCTCGTGCACACCATTACATTGTAGTCAAGCTTGCCTGGCTGATGAGGAGTGATACACCGAAACAGGTCCCAGGATGCTAGTTTCTGGTCCAGGTAGGACCTGGCCGGGCAGTTTGGGCTGGACTGTTTCCATGAGGAGCAGGGCCAAGACTGATTTGCGTATGGCTGGGTTCAAACTGGGGTTGCATGGTGAGCAAAAAATCGATGGATTGAACCTAGATCTGCGATTGGGATCAATGTTTGATTTATTCAGCATTTCGTCCATCCTTTGTTATTTTTGCATCTAAAAACAAGGGCACATGAATAATTCTTTTTGGATTATTTCCTTTCAAGTTCCACAGGTGTTCTGTTTCAATTAGTTGGCTGGGGGCTAAGAGGCTGTGGTGAATAACTGGACACGTACGTCTTACCTACGTCTGGCAAAGTTAAATACTACACATTTGATGACGAGTTTCACCATAGCCTTAGCCACGCCTTGTTTTAACTGTGACGCCTGCTCTGGTTGTGTCCCGCTGATTGATCCTGTTTCGAAGTATCCCTGCCCATCATCTCATTCCTGCTAGTTTTCGGCTTTATGACTGAAGCTGCTAGATAAGTTGCAGAGAGAGAGTTGCTGCATTTCTTCTGAGCGTTGTGGGCGGTGTTCATAAGTTAGAGAAACAACTGCAGCACTTATGGCTGGCTGTGAGATATGGAGCAACTGATACGCTCACTTGTGGGTCTGAGCTGTGAAACACCAAGCACCATTTTGTGATGACGACGATGTTAATCTCATGGGAACCTCCTAGCGGAAGTTGCTTAATGAAGATTCTCCTAAAGTTTCTGTTGTGTAGAAACAGATTTCGCGACATCGTTAGGAGCAATTCGCTACCATTTTGGTCCGGTTACCAGAGGTGTGACTGTGTTCCACATCTCTGCCATTTTGATGAGGTGTCTGTCTTCATCAACCTCATCTGAGGAGCATTGCAACACCATTTTAGTTTGGGCTTTGGTGTTCTGCCTCATGGTGCATCGGTGCAGCAGACTCTTCATACTGTGTGACATTTCCTCTGCCGGCTTTGCCCAGCCTCACTGTGCATCGGAATGGTATTATCTGGCAAGTGTAGAAGTAGGCATGCTTACCATTGGTGGTCATTGACAAAAAAAGGTCATTGTCTCTCTACTGTTATTGTCAAGTGATTTTGAGTGAATAATGAATGAATGAAATAGGCATTTTTCGAGCGCACTGTAACTCGTAATTGAGCATACTGGTGCTGTACTGAGTAGCATTGCGAGCCTTGTCATGGACCTAAATAGCACAGTTAGATGAGGGCATGACAGAGTGCATCAGGCACATGGAAAAGCCATGTCTTCAGGGATTTTTAAATGCATCTTCTGCGCCTATAAATCAAAGGTGCATATGCAGTTGATTCCAAACTTCTTTGCCTTGTGGTGGCCAAACCTGGCCATTAGATATTTTGGCCTGTAGCCTTGAATTCTCTAAAAACTATCAGCAGGGTCTTGGACAAGATTCTTTTATGCATAGGCAGCCAGTGAAGTCTTTTTAAAGTGGCTGATACTGAGCTCCTTCTAGGGAGCTGTAACACCAGTCTATCTGCAGGATGTTGGACCATCTGAAGCTTGTGAATTTGCTTATTTGAAGGCTGTTGCAATACTTGAGTCTTGACGTAAGGAGGGCAAACGCTATGGTGTTCCTGGTGGTGCAGGGAAGGAATTGAA
The DNA here is from genome assembly GCF_964261635.1 of Lissotriton helveticus. Lineage (NCBI taxonomy): Eukaryota > Metazoa > Chordata > Amphibia > Caudata > Salamandridae > Lissotriton > Lissotriton helveticus. Next base: position 1,640,356,304 of record NC_136067.1, read on the forward strand.
CGCATTTGTGAAGAGATTTAATCAGGTTAAAACACATCTTGCTACCACTGCCACTTAAGGTTAAAAAGACAGTTCAGTGTTCAATTTGACTCCCTACTGTAACGTGTCTTGGGGAGAAGGGACTGAGTTTGGCGACCAGCGCATATGAGAAAAAGAATTAGATTTTCCAAAGCGAAGAATTTCATTTTTTTCGGAATTGCGGTTGAGATGGTTCTTTTGCATCCATGAAATAATGTTGGATAGACACTTTTAGAAATTCAATTCTGGAACCGTAGACCCTCTGTCTAAAGAGAGGACCAGCTGGGTGTCATCCATGTAAGAAGTCATTGCGATTCTATAGGAATCAATCTGAGATATAAGGGGGGTAATGTAGATAATAAACAGGGCAGGGCTGCGGGATGACCACTGTGGTACATCCCTAATGATCAGTTTTCTTTGGAGGAAAATTCCTCCAGGACAACCGTTTGTCTCCTATTTGTTAGGAAGGACCTGATCCAGGATAGGGCTTTTTGGGAGATCCCTACCGCTTGGATTCGCTGGAGGACGATGTCGTGTGAAATGGTATTGAATGCTGCAGAGAGATCCAACAGTATCAATACCGCTTCCTTCCCACCATCCATGGTCATTTTAATGGGGCCTGAGTCCTCGAGTAGGGCTGACTCTGTGGAATGTTATGTCAGAAACCAGAGTGGAGGAAATTGTAAATTTCCAGAAAGGTGGTAAGTTGCAGATTCACGATATTTTCACAAATTTTGGCTAGTACAGGCAGCAAGGAAATAGGCCTGAGGTTGGACACAGTGGTGGGGTCCGCTAGAGGCTTTTTTTTCTAGAGGCCTGACAACAGCCAGATTCCATGCTAATAGCACTTTGGCTGTAGCTAAGGAGGTATTGAGGATTTGATTGACGGGAGGATTTACCTGTCAATGGCCTCATGAAAAATGGATGGTGCAGCAAGCCTGATTTACATGAAAGGATAGTCTGCTGTGATAATGACAGGAACAATTTCTCAAATGCAGCCAGACTGGCATTGATACCATTGTGGGGGCTTCTGGATGCCGGGCCTCCGAAAGAATCAGTCATGGAGGTGGCTGTGAATCCCTGTTGTATTGCCTGGATCTTTTCCTCAAAAAAGGTTGCGATCTGATCACAAAGGGCCTGGGAAGGGGGATCTCTCTTAAAAAGTGTTTTAGACTGCTGAAACATTTTTGATATGTTAAAAATAGATGTGGGGTCCTGGTTGCCTCTTTAATTTTAGTGGTGAAAAAAGATTTTGTTGTTTTAATCAATTTATGGTATATTTTCTGAGCCTGAAACAAAACAAGTCACCCGTGCTGTAGGACAGGTGTCATTTACATTCATAGTGTTTGCATTAGTGCTTCCGTTTAAGTAGTGCCAGGGAGACCCAAGGCAGGGACTGCTTAGGACAGTAATCTCTGGGGCCAATGGGCGGTGCAGGATCTAACGCCGTGTCAGCAGTCCAGACATTGAAAGAAACTGTTATCTTCTGCCACATTCCCTTTAAGGGTCGGGGCAGTGGTGGATAGGTGCTGCAGCACTGGATTTGATTTGATTTTAAAATGCAAAGCAGGTGGACAAAACACTGTGTTTCGCAGCAGTTACACTCATTGCTTTATTTCCAGTTGTATTATGTTGTGTTGTACTTTTGAACTGTAGCACTTACATAAACTTTAAGTGATTTGTGTCAACACATACCTCATTGTTTTTTATTTTTTTAATAGTTTTTTTATTTTTTATTAAACATATCAGGAACAATACGGTCAGTCATGAAGCAAGATGGGCAATTTCAAATAACAGGAGACATAGAAAAGGACGTAGACGCTAGCAATCAATTAAAAGTTACACCACTCAATACGATTGCACGACCGAATCGAAGTGCTACAGCCCTCGGGATCCGCCCACTCAATTCTTCAGGATATTAGAGCATTCACAGCCCCAAGAAACGCAAGTCTGGTCAGAATAGATCTACGAAACAACAAGAGGGATTACTTAGACCCCAGCACTGATAACCAGTAAGATATGCCGCTATGTCAATGTCAGATACACCCATACGTCACAGCCCTCAGACCCCGCCCACCGACAAATCAGGATAAGAAAACATTGTATTGCACCCATATACTAAAAGTGACCAGGATAAAGTACAAACCTCTATACAAAATCAGGAGAAACGAAGGATAATTGCGCATACTATGAACAAAGAATAAACAGCGCTGGCGTGTGTGGCCACACAAGACGAGAGATACGATCAGGATAACTGACAAAAATATACACGCCACGGCCTAAAAGGAACTAAACTAAACATAAACCCCATCCCCCCACCCTGCAACCCTGCATTAGCTTTCGCCCGTCCCCAACTAGCAGTGTGCCCGTCGCCCCAAAATGAAACTAACTATTCTAAAAGAAGAAAATGGAGGAGGTCTTGGTACGGGCTCCCGGCACCCTCCCCTCCCCCCACAGTTCAGCCTCCCCTCGTCTAACAAATCCAGTCATTAAACTTTATAATACACTGACAAAGGGGGGGATCGTCATTCGCCTGCCTCCCCTCTTGCATAGTACACTTAAAAGGATAAGATCCCATACCACCACCGAGTCACCAATAACATGAGAAATCGCATACAGTTCAGCCTTGGCCTGACCGATCAGGAGCATTAACAATTCCCATCCCGCCCACAGCAATGTCATGGCAGTCCGAATACAGAACTGGTATGTTAAGGTTCACCAAAAATCGCAAAGCACCTCGGACCCCGAGTTCTTCGCAGTTGCACTGTATCAGTGGGAAGTCCAAATGTTTCTGTTGAAGGAGTGTAGCAGGGTCCAGGAGCAAAGAGAGAGCCACATTCATACACCCAAGGCTCGCGAATTCACTGTCCGCAGACTCCCAAACCTCTTGTTCCACAGAGTTCCCTACATCTGTTGAAGAATCCACCTCGAACTCAAGGACTTCCATTTTGCCGTTCAAATCAATGGGGTCCGCACTTTGTAACCCGCTCCCGGATGCGATATTTTCCAGTTTAACATCCAGGGCTTGCATTTTCATGCTCACAGAGGAGTGAAGCCTCACCACAGCCGCCATTACAGTACTCAGGGTTGGTCCCGCGTAGCCACACTCAGTATACGCGGTCATCTTCACCGCCACAGCCCTCTCAGACAGGAAATTCAGTTCCGAAAAACTCACTTGGGCCTCTGCAGGCACTGTGGCGGACCTGGACCGGGTGGCACTCGAATCACTTGTGGGCGCCATACCATGTAGTGCTTCCATTCACATGGATCAGTTCCCAAAGGCAAGGTCTTCCAATCTCCCCTATTTAGCGACCGACGATCGAAATCATGAAGGGCCGGGCTTCCTCAGTCTATCTCCGGTGGACCCTTGTTACTTTCGGGCGACCTTTAGTCAGTCACCGTACCTTCCACTGACTGAATCGGTGAGAAAGCACTCCGGGGCAGTCAGGGTAATAGTACCTCGCTTTGCAGCTGTTATTCATCAGAGGTCCGCCATTGAAATTGCCAAATCTCAGCTCACTTCCGAACCGACCGGGACTCTACGATCTCATATAGCCGATGTTGTTAAACTCGCCTCCGGCCTTCCAACTACTCAAGGCCCCGGTTCCAAATCCAGTGTAGGCCGCAAACTTCACGTCGACTTTTCTCCGTCCTCAGAGCTGGGAAATCACTCGGGATTACACGGTTGGGAATCATTTCGCCTCATCTATGCGAGGGCACGGCATAGGCGCAGGATATGTGGCAGGATATTGTGGGAGGAGAAGGAGGTCGACGGAGCCGGGAGCCTAGGCGGCCATCTTGGACGCCAGCTTGGCTCCTCCACATACCTCATTGTTAAGAAGTGTTTATTGATCCTATGGACAATATGCAGAGTGTAAATCCTCCTCCGCCCTAAATGGAAGATTTGGGTAAGGGCATTCACTAAATATTTGGGTGAAATTGATGGGATCAGGGAGAGTGTTAAACGCAAAAGATTCATTTTAGGGGTTAAGGACAAGCTGTTCTAGAACATTTGTCACCTTTAGAGGCAGGAGAAGAGGAAGAAGAGATGGAGTGTTTGAGGATGCGGTGTGTATATTAGAGCTGTACTTTGATTAACAACTGAGTCTGGTTTAGCCTTTGCATGAAGGTATTGACACTTCTGTTTCGGCTCTGTGCAGATTGTGAGTTTTGTCAATTTATAGCTCAGCTAATAAGGAATCAATTTGTGTTGCAGTCTTGAGACTAACTTCAGGAGAAATTGCTAACACTCAAAAACCCTTCTTGTTTAAAAGAATAAGGGAGTCAAAAGTACTTAATTTCCTGTCCTCCACCTGCACAAGAAACGACATAACTTATTTTCTGCCAAAAACAACTTTAGAGTAGTCAGGCAAAGGGACTTCATTTCCCATCACCAATCCGCACAAAAAGGGACATCACTGCATTTTCCATCATCCAATTGTAGGGGAAGTAACGCCACTTCCTGCCTTTTCTATACCTCAGTCAACTCCTCGTGGCATCCCACTGCTTGAGCGCCCGGAGTAGAGGGCAAACAAAGACAATGTAATTGCCTATTTTGTTTTTTTAGGGCCAGGAAGGTCCTTGGACAAAAATCCCTGGTTTTACGGAAACTGACAATTTAAGATATAATGATGTGCCTCACCCAGCACCCCATACTGCCAATCTCCAAAATCTCAAATTCATGACCATTACTGTTTGCTTTACAGTACTGCATGCAGCAGATAACACAGACATCATCACCTAACACAGGTTTGATGCCCTCTTCATTATTAAAACAATTGACTCCCACATCAAGACACATCCTAGATGTCTTTCTCCCCACAGACTACAGCATCCATCACATGGACAGTGCACATAAGAAGGGAGGAGGCCTCGCTGTCATTCATAAGTCCTCCTGGTCCTACATCCTAGCTAAGCAAGCCATACCCAACTACACGGAACAACTGGCTTGCCAATTCCCACTTTCTGCAACTCAGACCACCACCTTGCATCTCAAGCCTCCTGGGAAGAACAAGGACTACATTAATGAATTCTATTATCTCATCGGCACCTGATCCATCAAAAAAAACCACACTACCCTCAAGGGCATCTTCAACCTCCCGTGCACTACAAGCCAAAAACAAAAAAGAGGAGACACACTCAGCCTCATTGACTCACTCAATGTGGTACAGCACATCACCAAGCCAACAAACTCCAAAGGCCACATCCATGGCTCCATCTTTTCAACATCACCAGCAATCAATGGCAAACCACCCATACTCCTGAACTGGATCAATCACCTTGCCATCCCTATCTCATTGCTCATCATTCAATCAGCAAACCAAGGTCAATCCAAAAGAGTATGCCAACCTTTCAAGTCCTTCAAAGATGTCTCCTCTAACATACATCCCTTCTTGTAGATTCTTGCAATGGTCAGACGTGCTGTTACTTATAGCTCTTGCGGACATGCTCAACCTCTTGATACTACTGGACCTCAGCTGCCTTCAATGCAGTCGAGCATCCAACCCTTTTCCACATTCTACTGTCTCAAATAGAATTCACTGGCTATGTCCTTCCTTTTCCCCCTGCTGCTTTTCCACTCAACACCAGTTTTTTCACATGGGCACCTGCAGATCCCAAAAGATCTCCTGTGGAGTCCCCCAGGGTTCCATCATACTGTCTCTTGTCATTTTCAATCTCTACATGGAGCTCCTTGCAGCTCTACTTACGGGTCACAGTGTCAAGATCCACCATATGCTGACATCACACAATTCTACATGAGTCTCCTTTGCCCCAGACATCCAACGCTTCAAACACACCCTGCACCTCATCCAGACCTGCATATCAAGGGGCACATTTATCATTATATCATGCAGCGCAGTGCAGCAAGTCACCATGATGTGCTGCGTGATAGGGAAAGGTACAAAAGGGGGTGGTGATGGACGGAGCATCTGAACCAATCAAACACTCACACCCAGTCAAAAGATCTGGGTTTGATCCATCACAGTTCTTTAGCCCACTCTGCCACCCCAGTTCAGACATGGCTATATGTAAATCAGTCTGACCCTGTGCCTCATGGGAACAGTCCAGCCCGAACTGCCAAGCCATGCCTTCCCTGGACCAGGAACAAGCTTCCGAGGACCGGTTTCTGGCATTCCAGCCGTCTTCAGCCCGGCTTGCTTGAATCCAGTGGCAAAGTGAGCAAGGGACTCACGTCTGAGCATACCCTGCCACACTTATGGCGGCCAAAGCGGTACAAAAGGGGGTGGTCATGGACAGAGCATCCGAACCAATCAAACACTCACACCCAGTCAAAAGATCTGGGTTTGATCCATCACCGTTCTTTAGCCCACTTATCCTTGGATAAGACTATTGCACAGTTGAAATACATGGACATTATTCGCAAGGCCCAGATGCATTTTGGGGCTATGCATGGCTGAGCTACGACGAGGAGTTTTGGGCTAGGGTCAGTATTAACCCAGATAAGCCATGGGAGAGGTGGATTCGGAACTGTGGATGCAGTGGATGTCGTCCACTCAATCCTCGGCTTCCATGGTTACAGCCAGCGGCCTGCCCATGACTTACCAGTCCTTTCAGCCTGTCCCACTTCGCAGGGAGCAGGATATGTTCCAAAGCCAGCAGCACTCACCACTGGGGTGTGCTGGAACTTCAACAACGGCTTCTGTTCACTAAACCCCTGCAAATTTAAGCATGAATGTTCCAAGCGCAGGACTCTCAACCCCATCACGCAATGTTTTACACTCACCAGTGCAGCGGAAAAACAGAAGACCTCTAGAGGTCAGGCCAGTGTGGACCTAAGGGCCCCTACACCAATTAAGGTGGAAGCCTTGTTACCTTGGCTCTCCATGTACCCTGAAACTGAGGCGGCACTGCGATCAGAATAGGGGTTTACAGAAGGATTTCAGGTGGGGTATCAGAGTCCCAGGGGGTGTCAGTGGGCAGGCAATTTGAGGTTGGCTGAGGAACTCCCCCGGCGGGTAGTTGTGAAACTGATCAAGGAGGTGGCTGAGGGCAGCGTGGCAGGTTCATTTTATGAGTGGACCCTACCGGATTTGATTATCTCTTTACTGGGTGTGTGCCCAAGAAAGGGGTGGGGAAATATAGGATGATTCACCATTTTCCTGGCTGGCAATTTCATTGCCAAGGAGGAGTGTTGCACGCCTCTGTAGACGATGCTATTCGCCTGGTCCAGAAATGTGGGCTGGTGGCTAAAATGGCGAAGTGCAATGTCCAATCCACCTTTCGCTTGCTGCCCATTCATCTACTGATTTGTCTCTACCTGGCATGCAATATGGGGGCGCTATCTATATGGATAAAGTACTGCCAATTGGGTGTGCCATTTCTTGTGCCCGGTTTGGGTTTTCAGCAAGAGCAGTGCCCACTTGGAAGTGTCTCACTACCTTGACGTTTTTCAGTTTGTTGGGATGCAAGCTTCTGGGAGCTGTGTGCGGGCGCTGTGGTTTTTTGAGTCTTTGGCACAGGACTTTGATGTGGCATTGGCTCCTGAGAAGATGGAAGGGCCTGGTGTGGTGTTGATGTTTCTGGGAACTGAGCTGGACTCTGTGAATTGGGAGGTTTGTTTGCCAAGGGACAAGGTGGTGGAGATTCAGGTCTTTCTGAGACACGTGATGAGGGAGAGGAAGATTGAATTGAGGGCGGTGCAGAAGCTGCTCGGTTTCCTGAACTTGCATGCCGGGAGGTGAGAGCGGGGAGGAGTTTTTGGAGGCGTACCAGCACGGCCATGTCGGAGGCATTTCTGCCACACAGCAAGGTGTGGATTTCTATGGCAGTGCGTGCTGACGTGTGTTCGGCAGACATTCCTGGATTAGTTCAATGGTGTGGCTTTGGATTTTTGGAGGAGAACGCTGTGAGGCAGGTCCAAATCTTCTAGGATGCAGCTGGGGCACTGGACCTTGGCCTTTTTTGAGATGGAAGATGGAGTGCAGAAGAATGGCCACAACATTGGAAGGCCCAGGGGAGGAGCACTGCGTTATTGGATTTTTTCCACTTTTGGTAGCATTGGCAGTTTGGGGTGGTGAACTGAGGAACAGGATAGTCCTCTTTCATGTGGACAATATGACTGTGGTGTACTTGGTGAGCCGGAAGCGAGCAAGGGATTTGAAGGTGCTGAGGCTGTTGAGGAGGTTCATGCTGGTGTGCTTGTGGCTAAATGTGGTTTTCAGAGCTAAACATGTGCCAGGGGCCAGCAATGATATAGCTGATTCCTTGTCTTATTCGCAATGGCAACATTTCCGCCACCTGGCACCAGGAGACAGAGTTGCTGGCAGATATCTGGGCCTGGGGGGAGTGAGAGTGTTGGGACTGGTCGAGAGGTCTTTGTCAGAGACCACCAGGAGAAGTTACAGAAGTTACTGACATGGTGCAAATCTGGGGAGTTCTCAGGTTTTTCTTCCAAAAGTATGAGACTGGAGCGTCTGGACACTGGGCAAGGAGTGTTACGTTTTGTTTTGTTTTGTACTGATAACGGTTTGTCACCCACGACTATTGCGGGCAAGCTGGCTGAAATCTCTTTCTATGGCAAGCTGTATTTGGGTTTTGACCCTGCTAAGGATGAGATTTTGGGCCGGGTTCTGAAAGGGTGGGGAAGGGAGAGGGGTAAGGGTAGGGTAGCATTGCGGGTAGCTGTTACGTTTGAGCTGTTGTGGGATGTGTTGGCTATGCTGCCTGTTTGTTGCTATGATAAGTTTGAGGTGGCGGTTTTTCGTCTGTGTATGATCTGGATGTTTTTTGGGGGTTTCTGAGGTTTTGGGTACCGCTTGCCGAGGGGGAGTGTTGTACATAGATGTTTGTTTGGAACAGGGGAGATTGGGTATTTGGCTACGGCAGTCTAAGACGAATCAAGCGGGCAGAGGAAAATGGGTGTGGCTGTATCCCCTGTCTGGGAATGGTGTGGTTTCCAGTTGTTGCCTATCCGGTGTTTATTAGGAGTATTCTGCCTTGCTGACTGCAATAGAGTTAATGCTTTTCAGTTGTTGGCAGTGTTGCGCATTGCCCTGACCCGGCTGGATACAGATCCATCCAATTTTGGTATGCATTCTTTCTGGATTGGCGCAGCAATGGTGGCCGCACGTTTGGGGTGGTCCTGGGGACGGATTCATCAGATTGGCAGGTAGGGGTAGTGATTCTGTGAGCAGTACGTGCGAAAAATACTGGGGACGATTTTCCCAGGGGAGGGGAGGTGGGATGAGTTTCCAGACCTAATTGTCTCTTTTTTTCTGCCATAGACTGCGTGAGCGGTCCAGGGACCAAAACAGTTACCTGAATTGTTGAACATTCTTTTGTGCACAGTCAAGTATGCGGACCAACAAGTTTATGGATGGAATCTGTGCTTACAGAGCAGCCACCACGAGGTGCTTTGATGGGGTAAGTGGGGAATGCATTGGGGTGCCTTGTTACCTTGGCTGACTAAGTTGGTTCTGCAAAGGGGCTGCCCAGACATGCTTCTAATTCATCTAGGGCAAAATAACTTGTTCCGAGTGTCAGGACTGTCCCTATTCCAACATATGGAGAGGGACTTGGAGGCAATCAAAAGGAAATTTTCAGGAACATGTGTGGTATGGACTGAGCTTGTCCCTCACAGAACGGCTTTCGAGCCAAACACAGCACCGAAACAGCCCTCATTGCGGCGACCGACGACATCCGAGCACTCCTAGACAACGGAGAAACAGTGGCCCTCATTCTACTCGACCTCTCTGCCGCCTTCGACACTGTCTGCCACAGCACCCTCATACAACGCCTCAACAACATCGGCATACAAGGAAAAGCCTTGGAATGGATCATCTCTTTCCTAGCTGGGAGAACCCAGAGAGTCCGACTCCCCCCATTCTACTCAGAGCCCACCGAAGTCATCTGCGGCGTTCCTCAAGGCTCCTCACTCAGTCCCACCCTCTTCAACGTCTACATGAGTCCTCTCGCCTCCATCGCACGTCAACACAACCTCAACATCATCTCCTACGCCGACGACACCCAGCTAATCCTTTCACTCACCAAAGACCCCAACACCGCCAAAACCAATCTTCACAAAGGTATGAAAGAAGTAGCCGAATGGATGAAACAGAGCCGCCTAAAACTCAACTCAGACAAAACGGAGGTGCTCATCCTAGGATCCTCCCCCTCAGCTTGGGACGACTCATGGTGGCCATCCGCTTTGGGATCAGCACCCACACCCACAGACCATGCACGTAACCTTGGCTTCATTCTAGACTCCTCTCTCTCAATGTCCAGACAAGTCAACGCCATATCGTCCTCCTGCTTTAACGTCCTTCGCATTCTCAAAAAGATCTTCCGCTGGATCCCCCTCGAGACAAGAAAGTCTGTCACCCATGCACTGGTCACGAGTCGACTAGACTGTGGCAACACACTTTACGCCGGAATTACAACAAAATTGCTGAAAAAGCTCCAGCGTATCCAAAACGCGTCAGCGAGACTCATATTAGACATCCCGCGCCAAGAGCACATCACTGGACACCTAAAAAATCTCCACTGGCTTCCCGTCAACAAGAGAATTACTTTCCGCCTTCTTACCCATGCACACAAGGCCCATTATAATCTGGGACCCGAATGCCTCAACACCCGACTGTCCTTCTACATTCCCACCCGCCAACTAAGATCATCCAGTCAAGCCCTCGCCGCAGTCCCGCGCATCCGAAAAACCACCATGGGTGGCAGATCATTCTCCTTCCTGGCTGCCAAAACCTGGAACTCACTCCCCACCCACCTCCGCCTTACTCAGAACCACATCTCCTTTAGAAAAGAACTGAAAACCTGGCTATTCGACAAATAATGAACCCCTCCCTCTAGCGCCTTGAGACCCTCTGGGTGAGTAATGCGCTATACAAATGCCAGAACTTGAACTCGCAGGATTTGGGGTGGGGGTTTCTGTCAGGCTCCTAACATCAAGGTGATTACGCATTAAGGGCTCAAAGAAAAGGAGCCAGGTTTTTTAAGACAGGATGGGGTGCCCCTTTTGTACCTGGTAAATGCTTATTACATGATGGAAATGAGGGATGCAGTGAGCGTGCTAGGGAATGAGTCTGTTTAGTGCTGCAGATCATCTTGCTGAGAGGTGTGTGGTAAATAAATAAATAATACCTCTCTTTTTGACTAGACATATATCATAACAGATAGCTCAATAAATAAGAGTCAAGATTCGAGGTAGTAGGAGTTTTGCAGGTTTAATACAGCATAAGGACAGGAACAGGACAACCTGCATAGGAATAGGATGACAGGGTGACAGGGCCCAGCAGCTGCTGGGGCTGGATCTGGGATGAGCGCGCTAACTTTTAATAACAATACATGAGCATATATACATAACGCAAACACATAGCATTACATTGCAGTAGGCGTAGCAGTGGGTGGAGCAGAAGGTGTGACGCGTAGCAGTCGCGAAAGATAAGGGGGGAAAAGAGGTGTAACTGGGCGTATACATAGACATGTGGTGCAGACGTAACAGGATATGTCATGAATGGGGCGGAAACCATGGAGGGGGCTACCTAAGGAGCCGGGACCTCTAACCTGATGGTGCGCGCAACTGGCAATGACGTATCACTAGGAGAAGCTGGGGGCTATGAACTCTGTGCTAGGAGCAGAGACTGAAGTCTGGAGGGTCGGAGCGACATGTACCTAAACCCTATCTAGTATCTGATGTTTAGAGAACATGTTGATATAAACTAGAAGTCAGGAGAGGAAAGGCTAACTTGATTCTAAGACTGGACCATGCATTATTCTACATGTAGTGCGTGATGAAGAATATTAAATGACCATTAAATACAGTATTCTCTAACGTGGAGACGTGAAGGCTAGACAATGACGGAAACTATTGATGCAGTTCAGTAGCTTAGGAATGCAGAGAAGGAGGACTGAACTGATAACTGGAATCATAACATATTCTTTGGCAGACTCAGAGACTGAGCCAGGCTGCACCGGGCACTGCGAGGCAGGAAGTAAGTGAAGGGTCGAGGATACAGGTGGGGGCTGTATCCCTCCTCAGCGAGGCTTCAGGAGACAGGAGCTGAATCTAGTGTCCAGGCCCTTTTGAGGCCTAGAAACGGGGACTTTATAATAGAATAACGTGCACACTGAGAAACGTGGCAACGTAGCTTTACATAGGCCTGATATTCGTAGTATTCACGAGAACTGGAAACTGACATACTAGAAGTGGACACAACTGTAATTGCGTCTTTTAATCGGACATGGGGAGTACATATGCATATTTAATCATGCACACATAACATATGATGGATGACACGTAGGGACACAGAACATGGCAAAATTTACTTTTCCACATTCCCTCCTTGTCACTACGTTTCCATCAGGAAACATCAATATTCATGATACCATCTATCATTTCATACAGTATCATTTGCTCGTCTCGAATTATCCTGGAACGGGATTTAGAACGGGGCTTGGGACTAGGAATACAAGAGGTAGCACAAATGCCGCAAATCGCAGGGCCACATTGTATACAGAGGCAGCAGCTGAATATGATCGCTACTGCAATACCTAGAAAGGACAATACTTTCCATCCCCATGCGGAAATTATATTCCAGAACCAACCGGACCATGTCCAGGTGCCTGGATCTTGGTGTAACAGATGGGCAATTTTATGGAGTCTGGTTATAGCTGAATAAACAGACGGCGCGTTATTTGGAATGAAAATGCAGCAACTAGATCCGATGACTCTACAGGCCCCGCCCCTATCGGCCAGTATGACGTCAAGGACGAGACGATTCTGTAAAACGACAAATCTCATAGCAGATTGCTCTTCAGTTAAGTTACCTAGAGCAGAGGCAGTCTCATTTACTACAGCTTCAAGGGTTCTGGTTAATCTACGGATTAACTTACTATTCTGGATAGGTCCTATAAAGAAGAAGAAACCTCTATTGAAATCGGTATATTGTTCTAGAGCAGTTTCAGTATAATCGACAATTGGGGACTCCCTTCTATGTCTAATGTGTACTAGATGTGTATTTCTATGATAATCAGGTGGGGCTAGAAAAACTGGTGGCAGTAGGAAGGCAATGTAACAGGTTCCCTCCCAATCGAGGGGCAGACGAACATATGCGGTCTGACCACAAATAAAATATGAATGACGTGAAGCTTTAAAAATGGATTTCCCACTGTCACTATACTTGACAACAGTAGTACAATCACTATGTCCTACATGTATGGAACCATTATTTCGGACACATAATTCGCCTTTGACTGGTAGTACTGAAATAGCAGGTAAGTCTGGAGTAGTATCAGACTGAACATTCAGGACCATGAAATTCGACGAATAATTACCTAAATTATACACTTCATTTTCTAGATCTAAACCTGTTCGGTGAGGGAGACCTTGCTTGTCTGGGAAACATGTACTATTAAGAAAAGACATATCTGTTGAGGATGACGTTAACGTGGACCATGCCCCACACGAACCATTATGTGAAAAAGGATAAGGAAAAAGTGGCAGAACTCCCTTCGGTGTCTGGAAAGGGGGGAGTCGACCACACACCCAACAATTAGTGGCATTGCTGGACTGGTGTGAGTAATGTAACATGCGGATAAATGAGTTATTACGCATGGCGAGGCGGTAAGAGAGTTCATGAGGAGGCAGATCACTAAACGTGTGCTCTACTGTAACATTTGCAGACTTATTTACATGTGAAACTGGGAAACATAGGTAAAATGCATAACTGGTGCAGGAAATCATAAGGCTGGAAAACAATATGAAACATAGAAAAACGATACATCGGATTGAGTTTGGACTAACTCTCTCACTATGGGGGTCTATTTTATACATGTCAGAAACAGTCTAACCGTTTCACCTAGGGGAGGACTTAGACAATCAAACTGACTGACTTATTTTACTAGACCGTAGTTTTAACTTATACTCCTGCTGCGGAGTTTTCTCTAACAGGGGAGGGGTTGTAGCAATGTCATTTGCGGGACAGTCCTTGAGAACAATATTCTGGCAATCCTTTGAATCCTGGGAAATGTTCTTTAAGGCGGGTTTCAGACCATTAAAAAGTTTAATATGAGAAAGGTGCACCCAGCCCTTGCGTCCTTCCAACTTCACGGCTGTACGGGTGGTGAGGAGGACCTGTCGGGGCTCTTTCCAACGAGGCTCCAGCGGACTTGATCTGTCAAAGTTGCGGACCATCACCATGGATCCTGGAACGATTTCGTGCGGTACCACCTCGGTATTGTCTGGAAATGCGGCGGCAACCTGTGAACGACATGAGTTGAGGGCAGACATCAAGGAAGCTAGGTAATCTGTCAGCATATTACTTGAAACATCGGTAATACTTCGGGGTCTAGGAGTACCCCACATATTTGGGGGGCGGCCGAAAACGACCTCGTACGGGGACAGACCTGATCTGGAATGTGCGACCATGCGCATGTAAAATAGAGCAACTGGCAGAGCTACTAGCCAGTCCACACCTTTTTCTTGACAGACTTTGGCGATGCGGATTTTCAGGGTTTGATTATGTCTCTCAACGAGACCGGCTGCTTCAGGATGGCGTACACAATGGAACTTCCACTGGTACCCTAACAAAAGGGAAACGTGCTTCATTAACTCTGAGGAGAATGGCTGGCCGTTATCAGAATATACGACTCTAGGGAGTCCATAACGAGGGAAGAATTCACGAACCAACTGCTTGGCAGTGGTCGCGGCTGTGTAATCTGGGACTGGATATGCTTCTGTCCACCTGGACAAAGCGCATACAACTACAAGGACATACTTGAAACCTCGACATCGCTCCATCTGAATATAATCCATCTGGAGGACTTCAAAAGGGTGATCAGGGGGCTGGAAACCACCTTGTTCCACCGGGACACTTTTACCTGGATTAAACTGACAACATATCATACAGGTACGGACTTTCTGCTTGGCTGCAGCTCGTAAATGCTTGTTGAACCAAATGTTCTGGATACTATCTAACATAGCTTTTTCTCCTAAATGTGCTGGACTATGTGCGGTGTTGATAATGACTTGAACCATAGAGTCGGGGAGAAACCATGTGGCTCTACCCTTCGTTAACCATCCTTGATCTGTCTGGACCCCTCCTTGTTCGGACCATTTCTTGATTTCATCGGGAGTAGCATGTAACTGGATATCTATGACATCTTGAGTAGGGTCCTTAACTGTCATACATGTAATCGGATCTGGAGTATGTGTCATGTTAACTGGAATGTCTGGAGTCTGGGCTGTAAGCTTGGCTGTGCGATCTGCTAGATCGTTACCCTGGGAAATAATGTCAGTGACTTTCGTGTGTGCCTTGCACTTCATGATGGCAATGGATGTCGGTAAATGTATTGCATCTAATAGAGCTTGAATAAGGAGACCATGCTGAATCTTGGTTCCATGAGAAGTCATGAAACCTCTCTCCTGCCAGAGCACTCCAAAGTCGTGTACGACTCCAAATGCGTAGCGTGAATCTGTGTAAATATTAACTTTCAGGTTCTTGGCGTGTATGCAGGCTTGTGTCAGAGCAACTAGCTCTGCTGCTTGAGCGGACAGAGTGTCAATACGGTGTGTTTTAATAACGTCAGTGTCAGTAGTCACTGCATACGCGGCGACTAGTTCTCCTGTACTAGTTCTCATACATGAACCATCCACATAAAGTGTCAGGTCAGGGTCTGGTAATGGAATATCTGTCAGATCTTGTCTTGGTTTTGTCGTAATGTTAACTACTTCCACACAGTCATGTGTGGCAGAATTTGAATTAGCTGATGGTAACAATGTAGCAGGATTCAGGGTGTTGCAGCGTCTGATTTCTATGTGTGGCTGGAACAGTGTCAATTCATAACCTGTTAGACGTGCAATTGTCAAGTGCTGAGTTTGTGTTCGGTTTAAAAGAACTTCCACGGAGTGTGGGACTTGTACTGTCAAGAAGTGTCCTAAGACTATGGAATCACTTTGTCTAATAGCTAGTGCTGTGGCTGCAACTGACTTGAGGCACGCAGGCAACGCCTGGGCGACTGGATCTAATGTGCTCGAAAAATAAGCACAGGGCTTGTTTTGTCCTGCTTGATCTTGTGTGAGAACAGATAATGCTGTACCTTCGCGTTCAGTGACAAAAAGTGTAAAAGGCTTACTGTAGTTCGGTGTAGCTAGAACTGGAGCTTGGCACAGGGCTTTCTTTAACTCGTTGAAACTAAGTGTATGTTCAGATGTCCAAGGGAGGACAGTCGATGCGGCTGCCTGCTGTGTCGTTAACTGTATCAGTGGCTTGGCTAGAAATGCATACTGAGGAATCCATTGTCTACAATAAGAAGTAAGGCCGATAAAGGCACGTACCTCTTTCTGGGTCTTGGGCTGAGGAAGACTCGCTATTAACTGGATACGGTCTGGTGTCAACTGCCTACCCCTCTTGGACAGTAAGTGTCCTAAGTAGACCACTTGCTGGACACAGAATTGAAGCTTAGAAGGGGACACCTTGTGCCCCATCTCGGCTAGGAAATACAAGACTGTGAGTGATGCTCGCTCGCAAGCACGTTCAGAACGGGCTGTGATCAGTAGATCATCGACATACTGGAGCAGGGCAGTGTCAGTTGGCATGTGAATGTTGTCTAGTTGTCTCTTAAGTGCTTGACTGTAAATACTAGGACTTTCTGTGAAACCTTGAGGAGCTCGTGTAAACATATAGCTCCTTCCATTTAAACAGAATCCGAAAAGAAACTGGCTGTCTGGATGAATTGGAACACTAAAAAATGCGTTCTTGAGGTCTATGACAGTGAAGAACGTGGCTTCGGAATCAATGGCTGTCAATAGGGAAGAGATGTCTGGGACAACTGGATACTGCGGAATAATACATTTATTAAGCTCTCGTAGGTCTATCACTAATCGATATACTGGGGGTGCATTTGGATCAGTACGTTTCATGACTGGAATGATCGGAGAATTACATACATTGGAGTCAGTTTCTACAACTACTCCTTGAGCGATGAGCTCGTCTATAATTTTGGATAAGGCTGCTACAGCCTCAGGTGGCAATCTGTACTGTCTGATTCGTGGTAACACTACACCTGGCTTGAGAGTCACACGATAGGGTGTGATTTGCATATAACCTACATCAGTTGGACCTTGCGCCCATAAGTGCTGCGGAACATTAGACAGTCTTAAATCAAAATCTCGTAATACATAGTGACCCTTGAAGTCACGTAGGAACAATCGTATTCCCTCTGGGGAACAGCATATAACTGCACCTAACTCTTTCAGTGTTTTAATGCCTAATAGATTTTCTGGACATGACCTAGTAAGTAATAGATCAGTAGTGCGGGACAATGGACCTACTTCTAGAGTAACTGGCTTTGAAATCTCATTTACGATAGGTTTTCCTGAAAATCCAAGGGAAACATTTCTTGAGCCTGAGAGCGGAGCCCCTGGAACTTCGGCGTGACTAATTGTGGTCCTACTTGCCCCTGTATCAATCAAAAACTTTCTGTCTTTCCCTAATACTTGACTGTGAACATAGGGACCTTCTTGATCTACAGGTATCTCGATGAGAGGCAAGCCTACCTCCCTCTCTAGGCTGTTTCATGAATACTGCTGGTACTCTGGATACTCAGACTGCGCATACTGGTACATCTGCTGTGTGACGTGCTGTGTTGCAGCAATAGGCTGCGGTGCTGGAACTGTCTGTTGTGCATTCTGTGACTGAGGAATCTGGGAAACTTGTTCTTGTCTAGGCGGACGTGGTCTTTCTTTAGTCTTACCAGTAGCTATGTTGTGTTTCAGAACTGCACACTCGTTTATAAAATGACCTGGCTGTTTACAATAATTGCAATTCCCTTTAACGGGAGCTGCAGGATGACTGGCTTGATTCGGACCCCTCTTCTGACTGTCTTGAGGAACGGATTGTGCAACTAATACTTTCATTTTCGTGTCTTTCATACGTTTTCTTTCGTGTTCTTGCTCTTCCCTGATTCTGTTCTGGTGGTACTGGAGCATCTGGAGCATCTGGGACGGAGTATTAGCTTGCCAGGTGCTTTCGACTTTCAAAACTCGATTTTTAACTTGTGGGCTTGAATTCTCGACTAATTTAGTAACAAAAAGGTGAGGGTATGACTCACTACTTGTCTTGAGGCCACTGTTGATACTGAAACATTTTTCAAACCTAGAATAAAAATCACTAATATCCTCATCTTGCTTCTGTTTACAGGCTGAGATTGCATCCCAGTCTTCTTTTCTTGTTGTCAATAATCTGGGTAAAACTTGAATCAATAATTCTGGTAATTCTTTACATTTCTCTCCTAGACCAGTACCTGGTACACGTGACTTATCTTCAGCTTCTAGAACTGCCCAATCGATCTTTTTCTCTCCCACCTCCCATTCTTTTTCCTTTAGCTTTTCATACACCCCTGCGGGCAACAGGACCTTTAACATTTTAATGATATCTGGGTAAGTGTATTCTCCCATACGGAGCATGTCTTTTAATTCTCTATGGAACCCTGCTGGATCTTTGTCATGACAGGGAATTAATTTCTTCATTTCGAGGAGTTCCATCTTTGTAATCGGGGTGTAAACAAACACTCGTTGCATTAGGTAGGGTGACTAGATACTCGGTCACCCTCCTTACGCGTACTGAATATAAAACCTTATTATTCTCGCCTGGGACTGGGTCATAAGCACATTCGCCAAGGGCTTGCCTGATTTCTGCAACAGACTTATTACTCTTAGGAGTACGCTGTGATGCTTGAGCATGTAATTCGAGTGCTGATAAACGCTTGCGTGGCGGCGGGGTTTGAGGAGGACCTCCTCCTGTCCCTAGACTAGAATCGTCGACTGATATTCTTCGTGGCGGAGCGGGAAATTGAAATGCTGGCTGGACCGGGGGTACCGTAGCAGGTACTGCATGGGGTGCCCCGGTGTCTGGAGGAGCAGGATGTGCCTGATTTACAGGGACTGGCGGAGCGCGAACAGGATCTGCATATTCAGGGACTGTGTCGTCCAGATAGGACGAAATAAAAATATCAGCTGCGGTCGGTTTGTGACGTAGCTTGGTCGGAACTAATGGTGGCGGGAAATTACTGGATGCCTCTGGGGTCGCTTTTGGCAAGCCCTCGGCAAGAAGAGGGTACATACCCTTAATAAGGGCATTCCTCTGTCTGTCTCTCTGTTCAGTTTTGACTTGTTCACCTATCTCGATTAATTCTTTTTCTTGGGCTCGCTCTTGGGATTCTCTACTTAATTCTGATTTTCTGATTTCTTTTTCAGTTCTTTTATGAGCTTCTTTACGCCATAACTCAATGGCATCTTTCTGTGACTGTCTGGCTTTCTTTTTCCATAATGCTTCTTCTACTCGCATGATGCATTCAGCATCCCATGTACCCGATACGGGCCATCTATACTTTTCTTCTAACTGTTTGGTATACTCTACCCATAAATCTAGATACAATATGGCACTTATGCCATGTTTCTGATACATAAAGTGACCTGGACTGTCCCTGTTCGGGCGCCATTATGTGGTAAATAAATAAATAATACCTCTCTTTTTGACTAGACATATATCATAACAGATAGCTCAATAAATAAGAGTCAAGATTCGAGGTAGTAGGAGTTTTGCAGGTTTAATACAGCATAAGGACAGGAACAGGACAACCTGCATAGGAATAGGATGACAGGGTGACAGGGCCCAGCAGCTGCTGGGGCTGGATCTGGGATGAGCGCGCTAACTTTTAATAACAATACATGAGCATATATACATAACGCAAACACATAGCATTACATTGCAGTAGGCGTAGCAGTGGGTGGAGCAGAAGGTGTGACGCGTAGCAGTCGCGAAAGATAAGGGGGGAAAAGAGGTGTAACTGGGCGTATACATAGACATGTGGTGCAGACGTAACAGGATATGTCATGAATGGGGCGGAAACCATGGAGGGGGCTACCTAAGGAGCCGGGACCTCTAACCTGATGGTGCGCGCAAACTGGCAATGACGTATCACTAGGAGAAGCTGGGGGCTATGAACTCTGTGCTAGGAGCAGAGACTGAAGTCTGGAGGGTCGGAGCGACATGTACCTAAACCCTATCTAGTATCTGATGTTTAGAGAACATGTTGATATAAACTAGAAGTCAGGAGAGGAAAGGCTAACTTGATTCTAAGACTGGACCATGCATTATTCTACATGTAGTGCGTGATGAAGAATATTAAATGACCATTAAATACAGTATTCTCTAACGTGGAGACGTGAAGGCTAGACAATGACGGAAACTATTGATGCAGTTCAGTAGCTTAGGAATGCAGAGAAGGAGGACTGAACTGATAACTGGAATCATAACATATTCTTTGGCAGACTCAGAGACTGAGCCAGGCTGCACCGGGCACTGCGAGGCAGGAAGTAAGTGAAGGGTCGAGGATACAGGTGGGGGCTGTATCCCTCCTCAGCGAGGCTTCAGGAGACAGGAGCTGAATCTAGTGTCCAGGCCCTTTTGAGGCCTAGAAACGGGGACTTTATAATAGAATAACGTGCACACTGAGAAACGTGGCAACGTAGCTTTACATAGGCCTGATATTCGTAGTATTCACGAGAACTGGAAACTGACATACTAGAAGTGGACACAACTGTAATTGCGTCTTTTAATCGGACATGGGGAGTACATATGCATATTTAATCATGCACACATAACATATGATGGATGACACGTAGGGACACAGAACATGGCAAAATTTACTTTTCCACAGGTGAAAGGTGCATGTGTTTCTGGTGGGGCAGGAAACGTCCTGCAAGGTTTTTCTGGTTGGCAGTATTTTGGGGGGTGGTGAGTCATATGCTGCCAGATCCATTTCTCAGCGGGGGAGGGAGTGAGCACGGGTGACTGAAGGAGGTGTGCGGGAGGCGACGACCAAGGGAAGGGTCTTCAAGGGAGGAGTTTTGTAGGGCAAGTGAAGGAATGACTGGGTATATGTAACGAGTTCAGTGAGTGAAAGGGGGAAGAATGAATCAAGGATATGGACTATCTGGGGTACTGAAATCTGGTGAGGGTGAATGGTGCAGGAAACATGGAACTGTCCCGTTATATGTCAAGATGCATAATGTTGAAATATTGTTGATGTTAATAAAGTTTAATAGAATGTTATCAACCCTGTCCTGATAAATTTCCTTTTACACTAATACAACAACGTGCACGAGAAATGTGTGGATGTGTGGGGACTAGTCCTCTGAAACACGCAGCATGGTTTTAGATTATGGTTTGCTTTCTACCAGCAACAAGTCGGGAATAGACAAAATTTCAGATGCTACAGAAACACAGGCAAATCCCAAACTAAGCCTAAAAAAAATTAGTGTAAAGAACTGGGAAATGTTTAGAAGATACATTGTGTAGGTGATACTGATTCAGTTCATTTTGTATGCAGCAGCGGCCTGTGCAGGTAAGAGCGGGGAGGCGGTGAGGCAGGGTGGAGGGGTTTTCGACAGACGACGACGAGGGGAAATTAATTATTTATTTAATTTTCCTTTTAGGTGGTCGTCTGTCGAACCCCTTATAACATGGCCCCAACACTCTTACCTTCACGGGCCGCTCCTGTTTGTATGGATATAATTGAATTTGTGATTCTTGTCCTTTTGCCCTCTGCCAACATATGTTCTCCTAGGACCATGCAGTAATTGAAATGAGATAGGAGTGCACCGAGGGGAACCAATGTTAATTGAAGTTCAACAGTCTCCACAGTAGGAATATTTGCTTGTGTGCGTGCTACAATGTCATTTTGTTGAAACATAACTGTTGAGAATATATTTTTTGTATCAAAGCCTATTTTTCTGGAACTCAAAACTATCATATTAGATCAAAGGCTTAAGTAAGCATGTGCAGTGAAACAGGCGTAAGATAGTGGATTTAATGGGAACTTTTTAATCAGCCTAAATAAATTCATTTAATAAGTAGCAAATCGTTTCATTGTATGTTTCCGCCTTGGATTTGCACGGATCGTCGACTTTTAGAGGTTTCACTAGGCAAGAAAATAAGGTTTCCAGCACATTAACCTGTGACACTTCGGGGCATATTTACAAAGGGTTATCGCCACCAGAACGTCACTTTTTTTGTGTGGCTTAACGCCGCTTTGTAAAAAATGCCCCTTTTCATGCAGCACTTAGCGTGAAAGGGAAGGGCAATGGGTGTTGCAGCGGGGTTTCCACCACAATACCAATTACTTTTTTTTTTTTATTAAATATTTTTATTGATACCAAACAGCGGTCTGCATAGTTGCATATAAGGGTCACAAGCACTCACAGAAATACCAATTACTTTTTGATGCTGTCCCCTATTTACAAAGCTGGTGTAAATATGGGGCACGCCAAAAATAAGACCAGGGAAAACCTGGTCCTAAACTGGCGCAGTGAGGAGAAATGATTAATTTCTCCTCCGTGTTGCTTTTTCTATGTGTACTGCATTATCGTTCAAAGGTACCTGCGTTGGCTCTAGGCAGCTAAATTTAGCACTAGCACTAGGGGAAATGCAGGGGTACATCGTATGATTGAAAATACGGGGCATTCCTGCGTTTTCAGAATGTCAGAGCGTGGTGTTACCAATTGTGGCATAACACCGCGCTCTGCCATTCTGTTTTGAATATTCCCCAGAGTTGCAGTGTTGGTGATAACCCACAGATCAAAATCAGACTCCCCTTAGTATCAACTAGCCCCTGGGGGCATGACTGGTGTGCTTTCAACAATGGCAATACCTGACCCAAACGGCACCTGAGTGGAGTTAAGCAAGGCGTTGGCCTGTTTGCTGTACCACTGCCCCCTGACACTATACAGAGAGGTTGTACTGCTTTTGCAAAGCTCTGCTTTCCTACTGATATTTGGAACCACCAAGCTGCTGGAGCTCTGTGGTGGATGGGTCTAATAGTGAGGTGTGGCACAAAGGGGAGAAGGGTGGCCTAAAGACAGGTATGCGGTTGATGGGCAAGATCCCTTCACATTGGCTCTGGCTACTGCTCCCAACACCTAACGGATCATGTCCTGCATGGTGTTCAGCTTGTAAATTTAGCAACACTTTAATGGAAAAAAATAATTAATAAACATTTGTGATGTTTTGCCTTCAATCAAGACTCACCACTGCCTCCCAAAGAAAACAGAGTAAATCCTCCCAGAGAATAGATGGACCCTACTCATTTGGGGATGACACAATTGGGAACCTATCAACCCCTGCTCAGACTTCCTCACATGAAGTAATGCCTTTGGGATATGAGATACAGCAGGACCTGAATAAACCATGCAGTAACATTTCTGAGACGGTTCCAGCACAGATTCCCTCCATAGGGAAGATCATAAAACATGAACTATACGGCTTAAATACTAAAGGGGGAGCCACCGATAAGCACCTCCAAAAACATGAGACTTTAATACAGGACCGGAAATTGCCACTGCATGGGTTATGTTGCTGTATTCCAAGGTAGAACTAGAGAAAGCTGCCAGGGTCCATATGGTTCAGAAAAGGGGGTGGTGATGAACAGAGTGCCTGAATTAAGCAGACCACTCTTACCCAGTCCAAAGATCAGGGCTTGATCCATCACCGTTTTTTAGCTCACTGCACCATCCCAGCTCAGAACTTGGCTATATGCAAATTAGTCTGTTCCTGTCCCAGTGCATGATGGGAACAGGGCAAACCAAACTACCAAGCCAATTCTTATACTGGGAAGGAAACAAGCTACCGGGGACCGGTTTCTGGCATTTCAGCCTCGTCGGCCCGGCTTGCTTGAATCCTGATGGTGCAATGAGCAAGGGACTCACATCTGAGTATACCCTTCCACGCTTATGGTGGACAAAATGATTCAGAAAAGGGGGTGGTGATGAACAGAGTGCCTGAATTAAGCAGACCACTCTTACCCAGTCCAAAGATCAGGGCTTGATCCATCACCGTTTTTTAGCTCACTGCACCATACCAGCTCAGAACTTGGCTATATGCAAATTAGTCTGTTCCTGTCCCAGTGCATGATGGGAACAGGGCAAACCAAACTACCAAGCCAATTCTTATACTGGGAAGGAAACAAGCTACCGGGGACCGGTTTCTGGCATTTCAGCCTCGTCAGCCCGGCTTGCTTGAATCCTGATGGTGCAATGAGCAAGGGACTCACATCATATTTCCCGGAAGCTTGTTTCCTTTCCAGTAAAGAATTGGCTTGGTAGTTTGGTCTGCCCTGTTCCCATGATCCACTGGGCCAGGGACAGACTATTTTGCATGTAGCCAGGTTCTGAACTGGGATGGTGCAGTGAGCTAAAAAACGGTGATGGATCAAGCCCTGATCTGTTGACTGGGTAGGAGTGTTCTTATTAACTCAGATACTCTGTCCATCACCACCCCCCTTTTTGAAATTATTAGGGTCCATATGGAGCAGGTGTCTTTGGAAGAAGTTGTGGTGCCCCTGTCTTAAGACTACTTCAAAACAGATGTCTTCCAGGGCAAGACTTCTGTGGCTCTTTAAGACACAGAAATACCAGATCCTTATTACAAGATCCTTAGTAGGCGAGAGAACTATCATTGTAGACCTAGGATTTTCACAACAGAGGGAGGAACTTATAATGGCAGTGGCGAAACGGAAAGTATTAACCGTACATTTTATTGGCTTGTGTTGTGCTACACAGTTTTTTGATCTTTGGGTCAAAAAATAATTTATTGCAGAAGGATTGAAGGCTTCACTTTGGCATCCTGCACAACTTGGGATTGGCGAGAAGAGGTTCACTTGAATTTAAATTCAACCTAATGTGGCTTGAGATCTTCCTGAAGTGTTCCCCAAAATGACTGCCCATGAGTCATCTTATGTTGAATATAAATTGTTTGATTATTCCTACACTCCTTTCTCTCCCTTTTATCCCCATTCTCCAGGATTAATGTGTGGAGGGAGGCTGAGTAGCTATAACATCCATATGGACAGCAGGTCCCCTAAAAAGGAAAGGTTGCAGTTACATTGTTTGTCTTCCAAAGTGCTGAGGTATTTGTATAATGTTCACTTACATTTCCATTTTTGACTGTAATTTAATCCATTTAGATGATCTGTTTAAAATGACCCTATTTAGTTGTAAATAGGGTCAAGAGCCAGAACTTATGCCCCTCTCACCTCTTCACCCTCAGACCCAATCTCACCACATCCTCTGAAAGTTAACTTAACATGTCCCACTGGATTGTGGAGCCCCACGGCAACACAGTCTCTTGCAGGTTACACAACCCTGCCTCTGGATAGACTCCAATAACTTGCTACCGTGATGTTTGAGGTTCATCCGGTACAACTCCACTTCTAAGAGGACCTCATGGGCTTACTGCACTGATAGTGTCTTTGGTGTATCAAGATTGTTCATACTGTCTTCCATGTTGGATCGCCTAGACAGATTACCCTGGATTTAGTAGATTATCCAGGGTCACGTCTATCAAACTACGATCCCAATGTTGCTTGTGGGAACAACAAGGAATCCACCAGTCTCCTTCCCCATGGACAGTGCTGATCATGTTCAAGACTGTGCCTTGCAGTGTAGAGGTGGGAAAGGGATAGGAATACATGGAAAGGCTCAAAATAGACACTGTTGGTTTGTAGTCACACAGCTTGTCAGATGGAGATTCACTTGGATTTGCCAATCTCTTACTAGTAACAGTAGTTGCACACTAAAACTACTGTTACTCTCTGCTCTTACATCTACTTATAATATACAGTTTTTTCACTTACATGGATTTTGCATGGATGGTAACGTTGCAAAGGAAATGAGACGTACATAAGATGTACTCTACTAAATGATGCACAATAGTAAACATTCAACATATCAACTACACAGTAGCTTTATTCTGTCAGAGCCAAAATAATTGAAATTAGCTGGTCTTTTTCAGATTTTCTTGTTGCACACAGGATCAGCATATTACACGTCAGTGGCCTAAGAGACAGTTGTTACAGAAGAAATCTAAGGGCATGCGGCAAGATGGCCGCTGTAGTACTGTAGAGTAAGTCGCACTCTACTCTCTCTCTCCCGCCCCTGATACTATGGTGCTGGTAGTTTGAATGCAGGAATGCGGTTAGCGGCCGGTCTTAAGCACTGTCTAATAGCTGGAATAATCAGCAAGCGAAGGATAAGCCAGACAGCTCTAGCAGTAATACAGGAGTGGAATAACTATTAGAAAAATATATTCAGTGCTAATACGATGTCACAGCGCAGTAAGCAGGAGAAAGAAAAGCCTCCATCTGCTGCCGGGACGAGTAAAGCTTCGGTAATCCGCGATGACTTACGCTCTGGAGCAACGCCAAAAATACTTATGGGTACCAAAAAGCAGACGGATGCTCTTGCCCGTTCTTCAAAGGCACCACAAGCAAAGAAAGGTGACAGACCCGAAAGGAAAGCAGAGACGAGGCTTTCCACGACCGGTCTGAGCAAAATATCAAAAGAACTCCCGAAGGACGCCGAGGGAAGCAGATCACATCGGATACAACCCCCCCGCCCCCGCAAAAAGACGCTATGCGACAGCCTACCTTGCAGGAATCCTTCACTAAAATGCCCCCAGCTCTCCAAATTCGGGAAGGAGATTCACAGCCCACTGTCGCGCTGAATCTGAAATCGAGGAAGCCGAAAAAGACGTCCTCGAGGACGCAAGCGGCGGTGTTCCAGTTGCTGGGCAACCGGCAAACAAGTCAGAAGTCAGCACGCATCTCGCGGAAGACGCCAGCCTCAGAGGAGAAGGAGACTCTGTTCCAAAGGTGAGCATTGACTTGGCAAAAGCGAGCGAGGACGCAATGGGGGTGGCTGTGGAGCCTCTGGGGGCCCTAGAGGAAACTGAGAGGCATAACAATATACAAATGCTGGATGCTTTATTGTCTGTAGAAGCGGGGCTTCACATACAAATTAACCAACCTCCAGAAACTAAATGGGGAAGCTTATTAAGCATCGAGTCACAGCAAGAGCAGGACTTGGAGCAAGCTGGGACCAAAGGCAATAGAGGGGGGGTCTCCAGAGTTCTTCTCAGTTTATGAAAGGTCTGACTCTTCCAGTGTTACCGAGCCTGAACAGGAGGAGGGAAGCTCTATCGATCTTACTACCGGCTCAGATTCAAGTAAGGGCTCAAGAGACATAAGCACGCAAAAGAGAAAGAAACTTGGAGAAAGAAGAAACGGACGAGGGTCTATGTGCAGCATGAACAAAAAGCTGTCATGGGACTATTCGACCACCTCAGGGACTTTTCAAGAGAGCGGACAAGGAGAAGGGGCTAGTGGCGGGCTGCCACTTAAGTCTACTTCCCAGAATGTAACAATGGAGATGCTGTTTGGCACCCTTAAACAAATGCAAACTGAAGCCAGGGTAGAAAGCCGAAGGGCAAGACGCGATACGAAAAAGATACAGGCATCACTCCGTAAAATAAACAGAAAATATGAAGAGGTTGAGGAGAGGGTCACACAGGTGGAAGAGCGGACGGGGAGGATGGAAGACGAGGTGACGGATTGGCAGGCTTTTAAAAATTAACAAGGGAAGATAGTGGAGGATCTCCAGTGGAAGATCGAGGACTTTGAAAACCGTCAAAGGCGGAACAACGTGAGACTCTTGGGACTTGAAGAAGGGTTGGAGGGGCAAGATCCTAGAGGGTATGTGATCAAACTCCTGAAAGGGGCTTTCCCGGAGTCCCAGTGGCAGTGGGAGGTGGAAGTTCAAAGAGCCCATAGATATCCATTAACAATGAAGAAACATCGAGGGGGTCAACAGAACACATTACCCAGGGCAATGCTGGTGTTTCTAGGGAATTTTCTTGCAAGGCAAGAGATCATCGACAGGGCCAGGCCAGAGTCTAGGAAAACATTTGACGGGGTTACATTTTTTGCCAGGCCTGACTTCTGCCATGTCACGGTTGAGAGAAGGTGGAAGTTAAGGCAATTGATTACCCCCTTCCAGAAGCAAGGCGTAGAAGCATACCTATTATACCCATCAAGATTAAAAGTTATTAACAAGGGGCATTCTAGGATGTTTTTCTCAGAAATTAAGGCAGGTGAATTCCTAGCAGAGCTGACCGAGCAGAATAAGGGAAGGGACAATAGAGGAAGAAGCCCGCCTAAAACACCATTGGCTAATTGTTAGCTATGAATAGACTACCACTGTAATTTGAATGAGTTACGAGGGTTGGGTAGGGGAGAGAGGCGACACTACAGACTATAGAGGCTACACATAGGTCACAATTGACCTATTCGCCTGTAATGAGGGGGGTGGGATCTCAGAGGGGGGGGAGAAGAGGGGGGGAGGTTGGGGGGAAAGGGGGGGAGGAAGTAATGGAGGCAAGTACAGCACTCAGAGAGGAAGTAATCATAGTTCACGAACACAGGGAGTTTTGGGAGGGAGCATCTTTTGCAGGTATTTGTAAAAAGTTTGTCTGGTTTTGCAGGAAGGAAACGTTTAAAAAACTAAGATGGCAATAAGGATAGCCACTATTAACATTTGTGGATTAAATGATGGAGGAAAAAGACAGAAAGTCTCCGCCATGTTAAAAAGGTTGCAATTGGACATAATATGCATACAAGAGACTCATATAGAAGGTAATAACAAATATCTTTTAGATCAAATGGGTTTTGAGGTATTAGCCTATACCAGACAAGAAACTAAGACGAAGGGGGTGGCTATACTAGCAAAAAAAGGGGTGTTTATAGTAAAGAGGAAAAAAGAGGATCAAGGAGGGAGATGGGTTTTGATTGAGGGTGAATCAAAGGCAGGATTTTGTACTATTGTTTCAATATATGGCTCGAACGAGGATGACCCGGAGGTTTTTGAACTCCTAGATCATGAATTATCTTTATGACCTGAACCGATTATTTGTTTATTTATTTATTTATTGATTCAAAGTTTTAAATAGCGCGAACAAGATCCTTACAGATATCAGAGCGCTTCACAAAGACAGGGTAGGGGTAGTGGGAGTGAACAGAGATAATGGGAGCAGTATAATAGTCACTAACATGTTAGGATAATAGTAACATACATAAAGCATTTTAATGTTAATGGGTTAATGGGTCTGGGTTTGTCGAGAGGAGGGGGGTAGGGGGGAGGAAAAAGAAAGTTTGTAAAGCAGTTTGTAATCTTGCTCATCATAATGCATTATCGGATGTCTGGTCTTGTAAACACCCACAAGGGACGGAGAGCACATACTATTCGGCTCCACATAAAGTGGTGGCCAGATTGGATTATTTCTGGATTTCCAATTCTTTGTTAGGCAATAGTCATTTAGAGAGACTCCCGAGGTTATTATCAGACCATAACCCTCTTGTGTTAACTCTCCCGTTGGTTGTCGGAGGGGGGAGGAAGACCTACAATTGGACTTTCGAAAGAGGGCTCTTAAAGGATGAAAACTATCTGAATAGAATGAGAATATGGATTAGTCAATTCTGGGAGGTTAACAGAGGTTCAACTTCGGCCGGTATGGTATGGGACGCCTTTAAGGCGGGCGTCAGGGGGGAAACTCTATGCTATACACTACAAAGGTCTAAAAATGAGAAAGAGGAATTGGCTAAAATATTAAGGGATTTAACGGATTTGGAAGAACGCCTAATTTCAGCCATCTCTAACCAAGAACCTCTGGAAGATATACTATTAAAAATAGAGCTGTACAAAGCAGACACATCCGAAAGTATAGTGAGGAGAACAGCAGCTAATTATCTGGCTAAAAGGGAGAAAAGCTACGAGTATAATGAAAGAATTGGACATCTTCTTGCAATTCGCACTAGACAGAACTTGGCTGCAGGGCAAATAAAGGAGATAAAGAACGAGGCAGGTGTGGTTGTAAATAACTTAACAGAAGTACAGGAGGTTTTTAGAAAATTCTACACCAAACTTTATGAGCAGACACTTAATAGCACAGATCAAGAGATTTCGGAATATTTGGAAGACATACAATGCGTAGGTTTACAAGTTGAGGAGAAGGAAAAACTAGAGCTCAGCTTTACAGCACAAGAAGTACAGGGAGCTGTAAATACCCTCCCAGTTGGAAAAGCCACAGGCCCAGATCAAATCCCAGCTGAATTCTACAAAATCTTCTGGGACGCATTGGGGGCGGACATGTTTGAAACCCTTTTGCAGGCACAGGCTGGTAAATCAATTCCACCTTCATGGGGAGGGGCTGATATAATTGTTATATTAAAGAAAAGCAAACCCCCTTTAGAACCTGGGTCATACCGCCCAATAACACTTATGAACGCAGACGCCAAAATTTATTCCAAACACTTGCTTAAAGACTAAGTAAGACTATAGAGCATTTGGTGTGCACATCCCAGCACGGGTTTATCCCAGGTAAGGGGACCACGCAGCACACAAGGCAGATGATTACTATCTTAGATGCCATGGGAGTTGCAGGGGACCCTGTCGCGGCCGTATTTCTGGATGCCGAGAAGGCCTTTGACAGGGTCTCTTGGAAATACTTATGGGAAGTAATGAAATGGTTTGGGCTGGGGAATGGATACATTAAGGCAATCCAGGCATTGTACACAGAACCAAATGCTAGAATAAAGATCAACAGAGCATATACCGACCCAGTACAAATCAAACGTGGCACAAAGCAGGGGTGCCCTGCATCTCCGCTGTTATTCGCCCTGTACATTGATCCTATTCTGCGTAGACTCGAAAATAACTGTAGAATCTCCCCAATTAGATTATACAATATCAGCTACAAAGTGTTTGCTTATGCGGATGACGTGGCTATAATTACTAACAACCCAGATATAGCTCTCCCTGAGATAGAGAGAGAAGCAACAGGCTTTGGACTAATCTCGGGATATAGAATTAATAGCGAGAAAACACAAATAGTACAAAACTTCTATGTGATATATCAAGACAACAGAGTTGTTAAAGTAGCCACATACTTAGGTATAAAAATTACTTCAGATTTAGATAATTTAGTAGAGATAAATATGAAACCATTAGTAAATAAAGTAAAGGAAAATACAGAAAGGATACATAAGCTTCATTTGACATTGATGGGCCGCATAAACATGATTAAAATGACTACTTTTCCAAAATTTTTGTACTTATTTAGAGCAATCCCTCTTTTCTTTG
Source organism: Lissotriton helveticus (assembly GCF_964261635.1). Taxonomy (NCBI): domain Eukaryota; kingdom Metazoa; phylum Chordata; class Amphibia; order Caudata; family Salamandridae; genus Lissotriton; species Lissotriton helveticus. The sequence continues at coordinate 1,640,387,322 of NC_136067.1, forward strand.
ATCACTCTTGGTTTAATAAAATAGAGGCAATTTTAAACAAATTCATTTGGGCACAAGGTAAAACCAGGAGAGCATATCGTCATTTAACACTACCAAGAGAAAAGGAGGGGTGGGGGGCACCTGATTTTCGTGTTTACTATTGGGCCACAGCTATGCAATATTTTCAGGGACTAATAGGGGGTGGCGGCACAGAGGTAGGAGAGGAAGACACTCACGGACACATTAATGTCTATACTGCACTGCTGGGTGAAGGGGCTGAAGACGGATTTTTAAACACAATTGACTATAGTTACTTCAAGCATACTAGTTTTAAGACTCTAAAAGCTGCCTATAGTATCTGGAAGGTGCTACAAAAGAAGATGGGACTAGGAAAACTCAATAGGTATACACGAATGTTTACTAACAGATCTCTCTCTGGTGATATATTCAGTGACAGGGTGATGAGGGACTGGCATAACAAAGGGATTAAGAAGATAGGGAATCTTATGAACCAACAGGGGGAAATCCTACAGTTTCGAGAAATCCAAAGCAGATTTAAAGTAACAAATAAAAGTTTTTTTAAATATTTACAGATTAGAAGTTATTTGGCAAATAAACAGGGAGGAACGTTGCGCTTTGGGAATTGCCGCATAATGGACTATATAGAGGGCAGCTCCCATTGTACGATTCTGTTTTTATACGCAGAATTGTGTACATATAAAGCTTATGACAGGGAGAAATATGCTAGGAAGTGGGCGGATAAACTGGGGGTACAGGCAGAAGGTTTTCAGCTATCCCTTGACCTGGGCCGAACGGTTTTATGTTCTGCTACTTTACAGTCACAGCACTATAAAACTATATACTCGCTATATCATACCCCAGCTAGAATTGCACAGTGGGGGGGCAATACAGGAATAACATGCCCACGGTGTGACTCAGACAATGCTGACATTATACATATGTTTTCGCAATGCCCACAATTGTTTTCCCTCAAAAAAGAGATTGAGAAATTCTCTGATGTATCGCTGGGTCTTAAAATTAAGCTTACAGATGACTTATTATTGCTAGGGGTCTCGGAAGGAACTGAGGAGGCGCCTTTTGAGTTTATATTTATGTTGGCCGCAGTCTTTCGAATTTGCATAGCAATATCATGGCTCGACAGGGTCCCACCTACCTATCAGATGTGGATTGCCGGTTATTGTCAACCTATAATTTAGAAAAAGCAATTTACGATAGAAAGGGTAAAAAGGCAGATCTCTGGGTAAGAGGATTTGGCAGCCAGTGGCAAATTGGAAAAACAAAATGAAAAATCAGGAAGGGATGTCTGTGGCTAACGGTTAGTTACCAGTGGACATGGGGTGAAAAGTATGAAATTTGCTTTCTCTGTTTTTTCTAGTATTTCCTTAATCGGCTATGTATAAAAATATAGTTACAATTTATCTGCAAACGATGTTATTAGTGCTGTAATGATCCTGTTTTTGTAATCTATAAGTGTGCTGTAACATTTATTGGTTTCTAACATTGGAAAATAAAAACTTTTAATAAAAAAAAAAGAAAAAAAAGAAATCTAAGGGCATGTCAGAATCCCAGTCTGTAGGTGCAAGGGACAGTACAGGGGCCCAACAGGACTAGGTAGACCCTACTCCCCTTAGTTATCACTAAAATGAGCCCTCAGAAGGCAGTGCTGGAAGAGGTTTTTCATATTTCCAAGGATGCAAGAAAAATCTGAGGTGATTCTGCAGAAGGAATTTCAAGATTTGACGAAAACAGAAAACTTCTGGGAAGCCGTACTTGACATCTCGCTTGAAGATAATCTCGACTGGAGAGCCACGAATATAGACGAAGAGCAATGGCATAGCTTGTATGTGTTGGGCCTGAGTGAAAAGAAGAAATGGCCCCCTGAACCTTGTTTGAACTGTGAAATGCAGCAATAATCAGGGTTCAGTGGGCCCGTCAGGCCTCTGGACCCAGTGCCACTGCACCTGTTGCACCAATGGAAGCTTCACCATCGGTGAAGAACTGAGCTCAAGAAAAGAGCACAGCTGAAGAGCAGAGCCCAACTAGCAGCTCCCTCACCTCTAAAGAAAGAAAAGTCAAGCACCTGACCATGCTGTGTGTGACATTTAAAGACTGCAGAATCCTTGAATTCTATATTAGATCCTCAAACCCTGGGATCCTTGTATCCTGTATTAGATCCTTGAACCCTGCTGTAGCCTGCCACTCAGATGGGTCATATGGTCACAGCTTTTGAGGTGCTTGCATGAGGACAGTATTGACTGTGCTGGTGATGGTCAGTAACGACTGGGTAACACACAAGTGACAACCACAGTCCTGGACAACCTGACTTCTGTCACACAGCGCTGGTGACATCATGAGTGTGAATGTGCTAACAGCCTTAAGTTTCATTTACAATCGAAAACAATCAGTGACAACTCCTTCTCGAAAATTCCAAGTACCAAAACTACTAAACCGCAACTCTGCATGTTCAAGGTGCTCGCCATAAAATACATTGTAGAATTGACCATAGGAATCTTTTATTCCAGATTACTAGCTGATCTATGCCCGCCAAAGTTATTCAAAAACATTGTCCTTGCATTGCTTGCTTTCAACCATCTTCTGTTATCCAATCAGATTCACCCTTAACTCATTCCTCTTACCTGGAGAGGTACCAAATGAACTAAAATATCCAATTAAGCCGATACTTTAAAAGAAAACCAAGGATTTGATAAATTTGGCTTAGAAAAGTAAAGCCAATTTTTCATTCCTAGGACACTCACTGAAAGGGCACCCTTAATACACATTTGGGTTTCCTTGAATAAAACAACCCCATCTCTGACAAATAGACTGGTGTCTGCCTTAGTAAAAGCACCCAATGAGTAAAAATTTCAATCTAGGATGACCACTAGTAGATGGTAGATTCCTACAGCATGGCTGCCCACCTCATTTTCAACCTGCCATCAGCATTTAACACTGTGGACCATTAACTATTTATTACATTTTGCAGGCATTGTTTTTATTATTCGTGCTGCTTGTCAACCCCGACAGTCAAACCGTATAAGTGTTGCCTCCTGGCTGGTTTTCTACCGACACCACTGGTATTGTAATGTCTTGGTTGGTACAAAAATAAGAAAAATCACCTAAAGCCGATATTTTTAGCCTTTATCCCTACATACCTCAAACAGAAAATATTAATAGAAAAGACTTTTAAATGTGTTCTAGAACTGCGTTAATAATCCATGACAACGACACACAACTGCTTCCTCCTTTTGACAAGAATAACATAAATATTCAGGCTACCTTCTCGGAGGGCATGAAAACCATCACTGATTGGATGAGTAACAACAAGTTAAATGCTGAGAAAACAGAAATTATGTTATTCAAAGAAGCAGTAATGAGGCGGACACTCAACTGGTGGCCAGGCGAACTGTGCCCAGCCCGTCCCCAAAACAAGTGGTAAAGAACATAGGGATCCAAATTGACCAGAAGTTAAGCATGGAGGAGCATGCTACCTCAACCACTAGGGACAGCTTCCATATATTAAGCCTTCTTCACAAAGTCTTCCCCCTACTCCCATTATCCAAATGAAAAAGCCTGATACAAGCAATGGTCTTAAGCCGTCTGGACTACTGCAATGCTCTGTTGATCTCAGCCAAGGAACCTTCCTTAAACAGACTTCAGGTAGTCCAGAATACAGCAGCTCGTTTATTGACCAACGTCCCCCCCAGAACAGCTTCACTTCCCCAACTCCGTAAACTACATTGGCTACTCATTTGCAAAAGAATCAACTTCAAGATTTGCTGCATGGTGTTCAAAGCCCTAAACAATATGGGACCAAGATATATGACGGACAAGCTGTCAGATACACTCCCTCTGGGACCCTTCGCTCAGGGTCCAAAGAGCTCCTCCTCATACCTCGCATAAAACAGGCTAGATTAGGGGGTAAATCCTTTTCCTATTTGGCTCCATTACTTTGGAACCAACTGCCCATCCACCTACGTCCCTGCACCAACTACTTATCTTTCAGAAAACTGTTAAAAACCTCACTCTTCTGATCTTTCCCTATTTGGTTGTCTAAGGCGGTTACAGCGCGGAGATACCCCGGCTGGGGTGATTCATGTGCTCTATCAATTATATAAATAAATAAATAAATGTCTAATAATTAAAGCAAACAAAACAAGTAAAGGCATGTAATAAAAGGATAAATAGGATTTTGTTTACAGACCTATTTACTATTACTTCCAGGCCTTTCCAGGCTCTTGAAAAAATGGCCAATATGTTTCTCTTGGAAAGGTGGCAATCCTGAGCCACAGGCCAGGTGGCTTGTGATGCAGTTGTGCCTGAGGCCTAAATTCTTGGACTGATATATGATGCCTCAGTTAGAGGTGCTTGCAAGATATTAACACTCTTTTAAATCAAACTAGTGAATAATATTTAAAAAAGCTTTTTTGCGCTCTGTATTTCTTTTGCTGTTCCAGGGCCTCGTTTTTTTGAGGGCGCATTACCCCCAGCTTTGGGCATAAATCATATTTTGTAATTTGTTTGTCTACCAGCCAGATCACGTGACATTTGTGCAGGCTTTGTTTAGGAATTTACAGGAACATCTTAATTATGATAAATTAACAAATTGCGAATTTCATTGGCATTGGGTCTTTACATTTTAAATATACCCTAGCTTGGCACATCCGTAGACTCTCAAAGACGCACTGAGATTTCTGGGTTTATGAGATATCTACATATGATTTCTCGCTCATCTGTTGTGAAAAAAGCTCTGTTTCGATGGACTCAGTAAGGCCAAAGACATAGAAGACGCTTGATATCAGATTTTTCCCAGTGCACTGACATACCTGTCAACTTGACCAATCTCACCGTGTGAGAAGGGGGAGGGGCCTTGAAAGGGGTGGGCCCTAGTGCCCAGAAGTACTGAGACTGGTGCCAATGTCCTGGGGTGTTTTCACACCTCTTAATGGACGTCAGCAGTTCAAAGCTTCTGAAAACATCTGGAATACTACTATTTACAGTGGTTTTCAGCTAGTTTTCCCTGCCACCTTGTGATATCAGCTCCTCACCAGGAAACTGTGTGATGGGAGCCGATATCACGTGTCACACGGTGGCACCGTGTGAGTTGGCCGGTATCCACTGATCGTGCACCATCCAAATGGGCATTCATCCACCAAATATTTGGGAGCACGCCTGTCCTAACCCCAATCTCCTCACAATCAACTTTACTCAGTAGTATTTTTAGGCAAGGAGATCCACGCCTGGAAAGATTAATGACACCATTTATGAGAACATGCTGTTGTCCATTAAGGATGCCGTTGTGGTCTGTCTGGGGACATTATTCAATAGACGCTCACCATGTGCAATGCCAACACAACAATACATTGCTGTATGCTAATGATGTGTGGAGAAGTGTGGCTCACCGGTTAGAGGCGGCAGACCCAGAAGCAGAGGTCGGCCCGGGACCAGGGTTCATTTCCCGACGCGGCAGGGTACGGAACCAATGTCAGCGGGCTCGATAAATCTTGCCTCGGTGCCTCTCTAACCATGGGTCCCACGCTGCAACTCTGGGCAATAGCTTGCTTAATCTCCACAACGGCCCCCTCGCTGCTGGGGATGCCTGGCTTCACCTTGGGGATGCCCAACAGGGACCATCTCACAGGGAAAGCCAGGACGGGCTCCCCAGCGGCACTCAGCGCCAAGAAACCATGCGGTGAACGTGCGCTCTACAAATTCAGACTAACATAACATAACGCTGCTTGAAGTGCAGGGGACCACCAATTCCCTACCACCAGCGATGATAGGGATGAATCATTTTAGTCTTATTTCGGTTCTCTGTGTAAATTGGAGTGATAGTTGTTTGTTTCCTCTTTGGGCAGTGGTTGACTCAAAAGGTGTCAATACCTTGTACCGTGTCCACTCCTGGGGCCAGTCCATGTTTAAATATTTAAAGAGAAGGGTCTATCACTAAGACTTCATATCAGATATTTTTTTCTGAAACATGTTGGTACTCTGTAGGTCTGTAAGTCTCTGTAGGTCTGTGTTATTTTAGAAAGGGCTCTCCAACCACCTCAAATGGGGATGCTCATTGATTTCTATATCCCCTTGTTAATATCTTGGTGATCCTTCCAAAGATATTCTTTAGGGAACCGTGGTCCCCGATGATCATCTTGAACTGGGGTGGATTGAGATGAAGAGTGGCTCTGGCCAAGATCCAACTACCTCCGACAGCGGAATGCCTGAGTGTCATTGTTTTTTAACAGTATTACCTGGCGGCTCAGGTTCAGTGGGTGGCCGGATGGGCGGTGGGCACCAAAGCTTATGAGACTGAGCATGTTAAGCGGGAACTGTGCCCAATGATGTAACTGTGAGCTCTCCTAGGCTGCGGGTGACTTCATGGTCCTCCACTGACACCAGCTTTGGGAACTTGATATTGCTGGATATGGGGTTTGAACAGAACCATGGAGCCCTAAGTGAATGCTCCAGATGTACCCTGGTGCTTACCCACAATTCATAGGATGTCTCACATATGGAGGTTTGGATGGCGGCTGACATTTATGCTGTAGGAGATCTCTATGATTTCATAAATATGTACACATTTCTCAGCATTCTACACGTTATTTGGCAGTGGGGCAGTTCCTAACATAGGGTACTTTGAATAGAGGGCCTGTCTGGCATGGGATTGTAGCCAGGGTTGGATTGGGATCATAAATTGGCCCGGGCACACTAAAAATTAGTGGGCCACATTTGCGTATTGCCTTTCTGCAAAACATTGATCAGCGAAGTTTAGCGTAAAGAAAGGGGGCATATTTTATTAATTTCACTTTGATTAAAAAAATGCACAGATTAGTTCACAATGCTGGGCCACATATGAATGCAAGTGAGACCACTTCTGCTCAGGCCCCTTGTCCCCGCTCAATCAGCATACATTAATGGGCCGGCCCAGCGAGAGAGAGAGGGAGTGATACCTCCGCCCATCTGCCTCTAGAAAGACCACTCAGGCACCCACTGGGCCGATGGCGGCATCCCAACAGCACAGACAGACCCCAAGCTGTCCAAAAAAGCAGCCCACAGCCCGAACTCAGCTACCGGCCCTTCGGCCATTTCCCGAGTACCCACGTTACCAATCCGACCCTGACTGTGGCCTTTCAGAAGTGAACGTTTCCAATATGTGAGGGTGCTGTTAGATTTGGAAAACTGGAAGAAGGCTAACGCCCAGTTGCATATTGAGGTAACAAAAAAGAAAGTAACCGGTGCAAATAGGGTCTGCTGATATGGGTCCTTATTTTTTAGTTAGGATTGGGATCAGGTGATATCCCTGTGATGCACTTTTTAAGATCTTTGTGATCGAAAATAAAGTTATGATGATGATGATGATATCCTTGACAGTGTCTGTGTCTTGTACTACTTGATTCATACCTATTCAGTTTCATTACCTACACCATGTGTACCCACCCGCGGAATGACTGAAGAAAAGCGGCACCTCCCTGTCTCGTAAATGCTGAACATGGAAATGTGAAGATGATTCTTTGTCCGCATGAAATGCCCTGTCCTTCATACCTACTGATTGCAAATGGGTGACCTGGTATCTATGGTAACCTGTAGAGCTTTGATGTCCCTGAAGGAAGTATGTTTGTTGGGTATGAAGCCTACTCCTAAGCGAAAGAAGCAGGACTGCAGGTCTAGTGTTTCTATTAGCAAAACATAGGCTAGATATGATGACATGGCTGTCAGTTTCAGTGCCTAGGATGGTAGGACAAGAATTGAATGTACAGCGAAGGGCAAACTGAGGACAAAATCCAAATGCATAGCATGAGACCATCGCGAACTCACATGGAAAGCTCTGACCTGGCCTCCACATGTGATGCTATGATTATGCAAATGGCTAAACATTCAGATGACAAGCCAACTTAGACACACCTGGAAATAGCATTTCCCTGAAGATATTTGGGTGAAATATATACTACCTGTGATGAACAGGGTAATAGACAGGTTCCTAAGTTGACCTTCTGGGGTAACTGCGCAGTGGCAGGAAGCATGATCAAGGGTAGGATGGAAGGGTGACATGGGCATGTGTGCACCCTGGACACTGACTGTGGCACCTAGAAATAAATGGCCCTTGGTGTGGCATGGGACTGGTAGGTGTTTCCTTTTCACCTGGTACGCACACTGATACCTTGATTACTTTCACACCCATATTTGGTCTGGCATCACAGAGCAATGAAACCTCATTTTCATCTAAACTTACTGTTGATCATCTTTCCTTACTAATTTATTATCTTGATTGTGCAGAGATCTATGGAATGTTAAAAAATCTAATAAAATATGTCAAAAAATATAGAAAGCGTCATCATGAAATTGTGGTTCTTTCGGTTCATCAAAACAATGGGTACATTCGAGCTGCCACCTGCATAAAGAGGCAGAACAAATATTCTAATTTCTTCTGGACCCAATAATTGAATTAACTTTTTACCAGGTCAACTGAAACAAAAAAGGTGGACGCTTTGTCTACAGAATATCCAGTTCGAAGAGATGAATAAGGACAAAAGAATCCCTCATCTCCTCTGACAGGCTAATTTGTAGGGCCAGTGCTCATTCGTCTCAAACACATTAATCATACACGGCTAAACAAAAAAAACTCTTTCAGAGGCAGTCTGCCTATTATATGGAAAAGCAGGGTAAATACTCCATAAAAGAAATCCTTGTGGGTCCATCTTCCTTCCTTCCTTCAACAATTTCCGATGCAGTGGTCTCCAGACCACGTGACTGCTGGTCACCACTGATGTAAATTCATACATAACACAATAATATAAACCTGGTTCTAAGAAACAAAATAAATGAAAACCTATTTAATGGAAAAGCAGGTTAACAGAATTACAGTTTGGTTGAAAATAATTGAGACAAGGAAACTTGTGGGGAGTGGTCCTCCTAACTCCTAGGGGGAGATTTTCAAAACTTTTGAGCTGGTTTAGCATCACAAAAGTGACGCAAACCTGCACAATTTTTTGTTGTTGCTATTTTCCTTCCAGTGCAAAACTTGTTTTGCGCTGGAAAGTACTCTTTAAGTAGCGCAAACCAGCACAAAGCACGACTTTGCATTGCTTTGCGCCGAGGGGGTGTCACATGGGTGGTACATGGGTGTTCCCATGCAACCACCCATGCCTTTTGAAACAAAACCATATTTACAAATATTTGTAAACATAGTATTGCACCAAAAGTTAACGCCCCTTCAAAGGAGGCGCTAACAGGAGAAATGCTTTTATTTCTTCCTGCTTTTCCGACTTTCCATGCAGGCTGCACTGTGCAGCATGTATGCAAAGTGGGAAAAGCTTTGCATAGTGCCTTGCATATTATTTTCTACATGGGTACCCTTCCTGTACATAACCTATGCTACACTCATGCACACACCCTAGCGCTGCGGCCCTAAGGTGTTTACATGGCGCACGGCAGCTGAAATCAGCGCTGGCGCAAGGGAAAGGGGAGGAGAGAGCCAGATCTTTAAAAATATAGTGCTCTCCTGCTCCCTCCCTGTCGCGCAACGGGGTGTAGCCTCGCGAAGGGCTGCGCTGCGTTGTGCAACTTTTTTTAAAATCCCCCCCTTACGGTTCCTTTAGGTGGATGGAGGTGAGTATCATGCTTGGCCATGCCCCCTTTAAAAGCAAAACACTTCTGTGTAACCTGTGGTTTCCATTGTAGAATGGGCTTCATGTGCTCTGGTGCTTCTGCCTCCTGTTATGCCTACCTTCCTACATGAGCCGCTGCACCAATTTCCCTACATCACATTGGGTAAGCTGCTTACTTGTTGTGTCCAATAAGCTGACTTCTCTCCCGCCTCCCACCAATGACACCCCATCTGCCTCAGCATTCTACTATTTTACCATTACCATTTTATCCATTCTAGCACTGGGGATACAAACACAATTATCCATCCACCAAATAGATGATTTTAAATTCTGCACCTTTCCTAGATTTTGCTCCCGCAATACGATCTTTAATGCACCCACATCTTTTCCAACGTAGGAGACTCCTCTTGTGGACATGACAAACACACTGAGTGCTCCCCCCAGCAGGGCAGTAGCCCACCTTGGCATTTATCATGTCAGTGTGAGGAGGGGGCCCTATGAAGGAGCATGCCACTTTAGGGATAGATTATTGTGCAAACACAGTGGGCGTCTTACTCTTGACAGCCGGGAGTACCTTTTCTTTGGTGACACCAGAACACCTCTCTAGAGCTGACCTGGAAGGCTGCCACCACCTAAGAGTAGTGCCGCCACGCAACTCTGTCAAGGCTCATTGTTTAAAACAACTTAGTTTGCATTGAAATGTATAGTGTTTAGTTGTGTTGAGGCCTGGAGGTAGAATCAGTGTTGGCCCAGGTGATGATTGTCTTGGATCATCTAGACACAGAAAATTCAATGCTTGTGGCCGGTAAACAGGCATCCGTCCTGTATAAGTATCGCAGTTTGTCTTTTGCAACACTGATTCTACCTCCAGGCCTCAAACCAGGATTCACTCTGGTTTTCTTTGGGCTGTCAGTACCCATCCCCCGTTCTGTCCTGATGAAGACACGCTTTTGACTATCCAGTGGACCACAGTTTGGGTTGAAACGTCGACGACCACGCAAGGCCCAAATTGACCAAGGCTCTGCACAATAGAAGCATAATCATTAGCCAGCAGAGTCCTTGATTCTTGAATTATCTGGCCTATCACCCACATGTACATATATTTCTACTACTATGAATATATTGCACACCACTAGGCACTGAGTACACATGTCACTTGATCACCCCTTACTTGTAATATTTCACCTGTGTTGACAACTGCGAATATTTATGTGAATATATATGAATGATTTAATTCAGATAAAAACATAAGCAGCAGACAACGATTTGAGTGATGTGCTTTATTGGTTGCGAAAATGTTTTCTATGTTTAGGCAGTTGAGATACGAATGTTAAATAGGAAATAATAACGTATGCGATACAATGTGCGCTGACAGAAATAACTGACATATAACCCGACTGAACCATTTTTTGTTTATTAAGATATACCCAGATTCTGAGGGACACAGGGTCACCCCATTTTTGTCAAACCCTCACGGGTACCAGATCGCTTTACAAGTGAATGAAGGCCAAAACATATGAATCAAGAAACATAATCTATATACATACAAGATAAAAGAACAGTAAGTTTGAAAAAGTATACAAGATAAATGAACAGTAAGCTCGTAATATGGAATTCTGAATAAAGTTCCTAGACCCAAAAGGCCTTTATTCAAATTGTGTTGTTAAAGTAGGAGTAAAATATATATTTTAGGTACATTTATTTTAATTTACAATATTGTTGTGTACTTAATTGTCATTGTGTGAGGCAGCAGTGTTGGGGTGGAGTCAGTCAGATGTGCAAGGAACATGTCTAACGCCCTTTCTGATGCAAGACTGGCACGTGACTGATTCTGCCCAGCTCAGCCGCCATTTCAGAGGTGTGTGTGATGCTGTGTGAGGCCCTACCTGCCTCTCACACATGATCCTGTCACATGACTAGTTCTCAGCTGAGCAAGCTTGCCAGTGTTAATGCTAATACGAGAAATACACAGCTACAAGTCTGCTGGTGTCTCTGAGAGGATTCTGAGAGGTGTCTGCAGTGCTGCCGAACTGCACATATGATGTGACACATTCACCAGTCCGAGCTTTGTATCCAGCACTACTCTGCCTTCTGGGACTTGTAGTTTTGCTTTTTTTTCCATTTGACCTGCATGATCCAAAACATTTTCATGTGATGTGCTGCTTGCTAATAAACCAGTGCTGACAGTGAGGGCTACTTAGCAGACATGGGATTACATGTTGCTCCGCCCTCCCCCCCCCCCCCAGCCCTGCTAAGCTTTCAGAGGCATATTAGGGAATAGGCAGTCATACAGCAATACAATACAAATGAGGTTTTAGCAATACAAGTAAGGCAAGCAGTAGCAGCCACTACCAACCATGGGTGGTGGGGCGGGGGACAGAGGACGGAGGACGGAGGAAGGAGGGAGGAGAGGGAAATTATAATTTTAAAAAATGCACTTACCTTTTCTCCACCGACTGCGGCCGCCGCCTCTTTATTCTCCGTCCTCCTCTTCACTCGGCAGGAAGCACCCAGCCTGCCAGAATCCCCTGACCAACCACAAAGCTGCCTTAGCACTGTTTTGATTGGTCTGAGCGCAGTGGTTCAGCGCTCAGACAGGGCCTGGCAGGCTCTGCATGAACTCCACCCAAGCTGTAATGTAGCCTGGGTGGAGAAAATGCAAAGTGCGCATGACGCTTTGGCCGGCCCGAGAGGGCTGGTCAAAGCGCCATGCGCAATTTAGGTACAGCCATCACTCCTTCCCCTGTAATGTGCCAGGAGCCCAGCCCCGCCCCCCTGGTTTCAGCTGAAAGCTGAATGCAAAAACCAAATGATAGGTGGCTTGCAGCCGTGAGGAATGGCCGTGTTCTAGACCGGCTCCTCGGCCCTCGCCAGTGAATCCGCCCAAAAATCTCTCCGAATGCTGTGAGATCGACCCCTATGACCACCTAAGGGATCGAAGAAGGAACCGACCTGATGACGAGCGTGATTCCAGCCTCCTTCGCCGTGCCATTCCAGAGATCGCTCCCGTCTCGGAGCCCGGGCCGGCGCGGGGGAAGATGGCAGCTCAGCTCGAGATCCACCGAGGGGCCTAGTACTCTCCGCGTTGCCCGACCCACCGAAGTGGGTCGCGAGTCCTGTCTGCTGTTGGAGCTTCGTAGGGCTCCCAGGCGTGTTCGGAGCAACTCCCACCTGCCCTACAACAATCGGCGGCGGCCCGGGGCTGGGAGATCTGACTTGCCCCCGCCGCCGGCCACAGTGCACACGCGGGTCCCCGGCTTCTTGGCCTGCCGCCGGGACTCGCTTCAGAGGCCTTACTACGGGCCGCTCTTCTCCCGCCCCCGGCTGGAGGCCCTCGGCGAGAGTCACCCACTGCTCATCTTGCTAACCGAGAAGTTCCCCATCTAGTGCCTCCGACACCGACGTGTGGGCCCCGGGGGTATCGCGTCGCAAGGACTACATCTGGGCCCCTACAAGAGACCAGAGACAGATGATACGCTAGGGTCCACTCCACCCCACCAGATAAGCTCCAGTGAGATAGAGCACAAGACCCTAATTGGACTTTCTCCTGCCACCTGGAAGGCACTGAGTGGCCACTGACTCGCAACTGTGGCCCCTTAGACTGTGCTGTAGTTCACCTGAGTGCCCCCATATCCAGATTTTGGACCCGAGCCGAGGCTTCCTAAACCCGCCTTGTACGGCTGTAGACGGGGGGAAAAAAAAATAGAAGGAAAACAAAAAAGAAATAAGACTGTCGCCTGAAGAGAATCCATAGGGCCTTTGTTTGCCGGTGATAACAACGCTGACTGTGCCTCCCCTCGCAGGATACGTGTGCCAAGTCGCGTGTGCAACTCCGACGGCTGCGGACACCGTCCATACTGCTACATCTCACTGATCCCCTGGCCGGTTCTGAGACCGGTCGCCTTGCAGGACTTGGACGCGCGCCTGTAGACCACATATCCATCTTGATACCTCATGATGGCAGGTAATAAAAGTAACCGACCCACCGCCCAGAAGCAGATCACTAAATTCACCTGGACGTCCAAAGGAGAAAACAAGGTCCGTCCTTCCGAAGGGGACCAACCAGATGCACTTTCCTCCCCGGCGACGAAATCCCTCACACTTGAAGACGTGATGAAAGCCATCGCTGGCGTACGTACATCCCTGGAAACGCGCATAGACTCCGTTAACATTGAAGTTACCCTCCTGCGTGCGGACCTCCGCAAAATAGATTCCAAAGTCAAAGATGTGGAGGTTAAAACCACCGCCCTTATCGACGACGTGTCGACCCTTCAGCAACAGATGGCCCAGATGAAAAAAACAGCAACTCCTCATGGGAGAACTCCTGGATGACTACAAGGTAGATCAAGACGCAACAACGTTCGCATCCTAGGAGTTCCGGAACGAATGGAGGGGCAGGCGACAGACCTCTTCGTTGAGGAACTTGTCCAAAAACATCTTAAACCTAAACGACTCTCCACATATTTCTCCATCGAACGGGCCCACCGTGTCCCCGGAGGCCGCCCAAGGCCGGGGGCTCCCCCGCGCCCCATTATCGCCAGAGTCTTCAATTTTCGCAACAGGGATTCCATCCTCCAGACAGCCCGCACGAGAGGACCTCTACGCTTGGAGGATGCACACATCACTTTGTTCCCGGACTTCACAGTAAAGGCGCAGGCCCGAAGACGTAGCTTCCTTGAGGTAAAAAAAGCCATGCATGATAAAGATATTAAATACTCCATGCTCTTCCCTGCGAAACTCCGCGTGGAAGCAGAGGGCAAGACTTGGTTTTTCGAGTCCCCGGAGATGGCATGGGAAAGGCTGGAGGGTTGGCGCCAAGCTGGAAAATCAACAACCGCGATGGCGCCGTAATGAGTGAACGTCGCAACTGCCCCCCGGACCGCAGAGAGGACCCGCCGGAGGGAGAACAAGCTGCTCTGTGAGACTATTCATGCAGGAAAGATGGACAACAGCCTTTGCGATAAACACTGCCTTGGACTGCCTTGGGCCTGATTGAGGCGGTAGCGTTGTGGACAATGCTTTATGACTCTCACCTCTGGACTCTATAGGTGGTCCTGTTGTTTCCACGGGACGAGACGCTCATCCAAACCGTATGCTATGTTCCTTTATGCTATATCAAAGTATACAGGTCGGTTACGAAATGTTATTGATTATTTGTTAGACTATGATGCTCTATGGCGAGGACCCCCACGGTTCACCAAGTACCCCTCTTATGTTTGGGAGGGCGACAGGCACTCTGCCTAGTTGGGGAGTGGATAGTTCTAAGTCCGCGGGCAGGGGGGCAGGGTGGGACGGGCTGGGGTTGGCGGGAGGGGAGGGTTTGTTCTTGTTTTTGTTTGTAGTAACCTTTGTCCTTAGCTGAGTCCTTTCTTGCAATGGTCCAGGCTCTGGGCCAGATTCAACGGTGGCATGGCTCACTGTCCCTCCACAACTAGCGACCTCACGGCCCCCGAAGGTCCAGACGCCTCTTGCCCATACTGCTCACGTTCACTTAAGACGAAACATCCTGCTTCTTTTAACACATATGTACCTCCATCATGACGTCCACCGGTAATCCACAGACCCTGCCCAGGTCCCTTACCGTCATGTTGTGGAATGTAAATGGACTGGGACATAAAATAAAACGTGGCATAGTCCTCCAATACCTGCGACGCCACTCACCTGACTTAGTGTTCTTACAAGAGACACATTTGGTGGGCAGCACATGCCAGGCACTCCAGAGAGGGGGTTATAGACTACTGGTACATGCAGGTTTCTCGTCCGGTTCTCGCGGAGTTGGGATCCTGGCTCGGAAAACCCTGGCGCTCACAGACATAAAGACTTGGGCTGACCCTCTTGGCTGATTTGCATCGGTCGAGACCTCCTGGGAGGGGCGTCCCTTGAATCTTATATCTGTATACCTCCCACCGACTCTGAGCCGGGACTCCCTCCGGGAATTAGGGACTCGCCTGGCGACCCTTCCTATGGGCACACTTCTCGTAGGGGGCGACTTCAATATGACGATGGACGAAAACCTACACGCCGCTCACATAAATCCTGTATGGACCTTTCCGAATTTGCTCATGCCATGGGTTTAGAAGATATATGGAGATCCCACCACCCAACTGTCCCCTACTTCACACACCACTCTAACGCACACAACAGTATGTCCCGTATCGAGTATTTCTTTTGTCCGACAGCAGATATCGGATTCTTCAACCACCCCAAGGGTCTTCCCCGTGGTATCTCCGACCACTCTCCCATCAGCGTAGAACTGACATACTATTATCACACTACCCGCGGCCCCATAATCATTAATCCCTGGATTTTGCAAGTTCCAGATATCAAAGAGGACTTGATTGAACATACCGAATTCTACTTTACTGAAAATGTAGGTTCGGTTCAGTCGGTAATAACTCTATGGGAGGCGTATCTGGCGGTCATTAAGGGCAGATCTCTATCGCTCAAACTAGGTTACCTCAGGCAACACAATGAACAGGTTCTGCAAGCCGAATCAGATCTCCTCCAGATGGAGCTGGCCCACAACGCATCCCGCTCGACAGAATCGGCTTGCCGAGCCCACGTGCAGCAGCTTAACTATCGGGCTCTAGCGCAAGAAAAGGCGCAGGCTCGGCTACTCGACACGTGACATCGAATATATGAGCACGGTGACCGAGCCGGGAAAATGCTGGCCTGGCTGGAGCGTCGCAAACAGGGGGCGAGATGGGTTTCCTCTATTACACGCCTAGATGGATGGGTGACCTCTAGCCCACAGGAGGTGGCGGAGACTTTCGCAGATCACCTGGCACACATCTATACTGCCAGGGCGATTTATACCTCGGAAGAATCTAGGCAACTCCTCGCGGAGATGCGACTACCGACGCTCTCAGAGACGGATCGAGACATGCTCGACGCTGATATTACAGCGGACGAACTTACGTCGGCGATCTTTTCCATCAAATCAGGTAAAGCCATTGGTCCCAACGGGGTCCCGATCGAATTCTTAAAAGCTATGTCCCCAGGAATCGTCCCCCACCTACAAAAGATGTTCGAGGAAGGTCGAGACACTGGCTCCCTTCCTCTTGACCAGCGGCTGGATCTGTGGTCGTTATCCTCAAGCTAAATAAACCACCCAACAAATGTAGCTCCTACAGACCGATCTCCCTTATTAGTTCAGAAGCCAAGGTTCTGGCGAAATTACTGGCCAACCGTCTCCTTGATATACTCCCCTCTTTAATACACGCCGACCAATCGGGATTTCTTCCAGGGCGAAACACGGCCCTAAATCTGCGCTGAGTCAACAATGTCCTGAGTAGACAACCATATATCCAAGAGGACGCTGCTATCTTGTCCCTCGACGACACTATGGCGTTTGACTCAATAGAGTGGTCCTATCTGTTCGAGGTCCTTCTTCGATTTGGCTTTGGGCCTAAATTTGTCCAATGGGGGCGTCTTTTATACATGGACCTCCTGGGCCAGGTCCGAGTCAATAATCATACGTCCAGACGATTTAGACTTCACAGAGGAACCCGTCAGGGATGCCCCCTGTCACCGCTGTTATTTGACTTAACCCTGGAGCCTCTGGCCCAATGGATCCGCACTGACGCCTCCATCATAGGCCTCCGCTGGAACAACGAAGTGACCGACAAGATCTCCCTCTATGCAGACGATATCCTAATCTACGTAGCTTCACCAAAATCTTCTATCAATAGTCTGTTCCACGTCTTGACTAACTTTGGGAAGTACTCAGGTTACTCAATCAACTGGGCTAAATCGGCTCTATACATGTTGCATGGCCCCCCCCTTCACAACCCCGCGGATTCTCTATACCGGTGGCCCAGGAAGGCTTCAAGTATTTAGGCATTTTCGTCACTTCAAATCCCGCCCTTTTTCACGAACGGAATCTATTCGCCCCATTGCGCAGACTACACAACGATGTGGCACATTGGCGATCCCTGCCATTGTCCCTTGCAGGTAGAGCAGCCCTGTTTTAAATGTTGACACTTCCTATATGCCCTCCAAAATTGCCCTTTCCCAATTCCTGACTCCTACTTCAAGTCGGTGGAGAGCGATCTCCGCCTTCTCCTGTGGGATGGAAGAGCTGCTCGTATTGCCCTGCAAAAGCTGACAATGAGCTGGTATGACGGAGGCATTGCACTCCCCAACCTGCGCCTCTATTATTGGGCATCGCAACTAGTTGCCACTAACCACTGGATATACGGCTCACCCAATGACCCAGCCTTCCCCTTAGACAGGTATCAGACTGGACGGGAGGGGTATTTTGGGGCCCTATACAGTAAGCCCAAAAAGAATAGATACATTGGCCCTATGGCGCACACAGTCACTATATGGCATCAAGCCACGGCTCGTCTGGGATGGTCGAACAAACTCACTAAAGCCACCCCACTGTGGGCATCACAGCGGCTTGGTTCCCTCTGCTTCCAGTTGGGTTTCGACAAGTGGGACACAATAGGCATCTCAACAATAGGAGACCTGATACAGAAGGGTAAACTCTTAACCTTTACAGATTTACAGACCAGAGGCCTTCCGATACCTCCAAATCAAACACGCCCTCCTCTCCGCCGTCCCTGATCTTGCCTCCTTACCTGAATCCTCCCCCCTGGAGGATAGACTACTCTCAGAACCCCTCCCGACAAAGGCCATTTCCTACACATACCGTAAGCTCTGCAATAACCTCCCAAATACATTTCAGCCCCTACGAGATAAATGGCAGACAGACCTAGGTGACCTGGAAGAGGACGAGTGGCAGGCGGCCTTGATGTCCCCCAGGGAAGTGGGGATTAACCACCGATTCAGACTGATCCAACTGAAGATCCTACATAGGACCTACATGTCGGAAACTCTGTTAGCCACAATCGGGAGGAGGGAGGACGACGGATGCCTAAGGGGTTGTGGACAAGCTTTTTTTTTTTTTATTGCACTTATATAGCGCGTAACTACCCGGAGGCCTCGCAGCGCTTTAGATTGATTATTTTACAGCGAGCACCGGGTAGGTCAGCACGTTTGTGCATACAGGTACGTTTTTAGGGCCTTTCTAAAGGACATAAGATTTTTTTTTCTCGGAGGGGGAGGGGCGGGGAGTTCCAAAGTTTGGCCGCAGAATGGGAAAAAGAGCGACCACCCCAGCGAGCCCTATTGATTTTTGTTGTGGTTACAAGCTGAAGGGAGCCAGAGCGTAAGGCTCTAGGCGGTGCATAGGGCGTAACCATAGGATGCAGAATTGTCGGGCCAGTGCGATGAAATGATTTATGGACTATGCACATGGCCTTGAACTGTACTCTAGCCGCTACCGGGAGCCAGTGAAGCTCTTTAAGAGCATTCCTCACTGACTGCCGGCGGGGGATGTTATATAAGAGCCGTGCAGCACAATTTTGAATGACCTGAAGCCTACGGGTGACTGCTACCGGGGCTCCTAAATAAAGTGCGTTCCCATAGTCCAGGCGAGAGAGAATCAGGGCCTGGACCATGACTCTCCTGGCCTGGAATGGGAGTAGAGGAAGCACTTTGCGGAGCATTTTCAACAGTCCAATGCTAGTAGAGGCAGTTTTTGTGGCTTGAGCTGAGAAATCCAGCGCCTTATCTAGCCAAATCCCCAGGCTCTTAATCTGGGATTTGGGAGGGGGGAGCAAGCCTAAACATGGAGGCCAGGTGGATGCAAGGGCAGATGGAGAGGAATTGCCCAGCAGGATGATGTCTGTTTTCTCCCCGTTTAATTTGAGACAGGAAGGAAGATTGCATCCACCTGGCAATAGCCTCTAGGCAGGGACCTAAGGTGGAAGACGACCCCTCGGGGTGGTCAAGAGAGACCACCAGTTGGGTGTCGTCTGCGTAGGTCACAATACGCACACCGAAGGGGTGGACTATCCCTTCTAGGGGTTCCATGTAGGCATTAAAAAGGGTGGGACTCAGGGAAGAACCCTGAGGCACCCCACAGCTAAGTGGGTGTTTAGGGGAGACTATCTCACCCTTCGCACACCTGAAAGAACCTGCCGTCAAGGAAGGAGGTAAGCCATTCCAGGGCCGCACCCGACACGCCCAAGCCATTCAACCGGTGTAATAATATGGCATGGTTGACCGTGTCGAATGCGGCGCTGAGGTCGAGCAATATAATGGCAGCCTTTCCTCCCCGGTCCAGCACGGCTCTGGCCTCTTCAGTCACGGCCAGAAGGGCGGTTTCAGTTCCTTGCTGGGGGCGAAACCCTGTCTGAGAGGCACGAAGCAGACTGTTGGTTTCTAAGTAGTCCACTAAGATGTTATTAACGTGCCTCTCCAGTAGTTTGCTCATCCAGGGGAGCAAGGAGATGGGACGGTAATTGGCCAGATTGTTCTGGTCAAGTGTGGGCTTTTTCAATAGGGCTCTAACCCTAGCACATTTCCAGGAGGGAGGGACCAGACTGGAAGTGATAGAAGCGTTCAGGACATCAAGAATCACTGGACGGATGATATTCATAACCTTAGTAAGAATCCGGGGTGGAGCTTGATCGCTAGGGGATCCTGATGTGATTTTCGGGATCAACCTGTCTAGAGTGGGAAGATCAAGGAGTGGAAATTTATCAAGCTGATAAGAATGATTGGTAGCAGTCGGGGGAGTGGGCCTATCAATGCTAAAAGTAGAGTAGATAGCCTGAATTTTCTGGAAAAAAAACAGAGCTAGATCATTGCAACGGGTCTGGGCTCCGTCTAATGATGGGCGCTCGGTGGGGGGGGAGAAATCAGGGACTTGGCTATTTTAAAATTTTCCTTAGGAGCATTTGCGGCCAGATTAATTTTAGATTCATAAAAAAGAGATTGAGCAGCTCGATATTCATCCTTCCTCTGCTGGGAGCGATTCTGCCTCCACGCTCTTTCTAGTTTGCGGCAGGTTATTTTCATGGTTCTAAGGGCAGGGGTGTACCATGGGGCTACTTTAGATCTTACTATAGACTTCCGGGGGATTATAGGAAGGACTTGGTCCAGAGTATTACAGATCCAATTATCAAAACTCGTCGAAGCCATGTTGGGATTGGTGGATTTTCCAGGTAGGTGGTTCATAAGGGCCCTTTCCCACTCAGGGAGCGAGAGTGAAGACCATTTCCTCCCTTTATGTTTACTAAAATTATCGGAGGTCGAAGGGAGATTTGTGGACCATGAGAAAGGTACCAAGAAATGGTCGGTCCAGGATAGAGGAATGGGGGTCTCGACCTTTAGATTATCCAAATTGCTGTAGATATGGTCTAAAAGATGGCCCTTGTTGTGTGTTATTAAAAAGCCCTTTTGGTGCAACTCGATGGACTGCAGGTTAGATCGGAAATTAGTAACTTGACTATCATTGAGATCATCCAAGTGTATATTAAAATCACCCAATAAAGTAAAGTTTGCCGACGCTAAAAAGACATTGGTGACAGAATCTATCAGATTGGGAGTAAAATTGTTAAGAGCACCAGGAGGACGATAAACTAGCATGCCACCAAACGTGAAACTGGGGGAGAATTCAAGATTAAAATGTAGCATCTCACAGCCTGGTATCGTAGAGGAGGAGGTGCGGCATTTATACGTGTCTCTATAGACTATGGCCAGACCACCACCTCTTCCTGTCTGACGGTCCAGTCGTTTAAAGGTGTAGCCCTGTGGAACCGCCCATACTATGGTAGGATCACTTTCAAATTGAAGCCAGGTCTCTGTCAAGAAGAGAGCCTCTGGATTCAACTCTTCAATCAACATGGAAAGTTCGAGATGGTGCTTAGAAAGTGAGCGACAATTCAAAAGGAACATTCTCCAATTGTGGGGAGTTTGAGGCTTTACAGTATAGATAGGAGCTGTGCTCCAGGCGCACCGTTTACAGTGGGACACTGTGTTCGTGGGAAGAACCGAGTGGAGGCATAAGGGATCAATGGGGGGACATAACCTGTGAAGACTGGCAGGACTATAAGTGAAGCGTGGTCCTGCCATGGTCCTGCCATGGTGTCTAAAGACGCCTAATGCTGGGGCTGGAGGCGTCTGGACGCGGACTGGCGCAGACTGGCTTCTCTCTGGCGCCTCTCAGGCGCAACAAAGGCGCTCCCGCTGCGCGTCACCGCTGCGCGGGGGGGGAGAGTATTTGTAGATTGGGAGGTGAGGGAAGACTAGAGCGTCACCCTCTAAAGATGGCCGCCCGCCGAGGGACAAGCAGGAAGTATGAGCGCTCTTCCTCCCTCCACTCAATCAGCACAAAGGAGCTGCGGTGGACCAGGGAGTCAGCGCTAAGCTTCGTAAGGTAACAACAAATATTGCACACGTTATAAGTTTTAAAATCACACAGGCTAAAAACACATATATTAAAAAGTGTCCTAGACGCAGTGCAAAGCGATCTACACCCAAGCGCTAGCGTGCTAGTAGTCAATCTGCACGAGCGCGAGTGTTTCAAGCCCTAAATAATCAGGGAGGGAGGGAAGACTAGAGCGTCACCCTCTAAAGATGGCCGCCCGCCGAGGGACAAGCAGGAAGTATGAGAGCTCTTCCTCCCTCCACTCAATCAGCACAAAGGAGCTGCGGTGGACCGGGGAGTCAGCGCTAAGCTTCGTAAGGTAACAACAAATATTGCACACGTTATAAGTTTTAAAATCACACAGGCTAAAAACACATATATTAAAAAGTGTCCTAGACGCAGTGCAAAGCGATCTACACCCAAGCGCTAGCGTGCTAGTAGTCAATCTGCACGAGCGCGAGTGTTTCAAGCCCTAACTAATCAGGGAGGGAGGGAAGACTAGAGCGTCACCCTCTAAAGATGGCCGCCCGCCGAGGGACAAGCAGGAAGTATGAGCGCTCTTTCTCCCTCCACTCAATCAGCACAAAGGAGCTGCGGTGGACCGGGGAGTCAGCGCTAAGCTTCGTAAGGTAACAACAAATATTGCACACGTTATAAGTTTTAAAATCACACAGGCTAAAAACACATATATTAAAAAGTGTCCTAGACGCAGTGCAAAGCGATCTACACCCAAGCGCTAGCGTGCTAGTAGTCAATCTGCACGAGCGCAAGTGTTTCAAGCCCTAAATAATCAGGGAGGGAGGGAAGACTAGAGCGTCACCCTCTAAAGATGGCCGCCCGCCGAGGGACAAGCAGGAAGTATGAGCGCTCTTCCTCCCTCCACTCAATCAGCACAAAGGAGCTGCGGTGGACCGGGGAGTCAGCGCTAAGCTTCGTAAGGTAACAACAAATATTGCACACGTTATAAGTTTTAAAATCACACAGGCTAAAAACACATATATTAAAAAGTGTCCTAGACGCAGTGCAAAGCGATCTACACCCAAGCGCTAGCGTGCTAGTAGTCAATCTGCACGAGCGCGAGTGTTTCAAGCCCTAAATAATCAGGGAGGGAGGGAAGACTAGAGCGTCACCCTCTAAAGATGGCCGCCCGCCGAGGGACAAGCAGGAAGTATGAGCGCTCTTCCTCCCTCCACTCAATCAGCACAAAGGAGCTGCGGTGGACCGGGGAGTCAGCGCTAAGCTTCGTAAGGTAACAACAAATATTGCACACGTTATAAGTTTTAAAATCATACAGGCTAAAAACACATATATTAAAAAGTGTCCTAGACGCAGTGCAAAGCGATCTACACCCAAGCGCTAGCGTGCTAGTAGTCAATCTGCACGAGCGCGAGTGTTTCAAGCCCTAAATAATCAGGGAGGGAGGGAAGACTAGAGCGTCACCCTCTAAAGATGGCCGCCCGCCGAGGGACAAGCAGGAAATATGAGCGCTCTTCCTCCCTCCACTCAAGCAGCACAAAGGAGCTGCGGTGGACCAGGGAGTCAGCGCTAAGCTTCGTAAGGTAACAACAAATATTGCACACGTTATAAGTTTTAAAATCACACAGGCTAAAAACACATATATTAAAAAGTGTCCTAGACGCAGTGCAAAGCGATCTACACCCAAGCGCTAGCGTGCTAGTAGTCAATCTGCACGAGCGCGAGTGTTTCAAGCCCTAAATAATCAGGGAGGGAGGGAAGACTAGAGCGTCACCCTCTAAAGATGGCCGCCCGTCGAGGGACAAGCAGGAAGTATGAGCGCTCTTCCTCCCTCCACTCAATCAGCACAAAGGAGCTGCGGTGGACCGGGGAGTCAGCGCTAAGCTTCGTAAGGTAACAACAAATATTGCACACGTTATAAGTTTTAAAATCACACAGGCTAATAACACATATATTAAAAAGTGTCCTAGACGCAGTGCAAAGCGATCTACACCCAAGCGCTAGCGTGCTAGTAGTCAATCTGCACGAGCGCGAGTGTTTCAAGCCCTAAATAATCAGGGAGGGAGGGAAGACTAGAGCGTCACCCTCTAAAGATGGCCGCCCGCCGAGGGACAAGCAGGAAGTATGAGCGCTCTTCCTCCCTCCACTCAATCAGCACAAAGGAGCTGCGGTGGACCGGGGAGTCAGCGCTAAGCTTCGTAAGGTAACAACAAATATTGCACACGTTATAAGTTTTAAAATCACACAGGCTAAAACCACATATATTAAAAAGTGTCCTAGACGCAGTGCAAAGCGATCTACACCCAAGCGCTAGCGTGCTAGTAGTCAATCTGCACGAGCGCGAGTGTTTCAAGCCCTAAATAATCAGGGAGGGAGGGAAGACTAGAGCGTCACCCTCTAAAGATGGCCGCCCGCCGAGGGACAAGCAGGAAGTATGAGCGCTCTTTCTCCCTCCACTCAATCAGCACAAAGGAGCTGCGGTGGACCGGGGAGTCAGCGCTAAGCTTCGTAAGGTAACAACAAATATTGCACACGTTATAAGTTTTAAAATCACACAGGCTAAAAACACATATATTAAAAAGTGTCCTAGACGCAGTGCAAAGCGATCTACACCCAAGCGCTAGCGTGCTAGTAGTCAATCTGCACGAGCGTGAGTGTTTCAAGCCCTAAATAATCAGTGAGGGAGGGAAGACTAGAGCGTCACCCTCTAAAGATGGCCGCCCGCCGAGGGACAAGCAGGAAGTATGAGCGCTCTTCCTCCCTCCACTCAATCAGCACAAAGGATCTGCGGTGGACCGGGGAGTCAGCGCTAAGCTTCGTAAGGTAACAACAAATATTGCACACGTTATAAGTTTTAAAATCACACAGGCTAAAAACACATATATTAAAAAGTGTCCTAGACGCAGTGCAAAGCGATCTACACCCAAGCGCTAGCGTGCTAGTAGTCAATCTGCACGAGCGCGAGTGTTTCAAGCCCTAAATAATCAGGGAGGGAGGGAAGACTAGAGCGTCACCCTCTAAAGATGGCCGCCCGCCGAGGGACAAGCAGGAAGTATGAGCGCTCTTCCTCCCTCCACTCAATCAGCACAAAGGAGCTGCGGTGGACCGGGGAGTCAGCGCTAAGCTTCGTAAGGTAACAACAAATATTGCACACGTTATAAGTTTTAAAATCACACAGGCTAAAAACACATATATTAAAAAGTGTCCTAGACGCAGTGCAAAGCGATCTACACCCAAGCGCTAGCGTGCTAGTAGTCAATCTGCACGAGCGCGAGTGTTTCAAGCCCTAAATAATCAGGGAGGGAGGGAAGACTAGAGCGTCACCCTCTAAAGATGGCCGCCCGCCGAGGGACAAGCAGGAAGTATGAGCACTCTTCCTCCCTCCACTCAATCAGCACAAAGGAGCTGCGGTGGACCGGGGAGTCAGCGCTAAGCTTCGTAAGGTAACAATAAATATTGCACACGTTATAAGTATTAAAATCACACAGGCTAAAAACACATATATTAAAAAGTGTCCTAGACGCAGTGCAAAGCGATCTACACCCAAGCGCTAGCGTGCTAGTAGTCAATCTGACTGGCACCTTTTACCATATATTATGGGAATGTCAAGTAATACAATGCTTTTGGGAGGGGGCTGTCCGAAAATTGAGAGATTCGCTGGGAAAACCCATTTCACTGTCACCAAAGGAGGCCGTCCTCAACATCTGGGGTGCCACAGACCTAAATGACCTAGAGTTGCAATGGGCCGCTTTGAGTTTCCTAATTGCTAAGCGTTCAATTGCAATGAAGTGGGGTGCTGCCGATAGACCTCTAGTGGTGGGATGGATGGCGGAACTGGACAGGTGCATGTTGGCCGAAAAAACTGTCTACAAGCAACGTGGCTGCCCTGCAAAGTGGGACAAGAAATGGGGCCACTGGAACATTTACCGAGGTGAACTCTGTGAGTCCCCCACGGTGGAACTGGCAGTGAGCCAGACTAGACTACTGGGCTGATTTGTGCAATAATTTCTTATTGTGAATGTACCATGACTTTGCTTGACCATGTCAATTGTACACTGATTTTGACTCTGCAATGCTTTCAATAAAAATTTATGTTAAAAAAAAAAAAGATAATAACAAACGTTATTATCATTTTATTTTTTGCATTCCGAACCAGTGGGGTGACGCTCCTCCGCCTTAGCTGGGGAGCCGCCACTGAAGGCAAGTATTGCCTACGTAAATGCATGGTACATGGGTTTAGCAATACACGTATGGCAAATATTGCTTACGTAAATGCATGGTACATGGATGTAACAACGTTATACAGCTATGTCAATTCTCAGCATTTCATTTCCATGCCTTTCTTTCCTAATTCAATTCCTTATCATCAAGTGGAAAATAAATACACTCTCTTCAGTAATCTAAAGGGCTTCAGGCCAACAGACATTCTAGAACTGGACGCATTTCCCATCTACCTTGACCTAATTCTAGTAGCATTTGTCAGAGGGGGAGGAGCATGTTAAACCTACAGTGTCTTGGGGAAAAACTGTTCCCTCACTACTGTTTGTATGTATTTTCATTACATGGTGTTTATGTTTCTTCATGACACAGTTGATCATGGTTTTTATATGTAATTTGAAGAGCAAAATGCTGTCATCTACAAAACCCAGAGATTTGGTGCTTGAAACTCCAGTTGCGGGAAATCTCTTCAACTGTAACGAGCATTGGCACAGACAATAGGTCTCGCCTTTGAGACCTTATAAGTGTTTAGCCCTGCAGCACATTATTAATTACATTACATTAGCCATTAATCACATCAAAGTTTGTGGTAAATCAATGGCGGGAGACATGATTAATATGCTGTTGAAAAAAGCCATCAAATAGATGAAGAGATAAGTGTCTGCCAGCAAAGGAAGGTCTGTGGCACTGTCCTTTGGCAGGGGAAGATGTGTGGCTGCAGGATAAGGAGAGAGGTACACAGCAGATGGTGTGAGTCACTGTCTGGCAGCAGAGGACGGGGTGAGGAACTGCCTAGCTGCAGGAGAAGGTGTGGGGCACACATCTGGCAGCAGAGGAAAGTGCAATTGAGGCACTGTCTGGCTGCAGGGGAATGTGTAGAACAGTGTCTGGCAGCAGGCAAAAATGTGTGTGGCACTGTCTGGCTGCAGAGGAAGGTGTGTGGCACTGTCTGTCTGCAGAAGAAGATGTGTGGCACTCTCTGACAGTAGGTGAAGGTGTGAGGCACTGTCTTGCTGCAGGAGGTTAGGCAGTGTCTGGCTCCAATAGCATATCTGAGGCACTGTCTGGCTGCAGGGCAAGGTATGTGGCACTGTCTATCTGCAGGGGAAGATGTGTGGCTGCAGAACAAGGGGAGAGGCACTGCCTGGCTGCAGCAGAATGTGTGAGTTACTGTCTGGCTGCATTGTAAGGTGTAATGCATTGTCTGGCAGCAGAGCACTGTGTGAGGAAAGGTATGGCTGTAGTGGAAGATGTGTGGCTGCAAGAGAAGGGGCGAGGCACTGTCCGACTGCAGACAAAGGTGTGGGGCACTATCTAGCTGCAGTGGAAGGTGTGAGACACTGTCTGCAGAAGAAGGTGTGTGGCACTCTCTGGCAGCAGGGGAAGGTGTGAGACACTGTCTGGGTGTGGGGTAAGGTGTGAGGCACTGTTTGGCGGGGATGTATGATGTTACAATGCATACTTTTACCACGCATACCTTTACAACACGGTTTTTACCACGCATACCATTACAACGCATAGCGCTTAGAGGTGCTGGATAGAGGTAAGTATAATTTTCTATTCCAACTCCAGTCCCCGTGGACACTAGGGAAGGTGTTGGATAGAAAATTAAACTTATTACCTATCCTAGAGCGCCCCCCCAGCGCAATGCGTTGTAATGGTATGCGTGGTAATACCTGTGTTATAATGGTAGTGCGTTGTAAAAATTTCGTTGTAAACGGTACATACCGTTTGGCGGGCATGGAGTGAGGTTCTCCTTATATGCAGTGAAGATTTGAGCTGCCCTATTGACCACAGCGCAAGGTGTGGCACAGTCTGCCTAACAGTGAATGTTTAGAACCACAGTCTATGCTGTCAGGGCTGTGTGGCACGGTCTAGGCTGAAGTGAAAGTGTGAATTGTAGTCTTCGCAGCATAAGGAGTTGTGATGCTCTGTCTTGATGAGAGTATAAATGTGAGGCCGTCTGGCCTGCATGCGATGAGAAGCTAGTCTAGGCTGAGATGTCAGTACGAAGCACGGTCTCAGCTGTAGGTCATGACTAGAGTGCCATGAGTTAGATTCTATTGTAGAATTTGCCCAAAAAACACAGATCTCTGCAGCTGGTGCCTAACCAACTGGGTGAGGTTGTCATATACTCAGAGAATGATGGCCAGAAGTTTAAAAGGTTGGATCTGAAACCAAAATCAGTACCGGCGAGAATGTGAAAACAACCTCCTGGAGGCCACCACTAGTATGGGGTCGTGGGGCCATGGGTGGGTCAAAGGAGTCCATACACCATCGCCTGCAGCCCACCTGGAGAGTGCCAAAGGGGGAGAAAGGTCATCCTGGCCATGGAAATGTCAAGTGGATTCACTTGGGAGTTATATTAATTAATCTATTTCTATGTACCCTGATAACGGTATGACGTTTACAAAGTAAGTGCCCTAATGCAGCTGTGGGTCGCCTGCCAGAAAAGGTGTGCGAGAGGAGAGATTAACAAGGGAGTCGGTAGTGCAATGTTTCTGGAAATGCACAGACAAATTCCACAAAGGGTTGAGGGTAATGTGGCGAGCAGGAAGGTGAAAATAGGGAATGCCGATAAAATTTAAAAGTCCTTTTGCGCAACGCATTAAAATAAGTCCCGGCATGAATGTGAAAACTACCTCCTGGAGCCACCACTAGTTTGGTGTTGTGGGGCCATGGGTGGGTCGAATTAGTCTATCCACCATCGCCTGCAGCCCACCTGAAGAGTGCAGTAGTGGGAGAAGGATCAACCCGGCCGGGAAGTGTCGAGCAAGAGGGCGTGGTACAGCGCATCATTGTTTAAGTGTGTTCACTTGGGAGTTGCATTAATTTATCTTTTTCTACGGACCCTGTCAACCGAATATGTGCCCTAATGTAGCTGTGTGTCATATGCCAGAAAAGGTGTGAGAGAGGAGTGATTAACAAGGGAGTTGGCAGTGTAGTGTTTCTGGGAATGTACAACCAAATTTCACAAAGGGTTGAAGGTAATGTGGCAAGCAGGAAGGTAAAAAATAAGGAATGCTGATAAGATAAAAAGAAATAAATATCCAGACACGCTACGTGGCATGATTGGAGGAACCGTGAATGTGTTGGATGGCCAACCAGAAGAAACAACGAGTAAAATCCAATGGGCGGGAACTAAGCCCCAAATGAGGGACAATTACAAGCAATGCACCAATCAAAACCCAGCATTTGTGAATGGCAGAAGAAAGAACAAATGGAAATCGATGTGCGTGCTTGAAGCCCAAAGAAGAGATACAGCATGTCTTTCAGACAGCTCATGCACTCTGCCTAGGCTCGAGCTAAAAAGTGCCATCCAGTGTGTTTAGGCATCTGCTAGACAACAATTGTCAGCTGAATAAGGATGGGAACCCTTAGTTAGGGCTCAGCATCCTTACAATGACTCAAGATCTTTACAATGAAAATGGATGCGCGTGGGCGGTAAATCATATTGTGAAGGGATGTGTTCTTTAAAGAGGTGGGAATTCAGCATCTTTCTGAATTGCAGAAGAGTTGGGACAGTATTGATGTTGATGAGAATGTTACA
This sequence comes from Lissotriton helveticus, assembly GCF_964261635.1. Taxonomy (NCBI): domain Eukaryota; kingdom Metazoa; phylum Chordata; class Amphibia; order Caudata; family Salamandridae; genus Lissotriton; species Lissotriton helveticus. The sequence goes on from NC_136067.1 coordinate 1,640,416,888, forward strand.
GATCCTGTGAGCACAGATGCAGAAAGCTTTTTGTCTTGGTCTTCCTTTTTGCCCTTTTCTTGGTGTACTCGAGTAGTCAGCAATTGATAGGCAGTATTGTGGTGTTACTGTCATGTATGTATGCATGCTTGTTTGTATATGGTATTTCTGTAGCGCAAATTTGGCCAAAGGCAGCGGAACACTGTACACGGTCAAAGGCAAGTTTTGCATCAACAATTAACAGGAGAGGAAGATGGGTTGTGTAACGTTAATGCATTGTGATGTTTTGTTCTTTAAAGAGGTGAGTCTTCAACTCTTTCCTTAAGCGGTGCAGCGTTGAGGCAGTCCTGATGAATATGGAGCTGTTGTTACAAATCCTGCATAGAGGGAAAAGGAATCTTGTCTCATTTTTCATTTTTACACTTCTTAGTGGTCTGATGGGGTCCTGGTTACAAGTGTGCCAAAAACCCCATCAGAAATAGTGAGTTTGCCTAAAAGATAAGTGGGGTGCTGGTTGCGATGGCGTTGTAAATGATGCAATTGGTTTTAAATATGGTGGGGAGCAGCAAGGGTAACCAATGGTGTTCCTTTAGGATGGAGGTGATGTGATGTGATGTGATGAAATGTACTGGGAGTGTGGGCTGTCTCTAAAAGGTGACTGTGGAGTCCGGGAGGCGGAGAGTAGGCCATTGCCACCACCCAGATGTAATAGTACAAGTGATTGAACAGCAGCTCTGAAGTCACTTTCGGGAAGCATTGGTTTGACTTTCTATAGAAGAGGAAACTGGTACTAGGCTGTCCTTGTGTTTTTTTTGGCAATGTGATCCTTGAGAGTGAGGTTAGTTTCCAGGATGAATCCAAGCATTTGGTGGGAGTTGGGGTTTGAGGCCGTAAAGGTTAATACAATTGAGCCAGGTTTGTTCTGTATCGTGTGTGTTGTTCTCGGAAAATACCAGGAATTCAGTCTTGGTTGGATTGAACTTCAGAAAGGAGCTGGATATCCAGACCTGAATTATCTGCAAGCAGTGATTGAGGCATTACATGTCTGATGCATAGCACACTTTCAAGGAGAGTTGTGTATCATCTGCATATTGTTTTGATGCTGTTATCTTTGAGTAGAACACCAAGTGGCTCCATGTAAAGGGTGTAATTTACCACTGGTGTCTCAAGGCTACCAAAAATAATTTCCTCCAATTAGACAACCAAGTTTCTCTAATTAGGCACTTGACTTTCTCTAGACAGCAAAGCATTCAGTACCTTGAACATACAACCAGAGCTTCAAATTAAAAGAACAGGGGTTTTATTCACATATGAGGAAACCAAATAGTTAAAAATAGGATCTACAATGTATACTATGGGGCTACACTCAGGTTGGCACATGGATCTCCTGAACTAGCCAGGTCTAGGTCTCTGCACAAGATTTGTTCTTATATAGATTCAGGATTAGTGGAATTAATACAGATGTAGGCTATTTGACCAAGTCTGTCTATGCATCCAACCTTTGTTACCAAGATGGACAACTCAGGAAACTAAAGCCTCCGCTGATGAGCTTCCAGCACCAAACAATAAAAGCAATGTCTCAAAATAAATCACCAAACTCCACTAGCCAACCATGCAACATGGCCTCACCCTAGCAAAGTGAATAGTGCATATCCTAGACACAGTCCTAAAGTCATGGTGAGAATAGGTGCATGTCACTGGTGTCCTGTCGGAACACATTGTTAATCAATGGAGTTCCAGAAACCAAAGTAGGACTCTACTGATTTCTATGTTAGTTCAAGTTACACAATCGCCCAATCTCTTTGTAGCTAAGAATTTGCTGGGTGTTATCAATGAGGTGTTATCCCAGTTTCTTGAAAATCGTGCTCTTTTAGAATATGCAAAGGCTGTTTTTGGTCAAATCAGAGTTTAAAGTCAGTATTTGTTGTAGCTTGCTCATCTGATCTGTTTGTTTGGGTTTCTATTCTACAAATGAATCATGTGGTCCCCAACATATTACCTGCTCGAATGCTCAATCATCAATTTTTCTAACAGGATTTTCAAAGTGCTTGAAAGGAATGTCAAAATAGATGACTTTGAAGTCTCTTAAGTTTACTGCTAATAAAACGGAGACCCTCAGTGTAGGAAACCTCATCGGTCCTTAGTCAGACCCAAAGTGATCAAGACGTTTTGCTTGAGGCCATAAATTTGCAAACTGACCTTTGCTTACCCTCATTTAAAATTCTGCGTAAAATAATTCTACTGTTGCTTTTATAGCACCGTATAATGGTTATTCAAACCATGGTAGCCTCCTTTCATGACTATGGGAACACTTTATACAAGGGCCTTCTCATAACGCATACAAAACATGGCTACTTGCTTAGTTTTAGATTTGATACATCAAGCTCATAGTTCAAGTCATCTTATTCGTCTTCATTGATTACCTGTGTATCTCCCAACAGGCAGTTCATTCTATGAGCCCACTCTTTCGGCAAGGCTGATAAAGCAAAAACCCTACATATAAAGCCCATTATTTGGCCTCAACAAATTTAATGCTGATTCCTTATAATTGAAGAGCACGTTGTGGTGGATGTGATAAGGTCTTAACACTCTCAGCAGTATTTGCTCAGATGTAACACATACCTTCCTCTTAGATGCCACCAGCAATTTAGAAGTGCATTCCACTGATTTCTCTATTGCCCATGTCACTAGCAATACCCATCCTGGGTACCAAATCCTGATGACCTCGCCAATATCTAAAGCATGAGGTCTCTGTTGCAGACCCAAACTTGCCACCCTTCCTATTCCATCTGTCATCACAGTAGATACAAGTTGAATTTTCCAACAAAGATGCGCAAACAGCATTAGATCAGCTTGTTGAAGTTCATATCAATCAGAATTTGCAATTCAACAGATTAAGTCTGAGATTCAAAGTTTTACAAGAGAACGTGACCAGTTACATTTAGCTTAGTTTACTTTCCCCCTTGCCTGAATCTCCTCTGGGACCTTTTACATTAGCTCTTCAGCACTTGCAAAGCCTGTTCTTGACCATAATGAGGTATGAAAACTGCTCAAAGTGCAGAGCCAATGGCCTGGGTGTGGGAAGGTGTTCTACTTCCCCTTGCAGGAAGACCAGCTTGAGTAGCTCCAGAAAATGTATTAACTTGTAAAGAGCCAGCCCTGGCACACATAAATGTAAGGTGAGACATGGAGAAACCAACCCTTCTTCCCCCAAGCCGGCTGGCTTCAAACCCGGTTGGAGGGAAGGAAAAGAGAAGTTTTGAGTGACCGCAAAGTAGGGAGGTACTAATTTCCCTGTGCACACTTCTGTGCGGACACAGGATATGTAGGAGGGAGATAGGGGTTTGTTATCTTGGGTCGTGCACTGTGGGAATTGTTTGCAGTAGGGAAAACAGACACTGCTGATAAAATAAGTGGGGTTGCCTCTTTGAACTTTTTACCTATTGGTTAAGGAGGAGCCAGCAGTCACCCCATTCCACTAGCTAGTGCCAACCATGCATAAGGCTCCGAAAAGTAGAACTGCACCTATTTGGGATCTTTGAGGAACCATGAATTCTGGCCCTGCTCCCGCATTCACACAGGACAAAGATGTGGCTACAAGGGCCAGTTAGTTGACCTCCTGTTTGGCTATAGGGGCACAACAAGCTACAAGCAGCCCTTTTCAATAAATGGTGACTTGCAATTTGAAGAGGAGTGGACCCTGCTGGTGTCCTCTGTTGGAGTGTGTCCTGACTAGTAAGTGCTGTCTCTGCAGTCCTGGGAGTCGTGGTAGTGTCCAGACTGACTTATTATGAAATCTCTGAAGAAGAATTTGGGAATACCCGTTTTGGATTTTTCTTGTTGTTTTGTCATTTTGCTCATTACATTTTTCTCTATTTTATAATTTGGAGTGAGGTTTTGATTGTATTGTTTTATGTTTTTTTTTATTATTTAAAACAGTTTTGGTACATGTGAATGTTTTATACAATTTCTCTAAGTTAAACTTGTCTGCTCTTTGCTATAGCTACCAGGGGTTATCTTCTCAGGCTTAAATTACTAGAACCTCTTCCTTGGCCTCATAGGTTAGCGACATTATTATTTGAGGTGAGCTACCATCCACCCCAAATAATAATTAACTTCCTTATCAAAACCAAATTCATCAGGATCTCCTCCTCACACAGACTTAGCTTCTCTTGTCTGCCCTACTATTCAAAAGGTACAACCCAAATCACCCACCAAGTGCTCCAACTTCCTATCTATACAATCAGTGCCGAAATTGCCATAAAATTGTGGGAACTGAAATTTCTTCCTACTATGCTAAACTTTTTATGTACGTTAAAGCCTGCTCCCTTACATTGATCTACAAATGTTTGTGGGGTTTAAAATAGTTAAAAACCAGCAGCCACTCAATCCTGATTAAGAGCCCAATCCGTTCCACAGATTCAGTGAAAGCCAATTCTCTACAAATTATCCCTTCTCCTATAGCAAACCCTTTTCCCTAGTGCTCCTCAACAAAGTATATCCCATCCACCAACCCATCAAATAGAATTTCCGAGATACAGCTAGCCACCATTGTGGTTATACATAAAAATGGTAAGCCTGCAGAGGACTGCAAATCCTATCAACCTATCTCACTTCTAACATCGGAGGCTAAAATTCTCGCTAAAGTGCTAGCTGATAGACTCAACCCCCTAATTACTAATCTGGTGCACCCTGATCAATCCGGTTTTATGTCAGGCGGAAACCCTTGTCTCAAAACTGCGCCATCTCCACGGGGTGTTTGGCATGGTGGACACGATCCATGAAGACGCAACCCTTCTGTCGCCAAGATGCCTTTTGATACCATCGAATGGTCTTTTCTATTCGCGGTACTGGAACGAATGGGTTTTGGTCCCAATTTCATTAAGTGGATTAAGCTCTTATATTACCGAGCCACAAGCACAGATTGCGGTAAACCGACACGCCTTGCAGCCAATTCATCTGGGGAGAGGAACCAGACATGGGTGCCCCCTATCGCAGTTAATTTTTGCGTTCGTACTGGAACCTCTGGCGATATGGGTAAGGGGTGACCCCTTGATACATGGAATCAAATGGATGGAGGACCACAAGGACAAAATCTCCTTCTATGCAGATGATATAATTCTGTATATGGCGTCGCCTTCATCGTCTATCCATTGTATACTCCACATATTTAGAATCTTTGGCAGCCACTCAGGTTACACAATAAACTGGTCTAAATCCCTCCTATTCCTATTAGATGGGGAAAAGCCTAGACTGGCACATAAATACGGTATTCCCACAGCAACAGAAGGGTTCCGATACCTGGGAATATATGTCACCACTGACTCATCATGATTTTATGATACCAACTTACAGGGTTCCCTAACCCGGTTGCGAACAGGCATTAAACATTGGCGAGCCCACCCGCTGACCCTCCTGGGGCGAGCAGCACTCTGCAAGATGCTGGTGCTACCCCGTTTTTTATAGGCACTGTGAAACTCCCCTTTCAAGATCCCGGATTCCTATTTTGCGATTATTGAGAGCGCAGTGTGCACCTTGCTCTGGGATGCAAGGGCATCACACATCGCTATACAGAAATTAACAGCAGGATGGTATGACGGCGGGATCGCCCTACCTGACCTCAAGCTCTATTATTGGGCATCTCAAATGATGATCATCAATCGCTGGGTCCATGGCCCGCAAATGGACCCATGCCTTCATACCGATAGATGGCTAATGTGAAAGGGAGGATTCAGAAGAGCACTCTATACTAACCCTAAATGCTTACGACTCACTGGTCCAACATCCCGCATAATAGAAATTTAGCACTCAGTCAAAAGAAAACTTTGGGTGGTACAAGAAGATTACACAAGTGACCCCATTCTGGGAGGCTGAGCGGCCTGGCCGTTTGAGCACTTGCCCCGGATTCGACAAGTGGGATTTGACAGGTATTTTGTAAGTGAGAGAAATGTGGACTAAAGAGGGAGTGGTGACCTTCTTACAAATTAGCCATGCCCTAAAAACAGCAATACCGGAGAGCAGCCTGCTACCCGAAGCATCCCCTCTTGAAGACAGATTACTGTTGGACCCTAAGCCTAAGAAAGCTATCTCACTAACATATAAAAAACTGCTTAACAATCAACCATACCCACTGATAGGTTTAAGGCAACAATGGGAGATAGATTTGGGTGACCTAGAGCAAGATGTTTGGCGAGATGCACTCACCTCACCCCGGGAAATCGCTATTCCCATGAGACTCAGACTAATTCAGCTCAAAACGCAGCACCTAGTCTACCTATCAGTGATAGTCCTGGGTAAGATGAAGAGGAGAGCTGACACGCATTGCTTACGAAAGTGCTTCCATGAGGGAACCTTCTTTCACACGATATAGGAATGCCCAGTCATTCAAACACATTGGGTAGCAGTCAGATAAAAAATGGAAAGTATGGAGGGAAAAAAGCTCAATGCCACCCCGAAACTCTGTTTATTAAACTTATGGGAAGCCACCCACCTAACACAAACTGAAAAATCATGGGCATCATTTTGATGGGCTCTCGCAAAATGGAATATAGCTCAAAAATGGGGAATAGGGGAACCACCACTCGTAAAAGGATGGGTGGCAGACATGAACAGGGCTATGACAGCGGAGAAAGACGTCTTTAAAAACAGGGGATGCCCCAAAAAATGGGATCGAAATGGACAACATGGAATACATACAGAGGCGATATCTGCTTGTCCCCAGCGGCGGAGCTAGACAGGAGGGAGGCAAGATTGGTAGACTTACCAAATGAAAAGGGGTAGGCACACACTATTGGGAATGTCTCAGATCGTAAACATAAACGTTTGGAATACCAATGTCAAGCTAATAATTGTTCAGCAGTGTCTTTTGCTGTTTTGATCAATAAAAAGAGTTAAAAAAAAAAAGATTTTCCGACATTAGCTCCTAACCTTCCGTCAACAGGCGCCTCCCATTCTGTAGCCAAAGTACTAGTTACCTAATGTGTCCTTTCATCACTTCAGAAGGCAAACACATCCTATGAATGTCGTTTCCACTTATATAACTTACATTCAGGTACATTTTAGCCACATTTACCATAGTTTGAAACTTGACCTATCCAGTCGTGTACTCAGCTGCGATCCATATAGTGGATATTATGAAGATCAACAGTGCCTTCTTTCTAATATTAATCACTCCATCTTCCCTAGGAGCTTGTCTCCATTTCTCTTGTATCCCTACTTGCACCACTACCCATTTTTGTTGCCTCTTCAGACATCCTTCGACCATCTCACTTGCATTTTCCAGGGCCACAACATCAGCATAACTTATATAACTGAGTTTTGTATCCACTCCCTATCTAGCTTTCAGTAGTTTAATGCACCCCCCCCCCCCCCCCCAAGGATGCAGTGTGTGCTGCTACAGGAATACAACACAGTGAAATAATCTCTTTCTTAAATCTCTTCAATTCAGGATACTTTGTGCGCCTACTTGATTTCCTGCTATTTCCTCCTATATGTGCAACGTGCCCAAATATTTGACACAGTAGCATTTTAAAGACCCCACAACCTTTTGTTGACAACTAAATCTCTGACAGTTTAGGCCACAGATTCCAGGACCGTAAGGTGATTGTCATGGTAACCACATATTAATGCACATCTCTTTCGGCCATCTTCCGTACTTCAACATCTCCAACACCACATGTTTTAGAATTTCAGTCTCAGTCACTATATGAACCCCAAAATCACACCCTTCCACACCTCACTGCTGTCCTCAATTACTATTACTGAGAGACCCCCTACTTTTTTCATTTGCATTTCATGCCTTCTTTTTCACAGTGGTATCCATAGAGAAGCACTGGCTTCTCTACTGTCGGGGTCTGGTGGCTCAGTGGACGCCTGCGTCTACTTCAGGGGCCTCTGTTCGACCTCATGGTCACACGTTCAAATCCCAGCGGGTCCACTCAGCCTTTCATACATCTGAGGTTGATAAAATGAGTACTATTGAGTTGGGTAACAATAAACAACTGTTATTCAGCGCCAAGATACCTCCGGGTGAACATGTGGTTTACAAATACACATGTTATGTTACTGTCATAAATCTCAGCTCCAGATGTCCTCACAGCTGTCCCACAGGTATATTCAATTGTCAGACTGGATAGACCCTTGCATAGGGGAGGTGGGATTGCCATTATTTACAAGCGTAGCCTTCAGGGCACCTTCTCTGTGATTGTTATTTCAGGTTGTGAGGCAAAACTCTTCTCTCTTGCGATATTTGGCAACTTTACCTTAAAACGTGCTTCTAATATATTGGCCATCTGGTTCGTTCTCAATGTTTATCTCCTCCTTGTTTCGTGGCCAAGTACGTTTTGTTCCCGACTCGCCGAGAAGCTGAGGCAGACGAGGGGCGTGGGAGACGAAGGTTCAGCTCTTTACCGACACGTACAGAGGATATCAAAACGGTACCCGCCCCTGATGAAAATAGACACTCTAATACCGCTACGAACAGGGATATTGGCTACAACGCAAAAGGAATATGAGAATATCCTGACTGATTTTTTGCAGAAAATTGAACAAGGGGACAGAGCACCACCTAGACTAAAATTGAAGGCTCGTTTTTAACATAAAGAAAGTGTGAGAGATACAACGTCCCAACCTCGCCAGAATCAGAACAAGAAAGAAGACCTAATGGTCAGGAAGAAAAACCGGCCATCCAATCTGAAAACCTGTGCAACCCTGTAACATGTAAAAGGAGAACATAAACCACGGGCAACCAACCAGTGCCATAAAATAGGAGAGACGTATCATTATAGTCTTGATAAAGATGGTAATAGAACAATAAAACCATCGAAACGCGTCGACGCCCCACTGCACGATTAAGGGAGTAAAGACCTAGCCTGTAGACAAACCATTATAGTTCCTCAGGATTGTGTTCATGTGAAACTCCAGAAACGTGCAAAATCTATTGACAAGTTGACTGTCTTTTTGTATGTCTCTCCTTTTTCTTTTTCTTATTTCTCAATTTTACTAAATGTCATATGCCAATTGATTATATTGTATTTTGAATTCATGTGTATCACAGAGTGGATGTTTCATCCTGTGAGATTTTAAAGTAACGTATTTGGCATGTATTGTTTTTAATTGATTGTATTTGTACAAATATAAAAAAAGAAATTATATAATAAACAATGAGTTTTACTACAGCTGCTGAAGTGTATTAGTCAGTTTAGTAACGCAGTGTATCCTTGATTGGGTGGGCTCAGATATTCAGTCTGGGGTCTCCCCTCCTGTTTTTGTGAATATTTCACCAAGGGAAGAAATGTTCTTTACTGTCTCCTCCTTAGCCAATATATTGCCAAACTATATTCAAAGGTACTCTAATCTTAAGGTACTCAGAGACCTTAATCTCCATGTCGAGGATCCTGATTGTGAGTCGACTGCTGCTCTAGTGGCAGATTTAATAGCACTTCTGTTAGTGCAATTGGTTGGTACAGTGACACATGGGTTGGGGCACATGTTGGATCCAGTTGTTGCTAATCTCACCAATCTAGTGGTGGATCCTCCTATTCAGCTTCCTTGGTCAGACCATTTTGCTGTACCTTTTCGCATCCCTGCATGCTGTTCGCTACCTACATCTTCCTCTGATCAGCCTTCCAAGGTTAATAGATGGGCCAAAGTGATGGCCATAGCTTTTACCCAAGTCCTGGAAGAGAACTGTCCCACTTTTGAGTATTGCATCGACTCAGATGATTCCCAAGTGACGGATTGGATCAAGGGTGCATTGGATCAGATAGCACCAGCCACTGAACAAGTTCCTAGAAGGAAGAAGCCATCAGCTGAATGGTTTGGTGAGGAGTTATCTATTCTGAAGAAAAAGTTTAAGCGCTTAGAGTGCATTTGGTGTATAAACTTCAATCCTGCTGAGAAAGCTAGTTACCGCTCTGCCCTGAAGGAGTATCACAGACAGATTAAGATTATACTCTGGGAAAAAGCCAGGTCTTAATTTTCTAACAAAACAACATCAAGTCCGGTATCTGTCTCAGTTCAGTGGGGAGACTATTCCACAAACGAGCAGCTGCCATGCCAAATGCTCTCCCCCCATAGTTACTCTCTTTGTCTTAGGTATGATTGCAAGATTGGCTGTTGAGGAGCGGAGGCTTCGTATAGGAGCACACCACCCAAACATGTGCTGTATTGGTTTGGGCCCAAGTCTGTGTAAAGCCTTAAACACAATGCAGAGAGACTTAAACTGTACCCTTTGAGCCACCGGGAGCCAATGCAACTCTGCCAAGGCCTGAGATGAAGATGACCGACGTGGTCTCATAAGGCCAAGTTTTGCTGCTATCGCCTGTAGTTTCTGGAGCCTCTTGAGAAAATATCTCAGAGACCCCAGTAACAAGGCATTACAGTAGTCCATGCAGCTCATAATGACACTCCTGACCACTAGAGCTCTGGCCTGCGTTGTTAATACTGGCAGCACCTTCCGTAATCCTCTGATAAGAGAATAACAGCTCCCCACCAGCTTGTTGACATGAGATTCTAGGTTCAGCTTATCATTAAAGCTGACCCCCAGATTTCGCACCGTCCCCACAGGTACCAAAGGAACATCCGTGGGGATAGGCCAAAAATTGGTTGCAACAACTGGCGACACTCTGCCTACTCCACAATGCAGTATCTCAGTTTTGACATTATTGAATTGCAGGGAGTTGTCCCTTAACCAATTAACCATTTCTCACATACATGCGTGGAAGTTTTCCAGAGAGCCAGCATGGTCGCCTTCCAAGGACAAAAAGAGCTGGGTATCATCGGCATAGTTAACCAACCTAATGTTAAATGATTTGATGATGCCTATCAGCAGCCTCATATAGGCATTGAATAGAATAGGGCTGATTAAGGACCCCTGAGGTACCCCAAGCTCTGTGTCAACAAAGTCCGATTGAAAATGGGGAAGGGCCACTGCCTGCCATCTGTTGGCTAGATAAGACTGCAACCATCTTAAAGTCACACCTATCACCCCAATTTCTTCTAACCTTGCTAGAAGAATCGCATGATTAACTATATCGAAGGCGGCAGACAGGTCCAGCAGGATTACAATAGCCTATTGTCCCCTGTCTGCATGCCTTCGAAGATCGTCCAAAGCAGTGATCAAGGCAGTTTCCGTCCCATGTCCCGGGCAAAACCCAAATTGCTTATCTTCCAACTTGTTGTTGACCTCCAAGAAATGGGGAAGTGACCTGCTCACCAGATACTCCACGGTCTTCACTGGGTAAGGAAGAAGAGAAATGGTCCTGTAGCTTTTTGGGCATTTGGGGTCCAAGGTTGCTTTCTTCAGAAGGGGTGTTACTATCGCCAGCTTCCAGCATGATGGAACCACCCCACTACCAAAGGACTGTCCGCACAACTGGCAAAGAACCGGAAAGAATTCGGAGCCTAGCTCCTTACATATTTTGTGAGGGAGGGGATCCAAAGGCGATCCAGATGAAACTCCTGAAGCCACCCCAATAAATTCCTCATCAGAGTGCAACTCAAAGTGGTCCAGGAAACCTTCCTGCTTCAATGGCATAGTCCCACTGTTCCTGACCCAAGCCCTTTTTAATGATCATCCTGCGTCATAGTGCCAGATAAGTCATATACCTTCAGCCCTTCAACAATCATACTGATCTTCTCCTGAAAGAAGGATGCCAATTCATCACATAACTCCTGTGTAGGCAAGATCTTGTTGTTTATACATTCAGGGCTGACCATGTCTTTTACTATTCTGAAAATACTTTTGGTGCTGTTAGCTGACTGCAGAATTACATCAGCAAAGTATTCTGCTTTGGTGGTGGCAATTTCTTTTTTATCACTCCCCTCTCTGTGGTAGTCCCTCGACCCGAAGACCATCTTGCTCAGTACTTTTTTGACAAGGTTGTCTCTATCTACACCTCCTTTACTGAAGAGGCAGAAATGCTACATGCCTTAAAGCATGGTTTGAACCCTTGGAGGACCGTGAAGCACTGTCTAGCTTCAAGGTTATTACATCAGAGGAACTTACTCCGATCATGTCTTCTGTTAAATCAAGTGCTCCTTCAGATCCTGCACCTCCAACTTTTCTGGAGCAAGGTAGGATATGCCTAGCCCCAGTACCATGTGACCTTTTAAACAGCTCCTTCAGGATCGGACAGGTTCCCAAATCCTGGAAACATGCTGTTCTAGTAGCACCGCTAAAGAAACCTATGTTGACGCCACTAAATCTGAGAACTTTAGGCCTAACTTGCTGCTCCCCTTTGTGTCAAAAGTACCAGAAAATACATAAATACACAGCTTTTTTTGTTTATTGAAGCCCATGACATCTTGCATAAGACTCAGTCTGACTTTTGGCCTCAATGCAGCACAGAGTCAGTGCTCCTGCTTACCTCTGAATCCATCCGTTAGGCAGGTGACAGGGGAGATGCCACCGTTTTGCTGTTGTTGGACCTTAGCGCAGCATTTGATACTGTGTCTCACAGCTTACTTCTTGAATGGCTGCACAACCATGGAATTGGTGGACAGTCCTTGCAATGGCTAGCCTCCTTCTTACATGATTGCTGTAGTTGAAAGATCACCTGAAAAGACCAGAGAGTGCATCAGGGTTCTTCCCTGAGCCTGACACTATTCATTCTGTACATGCAGTCCCCTGGCTGATATCATTGTGCGCTATGACTTCTCCATCATGTTGTTTGCAGACGATACGTGGCTGATATTCACGATGTCTCAAGATGCTCCAAAGCTACGGTGAAGCTCTGCTCCTGCCAGTCAGAGGCGGCTGAATGGATGAGACTTCGCTGTCCGAAGCTCAACACCAGGAAGACCGAGGTCCTCATCCTTGGCAAACAACCTACAATCTGGTCAACGGCCTGGTGGCCGGAATCTCTGGGCGAGTTACCTATACCTAAGCCATATGTAAAAAACCTAGGCATTTGGTTTGACTCAGAGTTATCTTTTGATAATGAAATTACGAGTCTTGCAGGGCAATGCGTTGGGATTTTAAAGACCTTGAAAAAAATCCTTGTTTTCCTGCTGAAAGCAGCAAGGAAGACAGTGGTCCAGTCCTTAATTATGTCAAGACTGGATTGCTAAAATGTCCTGTATGTCGGGGTGTCACAGGCATTCAGCGTGTGCAGAACATGGCAGCTCAGCTGCTAATTAATCTGCCTAGACGCTCATCTTCGGTCGCAGCTCTGGCACTGTTGCACTGGCTTCCATTAAGGCATCGGGTGTCCTTTAAAGCCATGTGCTATTGCCACATAATGTTCCACTACAAAGGACCTAAATATCTTCACCCTCTGATTATACCTTACTTTCCTAAAAGAAATCTGAGATCAGCTGATGCTTCTCTTGCATACATTCCAAGAGTTGGAAGAGTCCATATTAGAGGCCGCTCATTCAGCTACTAGGCAGCCAAGATGTGGAACGCCCTTCTTCTTATGCTTAGGCCAGAAAGATCGGAAACAGCTTTTCACAAAAATCTAAAAACATGTTTTTCAGATCAACATATATTAGGGTTCTTACATTTCTGCTCTGCATTGTAGGACTGATACCCTAGCGCTGGGACTCATCAGCTGACGTAGCTATGCACTTTACAAATCTTTTTAGTATTATTATTAATATGAATATTATTACTGGCTATAAGCAGCCATGGTAAATAATCAGGAGAAGGTGTACCATTATAAATAACGTACTTTTAATTATGTCAATGTATTTTAAATTAAATATTTTTTTTAACTCCTTCCGTACTCGCGGCGGCCGTTGGCCGACGCAGTAAACAGGTTAAAAAATCTTTTGTCGTTTTTGCACTGTTAACAGTGGGTTGTTCATTTTCACATACAGTTAATGTATATAGACATTGGCAGGTATTGCCCGTATAGCTCTTCGTGGGTATACGCACTAGTACATTTCCCATGAGGTGTACCAGTCAGTTAGGCACATACTCTTTCATTCGGGTAGCCTACAGCTCTGCATGAAAGAACCCACCCGGTCCCAGCTATGTCATCTGAACATACTACATGCTCTAATTTACCAATAAAGCATTGTAACTCTGTAACTCTACATTTATCCAACCAGCTTCCCCGGTGGCAGTCTTAAAAGTGTCTCTGGTGTGTCCTGTGGATTCACAAGCATAATGGGGTCTTACGGGTACGGCTGTCCACATGGGCGTCAGCAGAAATGTTTTCAGGGGGGGCATAAGTTTAACGTCATCCATCCTCCAACCCTTTTTGATAATGTCAAAGGGCAGGGGCATATTCATTAAAGGGCAAGTGAAAATTCCAGGGGGAGTACCCCTCCCCCCTTGTATAGACCCCCATGGATGTCCAGCACTTCTGACTGGGCTCAGGGGTCGATGTGCCCAGCCCCCTCAGGGCGGGCCAGTCGGACGCATTCCATAAGGGCCCTCCCTCCTGATCATCAGCCCACTACCACCTTACCGTTTCACCTCTCTTCCTAAATTAAATACTTCTTGATTTTATAATGGCAAACACAAGGCCCATTAAAACCTCATCACACAAATCTGATATCAATGACGCAGCGGTTCATGAGCTTAATTACAAGTATGTTTAAAAGGAACGAGTAATCATACATGAGTTAATACTACAGGTAGGTGGGGGAGGGCTACAGTAGATGAATTATGCATACTTTGTCAACATGCAGCAGATGGAGGGCATAACATTTTTAATGATTTTCCTTTTGGCAGTTTATTATAGTATTACAGGAATTTACATTTTAAAAAACATCTAAGATCAGAAACAATGATTAATCAAATTGGGACTCGAGGTCGGATTAAAAAAAACAATGTGGCACGTGAGGGCAAGGTAGAGGGAAGCAGGAAGAAGCTGGAAGGAGACATCAGGGCAGGCAGAGGGAGAAAGAAGGAAAGGCAGAAGGAGGTGCGAGAATAGGCAGGAGATGTGGGTCGGGGGCAGGACACCCAATAGCAAGTGATAAAAGACAGGAGGTCAGGTGGGAAGAGACCTGAGGACAGAGCAGGCGGCAGGAGAGCTGATGACAGGCAGATGTGAAAAATGTATTGAGATTCAAAATTAAACAATGTGCTTTCAAGGAAGTTTAGAAGAGTAGGTAGGTTTAGATTATTGACTAGTGGGACATGGATCAGGGGCGTAGCTTGGTAAGTAAGACTTGTGGGGGAGGGGTGAACTTCAAATTTTCTGACAATCACACTGGCATGTCATGTTAATCATTATATGAGAAGCAGCACATGAGGGGGGCTTAAGGGCCAGTGGAAAGGGAAAGGAGTGCAGATTGCGAGGGGTACTTGAAACACAGTACACTATGGGAAAAAAACATATTTTAAGACCTTCAAAACAGAGACGAGCATGTATGTGTGTTTTTGTCTGAGTGAGTATTTAAAAATCGCAGGTGAAATCCGACAGACACCTTATCATACCTGACTAAAAGCTCCTGTACCCAACTATATATAAATTAATACATATATAGGGGTTGTAACACCCCAAACACCCCCTCCCCTGAAGATACACCCCTGACAAGGATCTGAGGAATGAGGCTTGCCTTGTTTTAGCAATGGTAGACTCGCTGAGTGGTTAGCCTTAATTCAGATTACAAAGACTGGTTGGGTACATAGGCCATTGGTGCCTTCCCCAGCAGGTAAGAAGGTAGGAGAGCTAACCGGCTCAGGACTAATGAAAGGACAGGAACGTCCAGCAGGATGAGAGTATCCAAGACTGAAAGCTGGTGGGATGAAGAGTGAATAGAATACGTGGCAGGGTGAAATTAAGTGAGAATGGGTAATAGTGGATGTTATGATCGTTTTTGTGAAGTGGTTGGGCAGTTGGCAGAAATGTTTGTGAGGTCTGGCTTGCTTAATGATAGTGGGGTTGATTTACTGTGTTTGTGTTTTTTAGAAATTCATTTGAAATGCCAACTACTATATGGTCACCTTCTCCCCAGACACAGGTGACTAAAGGCAGACAGAGAGAGACCTAATGGAAGGCAGAAGGACAAATTAGGGCAGCAGAGGGAAGCATGAGAAAGGTAGAAGGGGAAGTGATAGCAGAAGGAGACATAAGGAAACACAGAAGGTGATGTGAGGGTTATCAGAAGTAGACTCGAGGTCAGGCGGAAGGAGACCAATGGTCAGATGGAAAGAGACCCAAGGTCAGGCGGAAAGAGACCCAAGGTCAGGCAAAAAGAAACCCAAGGTCAGGCAGTAGGGGATTCAAGGTCAAATGGAAAGAGACATGAGGTCAGGAGGAAAGAGACCCAATGGCAGGCAGAAAGAGACCTGAGGGCAGAGAGAAAGAACTTTGGGCAGGTGGAAAGATACCCAAGGGCGGGAGGAAGGAGGAATGAGGGCATGCAGGGGAAAGTGTGAGGGGTGGCAGAGAGAGTGCATGTCAAGTAAGGACAGATGGATTGCAGGCATAGAGAGAGACAGAGTGCTGGCAGAGGAAGACCATGAGACTGGGTTCAAAGAGAAATATGATGAGCTGCAGAGGAAGGTGGTGAGGAAGGGATAGATACATTGATCATGGCGTGATGCAGTGGGAGAGAATATGTGTGTTGGCACTGTGACTGTGAGGTCAGGTACGCACACTAAGAGGAATTACAGAAAAAAATCAGAAACACAATAGACTGTACTGTCAGATAAAAATGAGTGACAATGAGGGTAGACAGAGGAAGATATGTCTAAGAAAGAAGGGGTGGTAGAATCCAGAGATATCAGAAATATGTACGAATATGGGAATCTTAGACATCCTCAAAAGTCATGATTGTAGCACATTCCCTCCGTCAGAAGACAATTCCCATCTTCGGTGAATTGCCTTTATCCAGTGCAGCTCTTTGACTCCCTCCACCCCACCCACCCACAGCATTCTGTACATACATACTAAACACACAATTTTTGAAACAACAAAGACTATTTTTGATTTCTCTTGCTTAAGACTTCCTCCCCTCTAAAGCAAGTTAATAAGGAGGTTAAAGGTCCCGATATTTTGTAGTTACATTTCCCTCTTAGTGTTTTTAAATGTTGCATGTATGCACCCATCTTTCAGGAGGAGATTTACAACTCTTGAGAAACTTCCACTCCTAAAAAACAAAACCACTTTTCTATCAAAGTTGACTCATCTTTCATACAGTATAATTGCTTTTTACCTTAAAAAATATGTTCATAATGTGTGCGAGTGCAATATTTGTATTTAAATCTTGAATGACCATGAATGTTGAAAGTTCATAATTTGCTATGTTTGGGGAGAAGACAGGGCTTTGGTTTCGCATCATTAGTAATTAGTAGTGGTGGAATTCGGAATAACTCCCTCCACAACCCCTCCAAGTGATCTCATGCAGGTTTGTATGTGTGAGAGATCAGAAAACAGAAGAGATGCGAAATGAAATACTGCAATTCAAAGAGAGTTCCATGGGCCAAATACACATGATCTGAACCAGAGAAGATAACTGTGGAGTGGAGTTTGGGTGTGTAAAAAAGGTCATCACAGGAGGAAAAGTAGTGTAAGAAAGAGTTAGCGGCAAAAAAAGAAATCACAGTAACATGTGAGAGATAGTGACATGGAGGTAAAAGGGAAAATTGAAAGAGTCAGAGAGACAGGAAAAAGAAAGCAAAGAAAAATGAGAAAAGAAGAATCTACAGAATGTGACACAGCAAGAGAGACAGGCAAGCGAGCAATTGTAGGGGAAGAGTGGAAAAGACAGTCACAGGGGAGAGAAGAGTGATAGGGACAGAAAGAGTGACAGGGAAGAAAAGAGAGTAATACACATAGTGAACAAGAAATAAAGTGACAAGGAGTTAGAGATAGAGTGAAAAGTCAATAAGGAAAGGTCAAAAAATGTACAGGTTCTAGAAGAGCCCTTGAGCAGGACCTAGGACCATTTTATCTTCATTCAAAAGAAAATAACGTGCACCACATGAATTCATTTTGGTTTTAGTAAGGGTGCACATGATGGCAGCATTCGGTCCCGTATATGACAGGTGGAAACATCTATCCGAAATGAGGCCCCTTTCTCATCTTCAGCCGCACAATGCAGCTGGCCTAGGTCACCTGAGGATGACATAGAGTAGTGTCCCTAACTCTGCCTAACTCAGGCTAACAAGCAGAAACATCTATTCAAAATGAGTCATCTTCAAATGTGACCTGCATGAGGCGGAGCTTCTCTGCGGTCTGACAACTGGGCAGCATGCCAATACCTCCATGCGTAACGCGCCCTTTGCTTGTGGCTTTAACGTCCTTGAGGACTGCCTGGTAGTTGAACAGCCCCACTACTGGAAGTGGACGGGGTTGCCTGTAGACGTACACCCAGACTTACGTGGTCTTCAGCTGCAGTCAGATGATCAGCTTTTCTTAGCTGTCTTTTGCCACAACCTTGATTGAGGGCCCGGTGTCTATGATGGCAGTTATAGGTTGGCCACCAATTGGCACTTGCCATCATATCAGCGTTCTCATGTATTTGTGATGTCGGTCCATGGCGTAGACCACGTGCACTGTCCCTTCCTTTACTCGTGGTCATCCATGTCCACTTCTTGGGGTTCCTGGGCCACTGTGTTCAGTGACTTCTTTTGGAAACTTTTACGGTGGCAGGACAACCATGGCAAAATGGTTTCCTTTTCCACAAGCTGCACATTTCTTGCCAGCTGCTGGGCACTCCCATGGGTGAGGGAATAGACCTCTGCAAAACCTACAGATCTTTCTTGTACCTTGCCTGCCTCTTCCCTTTAGGGTGATGTGTGCTTGTGTTATGTGATCAAATGGCTATTGATTGACTTTTGTAATGCTGCTTCCATGTGCGACGCTCAAGCTATTGAGAGCTCTTTTGATCACCCCTGTGTCAGGATGTCTTAAATGAATGAATGAATGAATTTGTACTTGTATAGCGCACTTATACCCTGAGGTGTCTTGGCGCTGTACGCATACCGCTGTGGAACACTTCCTGGTTTTTCCCTGTAAAATGCCCACTCCTGGGCACCCCCAAGGTGAAGTCAGGCATCCCAGTGCTGTTCGGGCCATTGTGGAAATTAAGCAAGCTATTGCCCAGAGTTGCAGAGTGGGACCCATGATTAGAACAGGCACCGAAGCGAGAATGATCAGGTCCAAGGAAATTGAGCCCAAGACCCGCTGAGGCGGGAATTGAACCCTGGTCCCGGGCCAGACCTCTGCTTCAGGGTCTGCCGCTCTAACCATTGAGCCACACTTCTCCACTGTTTGAAGATGAACCTCAAGTTGATGCATTGTGCACCTGCAGCGCCCATGTGGTGTAGTGTGGGCATGATTCCACGTTTTGGCTTGCCAACATCATTGACCCAACATGCCTCCTTTAATGGTAGGCAGCAGAATACTGTTGGGTGCTCTAGCATGTGCACTGGTTTGAGGTTTTCACAGTGTTCCGCCATCCTGGATCAGTGATTTTTATGTCCCAGAGCAGGTCCGCTAGGCTATGTGTGCTTCCCACAATGAGTCACACAAACACAGCACTGGATATCTTAGCCAACAAGACAGTCCTTTTCACAGTCTTTCTGACTCCTTTTATTACTTAATTTGACATAATCAGGAGTGAGAGAGCGCAAATCGAGAAAAAAAATTAGAAGTGCACCATATTTACAAGCACGTTGCATTAGTTTAGTAAAGATTACATAAGAGTGTCGAATTTATAGAGTGAAAATACATAAGAGTGTTTAATTAAAATAGAATGCATATATCTGTGTGAAAAGCTAATGTAGAAGTGTGTAAAGATGTTGGAACAATGTTGAAATCCCATGTTATGTGGCTGTTGTAGAGGAGAATGTAATACTGCTAAACGTAGAAATGTGTAGGCCACATGGCAGTTCACAGAGAATGAAGGGTGCTGTTAAACTCTCACATGATATGGATTTTAATGTTGTTGTAATTCAAAGTATTATTGATCATAGAACTGAAATATATGTTTTATAGAATTGTTTCATATAACCATTGTGTGTAATGAGTTAGAATACTGTTTAGACTAAGAAATTAAAGGTTTACAGAGTGCACAGGCCCGTTTCATGTAATTCTAATAGGCCTGAATAGATAAGTTCATTTCTTTTGATCTGCATGTGTTAGTTAGAGGAATGTCATGTTAAGCTTAAATTGCAGAGACTGCTCGATGGTTTACGACTTAGAAGATATGGTGGAGGCCGGAATTTGGGGCCCACTGTACAAGTGTCTGTTTGCAGGTGCGAGGAGGTTCCAATCAAGAGAGTGATGAATAGGGTTTTGTTCAGAGAGCCAGGCACAGGCCTGGAGGAGGCTTCAGGAATTTCCTGGGGGGTACCGTCCTGCTGGAGAAGAGCCTGAGAAGCAAGGTCAACGCTAACGATGGGCCCAGAGGAGTATCAGCATGGAAAATGCCAGAACTGACACCACCTGAGGGGCGTCTCTAAAGGGCGTTTCTATTGTAAATGTGATTTTTGTATTAGGGACAGCACCCCTGGGTGGAGTTAGGGCAGATGGTCTGAGGAACCTAAGAGAGCGGATGGGTAGGCAGATAGGATAACTGCGAGACACCGATTTACAACGAAGTCTAAGGGAAGTGAGTGATCTTCTTTGGAAGTCACCACGGCTGACACCTTTTTAGGTTAAGATTTTACTAAGTAGGGATGTCACTTAGTCTAGTGTAGGGACAGTCTAATCTGGATTTTCTTCCTTTCTGTAAATGACTCATAAGCTACAGCTTGTGTCTATTCTTGCAACTCTGATGATTTTTGAATTGATTTTGGTGATATTCTTCTGCCGACTAAGAGCATTTAGAAAATGTATGTTTGTATTGATACCAGTATATCTTTTGAACCTTATTTTGAGATGTTTGTATCTCCAGTTAACTTTGGCTTTATAATAAATTTTTAAAACGTATTCGTAGTAAGTGGTTCTTTAGAGTGGTGTAAATCCTTAATTGATTGACCTAGTAGTGGATTGCCTTTTACTCTATGACAGGTATCAACGGTTCAGTCGACCTGAGTTGGGATCTAGACCTATAGAAATAGATCAGAAATCCCGCCGTAACAGTTGGTAGCAGAGGATGGTTACCTTCTAGAGGAAGGTGATCTAGACTAGGTTAAGATTACCCCAGGGTCCCTAGAGATCGAGAGATGAGCAGCGGAAGAATCGCCTGCCGAAGAAGGTGCTGACGGTGCGAGAGAAAAGCAGCAGGGTCGTACGAGAGTGAGTATAACAAGGGTCATGCGTTGACAGATTGCGGTGTTTTGTGTTGTATCTGTATTGTAATGTCATGCGGAGTTGAATTCCTGTAGTGTGAGTGAGAGAGGGTTGTGAGCGCGCGCAACCTGGCTGGGGGAAAATCTTAAGTTCGGGGAAGAGCTTAAGTGGTTCGGGTGTATCGAACATCCAGAGTAGTTGTCGACCAGAGTAAAGGGGGTCATGAGGTACCATTGATCGCCCGCAGGACCGAGATAGGGGGAACGCAAGAGTGAGTGTGTGGGTAACGGACGCAGGTCGAAAGTTACCGTGTGTAAGTAACCTATCAGTTAAGGCGATTGTCTGGACGTACACGGAAAGACATTTCGTCAGTTAAGGTGACAATTACAGTTAGACTGTGGGCGTACAGTCAAGGAAAGTGATCGCTTGGTCGGAAGTAATAATTTTTCAGAGTATGAATGGGACGCATGCATGACCGGGAGACGAGCGGAGAAAGGAGGGGAACTGCTGCGAAGGGGGACAAGTGACGTCAGCGAGAGCCGCGCTGAGATAGGCCGGTTGGTGTGAAGCCACGCTGTGATAGGCCGGTAGGAGTGACGTCAGCGAGAGCCGCGCTGAGATAGGCCGGTTGGTGTGAAGCCGCGCTGTGATAGGCCGGTAGGAGTGACGTCAGCGACAGCCGCGCTGTGATAGGCTAGTTGGTGTGAAGCCGCGCTGAGATAGGCCGGTTGGTGTGACGTCAGCGAAAGCCGCGCTGTGATAGGCCAGTTAGCGAGAACCGCGCTGGGATTGGTGGATTGTCATCAGGAAGTAAACAAACGCGGAGAAAATAGAAATTTTGTAGATTTTGAACATGAAGTGTTTTAAATGTTTGAGAGCGATCTTTAAGAGAAAAAGAAGAGAATCTTAATACGGGGAAGAGGCACCGCCAGAGGGTACACCAGCTCACTATATGGCAACGAATGTTGGGTTGCATACTATACTGTGGCTTGGTACTTGGAGTAAGATTACAGAGGGGAATGAGGAACTGACTTTTTCGAAATACGGAACGTTTAGACTAGAAGTGTTGCATCAGCTGAAAGCAGTTATGTCCTCATTGAGACCTTTGCCTAGACCGACACAGTTTGAGGCGCTTAATGCGTGGATTAGGGCGGCGCACGACAGGAATCAGAACAGGCGCCAAGAAAGGGTAAGGCGATCAGTAAGGGCAGTGCAAGATGCCAAATGGGATGCGGAAGCCAAGAAATGGAGGGTACAGACGATTGAAGTGGATAAGTTGTACCCAGTGAGAGAGGTTACAGGAGAAAAAAGACCCATAGAAGAGGATGACGAGAGCGAGTCGGAGGATGGCCTAATAAATAGGTTGTTGATAGATAGACCGCCTCCGGACAATAGGGAGATAGAAGGTACTGAACTCCCAAGGGAAGACAGGGTTGACATAGAAGAGAACAGGCCACTCCCTATAATGAATTGGGTACCTACCAAAGGTGAGGAGACACCTCAACATAGTCCTGTACACAGAGTAGTCGGAAGGGTTGTGGTGCAGAAGATGCCAGCAACAGAGAGGGTTGAGTCTTATGGATTGCCAGATGTTCTTCAAGTACCCGTTACCATAGGTCCTATAGTGTCGGTTTATCACCCAGAGAAAGGGAGAGAGGAAGAACAGGTACGGCTAGACAGAGAAAGAGTTGAGATGGAAAGGAGGAATAACACGACAAATGCCTGGATGAAATTGCCAGGACCGATAACGTGGAGCACCACATTGGATTCAGCAGTGGATCCCGTAGCAGAGCAGGGGGGTCAGAGAGGACCGATGGACCTGAGGGGACCATGGCCGAAATCCTATAAAGAGTTGAGGGCTGACTTGAAGGAATGGGATAGGTCCACAGAAGCGCCGAGCAACAGGTCAAGAGCAGAAGCTGGATGGGGAAGTCGAGGCAACGGGACATTATCTCACTGCGGGGCTAGCGAAAGCAGTCAGGAGTGGGACGGTAAAAGTCAGGAGAATAGAGGAGTTACACGTCATATTGACGGTGGAAATGGGCAGGAGCAAAAAGGTAGAAGTGCGGAGTGTGGAGAGACGTCTCGTCTCATTCAAAGTGAGGGAGATCAAAGGACACAAGAGTACAGGGATAGGTTTAAGTGCACTCTCCACGCACCTGATGATAACGTACAGTACTGGAATTGTGGGAACATGGGGAACCGCGAAGGATCTTGCCATGCGTCGAGTGATCAGAGATCACAGACAAATTGCGAAAGCATGGGGAATAATGAAATGTCTTACCATGCACTGAGAGAAACCAGGCAGAATGGGAAATGTGGGACTATGGGAAATAGAGAAGTGTTTCACTATACACCCAGAGAGGATGGAACTGCATGGGACCTGGAGTGATGGGAGCATGGGAGGACTCCCCATAACACGCCTGAGCCCAGACGTAGGACTCAGAGCTGTGATGGGAGAGATGTAAATGGACTCTCTAGAGATAGCATACTGAAAGCTGTGATAAAAGCCAAAAGACTCGATGTGACCAGCTTAAAATCTGACCTGGACGAGATAATAGATGGTGTGTTGCCTTTAGAAAGGATTGACATGTACGAACAAGATGAGCTGCTGTTTATAGCAAAGGATGTTACTCGGAAGGCCAGAGCAACTCATGAGAAACTGTCTGAACTGGCAGACAAGTATATGGTAGATTTGTCCAGAACAAAGGCATTGCAGGGTAACCATAGGTTGCATTATTCAGATCAGGACTTAGATGAGAGGAGGACAACTGGACTAAAAACACACATAAGGGAACTGATCACAGGAATAAGAGCATGGAGAGATCTGGACAAATGGGAAGAGAAGTGGTCCAAAAAGGGAACTGTTAGGCGGAGCGCAAATGTGATGTCTCCGGAGGGAAGGCTACTGCAGATGGAGGCATTCCCTTTGCGAGAAATAGCGAATGGGAGTTATGTACATGTGCCCTGGAGTAGGGGAGATTTGGCTGCATTCACCAACTCATTTCCGAAGTTAAGGGAAAATCCTGTAGAGTGGTACAAGCAGGTAGAGAGGTTTGTCAAGATTTCAAAGGTATTGTGGATTGATTTGAACACCCTATTTGACATTGTGGACCCAGGAGACTTGTGGATAGCATGCAAGGTTAGTGCTGAATGGCCAACTGCAGAACCAGAAAGGGATGCTCGTACTAATGCACCGTCAGAAACAGTAATGTTAAAATATGATAGGGTGATGACATGGCTGAAGGAGAAGGTGCCACCACAAGATATAGATTGGGTAAAAATAGACCGAACAAGACAGGAACCCAAGGAGACAGTTCATGAGTTTTATGAGCGATTGCTGAAAACTTTCAAACAATACAGTGGATTAGATGTAATGGATCCCAAGGATATAGGACAGTTTGTATCAAAGTTCGTTTTGGGGTTGAGACCTGATATTTGTTTGATGATTCAGCAACATTTAATTTGTTGGCAAAACAAACCATTGGATGAAATTTTGAGATACGCAAGGTATTGCAGTGATGAAATAGATTCCAAAGCAAAGAAACTAAAGGAGAAACTGATGATGGTGCAGATGCAGTCGGCTGGAAGGGGTGGACAGCAGCAACAGGGAACAGGGACAATGGGACGGAAACCAAATAATCAGAATAAGGACAGCGAGGAAAACTCAAGACCTAGAATAGACATTGCTACATTGAAAAAAACGACAAAGTGTCACCAGTGTCACCAGGTGGGACATTGGAAACGCGAGTGTCCCTATAACCCTGAAAACGGAGAGCTAGAAGTGGAGGAGGAGGAAGTTCGAGAAGTTCCAGTTCAAGGGGTGACAGTGCCAAAGAGTAAGGTGGCCAAAGGGGGGACTCCGGCTCCACGAGCTCAGTTCCCGCAGCCACCAAAGATTACGACAGGGGGAAAGATCTATAGACAAATGGCTCTTTTTATAGACGAAGAAGAGTGTTACTACGTTGATCCATTGACGGGACGACGTGTAAGTAGAGAGGAGGACTGTACCCTCGGGGCAGTTCTAGAGGTGGATCAAAGAGGACCGTTTGTTGAGGCTGAAGTGGCAGGGTGTCCTACAACATTCTTAGTAGATACCGGAGCTACTCGATCAACTTTGAGATCGGCAGTGGTTCCAGATCTACCAATGTCGGGGGAAACAATTCAAGTGGTAGGAGTTGCAAATAGGAGAATGACTAACCCTTTGACGGAACCAGTGCTAGTGAAAATAGGAAACCACAACTATGAACATCAGTTTGTAGTATGTGATTCTAGTCCTGTGTGTCTGTTAGGAAGAGACTTATTGTGCAAACTGAACTGCACAATATACTGCACACCTCAGGGAGTAGAGGTACAGACTACAGACGAGGATGCTACCTTTAAAGTTGCAAATTCGAGAGTATGCGTAGAACTGTATCCTACCCTGACTGTGGAGGACCTTCCTCGGGACTTGCGAGATACAGTGTCATCAGAGGTATGGGATTTTACTGGAGAAGAGATAGGATTGATCAAAGGAGTAGAACCAGTGAAGATCATGGTAAAGCCAAATGTTGAATATCCAAGAACGCCTCAATACAAATTGACCCCGGAGACGATTGCAGGAATAAAACCCGTAATCGACTCTATGATTCAACAGGGAATACTGAAGGAAATCGTGGGTAGTCCATGCAACTCCCCGATCATGGGTTTGCAGAAACCTAGTGGGAAATTTAGAATAGTGCAAGATCTTCGAAAGATTAATAACATAGTTGTTTCATGTTGTCCAGTGGTACCAAATCCATCAGTGATATTCTTTCAGATACCATTCCAAGCTGAGTGGTTCACCGTGATAGATCTTTGTCAGGCTTTCTTTTCAATTCCATTAGATGAGGAAAGCCAGTATCTTTTCGCTTTTAAGCTGGAAAATCGTGTCCTAACATGGTGTCGTATCCCACAAGGGTATACAGAAAGCCCATCAATTTTCAACCAGCTATTGAAGAAAAACCTTGAAAGTCTAGTACTGCCACAGAACTCGGTTCTGGTCCAGTATATAGACGACCTACTTGTTGCGTCAGGAACGGAAGAAGCTTGTAAGATTGATACCATCGCCTTGCTGAACCATTTAGCTGAAAATGGGCATAAAGTATCTCCGAGCAAATTGCAGTACTGTCTGACAGAAGTACAGTACTTGGGTCACCGGATAGAAAAAGGAAAGCGCAAGGTGTCACCAGATAGGATAGAGGCGATAATGAAGATGAACGCGCCTACGACACAGAGAGAAGTCAGGATGTTCCTAGGAATGGTTGGTTATTGCCGACAGTGGATAGCTAACTTTTCCCTGAAAGCAAAACCCTTACAAAAACTGACGCACAAGGAGGTGAGTGATCCGGTACCATGGGACAAGGATTGTTTGATGTCGTTCCTACAGCTCAGAGAGGACTTGTGCCGTGCTCCAGCTTTGGGGATGCCTGATTACGAAAAACCATTTTCACTTTACTGCTGCGAAAGAGAGGGTTGTGCTTTGTCAGTTTTAGTACAAACTCATGGAAATGCCCGTAGACCAGTTGCATACTTTTCGGCTACTTTAGATCCGGTAGCCGCAGCGTTGCCCGGATGTCTCAAATCCGTTGCTGCAACAGGTGTCAGCATTGAACGGTGTGAAAATATCATTATGGGACACCAATTAGTGGTGTATGTACCTCATTCTGTAGAACTGTTAATGACCAGGACCAAGACACATCACTTAACCAATAATAGGCTCACGCGCTACGAGCAAGTTATTCTTGCTGCTGGGAACGTGACCATTAAGAGGTGCTCTGTTTTGAATCCTGCTACATTGATGCCACTTCCTAATGATATAGAAGGCGAAGAATGTGAAGATCACGATTGCCTTGATGTAACTGAACTATGCACCAAGCCAAGACCAGATATTGTGGATGAGCCGTTGACTGACCCTGACGAAATTTTCTTTGTTGATGGCTCATGTTTAAGAGACGATACTGGTCGGTTGAGAGCAGCTTATGCTGTTTGCACCATTACTGGAGTTGTAAAAGCCGCTTGCCTGGAAGGAGTACACTCCGCTCAGGTAGCCGAAATCATTGCATTGACACGTGCCTGTTTAGCAGGTAGCAAAATTAGAGTCACCATTTATACCGATAGCCAATATGGTTTCGGTGTGGTTCATGATTATGGGCAATTGTGGTCTCAGAGAGGTTACATGACCTCCTCTGGTTCGCCTATTCGAAATGGGGAATTTGTGTGACTGTTGTTAGAAGCATTACAAGGTCCAGCAGCAATTGCGATCGTTAAATGTGTAGCCCACACCAAAAATACAGATTTTGTGTCGCAAGGTAATCGATATGCAGACGAAGTTGCTCGCTACTGCGCGGAGCAAGGATATTCTTTCACGGAAGTGGAAGTAGGTGGGACTCAGGAAAAGACAGAGTTAAACATGATGCTAGAAACAGTTGATACTTGGGATGATTTAAAAGACATGCAAGAGAAAGCACCTGATTCTGAGAAAAAGGCATGGGAAACAGCAGGTTGTGTGAAAAGTTAAATGGATTTGTGGGTTTCAGCAGATGGAAGGGCGGTATTACCAGATGAACTAGTGAGTCCAATGGCACGACAGATACATGGTCCAGTACACTTAGGAAGAGATGCCATGCTGAGGTTATTTAGGCAGACTTGGTATAATCCTAGGTTTAGGATTGCAGCAGAAGCAGTGTGTCGGAGATGTGTCACCTGCCAGCAATTGAACGTAGGGAAAAGAACACCAGTTACAATGAGTCACATTGGGAGGTCTGGGGGCCTTTCAACAGAATGCAATTAGATTTTATTGAGATGCCAAAAATCAACCGCCTCAGGTATGTTCTGGTGGTTGTATGCATATTTTCCAGATGGGTTGAAGCATACCCTACACGCAGGTGCGACACACTCACAGTAGCAAAGTTGTTGCTTAGAGAGTTGATCCCGAGCTTTGGGGTGCCGACCTCCTTGGAATCAGACAGAGGAACTCATTTCAACAGCGAAGTTGTGAAGATGCTTTGCTCTGCATTAAACATTGATCAGAAGTTGCACTGTAGCTATCGACCAGAGGCTTCAGGTATTGTGGAGCAGATAAACGGAACTCTAAAGTCCCGAATAGCCAAAGTATGTTCATCGACGTCCTTAAGCTGGCCTGATGCTCTGCCCTTGGTACTCATGAGTATGCGTAGCACACCAGACAGGAGAACAGGTCTCTCTCCACATGAGGTTTTAATGGGGAGGGCCATGAGACTTCCGTCTGTTCCAACTACAGCTTTGTTGAATATTACAGATGACCTGATCTTGGATTATTGCAAGGGACTTTCTGATGTCATTCATTCTGTGTCTCTTCAGGTGCAGGCTGCTGAAGTTCCATCTTCAAGAGACCTATGTCACGACTTGTGCCCGGGTGACTGGGTCCTGGTGAAAAAACACGTCCGGAAGAACTGCCTAGACGTGCGTTGGAAGGGGCCCTACCAAATAATCCTGACAACGAATACTGCTGTAAAGTGTGGAGGGCTACCAAACTGGATTCATGCTTCCCATACTCGAAGAGTTCCAGCACCCTTAGAAGAAACAGCTGCTCTCACAGATGAAAATCCAGCTGTGGACGGCGAACCACTAGAGGGGATCAGTCAAGCTGTGGGGGTGTCGGAAGAAGTTGGGAGTGCTACAGATCCAGAAGAAGAAAGACCGGACGACAGTGAAACTGAAGTTGCCACCGAAGGAGAAAGTTGCTGTGAATACGGCTCAGACACAGATCAAGACAAGAGTGATCAAGAACCGAGTGTGAGGACAAGAAATAGGAGAACAAGGCATGGAGAAGCTAGTTGGCCTGAAAGAAAGAAGAGGCCGAGCTTGAAGCCAACTCCGGAGAGAACTCTTGCTCCTATATCTGAAGACTCGGATCTGGACGAAGGTGCACAAAGACAGGAACAGGAAGGTCCGAGAAGATCGAGGAGGGTGCGAGTGCCCTGCAGAAGATACGCTACTCCTGAGTGGACCTACCTAGCAGCAGATGTCCAGTGCACGGAGATCCGGGAGGGTGAGGGAAGTGACATTGATCAGTACTGACCCAATCATAACATTGGAAGTAGTGTTGTTGATACCCGGAGTAGAGGTCGAAGGGTTGCTGACACTCACTATTCCTAACCCTCCTTATCTGAGCAGGATAAGAGAACTGGTTTTAAACAGAATAGAATTTCCGACTTTTTGTTCAATGAGGCCAACACCCGAGGAGATCATTCTTCGTTTGGAAATATTAGAATACGTGATTAGAGCCGCTGGAACACGTATCATTCCAGATTGTTAAAGACTTTGTAAATAAACAAATTGAAAGATGACCTAGCGCCAAGTGGAAGAAGAAGAAATTTAGGGACTTCCCATTTAGTGGACGGAGAAGGGCTAGGGTTGTCTGTTGCTATAGAACTTAAAGACTGATCTTGCGGAAGGGATTATCAGCTTCCAGGTGTGGTTCGGAAAGACTGAATAAGCAAAAGAAAATAGACTTTGTGTTGTGAAAAAAAAAAATCAGAACTACACTGTCTTGAGAACATGGAGGCCGGCAACCCAAACCGCAGGACAAAATGCATAGTAGGCACACTTTTAGTGGGAGTAATTTTTCTTATAGTTTTAGTAGTTACTATATCATATGTAGTGGGACATGAAAATGAAGAAAAGGCTACAAAGGAAGCAACAATTGTATCGATACAGAAACCTACTACTGCTGGTCAAAGGGGGGACAATACAGAGAAAGATAAAGCTTTACTAGCAGCAGAGACTCGTAGGTTGCATATGGATGAATCACAGGGAAATTTCAAGTCAAATGCATATGCTAAATTGCTTTATGAATATATTGATGCTATGGAGGCAAAAGATTGCTACGTGTGTATGCAATTGCCAGCCTCTGTAGACGAAGGTATTAGATATCATCATCTTCCATTGACTTATGGAATCACATGTAGTTTGTTGGTCAGTATATTTTATGAACGTGATGGTTTTGAGTATTATTTTTCAAATTTTGATGCTGTTTTACCAGAAGTTCCAAACTACAAGCACATGAACAAGTGGGATTATTATAAGAGTGAAGATAGACTAAAGACATTTTTCATTCCTTGGAAAACGTTAGATACTTCACATGCCCGAAGAAATAATTTGACTTGTAAAGTGTCGGAAATTGAGAAAAGGTTTATAGGGCAGGTGGATGATCGGTACAGGAGACAGAAGATCTTAAAAGCTTCAGGCCAATGGAAAACAGATTGGACAGAGGAAGAAAGGTCACACCAAAGAAAGGGTAGTAATGGTCCAATAGCTTTAGATCGAGAGAAAAAAGGGAAACTGTGTATATATAGGGGTAAAACCTATGATGAGAATGTGTTTGTGGGAGAAGTAAATTGTGAACATGCTTTCCAATTAGAATATTATACCAAGGATTTCTTGAAGGGAATGCAGGTGATCCCGAATGTATATTTTGTTTGTGGAAGAAATGCATACGTGAAACTACCGGATAATTGGTATGGATCATGTTACTTAGCAATTGTCTTCCCCAAAATATACCATGCTAAGGATTTAGAAATTATAGAGGGAGGAACTCAAGCTAGAGGAAGAAGGGATGTAAGCGATGAGGAGGTAGTTGGAGACGTATTTGGTGCTATGTTTCCTCTTTTAGGGATAGTACTGAATGATGTCAAGATCAGAAGATTGGCAACAGTTGTAGATAGGTTGTCCGCCAGTACTGCTAGATCATTAATGCTGGTGGAGGGAGAGATGCAATCGATAAGGGCAATGGTTCTTCAGAACCGACTTGCTCTAGACGTTCTGTTAGCCAAAGAGGGAGGAGTCTGTAAGGCTTTGAAGGTTCAGGAATGTTGTACTTACATTCCAGACAATTCAAAACCTCTAGAAAAGTATATACGGAACATCACTGAAATTCATCATGAGATTGAGGATTTGACACAGGTAAATGTGTGGGAAAAAGTAGGTCATGGAATGGGTAAGGTTGGAGGTTGGTTTGCCAACCTAGGAAAGGGTTTCATTTGGTACATACTGAAACCTATCATCATAATAGTGATTTGTATAATCACTTTGTGGGGATTGGTGCGGCTGTACCAATGGTATAGAACAAATAGGTTGCAGAGATCCATGAGAGAGCAGGGGAGGAGATTAGCTGCGATGCAGGATAATCAATACAGGAGACTGAGGGCTCTAGAGATGATGAAACGAGAGAGTACTGCAACGAGTGCAGTTTGATTTAGTTCATACTTCAGAGATGGTGTTGTGATGGTGATGACTACTAAAAGTCATCAAAGGGGGAACTGAGAGAACGCAAATCGAGAAAAAAAATTAGAAGTGCACCATATTTACAAGCACGTTGCATTAGTTTAGTAAAGATTACATAAGAGTGTCGAATTTATAGAGTGAAAATACATAAGAGTGTTTAATTAAAATAGAATGCATATATCTGTGTGAAAAGCTAATGTAGAAGTGTGTAAAGATGTTGGAACAATGTTGAAATCCCATGTTATGTGGTTGTTGTAGAGGAGAATGTAATACTGCTAAACGTAGAAATGTGTAGGCCACATGGCAGTTCACAGAGAATGAAGGGTGCTGTTACACTCTCACATGATATGGATTTTAATGTTGTTGTAATTCAAAGTATTATTGATCATAGAACTGAAATATATGTTTTATAGAATTGTTTCATATAACCATTGTGTGTAATGAGTTAGAATACTGTTTAGACTAAGAAATTAAAGGTTTACAGAGTGCACAGGCCCGTTTCATGTAATTCTAATAGG
This sequence comes from Lissotriton helveticus, assembly GCF_964261635.1. Lineage (NCBI taxonomy): Eukaryota > Metazoa > Chordata > Amphibia > Caudata > Salamandridae > Lissotriton > Lissotriton helveticus. Next base: position 1,640,448,812 of record NC_136067.1, read on the forward strand.
CCTGAATAGATAAGTTCATTTCTTTTGATCTGCATGTGTTAGTTAGAGGAATGTCATGTTAAGCTTAAATTGCAGAGACTGCTCGATGGTTTACGACTTAGAAGATATGGTGGAGGCCGGAATTTGGGGCCCACTGTACAAGTGTCTGTTTGCAGGTGCGAGGAGGTTCCAATCAAGAGAGTGATGAATAGGGTTTTGTTCAGAGAGCCAGGCACAGGCCTGGAGGAGGCTTCAGGAATTTCCTGGGGGGTACCATCCTGCCGGAGAAGAGCCTGAGAAGCAAGGTCAACGCTAACGATGGGCCCAGAGGAGTATCAGCATGGAAAATGCCAGAACTGACACCACGTGAGGGGCGTCTCTAAAGGGCGTTTCTATTGTAAATGTGATTTTTGTATTAGGGACAGCACTCCTGGGTGGAGTTAGGGCAGATGGTCTGAGGAACCTAAGAGAGCGGATGAGTAGGCAGATAGGATAACTGCGAGACACCGATTTACAACGAAGACTAAGGGAAGTGAGTGACCTTCTTTGGAAGTCACCACGGCTGACACCTTTTTAGGTTAAGATTTTACTAAGTAGGGATGTCACTTAGTCTAGTGTAGGGACAGTCTAATCTGGATTTTCTTCCTTTCTGTAAATGACTCATAAGCTACAGCTTGTGTCTATTCTTGCAACTCTGATGATTTTTGAATTGGTTTTGGTGATATTCTTCTGCCGACTAAGAGCATTTAGAAAATTTATGTTTGTATTGATACCAGTATATCTTTTGAACCTTATTTTGAGATGTTTGTATCTCCAGTTAACTTTGGCTTTATAATAAATTTTTAAAACTTATTCGTAGTAAGTGGTTCTTTAGAGTGGTGTAAATCCTTAATTGATTGACCTAGTAGCGGATTGCCTTTTACTCTATGACAGGTATCAACGGTTCAGTCGACCTGAGTTGGGATCTAGACCTATAGAAATAGATCAGAAATCCCGCCGTAACAGTAGCATACAATTTACACCTATGAAGCAGTGTGACACCCAGTTACACCCTTGTGGGACCACTTCACACACTGGCTCCAGCATCACACCCCTCATGACATCACGCAACAGGAATGGAAGACGGTACCATCCTTTTCTACGGAGATATTTGTTGAACAAATCTGTTCCATCTTAACTTCTAGGGGTGCAACACTAAGATTCTGAACCCTCTATATCACCCTGTGGGCAGCATGGCTGGCTGCAAAGCATTGCTATCCTAGCCTTTGGAGGATTTAGGGAAAATGCAAATCTTACAACCGTGTATGCAACATAATAAATGACACTAACAGCTCTTTTGTGGATACGTTTATGCTGCAAATTTATTGATTACAGAGGTTGGGTTAGCTTACGGGTGTTCCAGGTGTATACGGTGAATTCAACAAACGGCTGATATCCATCTGAGAAAGATAGAGCTGCCCTGTTGGTATTCAAACTAATAGCACTTAAATTAATTATAGCTCATTTAATATAAAATGGGTTTCCAGACTTTTCTCGAGTCAGGCTCCTGTAAAAGTGAAGCCAGGTTACAGTCCACACAATTGCTCAGGATTTGAACTGCTACTTGGGCCACTAAGGAGCTCCATCACATTATGTCATGTCCTGCTGAAATGATGCCCTGTGACCTGAGGATTTCTTTTTTCACTGTCAAGATTAACTTTTGGGATGTCCTTGTAGTTGCCTAAAGTGTTAGGATCACCCAGTATCTCCATCAAGCCTCCGGAAAGGCACGCTGCAATAACAGAGACCCTCCACCTGTGCTAGCTTTACTTTCTATATTATGTACATCCCGCCCCTTCCAAGGCATCCCTAATATTGTGCAGGAAAGTAGACCCTTGTGGGACAGATATATTACATCTTATCTGGCAGGAGAGCAACACTAGTATTCTGTCCCCTTCTGTCATCCTGGGGCAACATAGGCCACCTGTAGTATATGAATGAATATTCAGGACCGGCTGCAGACGAGAAAGGGGGTTCATTTCGAAATGATATTTCCACCTGTTCATAGTGACAAATCAGTGCTGTCTTTAGGGCTGTGCAAGTGGTGCCACTGCACCGGTCGCCAAGGTCAGAGGGTGCCATTTGTGCTCTGAAATCGAAACTGGTTGCATCGCCCATAAGCAGGTACTGTTGTCCCTCTTTCATTTCCACAACGTTGGTCTTTGTAGAAATAGAAGAGAGACAATAGTGTTAACAGATTGCTGAGGTGACAGAGTCTTATGGTCGGCCCATGCATTCTAGTGAATTATTTACTTATGTGGTGAGCACAGGAGTCAGAGAGAAGAAGAAAAGGTCTTGCGCGAATGTTCCTGTTGGTGAGTTCATTTAATTGATCTTGACATTGGCAGTGGCATGGAGAGCCAAGCTCTTCTCTCAGCAGCATATAGAAGTTCAGACTGGTTCAACAATTTATCTTATGCAATCATTGAATGGCCTGTTAAAAAATAATACAAACAGTAACATATAACTTTCTATTCATCTTTTGCTTCGACTGACAAACAAGTTGAAGAACACATGGCAGTTATGCTAAGTAACCAAACTGCTAGTATCCTGTCTGCTGAGCATAATGCCTCATCATCCTCCTCAGAGTGTGAGCATTCTACAAATTGTTAATTAGAGTAATCTTTAGCTTCAGTTGAAAAAAATTTGAAACCAATTAAGCTACTGCGCTAAATAGTCAAACTAGTACACTGTCCGCTGAGCACTTTACCTCGTCAGCCCCCATATAAGATACAGCTGATCTAGGAATGTGGCCAGACAAATTAAATTCTAAATTGTGGATAATATTGTAACTTCAGGACTACCTGAAAATGAGAATTTAACATTTCCTTTAGACAACAAAATGTTGTTTTTCTAAAATGTTTTAGATGAGGACACTATACAATGGTGAAATAATAAAGCAGAGATGACTGGTTTAATCAAAAACTTAAGCCTGAGAATATTGTTTTTATTGCAAACTTTATCCACAAGAAAAGTCACAAACTTCACTAGGAAGTACAGGTTTTCGTGATTCGAGACAGATTAGTGTTCTTTCGAATGAGTATGAAAAATCAACATATCATATGACATCTTATTGTGTTTGGATGGAAACAGAGGTAAGACTTCGGTTAAATAAAAGTGTGGATGTGTCACATCAGCAAATGATAAACCAAGAAATGATTAATTGGAGAGGTGTTCTAGAAAGGCTTCTGTCATTTTATTTTTATTGGAGTGTGACTGGGCCTTCAGGGAATCCTCTGAAAGGCTGCATGCGCCAAATAATGGACATATCTTGGGATTAGTGCAACTTCTTGATGTTTAGACCCAAGAACATTTGAGATGTGTTTGTGAAAAGGAGAATACTGATCACTATCTTGGAGAAAACATACAGAATGAAATAATCAATCTTTTAGCAAACCAAGGGCCAGATGTAGGTAGCCAAATACCGGTCGGTAACGGCTTTTGAGATGTAGGTGGGTAGTTATTTACAGAATCGGTATATTTACCGAATGGGTAAATTTACCACTTCGGTATTTTACCGATTCGGTAAACATACCGATTCTGTAAATCCATATGTAGCTGACACTCCTAAGAGTGCCACAGGCCCTTAAGAGTCGGTATTTTACCACCTAATCTTATTGGGTGGTAAAATACCGAATTCAGGTGTGCATGCACATCTGTGCATGCACACCTGTGCAATGTGACACACAGACATGCCCTTAGGGCATGTATGTGTGCCACATTTCACACAAGCCTGTACTTGGGGTGCTAGAGGGTGTCAAAGTGACACCCCTTGCACCCTTGCAGGAATCGGTATTTACGGATTCTGTAAATACCGAATCGGTATTTCACATTGATTCCTATGGGCTTCAAGGCCCATAAGAATCAATGTGAAATACCGATTCGGTATTTACAGAATCGGTAAATACCGACTGTTACAGAATCGGTAAATAAGAAATGAGATTTACCTACATATGCCTCCTTCCTAATTACCTACTCTTAAATATCGATTCGGTATGAGTCGGTATTTAATAGTAGGTAAATCGGAATTACCTACATCTGGCCCTATGTGCTTAAATATATTCTAATTCGAGCAAAGGCAGCACAATATTTTTCTGTTATATTAGACCGCACACCTGACATAGGCCATTCGGAAAAGCTATAACTGACCATACGGTGTCCTGATATAACAAAAAAAACATATCTGTAAAAGAGCATTTTATTGGTTTTAAAGAGGTGAATGACTCTACAGGTGAAGGACTAACAGAAATTTTGTTAGGAGTGCTGAACAACCTTAGCTTGAATTTACAAGATCTACGAGGTCAAGGCTATGATGACAGCCCAACATGAATGGTCAAAATAAAGGTGTCCCGGCAAGAAGAATCAGAATGAATACAAGAGTATTTTTTCTTCCATGAGGTTGTCATCCCCTGAATTTAGTAATATTGGATGAAGCTTGTAGCACCTATAGAAGCTCTTTCACGTTTTGGAGTGCTGCAGAGTACTTACACTCTGTTTTCTGCTCCAACTCAATGATGGGAGATTTTACAAAATCATGTACCAACACTAACTCTAAAGCCATTAAGTAAAACTCATTAGAAAAGCTGCACCAAAAGCGTAAAAGCATTATGCACCCAAACAACAGAAATGTTGGATGCCTTACAAGAAATACACCCGATACAAAGCAAATTGTCTATCTGAGCAACTTATGGAATTTCTGATAGCCCTTTCTGTATAATATGACAATCAATATTGTTAGCAATCAATTGCAGAGCGAAAAAGTAGATCTTAGAACTGCAACAGCTTTGATAGAGGGTACTCTAAACTTACTGTCTTCATAAAGAGAGAATGGATATGAAGAAGCAAATACAAAAGCAAAAATATTAGCCACATCTCTTGAAACAGACACTACCTGCAAAGATAGATAACGGTGTAAAAAGAAGAGGATGTTTGATTATGAAAGTTTCAATGAAATGAATAAAACCCAGAGGACTCTGCCAAGGTACAAGACATCAAACTGAGATCGCCACCCTCCTCTGTCACTGATGTCGGGAACTTCTTCAAGCATGGTCAATTATTGCAAGAGGTTTATAAATTGCTTGACATCCCTCACAGCCCCACGGCATGGTCATAGGAGCTGACACATGAAGAATGAGTATGAAAAATCAACATATCATATGACATCTTATTGTGTTTGGATGGAAACAGAGGTAAGACTTCGGTTAAATAAAAGTGTGGATGTGTCACATCAGCAAATGATAAACCAAGAAATGATTAATTGGAGAGGTGTTCTAGAAAGGCTTCTGTCATTTTATTTTTATTGGAGTGTGACTGGGCCTTCAGGGAATCCAGGGAATCCTCTGAAAGGCTGCATGCGCCAAATAATGGACATATCTTGGGATTAGTGCAACTTCTTGATGTTTAGACCCAAGAACATTTGAGATGTGTTTGTGAAAAGGAGAATACTGATCACTATCTTGGAGAAAACATACAGAATGAAATAATCAATCTTTTAGCAAACCAAGGGCCAGATGTAGGTAGCCAAATACCGGTCGGTAACGGCTTTTGAGATGTAGGTGGGTAGTTATTTACAGAATCGGTATATTTACCGAATGGGTAAATTTACCACTTCGGTATTTTACCGATTCGGTAAACATACCGATTCTGTAAATCCATATGTAGCTGACACTCCTAAGAGTGCCACAGGCCCTTAAGAGTCGGTATTTTACCACCTAATCTTATTGGGTGGTAAAATACCGAATTCAGGTGTGCATGCACATCTGTGCATGCACACCTGTGCAATGTGACACACAGACATGCCCTTAGGGCATGTATGTGTGCCACATTTCACACAAGCCTGTACTTGGGGTGCTAGAGGGTGTCAAAGTGACACCCCTTGCACCCTTGCAGGAATCGGTATTTACGGATTCTGTAAATACCGAATCGGTATTTCACATTGATTCCTATGGGCTTCAAGGCCCATAAGAATCAATGTGAAATACCGATTCGGTATTTACAGAATCGGTAAATACCGACTGTTACAGAATCGGTAAATAAGAAATGAGATTTACCTACATATGCCTCCTTCCTATTTACCTACTCTTAAATATCGATTCGGTATGAGTCGGTATTTAATAGTAGGTAAATCGGAATTACCTACATCTGGCCCTATGTGCTTAAATATATTCTAATTCGAGCAAAGGCAGCACAATATTTTTCTGTTATATTAGACCGCACACCTGACATAGGCCATTCGGAAAAGCTATAACTGACCATACGGTGTCCTGATATAACAAAAAAAACATATCTGTAAAAGAGCATTTTATTGGTTTTAAAGAGGTGAATGACTCTACAGGTGAAGGACTAACAGAAATTTTGTTAGGAGTGCTGAACAACCTTAGCTTGAATTTACAAGATCTACGAGGTCAAGGCTATGATGACAGCCCAACATGAATGGTCAAAATAAAGGTGTCCCGGCAAGAAGAATCAGAATGAATACAAGAGTATTTTTTCTTCCATGAGGTTGTCATCCCCTGAATTTAGTAATATTGGATGAAGCTTGTAGCACCTATAGAAGCTCTTTCACGTTTTGGAGTGCTGCAGAGTACTTACACTCTGTTTTCTGCTCCAACTCAATGATGGGAGATTTTACAAAATCATGTACCAACACTAACTCTAAAGCCATTAAGTAAAACTCATTAGAAAAGCTGCACCAAAAGCGTAAAAGCATTATGCACCCAAACAACAGAAATGTTGGATGCCTTACAAGAAATACACCCGATACAAAGCAAATTGTCTATCTGAGCAACTTATGGAATTTCTGATAGCCCTTTCTGTATAATATGACAATCAATATTGTTAGCAATCAATTGCAGAGCGAAAAAGTAGATCTTAGAACTGCAACAGCTTTGATAGAGGGTACTCTAAACTTACTGTCTTCATAAAGAGAGAATGGATATGAAGAAGCAAATACAAAAGCAAAAATATTAGCCACATCTCTTGAAACAGACACTACCTGCAAAGATAGATAACGGTGTAAAAAGAAGAGGATGTTTGATTATGAAAGTTTCAATGAAATGAATAAAACCCAGAGGAAACATTCAAATGAGAATTTTTTCTCACCATGGTCAATGCAGGTTTAACATCTTTAAAAGGACGTTTCCAGCAACTATGTGATCACACAAAGTTGTGATTTCCATGTAACCCTTACAGATGACAAGTCTTCTGATATAAATGCATTAGACTCATTTGAAGAATTAAAACACGGTCAATGCATTCTCCCTGATGGTAAAAATATTCATTGTGAAGCATTGCAGACATGAGTATGGAAGATTTCTTTCTTAATATTAGAGTGGCTTTGCGAAGACTTTTAATTCTTCCAGTGACAGCGGTTAGTGGAGACAGACTTTTTTCTAAGCTAAAGTTAATTAACACATGCTTAAGATCAACAATTAAAGATAAAAGTCTATCATCTTTGGCACTCCTGTCCATTGAAAATGATATTGTACAACAGCTGTACTTATCCGTATCAATCTTGGTATTTGCAGAAAAGAAAGCCTGTAAAGTTAAATTTACTTACATTTTCTGCAAATTGTATTTTACAAAATTAACACAGAAAATGTTAATAATTACATAAACAAGATTGTATATTATTTTAGGCTATAAAATAAAAGTTATATTCGACTGATAGAGGCTTAATATCTGTTCCTTATATCTTCGTGTTCCTTTTTTATGGTATTTGACATATATTTTACAAACTCTTAAATGATCCTGTATATATTTGCTATGTTTGAGAAAAGGGGAGTGTGTTTTCCGTGAGAGGTCAGTATTATACTTATTGGGATGAATGCCCATTCTTTCAGTTTTTCATATAGGGGACACGACTACTTCAAATTGCAGTGTGACATCTTTATTGATTTGTTGTGAGACATAGACAGCCGACACGTGTTTCGCCCCCTGGTGGCGAGTTACGCCGGGGCTTTCTCAAGGCTATTTACACAAATGCAGCGTATAATACAACTGTTTCCATATTTTCAAAATTCCAAAGACAAGAGTTTCAATACTCGCAAAGCAATATTCTTCTGTGAGATTGCAGAATGCTGAAGAGTGCAGTCCGGTCCCTGCTCGCGGCTCTCGATGTTTGGTAAGAGCCCCGGCGCAACTCGCCAACAGGGGGCGAAACACGTGTCGGCTGTCACAACAAATCAATAAAGATGTCACACTGCAATTTGAAGTAGTCGTGTCCCCTATATGAAAAACTGAAAGAACGGGCATTCATCCCAATAAGTATAATGCTGACCTCTCACGGAAAACACACTCCCCTTTTCTCAAACTCGTTTTATCTTACGAAGCTCAAGAGGTCCAGAGCTCCGAGTGTGTCTCCATCTATTTATATAACTAGCTTATTAAGCGTTGTTTAGCCTTGGAATCCTTGGACCTTCCCTGCCTTGTCAGCATATATTTGCTATGTGTCTGAGAACTCAACATAAAAATAATCAATGTTTGTTGGGGGGGAGGGTGCCAAGAAAGATTGTTGAATAGGGTCCCATGAACTTTAAAGCCGGCCCTGTGACAAATCTCCATAAATTATGGATCTGAGGCATTGGCAGGTGGCTTTCCACCTTCGCCCTATGGCGGATAAAGAGCTGGGAAAACTGGCAGCTGACATCATCAAAAGAGTGGATGGACCTATCCCTTGGTTGTCCATGATCATCATCATCTGCAAGCCCAAACAACCATGCAAGATCAGGTTGTGTATAGACACACGTTTTCGAAACACTGCCATAAAGAGAGAAAGGCATCTGACACCAACAGTAGACAACTGGGTCACCAAAGACAGCAGAGCATGCTTGTTCTGAAAGATGGAATTCTGCTCTGTCTACCACCAGATCCTCCTAGAACACCATTCAGGGGGCCTTGAAGGGGTCATCTACGATCTACAGAAAAGCATCATGTCCACTTCTGGAAAGTATTCCAAAGACTCAAAGATGGTGGCCTTACTGTCCATCGAAAGTAATGTGAGTTTCCCCGGAATCGCATCAGCTTCTTTGGCTATCACTTGTCTGCGAATGGACTCTGCCAAGGTACAAGACATCAAACTGAGATCGCCACCCTCCTCTGTCACTGATGTCGGGAACTTCTTCAAGCATGGTCAATTATTGCAAGAGGTTTATAAATTGCTTGACATCCCTCACAGCCCCACGGCATGGTCATAGGAGCTGACACATGAAGAAGCATTTCGGCATACATATATGCACTCTGCAGAGACAACATTGATGTATTATGACCCTGCCAAGGACTCTGAGTTAGCAGCAGATGACAGGCACATTGGACTAGGGGTGAAATTTGCCTAAAGGCAGCCATGTGGTGAATGGGCCCCGGTGGCCTATGCGAGGAGGGCCTTAACCCTCATGGAGCAATGGTACTCCCAAATATAGTGGGAGGCAATAGTGATCTACTGTGGGCTGGTATATGGACACACTTTCAATGTATTCACTGACCACATGCCCATTATCCCTTTGTTTCAGGGGTTGTCGTTGAAACCACCCCAACAGATAAAGCAATCGATCCAACAATTACAGAAATAGTCAGTCAAGATAAAATACCAGCCAGGGTCATAGAATCCAGTGGACTTCCTCTATCAGTACCCTCTTCCGGCCACCCCTTAGAAGGACGAGAGGGCTCAGGACATAGTGAAGCATGTATGGTTGGTTATGGAGAGGTCTTGGTCCCTAACTAGATCGCTGCAGGAAATTCAGAAAGGTATGGAAGCTGACGACTGTCTGCAGTTTGCTCTCCAAGCCGCCAGGAGAGGTCAATTGACTATTCTACAAAGTGTTAGTGTGCACAAATCTCAGGCAACTCAAAGATTTAGATTTAGCAAACTATCTATATAAAGAAGAGCTCACAATAATGTATGTCTCGGGTACTGTCAAAACATCTTTTTATTGATAACTAGCAAAATTAAAAAACATAGAAAGACATTTAGTTACAGCCTAAAATCATCTACAGGTGTAAATACTTTCTCTTTGAAGTTAAAAGGTTCACATCTTATCCAGCACATCTTTAATCACGTCTATCTTCGAGCAGGCCGGCCTCAGGGGCCCCGCACTGAACTGGACTGCCTCTTTCATCACAAATCGTACACAGTCAGTGAGATTAGGGTCTTTCACAGCCCCCAGGATGTCATCTACCTGTAGTGTTCCCCAAGGTTCGTCACTCTCCCCTTTATTATTTAACCTTTATCTTCGTCCACTGATTCATTCTTTAAAAAATTATAAAATTACCCTGTACAATTATGATGACGATCTTCAGCTAATCATTCCCCTAAATACCCCGGACTCAGCGGCCAAATGTTCGTCCGTAATGTCACACATACAGAGATGGATGACTCAAAATCATCTCAAACTTAACCCAGGCAAGACAGAATTGGTCTTGCCTGGGGACAGTGGACTGAGTTGGGGTCGACAATTTGGCCTATGGATATGGGAATCCCTCCCACAAAGACCCACTCGGTCAAAAGTTTAGGGATTACACTTAATGAGGATCTATCTCTTAAAGGGCAGGTAGGAATGGTGGTTTCTTCTAGTTTTTTTCAACTTAGGAAGATTAGGAAAATTGCCCACCTTTTAACACACTCGGCACTCATTCAAGTAGTGATTGCCCTTGTCCTCTCCCGTTTGGATTTTTCAAATAGCCTTTACTTGGGTCTTCTGAATGGCCTATTAAAACGCCTCCAGATGGTTCAAAACCAGGCGGCTAGGCTCATCTGGAAGCAACACAAGTGGCAATCAATCAGGGCCGGGCTGGCAAAACTCCACTGGTTGCCAGTGGCCCAGCGAATCGCTTTTAAAGCACGGTGTATCACTTTTAGGGAGCTCCATGATAATGGCCCTACATTCATCAGGAAGACCATTACTAACTATACACCTCAGCGCAACTTACGCTCCACACATCTAAGCCTTGCAAATGTCTCTTCATTTAAGAGGAAACACCAGGGTGGCAGCTGTTTTTACCATCTGGCTGCCTCTTTTTGGAATGCTCTCCCACTTTCTATTAGACAGAGCAAGGATTTATTGGCATTTCGAAAATCTTTAAAAACGTGGCTTTTCCAACAGGCTTACGCTTAGAATTGTGCTTAGTGTCTTGACTCCACAGCGCCAAGAAACCCAAGGGTGTACGTGCGCTTAAGAAATTGTTATTAACATAACATAACATAACATATATGTTTCACCCAGACATACAGTCAAATTACATGAAGTTTTATGTGGCAATTGATTCTTTAACATAGTATTGCTGTTTTTTTACACATACATTCTGAATATAGATAATTCAGTACTATTATGACATTGATACAACAAATCTCTTGCTTTCCGTCTCCCAGTGGATTTGGTCTCTAAGCAGGTTTCGGGTAAAACACCTTCATCAGGAAAGCCACAATTTCATCAAATGATTAAAAGGAACCTGCAATTACACAATACATTGGTGAGAGCCCTTTATACAACTAAATGATAACCCTTTACAGCTAAATAACCAGGTTTGTAACCAATGGCCAAACACCAAAGCTAGACCCAGCCAGAATAAACATCCATATAAATAGTACACCTTGTATTTTACAGCCAGGAAGAAGCATGCGCAATCTTAAATTTTCCACCACCAAAAGTTCCCCACTGAAGTAGCGCATATCACAGAAACCCTTGAACAGGAGAGGCCAAGAGAAGTGAATTACCAAAAAACCCCAATTGGAACAAAAGTAAAGATAGAAGATATAATAATATAAAAGGCTTAATGAGACGTTACTCACTTGCTGTGATGCTATTAAGTAGCATATATACGGGATATATGTATATATGCACCCAAGGGGAATTAATTGGTAGGTTACTTAAAAAAAATTGAGACATAGTTATATACTGGATTAATTACAAAACAGAACCTGTGCAATGATATAGTGTGCAAGATGCTGCAAAAAAAACTACCTCTGACTGATAAGCCAGAATAGCCAAATGGGGAGCCCAAAAGTGCCACTATGCGATTCTGCTGATTGAAACAAGGCACCCTAGGTCCAGAGGGACAAAGTAAAAATTACCAATGGTATTGTCCTAATAGCATAATGACAGTGTGAAATGGAAAGGTGCGGATGGTATACCCAAGGTCATGAAAGCGGCGAAGTTCACAGTAAGCTTTCAGTGTTGCACATTCCTGTGAACGATAGTTGAATACATACGCCCCGAAAATTTGTAGGGGCATGGCTATCCATGCAAAAGCTAAGGATGGTGATAATAATATAAGCAATATAAACCATTATAAGACCTTAATGACAACAGTGCCTAGGGATGGCAAGCCTCAGGGAGATTACCACCGTAACCCGCTTCCAAGGTAACAGACGATATGCACAAAGGTCACGCAGCCTGTGACGTAAGAAGTAATCAGATATGGAGAATAATATCGGCACTTGCCCAAATGTGGCCCCCAACATGCACATCCTATAAATGTACCCATCTTCATATTGTCTTTGCCGTCCTGGGGTAACCGGCTCGTAAAGGTGTAAAACATCAGATTCTAAAAACTAGTAGTCACTGCCACATCCAAAAAGGAATGAAAGGAACTAGAGATATCGCTGTGTGGAGTCTGACTTATAAGGCATGTCCAATAACCGGATAATGAAAATAGAGATGGAGTTACGGATTCCCTGGGCCGAGATCTGGACATGCGGATCACGACTGTAATAAGGAAGGGGTTGCTGATCCCCCAGGCTGTGATCCGGACATGCGTAACAGATCCAGGCGACTTCGTCCACGCGGTCGGCCAAATTGGAGTGGAATACGGCGCCTTATAAAGATATCTATTGTTGCCATAGAATAGGGAAATTGTACATAGTAACATCAACCCTATTGAATGTATATTATAAGGAACTGCTTGAAATACTTTACAAATTGCTACATCTACATTATCCATAGTCATTGGGTCCTTTGAGCCTGAAACAGGCGTATGGAAACTTTCTAAAAAGATGTATCATGAAATTGAGTGGCAACGTGCCTTTGCTTGTCACAATGATCGGCCATCTTTCAATACTCCTGATTACAAGAACAGAGAATTAAAAAAGCTGAAGGTTGATCTTCAAAATACTCTAGGGTGTCCTCTAAATATCAGGAGGATACCATGGGAGTGAGGGTCCTAACAGGCATAAAGAGATGATAGTCCACCTGGATGTAAAACTGGCTGCTTCTCTCTGAGCAACATGAAGCTGTGCACGTAAAGATACCTGACCTCGTGACTGTCCTGCTAATAGAAAAGAAAGGGTAAGCAACCACTCATTATATTGTGATGCACTGTATCTAATCGCATTTTCCCAAGGGATCTCATTATTCAGTCCGCGTTTATGTGTCTCTATGGTAAAAGTCCAAAACACGTCCCTTCTTTTGCGCACAGCTGTGCGATCACATCCTTGTTTGCCCTCTATATTTTCTATGATCAGCCATCTGATTTTAGCTGCTTGGAGTTTCTCCTCATGTCTAGAGGGGCCATCTTTTGGTTGTGTGAATGGCTGAACGATGCTCAGTGAGTTGTGTGGCTAAAGGGCGAGCTGTTTTGCCCACATAGCCTAGCTCGCATGGACATTGGAGTAAATACAGCACATTTTTACTTTTGCAGTTTTTGAACGTTCTCAAGTTAACTGTATAGTAATCAAGGGTAAAACTTTCTGTCTCAGTGGCTGAATCTCATGCCTTGCATGTGATGCATTTATGGTTGCCTACAATGGGATTTTTCCCATCTATAGTCTGCTGGACAAATGGTTTCTCAATTTAAAAGCGAGATCTCACCACATGATCTTTAACATTCTTGTTGCATTTATGCTCAAATATGGGTCTGGGAATTTTCTCATTCTGTTCCTACAAAGTGATCTGCTAAGAAAAAGAGTGGAACCCCAGAAAAGATTGTCATACTTATACCAGGTGTGGCATGAGCATGTGGAGTTTCCTGAAGGGTGCCTTCTTTGTGGGAACCAAATTCGGAAGCTTTGCCAGATCACCATGAGGGTGATACAGCTGGCCCATGCTGGTCATCAAAGCATTGTCAAATCCAAGAGTCACATCCAAAGCTAAGTCTGGTTCCCACAGGTGGACGAGAAAGTGGAGGTGGTGGTAAAGGGGTGCCGGATGTGAGGCAACCAGTCAACCGGAACCTCACGTGCCCATTATCACTGAGAAAACACCTAAGGCTCCATGGGTCTGAGCTAGTGCTGATTTTGACAACCTTCTCGTGGGTGACACATTAGTAGTGGTTGGTGAGTACTTAAAATATCCACAACTAGAAATCTCGAGCAGCACCACTGCTGATGAGCTGATTACATAAATAGAGAAAATTGTAGCCATGCATGGGCTGATTAATTAAATACAGGCTGACAATCGACCTCCATGTCTAAAGGCCAACTGAGAGGCAAAAATGTTTAGGCACCCCATAGTGATAGTGGTATGCACTGTCTAGGGTAACACACACAGTATGGGCGATTCGCAACTCCCTAAAGAAGTACTGCCAGGCATCTCACAGTACGACCCAGAAGGTCACCATTCAATTGTGTTCTGGGCAAATAGTGGGGGACTCAATACCACACCACCCCATACCTACACTGATGGACTACAACTATGTTGCCAACTAACGACAGCAAAAGAATCAATAATCCAGCCTGCAATGTAGGGCTAAAGAGTCCTGTTTGGATGACGGTGACCAGGTGCTTCTTATGGATAAATATCCAGGAAGCAAATTCTGGGTACCATTCGAGGCCCCACCCATGGGTGGAGACTCAATGACAGTCAGAAGGGGGGGGGGATAATGAGGACCATGAAGAAACTGAGGGAAGTGGAGAAGTCATGCGGCCTTGAGTAGTCATCCACAAGCCCACGGGGGGGGGGGGGCAGCGTCATGAGCAAGGGGTTGGTTTCAGCAGCGTCGCTAGGCCAATATTTTTCTGTCTGATGCAGACTTTATCTTGGCCTCCCGTGGGGCCGACGCAGATGCCCAGAAGCTATGTCCAACTCCCCTGCTGTGGGCCATTATCACCTCGGCTCCCCTGGAGCAGCAGCAGCTCAGTGCTTTTCTTCACCCCTACCAGGCCATCACCCTGAGGCTGCAGTTGGCTGGGCTGGGGTGAAGAAGTGAAAGGCCTTCCTGAGGGCCTGTCGTTGGCACCTCGGCTACAGTGTCTTTCAGGCCTTGGTGGTGGGGGTGGGGGGAACATTTGCATAAGCGTCCCTGTTAGGCACCTAATTTATCAAACATTTCTCTCAAATGAGCCCGATGAGACTAGCCAAATGCTGTTTAGTGAACAGGTGGGATCCAGGAATGTGGGCTACTTTTTGGGAGGGCCCGGGCTGAATTGTGATCCCAATCCAACCCTGGGTGTTATCCCACTCTACAGATGTACATGGTATGGTCCTGATATTGTCACGTTAACTAATAAAAGGAGCCATACAGCCTGCGAACTGCACTCTCAAGATGTCTGAGAAACCCAGTATTGTATGTGAGTGACTCATTGGGGAAGTGTGTGTTGCGGTCTAGCAGATCTGGTGTGTGACATATCAAGGGGGATGGGCAAAGGGAAGAGGGACATATAGAGGGTCAACAGGTACAGATGGGACTCTTTAGTGGCCAGCAATTCCCACCCACACTATAAAGAGAAATTGCTTGTTGCTGTTTTTCTTTCAGCTTTGCAAGTGCGATCCTAAAGCTTTATGCAAAATACAATGGCCTACAGATAGTGGATTTTGGAGGTAAAAGGGGAATTTGTCAGGTCAAAGGGAATCATTACAACAGGGTCTGAAATGCAACAGTGCTCCTTAAAAACCCAAAGAAACAGTTGGAATCCTGAGAAAATGTAGGGACTGGCTTTGGCTTTGCTCTGACTCATCAAGAGCCTAATGCTAAAAAATAGGTTGGCAACCCAGTTTACATTTAATGATTTGAGGTTTTGGATACCAATAGAACTAACCGCTGACACCTGAATCACCTGAAAGCTAACCAAACGAACACTTGCGGCATTAATTGGACCACAAAAACAGCTGTCAGTGACAATTTATATGTTGCATACATGGTTGTACATGTTTCCCACATTCTCCAACTGCTAAGGTACCGCTGTGATGCTTGCTTTCCCCTTTTCTCTTATACCCCTTTTTCTCGTTTTGACCCACCTCCCTGCAATGGTGCTGCAACCATTTCTAGAGTGGGGGTGCTGCCATCATTGTTGATTCAGAAAAGGGGGTGGTGATGAACAGAGTGCCTGAATTAAGCAACCACTCTTACCCAGTCCAAAGATCAGGGCTTGATCCATCACCATTTTTTAGCTCACTGCACCATCCCAGCTCAGAACTTGGCTATATGCAAATTAGTCTGTTCCTGTTCCAGTGCATGATGGGAACAGGGCAAACCAAACTACCAAGCCAATTCTTATACTGGGAAGGACACAAGCTTCCGGGGACCGGTTTCTGCCATTTCAGGCGTCGTCGGCCCGGCTTGCTTGAATCCTGATGGTGCAATGAGCAAGGGACTCACATCTGAGTATACCCTTCCACGCTTATGGTGGACAAAATGATTCAGAAAAGGGGGTGGTGATGAACAGAGTGCCTGAATTAAGCAGACCACTCTTACCCAGTCCAAAGATCAGGGCTTGATCCATCACCGTTTTTTAGCTCACTGCACCATCCCAGCTCAGAACTTGGCTATATGCAAATTAGTCTGTTCCTGTTCCAGTGCATGATGGGAACAGGGCAAACCAAACTACCAAGCCAATTCTTATACTGGGAAGGACACAAGCTTCCGGGGACCGGTTTCTGCCATTTCAGGCGTCGTCGGCCCGGCTTGCTTGAATCCTGATGGTGCAATGAGCAAGGGACTCACATCTGAGTATACCCTTCCACGCTTATGGTGGACAAAATGATTCAGAAAAGGGGGTGGTGATGAACAGAGTGCCTGAATTAAGCAGACCACTCTTACCCAGTCCAAAGATCAGGGCTTGATCCATCACTGTTTTTTAGCTCACTGCACCATCCCAGCTCAGAACTTGGCTATATGCAAATTAGTCTGTTCCTGTTCCAGTGCATGATGGGAACAGGGCAAACCAAACTACCAAGCCAATTCTTATACTGGGAAGGACACAAGCTTCCGGGGACCGGTTTCTGCCATTTCAGGCGTCGTCGGCCCGGCTTGCTTGAATCCTGATGGTTACAGGGATTATGGAAAATCAAATCTATTACACAAATGTATTTATTTATTTATAAAGTTTTGTATAGCGCGAACAAGACCCAGATGGGTATCAGAGCGCTTCACAATTTGGAGTGTCATAAATAAGAAAGAGAGTAAAACCAACGTAATTTGAGAATGCATGCAAGGAACAGGGACCGAGGGAATATCAAAGAACATCACATTTAAATAATACAAAGGGTGCTGGGAGATGAACAAACATAACTTATGAGAGAATAATGGAACAACTCTGGGTTTCACAAGTGATAGTCTAATATAGTAGTTAATCCAAGGGCGGTGAGTGAGACAGATGAGCCATGGTCATTTATGGCAAGAACTTGTTCATAAGGATTATTTTCCTTTCATTTTTGAAAGAAGCCGTTGATGAGATTCTGTGTACTTTCGGTGGGAGAGAGTTCCAGATCTTCGGGGCTGAGCCTGAGAAAGCTCTGTGCCTCATTCTCTCTTTGCACAAAAACTGTGGTTTCACGAGGAACGAGTGCAGTTCTTGATGGTCTACCCCCTCCTGATTGTTCTAGATTTTTTGCCAAGTAATGGGGGGTATTGAAATGGAGGGCTTTGTGAGTCATGCAGGCAATCTTTAGTTGTAATCTTGCTTCAAATGGTAACAAATTTAGGGATTTTAGGGATGGGGAAATGTGAGCATTTCTATTTTTACTCGTGATCAATCTGGCTGTGGCATTCAAGGAAGCCCTTAGTGGTGCCAAGGTACATTTGGGGAGGCCACAGAGCGTAGCACTGCCATAGTCTAGCCTCGGCAAAACAAGCATTTGAAACACCTGCTTGAAGTCATCTTGTGAAAGGACTGGTTTGAGATTCCTAAGTATGGATGTATGTATGTATGTATGTAATGCATACTTGTAGAGCGCAGACTGTCACCCAGAGGGTATCCTGGCGCTTTGACCCTGTAGATACCTGCGCGAAGCGCCATTACACTGCCCTAGGGAAAAGATGGCATTTAAGCATCCTCATCTAAGTATCCTCATCTGGTGGTTAGCACCCTTCCATACCTTACTAATATGATTATTCATGTTCAGGTGTATGTCCAGGGTGATTCCGAGAGATTTGGCTGAGTCAATAATGTGAGGAGTGCAGTTGAAGGCTATGAGGAGTTTCATCCAGCGGTCTATCTCGGGGGAGTGTTTAGGCGGAGATATGAGAAGGAATTCTGTTTTGGAGGTGTTGAGCAGGAGGTGGAATTTGGTACATTTCCTAATGTTTCCATGAATAAGTTAAAGAGTATGGGAGGTAAGGCAGACCCATGTGATACCCCCATGGAAACAGTAGAGGGCTGGGATAGGGATTGATTCACCTTGACTCTTTAGGATCTGTTGTGCAGGAAGGACGAGAACCATTGCAATACCAGACTGAAAAGGCCCGTCCTGTGCTCAAGAATGAATAAAAGGATGTCATGATTAACAGTGTCAAACGCAGAAGAAAGGTCTAAGAGGATTAGGAGGCAGGATTTGTTTTGGTCTAGCATTTTTTAAATGTCATCCATAATGTGAGTGAGCGCCGATTCCGTGCTATGCCCACTCCGAAAACCAGATTGATGTTGATCCAGCAGTTGGAAATTCTCTAAGTGAGTGCAGAGTTGCGATTGCACGCATTTTTCTAGGAGCTCAGTCAGAGTGGGGATGTTGGAGATAGGGCGAAGGTTGTTGAGATCAGTTCTATCTGCATTATGTTTTTTTAGAATGGGTGTAACCTGAGCTGCTTTTAGGCATTCAGGGATCGTGCCTTGTGACAATGAAGCGTTGACAATCTTTGTCCACAGGGGAATGAAGGCAAACTTAATTTCTTTGAATACCTTTGGTGGCAGTGGATCGCTAAAGTGATTAGAAGGGTTGATACTATGAAGGGTTTTGAAGATGTCTATTTCGCTTAGGGGAGTAAAAGTACCCCATGAGACATTGTTCTTGGTGCTAAGATTAAGTGGTTCGAGCCTCTCAGAAAGAGCCAGAGGAGACCCTATCTAGTAGGGTGACAGAAGAGCCTTCTTAGATTCAAGGTCAGTACTGATGAGATTTGTTTTCTCCTCAAAGAAAGCAGCCGGTTCATGGCATGAAGGTGAGTCGTCTCCTGGGACAAAGTGTTTGGGTGATTTCACCGATTGTTGTTTAACAATTTCAAAACGTTTCTTGGGGCGATTTGTGGCTTGGTTAAGTTGGGATCTGAAGTAATCAGCCTAAGCACTCTTGATTTTTTTTATTATAGGAACTCCTTACTAATCTAAGGACTTTTAAATGATCCGAGGAAGGTTTGGATCTCTAGGATCATTCCACTGCCCTTTGCGGCAATCTGAGTTTAGATTGCAGTTGAACCAGGGTTTGGATATTTTGGAAGAGGCATTTTTTTGTTGTAGTGTAACTATGGAATCTGTGATATTAGAGATAGTAGAGTTATAGAAGTCAGTGAGTTCAAGAACATCTGTCATGTCGATTTGTGAAGAGAAGGCGAATTTGCAGTGGGTTGTTAGATCATCCATGTTGATATTCCTGAGGTCCCTTTTTCGATTGCCTAATTTTTTTCGGTTGATCCTCCTCAGTGCTACATCCCTGTTAATAAGGAAGGAGATGATGTAATGGTCGGACCAGTCACATAGGGTAATGTCATCCATTGTGATGATGTTTCCTTTTGATATGATGAGGTCGAGAATTTCGCCTTTGTTGTGAGTTGGCCTTTCACAGAATTGGGTCATCTTGTGATCCAATAAGAATGATTCTAGGGAGGTTACTGCATGGTCATTAGGGTTAGACCAGTGAAGGTTGAAATCACCAAGGAAGATTTGTGACACTGACGAGTCGTCATTGGATTAGATGATTTCCATTATTTGTTCAATGAAGGAGAGATTGTCTCCTGGGGGGTGGTAGAACGTATGAAGTTTCCAAACCGGTAGGTGGTTACTTGAAATGTTGAGGCAAATGTATTCACTGGAGGGTGGTGTGGTAGTCTCTGTGTGAGAAACCAACAGTGTGTTCCGGTGTACACCGCCCTGCTTCTTAGATCTGTAGCACATGAGCCATGTCCCTACAGCCGCAGAGTGGTACGTTTAGGGAGTTCTATAGGTGCTGTGGTGTATTTAGGTGCCAATACTAGATATCGCTTGATTAGTTCGGGGTGTGCATCTTTGATTGAGCCAGTCTCAAAATACATTGATTTCTTTCTGAAACCATTGGTGGTACGTTTAGGGAGTTCTATAGGTGCTGTGGTGTATTTAGGTGCCAATACTAGATATCGCTTGATTAGTTCGGGGTGTGCATCTTTGATTGAGCCAGTCTCAAAATACATTGATTTCTTTCTGAAACCATTGGTGGCAAGTGTCCCGGCACATCTAAGGGACACTACAGATTTTTTGAACCAGATAACATCGGTCCCATTTGAGGAATCAACGCAGCTTTTGGTGACAATGGATGTGACTTCATTATACACTCAAATACCCCAAGACCAAGCTTTGGAGACCCTCACTTATTTCCTTGATCAAAGGGAGCAACCAACACAAGTTCCCACCTCTTTTATTGTACGGCTTGCTAAATTTGCTTTACAAAGGAACTACTTTTTGTTTGACAAGGATTTCTATTTTCAGACCAAGGGGGTGGCCATGGGCTGCCCCTTTGCGCCGGAATTAGCGTTATTGTTCATGGGCCTGTACGAAAAGGAAATTCATCTACAATAACAATCCATATTCTGAGTACATCACAAAATACCTTCGATTCATCGATGATGTTTTTATCATCTGGTCAGGAGCACAAGATAAATTGGAGGAATTTATGATCTGGATTAATAACAGGACGGAGGATATAAAATTCAGCCACTGTTCATCCAATAAGACCATTACATTTCTGGACATAAAAGTGTATGTATCGGAAGGTACATTGGGAACAACATTATTCAGGAAATCTACAGACCGGAATAAGGCTTTACATTATACTAGCCATCATCCCAGAAGCCTGAAAGATAACCTCCCTTTTGGGCAGTTTCTTCGTATAAGGAGAAATTGTTCCAATAGGGAGGAATACTTCCATCATGCAACTGAACTTGTACAGAAATTATCATTGAGAGGTTACCCAAAACAATAGCTAAAGCGCACGTTAAAACGCGTGTGGTGGATACCACGGGAGACCTTGCTCCAGAAGAGGATACATTCAGAACAAAAAAGAATTGTTTGTGTGTCGACCTTCAGTCCCCATGCCAATTTATTGCGGAAAATGGTGACCCAAAACTGGCATTTGGTTAAGGACCTAAACAGTGAACTTAATGAAATCCCACTTTTTGCTTTTAAAAAAGAAAAAAGCATTGCACAACATATTGTTAGGGCATCATTGCCCCAAGCAGAAAAAACCTCACTTAGAGGGATGCTTGGTCTTCCCCCAATTCAGGGACATCATAAGTGTGGGAACTGCTTATGTTGTTCACAAACTAATGAAGGGCCAGTGTTCACTTTCAATGGTATATATTGGAAACACAATACATTCACCAATTGTCTCACCAAAAACGTGGTCTATGGGGTCACGAGCCCTTGCCCTAAATTGTATATAGGGAAGACGACTCAGGAGATCCGGCATCGGATCACGCAACATAAATCCAGACTCAGAAAGGAGACACCTAATGCACCCTTGGTGCATCATTGGATCACTCATCAACACAAGGAGGAAGATTTGCGGTGGACCATAATTTCGAAAATTGAGAGTGACACTCGTGGAGGCAATATAGAAGAAAGATTGAACCAACGAGAAGCCATGCTAATAATGAAATTCAACACCGCGATCACGGGACTCAATGAAATCTCGGAAATTATGAGGGTGGATGTCTAAAATCTTAGTACACCAATAGGTCCTGGACGCTAGTAGTTAGTGGCTTTTTTTGAGTTTAGGCTGAAAAGGTGCAGGTTTCATTATTGGGTAATATTGTATATATACCAGACTTAATTGTGCGGTAATGTGGACATAATTCAAATGAAGTCACCTGGCCAGTCCCTGAATACAACTGCGGAAATGGCTTAGACAGCAAATCTGGACATGATTAATGTTTGATAAACGGTATACAATTACCATCAATATATTGCTCCATAAAAACTTTGGGTCCCGCAATGGCAAGATAGCTAGAAATTCCGCAAGTACAGGCGGGATTTCTTTAAATTCTTATTTAAATTGTTATTTAAATTCTCCTTTATTCGCACGGAGCTTGCGATCACGTGAAGTTCGGCTTTGTTTAAGATGAGTGCTGGATGTTCAACATGGCATTTAGATACGATGCAACTCCATTACTAGCATACGACCGATAAAGTTTTTGTTGAAACTCCTCAATTTCGGGCGGTATTGCTTTAAATGCTTTAAAAGTCTTACGGAGCTTGCGACCAGGTAACCACACGCGAGTCCAATAACAGCGCTGGTTATTCAACATTGCTTCTCATACCATGCAACTCCATTTCGGATGCGGGTTTCTGCAACTATCGATAAGTGAACACCTTGGTGTTTGGAATAAAGGGCGTCCATCGAGTCGGTAATATTAGTAACTCGCGATCCCCTATCCCTTTTCCTTCAGGGCTCGGGTGATTAATTCATATGCACACCGATGGATTTTTAACTGTATAAGTTCTAAAAGATGTTTGTTTGTCGTTGTAGATTGTTGGTCCTGAGGAGGACTCCGCATTGGGGAGTTCGAAACGCGTCGACCAGTGGTTTGGTTTTTTCTGTCAAAAATTGAAATAATTTCTCTAAATAGGTCCATTCAAAAAGGGTTTGAGCCTATATATCACATTTAGGACAAACGTTGCAATGTGAAATTGTATATATGTACATATAAAGAAACCAATATACATATTTTCTTTTTGACATTAGACCTTTAGGATTTGTACTGTTGTGTTGGATGATTGTAGATGGATGAATGGTTTGGCCAGTGTGAAAGTTCGGATGTGTTGAAAACTTTGTAACATTGTTTTGTATATCATGAATCATTTGTAAATATTCTCCTGTGCTTGTCTTTTGTATATACACTAAAATTAAGTTGGTTATTCATGAAAACAAATTTTCCACTAGTGTTCAAATAAATAAATAAACTAGTGACGCAAATCAAAAAATGGACCTTTATGTTTTTCTCATATAGGTTATTTCTAAACTAATCAAGCGATATCTAGTATTGGCATTTGTTTTGTTGTCTAGTAGACTTGGGCTCAGCCTTACTGGTTAGGAGTCACGACCCTGTGTCGTTGTTTCTGGTGGTGTATTTAGGAGCACACTGTCACAGATACATAACTAAAGCAAGTTGTGGTAGGGTATTGCCTCTAACAAGGGCACATTTAATGACTTCTTAAAAATTGCCACTAAATTTGCATTAGGCATGTAATTTTAATATTGAACCATTAAGACACACAAGCAAAACTGTGTGGAACTCAGGTTTCAGATTTCCGCATCTCACAAGTGCTGTGGTATGCTCTCTTCCTCAATTCAATATATACCTTAGATCATGAGTAGCGCATGTCTGTTGTGTTCTGTTTTAGATTCTTTACCTCAAGGTTAGCGCAACGTTGCTATTCTCTGCATTTTGTTGTAGAGTGTTTACTTTGGAATAGAAGTCAGTTGTTTATTCCTACCTGTGATGCCAATCACGTCTTCTGCTCCTGGTTGCCTATCGTAGAAATTAAAGTTCTATTCAGTCTCCTCCATCTCAACATGCTTTCTTCAATTTGACGATGAGGAGAACTGGTCCCCAGTTGTGGATATTCACCACAGACGGCTGGGCCTGTCGTGGTGGGACTCAGCTAGGTCTACCAGTGCTAGGGGTTCGCCCTTCTCTGCACAAAGCCCCCAGACCAACAGGATATAAGTTGGCATGGAAACTGGAATATAAAAACAGTCTTTATTAATCTCATGAGATGGAACTACATTCACACAACACCCTTCGGTAGTGTATGAAATAGCACACTGAACAGACGGAGCATGGTCCTTTTATACCCACACAGGGGCTCAAAAGAAGGCAGTACAAGTACAAAAGAAGGTTTTAGGTACATATAAGGTCATACAGAAAATGCACAGTCAACAGTTGCTAATTCTAGTAAACACATCCTGACAGCTGCAATCTCAACTGAGCATGTGCAGAGTGGAAGAAGCTAAATATAGTTTGTTCCTAGGCAGAATACAAGAGCAGACAACAGAAAGGTAGGACCGAGCACATGGTGAGCACATGGTAGCACATGGCAGACAAGATGGCTGCCAAAAAACAAGATGGCTTCAGCTTAATGCTAACCTCGATCGCTGCCAAGTTACAACAGGCCCATCGTTCCTGATGGCTCTAACGGCCTTGGCGTGTGAGTGCACTCGACTCCGACATCTCCTCACGCCTCTAACGAATTTCACTTCCTGTTGTGATGTTTGACAAGCTCTGATCACTTGGGAGTGCCCTCTTGGTATTGTTTATGCAGTGACTTTCTTTACACCTGTGCTGCGCCCCCGCCACACAGTTTGTTGCCAACACTTGCATGTTTCCTACTGCTGTGAGCCACCCATCTCCGAGACAACGTGCAGCCACTTTAATTTCACTCGCACTCGGCACTGCAACGCTTCAAATGCTGTGACTCATCTGTCCTCAGCACAAACGCCTGCTTACATGGTTGCCTTAATTAAAATGTTTTTTTGTGTTGCCTTTAAGGGACCAAATGTTTCCTTACAGATTCGCTTCACGCACTTGAAGGATTTTCTCTTCAACCACTCATCACTCTCTGCACCCTTCCCTCCTCCCAGGTATTGTGCTTCATATTTACTCTGCAATTATATATATATAGTTTTTTTTCTCAAATGTAATTAGTTTTGCATGTGTTCTTTGAGATGCAGCAGTGTTATTCTCCTCCACCATCACTACTTCAGAATTCAGGTGATCATCCTATGAACTGGAGTAAGTGGTTGGTGTTATTTAGAAATGTTATGGTGGATATTGATAGAAACTTATTTCCTGCAGCCAGGATTAAAGGGTTGTTGTTGAATTGCTTTAGTATGCATGCACAGGAGGTTTTTGATAATCTCCCTCTCTTACCTACTGTTTAAGAGGGTCATCATGCATTGCTACATTTAAAACATTTAAGAAACAACTGCTCATGCATAAAAATCGATCTCTGTCTGAAGTTATTGAGGATGCCAAGGGCACTGGGAGATAGGTCAGATCATTCAAGGTGCTAAATGAAGTCAAAGATAGACACATAGATATGGTGGTGATTCGCAATACCAAAAAAAAGAAAATTAACAGAAGCAAAAGTTACTTTTAATGGGGGAAAGGAAAAGTGTTCCAAATTTGGTTCCAGTGTTCATTCTAATAAGGCTGCATACACGGCCATCAATAAGGATTGCTTTAAGTGTGGTAAAGTCAGACACTTTTCTAGCATGTGCAGATCCTAGTGTATCAATCATGCTATCCAGGTGAGTAAAGCAGAAGGTCATGCTGAGAAAGAGGTGAAAGAGAGAACATGACTCTTGTTGTGGAGAATGGTGGTGCAGAAGGTTATGTTATTATTGACAAGGAGCCATGTAAACCTTCATCTTGTGAGGTCTACATAGATGGAGTAAAGTATGTTTTGTTGGTTGACACCGGGTCATCATTTTCTTTGATTTCTGATGGATTCTTCAAGAAATGGTGGATTGACAGGAAATTAGAAAATAACGACTTCACGTTTTTTGGCTATGGAAATTCCCGTATAAATATTTTGGGCTATTTCATAGATGCAATTGCCTTTGGTTCGCGCACCATTTTAGGGAAGATTTATTTAGCTAGAAATGGTCAACATGTTCTTGAGTGGAGGCACTAGGGAAATGTAGGACTTGTATTGGATCTTTCAGCTGAGTTACCATTTACTGTATGGCCATTCATCAAGGTATTGAAGGAATTATTGATCAATTTCAAAATGTGTTTCATAAAGAATTGGGGGTTGGTGAAAGGTTTCACACAAAGGATTGAATTTAATTTATGGTGCATCCCCTGTTAGACATAAGCTCTGGGATGTTCCTGGGTGCCAGGAAGAGCTCTTAGTTTTTTACTCCAACAACTGCAAGATGATTGGACTATTGAAGCTGTTGATTCTTCATAGTGGGTTTCTCCCATAGTTTTCGTCAAACAGAAACCTGGTATGGTAAGATTGTGTGTGGATTTAAAATCTCTTAATCAATAGATTATTGTGGGCTGTCACCCTCTCCCAAAGATTCAAGAGTTGCTTGCACAGAACAGGGGAGCACAATTGTTCACACCTCTTATCTTAAGTCTACCTATCACCAAATAGAACTGAAAAAGGATTGCCGACATTTAACAAATTTAATTATTCTGGATGGGGTGTATAGATACATAGTAATACCGTTTTGCCTGGTATCAGCCACATCTGATTTTCAACAACTTATGTTTTCACTTTTTGGTGAAATTGATGGTGTCATCGCTTTTCAGGATGACATATTAGTTTTTGCTGATAGTGTTGAAACCCACAATGCCAGGTTACCTCGTGTCTTCAAGATTCTACATGATAAGGGTATGACCTTGCAAATGGAGAAGTGGGAGTTTTTAACTCAGGAAGTGGAATATGTGGGCCATGTTAGTAAAGGTATTTGTCCCAAAAGCAGTTTCCTACAGTCGATTGAGTCCATTCCTGTTCCGACTGATAAAGATCAGCTGAGATTATATTTAGGGTTATGGGAGTTTTGCTTTAGATTTTTTGACAAATGTTCACATATTGCCACTACACTCAGAATGTTACTCAAAAAAAGTGTAAAGGTTTAGGTGGTTGTAAGAACATCAACTTGCATTTAAAAAGATAAAGTTGTCTGTTACCAATGCTGCTCCACTGTCTCCATTTAACTGTTTAAACCATTTTGTTTTCTATTTTGATGCTAGCTTGGACGGGTTAGGTGCAATATTGAATCAGAAGGATCATATTATTGAAAAAGAATTGCTTTCGCCTCAAGACCTCTTTTTGTGACTGAAAGCAAATATTCCACTATATCGCGTCAACCTTTAGCTTGTTTCTGGGGTGTTTAACATTTTAAAACTTATTTGTGGGGAACTGCTTAATGGTACAGGCAGGACTTCTTGTCTGGTGAGAATTTTGTCGTAAATATATGAATATATTTTTCCGCTAATTATATCCCTCGTTTGTGTAATGTGGTAGTGGATTGTTTATCGAGATCGCCCAATTCATGTTGTGTGGAATATCTCCAAATTTGGGATGTGTGTGTTGTTGCGTCTGTTGATGATGTTTTGGAAGTATGAAACAACACACTTTCTAAAGAATACTGGCTGGAGAGTATTCAGCAAGATAAGGAGCTACTTCAAGCAATGAAGTACACTAAGAAAGGTTGGCCATAAGAGAAATTGTTGGCTTCTGATATGCAAGTTTTTGGGAAAGTTAGGGAGGTCATTTCGATTGCTGATGGCATTGTTATGAAAGACGTGTGTTATTTCTTCTAAACGTTTAAGACAAAACATTGGTGAGTTTGCATGAAGGGCATTTAGGTAAGACTATTAAAAAAAAAAAAAGAGTTGGAGAATTCTTTTGTTGGCTGTACATGGATTCATGAATCTCATAGTTTGTCAAGCAATGCTCTATTTGTGCCAATTCAGATAAATCTTTGAGTACCAATAGGGTCAAACCCAGTCATTCTGAATTTCCAGGGAGGCCTTGGAAAAAGATAGATTTGGACGTACTTGGTCTGAATGAAAATATTGCTTTGGGAAAATTTATGTTTTAGTTTGAATTGATAATTTTCGAAATGGGTGAAGAGTATGTGGATTACTCAACCCACTACACAAGTGGTCATGGAGTTTTTGAAGAAATGTTTTCATAAGGAATGACTACCGATTCTATTGAATCTGACAATGGAATACAGTTTACCTCCCAATTGTTTGAAACTTTGTGTCAGAGGTATTAAGCACAAGAAAACGGCATTGTATGCTCCAAATATGAATGGTCTGGTCGAAAGATTTAATAGCAAAAATGTTGAGACCAACCAGGCTATTTGTCTATAGTTCATTTGCAAGCATTTACATTTTGCTAAGTATTGGAAAACATTTGACATTTTACAGCCTTTCCTTTCATTCTGTGCCCCAGCAACATAGTCAGTTGGTCAAGAAATGTACTTAACTTTGCAGTCAAAGGAAAGTAATACAATCTCCCTGTTTAGAACATAAGCAGCAATTTGCAGAGGGTATTGCCTGACATTTAACCTGTCTTTAACCTCAGCAAACGTGGCACGGTTAAATAAAATGTAAATGCCATTTTATTGCTCATTCTCTCTTGTGAACGCTGGCATTGTAAATTTGAGGGTGCTGCAACGCCTCCCACAACCCTATTTCTAGGGACCTTGCCACGGGTTTTCTCCTCCTCCATCACCCTCTATTCATATTAAATAAAAACCTGTTTACAGCCTCCACCCGAGCCACATTAGGACACTCCCCCTCTGTGGCTGAAGGGTGAGTGCCTCGAGCGCCTCTGTGCACCCGCCACCTGTGCGCTCTCCCCGCGCCCCTCGCGCGCAGGCAGCCAACCGCCCCACCCCACTTAGCCAGCACCGGAGGCGCAGGGAGACCAGCGCGAGCGGACCTGGGCTGACGTGCTCGTCACGTGACGCTGCGTCGTTGCTAAGGACTCCGATTGGGTCTTCCCCTCTGATGGGCACTGGACGCTACCTTGGTGGTGGCTCATAGGATACCCACCCGTGTGTCTGTGGACCCTGCTGCCATCACGGGTGATGCCATAGGGCAGTGTCGGGGGCTCCCGGGCTGGCACGAGGCATGCCCGCCGTGTAGCCTCTGAAGGGCTGCTGTGCATGCCCGGCGTCAGCTCTCTACTGTGTCTGTCTGCAGGGGATTATGGTGGAGGAGGAGAGGGAGCTGCTGCCGCTGCCCGTCGGATGCCCGCGGAGCTGTCCATGAATTAACCCCTTGTGCGTGTGTGTGTGAGGACGTCCATGGCAGACCGCACGGCTCCGCGGTCCCAGCTCCGCCTGGAGTGGGTGTACGGCTACCGGGGCCACCAGTGCCGCAACAACCTCTACTACACGGCGGCCAAGGAGCTCGTCTACTTCGTGGCCGGCGTGGGGGTGGTCTACAACACCCGGGAGCACAGCCAGAGGTTCTTCCAGGGCCACAGCGACGACATCATCAGGTGAGGCATGGGCAGCAGGGGCACTGGGGGCAGCATTCACCAGAGACTGCCAACTGTGCTCGTGAGTACAGATGATACTTAAAAATAGACCGAAAAGATTTGACACTGGCTCCAGGATCGGTGTTAGCAGTTGAGACTACCAGAGAGGTGAACTCATTATGGTGCAGCAGGTGCAGTTGCGCCGGGCCCTAATAGGCCCATTGAACCTTAATAATTGCTACATTTTCCTACCCCAACAGCAGTCATTTTCCTTGCTTGCACCAGGGCCTCCTGTGACATCCTTGCAACCAACAGAGGGGGTGGGGTACTCATTAGAATGGGCCTTCGTGGCTTCATACATGTTGGCAGCAGAGTGTTCTCAGCGAGGAAATATGTTCTTGCTGACAGGAGGTGTGAACATCGTGCACTGTCAGGAAGGCGCCTTCAACAGTATGCTCCGCAAGGGAGGGATATTCTTGCCAGAGGGTCTGTTTTTCCAGTGTGCACTGCCGGAGAGGGATATGGTGGGAAGAATTTGCACTGCCAGGCAGAATGAATGTGTGTATATCCTACCAGAGAGGGACCTTCTCCCCCTTATACCCTACCCTGTATTACCAGCGTGCACTGCCAGGCAGAGATTTTATTTTCATGACTCGTGAAAGCAGTGTTCACTAGCAGAGAGAGTTATTCTCCTGGTGAGATATGGCGAGAGCAGTGTGCAGTACCAGAGAGGGATCTTCTGCTGTGAAGGTCTTGTGGTACCAGTGTGCACTCCCAGACAAATATTTTCATGGATTTTTGTTGAGAGCAGTGCGTGTGTGTCTAGTGCCATAGGGTGCCAATTCTGCTCCGAAGGTTTTATGCTACAGGTTGAACTTCCAGGCAGAGATTTTCATGACTGTGGTTAGAGAGGGTGGGGGTGTGGTAGTGTACTGCCAGAGAGGGATTTTCTCTCCCAAAGGTCTGGTACGAGTGTGCACTGGTGCACTGCCAGATATTTTCATGACATTAAGGTGAATTAAGTGTGTGTGTGTGTATAGTGGCAGAGAGGGACGTTCTGCTGTGAAGGTCTTGTGGTGCCAGTGTGCACTGTCAGACAGATATGTTCATGATTCTATGCTGAGAGCAGTGTGCTTCAAGGTGTGCCAACAAATATGAGGTGAATTCACAACAGGCAGAGTTATGAAAAACACTCTGGCAATAAACATATATATTTAAAAACTCTGTCACAAAGAAATTGGCAACAAGGAGAAACGTGAAAATAAATCTGGTGTGGCTTCATTGGCTGCAAAGGCTGTATTAAAAAAAAAACTCATGGGCTTTACACCTGCCGTGGAGAGCTCTTTACAGACTGTGCCCAGTAAATCTCAGGGAATAACAATAGTAAGATAACTATGGTGGGGAAATGCACTTGTGGGAGACATCTGTGTTTTGGCTAGTCGCAGTTTTGGTTCAGAAAGTAGCAGAGAGGGTTACTACGTCTCCTGCAAAGCACATCCTATAACATGCACGTGACAGATTTTTATTTTATGTAGACAGACAAGTGGGTTACTTTCACACAGAGATCCTTTTATTACTTGCAGTTCATAAATTGCAATCACTCTAATATAGCACAGCGAGCGATGAACCAGCATCAAGTACCTACATGCAAATTGAAAGGCATGAGTTTAGAACCTTATTGCGTTTTCCCCAATCTGCAGCAATAAATAATTTCTTTGGGTAGTAATAAAGACTTATTTGTACAGACAACCCCAAGCACTGTGTTATGTTTTCATTCCTGGTTTTGTGTTTTTCCTGGCCATGCACTCTTAATATATAATCCCTACATGAAAGGCCGATGTGTGACCCCTACACAATGAACCCGCCACTGTCTTATGTAACATCCTGTATTTTGATTTATACACTTCTGTGATATATTGCTAATGTCAAATGTGTGCATGTGATGTAAAGCATTCTGTCACCCTGTATTGGAATGAGTAGCACTATAAAAGAATTACAAAAAATGAGTATGCGCAATATTCTTTGTTATTTTTGTTAATGCTTACACCCACCAATATATCTGGTATTCTTACAGTGCATTGACAGTACGTAGTCAGGGATTGAACAAAGTCAAAAGCTTGCCTCCAAATTGTATTTTCTCTTAAATACTTGTGAAGTGATAACAAGCTGTGCACCTTTGCTTCCCATTCGTTGCATTGTGGTGTACTGTTAGGCTCCAGATAGCTCCCAACCAGGATCATAGTGAAACAAAAGGAGAGCTGTTGGGCCTTTAAATTTGGCCTTTGAGGGCCCAGCTAGAATCTAAAATAAGAATACCCCTTCACTCTCTGCATGTTGCTGCTCTGACCAGAAAGCTGACAATGTGCGGGTGCTGCTGAATTGTAGTATTGGCAAACTACACCCAAACAAATTCAGCATATTTCTCTGGGACCAGACGGATCCCTGAACCAGCTCTTTAACCCCTTCGCTGTGGGGTGTTTCTCTCCCCCCCCACCTGTGCGGGGGGGAGGTGGCCGCGCGCGGCGCCACTGTGCTTGTGACGAGCTCGGCTTGTCATGAGGCACAGTGCAGCAGCACTCATGACGAGCGGAGCTCATCACAACCACACCCGTTTTTCGAACGTTCAGCACAGTGGGGTAATTATCCCCGTGTGCAAACGTTCCAACGGCTGTGACGAGCTCAGCTCGTCATGAGTGCAGCTCAACCGCGCCTCATGACGAGCCGAGCTCGTCACGAGCATGGAAGAGGTTAAAAGGTGCCGGATTCAATATCCCCTCTTCATTCCAGCACTGCTCGATAGTGAGATGAGTGTGCACAGCCAGAGAGGAATCTTCTGTCCTGAAGGTCCTGTGTTACCAGTGTGCACAGCCAGACAGATATTTTCGTGACTCTATGGTGAGAGCAGTGTGTGTGCTGCCAAAGAAGGATATTCTCATCCTGGATGCAGTGGTACCAGTGTGCTCCTCCAGAGAGAGAGAGTCTGGATTCCAAGGTGTGTATCAGTAGGGTGCACCCTCAGAGGGGGGTGCATTGGTTCTTTGTGGAGTGCTAGAAGTGTGCAGTGCCAGACAGGGCTCTTTGTGACTCTAGTGTGAGTGATTTGAGTGTGCACTGCCAGGGAGAGTTCTTCTTGACTCTCTGGTGACTGTTATCAGTGTAGTTGACCACACAGGTTATTAGGTCAAGCCTGTGCAGCGCATGCGCTGCTCTGTTGCATGCTGTATTGGAGTATGGAATAGAAGCCCTGCCCACTCTCTGCCTATATTCGTGATTGGCTTGTGTCATTGCCCTTCGTAAATCCTGGCTTCTGATTTGTTAATAGGCTTATTAGTCCCTCCTTAGTACCGCCTTGTCTTCATTTGTAACCTCCCATGAGGACTGGCCCTTTTACTTCGGTTGTCACATTGTATGTCTTTTTAGCCTGTAAGCACTATTTTCTTTAATGAGTTTCTCCTACTGCAGGCACAACATGCTTTCCTGCAACATTCAGCACGCCATGCATTCCTTCGCTTTTCGAGCAGCCCAGGAAAATGGCAGCCGCTTCTTTGAATAAGTCTTACATTTACAAGTTTGAGCTATTGGCATTGGAAATGACAATGCCTTTTATTTTTGTTTTAATTAGCAAAACATAAATACAAGGCATTGTCATTTACAATGCCAATAGCTTTAAACTCTCGCAAATGCGAGACTTATTCCATTGCAAATGCTTGTTTCTTGCTGTTATCAGTGTTCAGTGACAGAGACTGACAGACTTAATTTCCCTCTGTGCCTTTTATAGTATATATCTGAACATGAGTGCACTGCAAGTACAATGGGAATAGCAAAAGTGGCATTGTCAGTAAGATTCACTGCATTACTGTAGTTATTGAAGCAATAATGCTGCCACAAGGGCATATGTATGATCCTGTAATAAAAGGCGAGAACTTGCACACCACGAAACTGTAGCAGTCAGGCCAATCTTAGATCATGTCTCATTGTTGGTATCGGCCATAGTTGTTAGGTACCCCATACTGTGGGTAAAGTAGGGCCATAGGTGCTGGAGGTAGGGGTGCTTCGCTCCCACCCCCAAAGTAACCATGCTGGAGTCCAGAGGTGAATGAGCAATAAAAATGCCTTTACATTTTGTTATTATTTTGTCTCTTTTGCTGTTTTTTCAGAGATTGAGGTCAAACATCAGGCAATGGCTTCTGGCAAACTGCTGCTTACTCCTTTAACAAGGAGATTGGTGTTTGCTTACCCTGTCTGCAAAGTTAGAGGAGTTTCTAAAGTGAGCTATCGGATAATCTTACTGGGGTACAGGGAGTGGGAAAGGAAAGGTTGAAGGTTGTCACTTTTTTTTCTAACACACAGCAAAAAGCAAATATCCACCATTCAACTGTACGTATATCCCAAAATATATATCAAGAATTAGAGAAAAGAAAGCTCTTTTATGTAATTCTTAAGTGTAATGGAAACAAAGATTTTAACAGGTCCAAAACTATTCAAGATACTTTACGTAATAATCAGTGGTGAATTTGTAAAAAAAATTAAAAAGTGCAGGAGGCAGCTTACACCATCCCATTTCTCCTGTTAGCGCCGCCTAAAACAGAAGCAACTACTAGC
This sequence comes from Lissotriton helveticus, assembly GCF_964261635.1. Lineage (NCBI taxonomy): Eukaryota > Metazoa > Chordata > Amphibia > Caudata > Salamandridae > Lissotriton > Lissotriton helveticus. Next base: position 1,640,482,776 of record NC_136067.1, read on the forward strand.
CATGAAAGTGTGGAGAGGATGTGGCATAACGGCCAGAGCTGCCAATTTAGGAGCTGGGGAACCAGGTTTGAGTCTCGGTGTCAGCTCAACATCCTGTGATTTTTGGCAAATCACTTAATCTCCCCGTAATAGGATGTGTCCTTAACTGGTGCTCATTAAAAGCGCCGGTGTTGGTGATTAAGGGCTGGTGCTGAGTACCAGAAATCACTTGCTCAAATTAAGCACTGATGCTAATCTGCAGATGAGAAATATTTGCTGATACCCGATTTCCACACATTATCGTGTGTGCGCTGTACAGTTTCATCAGTAACATGACATAGTGTGAATTTTGTGGACATTTCGATATAAAATGTGCCTCTGTTAATGACAGCGCATCTTCACGCCATGGTTTAGTAATATATGCACGACAGTCTGCCCCAACTGTGCCACCAGCTACATACCAACACACCCTTACCACTCTCCTGCTGAATGGATGTGCCTCGTTTGCTGTACTTGTTCTTTGTGTGAAGCTGTGATTTTTCACAATACCTATGACTTCAGTGACGTGACATTGATGGCAGCACCTCCACTCTGCAGACTGTTCCAGCACGACAGGGTATGGCTGGGTACACCCACGTGGGCCGTGAAAGGAGACGGGCAGCTGCTGCTCAGCAGATAAAGGGCGACGCTGCCTCGAGCGCGAACGTGATACCTCCTTCCTGTGCCATTGAAGCCCAGGACTGAGCTCTGCCGCTGCCGTTGCCGCCTTTGTGCTGTGGTACACAGGGAGCTGCCCCACACTGCCTCTGTACCAGGGCTGTGCCCTCTCGAGCTGCAGAGAGCCAGCCAGTGTGTGTGTACACACCCATAGCCAGCTTCTTTTACAGCTAGTGGCCAATCATTTGAACCGTTCTCATTTTTGGATGCTATTTTTAGCGGACAACAGATAAAGTATTCATAGTTAATGTCTTATTTCAACAACTATGAAATATTACTGTTAGATGGTATTTGTAAAGTGCAAGGCCTTCTATGTGTTTGGCTTCTTGGCGCTGCTGCCTATGTGAGCACTGTAATAAAAGGCGAGAACTTGCTATATAGCGCCAATCAGCTGAGTGGCAAGAGAACACCTGTGCAGACATTGGGTTGTTGGGTGTACACACACTATCGATTGCATCAACGAATCGGGGGTTTACACGTGTCAATTGAGCAATGACGTTACAATCCACACGACGTTCCACTGGAAATTTTAGGTACATGGAGGATAAGTGAATTGTCCAGAATCTCACAATTTGGAAGTTACATGCAGGAGCCGCCGTTACAACCCAGGTACCAGAGCCTATATTGATCTGTTTAGCCGCTACACCACCTGTGACGTATCAAGGGCGCATGGTCCCTAACGCAAGTGAGCAATTTTGCCCCATCCCTAGATTAGTAATTAAAAAAATACAGCCACTGATAGGTGAAGTGGACACTTCAGAGTCCGCTGTACCATTGCAAGCTACGCCCCTGTAGATAAAAATGCCCCCCACGGTCCAACCCCTACGGTGGACCTGTGCCTCAGTGTTTGTGACACACTCATTGCTTTTGTGTACTTTGTGTTTTCATGTCATATCCTGATGTTCCACCTTCACCCCCCATTGCTGTGCCCTATTGTGCCTGCCCCTCAGGGTCCTTGTCAGCTTGTCCCAGTGTCAGTGAACCTCTCAAGAAGCCCCAGGCCTGTACCTTAGTTGCTCTGTCCTCAACGCATGTCTCAGATACGAACTAGTTAACTGCAGCCCGCCTGGGAGTGCAGCCCACACGCCACTTCATGTTGGATGCACTTACTGGGATGGACGGTGATGCACGCACCGTAGCAGTACAGCTGTAATGTCAACCGCAGACTTTATATTTCACGTTACACAACACATCTGTAATGTCAACCGCAGATTTTATATTTCACGGTACACAACACATCTGTAATGTCAACCGCAGATTTTATATTTCATAGTACACAATGCATCTGTAATGTCACCCGCAGATTTTATATTTCATAGTACACAACATGTCTGTAATGTCAACCACAGATTTTATATTTCACGTTGCACAACACATCTGTAAGGTCAACTGCATATTTTATATTTCATAGTACCCAACACATCTGTAATGTTGTCACCTGCATATTTTATGTTTCATAGTACACAAAACATCTGTAATGTTGTCACCCGCAGATTTTATATTTCATAGTACACAACATGTCTGTAATGTCACCCGCAGATTTTATATTTCACGTTACACAACACATCTGTAATGTCAACTGCAGATTTTATATTTCATGGTACACAACACATCTGTAATGTCAACTGCAGATTTTATATTCCACGGTACACAACACATCTGTAAGTCAACCACAGATTTTATATTCCACGGTACACAACACATCTGTAACGTCAACCTCAGATTTTATATTCCACGGTACACAACACATCTGTAAGTCAACCACAGATTTTATATTTCAGGGTACACAACACATCTGTAATGTCAACTGCAGATTTTATATTTCAGGGTACACCATACATCAGTAATGTCCCCCACAGATTTTATATTTCATGCTACACCATACATCAGTAATGTCAATCGCATAGTTTATATTTCATAGTGCACAACACATCTGTAATGTTGTCACCCACAGAGTTTATATTTCAGTAATGTCAACTGCATATTTTATATTTCATGATACACCATACATCAGTAATGTCACCCGCAGATTTTATATTTCACGTTACACAACACATCTGTAATGTCAACTGCAGATTTTATATTTCACGACACACAATACATCTGTAATGTCAACTGCAGATTATATATTTTATGGTACACCACACATCTGTAATGTCAACCGCAGATTTTATATTTTATGGTACACAACACATATGTAATACCCGCAGATTTTATATTCCACGGTACACACCACATCCGTAATGTCAACCGCAGATTTTATACTCCACGGTACACAACACATCTGTAATGTCAACCGCAGATTTTATATTCCATGGTACACAACACATCTGCAATGTCAACTGCAGATTTTATATTCCACGGTACACAACACATCTGTAACATCAACCGAAGATTTTATATTCCATGGTACACAACACATATGTAACGACAACCGCAGATTTTATATTCCACGGTACACAACACATCTGTCAACAGCAGATTTTAAAAGCTTGTAAAATTGTTATTGATGATGATACAAGTTTATCATTCCACACAGGCTATTAAATGAAATAATATTCTAGATGTCTGACCTCTTTGTATTGCGACAGAGGCACCATGAGCACAGGGCTGGAATACACCGGACATGTGTTCCCTAGAGAGGTTTAAATCAGCGGTTCCTAACCTTTTTATTTCTGTGGATCCCCAGTAAATCATTACTGGAATTCTGGGACCCCCCCCACTGAATTTTTATTGGAAGACAGGGACCCCAGCTTAAGCAATTTCTTTAATTTACCTCAAAGAAATACAAAAACAAGTATACACCAAATACTGAAATATTTAAATATTTTGTGTAATTTGCAATCCAATATAGAATTTATTTTTTCAGTCTTTCAGTGTTTTGCTTCTTGTTTGTATATACTTAATTAATTTGAATTGATTAATCATAATATTAGTTAATTTTATAAAACAGTTGCAGCTCCCAGGAGTAGGCCTCACAGAGCCGTAGAGTCCCTCAGATCACAAGGAAAGAACCACTTGTTTAGATGACGGTAGCTTGGAGTAAGGCGCCTCAAGCATGGTGTGGTAACATGTGTTGTAGAATGAGGGTCGTTGGCCAGATTTCAGAAGTGCCACTCAATCAATCAATTAATCAGGGATTTGTAGAGTGCACTACTCACCCATGAGGGTCTCAAGGCGCTGGGGGGAGGGGGGTTTCGGGCAGCTCTGGTCATCCAAAGAGCCAGGTCTTGAGGTTCTGTGTGCAGTGTGGGGCTTCGTCTAATGCTGAGGGGGAGGTCGTTCCAAGACTTGGCTGCAATGTAGGAAAAGGATCTACTTTCCAATCTGGCTCTGTGGATGCAGGGGATTTTGGGCGAGGCTAGGTCGGCGGAGCGGAGATTTCTCTTGGGGGCGTAGAAGGAGATTCTTTCATTGAAGCATTGGGGTCCAGTGTTGTGGAGGGCTTTGTAGGTGTGTGTGAGCAGCTTGAAGGTCACTATTTTTTCGATGGTGAACCAGTGGAGGTCTTGTAGGTACTTGGTGATGTGGTCTTGTCGTGAGATGCTGAAGACGGGTCTGGCTGCAGCGTTCTGGACGATCTGGAGTTTGTGGAGTAGAGATTTGTTGATTCCGGCAGAGAGGGCATTCCCGTAGTCCAGCCTGCTTGTGAGAAGTGCGTGGGTAACCGTCTTCCTGGATTCGGGGGATCCATTTGAAGGTCTTACAGAGTTTGCAGAGGGTTTTGATGCATGTGGAGGATACGGTGTTGATTTGTCGGTTCATGGTGAGGGAGGAGTTGAGTATCCGTGGGTGTGGGAGGGTTGCTGAGGGCAGGGGGCCACCAGGTGTCGTCCCATGCGGAGGGGGTGGATCGAGGATGAGGACTGTTTAGTCTAGTGGCTAGTGTGCAGTGAGAGACATTGTCGAAGGTTGATGAGAGGTCTAGTGTGATGAGGGTTGCAGTGTGGCCTTGGTCGAGTAGTGCACGGAAATCATCTGTGGTGGCCAGGAGCAGGGCCGGACTGGGAACCAGAACCGGCCCTAGCAAAGTGCTTGGTCGGACCCACAGGGGTGTGGGGGTGTGGAGGCAGCTGAGCTGTTTGCCACAGCCGTTTTCGGCCGATTTTGTTACAGCGGCCGATATTGCAGCTATGCTGCAAAAACGGCCCTGTAACAAAATCGGCCCCAAGGGGCCCAAAACCAGCCCCCAACCCTGGCAGCCCACTAGGGAAATGCCCGGTGCCCGCAACAGCCAGTCCGGCCGTGGCCAGGAGGACGATCCTGGTACTATGGTTGTTGTGGGATGAGGGTTGCAGTGTGGCCTTGGTCGAGGAGTGCACGGAAGTCATGTGTGGTGGCCAGGAGCAGGGCCGGACTGGGAACCAGAACCGGCCCTAGCAAAGTGCTTGGTCGGACCCACAGGGGTGTGGGGGTGTGGAGACAGCTGAGCTGTTTGCCACAGCCGTTTTCGGACGATTTTGTTACAGCGGCCGATATTGCAGCTATGCTGCAAAAACGGCCCTGTAACAAAATCGGCCCCAAGGGGCCCAAAACCAGCCCCCAACCCTGGCAGCCCACTAGGGAAATGCCCGGTGCCCGCAACAGCCAGTCCGGCCGTGGCCAGGAGGACGATCCTGGTACTATGGTTGTTGCAGAAGCACGATTGAAATGCGTTGAGGATGTTGTTGGAGTCTATGAAGTTCGTTAGCTGGATGTTGACGATTTTCTCTGTGACTTTGGCGGCAAAGGGGAGGAGAGAGATGGGCCTGTAGGTCTTGAGGTCCGTCGGGTCTGCAGAGGGCATCTTGAGGAGGGGTTTGACTTCTGCACACACTCAAATCTAAGGGCCTCATTTAGAGTTTGGAGAGAACGCTAATTCTCCAGTTTCTGGCAAAAGCAAAACAGTCGTATGACACTATATTGAGATCGATAATTTCCACATAAATAATATTGTATCCACTTTTTAACCAAACCTCTCATTTCTAAGGCTAACTTGTAGTGCCCTCCTTCATGCTTGCAGTTTCCTCCAGAAATTTGAGGATTTTCCGTTCCCTCTAAACGAGGCCCATAATCTTCATTGGCGTATGTACACTGACTCTGCATGTCTATGAATAGCTATATGGTTTTGTAACAGAACCTGAACCTTGATGTTAAAGAAAGCCGTACACTTTGTAAATTAGGAGGATATTGGTTTCAGCCCTGCCTAACGCCCAGAGTGTGACCTGAAGTTCTGTGCATGTCAATAGAAACCTGAGCCCCTGCACCTCACACCAGACTGCACAGCCTAGTGAAAACCCCAACACTGTCCCACGGTGTACATTTGTATCCGGATGTCTCCTTTAAAGCAGCACTACAATCATATACCACGTCTGTGATTACGCACCAACCAAATACCATTACACAACTAACTGGTCTAGAATTCCGTTGTACTCAGGAGAAATAATCCTAGGTTGAGTTGTTAAACTTTCCTTTACTAAACAGAGGTTTATAATGTTGCTGCTAGGTAATTCCCTGTGAAAAGGAAATGTCTTGGTGTTGGTCTGAGCGATTTTATAAAAAGTTAGCCCAGTGTATTCACTGAAGGCACTTGCGATGGAACTTTGTATGCTCTCTGCAAGTGGTAATTTTGAATTGCTTGTACAAGATGTATCGAAAATGTGTATTTCAGCTCAGTAATAGTAACATCTGGTATTTGTAGTGCCACAAGACTGTTATGGCAGCTTCTCGGTGTTTGTGTGTGTGCACGTGTACGGGTGTGCCATAGAAGCAGAAATAAATGTGGTCGCATAAAACATGTTATTTTTGTATTTATTATTTTATTTCATATTAGTAGTGGTTCAAAGGAAACACTACCACGACACAATATACACATTAAAATAAATAAGTATCAATAAAAACGTTATTATATTAAAAAAGTGAACCTAAGAAATTCATAAGATGCTGTAGCACACATAAAACAAATTATAGTGAAAATTCAGAGGAAGTAGCCTTAGGACTAGAGCGGTCGACGTCGAAGCTGGGGAACTGGGTTCGAGTCTCAGCAACAACGCCCAACATTCTGTGATTCTGGGCAAATCACTTAATCTCCCAGTGCCTAAGAAAAATGAATGTATTTTTGTGTAATGAAACTGGTGCTATGTAAAGCGCTCTGATATCTGATTTCTCGGGTCTAGTTCCGCTATATAAAGCTACCGTCCCCCTTCCCCCCCCCAAAAATAGCATCAGTTCTTTATTCATTTCAACTTCATATTAAATTATTTTTATATTAAATTGCTAAAAGTATACAAACTACACGTCTATGGTAGTATTGCATCTTAAAAAGTGAGTCAAAAAATGTCGCCAGAGGATAGTAAATATTCACAGTAAGTGGATTTGAAAGAAGATATAGTCCTTCCTTGTTAGTTTCTACAGGAAATTTGGAAAATATATGTCTAACACATTTTTGTTTGGAAATGCAGCAAGCTACAACAAAACAAATAACACACAAATCATGTCCTGTATCTTAGCTCTCCAGAATTGACAAATTGGATGGCAGCTGATCTCTTCTCTTTTAATCTATACATTTTCTCCAATATTGATTTGATCTTACTTAAATGTCATAAAAACTCTAGGGACAGATGGGCGATAAACCATGTTATTTGAATAAGTGTCATAAACAAACATTCACACATTTATTACAACATTTCAAAGGTCAAATTCCATTTACTTAAAATGGGCCAGTGAGAGGAAAGTAGACACAATCTCTGCGTACTGCCTCTCATATTTCACGTTGCAATCTCCTTGCAGTGAGACAGGTCCTTAATTCTGAAGCCTATTCTTTAAGATTTTATTTCACTGCACTGATTAATCTCTTGTGCGCTAGTTCCATGTAGATACTTTTGTTTTATACTTCTGCATGTGGAAACAAGCATAACATGAGCCACAAATGTGCTACACAGAGTGTAGTAATGTATTTATTACCAGAGCCATTATGACCCACTCGGGACTCATCATGGCCTTCCCACAATTAAGCATGTTAATAAGTAGCATATTGCACTCAGCACGTGTATGTATATATACTGTCTAAAAACATATACATACACGGCTATATGATGTATTTGGAGAAAAAAAAACTTTCCAGTGGAAAGTAAAAATCAATTTAGTATAATCGGCAACACTTAATAAAGGTGTGGTAAATTAAATGTAATAGAACAGTTAATATATAGTTTGTTTGAAACAGATTTTTTCCCACCCATTAAGAAGCATTGGCAAAACAAGGCTAGTTGCCAGATTGTTACTTCCGATTTTCGATCAGATTATACTTGAGAAACAAAGGATGAAAATTGTTTACTTAGAAGAAATTAACCCGTTGACTGCGGCGGCAATTCCGCCGCGGTGCGGGTGATTTATGACTGGACGTGGCTAGGACGGCCCCCGGCCGTCCTCCGCACACGCCCACCGTGACATTGGAGAGTCACAAACGATAACATTCTGTCAACCATCATCTGAATGTCGTCTCTTTGCAAATATCTATGTATCCAACTTAGTAATAGTATTCAGAAGCAAAAGATATTTTGAAATTGTAAAATCCTTACCATGATTGTCTTTCAAAGTGTTCCAATAAATTTGGACCATTGAGCCTGACCATGGTATAGAGACCATATTGCAGTCCTACTGCTTGCATGTCCAACAAAGGAATGTCGTGTTGAGTGCCACCATCCACAGATATGTGGGAGACCAGATCCACTTATGTAGAATTTTTGAACAAGGTGAACTTCAGTTAAGTTTTCCTTATGCCTTTGTCATGTTGTTCAAGTATGGTGGACCAGTCGTTAGCCGAGTATTGCACATCCAGGTGGTTCTGCCGTTGACGTTGTAGGAATTTCTCAGTGGTTTAGTAAAGCATTTCTGTATATCCATTCAGTCGAGAACCTATTCTCCTAAAGAGCTCTGTTTCTAAAGTCATTCATGTTTCGTGTGAAAGACGAAGGGCAGTGGTCCCTGTCCAACCACACCTGAGGAAATGTGATATATGTGTCTATTTCACTTGTGATCACTCCAAAGATCCTTCAAAGTCTTCACTCTTTGGGGCACATTATAATGTTGGGCGGAAAGCCTCCGCCCGACAGTCGAAATCCCCCGACCGCATAGGAGCCCTTCTGACTGACTCGGTCAGTCCGACTGCCCGATTATGATGTTTGCCGTCGGAACGTACACCGGCAGGTCATTCTGACTCGGATCCAACCGACTCGCGAATTATGCAGTCGGAACAGCACCATAACCCCCTATGGATGGCGTTTTTTCGCCGTCGGGATTACAATGTCGGTTTCCAACACGGAAAGGCTGTCGGAAAGTGACTTTAGGGGCCCCTGGCCCTCGCGGCCTACTGTTGGTGGCCGAAGGGGTACCTAAGGTACCTCCCTGTGAAACCCTGCACTGTGTGGCAGGCACCATTGGGTGCCTGCAAAAGGGTGCAGAGTTTTCCCCATACACACCCCATTTCCCCATACGAGCCTGTGTTACGGCCGATTCTGGGGCATAACATGAGCTCCCATTAGAAACAATGGGAATCCGACCGAGGAGTGTTCGGTCGCATCCTAATCCGGTGGTCAGAACAGCCGACCGCAAGCCGGTTGGTCCCGGATCCGAAACTTTGTCGGGCAGAGGCTTTCCACCCGACATCGTAATGAGCCCCTATGTGAATCCTGCATATTCATATTCAAATAAGGCCATTCAAAGCAACTGAAATATCTTGTCAATCAGGAGAGCAGTAGATGGACACCAGATCTGCAGTTTTGGCAGTCTAACACGCATTGGCGTTTACTTTTAATACACTGTCCCACCACAGATATTTTAAATCCCTGTACCATAACGTGTCCTCTTGCTACTTGGTATTTTGATCAATGTCCTACAACCTATTGCAGGGTCCCTGAAGCCACTAGTTTGAAAACTGTGCCTTTACACAGAGCAGAGCAATGTCACATTGCATTTCATAGACAAAGGTACACAAGTCTTATTTTTAAAACCCTTTCTCTGCCTTTTCCTCCTTCCTTACGTCCTCCCATTTTTCCCCAACATATAGATCTGCCTTTTCTGCCTGTCTCGTTTTGCGATTTTTCCGCCCGGCCCGTTTTACGACACAAGTCTGTCCTACATGTTTTTTTCTTGTCATTAATCACAAGATGTCACTGAGTCAAAAAGTATTCTTTGTTGTGTGAAATTGAGTATGTTCCTCCAGGCGCCATCTTGAATAGTGATACTGTTACACCTAGGTGCAGTGGAGCAGGAAACCGTAGGCCTGCCAGTGTCTCTTAAATCTCTCATAAATCACTGAACACACTTACGTCCTCCTCTCGTTGGCATTCTAATTATTTTTTGCTTTGTTTTCAGTCCTCAGTTTTCACCAAAAAATTGAAGGAGATTGAAGTGTTGCTCTCCTGTGACTGTAATATTCCATTTCTTTTGTTCACCCTGTTTGGCACAGTAGAAGCCAGTGTGTGTAAAGCAGCCCAGGAGATGCCGCTGAATAGTCCAGCGCTGTGAATTATACCCTATTGAAGCATCTTTAGGTGAAGAGCACTTGAATGGAAGCCACTGCCCTTTTATCACGCTCCACTCCATTAGTGACCTGACCTGCTCACTGTTAGACGCTAGGGAGTTGACTGCGAGCGTGAAGCACCTTAGTGCTGTTCAGTGACGCAGTTCCTCTCAGCTGTTGGTTAAGTGCTGTGAATGGCACCCTCGTCTGTCACAGTGCCCGCTAGGCCAGCATCGCGTAATAATAACAATATCAACTTCTTTTTTTTTTTTATAAAGCTTTTCACACTCTACTTCTCAGGGCTAGAAAGACTTGTGTCCAACTAAATAGCACTCAGTTACTGAGCTCGGAATGGAAAAAAGGCCATATTGCCCTGCTGGGGTTCATACCTATGGAAAGATGTTGTCCAGTTTCTTTTGAAAGGCGATGACCCCTGGACAGGGGAGGAATAAGAGACCTAGGAGGGAAAGGAGGAGCATAGAGGGAGACATTGGGAGAGAGCACAAGAAGCCAGAGGGAGGGGCTCTGGTTCACAGACCGAGAAACAGAGAACAAACAGTGGGAATGGGACAGCGAGGTCCTCCAGCGAGGAAATATGTGCAAATTGTAGGAATAAAAAATGGACTTCAGGGGTAAATATTGGCATTTCTTAAAGTGGGGATGATTGAACTATTTTCTTTGATTAGCAGTGCAATATAAAAATGTCCTTCAGGCTTAATGTAGGCCCTGGTAATAATAGGCAACCATTTTAGGTGCGTAACAAAGTGGCAGAATTTTGCGCCCGATGGAGCACCACCCAATCAGGTTAAGAGGATACCTCATCTGACATTTCAGTGGATTCCGTGATCCAATAGGTGCCCCCCTACCACCCCTGGGCACCACAAGTTTGGGGAAGCTGAGGTGTCACTTATACTGAGGTGCCAGCTGCTGGGGTTAGCGCGTTGGTAGTAACCGAAATGCGCAAAACTATGGCGCACCAATAGTATAACATAAGGAAGCATGTTAATGGTCAGTCTGGCCCTGTTTTGTGTGCACCAACACTTTGTGTCGTCATACACCACCAGTACCTAGTACTGTGATGGCTGCACAAAGATGCTAACAGGTATTTCTTCCTATAGGCCTCTTGGTCTCTGCGTGTTTTGCATTTGTGCAGTTTCCTTCTACATCACTAAGACTGTGAATGTCTCTCTCCAGAGCATAGGAAATGGATATGCTTCAAAAACAATGATCTTTCCTACTAAATTGACAATTAGTGCTAAAGATTATTTTCACACTTATGTTTTAGACATTTACTCCTTCCATTTATGTGGCTAATACAATCTTTAAAATGTTGTATGTTTATTTGAGGTTTTTTTGTGTAGGGCAGCTATACAACAACCTTTGCATTATTTTTGTTGTATGAATGTGAATTGTCTTTTATTTCAAAATTACTTTATGCAAGATATAGCAAAGATTCAGCGTGAGAGCACGAACCGCTTCAAAGTAGACTTGTTTTTAGTGCCTGCTGTGTTTCCTCTTGGATTGCAAGCTCTGCATCATAGCTCTGCATTATAAAGTGAGTAAATACAGCAGAGGGGCTGTCTTCTGTGACGTCATCAGAAACACGAGGACCCCTAAGTAAAAGTGTGGTAACACTTATGAAAACACACAACTTTGACAACACAATAAACCCACAGGAGATGCCAGTAAAGCGATTGTATTTTATTGTGTACACAGGCTTTCGTTTCAAAGTAGGTTTGATGCAATGTATACGTCAAATTCTCTCTATGGCTTTTCCCAGCAGTTATTTTAAAAGACTCGAAAAACGGGTCCTCCTCTACCCTGCCTCATTTAGACAATGTCCTAAGGGAATATCAATCAATCAATCAATCAATCAATCATGGTATTTATAAAGCGCACTACATACCTGTGAGGGTCTCAAGGTGCTGGAGGGGGAGGGACGCTGCTACTGTTCGAAGAGCCAGGTCTTGAGAAGTCTCCTGAAGATTAGGTCTTCAGTCTGCAGCAGGCGGATGGGGAGGGTGTTCCATGTCTTGGCGGCGAGGTGGGAGAATGATCTGCCGCCGGCGATCACTCTTTGGATGCGGGGGACGGTGGCGAGGGTGCGGTCTGCGGAGCGGAGCTGGCGGGTGGGGGTGTAGAGGCTGCCTGTTTAGGGTTTATAAGTCGGCCTTTTGCTCTCTTTGCAGAACTGATGCAGCCACCTTTACTAATGATGTGCTCTGCGTGGTGGATTTGGAATGCCTACCTCCTGGTTCTGTTAGCCCACTGTTAGGCCTATGTTCATAATCAGTCCTGGGCAGGGCCGGACTGGCTACCGGGCAGTGGTGTGTGCTGACGTGCTGGGGGCTGATTTCGTTGATGGGGACCTGCGTGTGCAAAGCAAAATTCGTTTTGCATTTTTTATTTCAAATCGCACGCAGGTCCCCATCAACAACAACAAAATAAGCCCCCACCACAGAGAAATTAGCCCCCAGCTCGGCAGCTGCCCGGTAGCCTGTCCGGCCCTGGTCCTGGGGTACTCTGTTCTAGTCTTTCTACACGGATGAGACAAGGGCTAAGGGTATGGAGTCGTTCTGCCTTTTCCATTCTGAAAGAATCCATTCAGACGTGCTTACTACTCGAGGTCTCCTCCATCCCTGTACTGTGTCGAGTTCCCATGTGTTCCGTCCTTTCTCCAGTCATGTTTATCATCTACATGGAGCCAAGGGGAGATGTATGTAGAAGGATATTCAGTTGTGTCTTATAGTCTTTCCTTATTATCATTCATTCGTTGTTGACTGCTGTTGCATTTTGATCTTTCCATTTTCAGTTGCACCCTCCAAAGACTGAATTTCTTAATTTTCATACTCCTCTCAAACGGCTGAGTACTGCGTCATCTAGGAAGATGATCTAACTGGTCAGAAACAAAATGTCATGATTTTTTTTTTTTTCAAGTCAGCTCATGTCAAAGACACTTCTGTGCCCCACTCTTAACCTTAAAGTTATGAAGTAGATACATCATTCTACAGGCGATATGCATACAGATGTAGAATCCATTATGCTTCATCTGATTGATGGGTGAAATGCCCTTGTTGTTGGGCTTCCTCAGTCATCCTTTGTTTTCATGACTGTTTGCCTTATCTCCCCTTTGTGCCTTGATGTAAAATTGATGCTAACCGTCTGAGATGAGAAATCCCCCAAATGAGTAAACGGCGGACTATACTCTGATTGTTTTTAAGAACGACTTAATGACTTATTTTTTCAAAAACATATTTTGAACTCCTCTAGACTTGTTTTTTTTGGCTTCTAAACCTCAATCTTTTTGGGTAGTCATCTTCCTTCACATATTGTTTCAACAATCCGCCTGGGACGACTCCTGGTGGCCCACAGCGCTGGGCACCGCACCTACACCCACGGACCACGCACGCAACCTGGGATTCATCCTGGACTCCTCCCTCACGATGACCAAGCAAGTCAACGCCGTCTCGTCCGCATGCTTCAACACCCTGTGCATGCTCCGAAAGATCTTCCGGTGGATCCCCACCGAAACCAGAAAGACTGTCACCCAAGCCCTCGTCACCAGCCGTCTAGACTACGGGAACGCACTATACGCAGGAACCACAGCCAAACTCCAGAAACGTCTCCAGCGCATACAGAATGCCTCCGCACGACTCATCCTCGACATCCCTCGCCACAGCCACATATCTGCCCACCTGAGTAACCTGCACTGGCTCCCCGTCAACAAAAGGATCACGTTCAGGCTGCTCACCCACGCACACCAAGCACTCCACAGCATGGGCCCAGAATACCTCAACAACCGCCTCTCATTCTACACCCCCACCCGCCAGCTCTGCTCCACCAGCCTCGCCCTCGCCACCGTCCCACGGATTCAGAGAACCACCGCCGGAGGAAGATCGTTCTCCTACCTGGCAGCCAAGACTTGGAACTCCCTCCCCGCACACCTACGACTGACCCAGGACCATCTCACTTTCAGGAAACACCTCAAGACCTGGCTTTTCGAACAGTAACAGCACCCCCCCCCGCCCTTCAGGGCCTTGAGACCCTAATGGGTGAGTATGTTCCTGATTGATTGATTGATTAATACTTTGCCTATAAATACAATTATTTTTGGTTGATTTGCCCCTTTTTTGTACTCAATGAATAGTTTTTTTTTCCTCCAGTGGTATAAAACATTGTTTTTCATTGGTAGGTTAAATTTGTATGAAGTTTGAAGGTTTATTTTGGGTCTGGCCCAGAATGTTTCGTGTAACTGCTCTGGGACATTTCTGCAGGCCGTGATGTTTCAAGAGAAGTACCAAAGAACATATTGACCAGATGACTGCTCTGGCTAATGCTGTCATTGTTCAAAGATATGCACCCACGCCTACGTTGCCCTGGTGAAACTCTGCCCATTCTTGTAATATAGGTGCCAGGATCTTCTGCTATTAGTGATTTCGTGATCCAAGACAAACTGGTTAGGACAGACGAGCTGATAAAGACAAGGGGCTTAGTATCTGATAGCTAACTAACTTCTATGACTTGATGGTTACCCTGAAATTAACTTTCTTAGCTTTGCAAAGCAACTTTGGGAAAACTACTATATAATTTTAAACTTCGCACGAAAATGCAAAATGTGTTTGTTTGATTGATTTACGAAATTGCACTGCTGATTGTAGATATGCCACATCCCAGCCAGTAGAGCCAAGGCGCAACTCTTATTCTAGTACAGACACACATCATGTGCAAGGTGTCATAGTGGGGCCGACTGTGTCTTTTGTATTGGGATAGGTATGTTTTTGATGCCTTCATCATGCCTGAGTAAAATACACGATCTGCTTTGCTTTTGCGTTGATCCTAGTTCAATGTATCTTGGTTGATGTAGGCTGGCTTGTTACATGCTCTCACTCACTGGTTTTATGTAAAGATGGTTTGGGCGCTGGGCCCGGACAGAGTACAGTCAGACTCTTGTATACTCTTCCCGCCTTTACCTCTTCTGGCCTCAAAGTGTGTGATTACTTCCTTAAACTTTCCTCTGCCGTTGGTGTGTTTGCTGACTTGGCTGCATTTGGTCTATGGGTTGTAACTTGTTTGTTTGCGACTTTGCGTTCGTCACGCTGAGCATTAGCTGGATCTTTGCAAGGAGGGGACAAGGCTTCAGTGGCAGCTTTCACCTCTCGCTCTGTCTCTATTTCTCACACTGTGCCTCGCTCTTTCTCACACACACACACACACGCACTTTTTCACATGAACACACACTCCACGTCTATCCATGTCACAAGAACACATAGTCCAATATGATGCATAGATAGCTCACCTTCGCACAACTTCTTCCCTCTGAATTTAGTTCTCTCATATACTATATGCTTTTTATCTTCCATCTTCCTCCCCAATCTCCATCGCCTTGTCCTACCTTGCCCGAGTCTCCTTCCCTTGACAGTGACTGTGATTCTCACAGACTCCATCTGTAGCACTCAGGGGAGCAGACACTCAGTTGGGGGCAGTGCAAGCACAGCAGAGGAAGGTCTGAAGCAGGTGTTGACTGTGAGAGAAAAACAACGTGAACATTGAAACCAAAGAAAATGATGGATCTTGATAATAACATGAAAAAAGTGAAAAGACTGGATCGCTTTGGAGACTCCTGGCAAGAGAAGAACATTTGCCAATAAGAAAAAGATGAGATTGAGCTTTGCTGCGTGTGAGGGGTGTGGTAGGTGTTTGCTGTGCGGTGTGTGTTGTGGTGTTACATGCTCTCTGTATGTGCCGGACCCTGGCTCTGGAATGTGCTGTTGTGATCATTCTTAGGATGGGATGTGCTCAGTGCATCAGTGCTGAGCCTGGCTTTGGGTGTGCTCTGAGTGGAAATGCTGTTGTGTTCTGTACATTAGGGTACTATAGCTTGGGTAGCAGGAGGTGCCACAGTTTTGTTGTATAACTCCTATATATCCCTATATCGTGTTAAGTTAGCATAGGTACGTTTGAGATTTAAACGCCATTTTTCCTTTCTTGCAACTTCTGCACACGACCCTCATTTGTTGACTTAGCTTTCAACCTAGTAGTTTGCCGTGGTGAATGTGAGAATAATATGTTATTGCTCTGATATCTGCTTTGTTTAATAAAACATGTCTGCACGGAGAGTGCTGAAGTTTCAGTAGCTACACGATATGGAATTGTTATGAGGTCTGATCTCCACGCCTTCATAGTCATAACACAAGTGCAGCCTTTGCCAACTTGGGCTTGAGGCGGGATTGATATTGCTTTGCACGAGAATTGTTAACACACTTGATGCGGTGCACATGCAGAGAGAGCTGGTGTATGCTGATGTGATTCCTTCATGCTAGGACGCTAAGGTATGGGCCCGCCCTAAAACAACCCAAAGAGACCTTCTTAGCTAATAATATAATATATGTGTTAGGGAGGGTGAGATATAAGTGTTGTTAACTCTTATTCATTACAGCATGTTAACATGCTGTCACCATTCGCTTTTTATGTCTTAGTAACTATGCTGATAATTTTGCTACTGATAATAAGTATACTTGTATTATCAAAGATACTGCGCCTGAGAAGACGGCATTAGTACATAAACATTTCAAATGCACATGTGTCTTCTTTACTCCATGTTCTGGTTTGTAATGATAATATAACGAAAGAGTGTTCATGAGTCCCACGTACCCTGAGGTACTGTAAGTTCATGTTCTGGTTTGTCTAAACATTGGGTGTTTGATATGTCCAATGAGACACTGTAGCTAGCTCGGTAAGGGGTGAGTTGGTTGCTAAGGTAAGTTTTGGGACATCCTAATTTGCCGAGGTTCCACTCCTCTGTGCACAGTTCTGTGTGAGTACAGAAACCCTGCAACATGGCGCCCAACGGTTTCGGTGGTCTTATATCATGACACTCGAGTAGTTTATCGTTCATGCCTTAACCCCTTCACATCCGTTTCCGGAAAACGGGGTGTTGGTGAAACCTACCTATTTTTTCAAGTAGGTCTTTATTCAAGCTTGATTCTTACTTAAACGGTTTCTTTGAATTACTACCCAGTTGTGCTACAAAGTATTCTTTGTGTTTTCTTGTTTCCAATTCTGTAATGGCGGCAGCGGTGGCTATTGCGCAGCATAGTCGCGTAGCGGTACGCAACCATCTTCAGACGTACCAAGTCCCGGTAGATGGGATGGCTGTGATTTTCGTGGTAAGTGCAGATCCGGCGTTTCCTTACGAGTTGTTTTACTCTTGGGTTACGTTTCCGGCTGTGGACACTAATTCTGGTTTGTACCACTCCTACACCGCCTCGGATGTCCCGGCTGAATATACGCCATACAGGGCATTGGAAATACCTATTGATCATTGGCAGCATCGAGTTTGGTTTGATGGCGCCCTCCCCCACTCTTTGTCCCGTGCGAGGTTAGGTCCACTCTCGATTCCAGGTACTAATTGGCCTGCGCTGGGTGGCTTTACCCCGCACCCGAATCACGGGGCTTGTACCCTGGCAGAAATTCGCAGGCTGCATGTAGTTTCCATTTCCGTGATTCGTGCTTTAGTGCAATACATCGGTCGACATCTTCCTGGTGGTCCCCAGGGGGGTGCGGCCGCTCCCATGGAACGAGGCGGATGGCGTCTCAATCCTGTTATGGTAAATTCGGTTTTTGGTGCGCGTCCTGTTGACAACGATGACTTCCCATTCTGGCTAGCAGAGAAGTTTGATCAACTGGAAGCGGTTTTTCCGAATTCTACTCCTGCTGATAAACATAGAATGTTGACGATTACTCTCCCGAAGGATATTACTCCTGAACTTGCTGACTGTGACAGCTGGGGAAAAACATTTGCGGCAGTTTATTCAAGGTGCTTCGGCACCCCGTCTATGACTGCCCTGCCTGAAATCGTTCGACGTGTTCAGAATGATCACGGTCCAGAGGCAGCGGTTGAATTGGGTATGCGCCTGTGTGGTTCTTTTGAGATTGTAAGTGATCTCATTCTCTCCAATGTTAAAGGAGATGCAGTTAACTTTCAGGTGTCGAATGCTTTGGCTGCTCTGCCCGATGCCGACAAACCCCGCCAGTTAGCAAAGATTGTGGTGGCCGCTTATAAAACGATTGGCCGCACAAGTAGAGGTCTGAAATATTTTCCAGTGAAGGAGAAAAAACAACCACAGGGGCAATCTGCAGTGACAGATGCCCAGCCAAAGTCCAAGAAACAAAATTGGCCTAAAAAACAGACACAGGGGAAGCAGACAATGCAGACTCAGGGTTCTTTTCCTGCAATACAAGCTCCTGCGCCATCCGAAAAAGTTTATGATTTGCGCGACCGCGCGATGATTAAATCACCTGATCGTTTTCAGGGTTCTGATCAACGCTCTCCTCGTTCCTTTCAGGACACATCGGCCCAGAAAACCGGTGGAGGAGGAGGGGGTGGACGTGGACGTGGTGGCCAACAAGGACGTGGTCAGTCCCGCCAGACGGACGGCGCAGTGAAGCAGGAGGATTCTACGCCTCGGCGTCCGCAGTTTGCGAAAAAGAAAGTCGCAGCCTTAACAGCGCATCGATATGCCACAGATAGTGAGAACGCGGCTTCGGAATCTGACGTGGGCTCTGACCTTGCTGGACAGCGCGGCGGAGATAACCATAGTCAGAGAGGCGCTGCGTCCACTACTGAGGGTGACAGCGACTGAAGTCTACGTTGTGATAGAAACAGCGGATACGAGACTTGCTCCCCCTGAAAGACTATATGAAATTGTCCTGTTAATTGAAGGTGACATACAGCGTACCGTTAAAGGTGTATTTTGGGAGAATCTGTCTTCTACATATGATATTTTACTTTCGGAGGCTGACTGGCCCCCACCTTTTGTGCTCGCGGCGCCGCGAGGGGAGGAGGTAATCCTACCCAGTTTCGCGAACACTGTCTCGAAAGAGCATGCGCAGCATTTTGCAGAAGAGTGGGCTCGGGCTCTCGCGCCGGCTCTGTACCGTAACCAATGTGGTTGGGATAAATTGTCGCCTTGCCACGAAATTCCGTTGCGGTCTCAGCCGCAGCCTCAACCTCAATATCCCATTCGGCGTGAAGCAAAATCTTCCGTCGCGGAAATCCTTGAACAATTGGAATATCAGGGAGTTATTGAAACGTGTGTGTCACCGATGAATAATCCCCTTTTTACTGTGAATAAACCTGACGGATCATATCGTTTGGTTTTGGATTACCGGCATTTGAACTCGCATTGCCGTAACTGTGCAGTACAGAATACCCACGGCTCTGCCCTAGTGGATAGTCTCGTGCGTAAGCGTTTCAAGACAACGCTTGACATATCCAATGGTTTTTATGCCCACAGATTGGACAGCTTTAGCTCCCAATGGACCAGTTTTACAAGCGCTGGAGTCCAAAAGCAATTCCGGCGTCTTCCAATGGGCTACAAGAATAGTCCTGGTGTATTTACCGCTCGAATTGTCTCTATTCTGGAGGCACTCGACCCTGATGCTTTTTCGTATGTGGATGACATATATCTCACAGACGACGATATTTGGGAGCATCTGTGTCGTGTAAATTCTCTTGTTTGCAACTTCGCAGACATGGGTTACAAATTCAACTTTGCAAAATCGCACATTGCTGAACACACAGTGTTGTTTTTGGGCTATGAGCTCAACAATGAAGGTAGAGGTTTGGCTCCTCACTTCTTGGAGAAGTGCGCACAATTGCGCGCACCAACAACTCTGAAAAAATTACAATCCTTACTGGGCTTTTTGAATTTCGGCAGAACTTACATTCCGGAATATGCCCAGCGTATCAAGCCTTTGTATGCTTTGATACAACCAACTTTCTCAAAATCATGCTGGCTGCCTGAGCATTCAGCCATTTTGCAATCCTTGCAGGCTGATCTGCTCGCTTCTAAATATTTACTGACTCGTGATAACCACACCAACCTGGTCATAAGAATAATTCCTGGGACGGTGGGTTTCACGTACCTCACTTTTAATGAAGGTGACACAGTACCTATTGCTTACAAGTCACACTTGTACACCTCGGCTGAGATGCGGTTTCCCACCGTAGAAAAGGTTTTAACTGCTGTACAGATGGCTATTCTAAAGGAACGAGCTCTGTCACAGGGGAAACGCATGCTAGTGGTAACACCCTGTCCTCATTTGGAGGCAGTCACGAAAGCCAGTGTACCAAATTCAAAGGCTTTGCACCCTCGGTGGATTCAGTGGGCTGCGTCATTGTCATCCTCGGATGTCATGTTTATTTTTGACGCTTCCTTACGGTCGCAGGAGTACTTGCAGTATGAGTTCGTTCACCCTGCTCCTCTGGCGATGCGACCTTTGGAGGACTTCCATTGCATCATTTACACTGATGGGTCGGCGCAGGTTGCGCATGGCTCTAAACATGCCTACGTTTCCGCATGCGCCATTGTGGTCGGTGCTATGATGAGTTCATTTCCAGGGAGGTACACACATTGCCCCTGGGCGATTGCACCGCACAATTGGCAGAGCTTCGTGCTCTCTTACTAGCTTTGGAGTACGCAGATCCAAGTGTTACTACTCTAATTGTAAGTGATTCTTACTACTGTGTCCAGTCTTACAATGAAAACTTGTTCTTTTGGATTCAAAATGATTTTCATGATTCCAAGGGTAGCACAATAAAACATAAAATGATCTGGGTTCGAGTGGCAGAGCTTAAGGCTATGTTGCCACTCGTTTATGTGATTCATACTCTCGGTCATCAGCGCGTGGGAGTTCACGCTGTTGGCAACTCGCTTGCTGATGAAGCGGCGAAATCAGCAGTATCTACATACTTAGTTGCAGCAGTTACTAGGTCTAAAACCAAGATTGATAGCGACATCTTGGCAGCGATTGCTGCCTCTGAGAAGGGAAGTAAACATCCTGCGGGATTCCCTTCGAAGTATAAATACCACTTAAGTCCCGAAAAGGTTCCTTTTGTGACAATTCCTGATGTTGGGGAACGGCTGATTCCCAACTCGGATCGCAGAGCAGACTTGATTACAGCGGCTCATGAAGGTGTGGCGTCTGCGCATGCGGGCGTCTCGGCCTCTGTAACTCAATTACAATTACGTTTCTGGTGGCGGGGACTATACAAACAGACGCGTGATTATGTCCTTCTGTGTGACATATGCCAGCAGATTAAACCTTCAACTGCTACGCGTCCGCCTCAGACTCAGTTGTACATTTCTAATAAACCACTAGGCTGTGTTTATTTAGATCACTGCGGTCCATTTTCATCTGATACTGCGTATAAATACATCTTAGTAGCAGTTGACTCATGCACACGCTTTGTGTGGGTATGGCCACATCGCAGCGCTGATTCCCGGACTGTCATCAGAGATTTGCGTATCTTTATAGGGATTTTTGCCTGTGGTACCTTCCATTCGGATCAGGGTCCGGCTTTCGCCTCTAAGGCGTATAAGGATGCCATGACTTCGATGGGGGTCCAAGTCAAGTTTTCGTCACCCTACAGACCCGAGGGTAATAGTGTAGTTGAACGAATGAACCGTGATTTAAAGCAATCTTTGACAGCCCGAGTTATAGGCACTGGCAGAAACTGGCTGGCTCACCTCTATGGCGTGCAGCGTGCTCTTAATAATCTCCCTAGAAGGTCTCTGGGTGGGCGGACCCCATACGAAATGCTCTTTGGCATCAAGATGTTCGTCCCTGACCTTGACGGTCTAGACTCGGTGGTTCGCGCCACTTCCTTTGACGCAGATGAACATTGCAATGTTTTACAGAATCTACAAAAGACGAGAGACGCTCTTGCAAAGGAACATTTGCCCTCCACATCGGATGATGCGTTGCAGATCCCGGTAGTTGGCTGGCTACCCCAAGTTGGAGAACTGGTTCGAGAGAAGATCGAAAACAAGAAAGAGTTTGGTCCCTCCTATCGAGCTCCGGTCCCAGTGCTTGGAGTGAAGGGCACAAGAACAGTCATTTTACCACCACTTCCAGGTCGTAAGGAAAACAGGTTTATTTCTATTGACAATGTCAAGATACACAGAGTGGCCGATTCTTCTTAGCATGACACCGGCTGTTTCCTGTCCTTCCATTGTGAGAAATTCAATTATGCCCACTGCTTCTAATATTGAACCTGAAGTGGCCATCGAATTACCTGCTGTTTCCAGTCCATTATTGAATAATTTACCAGGAACTAACCTTGATGAGACAGACTATACATACCCCACTGATTTGTCCATGCCTGACCTACAAGCTCGTTTAGCCACGGAATCCAGATTTTCATTTGACTCTGCTTCCCTTGCCTCGAAAAAACCCTCTAAAATTGCAGTATATGCCGGCCTGTTTAAAAAACATTTTTTGATACCTCCTTGGATATACATTTGGCTGGTCCTTTTTTCAGTTTACCTTTTTATGTCAATTGGTTTTGTGTTTTATTTTTTTCGGATTATGAATGGACACTATGTCGAGGAGAGAACTTGCATTACTCATTTAAATGGAACATTGGCCCCACTTTCCTCTTCACATTCTACACACAGATTAAAAAGAGACTTGACTTTGGTTAACATCACAGCATGGCCTGTTCTGGATGGAATCGCGTGGGATGCAGTTCGTTTTCAGATTCATGGTCCAACGGAAGTCGTTAATGTTCCTAATGTACTGAGAGTTAATATGGGGGATGTGGTGAAACAAAACATTCGTTCTGATGATTGGGATGTTAATGCTGTGGAAAGTTTGTTTTCTGATTTAAAATACTATGCTGCTTTTGATGCTGAGGATTTATATTTAGAATCTGCTAATTATGGTGAATTGTTCTGTTACCAACATTATGGCAATCACTTCTTACACAAGACATCTTCCCGAAGGGATGCGGTTAATTTTACTCAGTGGGAACATTGCCCAGCACCAACACAAGGGAGTTCAGAAACGTTTCTTAAAAAGTATACTTATTTCACTGACTTTAATCAGTCCAATCCCGAGTCCTTTTATTTTAAATTTCACAAACAGCCACTGTCCAAGGTTCGACTTACAAATACAAAATTGTTATATTCAAAGGCCTTCCTGGATCAATTAGTTACTGGAGGGTATGAGTTATGGAAGGATACCATAGACCTTAAATCAGTTTGGGGCTCAAGGGCCTGGCAGGTACAAGGCACTGAGGCTTTGCACCGTGCATGTCTCATCCCAAATCATATGTGGTTTTTAAATGAAACCATTTCCCAGACCACGTGCTTTGGATTGGCTACATCTAAAAGGTTAAACACCCCGTCTTTCCCGGAGTTGGAGGAATATGAGAATTGGAGTAATTTTACTCAATTGTCCATTAGAGATATACAGGTTCTACTTCTGAATTCCTCCTTTAACATTTCCAGTATGAATCCCAAGGGTTGGCTGCTTTGGCACCGTAGTGCTGATTCTTGCCAAAAGAGATTTTTAAACATAACTGACGGTTTTAAGACTGTTAGATCTGATCCCCGTTTTGATTTGAGTCATACTGTCACCTCTTACTCAGTGGGCAAGTTGTGTCAAGCTTGGCTGAAACATTCAACTTTACCTGCGGTTAAGTATCACCTTTCCAAACTGAATGCAGACGTGGATTTGAATGATTTCATTAAGGGCCCAGCTAGTGGCAGGTCGAAACGCTGGTTATATGGTGTTTACAATGAAATTTGGAAACTCTCACAAATTGAGGCTGCTTCACGCCTTAGGGCTATTGATCAGGCAAATCTTGAGAAAGTTCTTGCAGTTGTTGACAATAGCATTAACGTGCTTTCCTCAAGAATTTACACATTAGATAATATTGTGTCGTCTGTTGTTGATATTGTACATGATGAAGTATCTGTATTATACCATGGTCAAAATCAATTACGTTCAATCATGCAGTTTGCATGGACACTTCAGACTCTGAAAATGGGTAAAGTTCCCTGGGGATACATGAATGTTTCTTCTTTATTTGCACCGTTTAATTTGACAGACAAACAACGCTTGCTTTCAATGCGTGATGCTTCCTTTTCTATGCTCCATATTGAAAGGTTGGAATCTTTACCTTTTTCTGTGGCAGAGGCCACTGCTGCTACGTGGCTTATCCACGGTTTAATAACGCTGCCTTTTGCTTTATATAAGTTTTCAAATTGTATGAAATATGTGCCAATAGGTCGTTTTGAACCCTTAGGTAGCGGTTTTCTTCATGAGGTCTGGTCACTCCCATACACATACAGATGTTTCAAGGATGAACAAGAGGTTTATCTAACAGGGGATGAGTGTACTGAGACGCCAGATCATTCTTTAATGTGTAGACACATACAGTTACACGGTTCATGTAACAGGGACAGACCGAATATGGCTTGCGTTTTACAGGGCACGCCAGTTCCTGCTATCATCCCCACGTTTAAATTGTTAGAGAATGGTAGTTATTTAATGCTCAATAATGAAAACTGCTGTGGTTTAATTAAAGGTATAGCTTTCATAGTAACGGTTAGTGAGCGAGTTATTTGCTGCAGAAATGTTCTTTATCCTCCCACACGTGAACATAGGGAGTCTTCCATTTGGCCACAGATACCGACCTTGGGAGCAGAATTCAGCGGCATGGCTAGAATAAGAGCTCTATTGTCCCAGAAAGAGGTGGCCTTGAGCTCGGCCCGTGAAACTTTCGTGCTTCACATTGCTAACACCCGTACGGAGGTTCAGGCTCTATTAAACACTGATTTGCCTTTGCATTTCGGAGCCATGGTCCGTTCTATCTTTAACGCATCCTCCACAACGGGCCTAGCACATTTTTTTAAAGTTGTTAGCGGTGGTCTCGTGACTTCCTTTGAGAAGATATTTGGAGTCATCCCTGCATTCTTCCATTCTATTTTTTCATCCTTATTTGGAGGGTTCCCGTTTTTGCTTGCATTAGCGGCTGGCGCATTGGTGGTTTTCTGCCTTTTTAAATATGGATGCCCTTCCTGTGCAAGACCACGCACAGCTACTACTGACGCGGTGTCGCAACCGCATGCTTGATTACTATGGCACACTGCCGTTAGCGACTCTAAGCACGGCGTTTGGATTATCTTTTCGGTTCTCCTATTTCACCTGTGTCCAGCCTGTATTTCGCTGTCTGACCTGTGATTTCCTTTGGGCCATTGATTTGTGTCTCTGCGGACCAGCATCTTCTGACGTCGATTTTGATCAACTGATGAGTCCTATCATTGCTCACGAGTTGGTTTGTTCTGACGAAAGGGTTATGGCCTTGGCGGTGGCACATGGACTAATGGGTCCCTGGGATGTGTTGTCGGCAGCGCAGAATTTCTTGGAACTAAGTTTTCTTGAGAACCCACCGAGCTGTCCTCTGATGGTTATAGAGGATCCGGTGCTGGAAGATCACGTATGTTCCTTTCATCTTTTAAATTGGATGGCTGAACTGTTTTCTGATGAGGACAGTGACTTCCTCCTGGAGGCTGTTGCAGCTTACTTTTCATATACGGTCTTATCATAGACACTGCCTCAAATTGACATGCTGATTGATAGCATTTCCTTGATTTTATTGACTTTTGGTCAAGACATTTTATTTTTTGCTTGCCTATTGGCTTGAGCCACAGTATATTTGTGGGCTATTTTTTTTAGCATTAATTTTTATATTTGAATCTTTATTCATGCTCGTTTATAAATGGATTCTGCTCTCATGTGATGGCACTTCTGTTACCTTATTTAGTCCGTTCTCGGATCATGGGGGGGTGTTGTATAACTCCTATATATCCCTATATCGTGTTAAGTTAGCATAGGTACGTTTGAGATTTAAACGCCATTTTTCCTTTCTTGCAACTTCTGCACACGACCCTCATTTGTTGACTTAGCTTTCAACCTAGTAGTTTGCCGTGGTGAATGTGAGAATAATATGTTATTGCTCTGATATCTGCTTTGTTTAATAAAACATGTCTGCACGGAGAGTGCTGAAGTTTCAGTAGCTACACGATATGGAATTGTTATGAGGTCTGATCTCCACGCCTTCATAGTCATAACACAAGTGCAGCCTTTGCCAACTTGGGCTTGAGGCGGGATTGATATTGCTTTGCACGAGAATTGTTAACACACTTGATGCGGTGCACATGCAGAGAGAGCTGGTGTATGCTGATGTGATTCCTTCATGCTAGGACGCTAAGGTATGGGCCCGCCCTAAAACAACCCAAAGAGACCTTCTTAGCTAATAATATAATATATGTGTTAGGGAGGGTGAGATATAAGTGTTGTTAACTCTTATTCATTACAGCATGTTAACATGCTGTCACCATTCGCTTTTTATGTCTTAGTAACTATGCTGATAATTTTGCTACTGATAATAAGTATACTTGTATTATCAAAGATACTGCGCCTGAGAAGACGGCATTAGTACATAAACATTTCAAATGCACATGTGTCTTCTTTACTCCATGTTCTGGTTTGTAATGATAATATAACGAAAGAGTGTTCATGAGTCCCACGTACCCTGAGGTACTGTAAGTTCATGTTCTGGTTTGTCTAAACATTGGGTGTTTGATATGTCCAATGAGACACTGTAGCTAGCTCGGTAAGGGGTGAGTTGGTTGCTAAGGTAAGTTTTGGGACATCCTAATTTGCCGAGGTTCCACTCCTCTGTGCACAGTTCTGTGTGAGTACAGAAACCCTGCAACAGTTTGTGATTTGAGCTCTAGGAATTGTTATAGGCACAATCTTCGAGAAAGTGTGCAATGGGCGCATAGCAAACATAGCCTCAAACTGAAAGAGTGTGCAAATAGGAAACACTATGTTCATAGTGCACAGGTGTGTGACATGGAAAACTACTGAGTAAATGTATATTTCATGCACACAAATGCATTAATTATGATAGATGGGAGTGTAAACATCTCAATGGACACAGGCATTGGCAAAGCCAAGAGTCTTGGTGTTGGCTGCCAGCCTTTAGGGTTTGTCAGTGCTGCTCCTGTTTTATCAGACAAGCGGATGAAGAGGGTTCGCTGAAAAATTCTATGTTATAGTATAGTATATTCTACATATTATTTTAGTAAAATCAAAAGGTCCTGCCTAACAGAAGAACATGTAAAGTAATACAAGAAATGTTCTGCTTCTGCTTACACCAATGTAAATTGTTGTTGAGTTCGGTAGGATGAAAGACCTCTTAGGCCCTGCAAGGATGAACACCTGTGAGCTGCGTGCTGTACACAGATCGATGCAGTGGGCTGATTACACCACTGAGTGGCAGTAAATATAGCAGTATAGTTTCCTCCTCTTTCAGACTTCACAGATGAGGCTTTTTATCCGGGGATTTGTTGTTTCTAAACCTGAGACCGTGATGTGGATTTTCGAATACGTGGCACAGATAATGCTGATTTAACTACTTTATAAAAAAAAAATTGTTTTTGTATCTGAGGTGTTAATACAGTACGGTGCTGTGCTATCCATCTCTAACGATGTTTTTTTTTTACCATAACACATCCCGGTGTCATTTGTTCTTTCAAAGGTCAAATTAACCTGGTTCAGGATAGCACTGGGCCTGAGTGAAGTTCACACTAAGATGCCTAGTGTAGTTTTTGAAGCGATTGGTACGCACACATACTGCACCGAACCAATGCCCACATGCATCAAACGATTTTGGAGTCGCAAACGGTGCGAATCGCAAAATTCGGCCGCTTGCGATTCCAAAATCACTTTTTGGGATGCATTAAACAATTTTTCAAAAATCGCAATTTTTTGCGATTTCTAAAAATGCGATTGCATTTAAGGAATCGCATTTTTGCGATTCCTTAAATGCAATGCATGAATGTTTAAAAAAATGCGAATTCGCAAATAGGAGGAGCAAATTAACACGAGGTTGACCCTCGTGTTAATTTGCGAAATCTTTCAAAAATGCTCAAAAAAGCATTTTTGAAAGTGTCATGTTACACACACACATGTCCTTTGGACGTGTGTGTGAAACGTGCAGTTAAAAAAACATTTCAAGGGTGCAGGGGGTGTCCTTTGGACCCTCCTCAGCACCCTTGAAATGCATTAACAAATTGCGATTCGCAAAATGAAAATCGCAAAAAGTTAATGCCTTCCCATTGATTCCTAAGGGCCTCTAGGCCCATAGGAATCAATGTAATGCCATTCCTTAATTGCGATTCGCAATTAAGGAATCGCAAATACAGAAAATTAAGAAATCGCAAAAACCTTTGAGATTTCTTGATGCATAGGAATTTGCGATTCCTAAATTGCGAATCCTTAATTTTCGCAATTTAGGAATCGCAAATTCCTACAATGATGCATGTGGGTGCTAGAGTATGGTTGCTGAAGCACTGTGGATTACTGAATTCAAATACTTTACATGTCTGTGATCTGCTGTGTTGCAGTCTGCACGCGCTCTTGCTCCTTCCGGTACAGTTAGCTGGCTAGGTATTGGAATCTGGGAGGCGAGCCTGGGCTTTTTGTATTTAAATAAGTGAAAAGTGGGGCTCTTGAAAAGTCTCCTGTGGTACAATCCCCCCTATTACCACCCTTAGCGAGACTTTCCCCCTACCTTACTAAGTAAATGTAAAGCTGGAGAGCTCTAAATACATTTGATTGGTTTGTTCCTGTTGAACACGCTCTCTTATGGTCTACCTCCTTCTGCTAAGCAGATTTCACACCTTGTCAACTTGCATAACTGGGTAATGGCTCCCAGACTGATTTGGAACTAAAAAAAACCTACACATTAGTCTTTAAGGCCAATTTACAGCATATTTGCTTGGAGGAAATCAGATAGGCACTAGCATAAGGTGGATTGTGCAAATGGCCCCATTTTCGAGACTTACTCGAATGTTAGGGAGTGTACATCTTGATAGGGTCTTGCATACATGTGCTACTTGCAGATTGAGGCATTTTTACAGGTGAAAGTTGGAATTTTGCTGGGTGTGCTGTGACAGTGGTACATTCCAAGTTAACTAAGACGTGCAATATCATCATACACACCTTTTCTAGACCTTTGATTTGTATTAACACTTGATTGGCTCTAATAACAGCTCGCAAGGGTCATTGTTTACCTCTGTAGCTATCAGGGCCGTGTGCAGCTAGTCCTCTTCAGAGCAGGAGTTCCTTACATCTCATGCCACACTGTAAGCCAGTGAATGTGTTGGAGCATAGTGTGCACCCGGCATATTACTTATGGTTCTGCAGACCTTTTGTGCGCTATGACACTGGTTTTCCAAAACTGTGACTGTTCATATTATGGGTAAAAGACCTGGACATTTTTCAAGATGCGCACAAGCTACACACATCCCCACAAATAAGGATCATGCCGCTTTAGGGAAAAGGTCTTGGAAGTTCTTAGCCTCCAAAAAGACCATTTTTGTTATCTCAAATTGTGAGGCTGAAACTGAGGAAACCAGTGGGGCAATATGAACTTAGTTAGCCTGTCAGAGGATGTTTGATTAGGTGCTGAGCCTTCCTCTGAGTTGTACGTGTTCCTAACCTGTCTCTAGAGATCTTTAAGGAAGATTGAAGTTCTTCTGGGGGCCTTTTACTAGATATTGTCTGAAAAGCTTGGTGGTGCCTTACTTTAAGATTGAGCCAGGAGCATGCCTCATTTTGTGTGGGGTTGAGCTGCTTAAGCAAAATCAACGATTCATGTAGGGAACATGAGTGTCCCAAGTGAGACTATTGGCCCGTCTGTCAATGCATACTTACCTCCAGTGTCAGCAGGTTCAATGGAATAAGCCAATTCTTATTATTTCACCGCAGTTTTACTGTACTGGATCAGAGATAGAGCAGAAAAGCCTCAAATGCTTCGCTCTTATAAGTCACACTTTTCTGAAATAAAATGGTGTTGAGAATTGAGAGTACTTTGTGCCAATGAAACATGCAAATGTATCCCACTTTCTAAATGACTGAGGACACTTGACACGTTGAGCCCGATCTGTCAAACTTAGACGCATATGAAAGGAATGCATTGCTCAGAGGCCAGTCTTCGCTAGTTCAGAAGAAAATGCTGCTGGCCATGGTGCTGCGACATCAGGTGGATCGGCTGGTAGACTTGCACCAGATGGTTGTTTAGTCACATTCCAGTAAAGGCATGGTGGCCATTCTTACACTTGTAAGATGCATGCCTACTAATGCTAGCTGCAGTGCTGAAACTTGATCTTCAGTGGACTCTTTTGCAGAACACGATTACTTCGTTTCAGAGGAACCTAAGCAGCCTCAATTTGATAGGAGGTTCTGATTCCTCCTTGCTGTGAGTGGACTTGGATCCTCAAACAGCCTCCTTTAAACCCCCCCCCCCCAGTTGTGCGAGCAACTCCCGGGCCCTCCCGCCATTCCTCTTACCTATCAATTATGTAGACCAAGACCTTTTGTGGTGTTAGAACGGCCACAGTTTATTCACCTCATAAGTTGGTACCCACTTGTTATCAACATGCTCGTTTCTGGCTCAACTTGGACTATGACATATAAATTGTTGCATATTAATAACCATAACTTCCAACCGTCATGACAGCTCTATTTCTGTCATTTACTTGGTACAGCGGGTCGTGGCTTCGAGGCTTCAACTTATCACTGAATATCTAGCTTTCATGGCCCCGTGACCATGCCTGGGCTGCAAGTGCCGTGTCCGCCCAGCGCAGACCATTACTTACACTTTTGTCTGCCCTCAAGTATCCCTCAGTAAGGCATCCCAAGGTCCTTTTCCGGGCACTTATCTCCAGAGTTCCTGCTGTAAGGCTTCCCACGGATCCTTGTTCGGGCACTTGTCTCATGAGTCCCAGCTGTAAGGCATCCCAAGGATCATGTTCGGGCATTTGTCTCAAGGGTCCCAGCTGTAAGGCAAACCAAGGACCATGTTCGGGCAGTTGCCCTTTTATATCCCTATGTGAAGATTCTTCTAGTTAAACCTCATGACTCCCGACCCCTTCGTCACACTGCGGCGGCGACACCCGTCTTCTCTGGTGTGGATGGGTGGGATCAATTTGTTGCGGTAATGAAGTTGGGAATGGCTTGCCCCGGCCGCCTTCTAGGCCATGCTTGTGACCCCGCTCCTCCTTCCTGATTGGGCCTTTTGAACCCAAACCTCCCTGTCACGCACTGGCCTTTTGGCGTTGGCACAAGAGTGCGCCCTATTGCTGCTGTGCCTTTTTGTCTGCCACCCACAGCAGACAAAACCACAAGGTTATCCGCCCTCCCCCTAGGGACGGCTGTGCCTCCCGGTCAGCAGTAATACTGCTTTGACATGGGTTCAACTAAGGAATAAGTGGCAACGGATATCCATTAAAAAACAAGTTTGTTACCATTGGTAGTGTTCTCTCAGGTGGATACAGGATCTCCACAGATTTCTCATATTCCTCCCATCCTCCCCCTTGAGGATGCTGTGTTTATTTTGTTGCTGTTTTTTTTTTCTTTAGGTCCATCCTCTCTGTCCCTTGTTTCCGTAGGGCTCAGAGAATCTGGATAGAACTGATGTCATGTCACCACAACTCAAGTGTCATTTACGTCACTTTATCACTTCCTGCACTGCCATTTATGTCACTACATGTCACTTCCTGTGGAGTCGTTTACGCCAATCTGCAACTCAGTAACCACTCATTGTTGAAAATGTTTCCCGATCTGCTTGGGCTCTGGAGAAGGTGGTTTATCTGAAGAATCTGCGGGAAATCCGGTATCTATCAGGAAGAACGTTACTGAAGGTAAGTAACTTGTTCACTAGAAGGCAATTCCTTGTAGTGTGCAGAACGGAAAAAAAGATTAATTTTTTTGCCAAGACATGCGGTGGGCAACAGACCTATGAGGAAGGGAACGTGGGAGTAAGCTCCAGGCACTTGCTGCCTGAGGGGAAAATAACTAGAATACTTATAGTACCCACGTTTGATCCTGCATCTTGACTGAATACATAAATATTTGACAAGTTCAAAGTTTATTTCATATTCACACACACAAAGTGCATATGTTGTAAGAGGCCCTAGCTTGGTAAATGTGAAAACTAATGACCTTCTGAAGTGAGTGAGAAATTTCTCCTCTCATCCAACTCGGAGCAATGCACTGTTTATGTTTATGCTGTTACACTGTTCCCTCTAATAATTTTTTTTGCAGTTGCTGTGCCTAATCATGCAGTATGTGACATGAAGGGTAATTGGTCCAATCAGCACTCACTAGGCGCCACGCACGCGTACGGTTTCATGTGCAAATGTAGAACGACTACAGATGTCGCCTCTCATGTCCTTCTCCATTATATATGCTTGTGTTCATTGAAAAAAATGGCTGAGAATATATAGGTTATGGAAGCTGTGCGATGTAAATGTAGCCAGGCATGCAAGGCACCTCTGATGCTAATTGCTCATTATCAGTGTCCTCGCTGCTGAATAATCACAACAGAAACACGCCTACAAAAATAAGGTGCAGAAAAATGGTAATGATGTAGCAAAATATGTGAAGGAGGTCGGAGATCCCTGAAGACCCAGACTTTCAGGGCAAAGATTTTGTTCCCCCTGCACAGGAGAACCTCCTGCCCATCCCGTGTACTCTGTATTCATGAAAAGGCTGTAACATTTCACAAAAAAAATTGTCTGAAACAAATACAGTGCAAACTAAACATATAAGGTAGGTTGCATTACAATGGCCTGTTTTGCTGTTAGGATAAAACATGTGCAATCAAGCAAAATTGACAAATCTGTGGTTATGAAATACGTAAAAGACTTATTGAACATGTATCCTGACACCTTCCCTAAGGGGAGAGATTTAAATATGCTATCTCTGAAATAGGTTGTGTAACTGAAGTGCAAAATGCTCCTTACAGCTCCAAACACGGGCGGGGCAGCAGCAGAGGGCAGGGGGGGAACAACACAGGGCTGCTGGGAGGGAAGAAGACTAACCGGAAGAGAGAAACCTGGAGTTCAGGGGTGGAGAAAAACTAAACTGGCATGAGAACATTGAGCCTGGATGGAGGAAGAGACACATAAGGGAAACAGCTGGAAAACACATGCACTCTTTTGGAGTGCTCAAACAGAAAGAAACAAATAGCGCCTGTTAACTGAGCAGTAGAAGGACTACAGTAATCCATGTTCCAGGGAGGGACACATATAAGAAACAGAAGGAAATCCCACATAATCTAATCAATAAATAAATAATAAGCAAGTAAATGACCATGACCATGAAGTCAATCAATGGTAAGCATTTTGCGGGCTCTTAGCCCACTACAAGCTAACAAACATCTCGCAACAGACCGCAAATGCGCTGTCTAGTAGGCGAAACCTAAAAACTCTGTCTTTGATTCTTCATGGTAAAAGTTTTAGGTGGGTAGACTTTTAGAATGCTATTATACATTTAATTTACATTCTAAGAGGCATATTGGGTATACTTAACAGTTTGATAGTGCACTACTGCTTCAGGCCTTGGGATAGTGTAGCGTTTTTGTATTCTTTTTTATTTTATTAAAAGTATACTAATGGACTACCATTACATGTGGCATGACACGCTAGATAAAGAACGTTGGTTGTAGGCTGCTAAAAAGTGCATAGTAAGACACTGCTTTCTTTTCTCAAAAATTGCAAGATGCAATAACCATAATAAGATAATCGCTGAATGAGTATATATGCTTTTACGTTTCTTTCTGTTTCCTGTGTCATATCTGGTTTGAAGATGGACATTAAAGTGATTTAATGGTTGTTCTGTTGGGAGTCAACGCACTGCACACATTAAAAACATTCTTGGGGATGTGAGGGGACATAATGTATCCGAAAAACATAATGCTAGAACTCTTTAAAACAAAACGCATAAATAAATACATTAATTTCATCAAGTGATGTCATGTCTGAGAATTTGTTTGACGACAAACTATTTGAGCTAGATATACAGATGTGTTTATCTTTAATGTGTATTTCCTTAATGTTCTCTCTTTCCACTACTTTTGTGACTGAATGCTATCTTTTATTGCCTTTCTAGTTGATGTTTTTTGATCATGGAACAATCTGTTAATCTCAAGGTTTTTGGAAGTGTTTCTAATGAATAATCTTTCTCCCCTTTTCACCTGCTGTCTTTCTGAGAGATCTGAACATTTCTTTGGTTTTAGAGCTATCAGGAAAGTATTCATACTTGTTGCGTCACTGCATATCCCACTGTAATTCATTATACGAATAAGCTTCACTGAAATTAGCCCGAAGTCGGGACATATATAACGGCTTTATGTAGCTTTCTTTATCATATTCAAGCAGTTGCTGACAGCACCTCTGCTAGTCATTACCAGCCACGGCCCGTGGAGGGAGTTTTGGTGGGGCGGAACGGTGGGGCGGGGGAGGGGTGAGAAACACTGGAATATGGATAATTGAAGGTAAGTAAACAATTTAATTAATAAAACGAATTTCGTAGCGCGCCCTGCATCGCAAAATG
Source organism: Lissotriton helveticus (assembly GCF_964261635.1). NCBI lineage: Eukaryota > Metazoa > Chordata > Amphibia > Caudata > Salamandridae > Lissotriton > Lissotriton helveticus. The sequence goes on from NC_136067.1 coordinate 1,640,517,232, forward strand.
CGATGCAGGGTGCGCTACAAAATTCGTTTTATTTATTAAATGCGGCTCGGGGAGGTGGGCCATGTGGCCCCCCCTCATGTTTACAAAACATAAGGCAATGATGTCATTTGAGATGTCACCAGTGATGTCTTAAATGATGTCATCGGTCATGAGTGATGTAGCATGTGAGTTCATAAACAATGCATGGCTGGGGCACAAGGTACAGTTAGCTCTGCTAACTATAACTGGTGAATTTCTGTGGTTTTTTTTTAGTTCAAAATGTTAATGTTATCACTTAGAAATTCACCTAACTAGAATGCCACTTTACCCTTTGTTTTTTTCAAGGAATATATATTTATATATATTTTATGTCACAAAATCGGAAGGATTTTGTTAACTTCAAATTAATAAAAAAGTAGAAAGGGTTAGAAAAGGCAAATAGCAGGAAACAGATGAGAGAAAAAATTGATAGAAGGAGAGTCAGAGAATGTATTACACAGGAAAGGAAATGAGGGAAAAGTAAGGTTGGTAAAAAGGAGGTTAAAGAAGAGTCTGAAGTAAGACTGAGGAGTGTAGGAGAAAGAAATGAGGAGAAGGGAACTGAAGAAAGGAAGGGTGTGGGGATAGTCAGATGATGTGGCTATAGGAAGGGGTAGAGGGAACGAGGGAAAGGAGGGTTCAGGGGAAAAGGCTCAGTAATGTAGATTTTGATAAACAATGAAAAGGGGTTGTAAGAGAGCAGAGGAAGAAGAAAGAGCAGTGACAGGAGACTGGAAGGGTGGGGAGAAAGTGGGTTGCGAAAAAGGAGACGTGTTAAGGAGAGATGGGTCGGAGAGTGGAGGAGGCAGGAATGGGATGAGGTAGAAAGCGATGGTGGCAGTAAAGGAGATACAGTAAGAAAGAAAACATGAGGAAGGCATGTAAATGAAAGTAACAGAGGAAAAAAGCTTATCTGACAGAATTAATACTTCAAGCATCGCGTTATAAAAGAACAAGGAATACAAAAATCCAGTTTTCGTAACAGACTATAGTACTTAAATCTGGCTTGGAAACAGGGTGGAGGATGAACGCCATACCATTACTGGTATACATGCTGCTGCTTCATTTGTTCCTGTCAAGTACGACAAGTGTCCTGCATCAGTGAAGCATTAGTGAATGCGCACACACCTGTTCTGTGACACAAGATGTTGCTCCCCTCGCTCTGCGTTAACAGTTATCGATTATCAATAGGGGTCATCCAGGTGTGCAGCAGAGATGCTGGGTGTTCAGCAGAGAAATCCTCTCCTGATGCCAGGCAGCTCTGGCACTTCCTCTTGGTGGATAGAAGCTTGCTGTCGGAAGTAAAGAATAAAATATAAAGCACTAGCAATGCCAATAGGTCTGGCTTTAAATGAATGTTGTATGGTAACGTGAAGCATTACAAGTAAATAGCATGGGAATATACATGTATTTATGTGGAAGCAAAGAACTGTTGAATAATATTGATGTAGGTTAAAACGTCAGGTGACGTTTGCTCTGTCACGCAAGGTGTAAAAATGAATGTAGATTAAGGACTGACCTCCAGCCATATGTGCTGCCGCTAGAGAAAAACAACATAAATTATCTAGTTATCTTAGACTCTTTAATAGCATTACAGTGCCCCCTTCATCTCTTTGCTGACGCCATGCATTATTGTTTGAGCCCTGCTCCCATTATGCCAGTCTTTATCAAAGAAGCAGAATCATGTCCATGCAGCTGGCGAACCCAAGGCACTCCAAAGGCAAGCCAATTTGTGCGTGTCTGCCCCCTTCCCCCTTGTGCCAGAGCTCCTGGCCTTTCTGTACCAGAAGAGGTCTTGTGGATATCATATTCTCATGTCCAACTTTGGAACTTAAGGGATGAAGGTAAGTTGCAGGGCTGCTCCTTATTTAACATTAGCATGCCATGTCAGAAAGGGGGGCTGACCTGTACCACATTTGGATTTGAGAGAAAGGTTCTCCTCCCAAGCCCAGGCTTACCTAACGAGGCCTCTACTGTACAACATAGTAGGGAGGTGGGGAGGGATAGCAGCCTGAAAGATGAGAAGATTAAAGGTTTTCTGATCAATACTCGATCTCTAATTAAAAATACGGTGGAATTTGCAGAATTTATTGATGTGCAAAATCCTGACTGTGTCTTAATAACGGAAACATGGGCCCTTGACTCTTGCGTGCCTGACTTGCCTGATGCGACTCCCCCTGGGTTTACTATTCTTAGGCATGACTGAGAAAATAGGATAGGAGGCAGTATTATCCTTATCTATAAAAACTATTTCCATTGCTCTCTCAATCCTATAAAGTGCACTATTCCCCGTGAGGCTTTATGGTTTAGCCTCAAAATTCAGCTTATGAAATCCTTTTTTAGGTTTCGCACCTGCGACGCAGCGCAAAGCGCTGTCGCAATGCAAGACCTATAGTCGTCGACTATGCTTTCAAGGGCTTGCAAGGGCGACAGGAGATGGGCACGCGCAGGCTGCAGATCGGATCGGTGAATGCGCGCGTTCACCACATACACTCACGCGCGGTGCCCATCTCCTGTCTCCCTTGCAAGCCTCCTGGAGTAACTTTCACTTTCCCTCTTCCTTCTGCCGTGGGCTCCACGGCTCGTCAATGCGCATCGTACACGCGCCTCTAACATCGGCTCCCCGGCACGACCAAGCACCCCCCGTCCCCGCTAAGAGGAAACGTGAAAACTCACCCGGTGTGATCACCGGCGCTGGGAGTGTTCTACCCTAGAAAACTGTGTGCGCGCGCCCTTTACTTTTGTGCTGACATGCGTGCCTTTCCATTTAGTACATACGCTTGTAAAGGAAGCATTGCCCGATGCTTGCGTTCACGGCGCCCAGTTGGAACTTCCCCGTCAGCCTTGAGCATGCAGAAAGTAATCACAGGCACGGCAGTGCCGTCACTCACCCGCGTTGTCTGATGGGCCATCACATGCGTCTTCTGTTACTTCCCTCACCTCGCTACTCTAGCCCCCAACCCACTCTCTCTGCTGTGGAAACGCAGTGCGCAGTCCTCATTTAACTGCTGTTGAACTGCAGTGCACAGTCCTCATTTACAGCTGCAGTACAGACCTGCACTGTAGAGAAAACTAATTCCAAACGCAGATGTGCACTTCCTAAAGCAGGCACGATGCACAAGTACCATTTACGTTTCAGTGTTAGTGCACGGTGTAGTGACTACCTTACACGTTCTCCTAACACGTTCTCCTTTTAATGTCACACTCAGACTGCAGGGCATGCTGATCTGCACACGCATGTCCTGATGACTACACATGGTATGATTATTCCTACAACAATAACACTGATACAGCAGGCAGCTGTCCCGATTTCCTCTTCAGCCTGAGGCGCGACCACGCCCCGCGCCCCCCCCTCCCCAGCGGCCCACCTCTCCATCCGGTGGGTGTTCTCGCTTGTGGACTCTCAGCCCCAGCACAACAGTCTCCAGCCCCAGGTTCCTTGAGGCGGTAGCAGCAGGCGCCCTTACCGGTTCTTTATTCTGGCGCTAGGGCACCGGCACAGCCCAATCAGTATTGGTCACGAACAGGCCCACGTTGCAGGCCGGCACCCATATCCTGTGTGTGTGGCCAGTGCCTGGAGTCTGCTTCAGGGCCTCCCACCGGCGTAGGCTCAGAGTTGGCGCCTCCTGCCAGGCTTCGTCACAGACACACCTTCATTCGGTTCAACAAACTCCCCGCCCTCTTCTTCCATCTCGAATAACCTCTGACATCAGTAGGCCCTTTCCAATCACTACCCTGATCGTCGCGCAGCCATACACCCAATCACCCTGGAGGCAATCAATCAATGTCCACCTGCGGGCCAATCGGCATCTCAGCGGGATGCCTTTAATAGCTATAGTAGCTCCCCAAGGTTCCCACAGCCTTGGATGTGTAACTTTCCTTGCACTCTTGCGCCCTACTACTTGGTGTGGTTTGCAGGCTCAGCAGTGACGTCACTGATGTACGGTTGTTGCTGTTCTTGGTAAATTGTGACGTCAGGTTGTGAGGTGCACGGCGCCCCGCTCGCTGTTACCATGGAGGCGCTCATTCCTTCCATTCGGTATGAGGAGAGAGACCTGGAGCCCAAAGGGTACACGGTAAGGAGGAGCAGAGCCGGGGTAGGGTTTCAGGGCACAGAAAAACCATTAGAGTGGCGTGCAACCACCATCGTCATTCGTGTGTACACCACAAGCTCACGTATTGCATCACTGCGAGTCTCCGATAGTGCAACTGAATTAAATCTGTAACAGCATCATTGCATGATGCAGATAGCATCACTTAGAGTTTGGTCATGCGAGTTTGGGAGCATCAGTGCACGAGGCTGTGCGACGGTCCTTTGAACCCACAAATATATGACATGGTGTGGGTGCATGCGTCTTGCCCCTGTCTTTGAGTTAGGCAGCTGTTTGTTGCACTTCATGGTAGTTGTGTCGGGTGTGAGTGTTGTGAAAGGCCACACTCTGGAGAAGCGTGTTTACACAGAGCCGGTGCCAGACGTTCAGGGCACAGCCAGTCCTTCCCTGACCCCAGCACTGCCCTCTGCATGGCAACCTGTAAAAACAATCCGATTTCACTGACCAAATGTAGTCCATGTATGAAAACATTCAACTCCCAACACCCTCCCACCCCTCAACCCTCCAATCCTTGGAAACAGCTAAAAACAGATGGACTCAATAGGTGCAGTGAAAAACGTATGGGCAAGTGGTTTTAAGTAGCTTTAAATACTGGGGAGCCCGGGGAAGAAAAGGTATTGTTAAAGCCACGTGGTGGATGCTGTTACCTCCTCGTGGTTCAAGTGTGACATCTGTATCTTTCTTAACAATTGTGAGTGAACTTCCACAAGAAGCAAGCAGCAGAGCATCTTGAGCCGAGGAGAGGTGTATAAACACCCAGTGGCAATGGCACTATATTCGAACCATTGTCACAATGAAAGTTGAGCTTTAGAGAACTCACCCAACCTGCAAATGTCTTGCATTAATGGCTGACTCACTCTCACTGACACTCTCACAGACTCTCACACTCTCACTGACACTCTCACTCTCTCACTAACACTCACACTAACTCTCACTCACACTGACTCACTCACACTGACTCTCACTCACACTGACTCTCTCACTCTGTCACTAACTGACTCTCCCACTCTCTCACTCACTGTCATTAACAGACTCACTGACCGACTCGCCCACTCTCTCTCACTCACTAACTGACTCTCCTACTCACTGACTGACTCTCCCACTCACTGACTCACTCACTCACTGTCCAGACTCTCACTGACCGACTCACCCACTCTCTCTCACTCAGTAACTGACTCTCCCACTCACTGACTGACTCTTCCACTCATTCTCACTCACTGACTCACTCAGTCACTCTCAACACATATTGCATTACAAATGCAATAGGTGTCACATTTGCAAAAGATTAAGCTATTGGCATTGCAAATGACAATGCTAGTAATGTATCTGTTTTCAAAACACATAAAAAAAAGTGTGTCATTTACAATGCCAATAGCTCAAACTTTCCTAATGCGAGACCTATTGCATTGCAAATGCTTGTATGTATTCTGGTCTACTGCCAACTTGGCCCTACATCTGTCTTCACCTTTGAAATAGGCCAAATGGTTGAACCTTACCTAGAGAATTTTTTTTCTCCATTGTGAGAGACTTTAATTTTAATTTAGAAGACCCCACCTGTAGGGCCTCAATCTCTCTTCTTGACACACTATTGTGTTTTGGCCTTTCTCAACTGGTTAATGCTCCCACATACTGTGCGGGTCACATGCCGGATGGAATTTTCTCTAATAATCCGCTGATGCGGTTTAATGAGGTACTCCCCCCTAAGTTGGTCAGATCACCATGCAGTCGGCTTCGTGTTTTCTTGGAAGTCTTCTCACGGTGACTGTCGAAAGGCTAATAAGAAATTGGTTAAACTAGATTGGAAGGGCTTGTCAGAGGCGTCACTCTCAACCGCCCTTAAAAATAGAAATAGACCTGACTTTGATGATGTCAATTTAGCTACACAAGAATTCACAGTGCGGCTTAGCTCAGCTTTGGACACAGTTGCCATTTTAAGGCAACTCCGAGCCACAGGGAACTACCCACAGCCCCCTGGTTCTCAGATCACCTTAAATATCTCAGGCAAGCTTTTCGCAGACAAGAACGGGTCTGGCGGAAAAAAATATGAACCCAAAGAAAAAAATTAATATAGAGCTTTGATCAGAGACTACAAATCAGCAATTATAGAGGAAAATCTAATTTTGGATGGACAAAATGAATGCCTCCAATTCCTCAAGGGAACGTATTAAGATTTATAAGTGTTATTTCTTCTCCTTAGAGCTCGGCTAATTTAGATGTGACTCAAGATCTTTGAGTCTAAAATCTTAACCATATATTCGGAATTTGATGCAACCTATGAGGAAATACATAACTCCTAAAGACAAGATCTCCAGGGCAAATCAGATCCTAGGGTATTCAAAGAGGAGTCAGTAAATTAACCCATGTTTACATCTTTTTCACAAATCTCGGAGGAACAGACTTAGAGATATCTTCTCAGTGTCAAGTCAGGATCTCCTTTTGAACCATGTTCACCGAAAACTATCCATCTAATGGCCAGCACGATCACTGTGCGACTTGCTTAAATTATAGATATCTCTACAGGATGTTTTCCATTGTCATGGAAAGAAGCAGCAGTCAGGCGTTTAAAAAAAAAAAAGCCAAATCTGGTCCCCAGCGATCTGAAAAAATATTTTCCTATATCCTTACTCCTAATTCCTGTGAAAATTCTGGGGAAACATCTGAATAACCAGCTCATGGCATTCATTGAAGACCACGAATTGCTGGATTCCTCACAATTCGGTTTTCATTGTAGCTATAGTACTGAAACTGCTTTGATTTTGTTCATCGATAATAACAGAGCTCTAGTCAATGCGGGTCAGGCTGCGGCACTGATCGTGTTGGATCTGTCCGCAGCTTAGATACGATCTCCCCGGCCTTGCTCACTTCCCACCTAGCTCAGCTAAGTTTTAAAGATACTGTGCTCAATCTTCTGAAGAAATTCTCATCAGACAAGTAGTAACGTAATGTCCATTCAAATCAAGTCCTTTTGTCCTTTAATTTGGGGTAACTCAGGGATCTTCTCTAAGACCTACATTATTTATTCTATACATATCCCCTCTAGCTAAACTGATTAGTTCCTTTGGTCTTCAGGTCTTCTCCTATGCTGATGACAAAGCAGATTATTATATCTATTACAGATGACGGACATTCTATAGCCATCAATTTCAATAACTGCACAAAGACTATTTCCGCCTGGATAAAGAGTAATTATCTGGAATGGAATGCAGGCAAAACTGGGGCTATCATTTGTGAAGGTCAGGCCTCGATCAGGAACAGCAATTGGTGGCCAGATGTATTGGGAACTTTACCCTTACCTGCCAAATCTGAGAAAATCTCGGTGTTATTGTGGACCAACACCTCTCCTTTGACCTACAGATGAACCGAATGGTATAAACCTGCTTCATCGTTGGTAGGATACTTCCAAAGTATTTCCTTAAATACCTTCAACAGTGCAAAAATCAGAGATTGTGTACTTGATCTCATTGAGGATTGACTACTATAATGCTCTTCATTTAAACATCAACAAGTCCTCTCTTAAAAAACTTCAAACTGTTCAGAATGCAGCAGAGAGGCTCATTTTAGATATACCTAAATATCACTCAATTTCAGCTGAGCTTGTCAAACTTCATTGGCTTCCAGTTGGAAAGCAAATCACCTGTAAAGCTCTGTGCATTACACATAATGCATTACAGATGACAAGGCCTAGCGCCATCAGATTTAATTTCCATTGGTACATGCCGACCAGGTCTCTTCGCTTGTCTAAATGCAATCTGGGGGTGAGGTAGATCCTTCTCAGCTAAGCTGTGGAATACTCTTCCTCGCCATCGAACATGCCTTGGAAATCACATGACCTTTAGAAAGGCTCTTAAAACCGGGCTTTTGCCTCATAGGGATCTAGGACTCCACAGGTCGAGGGTGATGGTCTGGCTCGAGTTTAGGTGGTTCTGATGGCTTTAGTACCTTGATAACTTTTGGTATATGCACACTTTATAAATGTGTTTTCATTTAATTTCATTTCAATGCACATGCCCCTGAAAGTTCAACCTCTGGCAAATGTATTAACAAAATGATCACAGCTGCGTGGTAGCAAAGCACTTTTTTTGTGAAAGCACACAACTTCTGTCCAATCAAAACATGTACTCCTGACTCCCAATGTGTGGGGGGAGGCAAAGCCTCTGTCTAGTTATGCCCAGATAATTGTCTGGTGACAGCTGCGCTATCAAGCAGACCATAAAAGCCAGTTGGCCAGAGCCCTCCTGACCATTGTGCGCATCCACTTTTAGTCTCTTTGTGAAGCTGGCATTTTTGGATCTGTGCAGCACAGGAAAGTACTATCAAGTTAATAAGGCCCTGCTCATCCTTTCATTATACTTGCATCCTGAAAAGACTTCAAGGGTTTTCAACCGTAAGTGCCCTGGGTTATTTGCAGGCGATTCTGCGGCCACAGAGTTTTGTGCATAGTTATGGATTTGCCACATTTGCTATGTAATCCATAATCTGCTGCATAATCTGCAGATTTTAACAAAAAAAATTATGTGTAGCTCAGTCAGGTCAAAAGTTACTAAAACGCAGCGAAACGTGCTGAAGCGTAGTGGAAGGTCCTTGACAAAGGTTGACTGCTCATATTTCAGTTGTTTATTTCTGTATTTGTTTGTGTAACTGGTTCTAACGAGGTGAAATCTATGCCCAGGCAGTGTTACGGTATGTAAAAAAAAAAGACAAAATAATGAAGCAATATTATCACGGAATATTCCGCATTACACCACATAGTTTGCCTTTACTTGCCGCATAATTTGTCAACTCTGCCTCATAATTGGGTCCTCCTCTGCTGCATAATTCCAGTGACCATGGTCCTTTTCATGTTTTCTCACTGATGCAATACCATTGCCATGGCCTGTGAATGCCTCGTACAAGGCAACAGGATGGCAAGCAAACATCGGCAAGCTGGAGAGCTATCTGAAAAGCAGTAGCCTACTGCCTAACTTTGTTTTTTTGGCAAGTATGATTCTGTAATTGAGTTTGATATATACCATATTATTTTTAACTGTGTTGTGCATTGCGTAGAGAATTCTACCCTATTTACTGACAACCTATACATTGCTTTCACTGTGTGATTTATAGAATTCTGTTTTTCTGTTTGATTTATTTTCTGTATTTTATGACCTGTAATACGTAAAGTAGCCTTATGTAATTCACTGTCTCACTCTCTGGGTCTTCTCTGTGGGACAGAAAACTGCTAATCAATAAATACGTCACAGAATTAGGTCAATCCTAGACTCCTGCAGGGGACTGGCCTTCACCTGCTGTACCCGCAGTCCTAGCATTCCAGAATCTTCTGGCAGCTGCAGAGGTTCAAGTATTACCACGAGGCTGTCACAAGTCCTTGCCGTGCTTTCCTGGTTCTTGCGTACATAAAACGACAATTGGTCAAAAAACATAACTAAGTAAATAAATAAACAGGCTCTCAAGAAAAAGTTTAAACCTTCATTTCTTTCGAGGGAAGGAATGCAGAAAGATGTTTGGAGGTGTTGGTGATGGCGGTGGGCGTGATGGGAGATGGGTGGGCGAGAACAGAAGTTGTTTTAGCATAGCACATCCCAGTAAATGGTATTGCAACATTCCTCTTTCCTTTAGATGGAGTCATTTGGTCCAAATGCCACATACATTCTTTGTCTGTGGTCTGGATATTCCATCTCCTAGACATTTATGTCAAAGTAGAGCTGTGACTGATGGGTAAGCCTCATCACAAATGCAAGTTTTGGATTGAATGGACTTAACTCGGGTCTGAGATCCCTGTCTGCCAGTAGATTTCTTCAGTCCCAATATTTCGGGAACCCTGATGGCGCCGGAACCCTTTCCTAGCCGCAGACACGTTAGCAGCAGGACTCTTTTACTATAAGTTGTCTTGCTGCCTAGGGAAAATGCCACAGATTTTTACCTGGGCTTGAATTCGTTTCACCAATACAAGACTCAAAGCATGCAGTGCGTACATATTAAAGAATCAGGTGTTATTCTCTCAAATATGAAAAAACTGTGTTATAGAATGGGTAAATTACAGCCTGCCATCTTGCTGTTTTATTGCAATACTTCAACACTGTTGTTTTGTGAGGACGTTATCTGTGGCTTGCGCTGTTTGGAAAACCTGGGTTCGTGAGCGGGATCTTAGGAACTGCATTATTCTGCACAGACCTTTGTATGTGGCCCTGTTCTTCTAGGTCTGATTAACTAACAGGAAAGGGTCCAGAGTAAATCTTGCTCCCTTCTCGTCTGATTTACAATACACTCTTCCTGATCTCCAGCAGTGCTATTGTGTATATATTTAATTTCTGGCTGGCGTTGGCTCTTCGTAGCCAGATACCACCCAGGACGTCATTGGTCTTAAAAGTGAGGAACCATACAATCAAGTATTCCCCAGAGTTGTTGTTGGAGTAAGAAGCACCTACTCTTTGATGGCACACTGTGAGCTGTAGATCTTCAACTCAGGCAACGTTAGCAGCAGGACAAGCCAGCAGAGTTTCAGAATGGCCTTCAAACCTGTCCCAGCTTAGAAGATGCTGGCAACATTCTGCTGTAGCTTCGTGAATCACCAGTGATTTGGTCTTGCACGTGTGTCTCAAAGAAGGTGTTTATAAGCAAGGTTGGAGCTCCAGCTCCTATTTCCAGCAGCTCACTAAAAGTTAGTTTCTATGCACCCTTGCCAGTTCAAAAGTCCAGCCAATTGGGTCTGGAAAGAATTTTCCTCCTCCACAGTCTACAGACAAAAAACAACAAGCATTGAAAATGCAATAGGTCTCGCAATAGAAGAGTTTGACATTTTTCGTTTTGCAAATGGATGAGTGGCGTTGCGTGGATGAGTGGCGTTGCGTGGATGAGTGGCGTTGCGTGGATGAGTGGCGTTGCGTGGATGAGTGGCGTGTGTGAGTGGCGTTGCGTGTGTGAGTGGTGTTGCGTGTGTGAGTGGCGTTGCGTGTGTGAGTGGCGTTGCGTGTGTGAGTGGCGTTGCGTGTGTGAGTGGCGTTGCGTGTGTGAGTGGCGTTGCGTGTGTGAGTGGCGTTGCGTGTGTGAGTGGCGTTGCGTGGATGAGTGGGGTTGGAATGCAATAGGTCTCGCATTAGAAAAGTTGTAGTTATTGGTCTTGTAAATGACATAATTTATTTATTTTTTCGTTGTTAAAATTGCTAAATTGATGGCTTTGTCATTTACAATGCCAATAGTTATAACTTTCGCGAATGTGACACCTATAGCATTTGGAATGCAACATGTTTTGTATTTACGTGACTTATATGGCAGCTCTGGTCGTTATGCTACATCTCTAGAGAGCAGGAGAGTGCAGCAGGGGAGAGAAGCACAGCAATGCAATATGTCTCGCATTAGGAAAGTTCGAGCTATTGGTATTGTAAAGGACACATTTTTTATATGTGCTTGTTTTTAAAATAGCGAATTAATAGCTTTGTTATTTACAATGCCAATAGTTTTATCTATCGCAAATGTGACACCTATTGTAACACAATATGTGTTGTGAGGGTGAGTGAGGGTGAGGGGTTGAGGGTGAGGGGTTGAGGGGTTGAGGGTGAGGGGTTGAGGGTGAGGGGTTGAGGGTGAGGGTGAGGGGGAGTGAGGGTGAGGGGTTGAGGGTGAGGGGTTGAGGGTGAGGGGTTGAGGGTGAGGGTGAGGGGTTGAGGGTGAGTGAGGGTGAGGGGTTGAGGGTGAGTGAGGGTGAGTGAGGGTGAGGGTGAGTGAGGGTGAGGGGTTGAGGGTGAGTGAGTGAGGGGGAGTGAGAGTGAGGGTGAGTGAGGGGTTGAGGGTGAGGGGTTGAGGGTTGGTGAGGGTGAGGGTGAGGGGTTGAGTGAGGGTGAGGGGTTGAGGGTGAGTGAGGGTGAGGGTGAGGGGTTGAGGGTGAGTGAGGGTGAGTGAGGGTGAGTGAGGGTGAGGGTGAGGGTGGGTGAGGGTGAGTGAGGGTGAGTGAGGGTGAGGGTGAGTGAGGGTGAGTGAGGGTGAGTGAGGGTGAGGGGTTGAGGGTGAGTGAGGGTGAGGGTGAGTGAGGGTGAGGGGTTGAGGGTGAGTGAGGGTGAGTGAGGGTGAGGGGTTGAGGGTGAGTGAGGGTGAGGAGTTGAGGGTGAGTGAGGGTGAGTGAGGGTGAGTGAGGGTGAGGGTGAGTGAGGGTGAGTGAGGGTGAGTGAGGGTGAGGGTGAGTGAGGGTGAGGGTGAGTGAGGGTGATGGGTGAGGGTGAGTGAGGGTGTGTGAGGGTGAGTGAGGGTGAGTGGGGGTTGAGGGTGAGTGAGGGTGAGGAGTTGAGGGTGAGTGAGTGAGGGTGAGGGTGAGTGAGGGTGAGGGTGAGTGAGGGTGAGTGAGGGTGATGAGTGAGGGTGAGGGTGAGGGGTTGAGGGTGAGTGAGGGTGAGGGGTTGAGGGTGAGTGAGGGTGAGGGTGAGTGAGGGTAAGGGGGTGAGGGGTTGAGGGTGAGTGAGGGTGAGGGTGAGTGAGGGTGAGGGGTTGAGGGTGAGTGAGGGTGAGGGGTTGAGGGTGAGTGAGGGTGAGGGGTTGAGGGTGAGTGAGGGTGAGTGAGGGGGAGTGAGGGTGAGTGAGGGTGAGGGTGAGTGAGGGTGAGGGTGAGTGAGGGTGAGGGGTTGAGGGTGAGTGAGGGTGAGTGAGAGTGAGGGTGAGTGAGGGGTTGAGGGTGAGTGAGGGTGAGGGTGAGGGGTTGAGGGTGAGTGAGGGTGAGGGTGGGTGAAGGTGAGTGGGGGTGAGGGGTTGAGGGTGAGTGAGGGTGAGTGAGGGTGAGGGGTTGAGGGTGAGGGTGGGTGAGGGTGAGTGAGGGTGAGGGTGAGTGAGGGTGAGTGAGGGTGGGTGAGGGTGAGGGTGAGTGAGGGTGAGTGAGGGTGAGGGGTTGAGAGTGAGGGTGAGGGTGAGTGAGGGTGAGGGTGAGTGAGGGTGAGTGAGAGTGAGGGTGAGTGAGGGGTTGAGGGTGAGGGGTTGAGGGTGAGTGAGGGTGAGGGGTTGAGGGTGAGTGAGGGTGAGGGGTTGAGGGTGAGTGAGGGTGAGGGGTTGAGGGTGAGTGAGGGGTTGAGGGTGAGTGAGGGTGAGGGGTTGAGGGTGAGTGAGGGTGGGTGAGGGTGAGTGAGGGTGAGTGGGGGTGAGTGAGGGTGAGTGAGGGTGAGTGAGGGTGAGTGAGGGTGAGGGGTTGAGGGTGAGTGAGGGTGAGGGGTTGAGGGTGAGTGAGGGGTTGAGGGTGAGTGAGGGTGAGGGGTTGAGGGTGAGTGAGGGTGAGTGAGGGTGAGGGGTTGAGGGTGAGTGAGGGTGGGTGAGGGTGAGTGAGGGTGAGTGGGGGTGAGTGAGGGTGAGTGAGGGTGAGTAAGGGTGAGGGGTTGAGGGTGAGGGGTTGAGGGTGAGTGAGGGTGAGGGGTTGAGGGTGAGTGAGGGTGAGGGGTTGAGGGTGAGTGAGGGTGAGGGTGAGTGAGGGTGAGGGGTTGAGGGTGAGGGAGGGTGAGTGAGGGTGAGGGTGAGTGAGGGTGAGGGGTTGTGGGTGAGTGAGGGTGAGGGGTTGAGGGTGAGTGAGGGTGAGGGTGAGTGAGGGTGAGGGGTTGAGGGTGAGGGAGGGTGAGTGAGGGTGAGGGTGAGTGAGGGTGAGGGGTTGAGGGTGAGTGAGGGTGAGTGAGAGTGAGGGTGAGTGAGGGGTTGAGGGTGAGGGGTTGAGGGTGAGTGAGGGTGAGGGTGAGGGGTTGAGGGTGAGTGAGGGTGAGGGGTTGAGGGTGAGTGAGGGTGAGTGAGGGTGAGGGGTTGAGGGTGAGTGAGGGTGAGTGAGGGTGAGGGTGAGTGAGGGCGAGGGAGGGTGAGGGAGGGTGAGTGTGAGGGAGGGTGAGGGAGGGTGAGGGTGAGGGAGGGTGAGGGGTTGAGGGTGAGTGAGGGTGAGGGGTTGAGGGTGAGTGAGGGTGAGGGGTTGAGGGTGAGTGAGGGTGAGGGAGGGTGAGGGGTTGAGGGTGAGTGAGGGTGAGTGAGGGTGAGGGGTTGAGGGTGAGGGGTTGAGGGTGAGTGAGAGTGAGGGTGAGTGAGGGGTTGAGGGTGAGGGGGTGAGGGTGAGGGGTTGAGGGTGAGTGAGGGTGAGGGGTTGAGGGTGAGTGAGAGTGAGGGTGGGTGAGGGTGAGTGAGGGTGAGGGGTTGAGGGTGAGTGAGGGTGAGGGTGGGTGAGGGTGAGGGGTTGAGGGTGAGTGAGGGTGAGGGGTTGAGGGTGAGTGAGGGTGAGTGAGGGTGAGTGAGGGTGAGGGTGAGGGGTTGAGGGTGAGGGGTTGAGGGTGAGTGAGGGTGAGGGTGAGTGAGGGTGAGGGTGAGTGAGGGTGGGTGAGGGTGAGTGAGGGTGAGGGGTTGAGGGTGGGTGAGGGTGAGTGAGGGTGAGGGTGAGTGAGGGTGAGTGAGGGTGAGTGAGGGTGAGGGCGAGTGAGGGTGAGGGTGAGTGAGGGTGAGTGAGGGTGAGAGGTTGAGGGTGAGTGAGGGTGAGTGAGGGTGAGGGGTTGAGGGTGAGTGAGGGTGAGGGGTTGAGGGTGAGTGAGGGTGAGGGTGAGTGAGGGTGAGGGGTTGAGGGTGAGGGGTTGAGGGTGAGTGAGGGTGAGGGTGAGAGATGAGACGGTCTTTGAGGCGCCTCTGCTGTATTTGCATTTGGTAAAACAGCCTTAATGATGTGTTGAGAGGCGCCCCCCTGCCATTGTTGCAGGCCGCCGTGTGGGGGCCTGCTAAGTGTACGGGGAGGGGGCAGCAAGCACAATTTATGGTGTCTAAAGCGACCCTTTCCTGAGAGACCGCCCTGGAGACAGAGGATGTTTATTTCAAGGAAGTCCAGCGGCCTTCGCGTCTGGGCAGCATTTAGTAAAAAAACTAAAAAAAAAGTACAAATATTTAGAAGCATTTACATATGCATTTAATCCATCGTGCAAGTCTCTCATTGCACGCGGGTGGAATGTTTGTCTACTTGCTGTTTATTTTTGGCATCAACAGATGCAGGGAGGGTGACGCTCTGTGAAGGAGTGCAGCGTGGGACCCGTGGTGTACGTGGCTGTTAAGTAATGTTTCGGCTGAGATAACATTGCAAAGGCTGACGCATGGATGGTTCAAAACAGGCGCAATAACAAAACGTGAATAGTGCGCATATAGTAGTTACTGCAACAAAACCTACAAAACCGCATAAAACCTAATAAAAAAAAAAGAAAAAAGAGACAGGCTGTTATAAACAATGGAATTTACACACGTGCTTGTTGGTGATGTATTCGCCTACGCCTACATCACTTATAAAACAAGACGGATTGAAGGCAGAGAAGGGGGGGAGGAGAAATGCGACATGGCGGGCAGGGGAGGGGGCGGAGTGGGGAGAGGGTGTTAAGCAGCAGGGGCCTTTGAAGTGAAGCTAAGCTTCACTTCAAAGGTGTGGGAGGAGTGCGGCTGAGGGAACAGACGGCGATTTGGTGATGTGCACGCGCATTTTAGGTCAATGCGCTTGCGCATTGACCTAAAAGCCACGGGCACAGCACCAAATCGCCGCAGTTAGGTAAACTTTGTTTAAAGCCCTATAGTCTTGCTCTGCTCAATGCGCATGCGCATTGACCGGCGAGACCTAAAAATAGTATAGGGACACAATTAAAAAGAAAGGGGTGTTACAGAAACACAGGTGTCCATTGACTGACCTCCTTAGTTGAGGAGACCGATAAATCATACGAGAGATACAAGGGCAAAGAGATGGAAATTTGCCACATGCACATGCACCACAGGATTGAAGGTATTAAAAGAGAGATCAGAAGTAAAGTATTTATAGTAATAATAGGAAATGACAACCGTTCTTTTCTCTGTGTATAGTATCCTGCTCCCCAGGGGCGTTGCTTTGATTGGTGCAGCCGGCACAGTGGCAATCGGGGCCCAGGGGAGCCCATTCAAATCCTGATAACTGCCGTATTTTACTACCACAACAGCAGTCAAAGGGGACATTTTCCTTGCTTGCACCAGGGCCCATGGCATCCAAGCAACGCTCCTTCTGCTCCTTCTCGTTTTCTATGGCAGTTCATCCATGCTTTGAAGTTTGCATAGCACTTCCAATTCACTGTATAAAATCAATAACACACTCTTGCTTTAATTAGAATCTGGAGCTCAGAGACTTGGAACGGAGAAAGTGCTGCAGAGCAAGAAGATTAATCATCCATGCGTAACAAGCTGAAAAAAAGCAGGTCATCTTCTTCCCTTTCAGAAGAAATCACAATATTGGATTTACGGACTTGAGGAGATTCTCACCCTGAATGGAAGGAGCAGTAAGTGAGGGGGGGCGGGGTCCTCTAAAGGATACACGGGTGCTCTATAGAGCTGACTTCTTACAGGCGCCGTTCTTAATTGGGAGAAGACTTGCTACCTCAGTAGTTGTGGACACCCAGAAAGTATATCCAATAGAATTTGCCTTAAATAGCGGTTAACATGAAAAAACAGTAAAACTCCATAAGCTGATTGCTAGAGTATATTGTTGGAGCTTACAACTCTTCAAATACTGTGCGACAATCCATGACCTGTTTTGCAATAAATGCTTTAAAGCTAAATTATCAATGTATATGCACTAAAGACTTTAATAATACCTGTGTTTTAAAAAAACCCTCTACATATGTTTTCATAATTTGTATACAACACCAGGAATCAGTCATTTTGTGATGCGCTGCCTACCACAAAGAATGAGCCCTTGCAGGTAGTGAAAACTGTAATTCATACCTCACGCTGGTAAAATTATTCTCCAGGGCTCTACATCCCCCTCAAGGATTGAGCCTAGTCTGGAGTGTATTTTAGCTACACTAAACTACTCAAATGTGGCCTACACAGCCCCTCGCCTGTGAGGTGCACTGGCTTCAGAAAGCTCAATTAATATAAGGAAGTTGACCTGCAACCGCACTAGTTGCTATCCTTGTCCTGGCAGGCCTTCGAGTAGCGATCAATACCCTTCTAAAGTAGCCACTTTGCAATCAATCTCCAGTATTAGAGCAACTTTACCCTCAAGGCAGGGTCATGGGCACTCTGCCCTATGGCAGCCTCTAACTTCTTCCTAACTCAGTTAGCCACGTACTGGGCTACTTTACCTGCTGGAGTCCACTCCACAGAGTGTTAGTGGTAAATATAATCCAGGTCCAACATGCCTTTGGGTTCTATTGCCCTCATATTGCCCGTGCTGGGTGGCGACTCCGACCCTGGGTGTTTTGGACCGCTCATCAGTCTCAAAGGTCTACTAGGCCCTGCTTTGTTATCGGAATCATCTTAGTCTGGGTCACAATATTTTTCCCCAATATCCTGGCCCTCACAGAGAGGAATCCGGTCCTTCCCTAATGGGTGTTATCCCAAGTTCAGGGAATCTGAAGGATCCACTAAGGCATTGGCTCTGCTTTTCAAGAACTCCATTCTAATTCTCCCGAAAGCATCAGAAAGAGGGGAGGGCAGACTCTAGACTGGGCCCTGTTTTGTGGGGGTGCCGTAGGTGCCTCTTGATGTACAGGTGGTTTCCAGGAACTTACAACTTCCTCAATCGGGGGTTCATGCTGCGTTGCACAGCCACCATCAGCAAATTCCTGTTCAAGGGCTCTAGTACCAGGGACATGGTCCGCTGAAGGGTTGTCCACAAACTTAAGAAGGAAGTTTATCTGCTCCTCACCCACTTCCCTAAACTCCCTTCTCTTTGAGTTCCTGCCATGCGTTTTCAGGAATTAATGGATTTATATAGGCAGAGTTGATCAAATAATGTTATTATTATTAATTATATTGATGGCCTGTATGCACCCACACAGTTGCAGTGGGAAATTATGGGCTTGACTGGGCGTGCTAGGCCCGCAGCACTATGGCACAAGCGCCTTGTTCTACTTAGCTTATGACGGAAAAAGAAGGCGCAGGATGATGCTGTGGAGCCCTAACTCAGGGATAATATGCCTAAAACAAAAGGGGAATGTTTCAAATACCTGAAAAACCCTTTGAGAACGTGTTGAGTTTGAATCTGGCGCGGCCTGTGTCTCCGAAATGAAGGCCAGCGAGACACGAGTACGAAAATATTCCTGCGAATAACACCACTATTGGAATCGACTGGGCAGAGCACCCTACCAGCTCTGCCTGGGGTGCCGATTCACTCAGGAGAAAGCACATTGGGAGAGAAGAGGGGGCAAGCCACACCGACAACCATTTGTGTGTGTAAAAGGCTGCTTTATTGAAACAGGTGCATATCACAATTTTATTAACACTGGCACTTTGCCGTACAAAACTAAAACCTCTCTAAACATAAATTTACCTGACCCCTTGTCTTTCCTCCCCCCACCCCTACGATCCCCACATCATAAAACACCCACCCTGCAACATACAATGCATACATTTAAATAACAATAAATATTACACAATCTTATAACATAGCATTTAAAACTCCTACCCTCCCATGACCTACAATCCTACCTGCCTTCCTGCAACTGTAACTAACGAAACTCTAATGTAAACTTCCAACCTGCTTAACCTTTCCCCGCTCCTGTTCACAAAGTCCCCAGACTTAACCATAAACTACCAAACTCCAGCCAAACTTGGCCAACTTCAAAAACAACCCCGCCACCCAGGAAAAGGCGGGAGTGTAGGCGGATATGCCGCCCCCACCTTTTTCTACCCCCTGCCCTCTGGCCCTAACTCCCTGCTCCCCCCTCCCCCCAGGCCTCTTGTCTAACCTAACCCCCCACCAGGTCCCCACGAAGACGCCCTGCTCAATCTCTGCACACTCCCAGCAGCCTGGCCAACACTTCCCGCAACTCCAACAAATAGAGATACATTCCAAGCCGTGAAAGGTGAACCATGTCGCCCCTTAACAATTCCGGCGCATCATAACGAATGTCCTTATGCCTGATTCTGGAGAAACCCAAATGACGACAAACCCTTACCATCTCAACATTCACCTTCCTCCTGGCCTTATCCACCGCGCCGGGGTTCACTGCGCCCCTCTACACCTGACGCGGGACAAACTCTGTCCAGACCACCGTGCACCCTGACCACTGCCTCTTAATCTCTTCCAAATCCTTCCTCATGGCTCTCATCAACACCAGCCCCGTCTCTCTTACCATGTCATTCTCCCCCAAGTGGAGGACCAGGACATCAGGGCACCCACCAGCCACCAACATCCTGTTCAGTACTTCCAAAAGTTCCCTCCAGAGCATACCCCCCTTTCCCCTTTCAACAAACATTAAACAAATCTAGGTTAAATCCAAGGTCCTCCCCAAAATAACTGATGCGGGCCTGGACCTGGGCCCATTTTACGAACGAGTGGCCCACTATCCATATTGACATATCCCTGGCGAGGGGACCCATCACCCAACCTGAAACGAAAGACATGAGTGAGTACAGGAGAAAACATACACAACCGCGCTACAACTGGCTAGGAGCGCTGCGCACGTAACGCCGATAGCAGCCGGACGACCACCTGCCCAAACTCATAATGTCCCCTCGCCCCCTTCCCCGGTGGTTCGCCACCAACGCCGCGCCGATCCGGAAAGAATTTGTGCCATAGCGTTTGCCATCCAACCCAAGAAGGGATAAGGCCTTCCTTAAAATGGCCAATAGCTGCGAGCCTTTTGCTGCCCGGCCATCCGCGTGCCGAAAAACCGCCCCTTCCGTGCCCCATGCCATGGCCCTCAATTTCAACCCCCTCCCTACCGGACATATCCAACCCGAATCTGCCGCCTGGAGGGAGACCCAACGGCCCACGCCCTTCTGGTCCGTCTTCGATTGCCGCAGCCAAAGACATATCCTGTTCCCCGTAAGAGAAACCTCGGGCCAAAAAACCCAGTCTCTGCCTTTGGCCCTCAACAGTTCAGACACCCGAAAGGCCCCTACAAACATCCACGACATTAGCGTGGAAAACAGGCAGAGCTCCCTGTCGCCCCTGCAAATCCTGGGCAAGGTCTGCAGCACCTGCTCCAGCAGCTCCCAAGACAAAGGTTGCCTAACTCGGCACACCTGCCCGCACTCCCGGGCCCACCCTTCAAGCATGCGAGAGCCGAGCTCCCCAGCCGACGGCGCGTAACCCCACAGGAGCATACCCATGAAGGCGATCCCTGCCAATTTACCCGCTATTGTGACCCACGTTAGCCCTTTCTCAGTTAAGGACAGTATAAACTGGATGACATCCTCCAAGCCTGAAGCCCGCCGTCTCGCCCCAGAAGATACAAACTCCTCCCATGCTGTCATGTAAGTCACCTTAGTAGAGTGCGCCAGGGACTCTAAAACCAGCTGCAACATCCTGTGTTGCCTATGTACCACAAATGCGGCGGCATGCTAACCCACGGAATCTCCCCCACTGCGAACGAGACAAAGCATCAGCTATGTCATTGTCAACCCCGGGCACATGCACCACGTGAAAAGCAAATCATGCCGCAAGCAGCCCAGCACAAACACTCTCAGCAACTTCAGCACCCGCGCGTCTCTAGAAGACTGCCTATTCACCACCTCCACCACCGCCATGTTATCTATGTTGAACGTCACCCTCTGTGGGCCATCAATTCCCCTCAAAGTGAGATTGCCACCACCAGGGGAAGAATTCCAGAAAAGCAATACTCTCCCCACCCCTCACTTGGTCGGGGGGGCCACTTCTCCGCACACCACTTTCCCTGCCAGTACAGCCCATAGACCCCACGTCTGCCCGCCAGCCCCCACTCCCCCAGACCCCTGCGCTACCCTGCCCTCCCTCCGCTCCCCCTGTGCCACCCCCACCGCTATCTCCTGCAAGGGGACCCCCTCCCATGCCTCCCATCCACCTGTGCCCCTGCAAAATCCCGCCCCGTCCCCCCCACCACCCTCCCGTGGGCTGCCTTCTTCCCCTGTGCGCGTCCCCTGCCTGCTGGGGTACGAGTTGGGGATGGGCTCTCCCCCGGCCCCGCGCACACGCTCTTGCCCGACACTTTCTTCCCCTCCTAACCGGGGGCCCAGGCCAACCCGCCCTCATGTTCGGCCCCACCCACCCCCCGTGGCTGCTCCCTAGCACACGGAGCGGCCACTCACTCCCCGTGTCACCCTAGGCTGCCTTGCACCAGCCCCACGCGAACCCCCGGCTCTCACCAGAGGGGCCCGCGCTTCCCCAA